>NC_059119.1:7940000-9383125 GCF_020740685.1 Jaculus jaculus | reverse complement strand
TCTAAGGATCCATAATTCTCCAAGTGGGACCCACACATATGAGTATACACAGTGAGGGAGCTCAGCCTTTATCAGGGGCATGCACCTGACTCAGAAGATTCTGTCAGATTTTCTATGTGAGGGTCAGGAGACGCCTCTGATGGGAGACAGCTGAGCTGAGCCGTTAAGGCGGATGGAGCAGGAAAGTGGAAGAGCATTCAGGTGTGGGCACAGGTGCATGAGATAGCTTGGCTTGTCCAGGGGACAAAAGTACTCAAAGCAATAGGAGCACAAAGGATGTACATATCTGGGGGAGAAATGACAGGTGTGCACACAGGCAAAGAGAACACAGCAAAATGGTAGGTGAGGCATAATGAGGACTAAGGTTAGGACCTAGCAATGTGGATGAAAAGAAAAGATCAGTGTCCATCAGTTACCAGATGCATGACCTTGGGTAACAACCTCTGAAGAGTCCCAATGGCTGTGTTTGTTAAATATATTCCGTAATATCTTACAGTTCTGTGGTTAGTTCTGGTGTTGATAAATGTGCATTTCCTGGAATTAACTTTCTCAATAAGTGAAAGAGATGATTACAGTATTATTACTGATTGAACCCCTCATCATGTCCTCTGTTCTTTTTCTGCATAGTTCACTGCCTGTCACTCCCATGTCACTGTTGAGTGTGTAGCTGAAATGAGTTCAGAGAATTAAGCAGTTTTTAAATGCTCTGCCAACAATCATTTCTCCAATAATTATTACTGTTGCCATATTAATCTATATTTGAGAGGCAATCAAATTGAGGTGCTCAAAAATTTATAAGCTCTGTCTGTCAGACCTGAAGGAAGGAGAAAGAAACATTTGGACATTATTATAATTATTGGCTTCTTAGAAGAAAGCAACACAATTCCACTGTCAAGTACTGAGCTAAATATAAGGAACTGAGGCCTGGAGAGTTGGCTTAGTGATTAAGGCGCTTGCCTGCAAAATCAAAGGACCCAGGTTTGATTCCCCAGAAACCATGTAAGCCAGATGCTCAAGGTGGCACACGTGTCTAGAGTTCATTTCCAGTGGCTGGAGGCCCTGACACATCCATTCTCTCCTTTTCTCCCTCTCTTTCTCCCTGCCTCTTTCTCACTGTCAAATAAATAAAAATAAAATATTTTAAAAGTTGCATCTTAAAAAAATAAAGATAAGAGACTTCCAATTCCAGTATGAGAAAATGATGAACTGTGGCTTTAGGCAAGTTACTTTACTACTTCTGTACACATCTGTGTGATGAAAAAGATAATGCTTTCTGAATAAATACAAATAAGAAGGCTTACCCATAAGAATGCTAAGTAATAAAATAATAATTTTCATCCCTGAAGAGATAAAACAAGCCTCATGTCAGCAGATGATATCCAGACACAACAAAATAGACTGAGTAGGAATTATATACCTTGGTCAGTTTTTTTTTTTTTTTTTTTTTTCCTGAGGTAGGGTCTCACTCTAGCACAGGCTGACCTGGAATTCACTATGTAGTCTCAAGGTTGCCTTGAAGTCACGGTGATCCTCCTACCTCTGCCTCCCAAGAGCTGGGATTAAAGGCATGCGCCACCATGCCCAGGTTAGTTCATGTTTTTGCTTTGACATCAGTTTCTCCAAATGTTTTCCTGACTTTCAGATTTTTATTCCATACTGCAAAAGTTTTATTTTAAATTATGAACAGTAAAATTGCTGCAAAATGTAGATTTTAACCTGCTGATACCTCTTTCCACCTCCATAGAGGTACTGTAAGATAAATGGAAAAACACAATTTCAAAAATGAATCTAGTAGAAATAGGCTATAACCCAGAACACAATTGACTACTCTATGTAAAATGGATCATTTTCTCTGTTGAGAGAGAGGGACATCCTTTAAAGAAATGCTAGCATTGGGGTTGGCCTTCATCCTGCTTTCCTTCTGTCACCTCTGCCCTGCTTCCCAGCATCTCATCAGGAAGCATGTTAAATTCTATCCACTGTATGAAGATTTGGGGGAAAGAAAATGAAACGCTTATGCAACTATCCTCGCCTGAACTCTAGCAGCTTTGTATTTTACTTCTGTCCCGATATTTCTTACATGTCACTGTGTTAGTGACTATCTTATGATAAGCTGTGTCTATTGCCTCGAGTATAACACAGGTTTTTGTGAGCAGTTACTTTGGTTTTCTGTGCCTTGCCAGGTTCTCTGGAGATATTTGTAGATTTTTTTCCCTTCTGGTCTTTTTTTCATTTATTTACTTATTTTGCTTTTTTGAGGTAGGGTTTTGCTATAGCCCAAGCTGACCTGGAATTCAACTGTGTAGTCTCAGGCCAGCCTTGAACTCATGGCAATCCTCCTATCTATGCCTCCTAAGTGCTATGATTAAAGGCGTGTGCCACCACAGGCAGCTCTCTTCTGATCTTTCTAAACCTAGTCATAAAAATTTCATCTAGATTTTTCAGATGGTAGATTTATGCCTTAACTTATTTCTGTTGCCTGTGCACCTGTGGCTTTGTTGGCAGTAGGCAGTGCCATGGGTACTGTATGTGCTTTTTTTTTTAATTCCTGGTTCTCTAAAGCAGAGTCTTTTATTCTTAGCTCATGGTCATAAATCAACCTTGCGTATATATCCCCATGCTAAAAATTATGGCCAGAAGAACATCCGCAAAACCAGACGGGAAATGCAAATCTTGTCTCTACAACTTATAAATATGGATTATGCCTTGTCCTTTCAGATATTATGACTTATCGGTGGCTTTAAATTCACAGTGAAGGTTCTAGTGGAAGTGTATTAAGATTATCTTAGAGATTGTATCAACATTTTAGGAAACTCTTAATGGAAGTCAAGTTATACCATGTCGTATGTCACCTAATCAAAGGAAGCACTCTGCTGTATTGCAGTGGTCTTTGCTCTCTCATAATGACATGTAAGCTGCTAGCATCACATTGGTTTTTTTTTTTTTTAGGATGGTGTTGATAGATCATGGAAAAAATTATAAATTACAATGATTCTGTTGACCCTGTTTTCTTAAGTAAAAGAAATAACATTTCTTGATTCTTTTCTCAGTCACTTCCCTTGCTGATCACTTCTTGTCTAATCTTAGAGATCAATGCTCATACATACAAATTTTGGGCAGTCATGCTTTAAAGCTGTTAAAATTGTCTGCTGGTCAGTTAGTGGACACTGTAGTGATAAAATCCTGCAAGTAAACATAAGTCTTTCTGGGATTTAGATTTGCACTTAGGTAAAAGTCATTCATGTTACATTTGAGGGTGTATATTGAGGTCAAGCTATGATCTAAGAATGATGTTTTAATCTGGAGGATGCCAGGATACCCTGATTAGTGGTTGTTAACAGTGAATGAAAGTTATTAAGCGGACCGAATTTTGGATAATTGGGATTGGCTTGGCTAAAGTATGATCCTTGTCTGTGATATCATTACTTAGTATATAACTGGACCACTAATTTGTCTTAAGACATTTTATTGTTTTTTAGAGGTTTTTAAAGGGTATGAATTCTATCATAAAATAATTGGGAGCCAATGAATGAATTGAAGTAGAAGAGTTATATGAACTCACTTTACAAAATACCCTTCTAGAGAGAAGGCAGAATTAAGAACAAGGCTTGTGTACAACACTGTTATGAGGGTATTGAAGATTTTGGAAGAGAGGCAGGATGTAATGGGAATGGGACAATTGCCATGGAAGTAGAGAGGATTTGGCAAGTTTCAGGACATTTGGGATAGACTGATAGAATCTAGCAAAAGGATTATGAATGGAGGAGACTGGGCAGAAAGACTCACTGGTACATGTTTAGATTTCTGAGTGTACAAATGCCCTGACTTTAAGGGAATTCTCTGAAAAAGGATACTCTGTAAGGGTAACAGGCTAGGGGTTACTTTGGCTATGAGTTTCAAGTCAGATAAAATAAAGATGAAGAGATTTTGGCACAGCCTAATGGAGCTATTAGGAAGGTATTTTGTTCAGTTCTGAAGGACAAATGAGAGGCTAGACTAGAAGATTTAGCATGACAGTGTGAGGGTGTGTCAACTGAATTTACTTCAGTGTAGTGTTTTCCTGAAGTTAAGCCAACCATTCGTGTGTAAACATTTTCCTAGTTTATACTGTAATTTGTTCAATTTCTCAAAACATACAAATATGATTCTCAGTACTGTATATGCTTACCTGGAATTTTATTTCATCCAAGATTATTTTATTTATCTTTGGTTTGAATGAAATATGATTATGAAATATAATATTTGTATTTATGGAATACCCTTAGATTTTGAAAGACATTGCTACCTCTTGAAATGACTTACTTTACAAAGAGAAGGGCTTTGAGTGAATCTTGGAAATGACTCTTGGCAATATGGTTATATGTTTGCCTTCCTGCCTGTGTTGTTGTGACTATGACTTGTGATACAGGTAGACTTTCCTCATCTCCTATGCCCTGAC
This sequence comes from Jaculus jaculus, assembly GCF_020740685.1. Classification (NCBI taxonomy): domain Eukaryota; kingdom Metazoa; phylum Chordata; class Mammalia; order Rodentia; family Dipodidae; genus Jaculus; species Jaculus jaculus. The sequence continues at coordinate 9,378,687 of NC_059119.1, read as the reverse complement.
CAGCTAAGTGATCTTTATCAAGTCAACTCCTTTACTAGCCCTTCCTTACTCAAGTTTGGAAGACGAGAAATTGCCCTAATATGATATCTAAGATTCATTTTGGCCTTACGATCTGTGAAGAGTCAGCATTTATATTCTAGGGAAATAGTTAGGGCTATGAATGAGGGAGGGCCATTACTTTAAATGCTGGAAAAGCTTGAACTTTCTGGAAGGATTGAATTTTCTAAAATTATTCAGGATATAATAAAGGGGAGTTTGTAAGATCCTTCCCCTCTTTTTTCTACATATACTTAAAGACTTAAATTACTGCTAAAATTGTGAAATGGAGGTGAGTAACATTTCCAAAGGCAATAAGTAATGCTACATTTTACTGGCAAAGTCTATCATTCTTTTTTTTTTTTTAGAAAAAGAGATGGAAGTTTATATAAAAATGGAGAGTAGGAAATTGCATGTGCAGATGTAAAATACCATCTGTTCTTCTGGATCCGTTCTGTGCTCCACACCTTCAGTGAAGGAAATTGTTGATTGAAAGCTCAGATTTTGCTGGCTAGCGGTAAATGCTTCCTGTTACTTATCATGAATTTTAAAAGTAGATGGCTTTGAATGTGTGTTAATTTTTAAGGCCCATTTTTTTTAGGCTTCCTAACTCTTGTGTTTAGTGGTCCCACAATTCCATTCATACCCAATGCAATTAATAGTGTTGAGAAGTTACAAGGTGCCAGGCAACATATTGTGTGCTCTGCACTAGCTCAAACTTCACAATGTTTGTAAATAGCTTCCTTTCCCTCCTACTGGCAGGTTGGGCTCATCTAATTTCTTGGACTGGAGAGCATCACTGGATCTGGCTTTGAGGAATTATCAACCATTGGCAGAATCTTGTATAGCAGTCTCATGAAATTAGACACTTGCATCAACTTCACATGTCTTCTTTCCCATCTTAATCATGGCAAGTGTCCAACTTGTAACCAGGTTCACATCCCGTCTGCTCTAAGTTATCTTTCAGAAAGAACTTAAGGAGAACTTCCAGCTCTTTCAATGTAACACCTTTCCTATTCTTATCTCCAATTAGGGGATAAAATATTTGTTTAAAAATTAGACTTTGTTTTAAACCTATTTTCTGTCCTTACAGATCAAGTGAGCTCTGATTTGCTTTATCAGGTTAAGATTTGTGAGCAGTATATTTTTCTTTTTTTTTTTTTAATTTTTTTTTTGTTCATTTTTTATTTATTTATTTGAGAGCGACAGACATAGAGAGAAAGACAGATAGAGGGAGAGAGAGAGAATGGGCGCGCCAGGGCTTCCAGCCTCTGCAAACGAACTCCAGACGTGTGCGCCCCCTTGTGCATCTGGCTAACGTGGGACCTGGGGAACCGAGCCTCGAACCGGGGTCCTTAGGCTTCACAGGCAAGTGCTCAACCGCTAAGCCATCTCTCCAGCCCTATATTTTTCTTTTTAACATATCTAGTTAACATTTTAAATGGCAATTATTTGTGCAGAATATTCTAGGAGCAACATAAAACAACCATTTCTTAAAGTCTTTCTTCTCTAAGTCTTAGTAACTGCAAATGCATATAAATTTTCAGATGCAAACAGCTCTGAGAAAACACCCTCCACCCTACAGCATTGGAAGCTGGAAGTAGCCTCTTCAGGTGCCAAATGCATCTCTAGTGCCTGAAGAGAGAGAATAATTTATATTGACATTTTCTTAATGCGGAAGGGAGAGGTAGAGAGCTGCATATTTTCAGAATTAACTTGTTAAATACGGACCACCTTAATTAGTAGCTTGATTCTTTGAATGTATGCCTTTAACATATGTGAATATATAAGTCTTCTCATGCCTCTTTGTCTAAAAGCTTTAGTAACATTAAGAATGTTTTTGTGGTTTGATATACACATCTTTAGCTAGCATAAGAAAGAATCTTTATTTTCTGAGTATGTGTGAGGCAAGGAAACAGAACAGTCTTTGGCACCAGTATATGTCCTTTAACCCCTGAAATAGACTTCCCTCTGCCTCTTTCCAAAGTATGGATAACAGCTACCATTCTCAGCTAGCTCAATTAGGCCAATGCATGAACTCAGTGCTACTCCGTTGCTACTTTGGAGACTTTCCCTTGTTCCCTGGGCCAATGTTGGAGTCCAGCGGCTCTACTTCACATAATAGGGCATCTCTGCTGGAGAGACAGATTCTTGTTGCCTCTACCACAGCCTCCCTTTTGGTCTATTTAAAGTCTGACCACATTGCTGTAATGAGGTTGAATTCACCCCTTTTCTCTGCCTAAGGACGTCTTAGTATTATCAGGTGGCATCATGCAAAGGAAGCAAACACACACCCAGAACTCCTGCTGGTGGGAGATTCCCTGAGTGCCAGTTCTCAGCTAGTCGACCTGAAACTCTGGTGAGACATGGGCAGGGAAGGGGAAAACCGTTGCTGTAAAAATGCTTTCACTCCTCTGTTCTTGTTGTGATCTGCTCCTGAGGAGTGTGGGGGATGAGGGAAGTTTGACTTTATGTCTCAGTAGGCTGATATTTGCACACTCACACACAAAATAATTATCTATGCATTTAGAAGAGTACTCTTTTTAGATACACTTTTATGATGAGTTAAACATTTTTGCTTGGCTCTGTTTTGACCTTTGGGTGCATCTGAAGCAGGTGTGCAAAGGAATTTTCTGTACCTAAACAGAGAAACTATCATTAATTAATTTTTTTTAACATTGGTCAAAAGTTGCTTAAATAATCCAAGTTGACTCTGGTATGAAATGTGATTGAATTGTAGGAATGTATTTATTGAAGTAATATATGAGAAAAGGGGCCGTGAATAGAATAAACTCTTTTCATTATGTTTAACATTTTTCATGAGTTTTCTTTCTTATTTTGCAAACTTTCATTCCATTCATCTCTAAATTACATATGGTTGTTTCCTTGTTTTAGAATATGTTTTTTTTCTTTCATTTAGGATTTTAAAAAGAGCTCATCAAATAACCTTCTTTTCATGCATATTAATTTTTATGTGATTCTGTTTTTTCTTTTTTTGGGCTTAACCACAACTTATAGGATATGTGTTTGTATTTTCATATTAAGAGAGGGTATAAACAAATGGAATGATAAATATAGCTAGTGATTGGGATGGAATGGCAAATAATTTAATTATTAAAACTAAATTTAGGATTTATTGACTGGAAGACAAAAGGTTTAATGGAGATAACTTTTCAGGTAGAAAAAGAAACATAATAAATAAAATAAATGTCTTATTAAAGATTTCAAAATCAGGATGCTAAATTGAAAATTCAGATGAGTTAATTTTTATACAATACAAACAGTTTTAAAAATCTGTCAGCGGCCTGAGGTAACCTATGAAAATGGTTTGCTGTTCTCTTGACCCAGTAAACCTCACAAAATCAAGCAAATAATGGGTTCAAGTCTTTTTGGTCACTTTAAGAATGCCTGTGAAACTTCCCAGACCATCAAGGGTATGCATATCCAAAAAGCCACCACGTAACTGAAAGATATCACTTTAAAGAAGCAGTGTGCTCCTCCAGCATTACAGTGGTGGTGTTGGTAGGTGTGCCCAGGCTAAACACTGGGGCTGGACACAGCGTTGGTAGCCCCCAAACAGTGCTGAATTTCTGCTGCATGTGCTTAAAAATGCAGAGTAATGCTGAACGTAGGGGCTTAGACGTGGATTCTCTGGTCATAGAGCATCTGCAGGTGAGCCAAGCCCCCAAGATGCACTCCATACTTACAGAGCTCATGGTTGGAGTCCCCATCACTGCAAGGGAGCAGATTGTTCCTAAGCCAGAAGAGAGGGTTGAACAGAAGAAAAAGATATCCCAGACAAAAACTGAAGAAATAAATCTTATGGCAAGGGAGTAAATTCAACATAAAAATAAATGGAAATATAAATAACAAAAAAAAGAGTTTAAAAAGAACAATTAGAAGTATCAAAACATAATAGCCTTTCATGGCAGGCCAATTTGCATTTGCAATCCCTAGAATAGCACCGATAAATAAATCAGCTATAGTCCTGGTGCTGTGGAGCATCAAAGGCCTAAGTGAAGTAAAGTTTCTGAAACGGAAGGCATTCTAAGTCAGACTGCTGACTATCACTTCATTCTTTCCCTGAGTGGTCTTGCTGGTTCTCTGTGTGGTCTGAGGATGGGGCTTTGCCCAGACTGAATGTGTCTTCTGGGAGTAAGAAAAGCCAGCAAAACGTTTAGTGACTCTTCAAGGCCAAGATGAAAAATTGGAGATTTGAGAGTCTAAAACACAATCAGCTTTGTCACCGGGATGCTTCTGAGCTCTGATGCTGCAGGGGAAGCTGGGGACTAGGCTGAATGCTCCTGCAGGGCAGAGTGAAAACCTCAGAAGACTTTGGGTAGAAAACAAACTAAAGGACTTGGCAGCAGGGAGACATCAAACTTAGATTGAACTCTTCTTGGAGACATCCGCCAAGTTTGGTAGCTGCTTGTGTGCAAGGATAAGGAAATAAGCTGAAAACTTCTGAATAGTGTCTTTTATACTCCAGTGCAGAAAATAAAGATATACCAAGGTTTCTGTCAAAATTTGGCAATGATCTGGCTTAGAAAGAGTGGAAAATAAGGGGCAAAGGACATCTTAAAACTGTACTATAGCTTCAACCTTGCTGAGTCCTTAAGCCCCACATAATCAGAGTCTGGTCTCCCAAAGCTGAAAAGGAGAATCCTGTTTGGGCCAAAGATCCTATGGCACGTCTGTAAAATCTTGCCTTATGATACAACAGTGGTTGGGTGAGCAAATGGTATACATTTGAAACAGACAAATAGATGCTCCAAATAGCTGGCAAGGATGTTAATATCTGTGATTAATTAATATATTCAAGGAAAAAGAAAAGTAGGCCAAAAATAAATGAAAAAAATTATCAAAAATTTAAGATATGTAAAAATTAAACAGATAGTCCTTGAGCTGAAAGATTAGAATTAAGAATTTGATGGGTAAGATTATATTTTGGGTATAAGAGAATATAAGGTGAGTGAACTGGAAAATACCCATAATAAAGCACCAAAGAGTATTTATGCCATATAAAAGGCCCAGAAAACGTGGGATAGATACATATCTTTTGAAAATTTAAGTTCTATAAATTCTCCAAAAACTTAGAAAGACCTGGATATATAGATTCAAGAAACTTATCAAATGAAAGCAGGATAAGTACAATGCTGACATTGCTAAGTACATCATGGTAGAGCTACAAAAATCACAGATGAAGAGAAAAAGGGTTCATTTGTTTCAAAGAGCAGAAACAAAACAAGAACTGATTTCTCATGAGAGGCAAGATGATTAATGAAATGTTTCATGTTGAGAGGATATGAGTGCCAACCCTATAATTATGTAACTAATATAAGTATATTCTTCAAAATTGCAGAAAAATAAACATTTTCTGGCCAAAAAAATAAAGTGCCCAGGATCCTGAAACCAAACAAAGCTGAAAACTTATCTTTCTTTCTTTTTTGTGGCTTTGGGGATTGAACCGATGCACTTGTATACTGAGTATACTACCACTGAGCTACAGCCCAGTCCTGTAATTAAAAATAATCATCATGAGACCTAGACTAGGAGGAATGAATACTTAAAGCAGTTTTTGGGATGGAAGAATAAGGAAAAAAGAACTATGCAGATGTTGGAGCTCTTGAAGTATGTGAGAAAGTAATATATGTTCAGCATAAGTGACCATGAACCACATTAGACAGTAAGTATAAAGTGTGAGACATCAATATTATAATAAAAGTAAAAAAAGCTAAATGGAATTTCAAATTTCTGTGGCTTTATAATATATTGAAGACAGTAAACCACTAACCACATATATTTACACATATATTAATTTGTATTAAAATTAAGGAGTTTGGATCATCAAAGCACCCCATTAAGAGAATAAAAAGACATTACCATAGTGGGAACCTGGTACATGACTCATATATATCTGGTACATAACTCATATGAAGATTATATAATAAAATCCTACAATTAAAATATTAAAAATCCAAGGAAAAATAAGCCAAGAACTTGGACAGACATTTCATGTAAGAAGATATCCACATCATCACTATGTATGAAAAATCTTTCATCTTCATTAACCATCATGGTAACAGAAATCCTATCAAAATGTGATAAATGCTATTATTTTGTAGAATGGCTAAAATGAGAAAACTATGAAATATTATTGTTGAGTAAGGATATGGAACAACTGGATTTTCCATTATCTGCAATGCATATTCTATAACTCAACAATTTAATTTCTATGTATATAAGCAGGAGAAATGTGTTTATATGTTAACCAAAAGATATAGTAGACTGTTCATAGAAGCCTGATTATTTTTCCCTGTGTTTTTTTTATGTCCATGATATGCATACTTGTGCATAGGAGTGTTTTTGTATCTATGTGGGTGCACATGTGTGTGTACTTGTACATGCATGAGTGTGGAGACCCAAGGTCAATGTTAAGTATCTTCCTTAATTGCTTTCCCTTTATTTTTTGAGACAAGGTCTCTTTTTATTATTAAATATATTTTATTTGTTTATTTGAGAGAGAGAAAGAGGGAGAGAGAGAGAGACAGAGAGAGAATGAGTGCTCCAGGGCCTCTAGCCACTGCAAATTAACTCCCCCTTGTGTGTCTGGCTTATGTGGCTCATGGAGAGTCAAACTGGGATCCTGTGGCTATGCAGGCAAACACCTTAACTGCTTATCCATCTCCCCAGCCTGAGAGAAGGTCTCTTATTGTACCTGGAGCTCATCAATTTGGCTAGATTAGTTTGCCCGCAAGCCCCAAGGATCTCCTCATCTCTGCCTCCCTGGCCCTGGACAAGCACCACTAGGCCTTGTCTTTCTTTGCATGCTGTGAATCCAAAATTAGGCCTTTTGCTGAAGTAGCAAGTCCTTTATCAACTGAGCTAGCTTCCTAGCTGCAGAGCCTGATTTTTAACAGTGAAAAAAAAAAAAAAAAAAAAGAAGAAGAAGAAGGAAAGAAAGAAAGAAAGGCCAGTAAATAAGTTGGACTACTCACATAGTACAATATTAGTTACGTTATTTAGAGAATGAAGGGATATCCACTTTATATAATAATATGAGTACCTAGCAAAAATCATGTTGACTGAAAGAGACCTGATACAACAGACTATGTTCTGATGGGTTTTATAAAAACAAAGTTAAAAATAGAACCAATGTATATATTTAAAATCATGACAATGATTATTCTTAGTTGTGTGGATTTCTGTACTACTTGTAATATCTATTTTTTTTAAATATTTTATTTTTATTTATTTTTTTGAGAAAAAGAAGGAAAGAGAGAGAGAGAGAGAGAGAGAGAGAGAGAGAGAGAGAGAGAGAGAGAGAGAATGGGTGGTCCAGGGCCTCCAGCCACTGCAAATGAACTCCAGATGCATGAGCCACCTTGTGCCTCTGGCTCATGTGGGTCCTAGGGAATAGAACCAAGGTCCTTTGGCTTTGCAGGCAAATACCTTAACCACTAAGTCATCTCTCCAGCCCCTACTTGTAATATTTTGTCTCTCAGTCTTCATATGGCTTACATAAAAATGTTCAATGTATGAATATTCACCATCTTTATATCTATATAAATATGTATTATACTTCAAAAACTAGTTAAGTTTAATGAGCTACCTTTTGAGTTCATAGAAGTTCTTATTTCTTTAAATATTTGTGCAAAGGGATTGAACAACTACCTATTAAGGAATTCTTGTTAAGGATTTCTGTGTTGGGGTAATAGAAAATGTATTTGATGATTTTTATTTTAATTTTGAGTTTTTCTGATTTCTTTTCTAAAAATTGTATATTTGTAATATCCACCTATATATTTCTTTCTTCACTTTGTAACACACATGTATATAATATATAATGCATGCATATATATTTACACACATACTTAAGTTTTCATTTCTGTGGTATATTGTTGCATAAAAATTGATTTTGAGGGCTGGAGAGATGGCTTAGCAGTTAAGTGCTTGCCTGTGTAGTTTAAGGACCCTGGTTTGACCCTCAATTCCCCAGGACCCACATAAGCCAGATGTACGAGGGGGCACAGGCATCTGGAGTTTGTTTGCAGTGCCTGGAGGCCCTGGTGTGTCTATTTTCTCTCTATATCTGCCTCTTTATTTCTCTGTCTGTCTGTTGCTCTCAAATAAATAAATAAAAATAAAGACTTTTTTAATATTGATTTTTATGGTGAGTCTGAGGTGATTTTTATTCACAGTTCTTGAATGCATAATGATTTTCTGGAAATAGGAACCACTTAGATAACACAAATGTACTCAAAGCATCTTCATTCAGATGTAGTTGTCATTTAGTGACACATAATCATTTGTGTATAAACAGAAATCTCACTGCTATGTTGTGGGACAGGTTCCTTCATAAGTCACAGGAAGAGGAAGCTGTGGCAATCTCCAAACTAGCTGAGGGAGTATGAGTAACAAATGTGGGTAGAAAATGCTATGTTTATGTAGGAGACATTTGGTTTGGGGATTAAGTTTTTCTTAGAAGGTAAGGACTGGAACTATTATTTTAGTTCTTGATATAGGTTTTACAGAGTGCTGAGTCAGCATTATAAAAATATTTATGTTTAAAATTTCCAATGAGAACTTTAAATGCAAATCCATTTGAATTCAATGGAGTAAATCAGATCTCAAAAAAAATTCTCTGTAAATTCTATTATGATCTTCAAGAAAATTCTCCAAACCCAAATACATGAAGATAGATTATGTAATTAGCATGCCACAGGACATATTGTCTTCTACTCTTGTTTTGTATTCTTGGGTTTTATTGACAACTCAAAATTCTAGTCTACTTGTACTATGCTTCCTACTTCATTCAGTGGCATTAAGTTTTCATTAATTTTTGCCTTTGGGTAGCACTTTGCTCTGATTACATGATGTTATGACATTGCTTTTATCATTCTTTTTAATTTTTTTGTTTATTTATTTGAGAGTGATAGAGAGAGAAAGAGGCAGATAGGTATAGAGAGAATGGGCACGCCAGGGTCTCCAGCCACTGCAAACGAACTTTAGATGCAAGTGCTACCTTGTGCATTAGGCCTACGAGGGTCCTGGGAATTAGAGCCTTGAACCAGGGTCCCTAGGATTCACAGGGAAGCTCTTAACTGCTAAGCCATCTCTCCAGCCCTGCTTTTATCATTCTTTTGGGCAATTTTTACATGAATTTCATCAGTGATAAATAAGTCACATTATACAATAAATCAGAAGTCTTAAACCACATGGGATTATAGTTCAAAATTATACTGAAACTCCCTGTCAACAGCATTATTTTTTCCCTAATGCAATAACAAAATTTGAAGTTTATAATTATAATTATAATAATAATTATTATTATTATTTCGAGGTAGAATATTACTCTAACTTAGGCTGATCTAGAATTAATGATGTAGTCTCAGGGTGGCCCCAAACTCACGGCAATCCTCCTACCTCTGCCTCCTGAGTGCTGAGATTAAAGGTGTATGCCACCATGCCTAGAAGTTTAATTTTGCCAGTAGATCTTTCTAAATGTTATTGTCATAATCGATTTTGCTATGTAATAACTACTTCAAGTTTCTTATTCTGTATTTCCAGTATAAAATTCTTGGCACCTAAAACATAGTCCTTCTTATCTCCTCCATCCTTTACTTGTGTGAACATGAGCTTAACTATAGTAAGTGTCTCATTAATCAACTTTTTTCTGTCCACAAAATCTTTCCTTAGAGCTCCCAGATGACTTTACTATATTATATTATACCATATATATATGTATATATATATATGTATGTATGTATGTATATGTTATATATACTATATTATACTTCCTTTTGAAATGAAATTAGAGGCATATTTTTACTAAGGTAACATAATTTATTTACATTTCCCTCCATTTCATGGTAAGCTAGAAGAGCTTCATTTTTTTTTTTTTTACAAAATATAACATTGCAATTCATATACCAAAGCTTTCAAAAATGAGAAAAATATAGAGAAGATTGAGAGAAAAATCAATGACATTTGTTTCATATTTGAGATGAGATAATCGCATTCAGAGTTTTCAATACTTAGTCAGCAGGGGCCTAGGGGTTCTTGTGTCATTGACTTTTGTCAAGAGTGACATTAAACTATAGAGAAGAAAGAACTAGTAACAACGTGGGGAAGGTTAGAACCCAGCTTGCTCATGGTTCCCTGAAATGACTTTTCTACACAGTTTAAATATCTTCATAGCTCATTTCTTTGAAATAGGAACCATTATTACTAATAATGCTTTGTTAAAACATGACATTATAATAGACATCTGTATTTTGATGGTATTTGCTTTTGAGTGGCAGCCTTCTTCCAGGGGCAATTTCTTTTGACACTTAACTTTTTTATATTCCTGTTTTAGCTAGAGTACTACTACATTATATAATAGTAAAGATACAAAATATCATTGGTTGAACTTACGTTACATGTGGAATCTTTTGTATCGCATTCTACTAATGTAAAATTTGCATCCCTGGTCTGTTTGTTCATTCATGGCTACATTTCCTGCTTTCTGTGGCTCAACTTCTCTCCAGACTCTGCATTTGCTTCCTCATGGGGGAACATTATGGAGGGTGTGGTCTGGTAGATTTCTATTTTCTAAGATTAGAAATATCCCATATCACTTTTTTCATGTCAGAACAAACTCATCTGGCTATTACTAGAAGAGAAATTGGAAACAGAAAAGACTTTTGGTGAGTCCAGAAATATAGTAAGCAGGTTTGGTGAATTCCTAGCAAATTTCTATCTTGATACTCTTTAGTATTTGTTTTCTTTCTTCTTGCCTCAAACCTGCAATAATCCAGAACTTTACATAAAATTAGTCATTGCCCTAATGCATAATCTCAGTGATTATTAAATCCTTTCACCTTTATGATATCTTCTTATTTTCATCACAACATTAAGACAAGAATTATTGACCCTGCATTTTAGATAATGTCATGTAGATCCCCATGAGTTGCAAGGCCATAGAGCTAGTATGAATTCAATTTGGGATTAGAAACTTCTTCTGGAATGAATTCTGTACCTTATACTACTAGGGGAAAACATTAGTCTTTCTCAGGTTTGAGAGGGGGCATGACCTTTCTCCCTGAAGTCATGGGATCACAATTGCTACTGTGGCTTGTGGAAGCAGCACGGCCATGTGTACTGTAGTGGCAAGCCAGGCACAGCTGAAGGTATGGGTGGCATATGGAGGCTGCAGAAAATGCATGGACAATTAACAACCCCAGGATGGGTTCTGTGGTTACAGTCCTCTTCTTATTGATAGTCCTTCCTGCCTCACATATTAGAGAAACAAACATTTTTCTTAGCTTAAAGTCACCTGTGAATATGCATATGAATTTCCAGAGAACTAGTCTTGACCTTTGATTTACAGGGGTCACACCTCATATGTATGAAATAAGTGATCATTGAATTACTGCCATCTTCATATCCCATTCTAAAACATTACACACTTTTATTAAAATAAACACCTAAATAAAAGCTATCCTAAGTAACTTCCTGATTCATTCTCCATGTAACTTGGTAAATTAAACCCTTAAATGTTTTTCCTTTGCCTTCTGTGAATAACCTTATTAACATGGACAGAAATTAAAGTACAAACTGCTGACTAAAGAGAAGAAGTCACAATTACTTTGTTCTAATTAGGGATGTTATAAAGAATTACTATCAATAAAGCTTACACATTTAATTGTATACAGAATGCTGACTAATAATTGAGGATGTATAAATGATGTAAAATTAAATGTGAACTTAAACGTCGTCCTTCGGTTCTCTGAAAATAATTAATTCTGAATCTCATAAATTCATAAAAATTCTCTTGAGTTTGGCAATGTCAATTATGTTGCACTAGCAATAAACACATTTGGCATATTTCCTTTTGGAGTTTAAAGGGATGAATCATTACAGGAAATGAAGCCTATCTACTATGCTAGTTCATAGAAGTTTAAGACACAAAATGAGTCACTGAGACAAGCTTTTGGAGGCTACAGGATGCAATCTTACTGAATATATGAAATTTGACAATTTCTGTTGTCAGAATTATAAAATATAAAAGAGAAGCAATTATTATGCCCACATAGGTGTGGGTTTTAATAGGCTAACAAGTTTGGGAAGATGGCCCAAAGGTAACAAAAAAACAAATTATTAAAGGAAAAGTTGACAATTCATATTTTTATTAATGGTGTGCGTAGAGGAGATGACCTTAGAGTTCTAAATAATTGCCTGTTATTTTAGAGTTTAATGTCTATGTGTGCAAGGTATAAATGCATATATAAAAATATTATCAAGTTAGTTTCTTTTTAGAGGAGCCTAGGGTTTAGACTCCTTACTAGCATGGTCCTTCTAGAATTTTCCAATAGAAAATCTTGGTGGTATTTAAAACCTTTTCTCAGGATCCCCAAGCAATATCATGGTAGAAATTCTTAGTGACACTGACCATATAATTTTTTAGAATATATTTTTATTTCTTTGAGAGAGAGAGAGAGAGAGAGAGAGAGAGAGAGAGGGAGGGAGGGAGGGAGGGAGGGAGGGAGGGAGAGGGAGAGGGAGAGAGGGAGAGAGGGAGAGAGGGAGAGAGGGAGAGAGGGAGAGAGGGAGAGAGGGAGAGAGGGAGAGAGGGAGAGAGAGAGGGAGAGAGAAGGAGAGAGAGGCAGACAAATAAAGAATGGGCCCACCAAGGCCTCCAGCCACTGCAAATGAACTGTAGATACATGTGCCACCTTGTGCATCTGGTTTACATGGGTCCTGGGGAATTGAACCTGGGTCCTTAGACTTTGCAGGCAAGTGCCTTAACCGCTAAGCCACCAGCCCTATAAAATTTTATATAAAGACCAGGCCACTTTCTGTTGTCTCATATTGATTGTACATGTGACTTTATACAAACTAGGTACCTAAATATTTAAAATCAATAGTCAGTGGGTAGAGCTATGCCATGTATATGAGCTAAAATTCAGATACTTGTTCATCACAGTTTCTTCTTTGGTGCCAGTTGATAGGTCTGTGGCTGTGGCTGCTTTGCTACATCAAATTCTCTGTCGAGTTCTTGTCCCTGCTAGTTGAAGTGATCTGTTGACCCTATGTGTCTTCTGGAACTTAGAATGCACATAGCCTCTTTATTAATTGATCTAACTCCTTGTGATGTCCAGCGTTCCACACTATAAAGATTTATCATTATTCTGCTTTATTAAGCTAGATTCTCAGTTTTAATGTCCTATCTCAGGCTATTGTTACCTCAAATCATTTAATTCAACAACTGGACATGAATATGTCTTCAGAAATGCTGAGTGTGTGATTTTTGCCTGTTTTTTGTGAAGAACATTTTATTATGCAGTGCTGTAAGTCTTTTTGAGTGTCCCAACTCTAACCGCTTTGTGTGTAAATCTGTGTTAGCATAAGTCTTCATGATGGTCTGATAATGAGTTCTTATTGGACATACTACATTTGTCATGGTTTGGTTAGGAAATAGGAAACACTCAATATTTCAGGCCAGAAGTAATTAACTTCAGGAAATTAGTGCTTCCATAGTGCTTTGAAGTCTAGGAGACAATGATGAAGGGAAACTCCATTTGCTCTCATCAGATGAGAGCGCTACAAAAATTTGCAGGAAACTGCTACTGATTTTGGCTACCTGGGTGCTGAATTTGGTGATTTTCAGAAGCCTGAAGGCCATACAGACTTCATATCTGCTACCTGCCTGCCAGCTATTGTTAGAGGAAAATGACCTGTCTTTTAGCTGTCCTTGTTTTCTTTCCACATCTCTTGCAAGTGGTCCTCTCCACGGGAATCTAATCTAAAGACATACTGAAGAGAATCCTGGGAGCAGCAGCTTGTAAGCACTGCATGGGGAATGAGCAGGAATGTTGAAGAACCTAGAAAGACAATTAAGCCCCACTCTCCTGTGTTGTAACTGGTGATCTCAATTGCCTGCCTTAATGCTCTGTCCTCACACACACACTTTGCAAACTGAGTGGCTAGTAAAAGCACAGTGCTACATACTTAGATAATGTGAAACATGAGCTGTTCCATCATGGAAGTCTAACTTTAATGTTATGCAGGTTGTGGTTTTGAGGAAGAGCACTGTGAGTATATGCAGAAAGGAAGATATCTTCAGTAAACTATTTTTCCTACAGGAGTTTGATGTGCTGTAAGTTCCAGTAAAACAAATACAGAAACAACAACATGGATTTTGGATCATATTTTCTACTTGAGGGACTTTTTATTCACTCTGGATTTTAACTTCCTTATCTACAAAATGAGGAAACAAATAGCATGTACCTATCTCAAACATTTTATGTGAGTGAACGAGATATGTATGCAAAAATGTGGTCCACATTTTCTTTCTGTCTTTTGTTGTTCTTTCCAAGGGTTGGATATCTTAGAAGGAAGTTGGAATGTGTGATTTATTTCTTCCAAAATAGTGATTAATCTTTCTTATATTTTCTTTCTTAGTCTTGGCAATGGTCTTCTAAACTCTGCATGAATCTAGAATACCACTGTACAGTGAAGAGTGAAGGCTTGATTCTTTTTCCATAATCCTAATTATTCTCCCTCTACAGTGCTTATATGCTCATGAGGAGTTTGTTTTGTATCCACTATAATTAAAATTTGAGCAAGATTGCATCCAAATTCTAGATGTGTATTGGGTTATGCATGACTACTGAAATATTTCTTCTGAACTAGCATTTTTATGTTGATTAAATGTGAAGGCAGGTAAAAGGGACCAGTTTGTGGAAAATTCCTATTTCTTTTCCTGAAACTTTGCTTATCATTCTATTCAGGAAATTTTCCTGGCATTGAACCCTTTGTTCTTTGATATTAAAGCACAGGAGCTAAGAAAGCATGATTTCTATACCAAGGGATAGTACAGAAAAGAATGCTGAGTGGTTTGGGAAAACATGAGAGAGAACAAAATAAACATTCAAGGAAAGGGCCATCAATGGTAAGGGAACTTTGATATCACATCTAAAAATTAACTTACTCATGAACCAAACTTTTCTATTTTTTAACTAGTGAGTGATAAATCACTTGTATAGCAATTTGTAGCTGACATGATTACCTTTCTTTCAGAGGCAAAGGAAGGATGGGTGGTTATTATTTAGAAAGGCTAAAGATAAAATGCTTCCATTCAGTTCAGCTTCTCTGAGTCTCTGAGATTAATATGCCATGTACCAGAGAAGAGACAAGGTGATAACTCTCCCACAGCTCTCTTATTTTTCATTCTCCAGCTTCACCTTGTACCATTTATTTCTTAGCTTTCATTTTTCATGAAGTTTATAGAATTCATGTGTTTTTTTCAAGTACATTCAAATGGTTTTCTATTGATAATGATTTCGGTAGGGGCTGGAGGGATAGATGGGTCAGTGGTTAAGGTACTTGCCTTCAAAGTCTAGTGACTTGGGTTCAGTTCTTTAGTACCCACTTAGCCAGATGCACAAAGTAGAGCACACATCTAGAGTTCTGTTTGTAGTGGCAAGAGGCCCTGGCATGTCCATTCTCTCTCTTTATGTCTGTCTGTCTGCTTGGAAATAAATAATTAATTAAATAAATCTTAAAAAAAGAAAATTGAGATGAACCTTGGAGGTTATGTGAAGATGATATGTGTCTTGATTGTGCATTGATGTGGCTTCAGTTTATTGTTGTAGTTACAATAAATTAGTGTATGCTGTCCTATCAAGAAACAAAAATTTTAAGAACAAGTGAAGGTTTGTGCTTTCAGACAACTAAAGATCATCTTTTGTTCATGTCACAGGAGGCACCTGGTTGCAAGTAATGACTCCACAGTCATCTGTGGGCATAGGCCGGCAGACTCTGGCTTTCTAGCTTTGTTATGTGGAATAATGGTACAGTTTCCCATTGGCCACAGGGAGAGGAATAGAAAGATCAGAACTTAGGCATGTGGATAGAAAGTGGCCAAGTCCATGTGGTCTTAGTGTTGCCGTCACCTAGAAGTGATACAGCTTTTTGTTGGCAGCTCCTGCTTAGAATTTGTTACCTGGTGCTGCCTGACTATAGGGGTACTGAGGAACATAGAGGATCATATGGAATATTCGGTGAGCATGGCTATGGCAGCCACATTCTGATCTTTCCTTTCAGTTGTTTATATATTGAATATAAAGCAAAACTTCATGAAATTGCTTATATAGTACAGTATATAAAGGACATCATGTAACTTGCTTAGTCATGTGACAATAGTGATCATCACACTTGAGCGGATTTGGAATCACCTAGAAGACGTGTGTCTGGGTATGTGTGTGAGGGTGTTTATAGAAAGGTTATTGTAAGTGATCCATAGTGGTGAGTTGAATCAGATAGCCCCCATAATTTCATGTGTTTTGTCCCTAGCTGTTCAATTTGGGAGGTGGAGCCTTGCTGGAGGAGTTAGGTTTGTTTGAGGGATGGTCTTAATGGTGTTATAGCTTTCTCCCCTTTGCCAGAGTTCCATTCACTCTCTTGCTTTTTTTCTCCTTGTTGTGGCAGGGATGATGTCCAGCTTCTGCTAATGCCATGCTTTCCCCTGTCATCATGAACCTTCTTCTTGAGACTGTAAACCAAAATAAGCACTTCCCTCTCATCAGCTACCTTTGGTCAGGTGTTATATCCTAGCAACATGAGGGTAATAACTATGGCACCCACTGAAAATTTGGATGGTAGCCTCCTATGGGCAGACATTTCTAGTTGTTTTCAGACTGTGGAACCAATATAACTATCTCATCATGATGGACTGGATCCTCTTAAACAATGAGCCAAATAAATCCTGTTCTCCTGACACTGCTTTTGGCATGCATTTTGTCACAGCAATGAGGAAAATAAAGAATATACAAACTGAGTAAATATATGTAGTTATTAGTTAAAAGATGATTATTATCAGCTTTATATTCCCTCTGGAAAATGAAGAAAAAAACTTATATGAACAAACAGTGTATCCAATTTTTCAGTATCTCTTTTGTACCTCAGGTATTTGCACATCTTAATGTCAAAGATAAGAACATACATTTATTGTATATGCAAATAGACATTAGTATAAAGTTATATCTTCTTAATTTAGAAACATAAAATACAAACTGGAAATGTTCTGATAAGTGTTGAGATTTTGCTTTGTGTAAAAATGTTTGAAATAAGAACTGTTATTTTCATGTCAGAAGACAGATTTACTTTCTAAAGGACAGAATAACTTGACTGCCTTAATAAAAAAAATAATAAATAAAGGGCTCACTTAAAAATACTATAAGATGCAGCCTTTCTCCAAATTGCATAACCTTCTTTGATCAGATATCTCCTTTAATCAGACCTTTGCAAGGCTCACTTTTACATTATCTTAAGTCTAAATCATTCTTACTATCAAGTTTTCATAATATATATCCCTTGTATTTTTACAATTAGTCAACTTTTCTCAAGTCTTTATGTTTTTTTGTAGTTTCTCAAACTTAATTGTTTTTAAAACATTATTTTGATTTCATCTTAAAGTGGAAATCATTATAATTTTAAAGCTCCCTCCCACTCTTTAACTGGATTCCATCTCATTTAGATCACTTATCATGAGTTCCTCTTGTAAAAGGTGGTCTGATTCACTAATATTATACCAATTACAGTGTAAGCACCTTGAGGGCAATGTGCATTTCATCCCATCATTTTGAAAAGTGTATATTATGTTACCTTGCTACTGGAAATGCTTAACTTAGATTGAATAGATACTACTGTTGCTATGACTAAAAGATTAAATTTTCAAGACTAAGTGTGGACTGACTTATTTACATATGCTGATGACATATATAAATCCTTAATGAGAAATGTCCCTCTCTTAGCTGGAAGCCTGAAAGGAATTAAAAGACTGAAGGAGTAAGAACAAACATTTAATTGTGATGAAAATAATGCCTTGCTTTTATATGGTGATTGACATTATGTAAGTTTCTTCAAGTCCTGGAAGCTATGCAGGCATCATAGAACTATTTCCATTTCACAGTGATGGGAACTGATCATGTGCCTAAGTGTGATGACTGGTCCACTTAGATCTCAGGTTTTCTGGTTTGTAGAGATTATAATGTAGAAAACATTACCACTGTGGTTGTCATTCCACACACAGTGTGTGTTTCTTGCTAAAAAGAACAGCTTGCAAAACTCTTGTGGATCACCTTCATGTCCCTAAACTCAGGGTCAAGATTTGTGCTCTAGAACACGGGGATAAACAGGGGCCTGACAGGGCATGGAGACTGGGAAGACTCCTCTCTGAGGAGGGGTACAGGGGATGCAAGAACTGCTCATCCAGTTCTGAACATAATAGCAAGATGGTCAGATAGATTTCTCTTGAAATGCTGCAGTTTACTTCACGTGTTTACTGCTTATCTAGATTTGTTGTTGGGAAATAGTGAGTTAGAGCCAGAGACTGTGTTTGTGGCTGGATTGAAAAAGAGACAGAAAAAGAATGATAAAAATTGTCTAGAGAGACTAATATAATGAATAACACATTTATTTGTACAAAATCTAAAACATTCCTTTTTACTGAAGATGGAGCAATAAAAAAGGAAAAGTGGCAGCTGGAGATGATAGCTTAGTGGTTAAGGCATTTGGGTGCAAAGGTTCGATTCCCCAGAATGCATGTAATCCAGGTGCTCAAGGTGATGCATGTGCCTGGAGTTTGTTTACAGTGGATGAAGGCTCTGATGCACCCATTCTCTCCCTTTCCCTTCCTGTCTCTCTCTCTGCTGATTTTTCTCTCTCAATAAATAAAATAAAATTTTAAAACGTGACTTCTTTATAATTCCAGCATACCTAAAGGCAAAGCAGTGTTTTGTGAGGTACTATGACTAGAAATATGTGCACAAAATAGTTTCCCAAGATTTTGGGAACCTATAGTTAGATGCATGAAGTGTTCACTGCCTTGGATACCTTAGTCACACAACACTGCCAGGCCTTAGTTATACTGTACTTTGCTCCATTGTTATACGATGTGAACAAATTTGGATGATCAATTATCTTCCCCACTGTCGATGATTCTGCAGTTAGAAAGTGATTTCTTTGCTAGGAAATGTCAGTGGGCAGGATGCAAACTCTCCTACAATGGCTTGAATGTTTGGTGGTTCACTTTTTTTCAAGGGATGGCAAAAGACACAGAAATGGCATGAAAGGGTTAATATCTGAGAGAAAAATGACACACCCAGGGACTCAACCAAGAAGCAGCTCTGTGTCGTTCCAGGGCAGAGGGGCCAAGAACTAAGAGGCCCTGCAATGTTCCTGAGGGCACAGCTTGAGGTAACCCAACTGCGTGCTGCTAGGTGAATATTCTTGAGAAAAGAAGTTGGTTCTTGTATTTGTGACAACGTGGGTGACTTGGGAGTGTGCTATGCTAAATAAAATAAACCAGATCCAGGGAAGAAAACATGGCACCATCTCACTTACATGCAGAAGCTTAAAAAATGTGAATATCTAGAAACTGAGGGGGGAATGGTGTTGCCAGAGGAACAGAGGTGTTCATGAGGAAAACAAGGAGGTGTTCATCAAAGGGAACTGATGTGCATTCATAAAATGAAAAAATCCTGGAGACTTAAAGTACAACATGGTGAGTATAGTTGTGGTGGTTTGACTCAGGTGTCCCCTATAAACTTAGGCGTTTTGAATGCTAGGTTCCCAGCTGATGGAGATTTGGGAATTAACACCTCCTGGAGGGAGTGTATTGTTGGGGGCGGGCTTATGGGCTTTATAGCCAGTTTCCCCAAGCCAGTGTTTGGCACACCCTCCTGTTGCTGTGGTCCACCTTACGTTGGCCAGGGGGTGATGTCCACCCTCTGCTCATACCATTGTTTTCCCCTGCCATCGTGGAGCTTCCCCTCGAGCCTGTAAGCCAAAATAAACGTCTTTTTCCCAGAAGCTGCTCTTGGTTGGGTGATTTCTACCAGCAATGCGAACTGGACTGCAACAGTAAAGTGGTACTGAGGAGTGGGGTTGCTGCTAAACACCTGACAATGTGGCTTCAGCCTTTTTGGAGCTGATTCTCAAGAGGAAAGTGGAAGGAGTTGAAACTTTGGCCTAAGAGATGCCTTGCAGTGCTGTAACTACAGCTTGATGGACTGTTCTGGTCTGAGCTGTAAGACCTGAATGCAGTAAGAACTATGGACTGTGAGTTTTGGCTTATGAGGGTGAGAAAGAGCTTTGCCTGGACTGGGCTAGCAGTTTGTGTGAGAAGCTTGCTCTTATGCCCATGTCCTGAGAAGTTGTGCAGGGTTGCTTTGTGTAGAAATGAACTGGTGTATGCAGAGGGATATGGCACAGAAAGAAAAATCTTTGGTTGAACTATTACCCATTCAGCTGCAACTGAGAGATTACAACCTTTGAGACTGGGCTAGCTGACCTGCGCTGGGGCAACAAGAAGAATGTAGACTCTTTTGAAGGGGCCTGAGTGCTCAAGGAGTGTCCTGTTCTTCAAAGTCTGCTTTATTCCCCCCTGGATTAACAAACTGGCACCCTACCTGGTATCTTGGAGTATAAGAAATGCTGGAAAGAGGGTCATTGAGTTTGCAACGCGGTCTTGTGTTTTGGAAATGGCCATGGGCAGTGTGAAGCAGGTTTGCTGGTTGCCTGCATAGAGACCCCATGGGGCCATGAGGATGAACTGTGGCTTGCAGTGGAGACCCAGTGGAGATGCCGGGACCATGAGATGGCTGCAAAGGAGCTGCCAGCCCCGATGAAGTTTCCCAGCACTGTGAGTAGCCTAGCTGGAGGGGCAGAATTGGAATGCCAGAGACTTGTTGCTGGTTAGAATTATCGAACTTGAAGATTTGTCACTGGCTAGAGTTGCTGGACTTGAAGCTACAGAGTTTGATGTTTGCCCTGGTTGTTTTAAATCTTGTATTGGTTGAATGTTTCTTGGCTATGCCCAATGCCATCTATTGCAGTGTGAATATTTATTCTGTGCCATTATGGGTTTTTTGAGGTTATTTTTTGGTATTATGGCTCAGTTAAAAAATCTTGAACTATGGGGATGTATGAACATCATTGGAATTGATAAAAACTATAGGGACTTTTAAAGTCAGACTGAATGCATTGTATTTTACATCATGTATGGATATCAGTTTATGGAGGCCAGGGGTGGAATGTGGTGGTTTGATTCAGGTGTCCCCCATAAACTTAGGTGTTCTGAATGCTAGGTTCCCAGCTGATGGAGATTTGGGAATTAACACCTCCTGGAGGGAGTGTATTGTTGGGGGCGGGCTTATGGGCTTTATAGCCAGTTTCCCCAAGCCAGTGTTTGGCACACCCTCTGTTGCTGTGGTCCACCTTACGTTGGCCAGGGGGTGATGTCCACCCTCTGCTCATACCATTGTTTTCCCCTGCCATCGTGGAGCTTCCCCTCGAGCCTGTAAGCCAAAATAAACGTCTTTTTCCCAGAAGCTGCTCTTGGTTGGGTGATTTCTACCAGCAATGCGAACCAGACTGCAACAATAGTTAATTGTGAGTTGTGAAACTTGAACTGTGGTGGAAGCAGTTACTACATCTCTCACCAGATAGTTACCGAGGTATAGATGTGAGACTATGCAAGTAACTGTGAGGTGACGAATATGACATTAGTTCATCTGAGCTCGTTAGTTCACAATTGGCATATATATATATATATATATATATATATATATATATATATATATATATATATATACATACATACATACAATATATATCAAAACATCAGGTTGTGCAACTTGAATGTATGCACATCTTTATTTGTCAATTAGACCACAATAAAGGTGAAAAAGGAAGATTCCTTCCATTGAAAGTCAATGTTTTATATCAGCTAACTTTCCTAACCAGTTACCAGACAGAATAGAGGGGAAGCCAACATGAAGAGGCTCAGATGATAGTGCAGGGCTTAGTGGCTGTGACTAATTAGAGAACTTAATTGAGCTGTCAAGACAGAATAAAGACAATCACTCAGTTCCCACTCCTTTGTACCCAAGAACACAGCAAATGTGCCTTCTCCCAGGCACCCCATGCGGCTTCTCTCGCTTCTCTCACAGGCCTCCTGTGCACCTTGCCGAGGTAAGGCGGGTTCCACAAGCCAATGGCAAGTTTGCTTTTGTTGAATGTTGCTTTATCAGTTTATGCATATCAGTAATCCGTCCTATACAATATTTAAAATTTTATGCTTATCATAATACATTTCCGTCACATTCTAACAGTTACAGTCATTATTGTAGTTGTTATTGCTAATTCTTACTTTAATGATAGCAAAAATATCTATACTGACATTTACTGGGATAATCACATCACTGTAATCTTCTAGAATGTGATTCACATTTGTAATTGATAAAATAATGGGTGTCACTTTTTGTTTGCCAGTAAATGTACATCCATTATTACATCCAACCCTACCACCCTCTGGTGAGACAGGGTCTATTGTCAACATAGAAAACCTGAGGCAGAGAGAAATTCAATAAGTTCAGGATGGTAAGCAGCCAAAGGGTAGTGAATCTGAACTGTGGTCCTACTTTTGGTCTCATTTTGCCAATTGTACATCATTGATTTAGCCATATTTAGCTAATTTGTAGATTATTTATCCCGATTTCAATATGGGTATGTGTGAGCTTATTAACTTCAAATAGCAATATTTTTGTTTATGGAAAAAATAGTTTTTTGTTTTGTTTTTTCAAGGTAGGGTTTTGCTATAGTCCAAGCTGATTTGGAGTTCATTATGTAATCTCAGAGTAGCCTCAAATGATCCTTCAACCTTTGCCTCCCAAGTGCTAGGATTAAAGGCATGTGCCACCATGCCCATCTGAAAATTAGTTTTTTAAACATTTAGCCAATGAGTCTCATTTTTGTCATCAAAGGGTGTGGTAATATACTAATGAGAAAACTTTATCATCAATTTAAATAATTGAAAATGTACACACTCCACTAGAATCACTTACTAATAACTAAATCTACATTCATGACATATAATGGCACAATATTATTAGGGACATGGAAGGTGTTTAGGACAATTAAGCTGCCCCTGATATTTTCATAGCTTTTAAGAACCTCTGAGCTACATCTTTCTTTTTCTGTTCTCTCCTACCTATCAGTTTAAAAATTGCCAGCCCTCAAAATAACTCAAAATAAAAGCAAAACCTAGCCAATTCTTACAAGGAACAAAGTCAGTGATGAATGGTAGCCTATCCATCTTTTCTGAAGTATCGTTTGCCTTCAAAATATTGGATTTATTATATTTTGTGTCATGCTCTATTCTTACTGCTTAGGAAATGTCCAGTAACATCCTAAATCCACAGCATTATCTCATTTCCAGCCCTGTGGTCTTCCATCTTCTTTTCTAATTTGTTTTTTGTGTTTTTATTCAAAGTGGTCTCTAACATTTTGTTTTCTTAGGGCCACTTTTATAGTGGGAACCTTGAAAGCTCTCTGTGCTTCCTGTGACTATAGTTCTATTGGTTTTCTTTTACTCTCTCTCCCCCTCCATGGATTTCACACTTAATAGATTTATATTAATAATAAGAAATGTCTGTGGGAAAACTATTGGTGGCTCTGTTACCTTTATTAATGATGATTCCTTGGAGGATACAAATAAAACAAAATAAATCCTTTTATTTGCATTTGTGATAATTTGATTCTCCAAGAGGCTATGTAAGTATGACATACAGGTGGAAAGTGGTGAAGCTGGGGTTAGACCCAGGACTTAAAGGCTACAAAACACATCTTTCTTATTTTTACTACATTTGTTTGTAGAGATAAAAATTGTAATGTCCTGGTTACCAAATCTCATTATAACCAAGTTAATTATGCTTTATTTTATCAAGCAAGAATTTTAGAGACACATTATAAGCTAAGGGGGCTTACATGAATACTAGATTTTTGTCAAGAGGCTGCACACAGCATATTTAATTTATTTTTTTAAAGGTGATACTCATATCTCCTCTCCCCCACTCTTCCACTGAGGCATCTCCTCAGTGGGGTTATTGGTATTCAGTATGGGGTTATGGAGGCCTCTGTCAGTCTTGGGGAGCATGTCTTGGGATATTCCTACTATATAGAGAAAAGCAGTTGCTGTATTCCCTAGGGTCCCTTTCACAAACTAACATGAGCTCTTCTGAAAGTTTAGAGACTTGAGTAGCACCTGAGCTGACTGTAAAGAAACTTGAGTATTACAAAACTTCATTCTTCATGCATTTCCTATCTCTGATATTGTTACTTTATCTCCTGTCATTTGGGGACACTGAGTATTATAGATCCTGGAGTAATAAAGAAGTGAATCATAAGCATTGCCCTTTACTGTTAGGGAATCCGTAAGGCATTAGTAAAATTCACTGCAAAAAGTGACAGTTGTTGAACTCATGTTAGCATATTGGGTGGGAGGATAGTCATGCTGTAATGAAGCAGGAGGCCAGTGATCGAAGGAACATTTTGGATTAGCTTGGTGTGTCTGGCATGACCTTGCTCTCCTCATTAGTCACTCAGCTTTATATAATGAAAAAGTTACCTTTGGTGAAATCTGTAAGTTTCACCACTGCTTTTGTTAATTTTCAACATTTAAAGAAATAGGGTTTCTAGCTCAGGTTGGGTTTGAACACACTATGCAGCTAAGGATGACTTTGAACTTCTGATCCTCCTGCATCCACCTCACAAGTGCTAGGATTCCTGGCATGTATCACCACACTCAGTCTTTGTAGCTTTGGGATTCAGACCCAGGGTTCTGTACACTAGGCAAGAAGTCTATAAACCAAGCTCTGTGCCCAGCCTAATTTCAACATTTTCACATATACATGTCTTTCTGATGCCCTAGAATAAGGATTTATATCTCCTTTCTGGTGGATTTGTATTATTGGCATACATCCTATTCATGTATGAATTGTGTGATAACTTGGGGGCACAGACTGATCTTCTAGTACTTTGCATTGGCAATGCCTCCTTATGTGAATGTGTAGAATTACAAAGGGTCATTAGTACTAACATGTTTGCTTCTGAAAGCTGAAAATATGAAGCATCTGCAACCTATAAAGAAGGACAAAATTAAAGGAACTGGCTGGTGCCCATTTTAGAGATAACCAACTCATGTGGGATGCAGTTACTTTTAGATGTGCTTGTGCTTTAATGCCAGTAAGGATGGAAGATTACCTAAATTAGCAGTGGCTATCTTAAAAATATTTATTCATGGTGTGCAAGCATACATGCATGCGTGTGTGTGTGTGCGTGTAAGAGCATGTCAGGGTCTCTTTGCAATGTTAAAAAAATAGCTTTACATGGGGGTTGTAAAATTGAATGCAGGCTGGCAGGCTTTGAAAACAAGTTCCTTTAACCACCAAACCATCTCCCCAACCACTAGCATTGACCATTTGAGAAACATTCATGAAAATACAACACTTTCTAGCACAAAGACATATGCTCATTTAAACATGTGACCTCCAGGTTTTGTTTTGGCTTTGTAGGATTAATCTCAATGAGAAAATGATTCACTGGAGACACTTTTTGAAAATTCACATTTCTTGGCTGGAGAAATGGCTTAGCAGTTAAGGTGCTTGCCTGTGAAGTCTAAGGGCCCTGGTCTGTTTCTCCAGGACCCATATAAGCCAGATGCACAGGGTGATGCATGCATCTGGAGTTTGATTGCAGCAGACCTGGTGCACTGATTCTTTTTCTCTCTCTCTCTGTTTCAAGTAAAATACATTTAAAAATAATTCAGATTTCTTATATCCCACCTTAGAGCCATGGAATCAGATTGTTCCAGAGATGGTACTGTGAAATTATAATGAGTTTTATTCTCTGCCATATTTGGAAAACACTATGTAGTATTGCTTTTTTTTTTTTTTAAATTGTATTGATTTGCATGCAGAGAGAGAAGAGAGACAGACACATAGAATGAATGTTCCATGGCCTCCAGCCTCTGCAAAAGTCCTCCAGATGCATGTGCCACTTTGTACATCTGGCTTTATGTGGGTACTGGTGAATCAAACCCAGGTTGTTAGGCTTTACAGGCAAGAGCCTTAACCACTTATCCATCTCTTCAGCCCCTGTGTAGTATTTCTTGGCTTATGCTTTCACTATGACTTGCATTGTATGAGAGAGTTGGTTTTCAGAAAGAAGAACATTAAAGGCAATTATATTGTTCTTACATAGCACTATTAAAAAATTTGTCATGTTTTACAGGACTTCATAGTTCTAGCACTTTATATTTGTTCTAAAACAAATTTCTCTATCTGTGTTTTAACTGCATGTTTCTTCCCTGCTTAATCATAGCCAAATTAAGCTTGAAAATTTAGGCATAATATACATCCTACTGAAATAAATGGTTCAGGTGTGCCAAGGAAATACCATTATTGCTTCATTTGTATCAAATATACAATTTATGAAATGCTCATTTAAGACCAACATAAACATTTTTTTAAAATAACTAGAGCAAAGAATGTGAAATGTTTTGTAAACTGTGTGTGTATGTGTGTTATAGGGAATTATTTCCTCCTCAACCCATAAAGGAAGGGCATGATCTTTAGGCCCCAAATTTTCATGTCACTTGGACAGAGCATACTTTTCTTGTCACCATGATCACTCCACCTTTATCTTCAATAAAAACTATAATGGGCCTAAGACACTGGACTGTCCCTGGCTTTCTAATGCCTGATACCCCTGCAAGGTGGGTTGTACTTCTGCTGT
The DNA here is from genome assembly GCF_020740685.1 of Jaculus jaculus. NCBI lineage: Eukaryota > Metazoa > Chordata > Mammalia > Rodentia > Dipodidae > Jaculus > Jaculus jaculus. Next base: position 9,352,026 of record NC_059119.1, on the reverse strand, counting down.
ATTCTTTAAGAGTGTAACTCTCCCTCTGGTGCCCATTTTGTTCTTCATCTGGTAAGACATTTTGCTCAAGGACCCAAGTGATTTTCTAGATTGCTAGTGTCAGTCACAAGCCATCATACAATCTTTTGAATAATATGTTAATTAAATATAAGTATGAATCTGGTTATCTTAGTAATTTGGAGGGTAGTTGATAAATAGTGCATATCAATGTGGTAATTATCTTAAAACAACCTTTTAGGTAGCAGATTATAAAGAGACAAGTAACTTGAATTTTCTATAATTGGAAACTTTTGTGAAAGAATAGCTTTTAGTGCCAGGTGATAGCAATACACACACAACACACACACACACACACACACACACACACACACACACATGCATATAAATACACACATACACACACACACACACACTCTGTTCTATACTGGGACCCATGAAATGTAGCTTCTAGTGCACACTGTGGTTCACTAGTTGTAAGTATCATCTCACCACCCCTTTTCCTTTTCCACAAAACCTTGGTGGAAAGGCCTCTAGTGTAAATTTGTAAATTGGAACCATAATGGACCGCTTTTGAGCAGTGCTGCAGATTCATGAGAAGGACCTATTAGTGGAAGAAGCAAAGGGATTTTACTAACACTGTCTTTGTTGGTTTCCATGTGTCCTTTACTGTGGTGGTCAGGCTGTTAGTCTTGGAGGAATGTAACTGTCTGAGAAAGATTGTGGCATGTGGAGCCCCATGTGCTTCTAGGACTAAGAAGGGCCAGACTGACAGAGCACCGACACAGAGACCCAGGTGTTTGCTGTGTCAGGTTTTGAGAGCGGTGATGGGTGATTGTGAAGGGTTCTTCTGTGTTAGTCCAGCTTGACCATTGCCACAGAACAGGAGGCAGTGATCTGGGGACAAAATCTCAGAAATGCTAAACTTGGGTATTCTACTCGTGCATCTCTTTTGCATGTATTATGAGAACTCAAATGTCATGTCAGATGCATAGATATGGTACATGTTATACTAAGGAGGGCTTTTGACTATGTGAGCTCGGCTTATTTCCCCTATAAATTATAGTCTTTGGCAAGTAAAATTATATAATTGTTTTTGTACGTGTATGTGTGTGTGTGTGTGTGTGTGTGTGTATAGCATGAATGCATACGTGCATGTATATGTTCAGATGCATGTGGGTGCACAGATGTGCAGGCATACAGAGGTCAGAGGTTGACATAGAATGTCTTCCTTGATTACTCGCCTTCTTATTTATTGAAGCAGAGTCTATCACTTGAACCCAGAGCTCACAAATTACGTTAGTCTAGCTAGCTTGTCCTGCCTACCAAATGCTCAAGTATGCCTACTGGCATGTGTGTGGCTGCTAGGGATATGAACTCTAGTTATCACGCTTGTATGGCAAGCCTTTTTTCCACAGGCCCATCTCCCCAGGCCCTATTTTTTAAAAAATAGACAGACTACAGTACACATAGCTTCATTTCTCTTTTATGTAAATGTGTAAAGCCACTGGGTGGTATTCCTTGGCCTGTATAATCTTAAAATGCCTAAGGAAAAATAGATTCATTGAAATATCTTTTGGGGACTGGAGAGATGGCTTAGGGGTTAAGGTGCTTGCCTGCAAAGTCAAAGGACCCAGGTTAGATTCTCCAACACCCACATAATACAGATGCACAAAGTGGCAAACGCATCCAGAGTTCATTTGCAGTGGCTGAAGGCCCTGGCATGCCTATTCTCTCTATCTACCTCCTCTCATCAATCAATAAATAAAAACTTAAGAAATATCTTTTGGTGGTCTCTGCTTCCTTTTTCCTTTGATTGCCACAGAAAAGACATAGAGTAAATTTGTGAAGGCATTTAAGGATGGTTGTATGATCCAACATATTGTTTTTTACCTCTGTTTTGGAGAAAAACTTACAATCTAGCTCAATGTTTTCATTTCACTGAAATGCAAAAGTAGAATTAGTCAGGCAGATAATGAGATCTTGTTCCTGTGAGGGCAATTTCTCTCTGTAATTTTGACATTGCTTATAATACGCTGTCCTCTTCTTTTTTTAATCTGTTAATTTGTATTTGTAAATATTCCATCTTCCTGTGTAGCAAGGTTCTGAGAACAGAAACTGTGTCTTCCATTTCTTTGTAACTATTCCAAGAGTTCAATCAATAAATGCTTGCCGTTGCTGTGGGGCTGAGTTGAAGGTAAGACTCCCTGACCTCTGGCAATAACATGATTTGTGCGATCACCCTGGCAAATAAAGAATAGTTGCAGGCATATCAATAATCCAAACAAACCTTTGCATATGCATTTTAAGATATTAAAATATCAGAACACATTATGCATTGCGTAAGAATCAGCAGCACTCACACCTACCGTCTTTAATGAGCTAAAAACCCAAATGGGTAATTTGCTGCAAGTGGTTACTTCTTCCTTCAGACTGAGAGGCAGTCCATAAATGTATTTTGCTGCTGCTCACAAAAGTAGTTTAAATTCTGCACAGGACCCATGTCTGGGGAATCATGTCGGCCTTAGCGTACCAAAGAGCCCAGAGAAATGGCAGAACAATGTCTCTCCACTGGAGCTGCTGAGGGAAGGTGGTCCTATGTTTCACTGCAGAGACTGGCAGGCTAAATTTAATTCTTCAAGTCAGTTCTTGCTGCCTTAAGCTCCTGTCTATTCTGCAGTCCAAATTATGGGGGCAGGGCATACTGCTTTTCCTTTTCCAAATGCCTAAGTCACTTGGAATCCTCCTACTTTCAAATCTCATTGGTACTAAACATACATATTCATTCCTATAAATTCAGTTGCAAAAATGAAAAGGCAACTTAATATGCAAAAAATAGAGGAGGAGGCTTAGAATATGTACAACCATTTGATATTTGGCAAATCATTTGCTGTGTTGTTGCTATATGCAAATGAAGAAAAATGCTTCCTGTTTATCAGCATTGCAGAGTTCTAGCATGTTCTGCATGTTGGGTACAAATGGAATGTGGGATTTCCTCGTGCACAGGCAGAACATGCATGAACGCATCTCAGCCCAGGGCGACGACACCTGGTAATGGAACTAGAGACATGAAATGTATACTGATTTTATAGCTGTCAAAATTTGTGAAATGTGTGTGCTTAGTCACTGTCCATGAGCTGGTGAGATCAGAGTATACTACTTTATAGATGGATACCACATTAAATAATGAACATGAGGGTAAATGATGAGGGATACATCTCTCAATTCTGAGCCCATTTGGGAATTTCTATATATGAATCAGCATATTATAAGAGCAATGCTTACTCATCAATAAAATGCTAGGTGTACATGTTTGTACCATTATGTAAGTTAGAACCCAGCCCATGTCTACATTTTATCTTTGACTTTTTTTGTTTTTATTGTGGTGCTTAGGATGAATTTAGGAGCTTACAAATGACTAGTTAGTCTCTTATGGTGCTACATCCCATTCTACTCTTTGACTTGTGCTGTTAATTCTGCTGTATAGAGCCTCTACAGCTTAGATTGGCTCCATATGTTGAAGCTGAATAGGCAGGTTTCCTTATGGAGTAAAATACCCTGGTCAGGGACAGTTTCTTTCCTAAAATTATACAGTTCTACTGTTGAAAACTTACATATTTTAGTTTAAAAATTTAATTTTCCTGTTTAAATTTCTTCCTTTCCTACCTTTCTCCCTCCCTCATTTCCCCTCCTTCTCTCCTTTCCTCCCTGTCTTCTTTCCTTCTTTTCTTTTTTCAATTTTTATTTAAATTAGATTCAGAGCAACCTGGTGAAATATATACTTGAAATATTAGCATCCTATCCTTTATGGAGTGAATTATGAGTAAATTGAGTGAGCACATTTCATAGTAGGAAACACATGCACATTGCTTAGGCTCATGTGTATGTTTTGATTGTGAGATAATTGTATTGATCATTTTTGTGGCTTATAGATTCAAATTGTACTTTGTAGGTTATCTTAAAAACAATTATTTATTGGATTATGGGACATTATATTTGACACTTTTACCCTGTCATTGGTGTTCTCTTGAGCCCTCATGATTAATATGTAGCCTCATCAGGTTCAGTCTAATGGTCACAGACCCTTATGTGTTAACTCTTCAGGTTCAATCTACATGCGAATAACTGGCTCCTACTTCATTTCTGTCTCAATCATCTTTCCTCATCCTCCTTTCCTCCAAATGATGTGAGCTCATTTAGTAGAACAATTTTATATGACTTGGGATGACTGCTCATGTTTCTCATAGACCACAAGGTATGGATGCCATTTTTGTGATTGGTTACAATTTTTTTTTTTTCCGGTTTTTCGAAGTAGGGTCTTACTCTAGCTCAGGCTGACCTGGAATTCATAAGTAGTCTCAGGGGGGCCTCAAACTCATAGCAATCCTCCTACCTCTGCCTCCTGAGTGCTGGGATTAAAGGTGTGCGGCACCACATCTGGCTGTGATTGGTTACTTTTAAGATGAGAAAAGTAAAAGGAAATCTAATTAAAAATAAATAAACTGGTTCTATGGGTAGAACTTTAGCAAGAGAATATACAAGAAGCAACAAAATGTTTAGAGCACAATGTGGTAGAAAGGATGGAGAAACATTGTTAATGTTAATATTCCAAGATGACACCATTCTTGGAGGTTGATATTTTCAGTTTTTATCAATTTGGCATTTTACATTTGTCAGTAAAGTTTGCTCATTTTGTCATATGATTTATATTTTCAATCTTTGATTCCAGAAGGTTCACTGTGGGAGATGCGTGGCACCTTACAAGGTATTTTGAAGCTCTTACCATGAATGAGGCCATAATTTCTCAAATGAATGACTTTCTTCTTTCAGTTTGGGATGATTTGTAAGGTTTGACCTCATGGTATTTTTTTTCTTCTTGACTGGAGCTTGTGGTTTACTGAGGAGTAGTACTATCTTCCTGGTTAATCCTAACTTTGTTTTTTTGTTTCCCATGGGGATAGCAGGGGTAAAATATAGTAGGGGAAAAGAAAATAGCAAAGGGGTAAACTATTTTTTTTTTTTTTAAAATCAGTTATTTTTGCTGGAGAGATGGCTTAGTGGTTAAGGCATTTGCCTGCAAAGCCCAAGGACCCAGGTTCGATTCCCCAGAACCCATACAAACTAGATGCACAAGGTGGCACACACATCTGGAGTTCATTTGCAGTGGCTGGAGGCACTAGCATGCCCGTTTTCTCTGTCTCTCATCACCTCTTTCTCTCTCTCTGTCAACTATATAAATACAAAAATTTTAAAATATCAGTTATTTTATTTTAGTTCTTGACCAAAAGTAAGTTAGCCTAACTAGAGAAGTAGTTGTTTAATATACCAAGTTGCTGATATTTTTATTCCTAGAAAGAATACATGTTGTACTTCTCTTTATAGCCTAACATTTCCTTCATTCACTATTACTTTCCCATTTCTGAAAGCCCAAGATTTTCTTTCTGTATCCAGGAATTCTAGGACCTTTTTTCTTTTTAAAAGTATGACATTGAAGCCAACACAAGAATACTTTAACTCTTATTTTTATTTTCTTTTGTGATGGATCTAATTCAGGGTCTTAAACATGATCAGCAAGCACTCTTAGACTGTGCTTCACACTTGGCACACAAACCTTTTTGGTTGAGAGAGTATATTCCCATGGAGAGACGGAATAAGTAAAAAGTCACCTCTGGGCATGACAAAAGAAAATATTAATCAGACATAAGAGCTTTTAGACTAATTATCTTTAGTATCCAGAAACTCATGAACATTCATTCCATGATCATTTGGGAACTCCTAGTATTAAGTTGGTGTAATTTATTTTTTATTGTTCTAAAGGCAGAAATGAAAATGAAAGATACAAGAACAGATTCTGGTAGTCAAGTGGCTAAATGAGAGAAGTACAGTTCTCTGTCTGCCTCATTCCCCTCTAAGCCAGCATAACACCTTTCCTTTCCCTCAAACACACGAACATGTTCAGACATTTCCATGCTTCCTCCTTGCCTTTACTTGTTAACCTCAAATTGGAAGACACTGCTAAAATTTCCTCTAGGGATGCACAAGGTCCTTGATGGGACAGGAACAGATATTCTCTTGTCTCAGGAGTCAGTATCTTTCAGTAGAAACACAATATATGAGCATACATTATGTATTAGTGTTTTACACATCTAGAACCTACACCACTCTATAAGGTCTATGGAAATATTTTGAGAGATTTTTAGGAGAACACAAGGAAAACTGGAACTAGAATGTGGACATAGTTTGCATGAAATAAAAAAAATCTGCTTTTTAAAAATTCAATAAAACTTTATGCAGTATAAGATTTTAAGAGAGAAGATTGAAGTGAATATAATGAATGAGGAGTTAGGAAGACCTCACTGGATTTGTCACTGTCTGTATAACTGAAGTTGTCTGGGGGAGTAACAAAAAAAGCTATTTATTGACCTCTAAGGTTCTTGCTAATTTCAGTCTCCTTTGGTCCTTTAAAAGGTGGATCACAAACCATGAAATGCCCAGGAGGGTTTCTAATCCATGTTTATGACCTAATCTCACAAAGTAGGTGTCCAGTAAATGTTGGGGCAAATGATTTCAAATGAGAATGCTACCTGCATGACTGGTGTGGAGCCCTATGAAACCATGCTTTTCTACCTGCTCAAAGTACATCAGGCCAAGTGGTACAAATGCAAAGAGCTTCAGGGCAGGAAGAAGAGAGAAGCCATCCCTGCAGGGGCTTGTTTACAGATGCAGTGGCAGATTATCAATGTAAGTGTGGTCAGAGAAAGCTGGACCAAGGTGTGTAGACCACACAGGTCTGGGCTGCCCAGTTTGTTAAGTAGATAGCAGTAGATTGGGGTGGTGGGAGCTTCACGAGCCACTCCTAGAAATCTGGTGGGTTGAGAACTGATCTCTAAGCCTTCCTCTGCTTCCCATTTTCCCAGAACTCTGGGCTCTGTCTACAGATTGAAGCTGTCACTTCAATTTCCCCTCCTAGACCCACCCCTTCCTTCAGTCTGCTCAACAAGAGGGTGACTGATGGACTATAAACATAACAAAAACAGCAAAACTAATAATGAAATAATATGACGATGAGGAAGGTGCTAAAAATTCAGGGACTAGGATATATTCAGTAAGTTATGTTTCAATGTTTGCTGCAGGAGTAGCAGTGGCTAAAGGTGTCTGCTTGCAAAGCCTGCCAGCCCAGCTTCATTTCCCAAGTATGCTGGATGCAAAAAATAGTGCAAGCTTCTGATGTTCATTTATAGTTATAAGAGAATCTGATGCCCATCCCCTCCCATACTCACATGCACAAATGCATTAATTAATTAAAAATGCTAATCTGGGCTAGAGAGATGGCTTAGTGGTTAAGGCATTTGCCTGCAAAGCCAAATGACCCAGGTTCGATTCCCCAGGACCCACGTAAACCAGATGCACAAGGGGAACATGTGTCTAAAGTTTGTTTGCAGTGGTTACAGGCCCTAGCATGCCTATTCTCTCTCTGACTCCTCTGTCTCTCTCTCTCTCTCTGCTTGCAAATAAATAAATTAAATAAATGCTAATTTAATAATTAGTCACTATCATATATCTGATGGTCTTTAATATGTAACCATTTTGTTGCTGTTTAAAAGTCTGTAAATTTTGTAAGATCTATACTATTGGGGCAATAGAGATACTTATCAGCTATTGAGCTCAAGAAACAATTACATGTGGTCTAGTATTGGGAATGATGCTTACCATCCTGAAAATCTCCCAATTCATACTTAATTCTCATAGCTTTCTACTGAGTTGAAGTTCAATTGTACTTGCTTAGGAAATATAAAAATAGAGACTCTGGAGCTGGGTATGGTGGCACACGCCTTTAATCCCAGCACATGGGAGGCAGAGGTAGGAGGATTGCAACGAGTTCAAGGCCACCCTGGGACCACATAGTGAATTCCAGGTCAGCCTGGGCTAGAGCGAGACCCTACCTCGAAAAAAACAAACATAACAGCAACAACAAAGAAAACAGAAACTCTGAGAAGATAAGACACTAATCAGAGGTCATAAAGTGGGAGTGGCAGCATGGAAGTCAATGAGATTTGGATTCAATTTTTTCTTTTTAGGGTCCAAACACTGAGAGCTTTCCATTGTTCTGTGCTGAATCATGCTTTTCACTGAGAAAACATCTATTATGTCAGTTCATCCTCATGACATCTCCATGAGCTCTTACAAAAAACTTAATGCAAGTCATAAAAACAGAAGTTAGCATCACTTTCATATTCACTTGTCAAAGTTAACATTATATAAGCTGCGTCAAGCAGGAGTAAGGCAAAGCTTGCCTTTGACAGGGACAGGCTCACCGCTCATAATGTTTGCTCACGGTTGCAAGCTCAAGAGGGAATTTGTAGAACTCTTTCCATAGTATCAAACTTGGTCTTTCAAACAGTTAACTTTATGTTTAAGCAAGCCACTTCTTCACCAAAGCAGTTTTTAAAAAATTAATTTTGGACATGTTAGGTCTAGTAATATAGCATTAGACAATTTTAAAATGCTATAATAAATGAACATTAGTTAATTTTAATATAATTATCTCCTCCCCTTAAGTTATTCCATAACAAAACTGCATGGGTTATACTGGCATCTAATGGATTTCTGGTTCCTTTGCAAATAAATATTGCTGTAATGTACACTGCAGCCTGCTTAGCACTTAAGCCATAAAACATTTCCCCTTATAAAAATCACAGCTCAAGTGTCACAGACAGTAAAAAAGAAAAAAAAAAAAAGCAGTATTTTTTTCTTTCTTGTGGTTGAACCATTCTGAAAAAAAGACTAGGATTTAAAATAATATTACAAATATTTCTCAATTTCTAATTGAAAAAGTACTTTTTATTTAGATTATTTTGGTACAAATAACAACCAATTGGCCAAATTGTCTATGAAACAGATTGTTCATATATTGAGAATATGATCTCCTCTGTATCGTAATGAAGCTACATAATTGAGTTGACATGGATAAAACCCAGTCAGAAAAACTGTCAGAACAAAGCACAGATACAGATGATTAGTAAACAGACGTAAAGATGGATGGTTCTCTTTGGAACAATAAGAGCGTGAAGGGTAAGCCATCACTGCAGGAATTGGTGTTCACTATTTGTAAATAAAAAGAAACATTGCTAATGACCTGGAAGACTGAGTTAATGACATGCTAATGAGTTTTATGAAAAATGTGAGATTGAAAGTGTTACAGCATCAGATTCAGCAGGGAAATCATCCAAGTAAATCCTTTGTTCAACAAAATTGGAATAACTAGCTCAATGGAAGAGAGAGGGAAACCTAGAATTTTAGGATAATGTATTCTTGTCATATCTCTCAGTGGGATGCATGAAGGGCTTTGCTGGCATGTATTGGGTATTTAAGCTGGCCACCACTGTTGCTGTGGCTCTATAATCGTGTAGCTGCTTGAGCACTGGGAATATATTTCTAATGATCAAGAAATGGATGGTTGATGTATGGATGGCACAGAATACTTGGGCAATTTCTCTGCCAGTCACCAACTGTGGGTGATTACCATATCTGGTATTCTTGGTCTACTTCCAATATCTTGGGTACAAGGGGAAAAGTTTGCAGTAGACATGAAGCTTGTTGCACAGAAAAAGAATAACACTAATTGAGCTTATAGCATGAGACTGCTATGTCCTTTTCACCTACACCTTCTTCTGCACGTCCTGACGCCCCTGCTGCTGGGCACTGTCCCACCAACCGTGCTGCTGTGCATCTTCCCTGTGGGACGGCTGCTCTGGGAGGGGCATCTAGATGCTCAGATTTCCTTTATTTGGCTTTTGTTTTGTCTTTTATAGCTTTGAATACTACCCGGAAAACCCCATTGAGCCCTCCAGTCCATCCCCTTGACTCTCTCTTCCTTAAAATCCCTTTGAAACTGAAGATCCATTTACCCAGTAACCACTGACAACAGGGGCATGGATTTCTTTCTTTCTGAATATTACTAAACCAAAAAAATCCCTTTCATTGTCTTCCTTTTCTTATAGTAACTGAATTCTCTTTCTTTCCTTTCTCTCTGTTTCTCTGTATATGCATGTTCGTGTGTGTGTGTGTGTGTGTGTGTGTGTGTGTGTGTGTGTGTGTGTGTGTTTACTTGGCCCTTGAGCTTTTGGAAAATTCTTCTCTGTTTCAGAGTACTTGGAATCCAAATCCAGGTATTCACACTTGCTTGGCAAGCACTTATCCAATAAACCATTTCCCTAGGCCACAATTGAATTTTCTGACTACTTTCCCATCTTCCCTTAGCTTACTTAGAGTTTCCTCTTTCCTTCTCCTCCATAGCTCCATGACTTCTTTTCTCCTCCCAGCTTCTAACTGGACCAAGTATTAAGTATTCCTCAGGGCCTTGCTATTCTCCCCTTCTCACCTTACATGTCCTATTAATCTGGTTCATCCCATTCTCAACCTTTAACGGTATCTTCTTATACATGTATGCCCTTAAATCTCCTCCCTGGGCTCCAGACTAAAACTGCATGTGCAGAAACATGGAAAACCAGCCTCTTTATTTCCCAGTGAGATTGCTGTCCACTAGTTGGTAATTCTGTTTGTCCTCCCTGTTATATTTCATTCCTTTCCAATTTTTAAAATTTATTTTTATTAGATATGGATATAGTATGCAAACAACACATGTTGGTGCCATCCTCTCCTTCCTCTCTGCTCCTTTTCTGAAGAGGCCTTCCCCATTGGGGATGCAGATCAACCCTGTGGGGATTGTGGGTCATGCATTATGGGGGCAGCAGTCAGTTATCTCAAACTACTCTTTGCAGTAAAAGTATCCCTCATAATGAATGGTGAAAGAAAAACGTTCCATGAAAAAGGGAAACTCCATGATTATATGAACATAAATCCAAACTTACAGAGAGTACTTGAGGGAATAGTACACACAGAACAGTCAAACAACCCATCTCGAGAGCCAATAAGAAGATCACAACAACCAAAAAAGACCAGGCTCAAAATAGCATAAAACACAAGAAAGCACAAAACCACGTAAAACTCCTGTCCAGTTCTCTATCTCAGGGTTTGGTTCAGTCCCTTATTGCTTCCTACTGGTTTAGTTCCATTCATCCTATAATTGACCTCCCAATGTCCATGTTTTTATTAATGCACACCTAAGCCCATTTTAGAATTTAGGTACTAAACTCCTTTCTTGTCTCTTCGTAGGTTGTATCTGTTGGCATTAGAAGTCCAACTTCCTTTTAGTGCACAGGGCCTTTTCTCTCTCACCTTCATCTCTCGTGATGCCCCTGGTTGCTGCACATGCACCTTAAGGTCACCTTTGACTTGTTCAGCTACCGAGTGTCTTCTTGCTTCACCCTCGTAAATTCCCAAGCACCAACTATGGCCTCTGCCTGATGCAGAGGATAGAACCAATTCTCACAATCTCATCTCTTCTGGCTCCCACCCAGGTTGTTCAGCTACAGCAATTTGCTGAGACTCTTGCTATAGCCCTCTCCTTACTGGATGCTAAGCTTCAGGAAGGCGGATTGCTACTCTATGTACCCTTGAGTCATCAAGAACTAGCACCTAATAAGAATTCACTTTCAATTGAGCTGCGTGAAAGAATTGTGGGATGAATGGATACATGGAAATTTTAATAGCTGAGAGATATCTGATTGCCCAGAAATAGGAGTCTGAAAATGCCAATACAGCTGATATTTTAATTTACATAACAGTTATGAATCATTAAGTTCCTGTCCTTGTTTCCCAAAGTGTGTCAGGAAACCATTTTATGAATAAAGAGGGAATAAACAGAAAGCTTTAATAATATAAGAATTGATGGCAATTACTTTCTCAATATCCTTTCTCATGTTATATATAAAGTAAGAATACATTAAATACTATTGGATGTTCAGATAGCTTTTGACATATGCTACATGGTTATTTCATTTACTATAATAGCATGGGTGATATGAAGTCTCCTTGGATAGCTTTGAGTTTTGTGTCTCCATGAATCCACTGTGGGTCCACATCTGACCATAAGCTCATCTCATCTCAGCAAATCACTTCTAACAAGTTTATTGTACTTCCGCACTGTTTACTCTGGCAGAACATGCTCAAAAGCCATTTTTGGTTAAATTCTCTATTTCTCACTTAGACGTACATAACCATAAACTATCATTTTCTGTTTCTCTCTGAACATTCACATAACACACCTTGAGTGTGTCTCTATGGGCCAACCCTTTCACTCGGTATGACTTCATTTATTTCATTGTTTATAATAGGATCTACTTATACCATACAATAGTTTCATGTCTCAAATAGTATAAAATGTTAATATTGTTTTACCTAGAGTATTTGCCTGTCTTATTTCTTCAGGAGGATTATAAACTCCTGGAAGACTCAGCCTATATCTTTTTATCTCATTCTCTTTGTGAATGCCACAGCTGGGAATGTTTGCTAGGTTAAACGGTTGAATGTTTGTAAGGTAGCACAGTGAGCCACATGAGAGAAAATTCTACTTTTACTCTGTTGTTCCAGGATGCATTTTTTTCTTATGATGATCTTGGTTAACTCTTAAATCACTGCAGCTACTAAAAATTCTCAGGAGGTTTAATTTGCATGCCTATCAATGTTATCATCTTAATAATGTCACTATTGTGTATTGTTTAAAAAGACAGACACATAACTTCTTTCATCTGTCTAGGCAAAGTTCCATCTGATATTTTCAGAAGAATCCAGTTCCATCTGATATTTTCAGAAGAATCCATAAAAGGGATGGGAGAGGGGGTGAGAGAAAGTAAATGTCACTGGGGGAAGGGTGGTGGCAAAAGCAGCACTCTGGCTCATCATTTTCACGGTACTTCCAAATCAAATTTGTGATGGTGAGTGGGACATCTTGCATCCAAAATGTTTGACATTTGTGCAGTGGCTTCCATTATCAACTGGGGAACCAGCACAACATTTACCAAGTTACTAATGATGGTGTTTTCATTCCACAATTTCATGCTATTTATCTGTGAGAAAATGCTTAAGGACTTCATGCATTAGAGCATCTTATCTTGAGTCTTTAGGAACAGATGTGGATCAAGAAAATGTCAAGTTCACAGTGAACACTTATGTCCTCAAAACATCAAAGAACACTATTAAAACTTGTTCCCCTTCATTTAACATTCACAGTTTGGCTTATGGTGGGATTTAATAATACTGCTGTTGTAGCAAACACTGTTAGAATGATGGCAAAACTCATTACACTACTTAGAAAAATGATGACTGGGCATGGGATGTCATAACCCTCTGCATGGCCCCCAGGTGGAGGACAGAGTGACATTCCTTATATGATATGCTGGCAACCCCCAGGCAGGTAACATGCTTTAGGATGGAGTAGGTTGAAAGGCTAAAAGGCATTGGCATTCATACTGAGATCATAGGTATTCAAATTAGTCTATAAAGGTCCTGAATATATATTAGATCATCTAATACTAATAACCTAGATTAATTAACACCAAAAATTAAGTTTCAAACATGCTTGTAGGGGAAGGATTTTCAAATGCAAAGCTCTCTCTGCTGCAGAGGGAAATATGCATCTCCAGAAAACTCTTTGAATGACTAACCTGTTGTAGCATTTATGTTAACTGGAAATATAATTTGATAACATGTTATATTCTGGATTTCTAACAGCTGCCACACTGTTCTATACATCTGCTACACATAGCCTAACCTGTAATTTTCCTCTAGCTACCATTTGCAAAGTTGTAATTTCGGTTATAATGTTAAGTATGGCAATAGTGTAGCTTATGGTTTCATAATAACTTCCGAGTGAGCCATTTGTTCATGTGTGAGTAGAGAAAAAATAACAGGTGGAAATTTTGTAGAACTAAAGGAGTACATCTCTGTGGATACAATATCCTCTTAAATCCTTTCAATCTACAAGTTTTCATTCTTTGGATTCTAATTGTTGATTATATGTAGAAATTACAATGTAAGTTACATCTTCAAATGTTATTTTAGAATCATCCTAACAGTAATCAGGAAATGTACAAGTAACCTGTTCCTTTCTACTACATTTACGTATATTATTATGGTATTACATAATGCAGACACATTGATATTTTAATTTTATACATTTACCTTTTACTTGGTGTGTGTGTGTGAAGTGTGGGGGCTCCTATGCCATGATGTGTGTAGAACTCAGAGGGAAATTTTGGTGTTTGTCCTTACCTGATATCTTGTTTGTGTCAAGGTCTCTAATTTTATTGTTTGCCAGGGCAGTGAACCCATGAGCTTCCTAAAAGATCCTCCTATCTCCACCTCTTACTTTGAAGTCTGTGCCTTGTGGTTACTGGTGTCTACCAAAGTATACTGCTTTGTATGTGTGTTCTGGCGATCTCAACTTAGGTACTCACACTAGTGCAAGAAGTGCTTCACCAAATAGTCGTCTCCCAGTTCCTTATATACTTAATTTAAGACTTTAAACATTAGAGAACATAGTAGAGGTATTTAAAGTATCTCATATTGAAATCCTGGTTCTGCTAAGGTTCTGACTAATGATTTTGTACAGTCAGCCTTTTCAAAGATTTGTCACCTGTGGGAAGAAATAGAAAAATTCTATAAGCCATTCTTGGTTGTCAAGTACTTGTGTGGAAGCAACCTGATAGCAAAAACTAACATATTAGTTGCTATTAGTACAGATTTGCGTGTTTCCCAATGCATGTGTCTTCCTTTAATGTTGCAATCCATTTAAACCTCCATGATGTCAGAATGTATGTTGACATAATTTTCATAAATAGATAGAGCTTTCAGATCTTTTTGAGACTTATACTTTCATCTTTAACACTGTTGCTTCTCTCTCTAAGGCAATGGTACTGATATGTAATTACTTGTTTTTGTGAGCTGAAACATTAATAGCACATTGAAGTACTATGTTTGGAAGACTGAAAAATAGAACTTCACAATGTAACTTTAGTTTTCTTTTTAGGATTGTTAATCAATAAAAGATATATATGTGACATTTTAAATTCAGGCAGATTATTTCACCTAATCGTAGATAATCTTTAAAAATTAAAAACTTTCTCTAAAATGCTTCATACCAACAGTTCTATTAAGCTACATAAACACAGTAAGTTTGCTACGGTGAGTGAAACTACCCATAAAGTCAAGACAAAATTTCTTCTATGGTTTTCATGAATGCTTTCATTTCTGTCAATTAATTTCAACCTCCTATAAATATTTTTTCTTCCTCTGCTTTCAGTTTCAATGTTGATAATCTTGGGGTTCTGTCACTTGACCTTCTTTGCAAACTACCATCTCTCTGGTTTCCAAGCACAAGATTAACTACCAGCTAATTGTAGTTTACCGACTTGTTTCCCGTTGTCCTAAACTGAACTCAGTCACTGTAACTGCCGTTCATGCAGTTGTTCTAGTCAGCAAAGTGGAAGTTATTTTTGATTTCCCCCTCACACCACCCACACCTATTTAGTCATAAAATGTCCTGTCAATACTCCACTCTAAAAATGGATTCTAACTTTCTACTTAGTTTCTTACCCTCTGCTAGTATCTCAGTTTCGTTTTTCATCATGTTCACAGCTTTCTAGTTCTTCCTGCATTGAGACACAGTTCATTCAAATCTCTTATACACATTGTTCTGAGGCTAGATTTGATTGTCATTCCCTTGCCTGAACATCAGTTTTTCTTACCAAAAAGATAAAGATGTGTTAATAGCAAATGATTACCTCTTCCACTTGAAGACATTAGCATAGCTCATGTTATTTTATGATTTTGCTTCACATAAGTTTTTGCATTTTTATTTATTTATTTGTAAGAAGGTGGTGGGGGGAGAGAAGAAGAGAAAAGAGAGAGAGAAAGAGAAGCGAGAGAAGAGAGCCAGGGCCTTTTGCCACTGCAAACAAACTCCAGACCCATGAGTTTGTGCATATGGCTTTTTATGGTACTGGGGAATTAAACCTAAAGTGGCAGGCTTTGCAGGAAAGCACCTTTAACTGCTGAGCCATCTCCACAGCAGCAATTTTTTAACATAACTTTTGTTTTACATTACTGCCATTGGAACATAGTAGGGCCTAAATGTATTCTTGCTGAGTAAGGGACTAAAGAAAGAAGGGATGATAGCCACATATCTCTATATCACTCTTTGCTAATACTTACTAGGAAAATACATTATTTACAAATAAGTATCTCTTAAAAGACACCAGTTTCTGTTTCATGAGATTCATTTTTATTTTAAATTTGTGGAGACAGGCTCTTGATATGTAGCCCAGGCTGGCCTTGAACTTCCAAGTGTTGGAAACAGGCTTGTATCACTGCACCTGGCTCCTATCAGTGGAGTTGTGCTAATGTGTGTCTACTTGTTTGATTAGTCAGACCAAGTCCTTCTATAGTTCCTAATGCCCTTCACCAAGTCAACCATGTCTTCCTCCCTTGTTCCTATCCTGCCTCTGGTTCCTGCTGGTCCTGGACTACCTATGTCTTTCAGGCTTTTACACTAGATTTGTCCCCTTCTTGGGGTCTCTCGGATATCTCAGGGGCTTACTTTCTTCCAGTCTTTCATCATGTGTCATCTTCTATTTAACAAAACAAACCACCACCCTCCCTCCTCTTTTATATTAATTTTCATGACATGATTCCTAGTCAATTGTTTTTGTCAGTTGCTTTTATCCCATTTAATATCCATTTTCCATTGTTAGAATTATAATGTCAGGCAGCGAAAACTTCTCTAGACTCTAAAACAGATAATGAATGCTTGTTCAATGAAGGAATAAATGAATGCATGCATCATCTGTATTTATTCTTCAAGTAGCATGCTGTTAAAAATAAAACTCCCAAATTATACAAAACAATTTATGGTGAAGAATACCTCTAATAAGGTTAATAAAACAGATGTAAAGTCATGACTGAAGAGAGAAGGAAGCTAAGTCAATCTCCTTGTTAACATAATTGCTCTAATTCTGTATCAAAGTTTTCTTTGCGCTTTCCTGTCATCCAAAAAGAAAAGCAAGAGAAACTACTCAGTTCCAGTTTGCCAAAAAGGGGACGTGGGTGCACAATTTTAAATAAAATTCTAATGTTGAACATGAATAGGGAACACAGGAAATCTGAATAGACAGTTTCTTTGTACCATGCAGGTGTGTGCTTCAGTGATGGAGTCTTTAAAGCAAACTGAAAAAAAAAAAAAAGCTGAAAGAATAACAGGAATGCTCAATTTCGTGAGAGTGTGTCTGTGGTATGCTGGGTAATATAGCTCACAAATGTTCCCTGATTTGATCAGAAGATTTATTGTGAAGACTGAGGGAGGCAAGTACCCTATATCGTAAACCTGTTTTCTTTTCTTGTCAAAGCTTCTGATGAGAATTTAGGAATGGCAAGCTGAAAAAGTACTCCCAGTTTCCTAGCTCACAGTAGAAAACAAGTCCTTTCTCCATGATCTCTGACTTCCAAATTAAAAAAAAAAACTTTAAAAATATTAATATCTGTAACATCAACAAAAACTTAAAAATACCCTGACTAAATCAAGCATGTGAATGTTAAATCATTTTTCAAACTCCTTAACTTCAGTTTTGCTCCCTTGCAACCACTCTCCATGGAATAATTTTGTAACAGCAAATATGATAATGTTATATTATGTTTTATGAAAAACATCTAGATATGGCTTGAAGTTTCTTCTTTTCTTTTGTAATCATAATTTTACTTATTATGGAAATATTTTAGTAGATATTCAACATGCTAAATATTACAGTATACATATCTCTATACATACTGTTAAGGAAAGTTTCCCCTCCACATCAGTACAATGACAGTCTAGGAGAAATGTGTACACGTGACTACCTTAATGCAGTGAGTACCAGAGGGGCAGGGAGCAGGGAGTTGTCAGCAGTTTGAGGGTAAAGGGAGCCTTTCTGACTAGTGTGGCTCAACAAAAGCTTTGGGAAGTAGGTGACAAATGTACTAGGCTTTCCAAGATTTCCTACTGTGGACATGGGTGAGGACATTTCAGGCAGTAAGAATGCCATCTGGAATGGCATTGCCAGGAGACTTGTTGACTTAATCAAAAAGTTGGCAGTGTAATATGCATATTGATCAGTTTTTATTAGACCAAGTCTATGGGAAGCAAATGATAAGATGCAACACTGACCTGACAGGTTGACGGTCAGAGTCTACTAAACGGTAACTAATCCTGGTTGAAGGAGTTTGAACCTTATTGGACAGTCTCTAAAACATTTTTTGAGCCCAAACACAGGGAGAGTCATGTGGTAAAATAGTTGCTTTAGAGAAAGATTGGATAAAGGAAGGGAAAAAAACCCAAATGACCAGCCCCTCCCCAAACAAACAAACAAACAAACAATAACTTCATTGTGGGTTAGAGTAAACATATGGCTTTGAGTGATTGTGCTAGAGGAGTTGAACAGACACTAAAGAAGAGGGTGTGGTATAGCTGAGAGAAATGATGGTTTCTCCCAGGATCGAGGAATGGAGGGCTAACCAGGAGGGCAAAGGGCCCTAGAAGACGAGATAGCTTGTCAGTCAACCCAGACATGATTAAAGACTATCAGCGGCATGAGGCAACTTGAGTCTCTCTAGTATTGCATGCTATGACCTTATCACTCAATTGGTGGGGGGGCACTAAAATAGGTACTCGATTTGCTCTTGTTGGCTGACCTATTTGGCAGATAACTCCACAGAAAACAGTTCACTGTGGCAAGACAGTGATCTTCATTTTCCCCTGTATCTTTATTGGTAAAGTATTGGCACTGGTTGGTTAATTAGAGTACCAATTGGGCTGTAGGTCTAATAGTACAAGTTAGCTCACTTTTCCATTTAGGAAGCAGTTTGCAGTATAGAATGAAAGTTATCTTTGCACATGTAAGCTACGACAGTTTCAATCCTAGATCTTCCATTTTGGATTTTGGGCAAGTCATTTAATCCCTGTGCCTCAGCATATATTGGTTTGATTTCCTGTTATATAGTAAGATTTGTGTTACAAAAGTATACTACATGATAGAGAATTTTCACATGTGCAAATATGAAGTCCCAAGGTATTTTTATGTGGATACAGGAATATATCTTCACAAAAAAAATGCCTGAAACTCCTAAGAGAAAATGACTTGTATAGATAGAACTTGATCTCAAAAACAGCTTCAAATTTGAGTATTTGAAGAATTTATCTGTGAAAGAAATGATATCCAAAATTAAAATTAACCTTTCTTTCTATTTATTTTCATGAAAATACTTCTTTTAACTGTTGTGAACTTACAGAAGCCTTCTGGGATTTGTTGGATTTGTGTCTAGGTAGAAATACTATAAAGTAATTCAGGTAAAACTTAAGGTACTTTAGCTCACAGGAATTGCAAATGCAAATAATTCTGAGTCACTTAAAATCCTGCAGCATGCTAAAAATTAAATTGAAAATGTCATTCTTTAATGCCAAAGCCTTGGTTTTTGTAATAAGTTGCAGAAAGCCATATATGTTAGCAGTTCAGTCCCCAGCATTCAATGTAGCCTAATCTGTGAGCAAATTGAGAACTATAAACAGAAAAAGCTGATCACTTTTGCTGGTTCTACATGGCTAAGATATTATGTCCACAGGCTTACTTTACATAGTATATAGTATAATGGAGCTGAGAGCTTTAAACACAGTGAAATGCAGTACAGTTTGAATAACGGTCTTGCTGCCTTTGGATTTTAATGTGTAAAATTATAACTATCAATAAAATCATCAATAGCATCTGTTTGGAGCGTCAGATCTGGCAGTATCTGAAGAGAACATAAAAAGAGAAATCTTTGGATGTCATGCTTGCATTCACTGCAGCATGGTGTCCACGGATCAGGCATGCCCTCTTTTCTTTGTTTATGGAATTTGTAAAGTGAGTATTTCAGCAATCAATCCATCACAAATGATGTTATTAAATGTTGAAAGGAGCTTTGAGGAAAGTAGGTGAATTTTCCTTGCCTGACTTTAAAGAATAGTTTCTAGATAACAATTACCCTGATATAGGTAATATCATTGTTCACAAAACAATAAATAATAGCAAATGTAGCACAATGTGAAACTGTGGCAGTTCTTGGGTCAGAGTAACAGGACTTAAAGCTTGTGTGGGCATAAGCAAATTGTGTATTTTTTCTAGGCTTCAATGTCTTTGTAAATAAATAAAATAGAGAAAACCTTCATAGAGGAACATGGTGGTAATTTCATGGAAATTATGAATTACCTCATTTTGCTGATAAAGAACCTAGACAAGTTATACAACCCCAGAGCCATTTTACATTGCCCATAGATATTAATTCTTTTATATATTTTATTTGTTTGAGAGGGAGTGAGGGAGGGAGAGAGGCAGAAAGAGAGAGGGGGGGGGAGGGAGGGAGAGAGAGAGAGAGGGAAGAGGGATATAGATTGGGTGTTCCAAGCCCTCTAGCCATTGAAAAGGAACTTCAGACCCATGTGCCACCTTGTGCATCTGGTTTATGTGGGTACTGAGAAATCAAATCTGGGTCCTTAGGCTTTACAGGCAAGTGCCTTAGCCTCTATGCCATCTCTCCAGCCCCCCTCCAAAGTTTTTTATTGTAACTCAGACTCATAAAGTTTTGTGCTTAAGAAATAATTGCTACTATCAGCAGACACTGGTGTTAAAAGCCATTATTTATATAGGGATAAATATTTTAAAATGTTTGTTGTGTATGATTTATGGCATGATATAAAATTATTCCTTAAAACAATGCCAGATCTGTCTTTTCCATATGTTTCTGTGATTGTGACATAATACAATTCTTGGAACAGAGTGATTAATGGGATCTTCTTAAGTCTTTTCCTTCCCCTACCCAAATATTTTTTTAAATGTTTAATTGAGTGGAATTTTAAAGGTGCTTTTAAATAAGTGATCTGATATACAGAATTATTTAAAAATTCTATGTCCTGTCTTTCCCTTTCTCAAAAACAGTCTATTGGGCTGGAGAGATGTGGTTAAGTGCTAGCCTATGAAGCCTTAGGACCCCGGTTTGAGGCTCGATTCCTCAGGACCCACATTAGCCAGATGCACAAGGGGGCACATGCATCTGGACTTCATTTGCAGTGGCTGGAGGCTCTGGCGTGCCCAATTCTCTCTATCTCTCTCTTTCTATCTCCTTCTTTCTCTCTCTGTTGCTCTCAAATAAATAAATAAAAATAAACAACAAAAAATTAGAAAAATAAATAAGATAAAATATAATTTATAGTTGAAATGCCACATTTTAAGTAAAAAAAGAATATTTACAATAAAATGAACCTTTTCAAAAAGCTGCTAATAGTTAATATAGGAAGAATGGTGTGGGCCAAAGTTATCAGCTAATGAGAGGTGAATGAGCTAACAGTAGGAAGATGGTAGAAGAAATCAATGATGGTACAGGGAGACGAGCCATCTGAAATGAGTGTGAAGTGTTCCTCTGTCTATGGGAGAATACCTAGGTGTCCTGAGTGACTAAGTTACAGCATGGTTACTATGAACTTTGACCTGCTCTGCTGTCTTCTGACTGTGTGGTGGAATGAAAAGTTGAGTTTTGCCTTCAACTTGTACCAAATTTTGTAGTAACTCATTAATTTAGATTTTTTTATGCTAAATTGCCATTGATCCAGGGGTTTTCCATTTTCCTAATATAATAATTTCCTTACCCTGCTTCCATTTTTTCATGAAAGACTTAAATTGCTTTGCTAAATATTAACAGAAACTCTAAGAACAATTTTTAAAAGTATAAGTAGCTTATTGCAGTATCTGATGTCATCTTGGCCTTGCAAATCCTCATTTCATATATAGGAATAACCAGAGAATGGAAGTGTCTGAAGAATTTTGTAGTCTTTTTCCTGGTTTTTGCTCTCTAGCTCCCCAGATGTCATTCACTCACAAGTTTTACCTTCCAATTTTTTTAAAAAATAAAGCTTGACAGGCAGATCCTAAATTTTAATCAAGTTGCAAAACATTAGAAACTATAGAAGTCATGAAACTATGGGTAACGTTGTCCATGTGTGCAATATACTTTTCAAGTCCACCCATGTTGTCAATATGGGGAGTTAGTTAAATTTCTTTTCCTGTTGAAATGCACTTAAGTGGGCTGGAAAGATGGCTTAGCAGTTAAGGTGCTTGATAGCAAAGCCCAAGGACTCAGGTTTGATTCCCAGTAGACAAGCCCAAGATAGTACATGTTTCTGGAGTTCATCTGCAGTGGCTAAAGGCCCTGGTGTGACCATTCATTCATTCTCTCTGTCTTTCTCTCAAATAAATAAAATATTTTTTAATAAAAGAAATCAACTTAAGTAGCAAAACAAATAGAGCAATACAAACACACACATGGAAGAAGCAACAGTGAACATGAGGGCTGGAAAGATGGCTTAGTGGTTAAGGTGCTTGCCTGCAAAGCCAAAGGACCCAGGTTTGATTCCCCAGGACCCATGTAGGCCAGATGCAGAAGGTAGCACATGCCTCTGCAGTGTATTTGCAACAACTGGAGACCCTAGTGTGCCCATTCTCTCTCTCTCTCATCTCAAATAAATAAATACAAATAAAATATTGAAAAATAGTTTTTAAAAAGAGTGAATATGGGGGCTGAAGAGATGGCTTAGTGGTTAAGGCATTTGCCTGCAAGCCAAAGAGCCTGGGTTCAATTCCCTGGGACCCATGTAAGCCAGAGGCACAAGGGGGCACATGCGTCTGGAGTTCGTTTGCAGTGGCTGGAGGCCCTGGCATGCCCATTCTCTCTCTTTCTCTCTGTCTCAAATAAATAAATAAAGCTTTTTTTTTTTTTTTTAAAGAGTGACCATGAAGTCTGAGGATGAAGATCAGTTAGGCTAGTGATTTTCCATTATGCATGATCCCCAGTATTCAATCCCCAGCACCACATAAACTGAATATGATGGTACCTGTTTGTAATCCCAGCTCTTGGGACGTAGAGGCAGGTGAATCAGAAGTTCAAGGCCATCCTTGACTACATAGAGATAATTTTGCATTTTGAGGCTATGTAAGACCTCTAACCTTAAAATACAGAGAGGGATCTAGAGGGAGAGACATGAGGGGGTAGAATGGATAACAGCAAAGAGAATAAAGAGAGGGGGAAACAAGTGAAAAGATGATGTTTGTGTAAGGTCGTCTAATGGAGTGCAGCATGCGCTTCTTTCTCATTGAGAGAAAGGACGGCATGTCAGGTGGAATGAATCCTGGCTGCACCAGAATACAAAGTGGCTTTGAATAGCTCCCTTTGACCTTTAGTTCATGATTTTCTTCTGTGAAACAGCACATAAGCCTTCTTTGATTCTCAAGGGTACTTTGAGGGTCACTGAAGAAAGAACATGTGTAGGGTTAGTAAGGCACAGTATACTATACAAATATAAGATGAAATCATTAAGCCTTTTGTTCAAGCACATTTCAGAAGCAAAACACAAATGTCTATCAGTGTGGATTTTAAAGTTCTAAAAGCAAATAATGTATTTTTTTTCCGCATAACTCCAATGGACTTGCCATACTTCCCATGGATACAGATAGAAATAACTATGAGCAGTCGCATGAAAATGTCCTACATGAGAAAAAGGCAAGTCTCTCTTATTGACAGAAATATCTGTTTTTGATGTTTTCTAAGTGAGTCATTAAAATCACCAAGGAATACCAATTTCAGATGAATGTCAGTTGAATGTCAGATGTGAAACTCTCAGTAATTTCCACAGGAATAGAAAAGATCTAGTTGACTCATTCAGCAAGCTTCTTTTTTCCCACCTACTCTATTTCCCTCTTTCTGTGACACTCCTCTTTCTTTTCTTTCTCATGTCTGTTTTCCTCCTGTCTTCTCCTTTTGTTTTAGTCCTTCCCTCACTGCTCCTTCATCCCCTTTTCCCCCTCACCTTGACTTGGGTAAGGTATGTATGTAAAAGCAGTGGAAGGCACATTGTGCTCCTTAGTTTTCCATTTGACTGAGTCGTTTGTGAAAAAGTTAATCAAGAAGAGATGTTTTAGCAGGATTTCTTTCCATTAAGCCCCAAATTAACTCTGTCCTGTATGACACAACAGAGAAGGGAACAACCCTTGTTTTATGTGATCTCAAATTACAACCTCTCTGACCAAAAGAGACAGATAGGAAAATAGGCTTGATGGAAATTAGATGGCTAAACTCTTTTAGTCAAAACATAAGAAAAGTTTCATTTTTCATAAATCTACCCTTTTATGCCAAACATCTCTTTGAACACCTAAGGACCTGAGAGAAAAGGGTTTGTATGAAAATTAATGGTGGCCATTAAAATAAAAGTTTCTTCACTGGCTACTTAAAATGAAAGAAACTGTATGGAACTGCCTTCCTTTCAAGTTCTAAGCCCTTTTCCCTTAGACATGAATATTCTCAAGGTTGATCTTTCCTGACAGGTCATTTTGATTGATATTTCAGGAACTATGTGATGGTGAATTCCTTCTGCTTGCCTTTCCTTTATAAATATTTTTATTTGCTTATTTATTTGTGAGAGAGAAAGGGAGAATGGGAGTGCCAGGGCCTCCAGCCACTGTAAACTCCAAACTCATGTGCTCCCTTCTGCATCCGGCTTTATATGGGTACTGGGGAAAACCTGGGTCCTTTGGTTTTGCTGGCAAGCACCTTAACTGCTAAGCTATCTATCATTCCAGCCCCTGTGTTTCCTTTGAATTCGGGGAATGATTTTGTTTTCTGTGTTTACTTTATAACATGTTTTCTCTCTTACTTTGTGTTGTGTTTAAATTCATTGGGTGTAGTGATGATGTGTATTTTTAAATTATATTTATGAAATGTTTCAACAGTGTCAATTACTTTTCCTGTAGTTTTTGAATCTGGATTTCCAGGTGGTCACTGGCATTTGAGTGAGTGAAAATTAAGAGCATTTATTAACAGACATTGTAAATGATCTGCATTTTTATAATGTAACTGATAATAATGCTTTGCTGATGTTATCTATGGTATAATACCTTGGGGGAGTATTTCAATCTCAGTATACCCTTAAAATGTGGCACATTCATACAATGGCATTCAGTTCAGCATTTAACAAAAATGAAATTATGAAATTCTCAGAGAAATGGATGTGCTGAGAAGAAGTGACAGAGTGTTTAGCACTGAAACATCTCTATCATGCTTCCCAAGGCTCAGGGTCTATTGTGGAAGAGGTGCTGGAAAGAATGTAAGAGCCAGAGGAATGTATGACTCCTTACCATGCACTCTTTCAGACACAAAATGGCCTGGATATCCATGACCTCACTACACAAGACCCTCATAATAGGAGGAAGAGATGATGACATCGGGGGCGGGGAGATGAGTTAGCAGTTAAGGCATTTGCTTGCAAAGCAAAAGGACCTTGGTTCAATTCCCCAGCACCCACATGAGCCAGATACACAAGGTGGCACATGCATTCATGCATCTGGAGTTCGTTTGCAGTGGCTGGAACTCCTGGCGTGCCCATTTTGTCTCTCTCTCTCTCTCTTTCCTGCTCTCAAATAAATCAATTAAATTTTTTAAAAAAAAATAATGATATCAAAATAAAAGAGAGACTAATTGAGAGAAGGAGGTGATATGATGGAGGGTAGAGTTTCAAAGTGCAAAGTGAGGGAGAGGGAATTATGGTTTATAGTCTATAACTATGGAAGTAGTCAATTAAAAAAGAATTTTAAAAGGATGAAAATTTCTTCTATGGACAGGGTTTAAGGAACAAAGTCAGAAATTGGACTATTCTTAGCAAAATTACAAGTATCAACCTATAAAGCATATTTCTATCTGTGAAAAAACTTGGGTATATTATTACAGAGAAAGCCTAGAATTTCTGTAAGATTAGGACTCTGAGGTCTTATTTTCCTAAGAACTGCACTTCTGAATGAATAAATATATGAAAAAATAGGTATGGGGAAGTAAAATATTTGGTATGATATGACTTTTGTAAAACTTGTTTTTAGTTGTGATGGAGATATGCTTGACTTTGTGCTTTAAAATATGCTCACAAACTCATCAAATAATGTTATAGTGGAAGCATGCCAGATATAGTTATCAGAATTAGTGTTTTGCTGTACATGTCGTGATGAACTTTTGGACATCTCCTGTGATGCCATCAATACTAATAACATTATTGAAACTCCTCTTTGATGACCACTTCACTACCAATTGATGGGTGGCACCAAAATATTTCTTGTGATTACACAGTTTATGTTTAAAAAATATGAAATACTTCTGTGTTAGTATTAATTATGGATAACTTTTGAGTAATCAAAATATTTAAAGCAACATGATTTTATTTGAAAGAATATGCAGTAGGCACAGAAAATCCTTCCAAATTTCTTGGGAGCTGCTCAGTGGTTAAAAGAAAAGGTCCTTCCAATGGGCTGTGAAGATGATATTTAAAGGTACTTGCTTGCAAAGCCTACTGGCCCGGGTTCAATTCCTGAGCATACACATAAAACCATATGCACAAAGTGCACAAGTATTTGGAGTTTGCAACAGTAAGAGGCCTTGATGTGCCCATAGTATCTGTCTGTTTGTTTATCTTTCCATCATCTAATATCTATCTTTGTTTCTGTCTCTCTTTCCCCCCCTCCATCTCTCTGATCACAAATAAACAAATGCACATTAAAGAAGATCCCTCCAAATAAATAATCTTCTACTTATATCTGAACAATAGCCAAGATCAACAAACCAAGTTTTTTTCAAGTAACATCTCTTTATCAGTTATAACTTAAGTGGATACATGCTTTGTTTATTCCCCTTTAAACAACAGGAAAATCATTTTATAGCAATAGCTCAGATGTATCACAGTTTTAAAGGATATATTAATAAATCTTAATGGTAAGCTGAGTAAAGACTCCCCAAAGGTATTCAATAGCCTAAACACAAGAACATGTGACTGTTTAAGTTTGTATGGTATGAGAGACTGCAGAGTGATGAGGACCTGAAGAGAGTGTGATCACAGTGGGTTCTGTAGGTCGGCTGGATGATGTGCTTGTGAAGGCAAGTGGGGAACACTCTCAGATCACAAGGAGTAGGAAGAATTGTTAGGTCATCAGTAGAGTCAACCTTTCAGGGAATACCATGTCCTGACTAAAGCAGTGAGAGAGGAGAAAGATTTGATGTTCCTATAGGTTAACTTTGAAGATGGTGGAGGGTATGTGAGCAGAGAATATAGGTAGTTGGCCTCTGGAAGCTGCAAAGCAATGAAACAGATTTTATCCTGGGGGTCTCTGAGGGGAATGAACCCTGTTGTTACCGGTGAGGTTGAGTTTGGACTGCTGACTCCATCATGCTAAAATAACAAATTCGTGTTGTTTTATGAGACTGACATGCTACCTATTGCATTAAGAAGGCAACATTTTGCATCTGTGGAATCTTGTGTTGGCATGGGGTGCTGGCGCAAGTCTGTAGTGGATAGCAGGCAAGGCATGACTGGTTTGTAGTTTCTGTAGGACAGTGTTTCTTCCTGTACATTGATGTTGCATAATACAGCTTTATTAACTTCTCTGGTGGGG
Source organism: Jaculus jaculus (assembly GCF_020740685.1). Taxonomy (NCBI): domain Eukaryota; kingdom Metazoa; phylum Chordata; class Mammalia; order Rodentia; family Dipodidae; genus Jaculus; species Jaculus jaculus. The sequence continues at coordinate 9,324,592 of NC_059119.1, read as the reverse complement.
CCTAATTTACATTTACTTTCTATCATTTGCATCTACTACCTTCTCATCATTTCCCTTGTCGTCTGTGAAAAGCCTCCCGGGCTTACCTGCCTATAAAACGTGGTTTATTGACCTGATCTAAGTTCTGTGTGCTCGTTTTCCAATTCTTGTCTTCTTTAGTGTGTGTATATAGAATGTGAATCCATTCTGTCATAGGAAAAAATTACCTTTACCAAAAGCTTTTCTAAGGTGCTGTAGTAGTGTACTAACATGGATGTCTTGCCCTACTCATTCTTTTAAATTTCACATCTTCTATACGAAAGTGTTTGCTGTGCTCTTTCCAAAATGGTCTTTTCTTTGTTCTACATGCTGAAGTTGGATTTTTTTTTAAATTCCTTTAGTCTAAAATATAAACTACTTAGGAAAATTCCAGGAGTCTTCCATTAGCATTGCTATTTCTCCAGAAATATACATCCAATTTCCAAATCCCAAGCAAAGAGCTATCATGAAATTACCTCAGCAATCAAAGCTGAGCATGTTCATTTTAATGGCCATAGATATTTTTGTTTCTTCATTTCTCATTTCACTCATCCCTCCATACTCCTGAGACTGGTACTTCACTCTTAGTTATTTCTAGGTTTCCCTCTATAATACTCTCTTTAATTTGGATTGCCATTGTCCTAACTGAATAAATCCATGAATTGTTCAACAGTTTCATTTTAAACATGCCAGAAATCTTGTGGGGCAATGTTTTAGCATTTCAACTGTTTTCTTTTTATATTTGTACTTTGCATTTATGTCAGAATACATTTTGCCCTTTTAATTGTAATCATAATACAGATATTTTATCCTACTGAGACAATTTCCACAGCACTACATAGCTTCCATGATTATAATCTTAATATGTACCCAAAAACTCATCATTTTTTTGGTTGTGACTTTTAAACATATTATGGTTTCCATTAGGCATCTAGGATGTTTCTAATTTTTTTCTGCCATAAATAATACTTCAACAGTTCTTTTTGTATAAATGTTCTTTAAACTTGAATATTTTCTTAAAAGATAAAATATATGAAAAGTTTATTTGGTTTTTAAAATATATTACCAAATTTTTTTTCTAAAAGTATTCTTACCAATTTATTCTTTGATGATATTCAAATACTTACTATATATTTTAGCTTTGCAGTCATTTCTTAATGTGGTTCATTTAAGAACGGTAGTCATCGCGTGCCCTGTATCTATTACTACTTAATAAATTACGAGGTCAAACATTTCTCCCAGTCTTGTGTATATTCATTAAGTGTCCTTTTGTAGTCTTATTTTGCCTAATTTATTTTAGTATATAACTGGCTTTCCTCTTTCATAACGTCTTGCCTTCTGCTGCCAGATTACTCACAAAACTTGCAAATTCCTACCTCTGCAAAAACAAAACAAGGAAGTCTCAATGCTGTTTGAGGAGGTATCAAGTCTACACTCTTTCTGCTAACATCCCAGACCATCCATGGTGGAGACATGGGTAGATTTTAGCCTCTTTCACACTTGCAGGTGTCAAATGTCAGCTCCTGGCATCATTCTTATGCAGATGACCTTTGATTTCCCTCTTCCCTGCCAGTCATCTCCCTGGCCTCTCTAGCTGAAGTCCCTCTTTCTAATCCTGTGGGTAGGAAAACTATCAAGTACTGCCTCTCCCTGAGGTGCACACGACGATGTTGTGATTAATCTCTTTAGTTTGTGTATCCATAATACTTTATTTACCCAATCTTGCTGCTCATCCTATTTTCAAATCTGAGTTTTCCATTTCATTGTAACTTTGTGGAAAAGTCTTAAGCAATCTGATTTTCAAGTATGACTAATACAATGGATAAAAAACATAGCAAGGTTTTTGGACTGATTGAATTCAATTAATTTAGAGTTGACTTAAACTTATGCGAGGTATTATTGAGCCCTGTGGGCAAACAAAGATGCAGTCCCTCTATAACCCTTATAATAGGGATGTCACAACCTCCTTACCAGCAGCCATCCATAAGAGAGCCCTTGGAGCCTGGTGAGCAATGCTGACAAGTAAAAGTCTAGTGCGTTCCCAATATACTTAAACAAAAGGCTGTATAATTGTGTCCTGTGATCACCTCCCTTCACACTAGCTTTTCTCTTCTTTTCCAGGATATTCTACAGAATGGCTTACATTGAAGTAGCCTAGACATTTAATTTCGTTAAACTACTACAGAAATACTCTAAGTCTTTCCACTCACTGCTTGTTTTTCTTCTTCTTTTGGCATGTGTGTGTAGTACGTGTTGGATTATGTGTGTTTGCATGTATAGCATATGCACAGGTGTGTGTGCAGCTTTGCAGGAGAGCATCAGGGGTCCTCCTCTACCACTTTTTTGCATCATTTCGGTAGAAGGAGTCTCTCACTGAAGCTGGAGCCTCCATTTTGGGTCAGAGAGGCTGACCTGGACCAAAGAGCCTCCGCGATTCATTTCTCTCAGCACCCTGCCCAGAGCTGAGATTCTACACATGACCATTTCCAGCTTTTCACAAGGTGCTACGGATCAAAGTCAGGCCCTCTTGGGCCTTCGTGATTATGAGAAAAGTGCTCTTAACCACTGAGCTATCTCTCAGCCTCTCACTGATTTTTATGGCATGACTTTTATTGTCAGTTGATTTGGGACTGACTTGCAAGAGCAGGTGACCTTGGCAGGATCTAAAGTACCAAGTTTCTTGAGGCAAAACCAGTCATATTGGTATTAACATAATGATGCTGTTAAATGCATCACAGGTGAAGTATTTTAAAGCAGATAAAACAAGTGATGTTCATATTTCATGAGCCACATTTGATCTCATGCTTTGCTCTTTTTATGAGTAGGGTTACAGAAATGGGGAAAATTAGGCATGAGTGGAAGAGAAATAGATTCTTTTACAAGTAGATGCTTAGTGTCTAAGATTGAAGAGAGTAGGACATATTCCACGTCACACAGAACAGATTTTGAGACTGGAGTTGTGGAGACGAGAGATTAGCCGAGATAATTCTAGGACTGTTTGTACTCAGACACGGCACTGTGCAGATGAGGCCTGGGAGGAGCTCTGACTCTGAGCCTCACTGTGCCAAGACTCACGTGTGGCCTAGGACAAGACACCTAACCACCTGTTACTCCATATTTCTTATTTACAGTGAAATGCCCTGTAAAGTGTTTATGAATATCAAATTAGAAAATTGATATGAAAAATCTTAGATGAGAATCAATCTGTGTTTATAGGGAAGTACTGATATCATGTTGTAGAAACTTTATCATCCTGCCATATTTTAACTAGATTCAATCATTTTACTCACAATATTTAGTGATGGCATGTTTATTATGTTTTCACAGTGAATGAAACAGATCTAATTCCTGTTCTTAGGATATTTGTGATTTGGCAAAGACCAGTAATGGATAAACAAATTCTCAACATAAAAGTACTTTTTAACAGTTTAAATAACTCACTTGTCAAATAAGCTCGTGTTTTACATTCTCTTTGTAACACTCATTCCTTGTACAATAAATTTGACTAGCTTGTTAGGATGTATAATATTTATGCATAGCAGTGGAAACATTCCATGGACTGTTTCATGTATTTTGCATAAATGTACACCTTTAATCTTTCTAACAAGATCTCAACATGGAAATCATTATTGTTCCCATTTTGCATATGAACAAAAGGAGACACAGAGAAGTTCAGAATGTGTAAGATGAAAACAAGCCAGTGGGCAGAGGGAACAGGACAGAGATGCAGGCAGTCTGGATTTAGAGCCCATGTAATAAGGTTTGTCTATCTCTGCTCACCTTGGCGACTTGAAAATTTATTCACCCTTTAGTTGTACCCAAACATATGTATCACAGTTTCAGTAGTGTTGGCTATCTGCTTTCACTAAAGATAGAAACATAGGAAAGCAAAATACAAGTATGATTTTATCTTTGTATACCAAGTTGAATATGTTGGTAAGATTTAGGGAGAGTTGCCTAGAAAATGGAAATTGCATAAATTAAAAAAAAAGAATCAAATCAGGAATGGGTGTGAACTAAAGTAGAGATATGTTGTGAAAACAGATGCTTACTATGGTGTTCTGCATGTTCCTTTGTGTTCCTGATCCCAGCATAAGAGGTTTGTTGGCCAGTGGGAAAGAATAGAGAGGCCTGAAGTAAATCAACACATCCATCATCAATTGATATTTGACAAATTGGCCAAGAATAGACAATGAGGAAAAGTACAAACAGTATTCAGGATGACAGAAAAATTAGTTCTCCACAAGTAAAATAATAAGATTGGTTCTTACCCAGTATACAAAGACAAACCAGCATAGAACTATTTCCATAAGATGTCAAACCTTGAAATTAGAAAAGCAAATAAATAAATGAATAAATAACATAAAGTGGAAAAGTTAAAAAAATATGTGTCCAATGAAGAAGCCATTATTAGAACATAAAACCTTGGCCCTACATAAAGCAGTTGGAAAAATGAGTACACAATTTTATGTTTAAATGTGTATATTAAATATCAGTAGATTGTTTTGTGATGTCAGAATGAATCCACTATTTTGATTCACCTATTAATCTTACTCTATAAGATACTTTAAATTGATTCCATCTTCAAACATTAACTCTGGCTGTTATCTTAAGTAGAAGTGCTCAGTCTCTTTTACCTCAGGAGGTCAATCTGTGTGCTCAATAGAGAACAAACACACCATCGCCTCAGTGCAATCATGAAAAGACCCATCACAAATCCCACAGGGATACTCAAAAGGTAGACTGCAGATCCCAGTGTGGTGTGTGGAGGGCTGGTAATGGCTCTGGGTAGATATTTTTGTTCCACATGATCACTCAGTTCTTTCTTCTGTAGTAGCAAGGTGTGGCGGAAAAGAATTCTGAACCTTAGCCTGAACCAGTGAGTTTCTATGTCTTTATGTCCTTGGCAAGTAAGTGAACCTTGTTCAGGCTAGTTTCTGTGTTTGAAGCTGGCAATTTAAGTCCTATTGTTAGACCTTCAGTGAATTGTAGTTAAGTAGACATGAAAACATATTGGAAACAACAAAATAGTATACTGTGTATTTTTACATTACATGGTTAATCCAGCAATTGTAACACTTACTATGTTGTATAGCAATTAGCTATAAATATATAAGCTTAATGAGATTCCAGATTTGGCTCATTCATTTTCATTGGCACCTGCACAGAACCAAATGTCAAGGTCCTTTTCATGTAGACAAGATACTTTATAATTTTTTGTACAAACTGAGTAAAAATCTCTTATATGTAGCAAATATTTTGATGGCAAATATACATGAAATGTAAACTATTCATATTGTCCCAATTTTAGAAGCTGTTGTAGGGCAGTTTTTCTTTTCTGCATTTCTTCATAGTCCACTGAGAACAACAAGGAAAGGAAAGAGAGGGCGGGGAAATATACTGCCTTCAAGGAAGCAAGCTGTCTTTTATGATCTCAGTGATGCAAATTATCCAGTCTAGATGGTAAAAATTGGAATCGCTGCTCAGATACACACGCCCATGAGGAAAGAGCCCTACTTCTAGGACCTTCACTGAATGATATGATTAAAGAAAGCATGGTTTCTGGGTGGGGCATTAATAAAATAGCGAATATCCTGTGGACATCCCACTTGACACCATAGAAGTTTAGGGGAGAGAAGCCTCAGAGGGGCATTCTGCCAACCACCTCAATCTGTCCTCTTCCATTTGGTCTCTAAAGGCCAGATGTTCTGTCAGAGCAGGTGGAGAAATTAGGTGTCACCCTGCCATAGGACAGCACCTAGGAATGCATGCATCTCCCTTACATGAACAAAATCTGAAGGAAGAGGTCCTTTTAATGTGAAATACATAGATCTGGAAAGAAGGTACTTGAAGTCACTAAGCTAAAATTGCTGCTACCAACTTTCCCAGAACCTTCCCAGAACTAACCCCTCCTTTCCCACTCCTTTTGGTCCTACCTGTAGGGTGAATGCTTCATAGGAAATGAGGAGAGATTAGAAGAGGACCAATGGATATACTTATGTATAAAGTTATCGTTTTCCTTTTCACATGTAGAAAAGAAAACTGCACAAAGTATATATCACAATAAATCTGTGTTCCACAAAGGAGTTTGAGAAGTGACAAGAGTTCAGAGAAAATGACATGCAATAAAAGTAGATGAAAATAGACTGGGCAGAGTTCAAGAAAAAATGAAAAAGAAAATGAAAAAAATGGCAGAAATAAAATGCATCCTAGAAACAGCCCATCTAGAATAAGCTTATTGGAACAAATCAAAAGTATAAGTGCTCAGACTGAAAAAAAAAGTCTGGAAAAATGAAGTCCATATGAACAATGTAAATTTTTCATGATGGTGTATATACATGGAAGATAGAAAAAAGCCAGTATGTACATAATTGTTTCTGAGGAAAAAAATCCACAAAAATACCAAAAAAGAGAAAATTTGAGTTGAACCTTCAAGTTGAAGGTTATATTATGTTCTAGGAAAACCTTATACAGGACTATGAATACCAAGAGATATTTTAGTACTGCTTTCTCAGCTCCAAGAATAAAGAAAGACTCAATCATGTGAACATTTAAGGGGAAAAAAGCCAGCTGCATATGAAGAGAAATAAAGGTTGGCTTCTAATTTCTACATAATGTCAGAAGCCAGAATTGCAATTTCTACACAGTTATGAGATGGGGGAAGTGTGACTCAAGTTTTATTTCATGTCAAAGATAATATCAACAGAAAGATATTGTGAAGCAAAGGTTGAGAGAGTGCAGAGACTGGAACAGAGACACACACACACACACACACATACACACAGTCACACAGACACACATATACACACACAGATACACACACAGTCACACACATACACACACACACACACACACTCCATCAGTCAACATCAATATCTCTGGAAAAACAGATAATAAGATTGTGATCATTAAATATATTTTAATTATGGGTAAAACTACAGATACTATAGTCCAGAAATGGATATGAATATTCTAAGCTGTGTATGCATTTATGGCCATGACTGGGAATGATGATGGCAGTTTTGTAAGAAGTATCATGGAATGACTTTCTTTCCATCTATGGTGTGGTGTTAGTAGCTACTACCTAATGTTGAAATAATACAATGAACAAGAATCCAACTTCCAGAAGTTTGTCAATATTTTCTTGACCACGAGTTGCCCTTGTAGAAAATTACTTAAATTTCAGCAATTTCTCCAGTTTTTACTTTAATCTTTTCTTTAGTCATATTCAAGAAAGAGTAGCTTTACCATTTAAGCATTAAGATGTCATATATAATTTGTTTCCCCTACTAAAATTATGTATGTATATATTTCTCTTATCCATTCTATCTGAATAGACATTTAGCAGTGTCTGGAATGATGTTTACTTGGTGTTGGAACTGGTAATTTCTTTCTGATAAATGAAGTTTGGATTATATGAAATAAAACTTTTTTTATATTTTTGAAGTATTTTATTTGTTTGAGAGAGAGAGAGGTAGAGAGAGAGAAGGGAGAGAGAATGGCCATGCCAGGGCCTCTAGCCATTGCAAAAAAAATAACCCCACAAAACTGCAGATGCATGTGCCACCTTGTGCATGTGGCTTTACGTGGGTACTGGGGAATCAAACCTGGGTCCTTTGGCTTTGCCAGCAAATGCCTTACCTGCTACGCCATCTCTTCATCACCTAAAATTAACCTTTTTATGAACTCATCTACATTTGAAGTTTTTCCATTAAATAAATGTCTTAATTAAAAGTTAAGGTCTTTGGGTTGGAGAGATGGCTTAGCGGTCAAGGTACTTGCCTGCGAAGCCTAAAGACTCATGTTTCATTCCCCAGAACCCATGTTAGCCACATGCACGAGGTGCCACATATGTTTGGAGATGGTTCGCAGTGGCTGGATGCCTTGGTGTACCCATTCTCTCTCTTAATAAATAAATAAAATACAAAAAAGTTAAGCCACTGGTTCAAACAAATAGCATTACCACCATCTGTGGTTAATAACCTTTTTTACTGTTAGTTATTATAGTGCATCTTTGGCTAATATATTATAAATTTTAAACATAAAATTATTATAGGAGTAGCAAAATTTCTCTAATGCTTCAATTTGAAGAATAGTTTTCTTTAGAAGAATACACTTTAAGCAAGTATATATGACAAACAACATCTGGAGCTCAGAGATAAAGGTTTTTCTTAATTTACATATCCCATAACCACACAGGTTATTCAATTAGGAAGTATGAAGTACTTTATTAAAGCTATAAATAGAAGCTAAGTTTCTGTTTAACAAAACAGCATGGCATCAATTATAATGCTTGTGTAAACCTATTACCACTCTTGCATAAACTTTATAAGGAATGTGTATGTTCCCAGTGGGGTTATAAATTTAAGAAAATTACTAGTGCATCTGTGAGCACTGATGCTTGCCTGGTACCAAATGTCAGGAGAGTAAATCCCTTAAGGTGGAGTGAATGGTGCACAATGGTGATGGTGATTTATTTCTGCATTGAACACAAAATACAAAGTGATGATCTACTCTGTGTTAAGGCAGAAAATAGTATTTTTAAAAAAATTCCTACATGTTCTCTATCCTTAAGCAGCTGATTGTAGAGAAAGAACTGTTGCTATGACAAAGAGCATCATTCTTAAAACAGCCTAATTTTTCATACTTCCTTACACCTAGGGCTCTGGACTGCCTTCCTTACCCACTGTGCATTCTGGGAAGTGGGCAGAAATCATTACTTGTATCAGAACCTGTGTCCTGTCGGCATTTGTATAGAATGACTCAAGAATCCATAAAAACTAGCAGTGCACATTGGCAAAGAATTATTTCAGGCTATCATACCAGAGTAGCTTTCAAGCTCTGGGAAACTCTTTTTTTAAAAATTGTATCAGCAACTATAACAGTTACATTATGGTATCTACAACCTTAGCATCATCCCATCATTCAACAATATCAAACATGTCTTTAATACTTTCCATACCTTTGTAGTAAGGAAAGGTAATTATTATCATTTATGTTATGGGACAGAATTTGGGTTCTTTTACATCTATTGGTATTCTGACTTTGGTCTTTTCAACTAACCTCCCTGAAGTTTAATTTTGTTATCTAGAAAGTGAAGTGTTGCTTCATTCCTCTGTTATTTTTGAATTGCTGTGGAATAATAATGCACTATGATAGTATGAATTAACTAATATTGTTTAATAGGTATTGCACTATAGAGGAACCTTTAAAACTTCTTATTTAGAAAATAAAAATGAAAGGTGAAATTCTCATCATGAAAAATATTATTGAAAATGGCATGTCATTGCTGCTAATTAATAATTGATTTCTGTTCAAAGTGCCACAATATTCTTCCAACCTGCAGAATAAATTATTATCAGCCCTAGTTATTTTTTCTAAGATCACTTTAAACAAAGTTTAGCAAACACTTGTCAAATCTCATAAAAACAAAAATCTTGATCCTTTAATAGAAGGGTCTGTACAACGCTAGCATTTATTTCTGTGAGAACAGATCTAACTCCACCTCTAAGTGGTTTCATTTGTCAAAGGAAGAGAACAATCAATAAAAGCAGATATACAATGGGCCGCATTCTTCAGGGATGCTGGGTGGAAAGTGTTACAATTTCTGTCTTCCTGGGCTTCCTGGAGACAAGCTTGATACATGTTGTGCTGCAGGCCCTTGCAACAAGTAGATTTCATATTTTCTAAGATGACAGGGAGAAAGCCTTCCCAAATGAAACTGTGGGGTGGGGGCGGGGGGGTAAAGGCTGTGGAATAGTAAATGTTTTTTATCACTTTCAAAGACAAAGGTGAATATTTATGATTTCCTCCCAATTATTTTCTGTAACAATGGCAAAGAATTTTAAATTGGAAAATCTACCTGAAGGGAAAAGGAGATAGACTGTTTCCTTTTAATTTTTATGCTTATTTTTATTTATTTATTTGATAGAGAAAGAGGGAGAGAGAGAGAGAATGGGCGCACCAGGGTCTCCAGCCACTGCAAATGAACTCCAGATGTGTGCACCCCCTTGTGCATCTGGCTAACGTGGGTCCTGGGAAATTGAGCATTGAACCACAGTCCTTAGGCTTCACAAGCAAGCGCTTAGCTGTTAAGCCATCTCTCTAGCCCAAGAGACTTTTTGAGAAAGGGAAAGGACATTCTAGAGAAGACTGAACCACAGAAGGTTGTAGGAGATCTGGTAGATCTAAAGCGATATTATTTTCTTTGGAGTTCATTTCTCTGCCTCTAAAAATACAGGGCTGGAATAGATGATCCTCTTCGGCTCTGAACTTCTGTGATTGCGTGTGATTCTTCATACACTGTAACATAGGAAGTCCATCACTCACTGGAGGTTTTTCTCTATTGCTAATGCAGTTCACTGGACAGTGTACAGGCATCTAGATTTCATTGATAATGCCTGGTAACTAATATTATTTTAGGCATTTATTTTTAAAATTGACATATAACAGTGTATGTATCTATGAGATGCCATGTGATGTTTTCATACACTTATATAGCATGTAATGATAAAAATGAGGACCATTAACATATCTGTCACTTCAGGCATTTATCATGCACTTCCATTGAAAGTTAGAAAAATTCTTTCTTTTGCTATTTGAAATATGCAATAAAAACAATGATAAATGATAAACTATTTGTTAAAATGTTGAGTTTTATGCTATTGTACCAAGAGATTATCTATCATATGTAATATGAGAAGGAGATATGTTTGCCTACAATTAATCATGAAGCATGTTAGTTATGATGACTAGTATGTTTTCTAAATAAGTCTTTTAAAATGATATGTAAAATCTTCTATCCTAGTCCATGTCTGTATGTGTACTTCTGTTTGCAATACCAAGATGTTATAATTTGATGAATAGCTTGCTAAAAAGCCAGGGTGGAAATCTTAAATGGTAAAATATCCCTGACATAGAGAAGTGTAGGGTAATGGAAAACTTCAAGGTTCAGTCTGACTCCTTGAAGCATTGGAGCACAGTAGCTACAGGGCCTGTATTGGAATGACAGTTTTTGTTTCACAAAACTGCGTGTTTTTGTTTCAATCCAAGTCTTAGAACTGGATATGGGAAGGAGAAACAAAGTACAAACAATAACTTAGAATCAGAATGTGGAGAGATGTGACCTGGGAAAAGGAAGCAAGAGATTTAATGATAGAGGGGTGAAGTACAGAATTCACCAGGAGACTGCAGGCTATTCCTTTGCTTTCTCCAAATATTACCATCAGGGGTAAGCAATAATTACATAGTAAAATAAAGAGATGACACAGTAAATAGTCCTATGAAAAGAAAATGACAAGAGAAATTTTTTAAAAAAGCACACGGAAACATTAGGATGAACATGTTAGCCCAAAACAGTATAATACAGACAATCAATTAAAAAAAAAAACAAATAAATGACACTCCCCAAAAGTGTAGGAATCAAGATAGAGACTCAATGAAAACACACAAAAGAGGTGTATGTGTCAGAACAAAAATGGAAAATGTTTCTCATAGCATGGAATAATGGTTAACCATGAGTATGCTCAAAGTTAAGAATGCAGAAAAACTATTTAAATTCATAAACATTTGAAATTCATTACAGCAAAATCATAGAAATTGAAAGAATAAAAGGAATACAGTATACCTACAATGATATACTTGAGTTAGAAATTGAGAAATAAATTCATGAATTAAAGGTTAATTCTAGTTTATGTGCATTGTATATTGTGATAAGGTTAGTAAACTTAAAGATAATGAACAAATCAATGTTTATGTCCTAATATGAATATAGATTCACTTGGGTGGGAGAAAATGAGCTTAATCTTCAAGAAATTCGTTAAATGTCAAGATCTTCTAGAGTGATATCTATAATTTCTGAAGACAAGAAAATGTATACCAAAGTTGTAATACCTACCAAAGCTTCTTTTAAATATAAATACAGATGTGCATTCTTAAGCCAGTAAGACATAAAGCAATACAAGCCTCCATTAAAGGGAAATTAGAAATAAAGAATGAATAACCTTATAGAAATAAAGCCTTACAAAGTGCTCATGCCTTGGGGTATCCTCTCTCATATTCTCTCTGTCTTATGTTCATTTTTTCTCTCTCTCCTATTCATTCTCTCTTCTATCACATATTCAATCTCTTTCATATGGTCTCTCTCTCTTCTTGAGCACGGCCTCAAACTCAATATGTAGCTGAAGATGAACTCTCAATCTTCTTGCCTCCACTTCCGGTGTGCTGGGATTACAGGCACATGATGCTACCTTCTATTCATTTTTTTCCCTTTAAATCCTGAGGCTCTATTTGGAAACATGCTTGGGCTGAGGACGAGGGTCAAGGAGCTGGGATTTATATGCTGTAGATGAGGTCTCTTAGATCAAACACCCCATCAGAGTGTGATATATACAAAACTGTCTTAAAGTGTACAGCCACTAAAAACATCCAGATGACTGTGCAGGCCCAGATGAGAAGAAATTCCCAGCCAATGCACAGAATTATGAGAAAATGAGTTACTGTACTTAAAGAAAAATAATCAATCAAACCTACAAAAACTGGCAACCTGTCATAATAAAACTAACACAAAACCACAGCAAAATTTAGCCTTCCAATAGACAAATCAAAACATAAATCAGGTTATAGAGATTCCAAGTGATAATATGAAGATATGTCTTTAACAATTTAAATTCAGAAATCAATAGCATTGTGGTTATTGAATAAAATGAAAATGATACCAACAATGGAAACAAAAATATAACTAAAAATATCAAATTGGAAGACAGAAAAATCACTCAGCTCACTTCATTTTTTATTTTATTATATTATGTTTTTATTTATTATTTGAGAGGGAGGAAGGGAGAGAGACGGAGAGAGAGAGATCGAGAATAGGCATACCAGGGTCTTTGGCTACTGCAAATGAACTCCTGATGGATGCCCTACCTTTTGCATCTTGCTTATGTGGGCCCTAGGGAATTGAACCTGGGGTCTTTGGCTTGGCAGGCAAGTGCCTTAACTGCTAAGCCATCTCTCCAGCCCATTTTTCTTTCTTTCTTTATTTTTTTATTTATTTACTTTTATTCCTCACTTCATTTTTGTAATAAGTAATGACTGACTTTTAAAAATACATCCATGCTAAATATTAAATCTTATATTAGCTCCATTTTCATAAAATTGTTCTGTAGCATCTATATACCTATTTTCTGTTCTTTCATGTTTTGATTCAAAAATATATAGAGAGAAGTCCAAAATGGTATATATTTTTGAGTGAACAGATTTTAGATTCTTTGTATTTTTTAAATTATTTGAAAGTTTTTGAACTAAGGATATTTAAAAATGATAATTTCTCTGGTTTTTATAAATAAATATAACACAGAGCAGAACTTTGCTATCATATATATTTATAGTAAATTATGGGTTTTTCAGTTATAGGAAAAGTCAGTGGTGTATTGAACATAAATCAAAGCATTCTGAAAGGAGCCACTAACAACTCCTTCCAAGAAAGGCCTTTGCTTCACCTTCCCAGGGCTATATTTCATTTCATATGACTTCAAGACTGTTGATTGCAAATTTAGCTTAATTGAAGCATGTGTTATCTTGCACAAAGTATGAAAATCTTACTTTTGACATATCTTATTCTATGTTTTCAGTAATTTAACAAAACATCTGATATTCTGAAATGGAAAAAAAAAGTCTAAAAATGTCTGTTTTAAGGGTTGTTGTATATTAAATGAGGGAACTTGAAACCAACAATAGATTAGTCATGGAGAAGAAAAGATCAGTGACTGAAGTTACTAACTTTAATTTCAACACCCAGATGCAGGGAGGGAAAAGATCCAAATTATCCATTCCTTGGAAACAACCGACTTGGTCAGTCTTGTTAGCATAGCGAGGCCTGTCTGATCTCAGTCAGATGTGGTGATGTTGACAGCTGACACCTTTGGGATTGTGGGTAAGATCTAGTGCAGGAGCCACACAGGCAAAATTTAATAACATGTTTTACTTATGGCAAGGAAACAAGGAAATAATGTCAAAACAGTGATTTTTGAAGAAGTAAAGGGAAGAGTATAGAAGAATATATATATATAGCACCTCAGATTAAAAAAACAATAAGAGATCTCAATTTTAACATTTGGAAAGTTCCTATCATCAAGGTGGTAAGACATGGAAAGAATACTAAGAAACAGGACTCTTACACATAGCTATAAAGCCATGTACAATAAGACACCAGTCACTGTGGGTCAAACAATAAGTCCAGGTGACTGGTGGGAGGCAGAGAGAGAGCACAGCTTCAGAGTGAATCTGAACCCTGCCCTTGCCCGGCCTGTCTCTGTGGGTTCCCTTCCACCTGCCTTGATCTCCTTGTGTTAGATACAACAGTGGTTGCATTACTAAATGACAGCAGAGTTGTTTGGAAAGACCTTGTCAACACACAGTTCATGCACTGCTGGATAATAGTAGTATACAAATAAATGCAAACTAATTCATGAAAATATGAAATAATTTAGAAATAGGTGATCAAAAAAATATAATGAAGTGAAATAAACTACCTTTGCTGTTCTTGGTAGGTGTAGATTCATTGATTTTAAAAAAATTATTTATTTGAGAGAAAGAGAGAAAGATGCACACAGAGAGAGAAAATGGTTGCACCAGGCCCTTCAAACAAACTCCAGACATATATGCCACCTTGTGTATCTGGCTTATGTGACTCCTGGAGAATTCAGCCTGAGTCCTTTGACTTTTCAGGTAAGCACCTTAACTGCTATGCCATCTCTCCTGCCCCACTGGTCTTTTTTGTTACTGCTGTTTTTAGGATCAAACTATGAGTAGTTTCCTACCCCACCAGTAATCTACTCTTGAGCCTTGCTTGTCTTACTCATTCCTTCTTTTGGCGATAACACTTGGTGCCCACTAAGTATTCAGAATTTTCTCCCACATCACACGTATGGCCTAGGTGAGAGACACAATTAATGGGTGAGAGAAGTAATTCCAAATTGGAAAATGCAAGGAAGGAAATGAGCTCAAGCTGAGATGTTCATCTTCCAGTTGGGAATGATGATTTACATGCAAAGGCCTGTATACGTCAAGTACGTTTTCCCCTTGTTCAATGCCTCTTCCACATTGATTAGGACACCGCTGAAGTCATGTGTGCACTAGTAAGAGACTGGAGTTGGATCATGTGCCATTGGTTTCAACTGACTGGTGTGCTTTTAGCTGGCTTTCAGACTCAGCTTATTTACATTGAAAGCAGTAAGATACCAAGAAGCCAGTTCTAAAGGTTATTGCCACAAGGAGGTATTAACATTTCTCTTTCCTAGGAAAGAATCAATAAAAAAGGAAGTACATACATAAATGAGTTTGTAGGAGACATGCCAAGCCATGTTAGCATCCTAGTTTTTTTTTTTGATGAAAAAATATACCTATATCTAATCTAGATAATTTGTGAATCTCTATAAAAGTAGCTTACGTCTTTAGCTGGCAAATAGTAACAAATTCCTACGTTTGTTCTTTCCTTTGCTGTGATTCTGCCCAATAACAGCATCTACTCTAAAAATGTACTGTATTATACTAGAGATATTTTATCTTTGGTTAGTTTTGAACAGTTTTGTAAAACTAAAAAAAATGTATGAAGTTTAAGAATCAGACACAGGAAACTACAAAGGTGCGCTAAGTCAGCCAATATTTTACTAAGTTACGAGGTTGAAATGAACTGACGTGCTGTAAGAGTCAGAGGCATTCATCAGTGAGTGTTTTAGTCTTTCAAAAGCATTATTTTGTGAAACTAAGGATTTCCACCAGTCCCCACAGCTGACGTCTGTCTTGACTTACAGCAGGGCTAGGTATGCAATCCTCAGTTAGAATAGATTGATTTCTAAGGCAATAATGCTGGCTTCCACTAAAAATTGCCCACAAATATTTTCTGTTTCAAAAGCTCTTTGATCAGCGTTTCTGAGGCCAGAGGCATGTGGAATAAAAAGCTGACAGAGATGCAGCGTCAGACACCATGTGGGTCTGGGGGTGGGGGAGAGTTTAAACATGCTACTATTCCAACAGAGAAACCGACACACCAGGAATGTTCTGGAAACCAACGCTGGGCACAGTTTCTGCCTTCTGCTTATAGGCTTCTGAACTCCCTCACTTTTTCTCGCCCTCATCATCACCATTTAATTTTATGGTTCACATGAATATTAATGGATGCTAATGGATATTCTATGTTTAAACCTTGAGCATGAAATTATGAAAATGGGGGGACATATTCAAATTGCCGATATGTAGATTTTCAAATCCAAAGCAAAATAATTTTATGAAACATTTTACAGAAATCAAAATTCAGGATTGCCCCTTGATTCAATGATTCAGTCCATTACATACCTGACATACAGTTATAAAAACTGGATTTTTATTACTTTCCTTAACTTAAAATTTTTTTGCAACATAAAGCAGAAAACTCAATTCTTTTATGATAGATAAGAAAAATGGTTTTATTTATCATTTCTGCAGATGTTACCTTCACTCAATATTTGTAATTGTTGCATTAGAATAATCATTCTTTGAGTGTAGAAATTCCAGAACTGATGCATGCAGGAAGGAACAAATCTGAAAATTCATTCTCACAACTTCTGCGCTTGAGCTTGTCAGATTTTTTTTTTTTTGTTTTTGTTTTTGGTTGTTTGAGGTAGGGCTTTTCTGTAGCCCAGGCCGACCTGGAATTCACTATGTAGTCTCAGGCTGGTCTCGAACTCACAGTGATCTGCCTACCTCTCCCTCCTAAGTGCTGGGATTAAAGGCGTGTGCCACCACGCCTGGCTGAGCTTGTCATTTTTAGAACATAATTTATTCATTTATTAGATAGAGAGAGACAGAGAGGAAGACAGAGAGAGAGAGAGAGAGAGAGGGAGAGGGAGGGGGAGAGGGAGAGGGAGAGGGAGAGGGAGAGGGAGAGAGAGAGAGAGAAAGAGAGAGAAAGGGAGAGAGAGGGAGAGAGAGAGAGAGAGAAAGGGAGAGGGAGAGGGAGAGAGAGAGAATGGGCGCATTAGAGCCTCCAGCCACTGCAAATGAACTCCTAACACATGCATCACGTTGTGCATCTGGCTTATGTGGGTAATGGAGAATTGAACATGGGTCCTTAACCACTAAGTCATCTCACCAGCTCAAGCTTTTTATTTTAACCTGAACTTTAATGCATTGTATGTTTAAATTAACCATCCTTTGATGTAGGTAACATGATAACTGTTAAATCTTAATCAGTCTATTACTGATTTCTTCAGCTAATTTTTGAGAATCTCAAATGACATTTTTCTAAGGGAATAAGATCTCAGCACTTAAATTCTACATAAGGGCAAGGGAATTCTGAATAATTTACCACTAGTTATCAGATGCTTAATATTTACATAAGAAAATCATATTAAATAACCTTATGGATAAATAAATCTCAGACTTGTTTGGGTAAATACTTCTTTACTGTGGGACTACCTAAAATGTGAATAGATTTAAGAAACCATTAGGATTTTGGACACAGTACCTGAAGTTTTCCTGAAATATTGACTCTTGGACTCTCTTAACACTGTCTGACTTTTTGAGCAGTGTCTTAAAAGATTAGTGAAACTGGCATGGCTCTTTGGGATACTTTGCTATTAGGGTGGTTTGAGAACTTTTCCAGCATTGGAGTCTCTTAGCACCAGGGTCAAAGGAGAAGATACCTAAGAAAGGAGGGAATGGAGAGAAGGGCAGGGAGGCATTAATAATAACTTTATTTCCTCATTTTATTTTCAGATTAGTCACAGGCACAGGCATTGTGCTTAAGTAATGGAGGGGGGGTGGTTTCTGATGGTACAAATACTGAGTGTGGAATGAAGTCATTGTGTGGGGGATGCACAGAGAATCTGAGATGGAGCTGTGAGCAATGTTGTAATTATACTTGAGTATAGCAACTAGTCCTGCATATGCTAGTGCACTTTGGACAAGATCCTGTTATTAGAAACAGCAACATATATCATGAAAGTTCTGATCATCAACACACATCTTATTGAAAAACTGACCCTTGTAATATTTAGAATAATAGTCATGCTGTTTCACTTATTTCCTAATATGTTTTTTAATTATTATGGTTTTTATAAAGTCATCCATAACCAAATACCTACAAATAAAAATCTAGGTATGTTATTTTGCCTAGCATGTGCTATATGGCCAATAACTCTGGAATTAATTTTTATTTGGTAACTCCTTACCACATTGGTCTGATTTTTGCAATCAAGCTGTGCAAATAAGTAGGTAACCTGAAATAAATAGCTCACTCTCTGGTCTGTCCATTAAAGCCATTAAACATAGCTCTGAAATCATTTACCTTTGGACATTCTGTCAAAGGCATAATATTAGGCTGTTATAAATAAACACTTTCAAAGGAATCTTTTTTTTTTCTTCCTGTTTTATACTCAACCACAGATACCTTACAAATGGAAGTAGCTCTTATCTGTGGCATGAATTTCGATTCAGTCCTGTAGAAAACATTGCTTTCCCTGTCATCAAATTATTTTACCCAAGCACTAAAAGCATTTTTCACTTTTACAAAAACAGTTCTATCAATAGAGAATGTAAACATTGACCTTAGGTGACTGGCTCTGCCTCGAATGTATAGTTATGTGAAGTTATCTTTCTGTCCACTGGGACCTTTGGCAGACACTTAGGCAATTTGGATTATAAGTGGGAATTATAGATAAGAATTATTTATGTTTTGCAATATTTGCCCATATTCTTATTAAAGAGCATGTGAAGAAAATGAAAACAGAAAATTAATTGGTTGCATTTCATGCAAGGAACTTAGAAATCAGCTCATCCTACCTTCCTAAGCTCTTAACACTTGTTGATGCTGTAGCTAGAGAGATAGCTTAGTGGCTGTTTAATTTAAGCATGAGGACCTGAGTTTGATTTCACCACTAAAAAGCCAGGTGTGGTGTTGCACATCTCATCCCAGCACTGTGGAGGAACTCTCTAACAGAGGATCCCTGGGACTTGCTAGTGAGCTAGTCTACATGACTCTGTGAATCCTTGTCTCAAAAACAAGGTGGAGAGCCAGGTATGGTGGTGCACATCTTTAATCCCAGCACTCTGGAGCAGAGGTAGGAAGATTGCCATGGGTTCAAGGCCACTGTGAAACTACATAGTGAATTCCAGGTTAGTCTGAGCTAGAGTGAGACCCTACCTTGAAAACACAAAACAAAATTATATTTGAATAATAAGGTAGAGAGCAACTGAGGAAGACATATGATGTCCACCTTTGTCCTTACACACAGGTACATGTACCTGCATACCCACACCCACAGCCCCCACACATGTTCTCATATGATCAATTTGCTTAGGTAGTGATCTCAGAACCCAGACATTCAGGCTTTAAGTTTAGCACCTATTTCTGTACCCTTACTTATTTAATTCTTTTCCTAGCTGTGGTAAAGACTCCTGATTGAGAGCAAGATGTAGGGCTGAGCACTTGCCCAGCTCTTGCCTTGCATGTGCAAAGGCCTTGGTTGATCCCCAGCACCACTAAGGAAATGTTTCCAGCAAATGATTAGCAAGCTGCCTAAACGCCTCAGGGGTGATGACAAGGCTAGAAAGGGAAAAGACAAGGAGAGATGTAGACTTGGTTTTCATGTGTTTGAGGTAATGTAGGTGTACCTTTTGGTGTTCTGATCTTGGTCCTGGAAGAAAGGGTACATCATATTTTTGTAAATACAGTTATATAACTGGGATCCACTAGGGGAAGTCTATGGTAAATTCCTTTGTAAAATTATTACCTTTGAGTTTTAACCACTAAAATTCATTTGTTTGTAATGCCAGATGTTTTAAAGGCTTTTTAAAAAATAAAGACATTTCATTTCAACCTGGTAAATTGTCTAGATTCATCTACATATTTCACATCATCTTCCTGTCCCTCTACCCATGTTGAATTCTATTCTATCTTCTCTCAGTTGTAGGTAAATTTCCATGAGTACTTAGCATTCTTGAAATAAACTCCCAGCCCAAATTTCACAATTTCATTATTAAGCTATTAATTAGCTTATGCCCCTTTCTTAGACGTTTCCTTCCTATCCTCTCTCCTCCTCCTTTTAAATTAAATTAAAATTTTAAAATTCAACTGAAGAGTTTGAAATCTGCTGAGTCAGCCCTTGGTTGCTTTCCAGCCTGTTGCATGAGTAATTGACTTTGGCTATACCAAAATTAGATTCTCAGATTGCCTTAGCTCTAACAGAATTGCCCTGTCCATTCTCTTCCACTCCTCATAATACATTCCTCATAGAATTTTATTAAAATTGTCAGGTGAGGGAACACTTGTTTTCATGCTAATTGACTTTATAGCAAGAGCACCTCTATTGAATCCATACATGTAATTCAAGGGGAAGACTTCTGTAACACAGGGTAGCAGATCTGACTCCTACATCTTGTAGGAATGATATCACTGCACTATTTATAGAAAGAAGGGCTGGAGGAAGTGACCTTTAACATTCCTTTCTAGCTGTTCTCATTTCTGTGACTACTGGCCTGGTCCTGGACTCAGTTAAGTGGAGGATTTTGTGGCAGGGCGCATTGCCTCCCTTAGAATTTGCTTAGAACATGGCCATTTCCAGTGGCAGGTCAGCGTCCCTGTGCTGTGTTTAACCTTCTGCTGACTCTCCTGCCGCGCCCCTCATCTGCTGCTTTGTTCTGATGAACCCTCTCCCACTCCCTCTCTTCACTTATGTATGTTATGTATGTTGGAGCATTTGTGTCTATCTGTCCCACATGCTTTTTCTTTTCCTGCAGCAATTAGTAATATAAAGATTTATGTATATATGCCTCTTCATATCAGATAAAAACCTTGAAGAAGCAGTTCTCAGAAAACAAGCTGTAGTTATCTGTAGATATTTATATAATATAGTCTTCTAGGTTTGTTAGCAATGTGAACAGAATTCCATCCTGACCGTTTCTATGTCTGTTAAAGCTTCAGTAATTTTAATTGTGCAAAGCAACTATCCCAGAAATTCAGCTGTTAGTAAGAAAAATGCATGTGTTGTATTGAAGCCGACAGAGCGGCTACTGTTAAAATCAATCACCAATCTAAAACCAATAAGACACATCAGAGGACTTTCAATGTGTCTTAATTACCATTTCTGAATAGATTTTGTTATTAGCAAAATTAACCCAGTACTAGTATGTAAATCTGAAAAATTGCTGGTCATCTTTCCAGTGTGATATTCAGCTAAGCTAGCATGATAAAATACAGTGAAATTTGCATGGAGAGTAGGAAATATACATTATTCATTTCCACACTCTAAGTTAAGGCCCATTTCATTCTAAACTAACCCAGATTCATTTTTTATATCTCCAGAAGCACCATTTATTGGTTGTCATTTAATAGGATTTTTTTCATGGTCTACAGGGAGGTGGTTTGAGCACCTCTATGGTCAGACATGAGAAGGAACAATTGAAGTTGGATGAATGGATTCTGACTGCCTAACCATATTCTGATCCCTTGTAGATAATTCAATCCTTCTTTTCTATGAAGTTCACCCAAGTTACTGATACTATGTATTTACTGAGTCCTTATTATCCACATACCCCTATTATGTAATTTTATGGTCTCCTAACTTTTCTTTGGAATGGTTAACTAGAAAACCAGTGCTGAGATTAGAGTCTAATGTAAATTCAGCAATGCCATTATTTCCTAATCAATTTACATTGTATTTTATTCACAAGTCTTTTCACTGAGAAACTTGAAGCCTTAAAAATAGTAACTTTATTCAAAAAAATAATGTTTGATGAAGTACTATTGTGCAAACTATCTTTTAAAAAATTTTATTTATCCATTTGAGAAAGAGAGAGAGAGAAAGAGAGAAACAGAGAATGGGTATGCGAGGACCTCTAGTCATTGGAAATGAAGTCCAAACGCATGTGCCACCTTGTGCATCTAACTTACGTGGGTCCTGGGGAATCGAACCTAAGTCCTTTGACTTTGCAGGCAAGCACCTTACCTTCTTATCCATCCCTCTAACTATCTTTCGAAATCAATAAAAGTTCTATTAATGTATTTACTCATCCAATTTTAGGGTTTATTTTATATTTCCATAGTGTTTCAATTTTGTTAAATTTTGCCCATATTTGAATTTACCAAAATTCAATCTTAAAAAAGTACATTTTAAAATTGTAGTTAGCTTCCTTTGTTTAGTGGGTTCACATTTGTGTATTAAACCAAGCATTAAAATTATTGAGAAAAATGCATGTGTATATATTATTATACTTTAAGTAACATAGTTTAACACTATTGACATGTCATTTATATTATATACTGCTTATATATAATATAAAGATAATGGGAGGACTGACTATAGCATATACAAATATTACATCATTTTATATAAGGACCTGGATCATCTGCAGATTTTGGTATTTATGGAAGGACCTGGAACCAAACACACTTGGGTAACTGAGGGAATTTTATAATTGTCTATGTTTACAGAAAATTGTTTGAATGTTACTGAATTTTTGGAATTGGTTGAAACATGACTTGTGGTATAATATGTGTTCAGGTCTAAAGTTCACTATGTCCATAAGAATATATGTCCTCAAATTACTGGATTCACAATTCTACATGCTTGCATTGAAGCAATTTCTTAATTGCTTAAATCCTCTAAATGTAATGATTATTTTCACTGCCTGATCTATGACTTGATATTTGACATTTGTTTTTCTAATTTTTTCATTTCAGATGCATTATTTTAGTGCAGTATTATTTTTTATGTCTGAGTTTAGAATTTTGATATTTTTGAGCCTTATATTTTGTAGAAACTATTCCAATTTGCTTTTATTTCTTGTATCAGTTTCATTGTTTTTGCTTAGCATATTTTTTTCATCCTGTTATTTTTAATTAATTCTTTTTTATTTATTGAAGAGAGAGAATAAGAGAGGAAGAGAAAGAAGCAAATAGAGAATGGGCATGCTGGAGCCTCTAGCCACTGCAAATGAACTCCAGACTTATGGTTTATGGCGCCACCTTGTATACCTGTCTTACATGGAGTACTGGAGAATTGAATCTAGGTCATTAGGCTTCATAGGCAAGTGCCTTAACTTCTAAGCCATCTCTCCAGCCCTTTAAATTTTGTGTATGTCATTGTATTTTAAGTGTGAGGCTTACACAGTATGAAATTCTAATTAAAATTTCTATTCTTTAACTTACAAATTCAGCCCTTATGAATTTTTCATATTATATTTTATCTATTTATTATTTGTTCCATATATTTACACTAAATACACTTTCAATGATTTTAAATACATGGTTCCATTTTCTTTTTTTTTTTTCTTTCAATTAGTACTGGTATATACCAAATGCATATGTAACATAAAATTGGAAGGTAGTGATTTCTGCCTGTCTTAAGAGAATTTGAATCTAAGGCTATGTGGAAACAAACGGATAAAATATTCTGGTACAATACATAAAGGCCATGTTGACTTGCCATGTGAGAAGTTTGTTTCTATTCTCTGGTTACTGCCAGTAGTGAATGATTTATAAGGCAGAATGACATCATTCATTCTGTTCTAGAAACATATTTGTAATTGCTGTGCAAATGATCTGGGGTGTGACTAATAAAAGATGGGTCAGAACTGTGGACGGGCATGGCAGCCAGCTGGACAGTAAGCACAGTACGCCAAAGTACGGGTGATGAAGCAGTGGTGGCTAGCTCAGGAAGAAGCAGGCAGGTTTCTGTCCATTCAGGCGGAAGGTTCAGTAGATCCTAATGACCAGTGATGGGTGCAGGGACAGAAGAAAGTGGGTCAGTGCAGGCTTCTGGGTTGGCTCATTGAGAACATGGTGAAACCAGTGAGAGGAAAATAAAAAACAGAGCTTGAGGGACTTGGGATGAACATGTGGTTCCATTGTAGACTATGATCATGGAAAGAGTTATATGATTATTTAAAGGGTATTTAGATGGTAAAATTGCTCAGAAAAGAGTGCAAAAATGTTGGGAAATGGTTTGCTAATTTAAAAAATAAAATAACTTCCAGAGGCATATAGTTAGTGAAAGCATTATAGAGGAAGACTATTTAATCACCTCAATAAATATGAAGAGATATATTTTCTTAAATGGGAAGCATCTAGATGTTTACCACAGTTTATGAACAGATATGACTTTGGCATAAAATGTTCCAGATAAGCTTCAGGCATTTTATTTATCAGTTTCTGAGAGGAACAAATTTAGAAAGTTGGTCTTAAAATCAAGTGTAGTTGTAGTAATTTGATAAAGTTCGACAAACAAGGAAGGATTTTCAGTTGTCACTCTCTCAGAATATAGTTTATGTTTACAAATTTTTGACCAACGAATGAGTAGAATAACTTGGTCACCAGCAGAAGTAGAGTGCCATGAAGGGTAGAGCTCTGCTAAACATTTGACTCTAAGAAAAGGTAAATAATCTCTTAGTTATGCAATGATATCTTATAAAAATTAATTCACAACAATTTTTTCAATAGACAAGGGATTGTAATTGTACACTGTGAATAGTATAGACTATAGGCAAGTATTCACTAGACTACTCCTTATCTATGTGTCAGAGCTTGAGATATATGGGAATTCTACTTGTTGACATGTCAAGAATCGGGTGTCAGCTTTTATGGTTGGCTTAGAGACATTGTCTGAAGCTACCTATCTTGACAATGCAGGGTTGAAAAAGGAATCTTAGGTCTCTTCAGTACTCAACACTATTTTTATATCACTGGTGTTATAACATTACTCCAGCTGCCTTTTAAAATTATTTTTTAGAATAATTATGCTCATAAAATGAGAGACTGAATCAGTTCTAGAGGTAGGAATGTTCATGGATTTTGTTTTTTCAGAAAACTCACACTGAGCTTTATTCCATTATTGAGCTAATTTGTTCCACACTGCAGCCAATTTAGAAGCAAATTTCAAACTTTTTAGTTAAAGATGTGATTAACCTAGGCCAGGCAAGTTCATTGTTAACTACATAAAATGTCCATATGAAGATTGGTAAGGTTGACTGGGGGCGATGGCATTTGCTTGTAAACCTGCTGCCTCAAGTCTGGTCTTCCTCAGTGTCCATGTAAAGGTGCATGCAAAGCAATGAATCTGACATCTCAGTGTGCCTATGGCAGAGGCAGACACCTATGAAAGCTTGCAAACACCAGCCACCAGAGAGCCCTCCAGAAGGGAGAAGGTAGAGGAGAGACACATCGAGGGTGCCTCTTACCTCTACACATAGCTTGTGGCAAGCCCCCATACACACACACACACACACACACACACACACACACACACACACACACCACAAACACATACATCACACAAATAAATAAAATGATTAGAGAACATTTTTCTTCTTCTTCCCTTTTTTTCATCCATTGAAGTAACTGAGCATACCTCTCCTTTGTATTACTTCCTGGGCTTCTAAAAGGGGGCTGCCCACAAGTGTATGCTGACAGTCTGCATGCACATTGCTCCTTGCTGGGAGCTTATCTATGTTCAGACAACTTGGCCAGACACGGTTGAGGTTCTCCAGAGGGAGCAGTGAACTGTCCATCATTCTATTTGTTTGATTAGCTACGTTGTCCTCCTGTAGGTAATCATGGTAGTGCTATGAGAAGATGTAGACAGTTAAAACTTAGGCCTGTGGACGGACCAGCCTCTAGTAGCAGTGACAAGATAATCAATATGACTAAGCCAGATGGAAGAGGCACATATCTTTAGGAAGAAATGATAATGTTTAATGGAGATCATTGAACAATAAAATGCGAGAAACAAATATGTTTACTCGGTAAATTAAAATGATTAAAGATTTCTGTTTCCTCCATATCATCTGAAACACAAGATCAATGGGAGATGAAGTTTGTTATTTTGTCCATGCATTTTACAGAGCATGTAGAAGGTGTTCAGCATATATCAATTGTCTCAAAGTGCTCAGATGCCTTCTTAAGAAAACCTGGATGAAGACAGAGAAGTTGACTCCCATATTTACAGGTTCATAGATGGAAGAAAAAAACTCCAAAATGGTGTCGGGAATTATAAAGAAAAGATGGAGGTCATCCTGTCAGTGATAAATTGTTATTTCCACTGATGGACACAACATTCATTGCTTCCCATGTGCTGTTTAATAGTGTGACATTAACATTGCTGCATTAAAGGTGTCTGCTTCACTTTTTTAAGTATTTTATTTATTTATTTATTTATTTATTTATTTATTTATTTATTTATTTATTTATCTATTTATTTATGAGAGAGAGAAAGAGAGAGAATGGACATGCTGGGGCCTCTAGCCACTGCAAACAAACTCCAGACACATGCTCCACCTTGTATATCTCATTTATGTGGGTGCTGGGGAATCAAACCTGGTTCCTTAGGCTTTGCAGACAAGCACTTTAACCATTAAGCCATCTATTCATCCCTGTTTCACTTTTTTTATAATCTTTTGTTTGGTCTTGCAAGGTAAGCAGAAAAGTTTTCCCTGAATGAGAGTGAGGCCGGGGCTTCAGAGATTTACAATCTCTGCTTTTGCTGTTTGGGTCATTTCTCCTCAGACTTCTGGGAATATTTCCCCTTGTATTCTTTGCTCTGAAAAGCTCAAATAGCTACAGAGAAAGAACAACAATGAAGAAAATTAAGGCTTTTGGTTGATAAACCCATCTGAGCTGTCTCCTGGTGGCCAATATCAAATGCCAGCCAGCAAAATGAGGCCACTTGGGGCTTTATCATTGTCCTGGTCCCCACCCAAGTGTGAGGAGCAGAACGCTGTTGCCACTCACAAAATCATGAAAAATTATAATTTAAAAAACCTTACAAGTTTGATTTTGTAGCAATAAATT
Source organism: Jaculus jaculus (assembly GCF_020740685.1). Lineage (NCBI taxonomy): Eukaryota > Metazoa > Chordata > Mammalia > Rodentia > Dipodidae > Jaculus > Jaculus jaculus. The sequence continues at coordinate 9,297,756 of NC_059119.1, read as the reverse complement.
ACCAAAACACCAACATAGACACTTACTCTGGAAACTACAGAAATAGGGTGATATGGATAGAAACATAATCAAACTGAAGAGAATAGGAAACATTTACACAATATGCACTCAAAAGGGGTCTTGAGTATAGATTAAAAAACATTAAAAATTAAGGAGAGAAGAATGAATTAATGAATTAGAGGTATTTGCAGGGAATTAAATTTAGATTCTTGCTATAAGCAAAATAAACAATAACTTTATAAAAGAAATAACTAAATGCTAAAAGTGTTCTAAGAAGACTTAATAAAGTTTTTATCATGATATAGAGAATCTATCAAACAAAGTATTTAAAAATGCATTTAATACATTTGTTATTCAATTTTTTGTAATAAGTGTTTGTTTTAAATAAAACAAAAATAAGCTAAAGGTGATATTTACAATGCATAGACCTAGAACTGACAAATGATTCTTATCTAGATGATATAAAGATCTCTTAGAAACTATAATGATAATAAAAACAAGATGTGTAAGGAGAGGAGGCAGCTTTCATCTTCTCAGCTAAAACACCTAAAATAATCCTTATGAAGTAGACAACAAATATTGAAAACAATTTACAGAATACAAAAACTAAAAGCAAATCTAATTCTTAGGTTTATTTGTATCAGTTAAAACATTATCTTTTAAAAGACACTTTAACCAATAATTAAGGAAATAAAAACCAGTAATAAGATGGTATCTTATGATCATTGAATGTTAACAATTAAAGCATGACCAAATGAAATGCCTGGGAGGCACAGAAACTGCTTGGTACAGAAATGGTGTCAATGTTTTGTAAAGTACCTTGGGAACATCTGCCAAAGCTAAGACATCCATGCTGTGGTTGTTGAAGTATGGATGCCTAAGGCAGAGAGATGTACACCAGAGGGAAAATGACAGAGAAAGAACCACATTGTCCTAGTTATTGTAAAAAGGCCAGTCTAGCTAGAACATTAAGCTCCATGGGTCACAATGGCAGAAATGGGGATCTATTCCTCCCCTCCTCTTTTCTCCCCCAGCACTCCTCTAGCTTCTCCTCTGCCCAAGAACCCTTCCAGTCTTTTCTAACACAGTGACCAGGCTGCCTTCCTTAGACCTGAGGTGACAGACACAGATACAACTTCCTAGTCTCAAACAATGAGATTCACATAGCTTGTGGTGTCAACATGGATTCTTTGCCCTTTCTCCACTTCCATGGCTGTAGGCAGCAGTGGCTGGCTGCAAGCACCACGTTTGTGATCCCTGGTGGGCACCAACACAGCACCTCTGTCCTCAGTGCTCCTTATTTTGAAATGTTTAGAAGGTTCAAAACTGGCCTTCCTCCACCCATCCAGAAACCATGTGATTTCGAGGAACACTTACCTGGTCCACACCTGGCTTCTGACTTAAGAGTCATCCTGAGAAGCATTTGACCTGCCAGTTTCTATTATTTTGACTACAAATGTGGGCACTAAATATGAAAATTAGATGATTTCTAGTTATTTCTATGATTTCGTTAGTGTCCGGGTCACACACACACAAATCTAAATGTCCTATGTGCAATAGTCTGGACCTTTGGAATAACACAACTAGAAATATTCTCCCTAGAACACTTACTACAGCTGTGCAGTTTACTTTTTATTTCTGCAGATCTTAATGCATGGAATGAGCCTGTTCACTTCCTTCTGATTTGAATAGAAACAAGGATGGTATTCAGGGAATGACAGGAGCTCAAAAGCAGGGCTGTAGTTTTGGTCTCCTTGCCTGGCCGCGGCGCTCCAGGGTGTCGATGGCTGCTGTGGACAGTGGCAGGAAGAAAACGTGACATGATTCACAAAAGAGATGCAAGGAGCAGGCAGGGCATCAGATCATAGCTTATCAATGTCTGCTCATAGCTGGAGAGAGCGAAATCACAAAGAAAATGAAGAGTTTCCCAGCCTACCTCATATTGAAATGAACTTCTATCGTCCTTGTTTTACACAAAGAGTGGAAGTGTGTCTTTCTTCACATAATTTACATGCCCATGAAAATGGATGTATAAAGCCTTATATTTAAAACTGATGTTTTGATTTTTTTAACTCAGCTCAACAAATACTGACAAAAACACTGATTACCAAACAGTGTGCTCAGTACTGATGTCATTAAAAAAATTAAGAAGATAGATACTGTGTTTTGAGATCTTCCAATTTGGTGGTTCTTAAAAAATTTAACCCTTTTAACTGGATGAGCTTAGATCAGCAGCTGACTATAGAAGGTCTTTGTGCCATGAAAATGAACTTTCCAAAGAAATTTACTCAAAAACTCACTTAGAGGTATCCTCTTTTTAAAAAAAAATTAAATAACTTTATTAACTATTGTATAAGCTAATTCACACCTTATGTTAGAGGGTTTTTTTTTTTCCAAAAAGTTTACATATCCCTTACATGTTCATTGGCTTGTCAGCTAATATGGACATTGGACTAGATGCATGTGAGGCAACCTGTATTCTGTCAAACATGACAACATCACTATAGCATGCCACTTCTAGCACTTATTTTTTTTTCTAGCGTAATCTAACCATTAAACCAGTCTTTTTCACATACAAATATAATCAAGAAGCAATTTTTTTTAAAAAAATTTTTTTGTTCATTTTTTATTTATTTATTTGAGAGTGACAGACAGAGAGAAAGACAGATAGAGGGAGAGAGAGAGAATGGGCGAGTCAGGGCTTCCAGCCACTGCAAACGAACTCCAGACGCGTGCGCCCCCTTGTGCATCTGGCTAACGTGGGACCTGGGGAACCGAGCCGCGAACCGGGGTCCTTAGGCTTCACAGGTAAGCACTTAACCGCTAAGCCATCTCTCCAGCCCAAGAAGCAAATTTTTGAAACCATATCTTATATTCAGTGAGGTCCTCTGACATGATGATTTTTTCCCATGGATTTTAGAGAACATGCTGATGTCTACTAATTGCATGAGAGTTTCATGCTGAGCTCTGAAATAATAGTTGATTAATTCATGAGTTCCTTATCAAGCCCTTTCTAGACCTTTTGGTAGGCTCAATGCAGGAGGAAAGTGAAACTGTTGGCATCATTCTCAAAGAGTTTTTACTCCAAATCTTTTAGTCTTCATTTCTGGCAGCTAGACAAGTCATCAAAAAGGATCAGATACAATGTCCAAGAAATTCAGGGAAGGGATAAAGTACTTCTGATTACCAGAAGTAGTGAGATTGATAAAGGAGGGATTGCCAAAGGATTTTCTTACAAGTAAGAACAAAGACTTGAGGACCAAGTGCTCCTTGGTGCATAAGGAAATGAAAAGGAATGTAAGGAGTGGTAGAGTGAAAACAGGCCAGCCGGTTTGCAGGTGTGCATCATGGGAGGGGGAGGAAGTGGGAGTGCAAACTTGGGGAGATGCTTTATCATTAGCTATCCAAGATAAGCATTATTATTGAGCTTAAGTAGACAAACATTTTCATCCCTTTCTTTCCTTCTCAGCTGTGGCTTTACGTTAGTTTTTAGTATGCAGAGAACTATTCAGAACACAGAAGGTTTTGAAGGCTTTGAAACATAAAGTGATGGGTTTGGTCAGGTGCTGAAAAACCCATGGACAATCATAATGAAAACATCAGTTTCTTCACTGTGACATAAAAGACTTCATGCTTGTCTAAAAAATAATTTAAATTCAGAATAAAATTGCCATTTTAACCTTCATATATAAATCACACAACACCACACCTTTAGAGTTCTCCAGTTTTGCAAGAATGACTTATTTCTGTAATGGCAGAAGATGGCATTGGCTTTAAATTTAGGTTGTATGTATCAAATCATTTGCTACATGATCTCACATAGCAAATCATTTTATTGGAGCTCTTGTTTCTACAAGTCTCTACCAACATCATATTCAATGTTAAATTAGTGAATTCCAAATCATCTGGATCTCGATAAAAAGCTCAAATATAGTCTTCTCAGAGACCTTATGCAGGGGTATTATTTGGAGAATCATATTTAAATAAATATGGAGCCAAATGGAAAGAAAATTAAGCAAACATCAAAATAAACATTCCTGAGTCCTTTAAGTGGACAGATCCCAAACCTCTGCACTATTCTTGACACTTCAGCTCTTTTCTACCATCAGGAAATGTTTCAACTCTACCTTCTCAGATAGCTCCACAGATACATCACAATTTCATACCACCATGCCTCACCCATGGCCTCTCTAATTCTGCCCCCCCCCCCCTTCAGAATGCAGTCCAGGTCAGGTCATCTGTCGCTTTGTGGCTACCCTTCTCATTCAGAGGAAATGCTCAGCCCCGGATCACACTGTCCTTGTCTTTGACGGCAATCCTTCCTTGAGTCTCTGGCTTGCAAACTGCTGTGGACACTGAGCAGGAGAATAGAATGGGCTGAAGCCTGAGGGCCAGGAAGACCTTGTACAAAATTTGCATATGAAAGAACAAACTAGCAGAGAGGAAGGATGGACCCACCTCCTGCAAATGGATCTGACCCCTGGTGCATGTAGAGAGGCATTCCAGGGTGTCTGAAGAGAGTCTGTGTCTCACTATAACACTCAATGCATATCACCAAGGAGGAGACTTAATATGTTAATGAGACACATGACACGTTCGGTTGTATAAAAAAACTACATGTAGCTGTTAGAGCCTATGCAAAAAAAAAAAAACAAAAACAAACAAAAAAAAACTCCACACTATTCAAATGATCCTGTAAATCCAAGTTATATGATATAAGAGCCTGTGTACAGTGGGACCATTTGAGCTGCCTGGCCTTGCTGTGCTCAGGGTCACGTCCTCCCTGGGGGTGTGTTTATTCTTTCTTTCTTAACAAATCCTCTTGCCTTTCTTGCTTCTATCCACATGTCTTGTTCTGGGATACAAGGATCAAGAAGGACATAATACCCACTGATATCAGCGCCTTCACCTCCATCAACTACAATGGCAGATGGATCCCTTGTCAAGGCTTTCCACTTAGTCTTTTTTCTATTCTTGTCATGTTGGTTATCTGTTCCTTTCTACCACTTGCTTCCTTTTTGATAACCTGGCCTTAGACACTGACTCAGCTGAAAACTAAAGTATTTTGACTGCTTGCTTCACTGCTTCCTCCTGGGTGTCTAGTAAGATTCCACAGTATGTGGTCAAGAGATGTGGCATGAATAAGTTCATGGATGAGTATGTAAATGGCTGTCATGTGACATTTGGCTACCATGTTAGCTCTGAAATAAGTATATGATCTGTACTGTGGAGGTATGGTAAATCAAACCAATCCCTCTAATAACCATGGAATCATTAAAATTGGCTTACTACTCATAGTTAATTATGACTAGTTATGAAATTCATATTGTATAAAGTGAGAATACAGTCTTCTGTCAAGTACAGTGTATTTTCTCAAATAAGAGTAGGTTTTCAACAGTGTTCTCCTTACTTCACAGGAGTCTTGTTTACCTAAATACATACTTACAGAAGACCTAATGTACAAAAGCACTGATTTAGCCTTGGGACCTATTGATGAACACTACAGACAAACCTGAGTTTTGCCATTAGTGAAGAAAATACTTGAGTTGTAGAAATAATGACTAGGGTTTAAAAAATGATGAAGGGGCTGGAAAGATGGCTTAGCAGTTAAGGTGCTTGCCTGTGAAGCCCAAGGACCCAGATTTGATTCTCCAGATCCCAGGTAAGCCAGATGTAGAAGGTGACACAAGCACACAAGGTACACTGGAGGCTCTGGCATGCTAGTCCTCTCGCAATCTCTCTCTCATAAAAAATACAAAAAACAAACAAACTGATGAGGTAGGGCAAGAGAAAGAAATGAGGGCAAGCCAGACTACTGGGTTGGGCACTCCTTACTTCTCTTTGCTCCTCAGACTCTAGGAAGTTCACCTTTATGGATATGTCATTGGAATGGTATCCATCTGCAGAAGAACTGGGAACTAGGGAAAGGTGTGGTCTGGCTATATTCCCCCTGGATTTGTCTGGCCTCACTAATTGACAGTGTTTTTCTCTTAACTAAAGCCGTGCCCATGTTGAAAGACAACACATTTTCACAGTATGAAAGTAACTGGTCTTCTCTTAAAGTTTTCTCACCCTTTGCCCTGGTTATTAGCTTTAGTGGTATCAGAATACCACATTTCATTTGTGATCATAAAGGTTCTTTTAACCATTATAGTAATAATGATTATCCAATATCAACTGTTCCCTCTATTAACTATTTTTCCTATTCAGCCTACATTGATAAAGGCGGTTAGCAAATACTTCTCTGATGAGTTAATAGATGATGTGACTCTTGTGATAGGCAACCCATGAGGAACATATCCATGGAAGAACATTCTAGGCCCATGGAACATCTGAGATAAATGAGCCCAGATAGGGATGATTTCTTCATATGTATAAATATGGAAAGATTTTGGCCCAAGACTGTAAGAAATTAGGGTGGGATAAAGGTCTGATATCCTTCCTCACATTCATATTTTTGTGCTACTTGAAAAATAAACACAAATACAAAGCAAGAAAAATACATCAAAAAAAGTACTATTTTGTGTGGCTGTCCTTACCTCGTTCTGCTGATTTGTAAGTTCTGTGAAGAGCAAAGAGAACATTCATAAAACTAATTTACATATTCATTTGCCTGTATTTGTAGCATATTTGCTTAAGTCGTTTATGTATTGTAACCAGAGAAAAAAGCCCAAAGGATATAAAAAACTGAAAGGGTAAAATTATGACTCTAAAGGTCACCTTTGCTATCTAACCTAGTAACATTAAAATGAGTCATTAACTCATTGAGGAGTAATTTGGAGATCTATTTTGCAAAACAGTTTATTTATGAAAAGACTATCTCCAATTGGATTCTTGTGTCTGTGAGACAAAAATAACATTCTCAGCAGCACCAATTTTTTTTCCCTAGCTCTACCATTGACTCTCACCTTTTCTTTATCTTTATATTGGGTCATCTTATCTGCTTCTTCCATGCAAGAAGAAATTAACATCCTAAAATTGCTGTTTCCAATCCTCTTATGAATCACTTGTTTGCTAGATTCACATTCTTAGAAGATTCTATGCATTTGTTCTCCCTTAGGCAATTGATTATCTTCTGGATTCTCTATAATGGTGATAAGTGAAATCATATTGTGAAAGACTGTCATTATTTCATCAAGTACTTTCATTTCTGGTAAATGCATTATCTTGATTTAGACATTGGTTTTGGTGGTGGGCAGCACCTAGAATTGTGTCTGCTAGGTGCTAACTGCTCAGCAACTATTTGCTGATGCAAGGAATACTTGAGATCAAGTCTCCAGTGAAAAGACAGGAGAAAGGCTGGGGAAGATAGCCTACCCAAGGCCAGTCACTGTCAACTATAAAATACCAGTCTCTACCATTTATGGAGTTCTAACAATTAAGAGATATATACATGCACAGACAGTGCACACAGTCTAGCACATAGGAAGCACTCAAATGTTAAGTTTTTATTTTTAACACTATTATACAGCCAAGCATAGCACGTTTTTCCCCACAGGTAGTCAATTTCAAATAGTAAAAATTCAGCAAAAGTAATTTTGTAAATGTTTTATTTATTTATTTACTTGAGAGAGAGAGAGAAAGAGAGAGAGAGGCAGATAAGTAGTGAATAGGCATGCCAGGGCCTCCAGCTACTACAAACAAACCCCAGACTCATGTACCACCTTGTGTATCTAGCTTATGTGGGTACTGGGGAGTTGAACCTGAGTCCTTAGGCTTTGCAGGCAAGCACCTTAACCACTGAGTCATCTTTCTAGCCCCAGCAAAATTAATTTATTGTCAAAATTTTCATTACTTAACAGAAACAAATGTTAACTTATTAGCAAGTGAGGGGGTGGAGAGCAGAAATACCTAAGATATGAATTACATTACACAGTACTTTGTTTCCGTATTTATTTTATAGAGCTCTATGTTCAAGACTAGTAATTATTCTTTTTCTAAGTTATAAATGATATATTTTGATAAAGAATGCAGTTTTGATATTGCTTCCAACTGAAATGAAAACGCTGGATGTTATGCATGTTTTTTGTTCTTTAACTAGATTTGTTTATAGCAGGAGTTAATTCTAGTGACAACTTTGATGCCAACTAATTAACATCTGTGTTCCAAAAGATTGTCAGAGAAGAATCTAAATAACCATTCTCTTAGTATAGTAAGTGTACATTGGTGTATGTATAAGTAGATCTCAGGAATATTAAAAAAAAAAAACAACAACAGAAAACAGCTAACTGCTTCATAAAACCTTCATTTTCTGGTCCCTCCTTTCCACCTGCACATAATCCACGAGAAGACAGTCAGTTCCAGTAAGTGTACAGCTATAGATTCATTATAACACAGTGTTATTTCTTGGCAGACGTAGAAGTATCATCTTCATGAAAATGGAACATTCTCCATAGAATTATTCTTTTCAACTTGAAAGCTATCTAGAGATAATCCAATATTACCATTATTTTTTTCTCCTGTAAATTTAACATGTCGATAGCAAAATATCTGCATTGGGACGTCATGTTTGTTTCCTTGGTCACTGCCATTTAAAAAAATATTTTATTTATTTATTGGCAAGCAGAGAAGGAGAGAGAGAGAGAAGAGAAACGGAGAGAATGGGCATGTCAGGGCCTCCAGGCACTCCAGACGAACTCCAGAAGCATTCACCACTTTGTGTATCAGGCTATAAAGCATAAGTGGGCACTGAGGAATTGAACTTGAGTCATTAGGCTTTGCATTCAAGTGCCTTAACCACTCACTGAGCATGATCACCAGCCTGATCACTGCCATTTTTAACACAGTGAGATCCTTGTGTCCTAAAATCTTCATGTGGGAAGGTCCAGTGCATCTGAACTATCTTGCCTGAGTACTACTGTGGCATTCCTAATGCTTCAGACCAGGTAGCAGATGATGGTTCTTGTCTTTCATGGCTTTGTCATCCACAATTTTGAGTTTAATTATTTGAATCATCAGGATCTATTTTGCTTTCTCCTGTTTTCCCCTCTCTCTTTCTGTGAAATTTTAATCGTTTCTCTTGTCTATTTATACAAAAACAAAATGGCCTCTGAGGGTTTCTTATTGTTTGGATGTGTGTATATACTGGTGTATGTATTAGCGAGAGAGGTTCAGAATAAGCTAAGCTAGTGGGAGACAGGAAGTGTGACGGGAATCAATATTCTCATTATGCATTTTTGTACTTTGTAAATTGAAATCACATTTCTCTGGATAAAATGGGTTTTGTTCCCTAAGTGCATCTCAAGAGGGCTAATAAAAAGAGAAAACATTCACATTGCATTTTCCAGAGCTCATGGGGAATTTCAAAAGAAATATGTTCTCATAAGTAAAGGTGAGTTAATTAAAAGGCAATCCAATAGCCAATACATGGAAAATTTTTGAGGGAAAAAAATGACAAACTGTCTTGACATGCCAAATGCTATTGGAAAAGACAGTTTAGTGGAAAATATATGAAAAGAGAACTTAAAACTGCTCACATTTAGTGTCATAGAGTGATCAATATTGTGCTACTGTATTCTGAGAACACTCCAGAATACAGATTCTCAGGTGTTTTCAAAACTTATCACAAAAAGCAAGTTCTCACTAAGAATAGGTCATTTGAAATAATGTTCCATTTTTTTAATAAAGATACATTGTGTTGGTTTAAATAGTTCTAAAATTAAAATGTTATTAGTAGTTTATAATATTCTACTATCCAGTTAGTCGCTCAAGTACATTGATGTGCTCTGTATTTTCTTCCTGACAGTTGTATGCTTTGGATAACCTCTGCTATAGAGAAAGACTAATCTGCCCATGCTGACCCCACCTGTGATGGGTTTCTGTTGGTAAGGCCTTGAGCCAGGAATTGATTGACTGAATAGACCCTCTAGCATTTTCTTATTTTTTGATGTTGTCTAAAATAAATATTTTTTTTAAAGTCAGGTTTGTATGTTTCTCCAGTTCAGAACAGTGTTATAACTTTTTAACAATAGCCATACTCACAAAGGCAGTTTCTCCACGCTGTCTATAAAGTGGATTTCTCACAACTTTCCTTGTTTGACTCCATCTGGAGAGCCCCGGGCACCTGTACAAAACCCACTAGAGCCTAAACACAGATACATTAGTCGGGGCTGCCCCTGTTTCAGTTACCAGGGGAGATTTTGTTGGCATAATGCACCAGGGTATCATGCCAACTCCTGATTCTTTGGCGAGGATGAGATGAGGAACTAACTCTGAGGGGGCTGGGAGGGAGTGAAATCTGCCACAGCCTCCTTCTCCCTTTGTCTTTCTGCAGAATGCTAAGCTGTACACACTGCAGTGTTTTGAAAGATAATAAAAAATATTTTGCTCATTAACTTTTTAAGTCCTGCTGACTTTGTGAAATCAATGTAACACATCGTAATTGATTTATGAAATGAAAATCGCCTGCCTGACCAGTGCACCCGAGCTGGCTGCTCTCAGCACTGTGCCCTTCTGCTCATTAGCGCTCTTCCTTTAGAGATGCCCCAGCCAAGGGCACCCAGGGAACTGGAAGGCTCCGCCCTCTGCAGACAGACTGTTAAAGATGTAGCTTGCATTCTATCCCTGGGGTCTTAGCTTTCTCCCTGCCTCTCTTCCCGCTGAGGTCAGATGAAGGACTTCAACCTTTTTCTTATGGTCCCTAATAATATCTTAATGGAGAGGCAAGCCTTCATTTATACCTGTCTTTTGACATTTTAATCTATTTGCACCTTTCCTTCCTGTCACCTTTTCCTTTCTCCTTCTGCTTGCCTTACTTATTTAGCTTGTCTTTGCCATCTAGCCTTGTCTATGCATTGATTTCTTCAATTCTGTTTTTTTTTTTAAATAACCTCACCCAAGGTGAACCTTTATTTTTCTATTTTGTCTTTTTAAAATTTCAGAGCCTCCTCTTTCACTCTTAAGACATTTTATATGTCTTTTTTGCCAACTCCTGCTAAATTATGTGCATATGTAAACCTTAAATAAATGAAGAAGGGCTAGAGAGATGGCTCAGTGGCCGAAGGTGCTTGCTTGCAAAACATGACTGTTAGTGTTCAATTCCCCAGTACCATGTAAAGCCAGGTGCACAAAGTGATGCATGCATCAAGAGTTTAATTGCAGTGGCAAGAGGCCCTGGTATGCCTATTCACTCTCCCTCTCTTTCGCTCCCCTTGAGAATAAGCAAACTGTTTTTAAAAATAAAAGAAATTTAAAAAATGAAGTAACTGTTACAAACTAGGCATTTTCTTGCTTCATATCAAATACTTTTCCCAATAAGCATGGAAGGAATGTTCATCCCTAGTTACAGGTAAAGAAACTAAGATTTAGGGAGGCTAGTTAACCTTCTCTAGTCAATCATTTATTGAAATGTAATGCTGATATTTGAAGTGAGTTCTGTTTGATGCCCAAGCTTAAGTTTCTTTTATCAATACAAACTAATGCTTCCAAATGCCTCTGTTTTGTTTTTCTTTACGTTTTAAATTAGGAAAGCCCCGCTCTTGGCTATGTTTAAAGGGGCTCATTCTTCCCTGTGTCGCTCTTTCAAACAGAACACAAATAACATATATCTCATGAGCTTGGGCTTTCTCAGTGTATTGGTTAGTTTAGTTTTTCCATTGAGCTTTCATCTATCCAGTATTATGTATGTGGATCCTTGCTGCACCAGTTAAGATAGAAGGACCTGTTCTTATATGGTCAAAAGTCAGCAAGAGCAATCATATAAGCTAGAAAAAATTGACAGATTGCTGAGCCAAATAGGCAACTTAGGGAAGGTTCATGTGGATTTCATCTCTCTTTTTTCTTTTGATGCCCCATTGGGAGCAAAATTATAGGGCACCCAGCAAGCAGGGAGCTCCTTCACACAGGAGCTATGTAATGTAGCACAGCACCGTGACATTCCCACAGCACATTCATTCACTGTGAACTAATAGGTTCCATCCATCCGAACTCTTACATTATGTTGCAGTAGCATCGACATTTCTGTCATCTAAGATGTGCGACATTGACCCCAATGAACCACAGGGTGCCATATTAAAACAGCTGCAGGTTTTGATTTAGCTACAATAGGAAGAAAACGTCACGCTGTGGAAGATGGCAAGAAATGAAGCAGAGATGTGCTGTAAATGAAGAGGAGGAGAGAGAAATTGAGGACAAGCTGCCAAAAAGATAGAAATGGGGGTGAGGGAGTGTAAGTCATGGCCAGTGGCAATTCAGAAAGGACTTGGATTCTGGAAGAATGCACAATGTGAACAGTGCCTGAGTGAGGGGCTGTGGTGTTCAAGCAGGAGGCCCAGTCAGAACAGTAATTAGCAATACAAATGAAGAAAACACCTATAAATGTAATTAAATGCTATCATTCATGTTTAGGACTTGAGTTACTGATTTAGTAATACACTGCTAGAAAAATCAGGGATGCTTGAAATGATCAATTCTTTAAAGTTTTGAGAGGCAGCATCACAAATCTAAAATGTAGGCAAGGTCCATGCTATTGTGAAACCCTAGGACATGAAGGCTGTCCTCTAATTAAGGGCCCTCATTAATGTTCTCATTTGAGAAAAAAAAAAAAGAGATGTTGAAGGATTTACTCAGTGTAATTTTACAATGAACACCAAGATGGCAAATTTTTATTTCCAGAGAAATGTGGGCTTGTGAGATTCTCATTAGCTCTGGGGCCATCTGTCTGTGTGCTCTTCCTTTGGCTCACTCAGTCACAGGTGGTAGAAAGGTCTCAATGGTTTTGGTTCTTATTCAGTTTTGGTTTCTATTTGGGAAACAGGAAGGGCCAGCGGCAGCTGTAACAGTGCTCGGGGTTCTGCGTCCTGTGTGGGAGCTTTCTCCACATGGCTTGGTACTGGCAGTCAGCAGACAGCAGACCTTTCCTCACCCTCTACTTGACTGACAGAAGCTACGGTTTTCATTGGCTTGTGGCATACCTGCTTTGGAGAAAAGACAAGGACCACAGTGGTCTTAAAGCTAGCAACTGACTATTAATAAATTGGGGAAAAATGAATTAGTGGTCATCATGGCTCAGTTATACCTCTTGAACTTCACTTGTATGTGTATTTACATTTCTGGTTCTGAAATGAAATATTGATTCATTTACTTTAGTAATGGGAAGACATATTTGGTTTCTAAAATGATGTGGAAACATTTTAGGCTTTTCCAAATTTTTGTGGAAAATGTCTCAGAATAAAACCTAATGCTACTTACTATTCCATCATTGCCTTAGGAAAGCAAACAAACAAAAAATGATTTTATTTTGAGTGTGAGAGTTTTTAATTTTTTAGTCTGGTGTTTCAAAATATAGGTAACATCCATGTCCTTTCAGGGAGTTTTCTTTGACTTTCATAGAAGAAACATTTGAAAATTAAAAAGAAATTGAGGCACTGCCAAGTGGCTTATAGTTAATGTCTTTGAGCACTTCCTGTGCACCCAACAATGTTCCCTACTCTTCACCCAGTCTGCCTTATTTATTTCCCAACACTTCGATGTCATGTCAGTTTTACTTCCCATGGAACTGATGTGGCCACTGAGGCATCGAGTAATTAACTAATTCTTCTAGGTCATGTGACCAGTGTGTAGCAATCTTAAGAGACCATCAAGGTCATGTTTGGGTTTTCATAGATGCAGACTTCCTCTCTTCTGTGATATAGTCTCATATTGAATACTCTTACATTAGTAAAATTTGCATTGCTTTAATATAAAGATAAAATATGCAAAAGGAGAGATGGAGAGATGGCTCATGGGTTAAAGGCGCTTGCTTACAAGACCTGACTGCCTGGGTTTGATTGCCTGGTAAGCATGTCAAGTCAGATGATGAGAATGGTGCATGCATCTGTAGTTTGGTTACAGTGGAAGGAGGCCCTAGCATGCCATCTATTTCTCTTTCTGTTTACAAATAAATTAAAAAGTTAAAAATATATGTATGAGGAGAAAACCTTTGTAGGTATGTTTAACACTGGGAACAATGCAAAGGCCAACAGAAAACCATATTAATCAATAAATATGTTCTTCTTATTTTAATGCTCTATTTAAAAAGTCATATTTGGGCAGGAGAGATGGCTTAGCAGTTAAGTGCTTGCCTGTGAAGCCTAAGGACCCTTGTTTGAGGCTCGATTCTCCAGGACCCACATTAGCCAGATGCACAAGGAGGCACATGCGTCTGGAGTTCATGTGCAGTGGCTGGAGGCCCTGATGCGCCCATTTTCTCTCTCTCTGCCTCTTTGTCTGTCTGTCACTTTCAAATAAATAAATAAACATAAAACAAAAAAATTTAAAAAGTCACATTTAAGAAATAGGTATGTGAGAAGTAACTGTTTAATAAGGTTTTTTTTTTTTTTTTTTTTTACCTGCTGGGAAGATTCAGTGGTTTCCTGAGTTCATAGACTTTGTTGTATGTCTCATAAAATATAGTTCTCAATAATCAAAAAAACAGCACTATATTGGATATATATATATATATACACACACACATATATACATACATACATATACATATATATGTATATATATATATATATATACTCACATATATATTCATATTTTTTTAAATTTTATTTTGATTTTTCGAGGTAGGGTCTTTCTCTAGCCCAGGCTGACCTAGAATTCACTATTCTCAGGGTGGCCTCGAACTCATGGCAATCTTCCCTACCTCTGCCTCCCGAGTGCTGGGATTAAAGGCATTTACTACCACACCTGGCTATATTCATATTTTTATTTATTGAAGCTTTTCATTTAATGCAAAATCATTGGCTGGCATGATATACATGCCTGCAATCCAAACGCTTGAGAGACTGAGGTAGGAAAAATCCTGAATTCAAGGCAATCCTGGACTACATAGAGAATTTGAACCTATTGCAATGATATGGCCATTACACTCATGAATTCATGGCAACTGTGGTTGTCTGCCTAAGACCTGTGCAAGGTAATGTGAACCACCATCCTGCCCTGGCTGGGCCAGGGTTTATGAGTCCCCAACCTTCCCAGAGCAACTACTGGAAGTTAATGGTTGTTTGGGGTGGACATGTGTTATTCTATTCAACTGTATCCATTAAAATGTGGGGTGAAGGGAAGGGAATCAGTAGGAGTCGGAAGGGCATAGAGAAAGTCATGATAGGTTAATATAATCAAATATATCTATGTGTATGAAATTGTGAAAGAAAAGAAGTTGTTGAGGCTAGCCTATGACACACTGTCTTCAATCAACAATCAACATGGAAACAAGTTCCCTTTGAAATAGTGTAAATGTATTCAATAAAACTTTATGAATTTCAAGTTTCTTATTTGCTACCTACTGATAATTTCTTTCAGCACTTTTTGATTCTTTTTTGAAAACAATATGGGGAGAACGCTTAGCATGAGACTGGCCTGCTCAGAACTTTCGTGTGAATAATTGTTGTGCGGCAGCAGGCGGCTCGGGCTTGTTTCACAGAACAAGAGCTTTAAACCCCTTGACCAGCAATTCCCCATTGTCACAATTCCCCAGAATTGCATTCTCAGAAATCCCATTGATATTATATGTAGATAAATGCAAATGTATATGCCGCGTGATGCTACGCTAAAAGATGCATGTTCATAGCCTTGTTTATCCTGCTTTCCTACGGTTTGCCTGTCAGTTTTCCCAAAGTGTGTGTTGGTTTCATAAATGCTAAACAAGAATACTTAATGAGCTACTGGATATAATTTCTAAGTTAAGCACCATAGGGGAGGGGAAGAACAGGGGCGCCAGGCCTCTTGTCACTGCAAACAAACTCCAGACACATGCGCCCATTTGTGCATCTGGATTTACATGAGCACTGGGGAACTGAACCCCAAGCCAGCAGCCTTTATAAGTAACCACCTCTAACAGCTGAGGCATCTCCCCAATCAAATGACTTCTGTTAAGTTCAACTAGAGTTAAGAATACAGGATTTATGGGGCTGAAGAGATGGCTTAGCGGTTAAGCACTTGCCTGGGAAGCCTAAGGATCCCTGTTTGAGGCTCGATTCCCCAGGACCCACATAAGCCAGATGCACAAGGGGCGCATGCGTCTGGAGTTCGTTTGCAGTGGCTGGAGGCCCTGGCGTGCCCATTCTCTCTCTCTCCCTCTTTCTCTGTCTGTCACTTTCAAATAAATAAATAAACATAAAAAATTAAAAAAAAAGAATACAGGATTTATGGACAGTAGCTTATTTTGGATAAAATGAATGAGAATAAAAGTACTTAGTTTACAGAATAAAAGATAGACTAGAAAGGAATGGATCAGTGTTGCAAGAAAGTAATACAAAATCAAACTATAAAAGTAAATTTGATTCATATTGAATAGGATCCCAAAATGCCAAATGTAGAAATTTGACCATTTTTCTTCTGTGTAATTATTGTAGTTTTTTTTTGTAAGATTGAGATCTATGGGAAATGTGATAAAAGAAAGATGGGGGGAGGTAAGAGTCAAAAGAGGTTCCAAAGCCTGTAGAATATTGACAGTTTTTCTTTGAGATATTCTTTAATATTCTCCCACTTCCTTCTCTCACTCCTCCCTTGCTCCTGTCTCTCTCCCTCTCCTTTTCCTTCTCCTTCCCTTTCTATTCATTACCTTCATATCTCAGCAAAAATATCTCCCTACTGAACCCTTTCCCTTGATAACTTAAACAGGCACCCATCTTCCACTCTAATGCTCTATAATACTGTGTTCTTTATAGCACTGGAAACACTTACACATATTTAATGCATTGCTTAGAATTATTGAAAGTCCATTGACCAGAAAATGATGGGTACAAGTTAGCTTTCAACACACACACACACACACACACACACACACACACACACACTACACACCTCTTATTGAATTATCAAATCTATATATGTAATATATAGATTTCTGAACCTTTACTGGCTTGTTTAATATTTAGGGATATAAAGGGAGTTGAGTGGATGGGAAAGAGTTAAATATTGCTCAGGTTTTTAATCAAAGCATGCTATATAGTTATACATCTATCAGTTACATGTTTGAGTAAATGAACTTTGTGGATTTTTTTTTTTTGTAAGTAGGATTTAACATATACTGAGTGAAAAGTGAAAAATTCAGTGTTATCTTAGGAGGAAAGTGAGAAAAATGAACCAAGAGTAGAGAAACCAAGGAGAATTGAACAGAGGGACACTGTTCACCATACAGACAGGGTGACCTTGGTTGAACATCTGACAGTGAACAGATAATGAGCTGGCACAAAGCCACCTTTAATCATTAATCTCATGGAGCTAATTGTGACCACTAAGCCCAATGCACCTTGATAGCCTCAGTCTCTCAGGAAGTCATTTATTTCCCAATTATTGATATATATTTGCAGAATCCGTAACAGTCACCAAGCTGTTCCAGAAATCCTCAGGTAAGAGAAACCTTTCCATTTCTCTCTCTCTTCCCTCTTCCCCTCTCTCCCTTTTCCCTCCATCCCTCTGTTCTCCCCTGTCCCCTCTCTCTTCTTTCTGTCCCTCTCCCTCTAACATTTTGTTATATAGCCAGGTAGTCCTTGGTCTCCCCATTCTCCTACCTCTGCTTCCTGAATGTTGTGATCACAGGATGTGCTGCTATACTTGGCCTGTAGATTCCTTTATGCTTATACCAACAGGTAAAAATTCATATGCCAGTCTTCATAGCATAGCTTATCAAATTATAGATAAGTCAGGCATATACTAACCTGGGATACTTAGCCATCTGCTTTAATTATTGTTCCAAGGAAAGCAGTTGGTATGTCTAGTCACTAGAGGTACTTCATGCTAATTATATGTGAGAACCTGTATTATCAATGTGAAAACTGGGCATTTTGTAAGCATTGCTCTTAGTGAGCAAGTCAGTTATAAGGCTAGCTATCAATAGCCAAATCTTACCATGATTAGCTTAGATTATTGTGAGCTTTTCTGAATGCTGATTTTTATAGCACCAGAAAGGATACTTTCATTCAGCTAGAACATGACAAGCCTCAGTGGAGTCTAAAATGCCAGATGATTCAGCTCCTCTTCATCAAAGACTAGTTTTGATTCAGAATGTAATGTTTCAGAAATGCGCCTGTGGATGTTAGGCCCACTCTTGCTACAGTGATTGCACTGACTTAAGCTGGGATCTTTTCCCTAACAATGGAGGTTTATGACTAAGAATTTTCATAAGCCAATGTGAAGAAAACAACCAAATTAAACATAAGCAAAACTATTCAACTCACTTCAGTAAAAATCAAATGATTCTTTAAAAACCCATGAAAAAAGTGCTTAATGTGATTAGTTTCAGGGAAATTCAAGTTAAAACCAAAATGAGAATTCTACCTCACACAAAAGAAATAACAGGAAAATTAAAAGTGACATCTTAAGATAAATTTTACCTTTTAGCCCCTATGCCAGTCTATAAAATAATATTATAAACACAGAGATATTGAAAGGAATAGTTACACATATTTTAATTTGTTATAATTGTTATAGTTATCTATCAATAACTTTCAAATATAATCCTTCATGCTGAATAAATTTAATACATCAATTTATAGTAATGAAAAGAATTTTAGTTCATGTGAACCAATGATACTCTTATATGTTACCTGAAGGGATTGTGTAAAAGAGGAGGCATCACCAACCATAAGACAGCCTTGTCAATCCTGAATAATACCCATAACAAATAAAAACATACATTGATGACCAGGTTGTAGACAGATGTTCAGAACACTTCACTCCTGGCACTGAAAAGCCAGAAGGCATCCAATATTCACCAAGGAGTGGTTACGTAGACAACAGTGTTCTACATGAACAGAGAGCTACAAATGAACTCAGCTTCCATGGAAAGAACTCTAGTTCTGTATGTCACTTTTCTAAAGGAAGAGGTTACTCTCTAGAATCCCAAATCCCAAATCAGAAATAGGATAAAACTATGTCACACAAAAGCAAGCAAGCAGCCAAACACTGAGCAATTATATTTGCAACACCTTCAAATTGGGTGACTTACAATCTATGGGTGCCAGTGCTGGTCTGAGACACAAGTACACGGGACTACTTGTTTGGTGATAGATGTAAGGCCCATGTATGGTGGTAAAGGCCTATGAGCTCAATAGTCAGAGGCTGAAGCAGGATGAGGAGTTCAAAGTTATGCTCAGCTGCATAGTAAGTTTAAGGACAGACAGGTCAACATAAGCAACTATCATACACATACATACAAACACAATAGTAATAATAATAGTAATAAATAACAATGATAATAATAAATTACTCCAGTCTGTTAACCACGTCCCTCCCATTAAAGCATGCAGTATAAGTTTGTGCATTTTTTTAATTAAAAAAAGTTACCTATTTAAGAGAAAGAGGGGCAGATAGATAGAGAAGAGGTGTATCAGGGCCTCCAGCCGCTGCAAATGAATGCCAGATGCATGTGCCTCCTTGTGCATGTGGCCTATGTGGATGCTGGGGAACTGAACCTGGGTGCTTTGGTTTTGCAGGAAAGTGCCTTAGCCACTAAGCCACCTCTCCAGGTCTGCATTTTGTTCTATTAAAAGTATACTTCAATAAAGTTGACTGAAAAGGAGGAAGTAAATAACTTAAGAGTTATATAAAATTATTTTAAAGCATATTTAATTTACATAAGAGAATTTTAGCATGTTGATATAAAGAGTATGCTTCTCACAAGGAATAAAGAATGTCACTAAATAAGCCAGGCGTGGTGCATGCCTTTAATTCCAGCTCTTGGGAAGCAGAGATAGGAGGATCACTGTTAGTTCGAGGCTACCCTGAGACTACATAGTGAATTCCAGGTTAACTTGGGCTAGAGTGAAACCCTACCTTGAAAAACCAAAGCCAACCAACCAAGCAAACAAAAAAACAGAATGTCACTATACAGATGTGAAGTCTTGTAGGGCTTCGGTATAGAATTGCTTGGTTATCAAAAGTTTAGTTATTGTAAAATCAATACTTTATGCTTAAATATATTTTACTTTTTAATATAATGCAAATTGTCTTTGCCTCTTATTACAAATTAGTGAAAATTCATTGTAATATCAATGTCAACATAATATTAAAATGTGAAAAGTTTTAGTAAAGTGGATATCATGGGTCTTTAAAAAACAATTGTCAATCTTCTAAATCAAAACTTATACATTATAATCTCAAACCATTTCATTTGAATTGTGAATTGATATTCCTCACTTTTGCTTATAAGAATTCTACCAATTATTTCACTAAATAGCAGAACATTAAATCATTTCTCTCTATTACTATCAATCATCTTTAAATATTTTTTATTATAGCTTATCTTTTGAGGCAAACCCAATAGACTGGCCTTTTTTATGAGAGAGAGTGAGAATGAGAGCAAGTGAGAGAGAGAGAATTGACACCCCAGGACCTCCAGCCACTGTAACAAAAATGCAGATGCATGCATCACCTTGTACACCTGTGCCACCTTATACCTGTGTCACTTTGTGTGTCTGGCTTAAGTGGATGTGGGGAGACAAGCATGGCTCCTGGGGCTTTGAAGGCAAGTGCCTTAAATACTAAGCCATCTCTCTAGCCCTATTATACCTCATGTTTAAACATGATTAAAATCAGCTTGTGGTTGATTTACTTTTGAATGTTGACATTTTTGAAATGACCTTATTTATTTCTACTGCACTTATATATCTTTCTTTTCTTTTTTATTTTGATTTATTTATTTGTAATCAGAGAGACAGAGAGAGAGAAAGAGAGAGAGAGAGGAGAGAGCGAGAGAAGAAAGACAGACAATGGGTGCACTAGGGCTTCCAGCCACTACAAATGAACTGCAGATGCATTTGCCACTTTGTGCACCTGGCTTTACTTGGGTACTGGGGAATCTAACTCCATCATTAGCCTTTGCAGGCAAGCACCTTAACTGCTAAGCCATCTCTCCAGACCCTGTCTCTTTCATTCTATATTTGTGAAACATACTTAAAATGTTCAGTTTATCAGAATCTGTATATAGTGTCTATATAAATATTTAAATATTGTGAACTTGCTTATGTTAATGTCTTGGGAAACTAACATGAAATGCATTTTATGTGCAAGGAGTAAAAAGACAATCTTATTACTGTCAAATTTCATTACTTTCCAAGAGCAAATGGATGCAAACTATCATTTATGCTAAAAATGAGAGGGATTTATATTGTTTAAATTAATAAAATATGTTCTTTGGCAAACATATATTATAATAAATTTTGAACTGATAGTAGTATTATATCATTAAAGAAGAGGTTGAACTCTCACAGAACAAAAAAAAAAAAAAAAAAAAAAAAAAGGAGAAAAGATCAGCCTGTGGGAAAAATAAATTTATGTTGATCCAAGTGGAACTTGAAAACAACAGTAAACTGACAAGATATTATCAAGTTTCAGAGTGGAAATAACAGATTAAATGAAGCACCAAATAAAGTTTAGAAATTCAGTGACATGTAGGGAAGGGTACAAGACATTCTAAGCATTGGTAAAGAGCATAGCTTCAAAGACAATGAAGGAAAATTTCAGAAGTCATAGGATTAAACAGAAAAAAAAGCAATTTAGTTATTTCATCGTTCCTAAAACCAACATTGGCAGAATAAAGCATATTAAAACATGTTACAGTGTTTTAAAACAAAAGAACAAATTCCAACCTCACAGATTAAGAAATGAGTTTGGCCAAGTATGAGAATTAATGAGAAAGAAGTGAAGACAAAACAAAACAACAACAAAGTAAATGTATTAGGAGAGTTGACAGGGCCCCTTGTCATTAGAATAAATCAAGTTGTTGGAGTATTTTCTGTGTTGGGTGTGCACAAACGCCAGAGGCTACTCTCAGACTCAATCACCTGGGGATGGTTTACAATTGGACCTGTTGTACCTGTTACACTGAAGACAGTTGCCATCCACTGAGATCTAGTTAGCATTCTGCTTAGTGCCTTACACACAGCAATGAATTTCACTTATGCTTTATAGGCTCCCGTAAGGAAATACCTGGCACAAAGCTATACACCTACTAAAGGGTACATTTGGAATCTCAGGGAGCCTTATGTTTCTTCTAACACCTGTGCTGTATGTTTTTTATTTTGCTGTGCTTCCTATAGTTAAAGTCCAAACTTATAAATCTGTATATCTCTTTGAGATCATGTAAAAGCAGAAAAAGGCAAATAAGAGAAAACTTATGCAAATATTTAGAGAAATACAAATACATTTGCATAGCAGAAGACCAGACAAGAAAGGAGACAACTAGAGTCCCGGCATAATTGGCAGGTCGTGTTCCTATTTCATTTGGTTGAGGGGACCCCATGACTATCTTCTCATCTCAGTTATTTTACAAAATGCAGGGTCATCAAGAGGAAAGGATATAGAGAATGGGCTCACGTGCTTTCAGGTAGAATTCGAATGACATTGAATTCTTTGGTTTGCTAATACCATTTTGGTAATTTGTGAAAATTCAGTTCTTATCTAGACCTTGATGTTTTTATAATTAATAGATATTTCAGGTCACCTTCATATCTAAGCTTCTATATCAGGTACTTAGGAACTAGCATTGTTACAATTTTATTTGAAAACAAGGTATTATAATTACTCTTAGAATTTTTTGTTTTCCTTTGTTTTTTTTTTTTCTTCAAATATGTAGACTTTTGTGGGGTACAATCATGGTTTATTATTCCTGGCTATCAGTTACCTCACAGAATGCAAATATAGCATTGCTTTGAATGTCTCAGAAGGAAAATATTCTTGTTGTACCTTCTCTATGTGGAGCAGGAGCTGGCTCATGCATTCCCAGAAGAATATGCTATGGATGTCTTGCTAAGAGACAGCGTTGTAAAATAAAGATGAAGCTTTCAGCATGTAAGAGAATAACTGTAAGAAAATCCCTGTAGTGTTATTTGGATTGACAGACTATAAACTTTTATTGATGCTTGAATATGATACTTGCTTGCCACATCTGATCTTGCTATAGTTCAGGTCACTTAAACATCATGCAATTGAGAGTATCTGTGATGTGTGTTTTGAGGTTGGGAGTGCTGTTTAGCATGCCTTCAATCCCAGCAGAGGTAGGAGGATTGTTGTGAGTTCAAGGCCACCCTGAGACTATATAGTGAATTCTAGGTCAGCTAGCTAGACTGAGACCCCTACCTTGAAAAACCAAAAAAAAAAAAAAAAAAAAAAGTGTATTTTGTAATAATCATGACGCTGGAAAAGTCTTGGTGTTACTCTCCTATTCAGAATCTTTGATATTGTTTCATTGTTTCTATAAAGGAGTTACAGAGCACCCAAAGTAATGGAACTGATCAGTATTGTGAGAACCCAGTTTCTTCCTGAGTAGACTAAAAAGTTCCAATGAAAGTAACACAAATGGCTAATAAACGTTCAATATATATTCAATATTATAAGCAGTCTAGCTTGAATTATTTCAACTTTGACCTTTTAAACAGTAAAAGAAATCTTGAATGCTCACGTTCCAGTGGTTTAGTTACCTTTGCGTTACTGCGACACCCCCTGACAGAGACAACTTTAGGAGGGAAGTGATTCTTTTGGTTCATGGTTTGAGAGGATTTCAGTCTGTCATGTGAGGAAAGCTTAGTGGTAGATGCCAGTAACAAAGTCTGCTCCCATCATGACGGACCAGGATACAGCTAGACAGCTAGTGATGCTGGGGCCAGGGGCCAGGTTAGAATCTTCCAAAGACAGTCCCTAGTGACCTACTTCTGCCAACTGAGCCCTTGCTCCTAAAGGTCCCGCAGCCTTACAGAACAGCGCCACCAGCAGTTAGGGAACAAGCTTGAAAATGTGTGATTCAAGCTGCAATGTGAAGCATGACGAAATTTGTAGTTTTACTATAAATCATTTGAAAACAGTGTAGTACTAAGGATAAAAAGCGGCAAACCTGATTCTTTGATTCAGCTATTTGACATGATAAAAATTTCTCTTAAGAAAATAAAGATATTGTAAAGTTTTATGGACAAAGCCATTTAAAAATTCCTCCCTCAACTTTTTGATGATTTATGTTATGCAAATGTGCATAGTGTGATAATTCAATTGTTGCACATTAATTGTATGTAATATTATGAAGCCACCAAAATTCATGAGTTTGAAGTTTTAATGACAAAAATGCTCACCATGTAATGGTAAGTTATGAAAACAAGCATAAAATTGATATACAGTATGATAAATTTGTAAATGCAAATACCTGCATATATTTTTTTCCTGATAGTTTTATCCTTCTATTAATATCATATTTATGCATTCTTTTTAATACTTATATTACAATAATCTACAGTGAGTTCTGTATTTGGTATCAGAAAGTAATGCAATAAAAGCTGGCTGAAAATAAGTAGACGTGTTTTATGAAATAAAAGCACATGTTTAAATTCAGCCTATTTTAAGTGTACCTTTTAAATTCAACATGGTACTACACACTCAAGTTTACAGTCATCCATTTATTCTTCTTTAAGTAATTATGTATTGAATGTCTCTTATGTTGATGGTTTTGGTACCAAGTAGATATTCTTTCTACTTTTGTGGCAATTTCTGTATCCAATCTATTTAAGCACTGTATTTTAGATTAATTAACTTTCTTAATATTTGATTCTCCATTTTTCTCTTTCAAAAATATGATCATATATATACATATATATATATATATATATAGTCTAGTTTAAATTTATTTTGTACCTTGTTTAGCTTATTTCTCTTAATATCAAACTACTATGTATGCATAGATACATTACATCTATCAGTCTATCACTTTCATTCTGCTCTGTGTTTACAATAGTACCCAATATTTCTTATTGCTTTCCCAGAACCAGACTGCCTATTGCTTTTTTGTGTTTAAAAAAATAAAATTATAGCAGAATCCATAGCCAGCAATGTATTCTTATTTGATGACAGTTGAGATGTTACTGGGATCTTGAGATTTTAATTCATCCTATGAATTGTATTGGCAAGCTGTTCTGGAAACAGATTGTATCTTTCAGCTTCAGCAGCCATGAGACAAAACAACAACAACAAAAAACCTCTAAGTGGTAACTTGATGCTCAGCGTATAAGTTTTTATTGTCTTTATATAGTTTTGTTCTTTTACATATAAGAGGACAGACAATTCAGTAGCCACTAAAAATTCTACTCATCAAATAGCATACACACATATATGTGGAGTACGTTGAATAATGATGTTCACTGATATAATAACTTCCTTCTCTTAAAGAACTAGTAGCTAATTATTACACTGAAATTAGCCTTTTAAAGAGGGTATATTGCATCTTGATGAGAATTTTATATATTTGAACATATTATGCCTATTATCCCTTAAGTAACACTGTTTGGATTTATTACATTAAATTAATAATAATTCAAATGTACTAGAGATTTTTTATCCTAGGCACACTTAGCCATATATTGCTTCATAATATTCCTAAGATTTTATTTTTAGGTTATTAGTATTATTTTTATCGTTTTTAGATTATTATAAAGAGGTTTTTAATAAATAAAAAAGTCAGTTCTTATTTTTTGTGGAGGCTGATTTTTTTCTTTTTTCTTTTTGATTTGGGAAAACAGAGAGATAAAGTTTGGTAGCATTAGGGCCTCTTGCTGCAGATAAACTCCAGACACATTCTCCACTTTGAACAACTGGCTTTATGTGGGTATTGGGTAATTGAATTCAGGCTGGCAGGCTTTGCAAGCAAGTGCCTTAACTGCTGAGCTATCTCCCCAGCCCTTTTTTTGTTTGTTTAGGAAGGTGATTTTTTAAAATGTGTTATTTTTATTTATTTATTTGAGAAAGAGAAAGAGGAAGAGAGAGAGAGAGAGAGAGAGAATGGGTGTGCCAGGGCTTCCAGCTATTGCAAATGAACTCCAGATGCATGCACCACTTTGTGCATTGGCCTACATGGGTCGTGGGGGGTAGAACCAAGGTCCTTTGGCTTTGCAGGCAAGTGCCTTAACTGCTAAGCCATATCTCCAACCCAGGAAGGTGATTCTTAATAGACAGTTTACATAGTTTTGCCTAATTATTACTGTACCATTTAAATATAGCTCAAAAGTGATGTGAGGATGGGGACTCAAGCAGTGAGTGAAATCCTACCATACTGAGGGAAAGAAATCATTTCTTAATTTTATCTAGCCAGATGAGACATTTACTGATTGGTTAAACATAATTCAGGAAATCATATATTCACATCTAATTATACATTTAGATATCTACTTTTGTACCTATAATTTATCTATCTACCTATCTATCTATGTATCCATCCATCTATTGATCGATCTATCCATGTATCATCTACTATCTATCTATCTATCTATCTATCTATCTATCTATCTATCTATCTAAGAATGACTTAGTATTTGTGAGATATTTCAATTGTTACCTAGCGGAAGGTCATGGTTGACTTCCAGGCCGAATTAGGTATATATGTACCTATTATATTAGTTAATACTTTTCATTTCTTGAAAAATAATCTAGGTTTCCTGTCATTATTGTTGTCGATTCTTTTAATGCAGTGTCAACAATCACCTGTGTATAACTGTACTAGGTCCCATGTTATTTTTTATATTTCTCTTTGCTGTTGCAACTCATATTTTTAAAACAATTGCTATACTGCTATACATTGGGTCCAAAATGTCCCCTTACCAGGTTGATGCTATTGGGAGATGGTAGAAACTTAAAGAGGTGGCACCTAGTATGAGGTTATTTGTGCCATCACGGGGGGGGGGGATGTTTGAGACCAGTCCAGTTCATTCATATATATATATATATATATATATATATATATATATACCATCACGGCGGGGGGGATGTTTGAGGCCAGTCCAGTTCACATATATATACATACATACATATACATATTTCTCTGGCAGTTTTGCTCCTCCATTTACTTTTGCCATAAAGTCACAGGGCTAGCCAACCCTCATGGACTGAAACCTCTGAAACCCTGAGTCAAAATGAAACTTTCTGTATAATTTGATGTGTTATAGTGACAGATAGCTAACACAAATGGTATGCATAAAGTAAGGTAGGCCACCTTCCCAAATAACGAAATCTTGCCGTTCTCCTTATACAGTTCTTGGAGCTTGAAATATGGACTGACTTAAGAAAAATGGCATTGAAATGACTGCATGTGCCCTAGGAGGACTGTGTGTGGTGACACAGGTGTGGGAATGTCGGTGTCTACTGACTCTTGTTGGCCTTCTCTTAATGTCTAAGTGCTGTCTTATTAATTAGTGATCATCTCAAGCTTGTGGTCTTCTTCTGTTAGTGAAGAGGGAAGGGCGAATTGTTTTTGTTACTATTTACTGTACCTGTATTTTTCCACCTTGCATATCGAGTCTGCTCTTTCAGATTTTTATATAACATTAAATGTGACCCATAGTTAGCCATGGAAGCTTCTGTCAGCCAGATGGCCTTCTCATAATTATTTCCATATATACTATCCAAAGTATTTCATGGAAAATTATGTTGTAGAATTGAATTAATTCACTTGCATAGTCTTTTTCTAAAATAATGAACAATTTTATGACATCTGGTTCTTTAAAAAGCAACTACATGTAAATAAATTTACATTCTACTTCCTCATATGAAGAGTCTAATGTTTAGCTACATAATACTAAAACTGTATCTACTTGAGAGATTAATGTAATTGTAGATTCACGTTTGTGTGTGTGTGTCTGTATGTCTCTGTGTGTGTTCTTCTGGGGATTCAGCTCAGATCCCTGGTGCAAGTGCTCTCTTGCTGAGCTGCACCACTGGCTGTAATTGATTATTTTGCTAAATTCTCAGTGGAATTAGGGAATGTTATATAGTTTAAAAATACAGTAAAATTGTTTTTCTACATCAATACCAATAGATATAATAACTAATATTGTTGAAGTTTTATGCCAGGTACTTCATTTTTCTCACAATAGGACTATGAAGAAATTATTTTTCCAGTTTAACCAATAAAAATACTGGAACACAGAGCATGTTACATAATTTATTTAGAGCAAAGATAAACAAGGCTGGCCCCATATATAGTACTCACAGAGCATAGGCTAGCCATGTGAAGAAGGAGATATTTACCTTATTGAGTGGAATGTGGCTACCTTATTATAAAAATTGTGTCATTTTATTAATTGAAACAATTTTGAATTTTCTATCTTACAAGTGTATATTTTTCTATGTAATATATTTCTTTTTTATTTATTCACTTGAGAAATATAGACAGAAAGAATGATACAGATAGATAATGGATATGCCAGGGTTTCTAGCCAATGTAAATGAACTCCAGACACTTGTGCCATCTTGTGCATATGGCTTATATGGGTCCTGAAGAACTGAACTGAGGTCCTTTAGTTTTGCAGCCAAGCTCCTTAACCAGTTAACCATCTCTTCAGCCCCTATGTAATATATTTCTAAGTAATATTTTTATACATGTCAAGGGTTGCTTCTGGTACTTGTTGAAACTTGACTGAACTGGGCAGGGACAGTGGCTTAGTGGTTAAAGGCACTTGCTTGCAAGGTCTGCTGACTCAGTTTGATTCCCCAGTTCTCACATAAAGCCATATGCACAAAGTGGTGCATGCATTAGGATTTTGTTTCAGTGGCAAGAAGCCCTAGTATGCCCATACAGTCTCTCTGTTTTCACAAATAAATAAATAAATAAATAAATAAATAAATAAATAAATAAATAAATAAATAAAAAAAATATTTAAAATAAAGTGGAATGAAAAAAACTTGACTGACTTATAAATCCAGTAATCATAAAAATCTCATTTTGATTTATGGTGTTTCCTGTGCTTTCTCATTTTTAACCCTTTTTTGCTTTATGAATTTTTGGGAGAAATCATGAAATTTTGTATTTAAAAAAGATCAAGATCCCTTTGTAAATGGATGCCTTTGTCCTATGATGGTTATGATGAGACATACATGCTTACTGTGCACATCAGGAGATGGAAGTCCCCGAGAGTCATCTCAACTTTAAAGTGGAGTTTCTCTGAAGACTAGCACATATCTTGGAAAATGCTCAGTTCTTGTTTCATCTCTGACTCACGTTGAATGAATACCTGTAACGCCATCAGCTGATGAGCAGTTCGCCCTTTTCTTGCCTTCTCTAGAACAATACCTTTGTGTCATCTCCTGTAGTACAGTTAAAACTATGAAAGACACAAGGCATAGAGATTCATGAGGACGATATAGCTTATATCTTCTTTTCCAGAAACATCTAGATTGACTGGTAAATAGAACAACGAAAGATTTGTTCTTCAATGTAGAATTTTTATAGCTTATTCATGTCCAAGGAAAAGGAAAAGTCTTTTCACTGAATTCCAATTCAGTGTAACAGTTTTTATTAGAGGTTATTGTAGGTAAAAATCAGTGTCTGTATGCTGATAAGGACTTACACAACAACAATCCTTGGAAGTGAGGTAACCTCTCTTTGTGGCCCACAGTCTACCCAACCTTCCCTCTCTTCTTCTCGTATGAGCATATCTCCCTTGCTCCTCCTCATGTACAGAGTCTTGACCTCCTTTATTTTGCAGGATGACTTTCTGGGCATTATCTACAACTTGACCTAAAGGGAGGCCTAAATTTCAGGGTTGCAGTGAATCCAAAAAGTCTTTCTAAGGTAGCCACCACCCTGGGTGACTAAAGTTTATCACTTTTCAGTCCTTTCTGCCTCTTCTCACATTTCTCCCATCATTTTTAATTGCCTGGTATGTAAATTTTCTACCTTCTACCTGGAAGCAATAGTCAGGTAAAGAGGACTCAGGTGAGGAACACCCTTTTAAAGTACTCACACTTTTCAAATATAATTTTGTTAAACCACATCATGAAAACTTTATGTGACAAATCAACAATGGAGGCTTAGAGAAGCAAATAATTTCCCAGTGTCACATAGATCACATGCAGCAGACATGATGTCCACAGCTACCTGTGCGTCCATGGTCTTCTCTCCATGACTGCAACACCTCTTCTTCATGCATTTGGTGTGCCCTGAGCTTGTCAGAAAATAGTCGAAACTCATAGAATTTTTATAACAAATACCAAGAACTGGCTTTGTTTCACTTTGAGCACCACATTTAAAATAATCTTTGTTAATTTACAGAATAGGGTATGGTTTTTGGCAAGTAGAACTATGTGTGTTTCTCCCTGCAATAGATAAATGTGCTAGACTTCACAGGAGTTAAGAGTGCAAAAAGAAAAAAAAAAAAACCCTCATTCAGCAACAAAAATTTATCAAATGGTTGTTTCGTGCCAGACACAAGGGTAAACCAGTGAACATGACAGAAAAAAAAACCTTGTCCCCATGAAATGCATTATTAGGTAAGACAGATAAAGAAGTAAACATGAAATGGTTACAATGGTTCTGGAGAAAAAGAGGAAAAATATCTCTTTATGTACAGGCCTTCCTAGGGAACATCTGAATGAAGCCTCAGAGAAAATAAATAGGTAACTGTGTGGACCATAGGACAATACTATTACAGGCAGTGAGAAAAGAGAGAGTGATGGAGGGACGGAGAGATTCTGTGAAGCCTTGAGAGCATTGTAATAACAACCTCATATGTTAAGGGAAATGGCATAGCTTTAGAGGAATTTGATCTGGAAGATGATATGCTATAACATTTGCATCATAAGACCATTCTAGCTTATATGAAGACAGGGATGAAGGCCAATGGAATTGGGGTCGTGGTTGAGACGTTGGTGAGATAACAGAGTCTGGTTACACTTAGGATGTAATCTCTTAATCACAACATGTGGGGATGGGTTGCAAGTGGGTTTGAGAGAGAAGGAAAAGCCCAGGGAAAGACTCCAGAGACTTTGGACTGACTCTGCCTGAAATTGTTTGAAAATATATATGGAAGGTAAAGTGGGAAAGAGTTGGAAGTAGAGGTCTAAGTATATGGATTTGCATATGTTAATTTTGAAGGTGTCTACCATTGCTTGAAGAGATGATTTTGAATAGATGATTGCAGATTTAAGTCTGAAATCTTGGAAGAAATATGGGCTGGGGATGTGTAGTCAGAATCATTCACCCATGTTTGTTTGGGTTGCACTAAAGTCATGAGAAAGATAAATATGGAGACAAAAATGAGGTCTAAGAACTCAAGGTTGGTCAGTAAAAAGGAACAAACTAATGAAGTTTAATGGAGAGTCCACTGAGTTAGGAAGATGGTCAGTGAGACTCATGCCCAGTGAGGTAAGAAGATGGTTGGCAGCAACTAGTATCTTTGAGTAAGTGAAGATTAGTCTTAAGTCAAGAAGGAGGCTGTGATCAATGGTGTCAATGACAATGGTGAAAAGTGAAATTGAGAACTAACATTCGATTTATTGACATGGAGTTTACGAACGACCGTTAAGGGGTTAGTGGAATTGGAGGGTGACCTTTAGAGTGAGTTAAAGAGAAGATAAAATGAATTGGAGATCAGTGATTATAGACAATAGCAGAAATTGTCACTATTATACCACCTTACAATTGTCACAGCTAGCTTTAAAGAGGATTTCTATGCTCATCACTTTTCTGGCATGATAGTAGTTATTGGACTTTCTGCAAGGTCTTGAATTTGACAGAACTTTAATAGAGTAGTGCATATCTTACTAGGTCAAAAATTTATGCTCTCTCTTACTTTCTGGATAACTGTGTCAAATTAATTGAATTCATTAACTCTCCTAGGTTTTAATATTTTGTGCACTTAAACCCAAGGTTTGGTAGAGTCCATGGAGTTAGCTAACAAAGCAGAAGCAGTGCTCTTGTTTTAGTAACACTATCTGGATTTGTATAGATTCTTTCCCCAACTTCTACCCTTTACCAATACCAATGCCATTCCAAACTCTGTATGCACCTTGGGGCTGGGCAGGTGACTAACTTGGTAAAGTGTTTACTTGGTAAGCATGGGGACCTGATTTCAAATGCTCAGCACCCATGTAACATCTGGGCATAGTGGCACATTCCTGTAATCCCTGTGGCTGTGCTGGCTATCCACTTTAGCCATGTTAGTGAGCTTTGGGTTCAGTGAGAGATGCTGTCTCAAAATAAATAAATCAATAAAGTAGAGAGTGATTGAAGAACATACCTTATGTCAACATCTGGTATTCACGTGCTGCATGTACCCACACCTATACAAACAGGCATGTATGTGCGCATGCACACACACACACACACACGCACACACACACACACACCTAATATGCTAAATGCTCCTACAAAATGAAATTCCAAACAAAATTTTCTATGCATCCTGAATTCCATGGCACCCAGTTTCATATTCATTCCTTGAAATTTCCATTTGGAATGCTATGCTATGCAGAGACACTTGCAAAGTGAAATAAGTCTGTTGATAACTTTCAGAATGTCAAAACTGGAACCTCCTTATAATATTTGGATCTGTTAAATGGCCTCTTCTTCTCCTTCTTCCTATTTTATCTTCTAGGCATTCATGAATAATTAACTTGTACTTTCAGCTACATATTATCTGAAAAGAGATAATTCCATTTAGCAGTTAGCACTATGCCCTAAAACTTTTTGAAGTTCTTCTTCCCTTATATTTTGCTTTATGGCTTTAAATGAAGCAGATAGAAAATCAAATCAGAGTAGCTGGTGTTTTCATATAACATCTGGCCCAACAGCTCTATCGGTAGTCAAGCTTATAAATCAAATTGGAGCTGGCTTGCAAGAGATAGGGAGATGCAGAAATAGCCTGTGATTTCTATGGAAGATTTCTGATCATATTTTATGTTAATGTAATGGAAGTTGAAATGAGCTGTTGTGCTTTAAATTTTCAACATTTTCATTATGAAAATGGTGGCATTGTCATCACTTTACTGAAAAATAAAGCTCTCTGCAGAGAAAGAAGGCTAAGAGCTTTAAGGAGAACAAAGAGAATAAGAAGGTTTCCAAGCAGCTTATGAGGGTAAACTTAGAGCACATCAATGCCTGTCTTGGAGACACTCCTGAAAGGGAACACTCACGTGCTCACTTTACACAAGCCAGGTAACAGAAGGTGTTGCTTGAAATAGGGCCAACCAGGAAACTCAGACGTGTAAGTGCAGAGGTGGAAGAGTGTGTTCGAGCCTGAGGACAGGCCCAGTGGTTTTGGTAGAAGAAGATGGAGCAAAGAATGATTTTTGGGTTCAGCAAAGTGTCTCAGCCTTCATTTTCTTTTTCATTTTTAATTTTTAAAATTTATTTAGAGAGCAAGAGAGAGGCAGATAGAAAGAGAATGTGTACTCCAGGGCCTCCAGCCACTGCAAACAAACTCACAGATGCATGCACCCCCTTGTCCATCTGGCTTGTGTGGGTCCTGGGGAATAGAGCCAGAGTCCCTAGGCTCTGAGGGCAAATGCCTTACTGGTGAAGCCATTTCTCCCTGCTCACAATGAGCTATTATTACACACCCACCAAAATGGCTAAAGCTTTAACAACTGACAATACCAAATGTTGGCAAGGAAGCCTCACACATTGCAGTGAAGTGGTGATGGGCACAAATGTTTTAGAAAATTAGACCGTGGCGGGCTGGAATGTGACTCAATGGTAAAAGTCACTTGCTTGCAAAGCCTGCTGGCTCGGGTTCAATGCCCCAGGACTCACGTAAAGCCAGATACACAAAGTGGTGCCTGTGTCTGCAGTCCATTTTCAGTGCCAAGACTTTGGTGTGTCCAAATTCTCTCTCTGTTTGCAAATATTGAGAGAGAGAGAGAAGAAAATTAGGTGGAGAATAACCAGGCTAGGAATGGGCTCAGAGTACTTTCCTAGCATGCATGAAGCCCTGAGTTCCACCCCCAGCACCACATAAAACAGACGTGGTGGCGCATGCCTCTAGTCCCAGCATTTGGGAGGTGCTGGCACGAGGATCAGGAGTTGAACGTCATCCTCAGCTACATAGTAAGTTTGAGTCTAGCCTGGACTATGTATATGATTACAAACAATTCCCTCCTAGTTGTGAATTCTACAGAAATTAGTGTATGTGTCACTAAAATATATGTACGAGAATGTTCCCAGCAATATTATAATAATCAAGAAGTAGAAGGCTGGAGAGATGGCTTAGCAGTTAAGGTGCGTGCCTGTGAAGCCTAAGGACCCAGGTACGATTCTCCAAGTCCCACTTAATTCAGATGCACATGGTGGCGCATGTGTCTGGAGTTAGTTTGTTGTGGATGGAGGCCCTGGTGAACCCATTCTCATTCTCTCTCTCAAACAAATAAATAAAATGTTTAAAAAAAATTGGAAATAAAGGGAAGGGAGGACCATTGCACTTATACAATCATAGTAGCTGTGATTACCTGCACAAGACCTCTACAAGATGTGGCCATCAACTTTTGCCATGGTGGGTAGAGGACCTCACGAGGCTCGCTCGCTCGCTCTCTCTCCCTCCCTCTCTCAAGGGGTTGTTAGCAGTTAATGGTTTTAGCCTTCATTTTCAAGCTACATAGGGAGAAAAGTGAATTCTAAAGAAAAAGCGTGCGTGAAGAAAATAGGAAGAACTCAATTGATTAGAGATGATATGAAGGAAAAGTCAGTTCAACTGTGTTGACAGAGGCCTTTGGACAAGTAAGAGTGTGGAACGTTAAGCCTAGAAGCAGTCCCTTGGTCTTAACCTGCTCAGGTAACCTCTTTACTTCATTCGCTAGGTGCTGTAAGGAAGCTGAGTCCTTTCCCTAGGTTTACGGAAATAATCACGGGCATATCCTCGGGGCACTGGTGTCCCAGCCTTTCCACGCTGCTCATCGCCGAAGAAGAGAATGAATGATAACATTGACTCCTTGTCAGAAAATAAACATGCCTGGGAAAGCGCTCATTATGTCTATTGAGCATGGAGGTGGAAACAGCAGTGAAAATAGAAATCCTGGCTCGGCTTCCAGCTCTGAGACTTCCCTAAGCATTCAGACAGTCGAATGCTGTGCAAGTTTTCCCTGCTAACACATTATCGCTGAAGATTTGGGAACATGGACTTCTATGAGAAGATGTTTTGAAGAGAGTACAAGATTGTCAGAAAGATGGACCCACTGCCAAAGGACAGTGAACCAACTTCTGCTGTTAGCCTTTGCCCCTAGTCTGTGGATTTAATGGCAGTACACTGAACACAGTAATTATGATTATTTTAAACATCTACCCTGTGGATACTGGTGCTCAGCAGGACCTGTGCAGTAGTGCTGTGTGTAATTAAGAAAGAAGGGCCTGTTGAAAGGCTGTGGGGCAGGATCTAATTCATTTTCACTCTCTCTCTCTGCCTCCAAAAAGTACAACTCCTTAAATAAGTTAAAAGAAATTTCACCAGTACAGGGGGCTTGAGGAACCTTCCATGGCTTCATTCACATACCTTAAAAATTCAGTTTCTCAAACCTTAGCTCTCCTCATCATAAATTATGTTCTCCTTATCTGAGCACCCCTTTTTGGAGGATCTCAAGAGAAAGAGCACGAGAGGGACAAATTGTGTATTTTTGTCCCAGGGTTATAAGGTAGAGAGGGTTTATTCTTTATATTTGGTTCTGCTGCTGGGATTTTAATGAGTTATTGGCTCTGGGGATGATGCTTGGTTCTGGCTGAGTGAAGTCTAGCTTGGCTTTTTGTTTTCTCAAAGCATTTCATAAAATGGAAGTCTTCACTTACTTGCTTATTGCATTCTTTTGCCTGGAAAACATGCAAATTTTGAACCCAGCTGCATATTTGTGACAAAGATATAGACTGTTATCTTGTAGCTTATTAGGAGATTGTGTATAGGGTGATGTGATGTGTGTGTGTGTGTGTGTGTGTGTGTGTGTGTGTGTGTGTGTATGAATTTTAACTTCATGTGCAGGTATCATGATGCCTTCGTCCCACTTCTGCTTTTCTAACAAGCCTCCGCAGCTCAAGTCCTCACACCCCACTGCATTTCCTTTCCCAGGCAAAGCCAGTGTGGACTCCTAGATGCTTCTCACTGTGCCATTTCCTCAAAAAGCTTTATAACACCGCTTCATTATTTAGGAAAGTATGGCTGTGCAGCTGCTTTCCTGTGGGTAAGGAGTCAACAGGACAGTAGTCCCTATAGAGCCTCTCCCTGTGTTAGTAATTTGTCATGGCTAAATTCAGTAGAAGACAGTTAAGTAACCACTTCAGAAAAATAAAGATGCAACCATTTTAAACACAGCCAGAGTAGTGAGATTTGCTCTGCATGGAGCAGAACAACAGGTAAAAATAATAAGAGGAGTTAATTTTACTCTAAAATAACAGCACTATGCCACACGACTGTTGACTTTGCAGTGAACACTTCACTTGAAATGAAAATGGTTTTTTTTTTTTTTATGTTTGGAGAGACCTTATTAGATTAAGAGAAGGAATGGGGAGAAAGTAAAAAGAACTCCTACCCATGAAAAGGCAAGAGGAGTATAAGGCCCCCAAACTGACAGTTTTTGCCAGTTGACTCCACAGCTTGCTTCATCCATTCCAAAGAGTAGGAATACTATAATTATATATTACCTGGATAACAATAACTTGCAAAGATTATGAGCCCATACTCTGTAAGTTAATGAAATCTATAAATCAGTTCATTTTGTGGGGTTCATATTACTGGGTAAAAAAATTCCAGCAATGCCTACTCGTTCTTTAAAGTCAATTTGCTATATCTGCCTGCATTGTGAGAAAGATTGTAATGTTCCATCCTCCCCAAGCTTTGTATCAGTGGTTCTCAAGCTTTATCAGGATTCGAGATTATGCCTGGGCTTGTTTGTAAAGATAAATCCCAGAGTTGCACAAGATACCGGCTGCCTGCACATTGTCTTAGTGAAAATCGGGCACAAGGGAACTTGGTGCAGCACCGCTTGACTTGGCAGGCATGAGAACACTAACAAAACGTCAAGGGTCCCTTCCTCCATGCTCAGCCACAGTTGCCAAATGCACAAAGAGAAGAGGTAAAGGCCATGCTTCTGGGATCTGCATGCTTTTGGCAATTCCTATTGAATCCTTTCAAAAACTCTCAAGAGTTGTGTTTCATGTGTGTAGGAGTTACCAAATTCACCCCGAGATACTGTAGTCCGAGGGAGGCCCCCCCATCAGATCCCAATGGTGATGGAAGAAGATGGAATTGGTTCTAGAATACAAACCTTCCATCATCTGTTGAGGCAGAAATGATGGAGAACAAGTAATGAGCATACGTGCAGCTGAGATACTCTGGTTACTTAGGATTTCAAGTTGCAGAGAAAGAGGGAAAACAGGGCTGGAGAGATGGCTTAGTGGTTAAGACATTTGCCTGCAAAGCCAAAGGACCTCGGATTGATTCCCCAAGACACCCATGTAAGCCAGATGCACAAGGGGGTGCAGGAGTCTGGAGTATGTTTGTAGTGGCTGGAGGCCGTGGCACATCCATTCTCTCTCTCAAATAAATAAATAAAAATATTATTTTTAAAACAGAAGAAGGAGGGAAAACCGAGGCTGATCTCCAGCTTATGATAAAGTCTAGCTAGGCTGCCTCCATCCTGCTTTTATGGACAACAATTCCCAGGTCTTAAGTCCGTCCATCCATCCATCCATCCATGCATCCATCCATGCATCCATCCATCCATCCATCCATCCTCCCTCCTGTCTAATATCTACTCTGTTACTAGAAGCCACAAAAAGTCATGGGATGAATGAGACATTGGAGTCAAACAGACATGTTCCTAAAGCCCTACCCCCTCAGCTGCCTGAGTGCATGTGTAAATGCAACGTAACTTCAGTGAGTTGGATCTTCCCTGGAATGCGTTTTATCATGTGTGTCATACATGACTGTGAGAGGAACACACTTGGTACATAGTGAATAATTGTTGATTGACAGCTATTATTTAGGGACATGATACAAGGACAGCACAAAATTACCACATTTTTTCCTATTATCTGTAGATTCTCAATGGATCCATTGTCTATTTTCCTGCCTTCTGTAGTACAGATTTCAGAATAAGGTAATAGCGATTTTACATCTCAAAACTTCTGTGATGGACTTAGAAACCTGCCATGTGTGATTTTATTATTACCGAGACGTACTTGAGGAAGTGGAGGCTGAGGGTGGTTAGTATGCTTGTCCAGCGCCATCACAATCAATCTGGTTGAGATTTGAACACATAAATCTGCCTTTGGACTTTGTCACCATGCTTTTAGCAGGAACATTAAAGAAAGGATATAAATAATTTTAAGTAACTTTAAAGATGTAATTTGCAAGATCTAGTATTATATTAGGACAGTGTCTGCATTCCATAGAACATGTCAGAAATACAATCCTGATGACATCTATTTTGATTTTTAATGAAGAGATTGATTAGGAAATAGAAGACAATTTCCCCAAGCCATATTTTTATTTATTCTATTATTTTTATAAGATAATGCATCTTTGAATAAACAAATCCGTGGCATTGCTCTCTGTGGTACTCAGTAAGAGTCATTTTGGAAGAACACGATGGAAGCTATGACTTATCGTTTCTTGGGAAAATGCAGAAAAATGGAATCATCAGCATCTGATCAAATATAGAAGATCTTAAAATAACCCTCCTTGATTCCTGCATTCATGCTTAGCTCTCATCTCATATGACTGATGGAGAGCAGTGAGGAGACATTTTGGGTTTGTTTTGTTTTTAATAACATGGATTGTTGGCAAGAGCACACTGAGAGACAATTGGCCATTTCTGTCTTCATAACAATCACTTCCTTGTGATATCAAAAAGGGTGGCATGGGTTAATCTGTGTGTTAAAAAAGAAAAAAAAATCACATGTCTTGAGAGAGCAAAGTTATTAGCTTATCAGTGAAATAAAATGAAAGCAGGTCAAATTTGTCTTTAAGATAACTGAGGTCAGACCTCACTTCCCTTGGGTTTTGCTGATTAGTTTCTCTGTGTGCTTGGAGTAGTTTCTCAGTGGTTTCCATTTGCTCTGTCTCATGGTAAAGAATTATAGTATTATAACTCTTATAACTATAAGAATTATAAAGAATTATAGTAATGACTCTATGCTTCTGAAAAGTCCTTAGAGGGCTTCTGGACAAAGTGTATCAAAGGATACCTGAATTATAAATGTCTTTCTCCTTTACTGGTTGTTGACTTAAAGTTGTCTAAATGGAGGGGAAAAAAACCTTATTTTCATATTAGACTTCTCTGGAAATTGCTGAAACGATACAATAAATTATAAACAAGGCTAGTTTTCAAAATATTTATCAACTAGTAGGTCCTAAGCATTGACCAAGCAGAATAGCTCTTGGCTGTGGACAGTGGGTATGCTCATAATGAATAACAGATTACTTTAAAAGAATGAATCTGCTGAGAAATCCTGAATTCATTGGATTATGTACATATCAATTTAGAAATCATTCATCTTTGGTATTATGTGTCACTGTGTAAGTAATCCACCATTACTACATACATGTTCACACACATACACACATGCACACATACACTCCTAATTAAACCACTTCAATCAGTCATGGCAATCCTATAAAATTCATATGTTGAATACCCCTTTATTTGAATGTAATGACCTATGTTTTCTTTTCTTTTTTTTTTAAAGACATAATCTGTGTTTTTATTTGATTTATTTATGAGGTGGGGGGAGAGATATGGGCACACCAGGGCCTTCAGCCACTCCTAAAATAATCCCAGTGTTTTTAATTCATCTTTTTTTCCTCCCATTTAAGTACTAACCATGCCTGATCCTGCTTAGCTTCTGAGAGCAGATGAGATCAGGCATGTTCAGCACTGGTAAACTAATCAATCCATCCTTTTTCTAAAACACTGACTTCAGGAAGCCCTCCAGACTTTTTATACTGCATATAATCTTGCCATTCTAGCAACTTTATAGCCTCATCATATACCAAAAATATTTACTGAATGATTTCACATTGTTTCATAGGAGTAAATTTTATTTTCTTCATTAGATATTAAGCACATATTTTTATATCTCCCTAACATGCCTGTTATAAATCCTGTTACAACAAGCCACTAAATAAATATTTATTAATTTATTGCTGGTGAGTGAATAAACACTGAAGGCATTTTTACCACAGAGCAAAATGTCACTTTTCCATTATTTTCAAAAGGCTGAAATGATATATCAGAGCTGTAACCTTGGAATCTCCAGCTTCTACTATGGCATGACAGGCATTGAATACGTGGCTGTTAGGTTTGATGAATGCATAAATCTCCCATGATCTATATATAAACTGATCATTTTGA
Source organism: Jaculus jaculus (assembly GCF_020740685.1). NCBI lineage: Eukaryota > Metazoa > Chordata > Mammalia > Rodentia > Dipodidae > Jaculus > Jaculus jaculus. Next base: position 9,257,688 of record NC_059119.1, on the reverse strand, counting down.
AACCAAGCAGAATTTGACAATTCACATTTCATAAAGAAAAGTAGATGTCCTTGTGGAATAGGAGGGCTGAGCCCAGCCATGTTGCAGAGTCTTAGATGCTTCACGTTCTGTCCTTGCCAGAAACTTCTGACTATGACCCTTTTTCTCTGTTTTAGATCTAAGAACAACTAACTGTTTTTTGCCAGGAGAAAGGCACTGGGTGTATGGAACTCCTTACATTCAGAATAAATTCCCTTTATATTGATGCTAGGTCACACTTTGCCTTTCATTAAGTAACCCTCAGAAACAAAACAGAAGAGAAAACAAAATGCTAGCAACAAAATAAAATAAGGAGGGCTCAGAGGTAGCAGAGGAGAAAATGAAACCTTGGGTCTGCCTGTGTGGCTTTGGATTATCAAAGCTTGGCTCAGTGACTCTGGACAAGTCTTAACCTTTGGAGACCTTACTGTCAGCGGCTAACAAACAAAAGGTTCTCTCCAAGACCCCTTGTAGCCCAGAAAAGATTTACATTCTGGCTGCTACAGATGCCCTGTTTATGTCTTTTCTCTCTGAAGACATGCTAGTCCCTCTTCAGGAGCTGGTGAGAGGTATGTATAAGTACCAAAGTGATGGCTGTTCCCTTACAAACCCCCAGCACTCAGACGTGTGAGGCTTGTTCCCCTACACGCTTTCTATCACAATAAGTATTCTTTTCACTTTGGCTCTTCTGCCTCTGAGTGGCTATGTGACAGATGCCATCCCCCCTCCAGTGGTGGCTGAAGTGATCTCTGCACCTGTCTTATGATTAAAAATATTGGAGGGGAGGAAATGCGCTCAGCATGCCAGAAAATATTGACTTGTTTCCCATATTATGCCGAGCTGCTGAAAGTCACGGAGCTGGAAGAAGAGGCCAGCCAGCCAATTCGCCAAGGGACCAGTTTTTTCCCTGCATTTTCTAAATGGCTCTGGGACAGGGTCGTCTGTCCACAAAAGATCAAGGTTCACTGTCATTTTAAGATTGGACTTAAAGATCAGCTCTGAAAAATACAAACAGTTTTGTCAGGCCAGCCAAGACGACCCATTTTTTATTCAACCCTTGCACCTTTTCTGTTCTCCAGGGCTTGCCGGCTGAAGTGTTAAATGTTTCCCATGCTAACAGAAATATTCTTAGCATAAGACCTTAAAATAATTTCATTCATTTTGGGGTGGAAAATCACAGTTAAACATTAGTAAAGAAGGGTGCAAGGACTGTATCATGGTTGGGGGCCCAGAATCACTCACATTCAGATTCCATGCCCTGCTTTAACTAGTTTCTAAGCTTGAGCATGTGACTGAAAGTTTCTATACCTCAGTTTACCTTTCTGGATAATAAGTAAAAAGTAGCATTATCATAGGAATGTGGTAAGAAATATTCCAGAGAAAATTTGTCCATAATGCTACACACTATTCCATTAAAAATAGTAATGTTTTAAAGGAAATTTTATGTGGAAAAAGCTAGCAATGGGCTTATGGCATATACTATGTACTGTGGTAAAATGACTTGTACATAAATAGCTGTGACATCTATTCAGAGGATTAAGAAGTGACTACAAGAGAGTTGCTGAATCAGATAGATCAGGATTCAAATTCTGGTCCTGTGTGACCAAACCTCAATTTCTTATGAAATAGAAGACCCAAATCCCTGACTGGGCAAATCTGCTCTCTGCACAGCCACTGCTCAGAACCCTTTGCAATGTGGTCTACATAAATTCATGCTATTTTATTATTTTTTTAATGTGGAGTAAATGGAGGCAGCCGAGTGTTTGGTATTTTAATCAATGGGATGATGCATACTACCAAATCTTCTTGTGCCATCTAGTGCAATTCTGGTAAGTGGAAAATAATAAACATTTGTTGAGAGCTGGAAAGATAGGTTAGTGGTTAAGGAACTTGTGTTTGAAGCTTAAGAACCCAGGTTCAATTCCCAAGTACACATGTAAGCCAGATGCACAAGGTAGCACATGTGTCTGGAGTTTGTCTGCAGAGGCTAGAGGTCCTGCTGCACCCATTCTCTCTATATACATATATTTATCTCTTTCTCTTTCATAAATAAATAAATATAATATTTTAAAACAATTGTTGAAATTTTATGAAATACATGGAGTGAAATGTTTCATGATATGACCTGGATGCCAGACTTCTGAGTATTTTGGCACAGGTAGGAAATAAAGATGTTTCATTAAACAGATTAGAAGTCTAGCATGTTGTTCATATGCATCACCTTTTTGTATCCACATATTAATTTATTAAATAGACAATGATTAAACATATGTTATCTCTCAAACTCTGTCTTAACTGTGTCTGAAATACTGAAAAAGGTGTGTAAGCTATGCTTCACCCTTATGAAATATTCTTGGAAGGAAGATAATGTGGGGAGAGAAGTAAATATGTCAGAAGGCAGAAAATAACTTTTTATTATAGAAATAAAATAATCAAGATAATTTGCAATCAGATTTGATGGGTGAAGACAATTTCTTCAAACCATAGTAACCAGAAAATAGTTCATGAAAGGGTTGAATTTGGTCATAAAACATAAGATGCATTGGGCAGAAAGGAATGCTCCAGGAACAAGAAATACCTGTGATTTAAGGTAGACTTATGTGCAAGGAATGGTTAAATTTGGCTTTGTTGGGACTTATCTGTTTAAATGGAAATTGCACAGGAGCATCACCCTGGCTTGAATAGAGATTGAAGTAAGTCATGAAAGGATTTATGGCTTTTGGGCCTATTATTCTGAGTCATTCAGAACTCTAGCAAAGTATTCTCCATTTTGTAGCTTAAGTGTTCCATCCACCTGGCACAAATTTCTAGACTCACAAAATATTTGGAAGAAATATGGTTTTATGTATACACTAGCCGCTCAAGCCCTGTATAGTCGGAGGGTGACATGGTCTAGTAAGTCTGCTGACATTTGCCATGCATGAACAAAATGAGCTTAATTTTCATGTCGTGTGAGAATTTCAAATATTTACAGTGGTGTTCCAGTAAAGTTCATTACTATAATCCTTGCTGAAAGGAAATTTTGGCCTAGTACATCCTAGTTTTTACATTTCTTGTAGTTATTTTTTTATTTTTTTTTTAATTTTTTTTTTGTTGTTGTTCATTTTTATTTAAGAGTGACAGACAGAGAGAGAAAGAGGCAATGAGAGAGAAAGAATGGGCGCGCCAGGGCCTCTAGCCACTGCAAATGAACTCCAGATGCGTGCGCCCCCTTGTGCATCTGGCTAACGTGGGTCCTGGGGAATCGAGCCTCGAACTGGGGTCCTTAGGCTTCACAGGCAAGTGCTTAACCACTAAACCATCTCTCCAGCCCTCTTGTAGTTATTTTTGAAGGGGATAGTTAGCATGAAATTTCCTTAAGTCATTGTTTCTCAATGAATTTATTTTGAATTTGACAGCATCTATATTTAAATAAGTAAAATATTATATGAATCTGACTTTATTCTATTACCTTTCTAGGGATCATTCATACACATTATACATTTTACTAATCTATGATAAGAAGATTAATCATCATTTTGCTAGACTGATTCTGTGATTTTCCCAGCCTCATAGTCATGTAACTTTAAGAGCAAAGAAAAAAAATTCACATCTTTCACTTATCTGAGTTGAAATCACTTCTTTGATCTAAAAAGTAATGCAGATTGTAATTAAAAGACCCATTGGATACTTTCCCCTTTGTGTGTTTTTTTTAACATATTGGAGAATTCAGTTGACTACACTGTGGATTATCAATTCATGGATTATCACTAATTTTCTGAGAATTACTCCACTTGACTTTAACATTAGTATTTTAAAAGCAAAAGGAATCAGTGACATTTATCACTTAGTATTTTCAGTGTCATCCATTTTGGTGATTATGTGGGGTCCTAGCCTGGGATGGAACAACCCTTTTTTGCTGTGTCTCCTCTTCCTAATCATATATACATATCAGAAAGAAAAGGAGCCATATTGTATCTCATGGTTAACCTCTATAAATCCATGGCTCTTTATACTACATTAATCAATCTTTCCCAAGTAGAACTCTAATTGAGAGTCTAGAAAATAAGAATGGGCCAATTGTCACAAAATGTCACATAAGAAATGTAGTAGTACTTTTACTTTCTTAAAAATATGCCCCTGTGTTTTCTCATAAGTACATTTGCTGGTATCCTTTTCTCATCTTGAGTTTTTCTACACATTCTCTCCTCTGTCCACTTGATGAAACATGTCTTTGGTCAATGCATTCAGCAAAGATCTCCTAATGTCTCAATCCAGCTATGGGCTATGATTCAACAATTGTGGAGAGAGCCCCTCTCTAAATTATATATTCCTCTACTTGATAGCTTGCCCTTCAGTGACTGAAGCTTGTCTTTTAAGAGATATTATATATTATTAAATTGACTTGCATTCTGCCTAAATTCATGAACATTATTTTTACCTCCGTGTGTGTGCGTGTGTGTGTGTGTGTGTGTGTGTGTGTGTGTGTGTGCATGTGCGTGGACATGTGCATTTTTGAATACAAGTGGAGACCAGAGGTCAATGCTGGGTTTCTTCCTCATTTGCTTGCCAGTTTATTTTTTGAGACAGGGTCTTTTACTGAGTCTAGACCAATTCACTGATTTGCCATCAAAGCCCTAGGGATCTTCTTTTCTCTGCCTCCTCAGTGCTGGGATTATAGGCATGCAGGCATGTGCCACTGCACCTGGTGTTTTAAGTAAGTGCTAGTGACTAGAGCCGAGGTCCTCAGGCTCACTTGGTAGGTCATCACAGCCCATCATCATTGTGTTTTCAGGAGATGATAGTTGAACAAAGAAAGAATAAAGCAGATGAAACCAAGAAAGAGAGATAAAGGTAGACCAAATCCCACAAATTATATAGTCCTAAACACTTACTATAAGTGTTTATTTCTGTGTGCTTTGATAGTTTTAGTACACACACACACACACACACACACACACACACACACAGAGAGAGAGAGAGAGAGAGAGAGAGAGAGAGAGAGAGAGAGAGAGAGAATGAATTATAGAGGCAAGAATAGATAGGAAGACAAGATCACTTACATGGAAAAACAATCAGAATGCTCTTTAGACATGGAAATATTCTCCCTTCCCCCATGGGTCTTCATAAAGACATTATGTTATAATGAAATAATTTTAATAATCTTCTAAGAGTACAAACAGTACTGAGTGCCATGGATCTGTTTCTTAGAGTCCTTTAGTGTAGAGGGACCTCACAGTGCATCAATAAAGGCCGCTCTACAAGAGACCTCATTAGAGAGCAATCAGAGAGTAATTGGTCCTCAGTGTTATAGCGCTGTCCTGGGGCCGTGCCTTGGAGAGCTAATGATTTAGACATTAGCACCTTGTATGAAGTAGTTTACCCAATATTTAAAATATATATACAACACTAGAGTAGAGTCTGTGTTTTCTACAAGTTGTAGGCCAGTGACAAAGAGCTCTGCGTGGCAGGACAATTCAGGTGGAGGATTTGGGGATGAAAACAAGTGCAAGTACAAAGAGTAGACTCTGCATATCACTAGATTTTAAAAAGCACAACATACTTAGAGACTGCATTGTATTTACCAGTGCAAAAATCAGTAGTTATAGAAGGACATTTTTCTCTAGCAACCCCTGGATCACCCATGCTGTGCAATACAGGAGATAGGAGATTCATCCAGGTCTTCATACTTGGTATAGGGATCCTCTCTTTGAATAAGAAAGTGATTAATGCTGTGTGACATGTGGGTAGGGATAAGAGGGAGAGGCAGTGTTAAAAAAAAGTGTAGATCTACAATTATACTATCATTAATATTTTATTAAACTTCATAAAACACAATGTTGAGGTGAAAAGAAGAGGTTGTCATAAGAGGATACAAACTTTTCAGTTCCATCTATATTAAATACTGAAGCACTAAATGTTACCCTGTGATGTTCAAAGTAAGAGTAATAGTTACCTTGGAGATGGAGGTAGCTGGAGGAATTACAGGGGCTTAGCTTGCTGCTAATGTCTCTTACTCAGGGCTCAGAAAACACCATTGTGCACAGTACTCACCAATCAATGCATTTATGATATGTGTGCCTCTCTCTGTGTGTATTATAGGTCAATGAAAAGGTTTTGCTTGAAATACAGACATGTCTCCCACATAATAGAATGTTGACAACTTGGATATATCTCTGTTGTCCTTTCTTAACTTCTCACTATGTATGAAAGAAAATCACTCTTTTTAAAGAGCATAAAATTTGCCATTGGGTCTCAATTGCTTACTCTCAGATCTGCCTGATGGGGTATTTGTTCTTCCTTGCTGTGTACAATGGTACATTTAACTAAGATTAAGTGGCTCAATGTTATATTATTATGAAATAAGAATTGCATTATTATTAGGCAAGATACCTAATTCTGGGGGTTGCTCAAGCCTACACTGAGTGTTCACTGGAAACCATTGTCAACAATGAAAATTAGAGAGACTGGGGGTTAAGGTCTAAAGAGGCTTTTAAGGCACTGTCTGGAAAAAATGCCAGAGAAAGAAAGAACATTTAAGGTAGATGATGAACAGATCTAATATCTTTGAGTGGTATACTCAGTTTCTAATTTCAGAGTAATTTCTCTCTCATATGTGCTAAGGTGTAAAGAAACATCTAATAAGATTTAGCACTTCAAAGTCATTAACTAACTAATTAACTAATGGAACTACATAACAGCTCTGTAAGATTTGTGTTAAATATCTATAATTTAACAGATCTTGTGTCTTTTAGAAATTCTTGTAGCTCTTTTCATCTCTGTTCCTTTTGGTCTTGTAAAGTAACTAATTATTTTCATGTCTCCAATGAAGGACATATGTCAAATTTCTTTCATGACAAGTGAAAATCCAGTGTCTTATAAAGTGAAATTTCAAACATAGCCAAATAGTGACTTTCCTAGTAGTGTGACTCCATGTTTTAAATATTCTTTGACTGCTAGTACATTGTATGGATCTTCAGATGTGCTTGTGTGCTGGCTTATAGTAAGGGCTCAAAAATGCCTGTTGGAATGCACTTGTACCTCCCTGCAGAATTTCTTCTTTCATAATTTAGCCATTGTTTCATGGTCAGTTTGAACTTTCAAAATGTAGATATTATTATTGTGATCTTTTCTTTCAAATGCCTATATTGTTTTCACATTAAGAGACAATTAGGTACTAAGTTACACAGGCAAGTTGGCTTACTTCATTGGGGGCATGTCCTTATAAGACAATGTGAAAATATGACGTAGCCATGTTTTGAGAACAAAATTGTGAGTGGCAGGGAATAGGGGTGAAGGAGGAGGGTGACAGGATTTAGGCAAAGTTTTCAAGGAGATTTGGAAGATAGTGGAGACAGTTCATCAGGTAATGTTCATAAAATGGAGGTAATACCAAGTCATTAGAAGCAGTTGTAGCCTCAGAATTTTCCTTTTGATGCTAAGCAAAATTGCCACAAAATCATACTTAGTACAAGCCTATTAAAGTATTAACAGGGGGCTTTCAAGTTTCTGGTAGACACTTTTTGGGTTTGATTTAATGATTGATTAATGGAGCACCAGGGACATTTAATCATTATGACTAGATCTCAGAATGGGCTATTTAAATGTTTAACGTGAGGAGCTCCCACTTTACTTTTCAAATTAACTTGGTGCATTGTGAGAACATTGAGGGGAAATGGGAAGAAAAGTAACTTTTACAGAACACCTGCTAAGCTCACAAGCACTCAGCTGTCCTTCGAAACTGCCTAGGTCCTAACGTACCATGTATAGATGAAGTAACACGTCACAATGCTAATCAAACCAGGCTGTACTCTGAGTTTAACTCAAGCTTGATGGATTAAAAGTATGCAATTTCTCCCCAACACTGGGAAATAAAAGTCTTCCATGAGTGGATTTAATTTGAATACCTTTAAAATTCTACAGGTCTCACCTATGTGAAATTGATTCTGCAAGTATTCATCTGTATATACTGATGTCATGATTTAATTTTAAAAAATGGATCAAGAACTACCTTCTCTTTTTTTCTTTTAATTTCATTTGTCAGCTCTTCTTTCAGCCATGCTCTGGTTGGCACGGGCAGGGCAGTCAAGCCTGCAGCTGTTAGCACCCCTCCTCCCTTGCTCATCCTGAGTTCTGCCAATGAACCCTGCAGACCCATAGTGCGTTCTGCAGTTTCTTTGACAAATAGCTTTTGTGGCTTCCATTTTTTTTTTCACATCACTCATAAATTCTGAGAACACACTTGCTATTTGAAAGATTCAAATTCCATACATTTGAATGCAAGGAGCTGAGGATTCCTAAACTCAATGTGGACCCTACTTAAGATATATTTGTAAATTTTGCTCATAACTACCTTGAGAGGAAGATAGGATGGTCTCCTGTTGGAGTCCACCTGCTTGAAAGTACATCTTTTAAAATGCCCCTGGGAAATGTATTCGGTGTTGACTGTGCTGGAGTTCAGTGAGTCCAATTGTTTTCGGGCAGTATGTTTGCTTCCTCATGTTCTGGGTGACACTGGAGTAAAATGGAGGCTTCGGTCATTCAGCTGCAGGCTCTAAGGAAGCCTGTTGTAACTGTGCATGTTAATGAACCAAATCAGCTGAGGAAATGTTGTCTCTCTACTGTGGTGTGGCTGTCTGCCTTATAAAGTCATTCCCTGCATAAACAGAGGACTTCTATTTCTTAAACTGCCTTTCCCTCCTGCTTTTTAAGAGTGTTGGGCTATTTCTTTTTTCTTAAATTACAGGTGGAGATGGTTTAATTAACTCTGAAATGACTCTCCTGAAAACCCAGTTGCATCCTTTACAAGACTTTGAACTACAACATAGTCACTCTAGCATGCACACTGCCCCTGGAGCACACAGAAACATTCAGAAACTTAAGTCCATTTTGTCATATTACCAGAAATGGCATCTGCACTTGGGTGCAGTTAAATACAAATTGAAAATCAGAGAGAATTTTTCTTCTTCCTTTAACACTAATCAGTGGGCCACTGTGAGCTGAGCCAACAAAATGGGAATAATTTAACCATTGATGATTTTTGCGGAACACACTGCTGGGTCTGAGGACTGCACAGAATATGAGGAGATAATTGTGGTTCAAGGAGTTATATACAAATTTGACCTCTGAAATATGATTTGAGGGCCTCCTGTGGAAAGCCACTATATACTTCTTTCCAGAAACTCCTTGCCTCTGCTATAGGTTAATCACAGAGTTCTTCCATTCAGTTGCTATCAGATATTTTAGGCAAACTTGTTGAATCTAAAATGATTACTAAAAACTCCAGAGCAGTGTCTTCCATTTATTCAGGTTATGTTAAGGACCTGGGACAGTGAAAGTGGGTACCAGTCCTGGAAACAAAACAAAACAAAACAAAACAAAACAAAACAAAACAAAACAAAACAACAACAACAAAACTAGATACAAAACCCAAACCATTCTTTAATTCTTCTCTAATAAGGATGGGTAAGTTTTCATAAATTAAGTAACCACTGGGCGTATCCAAAGCAAGGAGGATTATAGATTATAGGTAAAAATGTTTGTAGCAAAACCGTAGCACAAAAAGTAAGGAAGGGACTGAGGAGTACTGTTCTTGGAGGATTATTTAAAAATTAGTTTGGAATTTCAAATAGAAGGTACAAAACAAATTGCAAGGTTCTCAAATATCCTCATAGCTTAAAGTTTTTATTAATAAAGAAATATTTCATTTCAATTGACCTGGTACATATGTTCCACAGATGAATCTTCTCTGTTGATGGCAAAAGTAATACTTCCCATGGAAAATAATATTTAGATGATCTGACAAACCTACCCTACCTTACATATCACAACTGAAATGCAACTTAAAAACATAGTAGGAAGCATGTAATTTCTACTTCTGAAATTCGACTTCAATTTAACAAATTATAGTTTTTCAATTATGACATCAGATAGATCATTTGCACTCTTTTCATTAAATTATTAGACTGTATAATTTATAATTATTGGTTTCCTAAGAGATTAAAACTCATTGCTATTTTTTTCCTTTTAATGCAGTCTGAAGGTGCATATCAACTTACGTAGGTTAATTTTAAAAAATTGGATAGAGAAAAAAATTGAAAGATATTTTGAGAGGAGAAGGAAAAAAATAAAATCCAGTGAAAGGGAGTTGAGGGAATGAATAGAGTGGAGGAGATGCTCAGCAATGGGCAGGTGATTTAGTCTAAATATGACTAAACGTGCTTTCTGCATAATCGTTTTTTTAAAGGTTAACAAAGAGAGAGAGATGAGCTTCACTAACTATCTACTTTTAAGGAATTTAAACTTGAAGCTTCTAACAGAATACTATATTTTTTAAATATGTATCATCACTGAGTTGAGAACCTCCAACCTAGTCTTGCTGGAGGAGGAGGGGTACCCCCTTTGTATGGGGCTGGAGGAGACGTCTCAGATGGTATAAATCAGAAACGTTACAAAACAAGAGTGATATGAGGAGACATCTAAGCTTCAGAGAAGGAAATCTTTCCCTGGAGAAGGTAGACAAAGAGAGGTCCCAGATGTATGTCTTTTATACAAATACACACCACCATGTAACTACTAAAACTAATGTGTCAGATAATCTAAATTGAATAGCATTCTTTCATTTCACAGCTTTTACCATGAACTCTTTCACTGTCACTTTAAAGTACTAACTAGAATGTTCATACAATGTTCTCACAAAGAAATAACATTGTCAGACCATTCACAGGATAAAAGCAATTTAAATCTGAACATGATTTCCTAAATCTATGCTTTTTAAAGTGTATTTTTGGTACCATCTTAGTGACAAAAATGAGAATGCAATATGCAATTAAAATGATATAAAAACAAAAATACACATATTACAAAACACAATTAAGCTTCCATAGACTTAGTATTTCTGAATTGTTGCCAACAATACCTTGATCATAGTGGCCAGAAAGTCTATACCAATCAACATGGGAAGAAAGAAAAGATGACTTATTGTTTTCAAAAGAGGAGTATAGACATATTAATAACTCAAGTACAAGATGCCTGTGGCATAATAATTCTTGGCACAGATATGAAATGTAGAAAAGCAGAAGGGCAAGATTAAGAAGTCTTGCAGTGAATAGAATTTCAGTTGACTCTGCTATGCAGAGACTCAGAAACTGATGGAAGCCTGGGGCAGGGGGCTGGAGGCAGTTTTTTTTTCCCCCGTGGGGAATATGCTCAGATAGAATGCACTTCCCACTCTGAGAACTGGCTCATTTCAGAGCCTGAAGAATGCTGAGGAAATGAACATGGAGATGTCATTGGGCTTTGTCTGGAGGTTGAAGATTGTGGTTTATCTGGCTCCTTGGTATTAATCATGTGTCCAGATGTACTGAGCTTATGGTCATTTAGGTTCTCTTTTTAGAGTCTGACAGCAATCTGTCATTCTAAGTAAAATTAGATGCTGGGATGTGAATATTAAAGTATACAGAGGTACTTAGAAATCGGAGCTAATGAAGAAGAGGAGAATGTTATTACTATGTGTCAAAGGCTGTGCTGTGATTTTTTTTTACATCATCCCCTAGTATCTTTCTGAGCATCAAATTCAATAATATATGAAATAGGATAGAAAAAAATGTACATAGTTTACTCTAAAATATCCTGGCTGTTTCCCTCCTGCATCTGCCCTGTAACAGTTCTATTGTTTTCTATTTTATTAAGTGATGAAACCATACAACTTGAAACCATGCACTTATTAAGTCTCAAGAAGCTCCTCACAGATCCATAGACTAAATTCCTTCTAGTCTACAGGGCTGTGTCTTCATGGAGAACACTAGGGAAAAGTACTGTCTATGATGGCACTTCACTGATAATGAGTAAAACTTGGATTATTGCCCTTGCTTTGTTTCCTTTGGTACAGCCTCATCTCAGGGTCAAGAAAAATGTGGCAGAATCTATGTGGTATGATTTCAGAGGTGTTTATACAACTATTTGCCTTCAGAAGCACTTTTCCCAACCCCACTCCTGATTGGTACACCTATACCTGCTCTTAGCATGTAATTTTATTTTTAGCTAAGGTAGGGTTTTATTTCTAGTTATATGTAGTGTCCTTCAAAGGGAAAATCTGCCCTGGATCTGGGAACTGACATTTGGCAAGGCATAAGGACCCACTGCATGGAGGAATTTCAATATACATGATTCATCTACATAGAAAGAAGGCATGGGGATGGGGCAGAGAAGACGGAAGGCAGATAATCCAGACCTGCCTCTGGACAGCTCTTCAGAGGTAATCCGGTCTGATTAGCCAGTCATTCCAATCATAAAATTGACAAAACAAAAGCCTTTGTATGTGGGAAAATGGGAGGAATATGAGACTCAAATTTATAAAGATGATGGCAACCCTGTAGGGAAAATCAACAGGGAAAGAGAAACAAGTTTTCCATCACTTGGAATTATTTTAAGATTAAGAAATATATAGGGGGCTGGAGAGATGGCTTAGCGGTTAAGCACTTGCCTGTGAAGCCTAAGGACCCCAATTTGAGGCTCGACTCCCCAGGACCCACGTTATCCAGATGCACAAGGGGGTGCAAGCATCTGGAGTTCGTTTGCAGTGGCTGGAAGCCCTGGCGTGCCCATTCTCTCTGTCTACCTGCCTATTTCTGTATCTCTCTCTCTCTCTCTCAAATAAATAAATAAAAATAATTTAAAAAAAAGAAATATATGGGGCTGGAGAGATGGCTTAGCAGTTAATTACTTGCCTGTGAAGCCTAAGGACCCCTGTTCAAGGCTTGGTTACCCAGGCCCCATGTTAGCCAGATGCACAAGGGGGCGCATGCGTCTGGAGTTCGTTTGCAGTGGCTGGAGGCCCTGGCGTGCCCATTCTCTCCCTCTCTCTCTCTCTCTCTCTCTCTCTCTCTCTCTCTTTGCTTCTTTCTCTCTGTCTGTTGCTGTCAAATAAATAAATAAAAATAAACAAAAAAATCACAAAAATAAATATGTAATGTAAACTTTAGATATTTAAGAGATCAACCGTGAACTTTCTCTTTTAATTTATAGCTACCTTAATGATTTTGCATTTTAGTGTAAACTAATAAAGGCCCACACATCAATGTGTATTAGACCATAAAAATGAACAGAGTCAAGCCAATAAAAATATATGTAGATTTTTATATTTTACTATTTGACCCTCCCTATGAAATTTCACCCATAAGACGAAGTGCACGTTGTATTTAATGATGTGAAATGGGCTGGAGTGGATGCCACTGGCTGGGCAGAACCTAAGACTGGCACATTAGCATACAGGTAGCAGAAAGACATCCCAAGAGCACATTGGTGCCTATTGTTTCCTAAGGGGGGCTAGAGTGACATAACTTAGCTTGGTTTACCTTAGGTTGAAGGGTAGGAATTATGTTAGGGCAGTCTAGTCTGACGACTAGAATACAAGTAGAATGGGTGTAGAGGATGCATGTGTAAAACAGTAAATAAACTCAACATCTAGGTAGATTCTTGTGACTTAAAAACAGTAGCTGCTTATGAACAAGTTTCATATGAAATGATGAGATGCTGTTTGTAAATTCCTGGTACAAGATAAGGGCTCAGTTATACACGTATGGGTGATAGCATGTAGATAATCATGATAGAATTTATAGAATATGGGTTGTTTATTTATTTATTTTTGGTTTTTTGAGGTAGGGTCTCACTCTAGCCCAGGCTGACCTAAAATTCACTATGGAGTCTCAGGGTGGCCTTGAACTCATGGCGATCTTCCTATCTCTGCTTCCCGAGTGCTGGGATTAAAGGTGTGTGTCACCACGCCTGGTGAGAATATGTTTTTTGTTTTTGTTTTTTTTTAGATCAAGCTACATGACTAGCTTGGTAGAAAATAAATTTTTTTCTAATATGGCTTCTGTACTATCTCCCATCTTTAAATGTTCTGTTTAAATCATAAACCAGTGAAGTTACTTGGCCTTTAATTCGATATGTAACAGTACTCAAACCAAATACTATCTTTTCATTTTAAATTTTTGTACAAATTGGGCAACTGACACTGATCTCAAGAAGAGTTGGACTGCAGAGATAGCTCGACTACTAAAAGCATTTGCCTGCAGAGCCTGATGGCCTGGGTTCTAGTCCCCAGTACTCACGTAAAGCCAGGCGCACAAATGGCACATGCATTTGGAGTTCATTTGCAGTGGCAGGAGGCCATGGTGTGCCCATTCTCTCTCTGTTTGCCTTTCTCCCTCCGTCCTCCTCTCTCTCTCTCTCAAATAAATAAAACATTGTTTAAAAAGAGTTGTTAGTATGACAACTGTTTTCACAGTTGAAGTTTAGAGTTTTCACTGTTGTAATCTTAGATGTCTATTAGAGTTTTTAAAGCTACTCTAACTGTTTAGTAGTATGCATCAACAAGTTTCCATTAATGTGACTTGTGAGATTTTGGCTGGTTGCAGCAAAGTGGGTGATGGTGATGAGATCTTTCTCTCATGAGGTGCAACAGATCAATGTAAGTGGCAAGAATACATTTTTAGTAACTTGTGGGACCCATCAGTTAGAAGGCAAAATGACCACTAGCTAACATCCAGCCTCTGCAGTCTACAGTCTCATTTTCTGATGACTTTTCTCATGCCCACTTCACTAATACGCTATCATATCCAGAACACCAAGTAAGGATTTATATTTAAATGGAGTCCTTTCCTCTCTAATGGCAAAATGTGTTTTATACCTTGGATAGACATAATTAGTGCAATGAAGCTTTAACAAAAATTGCTTTTGCTAAATGTAGTATTTGTTTTATCATTTAACACATGAGGCCAAAAAATTTGTATTTTATCCTTATGAAAAAATTTGGGGGCTGGAGAGATGGCTTAGGGGTTAAGTCATTTGTCTGCAAAGCCAAAGGATCCTGGTTGGGCTCTCCAGGATCCACGGAAGCCAGATGCCACAAGGGGGGGCATGCGTCTGGAGTTCGTTTGCAGTGGCTGGAGGCCCTTGCATGCTCATTCTCTCTCTCTCTCTCTCTCTCTCTCTCTCTCTCTCTGTCTCCCTCTTTCTAACTCTCAAATAAATATATAAAAATATATTAAAAATAAAGTTTTAAAAAACAATTCTGGTTATTGGAATGTTTTTAATGAGTGAACTATAGTTGATGACTTCCATGCTTACTGTCGTCCTCTTTCTTTTTTATGAGTTAAATTCAAATAAAATGAGCTTTAATATTATTAGACAGGTAGTTCAACTATATACCTCCTTAAAATTATAAATAAGTTATGTAAAAATCATAACAAATATTTTACAGATGTTTAGGTTGCTATAGAGGAACAAGAAAAGCATCTGCTGGCTTTTAATTGGTTCCATACTAATGGAAAATATATTTTCCATTAGATGTTTGCTTCTCCATTCAGTGAAATGACCAAATTGTAATGATTTATATGTGGATAAAATTGTGTGAGTGTGTGTGTGATACTGGAAGTAGAACACTCTTTCATATAAAGGGGATGCAACAAATTTAAGAATGGGAGACTAATATAAAGAAAATTTTTTTTCCAGGGAGGAGAAGGAGCTCCTGAATATAATAAGAAAGCATAGAGGATTGTCCATAAGTTTTTTTTTTTGTTGTTTTTTTGTTTTTTTTTTGAGGTAGGGTCTCACTCTGGTCCAGGCTGACCTCTAATTAACTCTGTAGTCTCAGGGTGGCCTTGAACTCATGGCAATCCTCGTACCTCTGCCTCCCGAGTGCTGGGATTAAAGGCGTGCGCCACCACGCCCGGCTCATAAGTTATTTTTATTGCAAAAATTGTTAGTAAGGATAAGGTAAAGAAACCTTTTTTTTTTTCTTTTCTTGCCTATAAAATGGATTACTATTATTCATTAGTTCTACTACTACAAAGTACAGCTGCAATGTAGAGTTGCCAATGCTTGGTCTTTTATTGTAACCTAGACATTCTTGTTCCCAGTGTATTCCTGGATTGCTCCACATATGTTAAGAAGATCTAACTCAGTAGAGTTGACCTATCGCCCTAAGGAAGTAAAACCAGCCAAAACATCCTACAAATTCTGAAAACTCTCCATCCACCTCATGATATATAGATGTATCCTGAGAACTCAGCTTTCAAAGGAAATAGTGTGTTTACTTAAATTTTAAGAATATTAGAACCATATCTATTATCTCATACTTCATAAAACCAATCACATCCAGTGCAGAGAGATTAATGATCACTTCAATCATTCATTGACCAGTTTAGATTTTAATTTGCAGAAGTTAAAGGTTGTTATTTATAAAATAAATCCCTTGTATGTTTTGCTACTTTTGAAAAAATATCCAGCAATTTCTAAAGTAAAGTAAGTAGAAGTTCCGACAGTAAGGACACACTCCTCTATCAATGTGGTTTGCTATGTGATGGGGACCAGTTTCTACCAGTCCCACACGAAATCTCATGATCAATACCAGTTTTGCTCAAGATGGTGTCATTTCACCATATAAACATTTTATTGGTGTATACAAAGCCAACAAGGATTCCCCAGAGTTATTTGAGCAGGTGTAGGCAAATCAACTTCCACTTGCTGCACATATCCTAACTTGGGACGCAGGTAGAACTCTGACTTGGTTTGATATAAGCTTTTGCTTCAGCATTCTCTGACAGTTATCTTTATGTTTATCATATCTTGTGGTCATTATTGATAAAACCTCAGACACAGATGGCATGGGATGGGAGTATGTTGGTCTTGATGGTTGATGAGCCCCAATCTATGTTGTGTGACAAAAAGTTCAAGACTCATTGATGTAAAGTGAAATTGAGGTTCTGTAACATCAAGATTAAGGATTTATTTTTATACAAGTGAAACACAGAACTGCAAACACCACTGAACATATTAGTAAGTATTCTATGAGGAAACAAATCCACAGGCAGGCGGGGCATGTGGCAACCAACCCTAACTCCATGAACAGTTGTGCACATCTCTTCTATACCCAGGAAACTTCAAGTTTAGAAGAGTCAAGGAATTTACCAGTGATGGGTTAATTATAAGTTTCAATGAATATAGGTCTTCATTTGGAAGTCCCATATCTTTATGCACAGCTAATCACATCAGCTATGACTGCTATGACTTTTTTTCCTCAAATGACACATAATTGCATCTTAATTTATAATTTTCTGTAGTATTTTTATTACAGCTCACCTAAGTATCCAAAATCAGTATGTGGAGTTTAATTCTATAGACAACTATAATTGGAGAAACAGTCATTTTCACATTCGTGTGTGTGTGTGCATGTGTGGCTAGTTAGTTCTGTAGTTTTTCAGTCATTCAGCATATACCATATATATCCATTCTGTTTCTCTTACACCATTTGCCATTCAAACATATTGCTATACTTGCTTCATGCTCATGGTTTATCCCAGCTGCCCCTGATGTTTAATGCAGGCAGCACAGAGAGTCCATGAAGAGCAAACCTCCATAGGTTGGCTAGAGATCTAAATTCTAATGAGAATCCAGGGAAAAAAGAATAAAAGAAACCATACTGTCTCTGAATTTTTCATGTCCCATGGCTCAATTATCATTTGTCATGTCTAGAACTCCTTCTATCTTAAGTTCCATGGCCTGATGCTCTTGTCTGATGCCAGTCTAATCCCCACTTTAAATACGCTATTTGATTGAGTTCTTGTCTTGGTAAATGTCAAAGGAAGAGGAGAAACTTCGTGCAACTACAGCATCCTAAAAGCCCTTGCCAGACCCATGAATCTGACGCTGCATTATCCTTCCCCAGAAGGAGAGCATAATATCATTACCCGTGAATCATCACCTCTTAGACTGTAACATCATTGTCAGAGAGACTAATAGCACCAGTGTTCAGCGGGCTCAAAGGGAGGGGGGTGGAAGCTCTGGGGCGAAGCACAGGTCAGTGACACGAGCAGCGAACTGGAGGAGCTCTGCGCCAGAAGAGGGAGGCCTCCCTCCCTTGATAGCTCTAATGTAGCTACTGACCACTGAAGAATTGATCTTGGCTTTTTGTTATAATCTTAATATTGACATCTGCTTTCCACAACCTAAATTACCTTTCAATGATTGCCTATGACAAAACCAACACATTTAATGAACATAACAGACTGTTTGGCTAACATCCGTGAGTATGAACATGTAAAATATCTTTCTGTTACTACTGCATTGTCACTCACTTTATATCTTTGAGCATTTACTTTTTATAGCCCTCAGTACCAGATGTGTGGCTTGCTTTCTGGCATTATTAAGAAAGTCATTAGGCAAAATATAGCCTTCAAAACTGACATGATAATTGTGTTTACGTGGAAATTGACTAAACAAAGTTCACATCTAATGTATGGAACACACACACAAAAACACATCTTGTTAGTTAAGCTCACAAAAGAATTCAAGATGAAAAACTGAAATGTGTACAAATAGCTGTGGTTAGCCTCATAAGCCACGAGAGGTCGCTGCTACTCCATGGAAACATTCGATTGCCGGGTCTACTTAGGTAGTTGATTGACCAAATCAAGTAAAAATAAATAAATAAATAAATAAAGGTTTAAAATCTTTGCAAAGATGTGATATTAACATCCTTGGAAGATAAAAACTCATTTTAAATGTCTGTATCTTCCATAAGCAGTGCTTAGAAAACTTTGGCACTGGCATAAATCCCTCTAAGCTGCAATAGTACTGTGTGCTCTGGTGCTAATAAAAATGGTGTGTGGGGGGAAACATGTGGTTCAAAGACACTAGACTCCACTTCCCTCTCTGATTTGAAAAAGCAGTCAAAGTACCCAGAGAGTCCATCTGCGACGATGTGTCTCAACAGGTCGGGATATTTAACTTTCACCTTTGAGTGGAGTCAAATATTTTGTGGAAATTTGCAATATAGAAATTAATATTAGTTGTATCTCTCTACTATGCAGTGAGTTTTAAATAATTATTTATGGTAAAACTATCCAGAAAGTTCCATTGGTGGCTGTCAGGACAGCAACTTCTGATCAGGAGACATTTATCACCAGGCACTGTTCTATTCACAGGGGTGAAGTGGTGACTCTCTGATCTACAGGATCTGTTCATGGGATTCTCTGAGAGGTAGACAAGCCTTTCTGAGGGGTAGAGGTATGCTTAAAAACTTTTCTTTCTTGTCAGTTCATGTCTTGAATCAAAATGACTTTTGTCATCTATGCTATTTTTTTTTACCTATTAATAAACATATATGTATATTTGGATGTTAAAAAATGAGCAACCTTTAAAAATGGTCACTCACTTAATCTTATACCAGTTTTACACACCGAGTGACTTTGAATTTTAGAAGTACTTTTCAATACAGCAGACATATTTAATGTATCTCAGCAGCACCACAGCACTGATAATTTGCAAGAACTCAAAAAAAGTAACTATCAGTATACCTTGATTAAATAGATTTGGTATCCCTCACAAATGAGGCAGATTAAGTAACAGAATAATAAATGGGCTTTTTTTTTTTTTTACTTTAACACTGCATGTAATTAATACAGTCACCTTTTGTACAGATAAAAATGAGGCTGACCAAAGAAAAATTTTCTTTTTTAGATGGAATGTGGATTTAGCAACAGTTTAAAAAATGTAAATTTACAACTTCAGCAACAAATATCATAGTGAGCTCAGTAATCCAGTTCAACAAACTACAAGGAAGTATCTGCATCATTATTAGTCAATTGGGAATATATGACTATGACATATATAACTGTAGACTCGACAGTTCAGTGATAGCCAGGTAGCTAGGAAGCTTCTCAGAACGGGCATCTATTTTAATATTTGGTCAAAATCAAATTACCTTGAGAAATCCACTTTAAATATTTCTTTTTCTTTATTGCTTATAGAAGTATGATTTTAATAGCCTGGCTTCCTTGCCATTATATTTCATGGTGACTTGTTTGGATGTTTCTTTCAGTCTGTGCAAAATCTCCAACTATATAAACTATATAAAAATGCTTGTAAAAATAGCCATTCACTTTTTCCCCCCTGTTTCCCCCCCCCCCCCTTGCTGCAGCGTCTGCTTTGAAAGAACAGGGGCATGGTGAAAGATGCCAGGCCTGGCTGGCCAGTCAAATGGAAATGACACAGCTTCAATGTGAAAAATTTCAATTTTTGATTCCTACAAGTAAAACTGCTCATTTTGGAGAGGCAGAAAAGGATGTAGACTAAAGATTTTTTTTTTTTTTCTGAAATCTCAAGGGATTGTAGTACATGCAACTTAAACACAGAGGCCATGAAGTCATTGCTGCAGCCAATAAACTTTCTCCAATGACATCAGAACATGTGTGTGCTTACAGACTGCCAAATGGGGTCTGTGCAGAACTGAACTGATGGGAGGATTTATGGTACAGACAGGCACACATGTTGACAACAACAGAGCGAAAGAGAGCTGTCATAGTGTCAGTCTCTTCACCTTGTCTATTTTACACACTTATCAAGGTGTGACCAAAGACATGCTTTTTCCAGCAGGGCTGGTTGGAGAAAAGCATGTCTTGCAACATGTTCTCTTTAGACATCGGAATGAAGCGCCAGTCACTAGGGGACTGGTGTGGAGACCACATGGTGGGACACTGTGGGACAGCCTGGACACAGTGACGCAGAGCTCTAGGCTCTCCTGACTACACTGGGGTGTTGGAGAAAAGCTGAAAAGAGAAATTCCAGTAAGGTCCTAGGCACATGCATGTGACAAGGTGTGTTCCACTTGCCGTTCTCCTCTCTGAAGCTCCCCAGTTTCCCTGGTGAAACCTCCTTCCTCAGATGAGTACATGTAGTGCTGCTTACCGACTCAGTATGCTTCAGGAAGCACACAGGTTAGAAGAAACTGACTGTGGGACTTTGATCTGACTTCACAGCGATGGCTTCAGAGACAAGGCAAGACTCAACGTGCCATTTTCACCATCTCCTTGCATTTTGCAGTATTTTGGCCTTCTGACATCCCCCTCCCCCCGCCTTATTATAATTCAGACATCCCTGGAAACTACTCATGGCTGTGCTTAAACTCATCACCCTCCTGTGATAGCCCCCTGCAGTTTTCTTTTAAAGCCAGGCGTTGCTTTAATGTCTCCTTGTCTGAAATGTTTCTACAATCAAGTCCTCTAGAATCACTTCAACCTCCAAGGACCTGGGATTCACTCCCCAACCCCCCATTTGACAATGATCTGTAAAACCATGTCGGGCTGTCGATTTGGTCCTCCCAGATGGGAGAATACAGCAGATGTGGGTGATCACTTATGAAAGAAGTTTTATCTTAAAACAAATGTGACGTTCATGAAATCAATAAGTGGACTTACACAATAGGCATTATATCAAACCAGAGTTCACGCTTATCACTGATCGTGGGATTTAAATTTCAATGGGTTGATTATGTACCAGAGGAAGATGACCAGCATAATGAATGCACTCAGGCGACAGGGAAGGACCTTGCCAGCACCAGGAGAGGGGAGGGGGAGGGAGGGGGCACCGTGTTCCCTTTTTCCCTCAGCAGAGTTCAAATAAAAGCACCACTTACTTCCCAGCTTTTAAGAGAGCCCTTTTCTTTCTTTCTTTCTCTTTTTAATTAAATCACAGTGGTTCATACCTCACACTCTCTGGAGCCCGATTTGTTATAGGTGCAGGGTCCCGTCCCGTTTAGCAGCATCTCGCTGGTCTCCGTGTTGGTGGGTTTATAATCGACATAGAATTCCTGGGTGCTGGGAGTCATTTGCTTGAGTGACTGCCTTTTCTTTTTCCTGTGCCTTCGCATGAGCGATCGCTGCTGCAGCTGCTTCATGCTCGCGGGGTACCGCTTCCACGACACGTAGATCACCAGCAGGATGACGAGCACAGACAGGAAAAGGGCCACGCTGCCTGCGATGATCTTGTGGAAAGAGATGTGCTCCGTGTCCGCATCGGCCTCTGGGCTGGGCTCGGTGGCTCCCACCGTGGGGGGCACCGGGGGTTTGCTTTCATGCTTCGGCCTGGGGAGCTTGGGCTTAAACGTGGGCTTTGGGAGAGCTCTGGCCAGATCCAACCTGTCCGTGGTACTCTTGCCACAGATGCTGTAGTTCTTGACTGCATCAATGACATTGACCCCCTGCAGCTCTTTGGGACTGGCACAGATAATTGTATTCTCCCTCAGACCTTTGAAACTTTTCAGCCAGTTTACCAGGGAACAAATATTTCTGCTGCATTCCCATATATTCCCGGCCAGACTGATGTCATTGAGGGATATCCAAGAATCCAAAATCTCTTGACCAATAAATGTGAGCTTGTTGGAATCCAGGTTGAGGCGCTGCAGGTTTGGGACACACTGGAAAACACTGGGTCCACTGAAAGCTTCGATCTCATTGCCTGAGAGATCAAGCCTTTGTAAGGAGCTCCAAGTCCAGGACATGGTCTGTCCGATCACACTGATTTTATTCCACTGCAAGTAAAGGTTCTGTAGGCTCACCAACCTTGGAAACAGTGCCAGGTTGAGCTTGGAAAACTGATTGTGCTCCAGGTGAAGTTCTTTCAGTCTGATCATGCCAGCAAAGACATTCCTGGCCAAACTTCGGATCCTGTTATATCCCAGGTCCAAAAGTTCCAGGTTGCGACAGTCTTGGAATATTCGTACAGGGATGGTTCTCAAGGAGTTAGACCTTAAATGTAAACTGAGCAGCTTCCGCAAGCCCCGAAACTGTTCAGATCCCAGAGAATGCAGCTGGTTGTAGGAGAGGTCCAAGTTCCGTAAATTGGTCACAGGTCTGAAGGTATTGTTCAGAAAATAGGAGATTCTGTTGGAGCTCAGAATCAACTCTTTGAGTCTGCGTATTCCATTGAAAGCATTCTCGTCAATATTGCTGATATGGTTGTGGTCAAGGTATAACCAGGTGAGCTGGTTGAGTCCTTTAAATTGATTATACTTCAGTTTCTGAAGGCTGTTGTAGCGGAGGGACAACCCTAAGCAACCAGCAGATATACTCGAAGGTATTTCCTGTAATTTCTGAGATTCACAATATACCATTTTGCCTTCACACCTACAGCCCTTAGGGCATCCTCGCTCAGCAGAAGAAAGCATTGTCAGTAAGACAGTGGGGGCTATAACCAGTGCTACAGCTGATCCGCTCAGTAGCCTAATTACATTGAAACCTGGAAATGAAAACAACTTAGAAAAGTTATCCCCCCACAATAAGAATGCATTTTTTAAAAACCAAGCAAAAAACCAGACACATATTTTCATGTTTAGAAATGTAAACATTTAGGTAACGACATTTAACATCAGATAGCATGGCTTTGTCATTTAAGGAGATTGCCTTTCGTAGATTTTTTAGAACAGTTAAATGAGGAACCATGTCCACTAAGCAATGTAATTGATCAACAAGGTAATCTCTAAAATACTTGAGGCAGAATTATGACATAGACTAGAGGGTTTTGTTTTTTTTTAAGGAGAAAAGAAGAAAATGAGAAACATACCCATCCTTTGTACTGTTCAAAGGTCGTCCTCAGGTCCTTTGCTTTGGCTTAGGGGCCACTTGCATGACAACCCTTGTCAGCTGCAGTGTAGTGAGTCAGGGCTCGCTGACACCCAGGAAGAAAAATTGGACCCCTTGGGAGATGGACCGATTTTGGAACATCATTCTTTGCCAGCCCCGCAGAACACTCCAAGAACAAATAAATCCCAACACTGCATTTGCAGCAAAACATCAAAATCTTCCTAGGTAATAGGATCTTCACGGATGTTACGTTTTTGCATCTTTACAGTTTTCCCCCCCTTGAAAGAGGGTGTTTAAAAAAAAAAAAAACTGTCTTCTACAATTTCTTCTTTTCAAAAAGCATAATGTATTCCTCCAGGCAACGTGGGCTACCTGGGCTGCCACATCTGTAACTCCATAGCCCAGCAGTGTTGTGGAGAAGCACCCAGCTCAGCCACGGAGCTGCTGCGTTGGAGCCCAGAAGGCTGGAGAGCCCCGTAGTGCACACACGCTCAGCTCACTTCTGCAGACTGTCATTCTGAAAGCTTGCTCGCACTGTTGCTGGGGTTTCAGAGAATGCAGTCTTATGTAAAGCTGCCCCCAGTGGTGAAGAGCTTTATGGGCATGTGCAGAAACGTCTCTCTTTTATCTTGCAAATGAGCAGGGCTCTCTGCTGGAAAATGAATGATTCTTTTGGGTGGCTCAACCAAAAGTGAATGGTCACCCTAATCAATACCTAGCAACATTTTGTATGATTTCCCTCTTGTTTTACATTTTGGTAATGCCTGTGCAGTCTTGTTAATTGCTAAATATGTGCTTTTTGGTGTTTTTCTAGAGGTTGACATTAAGTTCATAGATTGGATGTCAATTTTTCTTAACCTCAATGTAGGCTTTGAACTGAAATTTATAAAATGAATTATTGAGCTTTCCACAGAACTGCTTTAAGTGTGTGACTCATTGACCTTTTGGGGCCATAGTGATTAGATTATGCAAGGTGTCTCTAGAGCAAACAGGTTTTTAGAATGGGGGGGGTGACTAATGACATATGAATTAATAGGTACAATAGCATTTCTGTTTTTCACACAAAGATAGAGTTGGTTTAATGGTTTATGACTTGATCTGTTGTTTTGTTTGCTGTGGTTTTTCTTTTTTATTAGAAAAGAGATAAACCATTTTTAGTGCTGGTATAAGAATCAGGAGATCATTTGGTTCATAGTTTATTGACGCCGCCACTGTTTATTACACTAATAATATTTATTGAGTTCTTTGTAAGTGCTATAAGTGGACTATCTTGTTTTATCTTTTCAACAATAGTATTTTGTAGGTCCCATTATAGTCACCATTTCAAAGGTGAAGGAATGGGGACTTGCAGGGTTCACTTGAGTTCAAAGCCATATAGCAAGTGAATGGTAGATTCAGAAACAAGTAGGTCCTCTATCTGATTCACTAACAACATGAGCCTCTTGTTCAGTAACACAGTCATGTTTATTTTGGTGAGAGTCAAGTGAAAATAAGGTAGATTAAGAGACAGCAGTAGGGAAGCTGTAATCAACAAATTATTTTTCCCTAGGACCATATAAATTTCATTTGTCTGTGGCCCTTAAAGAATTATTATGATAACTAAATAGGAATAGGTAGTTAGTCTAACAATGAAGAACACATACTCACCAACACTCTAATCCTTGCTAAAATTTGCCAGTTATATAACCTTAAATACGTATCCTCTCTGTGCCTTAGTTTTCTCATCTGCAAAATGAACATGAAAATGAAAACAATCACTTTATAGACATGTTTTGAGAATTAAACCATCTTAATATCTTAAAGTGGTTAGAATAGTGAATAGCACACACTATGTAGGCTCTTGTGTTTTGAAAAATAGCAGTTACCTTATGTTTGCTTATATCACTTGTTACTTAATATTGAATATTGACTGAATTCACTATGCTAAACTCCTAAAGAACTACTTTAAAGAGAATTTTTCATTGTGTCCAATGAATTTATGACATTCGCCAAGCCTTGCCTTCTTTGATGAGAAAACTTTCTGTAACTAAATGAACTCAATTTTGTCTTTAAGATGAATGGTTAGGTGCTATCGGCCATAAATAATAAATATTGCTTGACCTTTTCTACCCCAAAGCAGAACATCTGCCACATAGACTAGGTTTGTTTCAAAATAGATGCCATTCTTTAAATCATATTGTTACTTTTTCTTAGGTGAATTGGCTGAGAGCTTTAATACTACTCAAGGATTTAAAGTTCTGTAAGGAGAATGCATGATAAACAAAAGGGTTTTTTCAGATACAAGCCAATTCCCTGAACAATATGCTTCCCATAGGACTATGAATCCCATAAATTCAACCTTGTTGCGAATACTTCTAAACACCCATGCCAGTGTGTGAAACAGAGTTCTTAATATGTTCCTCAAGATTCTGGTTCCACATGTTCATTCACATAAAACTTCCACCGAGTCAGTAGCCACTGGGTTATTGTCATAGGAATTCAATGAATGAAGTCCACAGACCATGGAGGGTGAAGTTTAGATTGTTTTTACTATAGAATTTAAGAAAAGGAAATAAGACAGAGCTCCTGCTGTAAGCCAGGAGGGGTCCACCGAATGGAAAAAGCAAACACACAATACAACAACAACAACAACAACAACAACAACAACAACAACAAAACCTAGTGTCTCCAGTTGGGGTCTTTTATGAAGATTTACTAGATAGAGTCTGAGCTAGTCAGTCCAGTTCCCACACAAGGCTCTTCTTTGTAGAAAAAAAAATGTTGTAGGAAAGAAAGAGATAAGGAAAAGGCAAATTCCCCATTTTGATATTTTTTGGCCTCAAGCATAGTAGAGGCTGCGAGGACTCCTTTAGGGAAAAAAGAGACAAGGAAGAATCAAATTCCCTGTGACCGGCTGAGGGTGTTCCTCATTTTTACTTTTGGGGCTCTGCTATCCCTAAACTGCCTCAGCAAAGTGTTCTTCTACTAACTAGAGTATATTTAAAAGTATGATATGAAAATGTACCTTCCATGAGGTCTTTTTTTGTCTACTTCAGTTTTCTAAAAACTTTCAGCGGTGCATGGCACATTGTAAATGCTTAGTAAATATTCGCTGAATGTACTATAAAGTTGTTATGTGATGCTAGTCAGATACACTCCTGTTGAGCCCTTTACATTTACTTCCTCCACTAGTGAGATTGGAAATAATTTTGAAGAAAATATTCTTAAAGAATGTATTCAAAATGGACAAGGAATTCACTAAGTAGTCTTAGGGTGGCCTCAAACTCACAGTGATCCTCCTACCTCTGCCTCCTGAGTGCTGGGATCAGTGTGCACCACCACACCTGGCCAGTTTGAATTTTTATTACAGGAGTACAGGCCTTCATTTCTGTTGGTTGTGAGCTGTCCTATACATCACAGGTTGTTTTGCTGCACTGTTGCCTGTGCCCACTAGATACCCATTAGCATCCATCTTCTACTTGTTGATAATCAAAAATGTTTCCAGACAGATTCCACAAGGCAGAAATGCTCCAGGTAGGGAGTCACTGCTGTAGAAAGCAAGGCATTTAAAAATACAGATAGGGCTGGAGAAATGACTCAATGGTGAAAGGTGCTTGCCTGCAAAGCCTAAGGTCCCAGGTTTGATTTCCCTGTTCCCATGTAAATCCAGAAGTACAAGGTGAAACATGCATCTGGGGTTCATTTGCAATGGCTAGAAGCCCTGGTGTATCCATTCTCATAAATAAATAAATATGCAAAAATATAAATAACTGGGAAGGAGAGATGGCTTAATGGTTAAGGTGCTTGCTGGCAAAGCCAAAAGACCCAGGTTTGATTCCCCAGTATTCATGTAAAGCCAGATACACATGAGTCTGAAGTTTGTTTGCGGTGGCTAGAGGCCCTGGTGCATCTATTCTCTATTTGCCTCTTTTTCTCCTCTCTCTTTAATAAATAAAATATTACAAAAATACAAAAAACCCCCAACAAAATAGACAAGGGCAGGTAGATATTCCCTTGCCATGGTGACTTCTCTTGTCTTCATAGTTAACCTACAATTTGGAGAGAGTTAAGATGACCTCCTCCGGGGGGGGGGGGGGTAGTAAGGTAGAAATTGGCTAGGCAGCTGAGGGTAACATTCTCCACCCCCCTCCCCCCCAGTGGCCCTGCAGTGTGAGCACCATTTTCCTTGGCTAGAAGCAAGAAGTGTCCTTGAGTCTGGAAAGGAAGGGATCTGTTTCTATCCTTATCTCTTATTTCCCTAAAGCCTGACAGGAAGAAGTGAAATAAGATTACTAGGTGCCTGAACGTATGGCATGGGATCTGTTTTCTCCTTAGTTATTCTTCCTTAAAGGACTCCCCTGTCTCCTGAACTCTGAAAGGAAGATGTGAATAAGATATTGAAGCCCCTGGACAGTAGACATGGAAGCTGGAATGACCAACTCAGTTCCCATCCAGGAAATTCCCATAAAAGACCCCAAATCAGAGACACCAACAAGGTTTCCCATTTTCAGAGCTTACCTCCTCTTACAGGAGCTCTGCCTTCTCTTAAGTTCTATAATAAAATCTTTCCAAACCTCACCCTCTATATTCTGTGGATTTCAATCATCAAATTCATAAGACACGAACCTGGAGGCCCCTGACTCAGTCACAGTATGACTGTGACCACCTGGCACCCCAACTCCTAGGGTAAAGCCCAGCCAAGAACTGAGAGCAGCACCATCACTGCCAAAGACACCCCAAATTACTGTGTACTTTTCACAAGAATAGTAAATACGTTTTCTCATATTCTCTTTTGCACAATACAGAAAGTTAACACTGACTCTATTATTGTGAGGGTCAGGGTTAACAATAGATGAATGCGACAAAGAGTTTCTTAGGCCCAAAATTTGAGTTAATACTGAAAAACCAGTGGGATTTGAAGCAAAGTGGGGAGGGGGTAGGGTGGGAGGAGGAGAAGCTTTGGAGTGGCAGTATAGACTTACAGAATCTCAAATTAGGGGGAAGCCAGTCAGTGGATCCTGCAAGCTACAGAATCAACCAGACAGTCAAGATGTACAAACGGGAAATGAGGAGGGGGGTGATCATCTGTTTTTGATCAGATCAGAGGCCTTCCCAGTGGAAGGTAATGCATACCTGGTTCTGAGAAACAAGTCAGAAGCCTATGGCTTAGAAGGCCACGGAGCCTAGAGGGCAGCTTCCACGGTTCTTTGTCTAACAAGAGAGGTTATGTTCATCAAAAAAGCTTCTAAGTGTCTGTATTTATCCCCTTTGATCCATGATGTTTTCATTCTTGGCTAGAGAATCTGCTTTTTACAGATGGCATTGAATACCAGGGAGGCTCATGGGCCATCAGAATGAGAAGAAAAGAAAGCCAGTTGCCTAGTATGAGATGTTGTCTCTCTATCCCATTGCCAGAGCCCGGGAAGCATTATAGAGGAAGCAGAGGAAGGGGCAAATTATATGAGTACTGCTCCCAGGGCTAGCTAGAGGACCTCCTCAAAGGAGATGGCAGCAGACACGGAGGAGACTCAGAACTCAAGGCAGAAAGTCAGAGGCTGCTGAGAACTTAACGCTAAAGGAGACTTATAACATGCCCTCTGAGGCTCAGGGAACATATCAGGAGAGGGAACAGAAAGAGTGTAAGAGCCACAGGGTAGAAAGGTATGTTGTGAAGCATTGTCCCCCACCACAGAGACTGAATGGTGCATTCATAACCCACAAGTCAATGCCAATAATCCCACTGAGGAAAGTCCTCAGTGGGATGGGCACGGAGGGGGGGGGGGGCATAAGAGTACAACCCAAAGGGAGTATGGCCAGTTTTCAATATGTTCACATATCAAAGTCCTCAATAAAAAAAGCAGGGGAAGCCTCAGATCCCTAAATGAGGGGATTTTAGGGAGGGAGAAGGGAGACTTGCACTGTTGAGAGAAGGAGATTAACTAAGTACCTTTGAGTCAAGGTAGCTCTAGCCTGTGTGATGGGGGACATTCCTTTTCCAGGCCTGGATGTTATAGCTACCTAGCATGGTTTTCTGGAATGCCTGCAGAAACTCCCACAGGGAAGTGAGGTTTGGACTGTCACATCCCTATCTAGGGGCCCAGATGGTGATTGGGAATAAGTCTCATAAGGCTTAGTCAATGTCCTTAACAGTAGATATAGATTACCTGGTCTTGGGCATACCTGTTGGGAAGGAGTGGGCAAGGGAGTCAGATTTCTTGAAATCTAACAATTATATAATATTCCAATGGGACTCCACAATTCATACGTCTCAAAAAAATCCTAAAGGGAAAAAACATCTGTTGCATATTTTCATATTGCTGTACTTAAAAGCTTCTGATTTTTGTCCTCACTATCCTTACTCTTCAATGGGTAAAGTTATCAACACACCTTGCTACACACCACAGCGACAGAGGGTCTCCCTAGCATTGCTGGAGGAACCTCACATCCCATGACAGAAGTGCAAAGGAGGCCTAAGGAATACAATCCTGTCATTTCAATTTTACTAGTACAAAAGATCTTAGATTATTTATGGGAAATAGCATTCTTTCTTATGTTTCACTCCTTGTCTTAAATTTTCAAGCATTTTTCCTGGTACCTTGGCTCCTGATCTTCCCTTGATCCATAGTCCTGATTCTGGGCTCATCCTTTGGGTCTTGCAGTTAATTTTTCTTCTTCAAACTGACCACCTGTCTGTTTCTCAACAGTAATTTATGTCCATTCTTGGTTAGGTTAGCCTTGAGACCCTTCCTTTGCACTAGCTCTTGAGTTGGTAGTGTGACCAGCTCTGGACTAGTTCAAGGTAATGATACAGGGTAGAAACAAAACACCTTTAAAAAGGAGATATAAAGGGAAGAGAAAGGAAGGGAGGAGGGTACTTAATAGGTTGGTATTGTATATATGGAAGTACAATTATTGAGATGGGGCGGGGATATGATGGAGAATGGAATTTCAAAGGGGAAAGTTGGGGGGAGGGTATTATCATGGGATATTTTTTATAATCATAGAACATGTTAATAAAAATTGAGGAAAAAAAACACCTTTCTTTGCAAGAAGTCGATCAGAAATAGGGACCCCAAGATGGGCTTGGTGGTGGCACATGCCTTTAATCCCAGCATTCGGGAGGCAGTAGAAGATGGGTTGCCTTGACTTTGAGGCTACTCTGAGACCACATAGTGAATTCCAGGTTAGCTGAGCTAGAGTGAGACCCTACCTCGAAAAAACAACAACAACCAAAAAAATAGGGACTCCAAAAGATCATAAATGTTAACCTGTCCTGGCAAGACCAGAAAGGCACTCCAGTCTGAGTTATATGGCCATCAGGATCTTCTTCCTGACTCTTCATCCTAGAAAGTGTGGGTGTTGTCTCAACCTGAGCTCTCCCTACTGTCCTTTCAATCAATCAAATTTCTTCATATACATTTAAGTTTGACATTGAGATTCATCCCAATTAGACACCTAATTTGAATTTCTAATCTACAGAGAAACCCAATCAAAGTCTCCCAATTCTTGCTTTATGTCTCTCATAAAATAAATCTATCAATCATTTATCCATATTTTCTCTAAGGTTTTGAAAATGCTTTGCTAATCATAAGACAAAATAACTGGAGACTGAGAACTACTGGTTTGGGGAGTTCTACGTCCATCCAGAGCCACAGTAATGTACTTGAAGGGGAAAAATATCAGTGAGACTAGATGAGAAATCAAGAATAAAATATTGCAATTCCAAGGCATACTAGATACATAAGGCTGCAAAAATTATTCGTGGTATAGTCCCTCAAAAGACAAAGAAATATAAACACTTTTAGTAATTTTATGGCATGTTTTTCAAACTTTATTTTACTTGTTGACTACAGCCCGTTGATTATTTTCTACTTCCCCTTTCAGCATATGCAGAATTGTGCTCCATCATGTATTTAGCAACTTCTTTTGCACATGACATCACATACAGAACTAACCGTAAACTTCCTGACAAGTTAAATTTCCCCAATGAATCTTGGGCCTTGTGATTTATACAATTATTAAACATAGTGTTGTTGATCTAAACACTTTTTATTACACTTATGGTACTTCAAATTGCTAAGCATATTTTGTTGAAATTGGGTAAATAAATCAAGTCCCAGTATATCATGCCAAATTTCAGTCCAATATGAAATCGAATTGCCAAATATAAAGTTAGAAAAACAAGATAGAAGGACGTTGCACTGATGCCTTTCATGTGGCTGGCCTCAGAGATTTCACTGATTTAGCACGTGTGGTCTGAAGAACAATTATGTCCAAGGCTCTGTTCCAAACACCTGCAGTGCATCAGTATACGAAGTAAAGGCATGCGCCCCTGTGAAACTTGCAATCGTAATGACCAAGGCAATTTAAATAAACAAACAAAACTATATCGGTGGTGTTATTATGCATGTATTACATATTATCAGTAGTGTTATTATTTGAATCCAAAATGCACCCCATAGGCTCATGTTTGAACATTTTTTTTCTGGTTGTTGGTGGTGTTGATCAGGAGACTATGGAACCTTAAGGAGATGGAACATGGATCACAAAAGATTTCTATGGTTGGGTCTTGAAGGTTATAACCCATCCCTTATTTCAGAACAATCTCCCCTTCTTGGTCTTCTGTGATGTGAGGAGGCTCTGTCACAAGGCACCACTGCTGTGAACTCCACTGTGTCTTTCCCACCATGATAGGTTGAGACCCTCTGATATTGTGAACCAAAGTAAATATTTCTTCTAGTACATATTTTTTTCTGTGAGGTATTTTTGTCACAGCCATGAGAATGTAGCTGTTATAAGGTGGGTGTGTGTGTGGGAGAAACATAATGTTGATTGTGTGAGTGAGAGATGAGATGAAGTTTTAAGTAGTATGGTTACAGGCGTATAAAAAGCGTGGCTTGAGGAAACCCTTGAAAGAAATGATGTACACATGCAGACGAAAAGTGTCTAGTAAAGAGGCCCCGAGATGGAAGCCATCAGTCATGAATTAAGAAAGCCATAGAGGGGCTGGAGAGATGGCTTAGCGGTTAAGCGCTTGCCTATGAAGCCTAAAGACCCCGGTTCGAGGCTCGGTTCCCCAGGTCCCACGTTAGCCAGATGCACAAGGGGGTGCACGCGTCTGGAGTTTGTTTGCAGAGGCTGGAGGCTCTGGTGCGCCCATTCTCTCTCCCTCTATCTGTCTTTCTCTCTGTATCTATTGCTCTCAAATAAATAAATAAAATTAAAAAAAAAAAGAAAGCCATAGAGGAATTGGAAATGAAGTCACAGAGGTCCTAGGTACTAGGTTATGGAAGGAATTTTTGTGTTATTATGACAATGTTATTGGCTTTATTATGAACAAACTGAAAAGGAGCCATTATATTTTGTATAAAATAAATACATAAACTTGCTCATATATTAAATGATCCGACTACAGATTGAATACTTTCAAAATTCAGATTCTGACACACTGTTTTCCCATATGATGGTGTTTGGAGACAGAGCCTTCACCAAGTAATTAAGTCATGAATCTGGAGCTCTCGTGATGGGATAAGAGGCATCAAAGAACACTTGTTGCCTCTCTGCTATTAGTAATGTGAGCATCCCAGAGAAGGCATCTGTCTATGCGTCCTTTTCAAAGCTTTCTCTAGAAATCAAGTTGGCTTGTGTTTTCATGTTTCTAGCCTCTATAACACTGAGAAACTAGTGTTTGCTGTTTATGTCACCCAGTGCATGGCATTGTTGTTATGGTCCAAGCTGTCATAGGTAGCCATTCTTGCTGCTGGGATTATAGCAGGGAGAAGCACTGTGATTGTTGCCCTCCTAGTCCAGGACCAATGTGGTAGCCACAGAAGTGGTTAGAACTGGCTGAACTTGACATATATTTCACAACAAAATAAATATGATTTTCTTAAATTGGTTAGAAGTGGAGGCCTGAAATAACTAAGGAAAAAGTAAAGATAATGGCTAGTTTTTATTGCCTAAACAAATTTGTGGTCAAATTTTGGGTATCAGATCAAGTTTAACATATTGGAAATGTTTGAATTCATCTCTCATATTTTTTTTTCAATTTTATGAGACTTTAAGTTTTTTTATTTCATTTTTTAATTTTTATTTTAGAGAGAGGGACACACACACACACACACACACACACACACACACAGAGAGAGAGAGAGAGAGAGAGAGAGAGAGAGAGAGAGAGAGAGAGAGAGAAAATTGGTACACCAGGGCCTCAGGCACTGTAATCAAACTCCAGATTCTTGTGCTACCTAATGGTCATATGTGACCTTGCACTTGCTTCACCTTTGTGCATCTGGCTTACATGGGATCTGGAGAGTAGAACATGGGTCCTTAGGCTTTGTAGGCAATTACCTTAACCATTAAGCCATCTGTCCAGCTGTGTGACTTTAAGCTTTAAAAGCATTGTCGTTGCATTCATCCATCCATCTATTCATTCATTTTTGAGACTGAATCTTGCTATATACATAGCCCAGGTTGGCCTAGAACTCACTCTTTAGCCGAGTATGGTGTTAAACTCATGACCCTCCTATGTTACTTTCCCTGATGCTGACATATCAGACATATACCACCCAGTTCAGTTTTAAAACGGCCTTTTGCTATCAGGCCTTAAAGCGCTGTGATACAGTTTAAAATATTATGAAAATAGTTTAGTAGAAGGCTATAAAATGATTAGAAAAGTTATTCTTCATGTAGCATTCATGTATGCTTCTTTGCAAATAGTCTAAACAGATGTGGATTAAGGTTTTCTTTACTTATATCCTGGGAGTTCAGTGGAGCCAAAAGCTTTGGTCAAAATTGGAAAATTTTAGATTAAGCATTCTAGAAAGTAAATGTGATGAATCTAAAATATCTTTCAGGAACAATTTAGAGAATAATCAAGTACTGCTTACTGCATATGCTAGGTGACATTTGGAGTTTAAAGTAATTCTGGCCAAACTTCTCAGGGTCTTAGTGTTTTTATCTGCAAAATGGATTTTTTAAGGGCTTTTTTGGGAAATAACTTTCAAAATTTATGTTTAAGTGGGCTATATAAGCTATGAAATGCTTTAAGACTTTTGGAATCAGAGCACCTATGTAAACATTAATTCTTTGATTCTCTCTGGTCATAAGAATACACTGTATTGAATGTATATCAAGGATCACCTACATGACCAAGGACAAATCAGTGTTTACTAATATTAAAAAATCCTATTTCTTCTATGATTTTAATGAAACTATGTATGAATACTCTTCACTATTCATGTTATTTGTTCTACCCTGTGAGTTGCCTTTCCCAATATTTGATTGACATTTGTGACCCTATCACACCATGAGACTGCCAGCATGCCAAAACAGAATTAGTTTGAGTGTACTCAGATACACTTGCACATTCACAGTTATTTTCTGATCTTCGTCAGAGTAGTAACATGTCTCTTGAAATATCCTTGGTTCCATCTGCTTGCTTTAAGGGCTCAATTTAAAATCCTGCCTGGTCACATATGGCTGTGAATGAATGTCTCTGACTTAGATAAATGGATGTGGAATGTTCCAGGTCAGAACATTAAGATGGTTTCTCAGTATCTTTCTGGAAAGAGTATGAATAAGACCTCACAATGTTATTCAATAACTCGCTCTGTCTGTCTTTCTCTCTTTCCTGAATATATGTGCACACAGCCGCAGCAATCCATCTTGTGAGATTCCTGTCCTAGTCAAAATTTAAGAATAGGGAAATAGGGAAACCTTTAAAGCAAAATATTTATTGTAAGTCTTCTAAAGACTGAACATGACTTCATAGAAACAAATAGAAATGATCACTTTCCTTTTTTTAGTGAAAATTTAAAAACATGCAAAAAAGGGGATAGGATAGTAAATGTCAACTTCAATAATTACTAATATTTTGATAATTTTGTTTATTTTCACTCCTTTTCCACATGCATTCACCTGTTTTTTTCCCTTTTAGAATATTTTAAAAGCAAATCTCTATGCCAAAGTCCATTTTGAAACAATAACATTTAATTTGACAATTCAACATTACTAATAATGAAAAAATTAACAGTAAATCTTCATTTATTTGAATCAAGTCAAAATAGTGTTTTCTTTTCATACTTGTACAATCTCTTTCCTTCTTATGCCATTAAATTGCTAGAATCTCGGGTCTTGAGTGATAGCTTGTTTCTTGATCTCTACATGGTTATTTCTTTATTGTACACCTAACTTGCAAAAGGTCAATTTTAGTAGCCTTTGTAGTGAACTAAGGTCAATAACTTAGGCAGAATATATAGCATCTCTTCATTCTCAGTAATTATTTAGGACTTGAGGGACTTTTGAGTGATAGGAAACTTACAGTATGGGCAAAATATGTACTTATGTTTTAGGAAATTTATACTAGAATGGAGTTCAGTAATGGGACTGATGGCAAGTTTTGGAATAGCAACTCATCATCACAGGGCTTTGCAGGTCAATCTCGCTCTAGTATTCATAGTATTAGGATTTCTGTTCTTTAATATTCTATTATATTTGTCTTTTTTGGGCCTATAGTCATCAAAAGCAATTTTTATGTTGTTTTTTACTGAGTATATCAGCTAATTTGTGAATTAATAAGAGATGTTTTTTCTAACAGTGTGAATAAATTCCTATGAAGAAAATAGCCATTAAACTTTGTTTCTATGACTTTATATAGAGGAAAAATCATTTTTCAGCTTTTTCATCTAAATTCCATGAAGAAGCGTGTGGCATCAGAGCCACACTGAAAATTTATAGTTGCTCTATGTTCCCAAACTTCTTATAACTTCTCGTGCTAGAACAAAGGAATTCTACCAGAAGTACTGTAAAAAATGCCTGTTAACCAAATTTGTACCTCAGTATTTGCTGTTTTACTTTGCCGGATGGCTAGGGATTGAATGCAAAATTAATGTTTAAATGGTATGATAATCAAGGTTTTACTATTTATCTGACATACATTGAAGTATAACAAGAATTTTTGAATAAAATTTTATATTTTGTTGTTTAAATCATTGCATGTGCTAGTTTCAAATGATCATACAATTGTCCTTTAAAATTTGGCTTCCTGGCAAGTATATCAGCACAGAGAATTCAATTCCTCAGCCTTCAGTGGGTAAAGATAATAGAAATCTTGACTTTGATAAAAACAGAAATGTTCCATAGGTTGGTTCTGCTATTATGTGTGAAACAAAATCTGCTTTGTAACAATTGCAGGCTGCATATCTACAATATGTAGATATTTCGAGACGTGAAAAATGCTACATAGGCTTGTGATGTGATAGCAGAGAATAGAAACCTTCAGTTCTACTAAAATGCATTAGCCTATTCCAGGACTCATGTTAGCTGAGCTGACGACTTTCCTGGTACTGCTAATATTTGATAGCTGTGGTCATTCCATGATTGAAAACTTACCTAAAGAGTGTGGGGAAATGCTTGAGATATGTTTGTGGCTAACAGCAGAGCCCCCATGTGGCAAACTTGTGATTTAAGCAAAAATTGAGTCAGTCCACAAGCAAACACTATGGGTGCTTCATAAAATAACATGTCATGGTGATGACGAAAGGCAACAATAAAATAAAGAAAGGTATCAAAGTAGTAGAAGCGGAGGGAGGAAAGAGGTCAGAGGACAAGAGAGAGTGACAAAAGGAGACTACTATCAAAATATATCTTGTACTTACACAAAAATTGTCCTCACATTTTTCTTGGTGGTGTGGATACAATGGTTGAGAAAGACAAATGTCTACCATCAGAAGATGTGTTCCCTGGCTGATGAGCTAGAAACGTAAACCTCATAGCAACACACTCCATGTTAACTAGTGGCTGAAGGAAAAATCAGGGTAAGGCTAGTTTCAGTGAAGTGAGACGGTCATATACAATGGAGGATTTATAGGTGAGAGCCTGCAGAGAACGGCTCACATGATTATTTCCCCTCAGATGCATTCATCTTTTGTATTTCCATCAGTCACTACTAAAGTGAAAGGGAAGGTCTGGAAAGATGGCTCAGCTGGTAAGGGTGCAAGATCTCAGCCCAGGTTCAATTCTGGTACCACATAAGCCAGGTGCACACAGTGGCTCATGCATCTCGAGCTTGTTTGTAGTGTCAGGAGGCCCTGGTGCACCCATTCTCTCTCTCTCTCTCTCTTTCTTTTTGTCTCTCTCCTTTTCAAATAACGAGTAAACGATTTAAAAAATATGGGGAAAACAACCTCTTTTTAAACTCTACACTTTTTAAATTTTACACTTTAAATTCTACACTTAACTTTTAACAAGTGTGTATAAATTGATGAAGGTTCTCATAACAACCAGTTCTCCAATTCCCTGAATATCAGCTGGGTTTGGTAAAATTCAAGTATGGTAGTACCTAACTTGAATTAAGATAGTGCCCCCTATTTTTAAATACCATTTGAAATATGTTCCCCCAGGTTACACAAATTTCTATTTAATTTTGTTACAAATTGTTATTTCCTAGAACTTTTGATTTATATTTATTAATTTGCTATTGTGGTTCATAGTGCTCAGGTAAATATCAATTATGTGGTTGAGTTTAAAGTATGTAATAAAGGAGGTGGATGTACAGACAGATGAAGAGGGAGTGGATAGAAGTACAAAAGATTCCAATGACAGGATTTTTCCCCATAGAATTCAGTATGTGACACTTTGTGACATGGGGTTGTGGTGTGTTTGTAAACTTAGAAGTTCTCTAAACCTTTTTTGCTTGATAATGTTTGAAAAGGTTTTGTAGTATAGGCAGATTGATGTTAAGTCAATCTCTAACTCCTTTTTCCTGCACAGAGGTAGTACTTAGTATTCTGAAAGCCCCAAGATTTTGATCATGGCTTGATTTTTCTGATGGCTAGGCCTTGCCTAGAAGATATCTAGGGGGTCCATGAAGAATTTGCTCATTAGAACAAAAAATACGCCCAGCACCCGCATAACTCAGCAAATGGAAAGGAATTTAGGCACTTTTGTCAGAAATCAAGGCAGAAGCAAGCTATCATATCATAGCCACCACAACCTTTATAGAAGTTTCAGATACCCATTACACCTTTGTGACCCTTAACTCAGAGTGGAAATGATCTCTTATTAGGAAAAATAGCACAGTTGGAATTTTGAACATCATTTTAGGAAACATTTTAGAAAAAAATAACTTTAAGAGATTTAGAAGCGTACATAAAGAATACACACAAGGTCTGAAAGCATGATTGAGAAAGGTAGCTCCTATTTTGTGGTCTGTGTTCAGAATAGTCATGTCACGAGCTGTGACCCCTCCACTTAAGGACTGCTGCAGGACTCTCTGTTGTATCTCATTCTCATGCAATAAGCCAAACAGGAGACTCACCAATAAGAAGAGCCCACCCGCCAGCATTTCCTTACCTCTCCCTTATTGACTTCTTCATTTCCAGTGCTGTGTTTCCTGTGCTTGTGGTGGCCTACTTTCTGAATATCTTTCCCGTCATCAATAATTAAATCCTATTATATTAGCTGATCATGGCTTATGATGTTAGCTTTCTCAGGGTTATTGCAATTTAATAGGTAAGTCATAAGTAGAAAATATTAAGGAATAATATTTATTTATTCTGAGATGAATTTTACACACATCATTTAAAGAGAAATGAAAAAGGCTCCTATTGAAAACATCCACTTCTGTTCCTTTCTGCCGGTCTTCTTACCAATTTATCTTTCCATAGGCAATCACTTTATTTTCGCTGTTCATGCCTCATCATGCTTTTTGTATCATTGATAGTTCAATTTCTTGCTCTTCTATTCAATAACTTATCCTCCTACTTCCCATGTTTTGTTGCTATTAAGAAAACATTAAATTGATTGATAATAATGACCTATGAGGACCGTGTAAACAAAGATACTAATGGAGAAAATTTTTTACTACATAGTTCCCATTCTCATTAAAATTTTACTTTTTCTATTCATTGAGACTTGTGCCTCTATTCTTTCTTCTCCATTTTAAACTTGTTCAATTTTGCCTGTATTGCATGTTATTGATTTGTCTTAGTATTTTTTTATGAGAGAGAGAGAGAGAGAGAGAGAGAGAGAGAGAGAGAAAATGGATGATGTGCCAGGGTCTCCACCCACTGCAAACGAACTTCAGACGTTTGCGCCCTCTTGTGCACATGTGTGACATTGCGTGCTTGCTTCACCGTGTGTGAGTCTTTAGGTTTCTCAGGCAAGTGCTTCTGCTGCTAAGCCATCACTCCAGCCCTGTCTTAGTATTTTAATAGATTTGTCAAATTCTGATGTTTTACAAACCACCAACCCAGATAATCTTTACTCCTCTCTTTGTTTCTTAGCCAAGTGCTTTGCTCACCCTCCTCCTGTATGGGACCTGAATCCCTCATGTCCCTTTTCTTGGTTTACTTCTCACTTTGTTGAGCCATCATCACCCAGAGGTTCCTTAGGAAGGATGAATGTAAAATGAATATTTCACATTTTATTTTTTTAATTCATCCTTACTGATGGATAGATTGTTGTAGATATAATTCTGGTGCATAAATCAGTCGCATTCAGTGTCTTTGACATCCTGATCCTTCCTCTCTCATGCTCTCCTTCAAGCTGAGAAGCAGACAGGGTTCTGGCTCATAGGCTTCTGTAGATGGTAATCCATTCTTCTCCTTGGGATGCTTTTATGATGCTATACATTCCCTGGTATTTGGATAATTTACCAGAATCTTACTGTAGGTTATTATTTTTGTAAAACCCATTTGGTACTTGGTGGGCTCTTTAGTCTCTTAAATCTGGTTCTTGACTTTATGAAAATGTCCTTTTTTGTAATGATTTCTCTCTACTTGCTTCGTTTTCTTTGGGATTCTATGGGGCTGATTTTGTCCATTTTTAATGGATTCTTTAGCCTTTCTTCTCTATTTCCCACCTCCTCATCTTTCTATTGGTCATAATGATTTCTCAGGTTGTGCTGTGAACATTTATTTATTTATGTATTGAAACTTAGAGATCAGCAAATGACTACTAAATCACATCTAAGAGCCAAGTTTTGTGGTCAGTCAGTACTGCAATGATACAGGGTCTAAGTCTTACACACTTAGAACACCATGAGGTGGGAGCTGGGTCCTCAGGTACTTGCCATGCACGTCTGGGAACCTGAGTTTGGGTCCCCAGCACCGCAGAACAGCTTGACGTGATGGCGCACACCTGTTATCCCGCTGGTGGAGAGGAGAAGTGAGAACGATCCCTTGGAGAGGAGAGGTGAGAACGATCCCTTGGCTGGCTGGCTAGCTGCTTGTTGCAGTCGGCTTCCTTTGCCCAGGTAAACATCTACACCAGGCGCAGTTGGGGTGAGGAAAGGATTCACTTGAAGCTCACAGATCCAGGCGGAAGTTCCATCTTGGCAAAGGAAGCTGCTTCCATACATCCCAGTAAGAGAAACAACTAAACAGCCACTGAGGACCAAAAGCAATAAGCACTAATGGGCAGCCAACAGCAAGGACACTGGCAGAACTCTCAAGGGTTCTGCATAACTTTGGGCTGGAAACCAGATCCAGGCCCAAACACACCTTAGGGCTAGACCTGGGTACCCAACCCCCAAGTGACACCTTCTTCAGCCAGGCAGCCGGATACCCAAGTTACCAGCTTTAATAATAAACACCTGAGTCTTTGGGGGACATTAACTCAAATCACCACACTAGCCTAGCCATGTAAGTGAGGTAGAGACTCTGTCTCAAAAAATAAGGTGGAGAGTTTTGAAGAAGAAACCCAACATTGACGTGTGGCCTCCACACACATCTGTGCACATTTACCCTCAATCACA
This sequence comes from Jaculus jaculus, assembly GCF_020740685.1. Classification (NCBI taxonomy): domain Eukaryota; kingdom Metazoa; phylum Chordata; class Mammalia; order Rodentia; family Dipodidae; genus Jaculus; species Jaculus jaculus. Next base: position 9,216,531 of record NC_059119.1, on the reverse strand, counting down.
TATGTAACACATGTACACACACACACACAAAACACATATATTTGTTAACTCCATAAGCTTAATTTTGGTCATTTGGCTTATCATCATAGCACATTATGTTACTATTCCAGATGTGACCACTTTTTTTCTCAATGTGAGGATAGGGTTTGGAGTTTTTGGTAGTATACTGCTTGCTGCAGTGTTCCTGTTTCCTCTGACATAATTTAGTCACTTCGTTTTGGTTTTTTTCATACAGGAGACTTTGAAAATGATTAAGCTTTTTGTGTCTTCTTTCAGATTAGTCAGGAAGGCACAAAAAACTGACAGAAAGTTCCTCATCTGCAGCCAAGTTTTGTGCTGTGGATTTTGTGTCAGCAAGATCAGATATAAGATACTTTTTCATGGAGAAAACTCCACATGCAGAGCTTGTGTGTGTGTGTGTGTGCGCGCACATGGATATGTGTTTTTGTGTGGTAACCTGTATTCAAAAGTGGGAAACAGGTATCACATGATAATATAAATTTTTTTATTGTGTTCATTGGCTACATTTGAGAATTTTTTTTTCTTAAAAGGACCACAACTTATATTTGTCCTTTGTATTTCCCCTTCTAGTGTATTTAGTTGAAATAACAATAGCATTATTGACTTTGCATATATAAGTTAAGACTTGCTGTTTTTCTTCTGAGATACCCTAAACTTCTACCTAGAGAAATAAAAACAATTAAACATGATATCTCATGTTCAGGCAGGCCATGAGTCCTGATTCTTAAGCTTTGTGTATTTTCCATAAACACTTCTAAAAGACTCAAGAGGTTTCATGTAATTTCAAGTGGCTTACAAGCTTTAGTAAGTTAAATTAGGAAAATACTTAGTATTACCAGGTAATAGTGATACAAAGGCTTAAGAGACTTATAGAATTGTTAAGGATTTTGAGATTATTTCATTCAAGCAACATTTTAAACATTAGAAAACCGATCCCAAAGAGATGAAGAAAACGTTCAATTCAAATATGTCACTAAAACAGGATGTTTGGAACTTTGATTCCAATCTGGTTCTTGTGAGCATTCTGTCTTTTTAAAAAGCAAATCAAAAGCTTTGTACTGTGTGAAAAACTAGTGGAAATTATAGGTAACTTCCCTTCTATTCTCATATATATTTATTTAGACGACTTGAACTTAAAATCAGTTTATTAGAGATAAAAGGATGTGAACAAGTTTTCAACTAATTTGTTATTCTCTGTCCAGAGTTACACATTTATCCAAAATATATATACAATGATCTCACTATTCAAAGGTAACCCCTGCTAAGACTCCACAACTTTTTTCTTGAGTTTGTCATATTCTTTACAATGAGCAAAATAACTGTGTAGTTTCATCTACCTTTGTAAAATTTGTTTATAACGTAGCCTTTATTAGTCTTGAATTATTCTACTTTACCATCTCCAAGTCACTGAAATGTAGCCTATTTCTCTATAAAGGATGTTTCTAGTATTCTACCGCATGTACTGTCTTCCATGTGATTAACATCATCTCTCTAAAAAGGATGTTTGTAGCATTCAATCACATGAACTCTCTCTGATGTGGCTAATGTCATCTCTCTAAAAAGGACATCTCTTTTTATTACATTTAGAATATATTTAATTTTTAGTTCTAATTATTTAACAATGATCTGAGAATGTTCAATCTAGAAAAGTATAAGCTTATGAGATAAATTTAAAAATATCTGAGGATACAGTTCTCTTTTTTGTCACTGTTATGACAACATGCTATTGAGTCTATTAATTATCTATGAATGGCAAGTACCGTGTGACAGTTGTAGCCTCTGTCTTCAAGGAACATAAAGTAAAATTGGGGAACTAGACAGTCGTCTGTGTGGGGTGACAAATACAAGATGTTAAAGGATTATACAGATTGCTGTACTGCATAGAGCTTGGGAGAGTGGGGTTAGATCTGGAGGAAGAGATAATTGTGGTTACCTAGGCTCCATCTGTAAGAAGACATAAGAGAGACAGTTTATACAGTCAAACATTTTAAACCATATCAGTGGAGAAATAAATATCTTTCAAAATAAATTTGATTAAAACCTTTGTTTTTCAAATTTTTATTAACAACTTCCATGATTATAAAAAATATCCCATGGTAATACTCTCCCTTCCTCCACTTTCCCCTTTGAAATTCCATTCTCCATCATATCCTCTCCCCCTTGTCTTGTGTAGGCAGTGTCAGGCACTGTGAGGTCATGGATATCCAGGCCATTTTGTGTCTGAGAGGAGCACGTTGTAAGGGGTCATACCCTTCCTTTGGCTCTTACATTCTTTCCACCACCTCTTCCACATTAGACCCTGAGCCTTGGAAGGTGTGATAGAGATGTATAGTACTGAGCACTCCGGTCACTTCTTTCCAGCACCATGATACCTTCTGAGTCATCCCAAGGTCACTGCCATCTGAAAAGAGAAGATTCTCTACCAAAAGTGAAAGTAGCATTAATATAAGGGTATGAACATTAAGAGAAGTGCTTACTGGGCAGTTTGATAAGCATAGTATATACATTTAGCCAGACAACAGCAGACATTACACCCCTAGGGCTCATAACTACCCCTGTTTTAAGTTTTCAGTATCAGGGATGTATTCCCTCCCATGGAGCAGACTTCCAGTCCAGTTAGAGGGCAGTTGGTTTCCACCATGACAGACCTGCCACTATTGCACCTGTTGGCTCATTTGGCCTGGCTGGCCAAATATAAGGCTTGCAGTGTCCACTGTTGAGTATCTTCACTGGTGATTTCTTACTCTCCAATTGAACTGCATGCAGAATGGCTTCTTCCAGATTTCTGTCAGCTGATCTACATGGAGGAGGTTATCAGTTCAGTTCCAGCAGGATTTCTCAGTGGCCTTGCAGCCCAAGTATGTGGAGTCTTCAGTAATAGGGTCTTACCATCTATTCTTGGTGGGAAACCAAGAGCCTTGGCAATGGCCTATAATATTTTGGGAACATCAGAGACCTCCCTGGCCAACACCTCACTGAAAGGTATTCCATCCCTGGTACTGAAAATTTTCTAGCAACAATCTATAGCTCCTTAGTGTTCCATTGTCCAAAAAAAAAAAAAAAAAGGATTCTATATGATTTATTTATATCCTCTTAGATTCTGATTAGCCCTCCCTCCACCTTTCCTTTACTCAATCTCTTCCCCTGACCTCACTTGGACTTTTTCAGTCCCATCAATCTATTCTTCTGCTTACATATATACAATACCATCCTATTAAGTACCCCCTTCCTTCCTGGATGTTTCTAGTATTCGATTACACGTACTCTCTCCCATGTGGCTAGCATCATCTTTGAAACACAAGTTACTCAACTTTAAGGATAAGCTGAACAGAAAATGATTGTCATGTCCATCTCTTTTCAGATTTGGTGAGTCTTCAGTTAAATGTCATTGTAAAACTCCAAAATGGTTTACCCCCTTCCTCAAAACACTTTCACAAACTGGGTACATTATCCTCCTTCCTACGTCTCATGAGTAGCTCACCATGCCACTGCTTAATCAGGATGTACAATGATCTCCTGAGTTGGTTCACTGTGTTGCTAGATAAAGGTAGACACTTAGGAAGAACAGGAGGCTTCTTGAAGGGAGGAACCATAGCCTCCTCCAGAATCTTAGAGAGAAGCCACCATGGCCTCTTGCCAGTATCAGAGAGGGGCCCATTGTCACTTCCTCCTCGTACAGGGAAGGGACAAGGTTGAGGAGCACAGCGATGGTTGCATTCTGGGGCTGCTCTACCACTCTAGAACTGCCCCTTTCTTCTTCTGATCTTGAGTTTACCTCAGCTCCACCTCAAAGCTGTGGTTTGCATATAGTTTGCTTCCTATGGAGTTAGCTGGACGTGTTTTCTTCAGTGTCCACACTCAACATCAACATATGGTGTCACTAAAGAGCACATCATTTTTTTTTGACACTTTTTCAGTTTAAAATTACAGAGAAGAGGGCTGGAGAGATGGCTTAGCAGTTAAGTGCTTGCCTGTGAAGCCTAAGGACCCCAGTTTGGGACTTGATTCCCCAGGACCCACATTAGTCAGATGTACAAGGGGCACATGCATCTGGAGTTTGTTTGCAGTGGCTGGAGGCCCTGGCGTGCCCATTCTCTCTCTCTCTCTCTATCTGTCTCTTTCTCTCTCTGTGTTTGTTGCTCTCAAATAATAAATAAATAAAATACAAAGAAGAAAACTGGTTTTTGAGAACTGTGTAATCCCCTGTTTTATGAGTTGGTTATATTCTTTTATTTTAAATATTTTATTGATTGATTAATTGATTTGAGAGGGAGAGAAAGAAGGAGAGAGAGAGAGAGAGAGAGAGAGAGAGAGAGAGAGAGGAAGAGAGAGAGAACGAGCATACCAGGACCTCCAGCCACTGTGAATGTTCTCCAGGCACATGCTCCACTTGTGCATCTGGCTTATGTGGGTCCTGAAGAAATGAACCAGGACCCTTAGGCTTCACAGGCAAACAACTTAACTGTTATGTCATCTCTACAGCCCCCAAGTTTTGCTTATTTTCTACAAGTTGTAAGTCAACCATTAATTCCTCTGTAGGGACTTTGGTTTCCTTATGTTCCATCTATATGTATGCTATATATGTATATTGAAGTTGTCCATGTGTTTCATCCAACAGAGTATTCTTTAAATTCTGGGATGAAGGAGCTTCAAACATCTGTGATTCTACTGAACAGATAGTGCATACTCAATATCGACTTATTGAAAGGAAAAGATAAAATGATTCAGCAGGGGAAGGTGGTTTCTTCTAATGACCATGTCATTGCTAGGACCTCCTGTAAGGCCTATCTGACACTGATTCACAGGTCTGTGTCACCCAACATGCCTTCAGTTATATGGGAAACATGAGGAGAAGTATGCATTAAATGTGAAAAACAATCAAATCTACTTTTACCTGGGCAGAATACTGGTTTGCCTGTCACCATTGTCGTCTCTATTTGAATAAAACCTGTGGCAGATAATCTCTCTCTCTCTCTCTCTCTCTCTCTCTCTTTCTCTCTGTCTCTCATGTAGCCCAGTCTGGACTCAAGGTCACTATGTAGCTGAGGATGACCTTAGATATCTGATCCTTCTGCCTCCACCTACCCAGAGCTTTGATTACAGGTGTGTACTATCATGCTGAGACCTCTTTCTTCCTTGGTGACCTAAGTTATACTTGAAGGCATTTTTTTCCTCTGTGTCCTGAACAAAAGGCAGTGATTTCATATTCCCTATAAAGCACCTTGGGTAGTGTGGAAAGAAACTCATCTCATGCAGTTTACTCTCTGCCTCATCCATAGCACCATATCCAAGTATGTTTCCATTGAGCATGTCACTAGAATGTCTGTAGACTTAAATATTACAACTAGGGACTGGGGCAATTGCTCAGCAATCAATAGAACACTTGCCTAGCATATGTGTGGTCTTGAGTTTGCTCCTCAGCACTGAAAAAAAATATTAGATAAATGAAAACTTACCAAGAGTACAAGATCAGGAAGGCTAGGTTCAGACCTAGCTGGAAGAAGCCTCCATTCAGTGACTCTTAATAACACGACCCTCACATGCTTACTTTGTACCTGTTCCCATTCACAGTGTGACATGTAGGGTTAAGAGAAACATTTCTTTTTTTATGTATTCTTTTGCAAGGAGAGGGAGACAGAGGGACACAAAGAGAGAGAAAGAGAGGAGTGAAGGAGTTGTCTAGGCACACTAGGACCTCCTGCCACTGTAAATGAACTCCAGATGCATGTGCCACTTTGTGCATGTGGCTTTACATGGGTACCAGGGACTCAAATCCTGGCTGTCAGGCTTTGCAAACCAGCACCTTTAACTATGGAGCTGTCTCTCCAGCCCCAAGAGAAGCTTTTCATCTTCACAATGTTTAAATTCAAGTTGGCATGCAGATGAAAGGCTTGTCAGAATGTGAATAGTGAGGGCTATCATAAAGAAAGCATAGGGGACCTTGTGACTTCACAGAAATGGCATTACTGAAGACTTAACCTTCTGGGCCAAGAAGTAAGTTGTAGGAAAATAAACCAAACAAACAGTAATGATGTAAAATGTCAATTAAAAAATGAATTAAGGCTGGGGATACAGCCCAGTAAGTAAAAGGCTTGCCTTGTAAGTATTAGGGCTTAAAGTTGTATCACCTGAACACATATAAAAATGCCTGGCTTGGTAGTGTGTGCTTGTGACCCCAGGGCTGAGAAGGAAACAGGTGACTCCCTGGGGCTTAGGAGCCGGCTCTCTAGCCTGACTGGGGACCAGCGGGCCAAGGAGGCCAGGGTAAAACTGCCTCAAAACAAACAAACATGCATAGTGTTTAAGATGACATCTGAGGTCATCCTCTGACTCCCACGCCTACAACATGTGCACAAATACATGTGCATATTGGCACACACGGATGCACCAGAAGACATGCACACATATACCAGTACACACACACACACACACACACACACACACACACACACACACACACTTGCACACTGGCATGTGCACACACACACATTATAAAAAGTAAAAGGTAATACACCTAGCCATAGCCACAACTAATAATATTCCTATTCACTTATTTAATCTTTTCAGTAGAGATGATTAAGATAAGCTATGAAACGTAGCCCAGCTAGTATTCAGCATGACCCACCACTGCTGAGCCCTTGTAACCTATGGAGCAGCAAAAAACCCAAAAACCAAAAGACCAAAAAAAAAAAAAAAAAACAAAATTAAAAAAAAACAAGCAAGCATTATTATTCGGTCTCTTCAAGGTGTCTTTGGTAGTCTGCACCATCCTTTCACCCTGGACACCTGTTAAAAGGAAAGAGGCACAATGGTGACAGCTGGGATAAGATCCTTGTCCTCAAGCACTGTGACTTGACTGAGACAAATGTGGGCTTGTTGTCAGGAGTAATTGTGTCTGGCAGTTTGCATGCTGCAAGGAGCTGGGATGGGCTCACATTGCCACTTCAGCAGCTCACGGTAGAAGCAAGAGCACCTGGAGTCACTGTGAGATGCATGACACAAAACAGGAAAGGTTTGAGCTCATGATGCAAAAATCAGTGAGGAATCCAGATCCAACTTTTTTTGTCTTTCCCATGGGAAAGTTAGATGTCTTAGGCAATTATGCCAAGCAACCTGGCATGTGGCATGGGCTAAGTTCATTTAGACTTTTAGTATCGGAATCAATTTGAGGCCATCAGGTAGAGCTTCCAGCCAAGGCTTTCAAGCAGACAGTTCCCAGATGTGCTATATTTAGTCAAGCCAAGATCATGTCTTCTGGAATAATGATGGGACCGCTACACAAAATACACCCTTTATGGTAAGAAAACTCATGGTAGTGTTTTGAGCGTGGCCTCAAGTAGTTTTGACTGGCTTCACTGGTAGACCTCTCTACATCCAGTATAAAACAGTCTGGATGTTTTTTAATCTAATTAACTTTATTTCATCAGCATGAAATCAGAATGTAAATGTCTTTCCCTCTTTCTAATCAATGAGCAGTCATGGTACAGGTGTTGTAGTATCTGTTGGAGGCAGGTATTAGGTATTGATTGTTTTCTCTAAATGTAACTGGTGGTAGAGTGATTTGAGCACTTTAATCATTGTGCAAACTCATCAGCTATGGCATTCTAAAAGTTTCATAGATGAGATATTGACAATTTAAAGTTTGGCATAAACATAATACAGGCTTTTCTTTGCTTTCAGAGGAAAGTCTTTTAAAATAAGGATCTCAGAAATAAACTTCAGAAGTATCAATCCTTACAATATAGTCACAACACTTATATTTTAAAAGAGAGGGGAAAATAATTCTTTATTTTTGGATTACACATTATGTAGCTGATGGGATAGAAGATTCCACTAGAAAGTTCCTATGATCAGAAAAACAAGATAATAACCAGGAAAATTGCAAGCATCCCCAAACAATTGCTTCCTGTTTGTTTTCAAGTTGGCTGTTGTTGAGGACAACAGACATTAGTGAGTAAATATCAACAAGCTTGCAAATGATATTAATTACCTCAGAGTAAGCATTAGAAATGTGCGTGGTGCTTGAAATGGTAGTGGTAACACAAACGTCCCTGAGGGACAGAAAGGACACTGAAGATCTTTGGACTAGAAGATGCAACAGCTTACTGATATATGAAATGAATACACTGTAACCAAAACATGAACAGGATTTTTGGTTCAATACTAAAATTATTTTTCATTGTTGAGCATCTTATATAACTTTTAGAGGAAAAACCCAATATACTTTCCTGTACTCCTTTCTCAGGCTCACTGTCAATAATTAATGGTACATTTACTTCATTTACTTATACTCTCAGTTGTCTCCCCACTCTCGCAGATCACTTTGAAGCAAATCTCAGATGTTTTATAAGCTATCCTTAGGCACCCCTAAAAGGATATAGACTTTTAAAAACTATATTGCTATGTCATTGTCATCCTTTTTTGTTTTTGTTTTTGCTTTTGTTTTTTGAGGTAGGGTCTCACTCTAAAACAGGCTGACCTGGAATTCACTATGGAGTCTAAGGGTGGCCTTGAACTCATGGTGATCAGCCTACCTCTGCCTCTCAAGAGCTGGGATTAAAGGTGTGTGCCACCACGCCCGGCTTCATCCTATTTTTAATTTAGTAAAACCTTGTTAACTTCAAATAAAGTATTAGTGAACATCAAATTCACCAGGCACACACACACACACACACACACACACACACACACACGAACACACACACACAGTCATATGTGTGAACATATATAATCATTTTGTTTAAATCAATATACAATTTTGATCTCCAGGTTGTATTTGACTAACATAAACTCATGGATGCATTTCTCCATCTGTTTTCTGTTTTGGTCTTATAGCTTTGTTAATGAAACTGAGTCATCTATCTATCTCATAGAATTTCCCACAATTTAGATATTGCTGAGCAATAACCATAATGTGCTTTAATTTTTTCTTTTGACCCTTGGTTTCTGTAAGGTATAAGTAAGCATAGAGGGTCAGTCAGTCACATCCAGGTCATATATGCTGGCATCACATCAGGGAGCCCACAATGTCTGATATCTCCTTCTGAAGTTAAGATTTGTGCATAGGTCTCAATGTGGCTGAACCAACCCATCCATTATGAAGCTGCCCATAAATTCTTCACCTAATAGTTCAGGAGTCTCCAATGATTATCACATAAATCAGTAGGGACCACAAAATAGTAATATCAATCATCTCTTTTCCATTCATTAGATAGAATTTTTTCTTTTTGAATTTTTTTTATTTAGGATAAGAACAATGAACATGACATCTAGCTTATAAAACAAAGATTTTTACCTTGAAACAAAACTTTAAGCTATAGTTCACTACTGTTAACTCTAGGTACTATATTGTATAACAGTTGACTAGAATACATTTATCTTACATAACTGAATCTTTATAGCCACTGGGAAGTAATTTCCTCATTTCCCTTTCCTCAGAACCTGGCAACCAGCATTCACTTGCTATTTCTATAAGTTTCACTGTTTTACATTATATAAATGATATTGTGCAATATTTCTGTCCTTTTGTGGGCTTAAACAGTGTCCTCCAAGTTCCTTCATGTTGCTGAATATGGCAGGACTTCCTTCTTTGTTTAAGACTTTCTAGTATTTCATTATATGTTCATATAACAGTCTCGTGATCCATTCATCGGTCAGTGAACATTTGCGTTACCTGCATATCTTGACTCTGCTGAATAATGAATACTACAATTCACAGGGAATGTATATATCACTTCAAGATTATAACTTTAATTCTTTCGGATGTATTTCTCAAACAGAAGTTCTTTGTTTTATTTTCCTGAGGAATCTGCATGCTATTTCCTCAGTTTGTACCATTTTATATTCTCATGGACAGGCTGCAAGGGTTCTAAATATTCCAGATCCTTGCCAAGTTTATCTTTCCTATTTGGAAAATGGTCATCCTTTATAGAAGTGAAGTGATATCTTGTGAGTTTCTTTGCATTTCTCTAGTGGCAAGTGATATTGCACATTTTATCTGTACCTGTAAGCTAGATTTATTCTTATTTTTGGATCAATACCCATTGAACTCTCTTGTCCATTTTTATTTTTTACTATTAATTAACATTATTGATTTGCTATTGAATTGTAGAAGTTCCTCATATATTTTTGCTATGACTCCCTGAGGAAATATATAATTTACAAATATTTTCTTCCATTTCATAGGTTGTCTTTTCAGTCTGTTGAGAATTCAGTAAAAGTCATGTTAATGTTTCTGTGATTATAAGATTAATAAGCCATAGCTTCTGCTGCAAAGGGCTTAAGGTCTAATAGCAGAAAGGGACAAGTCAACTCTAACTATCAGGGTGTTAGTGCCCAAGAGTTCTTAAGGTGCATCCTAATGATTGGCCAGAACTGACCAGGAAAAAGTGAGACACAAAGTACGGGTAGACGGGCAGGCAGCCATTTAGTCTTACATAGAAGGAAATGAGAACCTAGATCCTCGACCCTAGAGAGACAAGGCTAGGGAAGGTATCTGGAAGAGTGAGGTCCTTGTACACTGGTCCATGGAATCTGAATGTGGATTGGAAGATACTCAGTAGCTGAGAGAAGAAAGGACTTCAACATTGAACTATTGAGGTCATTGTTGGTCTCAGATAAGCCACCTCAGTTGTTTGAAAGCTTAAAAGAAGCAAGTCCTAGTCCACAGTGTTGCCACTGAGATTCTTAAACATCAAAACATAACCTGTTGGGTATGCTGTAAAATTTATTACTAGTAAGTGTCATGTGTGCATACACACCAGTGCTAGCAAACATCTCCTGCCCAACTGCCCATCATCCAGCTAATCCTCCAAATAAGTATCATTTACTCTAGACATTTCCACAAATAAAAGTATGGATTGTATTTTATAGAGTCCATTAGCCTCTAGAACAATCATAGTTATTTAGAGCTAGAAAGAATATTATATTCTGTCACAAAGCACCCAATAGTCATGGTACTCTGTGGGGTGCCATGAAATATCTATATTTTAATTTTAAAATAACTAACGGATCTTGTCCTAATGTGGCTCCAACTGTATGTTATCATTTATGACATCTGTTGTTTATAAAAGGGTTTTGTACTTACCTTCTCATTGCTGGGACAAACCTCCATCAGAGGCAGTCTATGGAAGAAAAGGAATTATTTCAAACTCACTGATTCTACAGGAAGTTTCATGGCAGAGGAAATTGGCTCACTTCATCATGCATCCACAAGAAAAAGAGAACAGCCAGCAAGCATGAGCTATGAATACACAGTGCTGGCCTCCACCTTAATGTTGGCTTCCTGGTGACACACTTCCCCCAGCAGGGTTCCACCTTCCCAGTGGTGAAGGGGAAGGAGGAAATTAATCACAAACACCTGAGGCTCTGGGACATTTTGCATTCAAACCACCACAAGGAGTTAGAAAGATGCTATTCTGCTGTTCTGTATGATAGTTGAGGTTAATCCTTGTGACTTTTTAAGAAGCCACTTGTGCTGAGACATGGAGAGATTATGAAAGCAGCAAGGTTTGTCCTGGTACTATTATGACCGTGGGGTTTGTGGCTGAGTTTATATCAAGCCAGTCTAGCTCCAGGATGTCAGTAGCACACTGGCCCCTCCTCTGGAGTACATTAAAAAGAATTTAAGAAAACAAAGAAAGGATATAGCTGAAGAAAATTTATCCTTTCTTCATGGACAAACCTTATTTGATTTTGCTAGCAACATATTTTTATCTGTTTTTCAAATTTTGAATATTCTTTTAAAACAGTCACCTTAAGAACATTGATACCTGCTGTTTGACAGAAAAGGCACCTGCATTTGTAAGACATGGCAAGACAGCTGGTCTGCAGTCAATACAGGCTGTCACTCATCCTCCTGACTGACCAAATATTCTATGAGAGCCAGAGCACAGCGTTTGGGTCTTTGAGATCCAAATACATAGAGGTCACTCTGATGGGATCATATTTAATTTTCAAACATCCATGTCCCAAAGAAATAAAATAGCTGAGGATGATCTATTTCAGAGGGTGCATTCCTGCTTATATTCCAAACAGGTCACTTACTTTGTTTTTGTCATTTATTTCCTTCATAGCTCTTATAAATGGCAATATTACACACAAATATATTCAATTCAATGTAGTATTTCCAATTTTACTGTGAATTTCTTTAGTTTTCAATATTTACCCAATGTTTTGTCTGATCATTTTCTAAACTTACTTTAAATAAAAAGTCTACTTTTAAAATACATAAAGTGCATTATTTAGTCTTGCTTCAAAGGAAACACAATTTTTGATCTGATGTCACCATTCATTGATTTTGATTATATGTAAAAGCAAAAGCTTCTGAATTCTGTCTTTCTTTGTTAGAATATCATGCTTTAAAACTCTGCATAAATGTCTAAAATGGAATCAAAGTGACACATTCAGTGAAATAACTGTGAATATTTCAATTAAAAATATGAATTCTTACAAATATGGGAGCAAAACAAATAACTAATTTTCAGTCACTATATAGTGTTCTATATAAAAATGTCTTGATTTTATTATCTACATTTTAAAACCTCTGGTTTCAAAAGTCCTTTCTTCACATCATATTACAATGTCCTTTTAAAATTTGTATTTAACTTCTTTCTTATTTTTTTTTTTTAATGGCAGCACACACCATTTTTTTTTTAAATTTTTATTTATTTATTTGAGAGTGACAGACACAGAGAGAAAGACAGATAGAGGGAGAGAGAGAGAATGGGCGCGCCAGGGCTTCCAGCCTCTGCAAACGAACTCCAGACGCGTGCGCCCCCTTGTGCATCTGGCTAACGTGGGACCTGGGGAACCGAGCCTTGAACTGGAGTCCTTAGGCTTCGCAGGCAAGCACTTAACCACTACGCCATCTCTCCAGCCCTAACTTCTTTCTTATTTCTTTTACATTAATTCTTTTTATCTAGTCAATAAAGAACTAAGCATAAATTCAGTGAGACACTGTGTTATATTTTTTTTCCATATTGAGGTAAAAGGAGAAGGGCCAGGGGCTATAAAAACAAGTAAACATTAATAACAAAAGACACAAAAAGGAGCGACCCAAAGAAACAGAAATCCAGCGTTCTGCATCATCTTGATCATTTTGAAAAGTGGATAAAGCATGGTTTGGGGATGACCTCCCACCACCAGTTCTCAGTCTACTATGCCTAAAACATGCTGCTCAAATTATTAACCACCTCTGGCAACTCAACTTCCTTATTTCTTAAGATAAACACACATGAATGACCTCTCAGATTGTTTTGAGAACATGTCACATGTAATAAGTTCATGGATTTAAGTGAACACCTAATTATGATTGTTTTGTATAAAGTATGTTCTAGAAATAATTTTAGGTAACAATATTTTTTCTTGTTGATTTATTTGGCCCAAATCCTTTGTAGATTATTCTTCTCATATTTCATATTAAAGATTTCATATATTAGACATAGTACTAGGTAAAAATCACATACAGATAAGAAAACAGTGCCTTATTGGAGAAGTTTGCCAAATTTTTCTGGTGGCTTCTGAATAGGGGACCGTTGATTTAGTCTAGGTATGTTATGATTTTTTTAAGTAATGTGTAGGGTAATTAAGGAGGATAACACATAATCTATAGCAAAATAATTTCAATATTACATTCATTTCCAAAAGGATCTAGATTGCACTGAATTTTGTTGTAGTAGGGATCCCTCATTGTTATTTAATTTTTATTTATTTAAGAGAGAGAGAGAGGGAGGGAGGGAGGAAGGAAGGGAGGGAGGGAAGGAGAGAGAGAGAGAGAATGGGCACACCAGTGCCTCCAGACACTGCAAACGAACTCCAGACACATGCGCCACCTTGTGCATCTGGCTCACCTGGGACCCAGGGAATCAAACCAAGGTCCTTTGTCTTTGCAGGCAAGTACTTTAACTACTAAGCCATTTCTCCAGCCTGGATCTCTCATTTTTTTATCCTCAATGAAATAAACTTAATTTTTCAATCTTATCCTGAAAACTTGCTTTTCTTTCTCTCTCTTACACACTTGTTTTGTCTTCCTTCTTTCCTCCCTCTTCTGTCTCCCTCCTTCCCTCCCTCCCTCCCTCCCTCCCTCCCTTTCTGTCTCTCTCATTCTTTCTTTCTTCTTTCTATTCTTCATTTTGTGTGTGGCATGACATTTGTGTGGTATGTGCGTGTTTGTGTGCAGAAGTACATACCTCTTGCATGCGCATGCTTAACTCAGAGAAAACTGTCAGGTGCCCTCCTCTGTCACTCATCACCTTGCTTCTTTGAGATGTAACATCTCACTGATTCTGCACCCGGTTGTTTTTATGTTTTTTTTTTTTTTTTTGATCCCCAGTGATTCTGTGTTCTCTGCTCCCTGCAGGACTCGAGTTAAAGATGTGTATGACCATGACCAGCTGTTTTATGCTGGTTCTGGGGAACTGGGGAGTGAAAATCAATCTTGGGCTCCTTCAGGCTTTCATGCTTGTGCAAGAAGCAATGTTAACTACTGAGCCAGTTCTCTGGCCCTTAAAGCGCTTTTCAAATTCATGGCTAGGGGCATGAAGTTGGCAACACAATGGAAAAACTCTACTATAAGATTCAGAGGTTGTCAGGTGGCATTCTTAGGCTTTGGGTTGATGGAAGCTAGTAGTCTGTTCATTCCACAAGGTTTCAGATGATGGCCCAGTGGGCAGTGAGGAAGGGAGCCAAAGAGAGTTTAAGATGATTTGGTTCCAGAACTGCAACATTCTAACTCTCCACAATCATGAAATTCTCATCAATCAGAATCTTTAGCACAGTGTGGCTTTTTTTTTTTCTGGGAATTTTAGTTCACATAATTTAGTCTCTCTTTTATATAAACACAATTCAAATAATGAGAAGTTTAGCACACATTGATTAATTTTTGAATTTTAAATATTCTCAGATGTCATTCAGATCTTTCCTTGCATTTTTTTTTTTTTTTGAAGGATTTCCTGCAATGGAAACTGGCATACAAAGACCTGAGGGTCATTCCGCCTTTCAACCTGATTTAATGCGTTTACTTCCTGCACTAAGATCATTTATAAAACTCCCAGGAAAGCAGATTTATCTGTTACTGCGTATAGCAACCCTCAGAGAGACAACTAAACATGACAGTTGAGGGGATTCACAATCAAAAAGAAAAAGCCACAAGCAGAGTTGAGAGCCATATAATTATCCTTGTTCACACTGTGACTAGCTTAAAATGATTTATTCAAAATGGTTATCCTGCACCCTTAGTCACCTCCCTTCTTGACTACGTGCTCATTTTGATTTTAGCATTTGTCTATAGAATGTATTTGTTCTTCCTCTTGAGAGGGAATTGTTCTGCATTTTCAGTAGTGTTTAAATCAGTTAATCATATTTCCCAATTATCCTGTAACATTACTTATTTGCATTTCAAGCTGCAATGTTCTTAGAGAAAGCTTAATATCTTCATTATACATACAGTCATGCTTAGCTAATTAGCATCAAGAATGCTGCAATTTAACCCTGGATGCCACTATTTCTGGCTTCAATGATATATTGGACTTTCTCATTTACAAAAAGTTTAGAAGGGAAAATACCATTGTTAAATTCTACTTCTTGTCTCTTTCAGAAACAAAGGCTCCCTTTGGAAAAATAGACACAATATAAACATGCTATAGTCATCTATTGGTTTATAAATGTAAGCATCCTTGAATATTTTCCCGGAGACTCATACAATTTACAATATAGTTGATGAAAATTAAACTGTATTAGTTTTCCATAAACATAATTATACTACATAATTAATTTATAAAAATTACTGTTTATTTTTTCAGTTTTATTGGGAAATAAGAAACTGATTCACAATAATGAAACTGAAGGAACATTTTGCATTTTGATATGCCATTAATTAAAAGACCTGACTTTCAGAAGCACATTCATTATTTAATTTAAAAAAAAATTAATTATTTATTTTATTCTATTCTATTTTTTTTTTTTTGAGAGAGACACAGAGTGAGACAATGGGTGCACCAGTGGCCTCCAGCCACTGCAAACGAACTCCAGACTCATGTTCCACCTTGTGATCTGGCTTACATTGGTCCTGGGGAGTTAAACCTGAGTGCTTAGGCTCTGCAGGCAAGCACCTTCACCACTAAGCCATCTCTCCAGTTCATATATATTTTTAAAAATATATATATTTATTTATTTGCAAGCACAGAGAGAGATAGAGAGAAGATACAGAGAATGGGCATGCCAGAGCATGTACCCCTTTGTGCATCTAGCTTTACATTGGTACTTGCGAATCAAACCCATGTTGTTAGGCTTTGCAGACAAGTGACTTAACCACTGAACCATGTTTCCAGCCCACATTCATGGTTGTTTTATGAGAGAGAGAGAGAGAGAGAGAGAGAGAGAGAGAGAGAGAGAGAGAGAGAGAGAGAGAAGGAGAGAGAGGGAGGGAGGGAGGGAGAAAGGGAAGGAGAGAGAATTGTGTTCCAGGGCTTCTAGCCACTGCAATTGAATTCCAGGAACATGTGACACCTTGTGAACTGTGTGCATGTGTCACCTTGTGCAGCTGGCTTAAGTGGTTCTAGGAAGTCCAACCCAGATCCTTTGACTTCACAGGCAAGTGGCTTAACTGCTAAGCCATCTCCCCAGACCTATATTCATAGTTTTGAGTGGAAATTTTTGTTGTCATTGCATTTAGGCCTTTCTTATTTTTCCACTGAGAATTTCTTCTTTTAATTATTGGTGAAAAGAAAGAAAAAACCATGGTTACTTCTGTCTTAAAAGTAAGTCTTGAGATTGTAATAATTTTAAAATTTTTGGCTTGGATTTTTAAATATAGTAAATATTATACAAAGTTCCAAAGCATAGACTGAGAAAGTCAAGTGACTAAAATCAGGTTATATATTTGGCAAAAAAATGAACAGGGATAGAGCCGGGTGTGGTGGCACATGCCTTTAGTCCCAGCACTCAGGAGGCTGAGCTGAGATAGTAGGATCGCCATGAGTTTGAGACCACCCTGAGAATACAGTGTGAATTTCAGGTTAGCTCTGGATATCCAGTATAGTGCTATTGCCTCATCTTAACCTGTGAACTCTTGATTTGAGAAAGTTGATGAAATGGGCACAAAGGCTGTGTAGTAATGCTGATATAGGCATGGATTTGTATCCATAGTACTGTCATTTTTTTTCTCTAACCCTCCCTTCCTCTTAATGGAATATTTCTTTAAAATCCACACAATGAGGACAAGGGAGACTTTGGAACACACGCAGAAACAGCTGTATGCAGCCGCATGGGAGCTTAGGGTTTTCTTCAGAAGAAACATTGACTGATTACTCTTACAGTGAAGACAATGCTTGACTGTTTTTCAGAATATGATGTAGAGTGATGAATGGCGCGATTAAAATGCCCTTCAGAATTTTATCTTAGATCTTTGCAGAAAAGTTTGACATACTTTGTGCTGGGCTTCCATAGTGAGATGTACTTTGTTAGATCTGCCACACCCATTTATCATGAACATAAATTGACTTAGTCTAACTTTTGCAGAAATGCCTAGTGTAGCATTTCTTTCCATTTCTGTCAACCCTCTGCTTGTCTTCCCAAACTATGTTTTTGTGTTAATGTATAAAAATAAAGTAAGCCAGGTGTGGTGGCACATGCCTTTAATCCTAGCACTTGGGGGGCTTAGGTAGGAGGATCAGTGTGAGTTCAAGGCCAGCCTGAGACTACATAGTAAATTCAAAAAATGAAAAAAAAAATGAAATAGAACAAAGCAAAATATCTTTGGTTATATGGTGGTTAACTTGGTGCTAATGTCTCACAACGTAGAGATATATAATAAAAGCTCAATTAGACGGTTCAGTTCCACCAGGCACAGCTTCCCAGATCTGAGATCTGGAACAGAGGCAGGATAATTTCAGGTTGGAGAAGGTGTTACAGACTGGCCAGAGATCTCTTCCAGAATTGAGGTTGGTAAGTCAACAGCTCCTTTTTATCCCCTGCTACTACCACATGCTCTGAATTGATGCCTTTATTCCTTAACAAGGAATTCATTTTAGTGTTTTACTGATTTCTTATTCCTTGCATCACTATTCTCTCTCCATCTCTCTCCCCTGAGCCATTCCTAGTCTCTCTCTCTCTCTCTCTCTCTCTCTCTCTCTCTCTCTCCATACATACATACATACATACACACACACACACACACACACATATTTAATTTTCAGCTTTAAAAAGAAATGAACCTGGTGTATTGCTGGAGCTCAGAGGAATGTTCACTCATTAAGTGTTTCTTTCTCTGCAACTGACATTCACAGTTGCATTAAGGCTGAGAAAATAATTCCATGAGATTTTAGTAAAAGCTGTCATCAAACTGCATGTTCAGCCCTCCCCCCCGCACCTAATGGGAGACCTTTTGTTTTAGTCCAAGGGGTTAGTAGTCTGCCCTTTCTTCCCTCCCTCCCTCCCTCCCTCCCTCCCTCCCTCCCTCCCTCCCTCCCTCCCTCCCTCCCTCCCTCCCTCCCTCTCTCTCTTTCTTTCTTTCTTTCTTTCTTTCATCTGCAGGTTTGTATACACAAAGAAAGAGAAGGCACCTCTACTGAGAAAGAGTAAAAGTGGCTGTCATTTTACAGATAGTTTGTTTAACTTGTATTTTGCTTAATTCTTAAAGATTTCTCCCGCAGCTACTGATGAACTTTTAAGTGCCAATCTTGATATGTTTATGTAGGGAGAGAGCTAGCATGCATTGCATAACTGTTAGCTAGGAAACCAGTGGAGCATATAGAGCAAAGGCAGTGATTGACAACTCTCTTGACATGGTGAAACGCCACAAATCTCCATCACCTTATGTTGGGAGATACAGCACAGCTCTTAGAAATGTGATTGCAACTCAACATTAGTTTGGGACTGGCAAATCAATCAACAAATCAATCAAGCTTTCTTTTTTAAAGCAGTACTTAAAAAAAAAAATAAAAAGACAAGCAGATTTACCTCAGGATTGATTTGAAGTTTGATGAAGTGAAGAAAAGCAAAAAACTTTTCCCTTTTGGTATTTTAAGAACCAGAAGCTTTGCTTTTAATCCCATTGTTTGATATTGACAGAGGAGAGTGTCCAGACATGTCCAGCCACCATCGCAAAGGGACAGAGAGTATAAACTCAGGTAAAACCTGGAGTTAAGGAAAGGGAAGGAAGGGGGGGAGGTAGAAAAGGATAAGGTTTTTTCAGGGATTTCAACCTCCCTGACAACTTCAGCTACTGGCAGCAGTGTCTGTGGATGCTGCAATTAGTTGAAGATGTTCATAGTAGTAAAGAGAATCAGTGAGATCTTTTGTGAGGGTGTTTCCAACACGTTCATGACAAAAATATGAGTAGGAAACAAAACTCCATACACCTTAGAGATGGCTTTGTAGGCAGAGTGACACAATTCCTTATGTCTGTGAGTTTGATAGAAAGTCAGAAAAAAGGCCTTAGTATTGGACTATGATATGATCATGGCAGAGACTGGACCTGGCGTCAGAGCAAAGACGGCTGACTGAAACTTTGTCTTCTCTTCTACTCCTCCTTTTTCTCAGTCTCCTTCTCCTTCTTTTTCTTCCTTTTTAAAGAAATTGTTCCCTGATCTACTCCAGTCCCACTTTTTAAATAAAAATGTTTTATTTATTTATTTGAGAGAGACAAAGAGAAAGATGGAGAGGGGGGGGGGGGAGAGAGAGAGAAAAAAAAAAACAAGCATGGGCATGCCAGGGCCTCCTGCCACTGCAAATGAACTCCAGACACATGTGCCACTGTGTGCTTCAGGCTTTATGTATGTACTGGGGAATCAAACTAGGGTCATCAGACGTTGAAAGCAAGCATTTTTAATATTTGAGCCATCTCTTCAGCCCAATACTATTTTTAACCTATTTCTCTTTCTTTAGTCTTTTTTTTTATTATTTATTTATTTACTTATTTTTTTGTTTTGTTTTTTGAGGTAGGGTCTCACTCTAGGTCAGGCTGACCTAGAATTCACTATGTTATCTCAGAGTGACCTAGAACTCATGGTGATCCTCCTACCTCTGCCTCCCCAGTGCTGGGCTTAAAGGCATGCACCCCCATACCCAGCTTTCTTTACTCTTTTTTGATTCAGGGAAAAAGTTTTAGAGGCTCTAAGGTTGTGGCAATAAGAAAAATGCAAAAAAACATTCATTCTTTTTGTGTTTAACCTTTGAGAAGCATAGACATCTTGGCATAGACATCTTCATACATTTTTAAAGGAGACATGTTACAACTTATCAAGCAAAGAGAGTCCTCTTATCCACTTGGATAAATAGAGATTGGATTAACAGTCACTGGTTTGCTCAGTTAATATTCTTAAGGAAACACAAGGTCCTTTATAGTATTAACAGCAATGGCAAAGGTATATTACAAAAAAAGCTCCACATTATTTCTTTTTTCCTTCTATTATCCTCTATTCACCAGGGGTTTATTTTATTTTTCCTTTTCCTTATGATTTAAAATTTTATACTGAAGGCACAAGAGGGCTAAAATACAACCTTTTCTTGGCACAGAGACTTGCCACCCAGCTGGTAGTTTTATTATAAGAACAGTTACCTGGGGTGGAGATTTACTGGCAAGAGCAAAATCAGTATATCTTGCTATCTCCCCCGATGTTTTCCTAACAGACCTATTAGAACACAGTGTATGGAATTCAGACAGAGGCTTGCCTCTCAAACCTAGACATTCCTTCACTGTAAGCCTGAATGAGGAAAATGACAATCTGAACTTTTAAATATCTGTATTTGTAGTGAGCACAGTTCCTATAAAATATAAAATATTTTGCCTTAAGGTAAATAGGTAAAGAGATATATGAAATTCTTGGCCTAGTATTAACATGGTCCATGCTAATATCTTCATATTTTTATTCACTGCCTTATTGAACAATGGAAAATAGCCAAATTACTTTGAAAGTTCTACTGCGCAATTCTCTGTGCATTGAGAGGATTATTTATAGATATGCTTATTTATAGATCTACACCTCTTATAGAAGCATAAACATTGCTGAAAAATTTTTGCTTTTCATATATATATATATATATATACATATATATATATATATATATATATACACACACACACACACACACACACACACACACACACACACACACACAATAAAGGATGTCTTTTGACCTTCTTTGAAATAATAGTCATGTCTTCCCAGTGTGTAATTTAGTTGGCTTTTGGTGGCACATTATTGCTTTAGGAGCTTGGGTGCCTTTTGATATGCCAGTGCTTTTAAACTCTGTAATAACCTGCGAAAATGAATTCACTCTTTTCCCCCCTTTGAAAAAGAGTGATGGAAAATAGTTTGTGGCCTTTTCTGCCCTTTCCTTACCCCATCCTATGTCTATACATAGTAATCCATGACCCTTCTGGTATTCTCTGGTACTTGGCTCTGTAGCCTCAGTGTATCACTCACTTCCATCATGGGGAACTTTCATTGTCTTCCTTCTTGTTTCTTAACCTTCTGTATCTTTTATCTATTGCTATAGATTGCTTTTAAAC
The DNA here is from genome assembly GCF_020740685.1 of Jaculus jaculus. Lineage (NCBI taxonomy): Eukaryota > Metazoa > Chordata > Mammalia > Rodentia > Dipodidae > Jaculus > Jaculus jaculus. The sequence goes on along the minus strand of NC_059119.1, from coordinate 9,194,999 downwards.
TTACTGCCATGAAACCACACATCTTATAGATTCTCTGATTCAAGAATTTAAGAGGGTCTTAACTTGGTGGTTTTGCTTTAAAATCACCTGTATGGGGCTGGAGAGATGGCTTAGTGGTTAAGTGTTTACCTGTGAAGCCTAAGAACCCCGATTGAGGCTCATGAGGCCCCACGACCCACGTTAGCCAGATGCACAAGGGGGCACATGCATCAGGAGTTCGTTTGCAGTGGCTGGAAGCCCTGGTGAGTACAATCTCTCTCTCTTTCTCTCTCCCTCTTTCTCTCTCTGTCTGTTACTCTCAAATAAAACAAAAACAAAAACAAAAACAAAAAAACTGTAAAGCGGTAGTGGACATTGCATATGGCCGGTCATGCCATGGTATTACTGGGACTGGATGATCTCCCTCCAAGGTGGCTCACTCACATGGCTGTTGGTAGCAGAAGACCTCAATTTCTTGTCAAATAAATGTTTCTTCAGTATTCTCAAAATGTCCTTGGGTAAGATATTTCATATTTCCATCAGAAGTGTTATCTTTTATCATCTGGTCATGGGAGTGCTACATCTTCCTCATTCTCCACATTGCTAGCTACCTCTCCATATTCTTCATATTAGGAAAAATTCATTTTTAATTTTTTAAAATTTATTTATTGTAAGGAGAGAAAGAGAAAGAGGAGAGAGAGAGAGAGAGAGAGAGAGAGAGAGAGAGAGAGAGAGAGAGAGAGAATGGGTACACCAGGGCCTCTAGTCACTGTACACAATCTCCAGACTCATGTGCCACCTTGTGTATCTGGTTTTATGTGGGTACTGGGGAATTGAACCTGGGTCCTTTAGCTTTATAGGCAAGCACATTAAGTGATAAAATATCTCTCAGGTCCAGGAACAATTCTTATTGAAAAATAAAATTATTTATTTTTGAGAGAGAGAGACTAGGTAAGCCATTGCTTTAGCCACTGCAAAGAAATGTGTGTGCCCCCTTGTACACATGTGCAACATTGCACAATTGTATCACTGTGCATCTGGCTACATGGGACCTGGAGACTGAAACATGAGTTCTTAGGGTTCGCAGGCAAGCACCTTAACTGCTAAGCCATCTCTCCAGCCCCAATTCTTTTTCTTTTACCCCCCCCCCCCCAATTCTTTTAATACACTTAATTCTTGGTGTTCCATTGAACCTGACTGAGTTTCCTTAAATAGTTGTTTTGAATATTTATTTAGTATTACTTTTGCATATGAATGTGTGTGAGATGTGTGCATGTATGTGTTCTGTGTGCATATGTTCATATTTGTATTTGTGTGAGTACACATATTTGCATAGGTATGCATGCATATATGAGAACATGCATGTGGAGGTCAAAGTTCATGTCAGGCGTGTCCACCTTATCTTTTGAGACAGAATTTATCACTGAACCTGAAACCTCATCAGTTGGGTTAGTCTAACGGGTTAACAAGCCCCAGGGTTTCACTTTTCTCTGCTACTCCAGTGCAGGGCTTACAGCACATGCTACCATGCCTGGATTTTACATGGATGGGGAATCCAAGCTCCAGTCCTCATGCTTACACTGTAAGTATTTTACCCACTAGGCCATCTAAAGTGAGCATTTTAGATTCTCCATCCATGAATTTACCCCTACTGGTCACATGGTCAGCTTCTGGTGCCCTAGTTTGTTTATGAAGTATGTCTGTGGTTCCCTGAAAGTCCATAAGGTTTGTTGATTTGTGGGCCATATGGGCATTAAGGTTCAAGATTGATGCAAGTGTATAATTTGTCTTTGTTTGTACTCATCTTCCAGAAACCTAAAGCCTTTATATCACTGCTACTTGTATCAAAAAGTATCCTTGAAATTTAATGTGTAAAGCCTTTATATCACTATGACTTGTATCACAAAGCATCCTCCAAGTTTAATGTGTAAAGCCTTTACATCACTACTGTCTGTGTTACAAAGTATCCTCCAAGTTTAACATGCAATACTTGGAAGCCGCTTGGAATTATATAAAACCCTCTGAGTCTTTTCAAAGTATCTATAGGAAACACACAAAGCTTAAGAATTAGGATTAATGGCCCAAATGCATGATATCACATTTAATTGCTTTTATTTCTCTAGGCAGAAATTCTAAGAAGAAAAAATATCAAATTTGAGGTTATGTTAGTATGAGAATAATATCTTCTTATGATTTTAACTAGATTCTATAAAAATAAACCTGAGTCAGGGCTAGAGAGATGGCTTAGCCGTTAAAGTGCTTGCCTTTGAAGCCTAAGGACTCATGTTCAACTCTCCAGGTCCCACATAAGCCAGGTACTCAGTGACACAAGCATGTAAGGTTGCACACACACACACACACACACACACACACACGGGGCACGCACATCTGGAGAGGTTTGCTTGCAGTGGTTGGAGGCCTTGGCACACCAATTCTCTTTCTCTCTCTCACTCTCACATAAAAATGGCAGTTGTTGGGCTTCCCTCCAATAAAATAATAAATAAACCCAGGTTAAACGTAAGTTATTTCTTTTAAGAAAAATATAACCAATGACTACAATATGATATCTATTAGTGATTTTAGAATATTGGTCCATACTAGGTTATCAGCAGACAGAAAGTTGTACCATGCATTAAATTTACTTGTAAAGCTACATTTTATAGAGCTGTATACACATCCACACTTTTCCTCTCTCACACACACATTCTAGTAGTGCCAACCCCGTACAGCTATATAACAAGCTCATTTTCTTTCTCACTTTGCTATTAAGTTACAAATTTTAAACTAACAAAGTTAAACATTTCTAAAACTTGAGAAGCTGTTCTCAAGTATAATTGATAATAATTTTAAAATATAATTTTAAAGCAAAACCGTGGGAAAATCTACAAATTTCAATTCAGGGAATAGTTGAGATTTTTTTAGGGACCATTCATATAAATTCTACTATTTTTATCTTATTATAAAATTAAAGACTCATTCTTTTGAAGGAAAGTTGAACTTACAAAAATTAAAAGCATGTATAGAGGTTGAAAATTTAAATTTGTAATCATTATACTGAATACGATATTATAAAGATGTTTCCTTTGCAAGAACATAATGGTCTGCAAAGTCATCCTACTCCCCAAAACAATATATCCCTTCTTATCTGTAACTATGATATAACAAAACATTTTTTTCCCTAGTATTTTTGTGATTTCACTCCAAAGCAGGCCCCTAAGTCAAGGTCTGTCCAAGTCTGTTGTTGATGTGGCTTGTTATTTGAACACCAGAGGGTGAATCAAGACCAGATTTGTTCTAGATTGGCAGTTGACATGTTGCTGAACTTTAACTGAGTGTGTGGAGAGAACCCAAGAATGACAGCGTGCCCCTGCATACCTCTCTTTGGGTTTAGCATAGGCCCACAATTCTGTCCACATTCACTGCATTGTGGACAGAATCCCTGAGAAAGCAGCAGTCTCTGGCTCCAGTACTCACAGCTGACGGTGTTGCAATGACGGGTCGCAGCCTGAGCTCACAGCCTGTTGAGAGCAGCAGGACGGTGAGGGAGGACTGAGGTCGACATGGCTACGGGTTGTCTACTTCTAAGGCTGCAATCAAGCGAGGTGATGCTGGCGAGAACTGAAGACTTAGACATTGATTGCATGTCTCAGCCTGACATCCTCCCAAAGGCTACATACAAGGAGAGCCTATAGGTAGAAATGGTTAGAGTCTATTGAGTAATAGCTTTTTATCATTCTACCATTGAGCTCCATAGTTAAGGTTGGTGTTTCTACCCTGTCTTCCCCAGAGTGAACAGCAGCTTTATTTAAACTATGTTGACCAGTAAGGTTTGGGAAGTTTGGGTGAAGTTTTGGTCCTAACTTAGCCACAAAGGCTGATGCTAAACTAGGTCATGCCTCAAGTCTTACAGCTACAAGGGCCAGCACAGGCTCGGGGGAACCCTGAAGCATATGCCGTCCCTGGCGGTGACACAGGGTGAAAGTTGAGTCTGTCTCCCTGGAGTGCAGACTGTATTGAGTGTTCCATTCACAAGTTCGGGTTTGTAGGTACCTATGCTTTTTGAGGTTGAGAGATGTGTGGGAGAGATAGACCCTGGATGGCAAGGCTGAGGTTACTCTGCGTTGTATCAGTGTGTCACTTACACTGCCTTTGGAAAGGGCACTCAGGCCTGCTTCTAGGCTGACTGTGGAATAGTACAAAATTTAAGTTTTTCTCACTGCAAAGCCTCCTCTGGGACAGACAGCTCTGGACTCTGGATGTAGAGGACTTTGTCTTCTGTCTGGTGCTGAGTATCTCCATGGTGGGCCTGGCACTGGAGTACAAGGCGACTCACTGCTTTTTGTGCCCCAGTGGAACCTGTACCCCTCTTCTGATACCCAAGCTTGAAGGAGGAGGGACCTGGATAATGTGGTTGGGTTGAGGAAGAAGTTACGGGTCTACACCTGGCACTGACCTCTGCTGTATGGGGTCCAGTACTGGATTTCAGGTCTAAGGCTTGGGCTTAAGATTTTTCTCCTTGAGTGTGAGATTCTCTTCATGCTGCAGGGATTCCACAGATAACCTTCCCTCCTCTATTCTGCAGCATGTCTTTTCTTATTATACTAAACCAGACACTGCAATGGTAAAGTAGTCCACATGCACAAAAATGCTACGGTGGAACTCATTACCTTGTCTGCCAGCTTAAGAAATCAATGAGAAAGCAAAGGAGTTGAAAGAAGGAAAAACGAACCCACAAAACAGGCACTTTGGCCTTTTATCTGACTTCTGTACTTGTGAAGTTCATTTGCTGTCTTCACATTTGTATCATTTTTTTTTAATTTTTTGTTTTTTATTTTTATTTATTTGCAAGCCACAGACAGAGAAAGAGAGAGAGAGAGAGAGAGAGAGAGAGAGAGAGAGAGAGAGAGAGAGAGAGGGAGAATGGGAGTGCCAGGGCCTCCAGCCACTGCAAATGAACTTCAGATGTGTGCGCCCCCTTGTGCATCTGGCTAACGTGGGTCCTGGGGAATGGAGCCTCGAACCGGGGTCCTCAGGCTTCACAGGCAAGCATTTAGGTGCTAAGCCATCTCTCCAGCCCTTGTATCAATTTTTACTCAGGTACTCTTAGGCCACTTCCCCAGCTCACCCTCAAACTGAGTAAGATGAAGCTCACGCTTATAGGGAGAAGACTAATGATAACTTGGTGTGTGCATTTAATGGCAATACTCACCTTGCCTTTAAATTACTTGTCCCATGTCCTATGACTTCATTTGATCATGCAACCAATGGTTCCTTAAGTAAATTAGCAATTAGGGCCAGTTGGGCAAAAACATTTAGCCTCAAAGAAATGAAAAGATACTACTCAAAATATAAAATACAGCTGTTCTGGGGGCTGGGTGGTGTCTGCACATGTAGGAACTTGAAAAGCCTCATAACTGTTCCTGACGTGTTGAAAACCACTGATTACACTGGCCATTTCTTTCTCCTACAGCAGTCAGAAAATCATTTAGACCAAAGAGCTCTAAAAACCATTATTCAATTCCCCCTTTTTGAAAACAAGTATTTAAAACTTTACCTCTCCATGCATTTGATCAATTGACTTTTTATCTCCCCCTTGAACAACTGGTTGATTTTCCTTAGTACTCATTTGATGCATTGGTTTTGAAGCTTCTATCTAAACCATTCTCAAACCCACAGCCTTCTTTTGTGCCACAGCCATCTATTCTATGCTGTAAAGCAATTAGAAAGGAGCACGCAAATGTAAATTCATGCTGCTGTTTTCTGGTAGACTAGTCTTCCAGTAGGACAGACAACATCATGTTGCTTTGGTGAACATACGTCGGCAACATGCCTGCATGCTCTGCAAGAACCCTTTGTGCACAGTGTCATTGGCACAGTGGACTCTGTGCTGGCAACAATGCATGCAGCAGATGGGGCCGAGTATAGGCAGTGAAGTGTTCAAGCTTTGTACTCTGAAATGACTAATGGTTTTGATGGCAGAAATTCAAGGCCAAAGAACTGAAATGCCTGTCTTTGTGTTGTGTTGAGTATCTGCAATTAAAGCTATGGGCCACTCCCTTTCTACTCTAACTCAAACTTAATTAATTTTGAATTAAAACAAATAGTTTCCATGACCACATGAGGTGCATTTGGGGTTTGCCTGATGAGGATTAGCATAACGAAGTCTCCACCCCTTAATTATCTTCCACAAAAGGCCCCTGAGAAGATGACTTATACTGTTGTCCAAAGCGGCTTGCTGCTTCTACTGCTTTGATAGAGAGAGTCTTTGCTCTGCACTCTATGCACAGCATCCGCGGGTGTCTTCTTGGGTCATGCCAGTGACCTAACTTGGCCCAGACATTTGGCATTACTCTACAGCTCTAAGAAGGTCATTTGTCAGGGCTTCCAGAACTATTTCAGGCGAGGTCTTCATCTGAATAGAGATGCATTCTGAGCATTAGAAAGTTCTTAATCACATTTTCTCTGGTTATCATTGTCAGAATCACCCTGTCATTTCAGGCTCAGTTCTATAACAACCAAAGTCACAGCTTTTGTTTCCATGCAGCTGGTGGAGCTTCATTACAGTGGAGTCACACGTTTCTCTTTTTAATATGACGGGAGGTCTAGTAGGTGCCTTCGCAGGGTGAAAGAGAATTGGTAATCATTGTCTTAGGACCCTCTTTCTAGGGGAGTATGGTCATGCCCCAAGAACACGAAGAACCTACTAGAGAACAAGCAGTCAGCATGTTCTTCTTCATTTTAAAATGTTTCTGGGTATAGGGGCTGGAGAGGTGGCTTAGCAGTTACAGCACTTGCCTGCAAAGCCAAAGGACCCAGGTTCATTTCCCCAGGGCCCATATAAGCCAGATTCACAAGGGGTGCACACATCTGGAGTTTGTTTTCAGTGGCTGGAAGTCTTGGTGTACCTATTATCTATCTCTACCTGTCTATTTCTGTATTGTTCTCTCAAATAAATAAATGACAAATAAATAAAATATAAAAAAAATGTTTCTGGGTATAGAAATGACCAGGAAAGTATGCATGTTGTAAATTCTTACTTGGTTAGGCTTTGTTTCTGCTAAGATGTCTGTTTGGATAAGAATAACCCAGTACACGATGTGTTTGCTAATCATGACAGAAGCCACAGCTCTGTTCACTTTTGCCTAAAGGAATTGTGTATATTTACTTTGCATGCCTTGCCTTCTTTATATTAGATGACCATGTTAGGCCCCTTGACTTCATCAGTGAATAGCAATGCACAACCTTGAGTAACATTGGAACTGAGTTCACATAAACTGCCATGGGGTGTTTTCACAATGTTTACATTCCTTTAGAGACAGTAGGAGTAAAAACAACTATGGCTATAGGAATCAGATGATTATAACAACTGAAAAAAAACAAAAACAATCTGTCGGTAGGTAACCTGGGACACTGCCTGACAGTGTGTGACCTAGCTGGTATAGAGTGTAGCTCAGTTGTAGAATGTAGCTGTTCTTATTTAATTCAACCCTTTCTATAGTTCCTTAGAGCCTTCTCCTTCTACTCTGCCTCCATCCTATCATCAAAAAGTCATAAGAGTGAACTTTCCCAAGGGATGAGTTTGTGACTCTGGGGCCATGGTCAGCTTTCTCTAGCTTCTGATTTCAGTTTTTGTGAAAAATACTATATGGCAAACAGTAATGATTTTGTTAAAAGAAATCCTACATTTTGTTAGTGACAGTATACAATGATGATTAAAAACCTAATGTCAGGGGATAAAGAGATAGCTTAGCGGTTAAGACATTTGCCTGTGAAGCCAAAGGACCCAGGGTTGATTCCCCAGGACCCACATAAGTCAGATGCACAATGTTCACATGGGTCTGGAGTTCATTTGTAATGGCTAGAGTCTCTGGTGTCTCATTCTCTCTTTGTCTCTCTTCTTTCTCTCTGTGTGCTTGCAAATGAATAAATATAATTTAGAAAACTTAAAAAAAAACCCCAAATTAAAGTCAACCTAATGAAGGAGCCATGGAAGAAAAAGTGCCATGACTTTTGATGTTCTGTAGGTAGTATGTTGCTACCACTATTCTAGTCACTGGCAGTTCTGGCTCACATCTCTCTTTTAGTCCTGCTTGGAGACCAGAGTCAACCAGAGTCCCTGTGGAAAACTATCAATTCTAAGCAGTTATCTTTGTACAAATCAGGGGTGATTAGGCTGTGTTTGAGTAACAAACTGTGAAGTATCAGTAGCTTAATATTGACAAGCCTAGTTTCTGCCCATGCAAAATCTGCTGAGTGCCCATCTGTCTTCAAGGAGTGCTTGGGAGCTACTTAACTCTCTTGAGACGCCATCTCAACACATATGTGGCTTCTAGTATACAATAGCAGGGGAGGGAGAGAGGGAATGGAAGAGCTAAACCACAGTGCCCGGGGACACATGTCCCGGGACCTGGCACAGAGCATTATTTCCCACACTGTCACTTTGTTTTCTTCATTCCTTTCCCATGACCTCAGCACCTGCCACTCAGTGCTTTGAATTGTCTCCAACCTACCTTCCTGGCTTCGGTCTCTGACATCCAAAGCGCATTCCGAGCAATGCTGTCAGAAACAACTTCTTGAAACACTGCTTTCCTTTTGTATCAGTGTGCATACTCACACACCCATCACTGATGATAAATACTATCTAAACTCCTCTGTGTGAGCCATGAGACTTCATACCTTCCTCCAGGCTGAACTTCTAAGCTTATTAATATGAATCTCCAATATGAGGTAGGGTCTCACTCTAGCCCAGGCTGACCTGGAATTCACTATGTAGTCGTCTCAGGGTGGCCTTGAACTCATGATGATCCTCCTACCTCTTGAACATTGAACTTGAACCTTTCAACTTTAGACTGAAAATGATGCTCCCCAAGACAGGCCTACCTCCTCACCATGATTTTCAGTGTGTTCACTGCTTGTCTATCCCTGAAGTCATAGCAGCCCAGAAATCCCAAGTTATTGCTCTTTCTGCGCTCCCATTCAGTGTTCTGGTTACGTCACTCAACATTACTGATTGCAACCACTACTTACTTCATTTGCAATGCCTTTTATTTTGGGTCATTTGTAATATATATATATATATATATATATATATATATATATATATATGCATAATGACTGGATTTATGTTTCTAATGTATGTTTGACAATGTGAGGCCAAGGTGGAATTGTAAAATAATAATAATACTAATCTTTGTTTTCCTTTTAAATAATGAAATCTTATAGTCTCTTTATTAACCTAACTTTCATGATTCAGTGTAGTGAGTATATGCCTATATATTCTTCTTTGAACCAACATACAGTGCCATGATTAGGCAGCAGCTCTGTGGTTATGAGTTCAAGGATAGAATCCAGAAGACTGACTTCAAGTTTTAGCGCCTGCCACTTTCAGCTGAGTACTTTTGGCAATTAGGATCCTCTGAACCATTTGTTGTATAATAGGCATGAAACCTACTTCCTGTTGAGATGAGAAAGTAACAAAAAATCTCCAAGACACTTAGCACAGTGCCTGATGATGACATTGTTCAAAAATACTTAATTCTGCCACTATGAGTATGCTATTTAAGAATAGGCACGTACTAGTTTATTGGTGCTTAAAGGAAATATTTTTCCTTCTTCTTGAAGTCTTTTAGTTTTCCACAGCCATGTCAGGTGAAGGAGTGGATTCCCAGAGCAGGCACAGGGCAGAAGAGTTTTGGCAACAGTTTCCCCCAGTAAATCACACACGTCAGGCCACTGCACAGGTAAGAATCACCTCTGTGTCACATGGTCCACTGGACTACTGGATCTGTTCCACTGGATGATTCTGGGGTCAGCCTGGATTCTGAGAGAGAAGGTTAATTATGGGAGTGTCTGAGATCTTGATTACCTTGACCATAAATTAAGACCATAATGGCCATTGACAGACAGAGGGCAGCTCCATTTGGAAACTCAACACTGATGGTAAGACAAAGTAAGAGAAAGAGAGAGAGAGAGAGAGAGAGAGAGAGAGAGAGAGAGAGAGAGAGAGAGAGAGAGAGAGAGGGGTATCTTTGTTCATGCCCTGTCTTATTTTGTTATACTTCCTAGCAAAGCTGCTGAATGAGAATTTAATTCACTGTGAATACTGGCAGTATGCTATGGAAAAATATAATTCACAAATGGTTTGAATTACTAGGAAGCTTGTGAAAGTGTTTGTTCTGTTCTATTTTATACATTTTTATGAGTGTGATAGCCTGTTTTAGTAGTAGGGTTGAGGTTGCTATGAGCAGGGCCTGGAATTACATTATATTCTAAAACATTTAACAGATAGGTCTGAATTTTAAGGATCTAAAGATTTCAGCAAATACACAGTTGAGAAATGTGGCAGAGTGGGTTTCATACTAAGTCCAAAACATATGTGCACAAAGAAGAGAAAAGAGAATGCAGAGACTTTGGGAGTGAAAGTGGTGATACTTTCATTTAGTTTATCTAAGCTTCTGCTCCCCTTCTTCTGACTTTGGAAAACCTGGCACTTTGGCAGAAACTGCCAAAGATTTCTTCCTTTTCTTTACCCACTATCAAATCCAGTCATTTTTGCAGTGGGGAAATTATAAAAATAATAGTAACCCTTGACTCTGTATTTTTAAAAAATATTTTATTATTAATTTATTTTTAGGAGATAAAGCGTGCACATGTGTGCGTGTGTGTGTGTGTGTGTGTGTGTGTGTGTGTGTGAGAGGGGGGGGGGAGAGAAAGAATGAGCATGACAGGGCCTCCAGCCACTGGAAGCGAACTCCAGACACATGTGTTCCCTAGTCCATCTGGCTAAGCTGTGTCCTGGGGAACTGAACCTGGGTCTTTAGACTTTGCAGGCAAGTGCCTTAACCATTAAGCCAACTCTCTAGCCCCTACGTATGTTTTGTATCTTACATTTTCTAGGTTTTTTGGGTCTCTACTGTAAGCACGTATGACCTCTTTGCATGTACATTTATGTGTATGATTGAAGGCTCGTGTGTACCATGACACACATGTCAGGGGACAGCTTTCCAATGTTGGCCCTCACCTTCCACTTCCACTATGGCAGTATCTCTTGTTCACTGACACTTTTGGCAGGCTATCTGGCCTTCATACTTCTGGAAGATTCTGTTGTTTTTGCCTCCCTCCACATCTTTGGCTGGGCTGGGACTACAAATGCTTGGCACCGATTGTTATGTGAGTTCCTGGAGTTACAACCCTGGGTACTAATACTTGTGTGGCAAGTGTTTTGTCTACTGATCCATCCCCCCAACACCTCCACATATCTAAATTTTAAATATCATAAACCCATACTGAACTGGACTTTAGGCAAGATTTTTTAATCACTTGATTAAACGTGGACACAAAATGGGATCTGCTTTCTTCTATGCAGGCTACTGAGTAAAAGGGAGCGACGATAAGCTGGGTTTAAAGAGTATGTGGTTGAGAATGGATATTAGGTCAGAAATAAGAAAGCTGGATGTTTTTCTTTTTTTTTTTTAAAAAAAATTATTTTATTTGAGAGAGAGATACAAAGAAGCAGATAGAGAAAAAGAGAATGGATGTGCCAGGGCCTTCACCTGCTACAAACAGACTCCAGACACTTGTGTCACCTTGTGAATCTGGCTTACATGGGTAATGGGGAATAAAACCTGGTTCCTTTGGTTTCACAGGCAAGAGCCTCAACTGCTAAGCCATCTCTCCATTCCTGGATTTGTTTTCTTAAATACATTTTCTCATTTTGTCCCCAGTCGCTATGCAAGATACTAACTCACTGATGAGTGGTGAGAGAATTATCAGACTTCTGTCTTCCCACTTTTGAACTAGTCCTGACTCCAGTGGAAGTACTGATAGGTGACAGATTTTGGATGGTGACAGGAGGCACAAGTGAATGAGATGCAGAAAGTGGCTTCAGGACTGAATCTAATTCCCAACCTTAGTCCACTTCAAAGAAACATAATTCAAGATAAAAGTATATGCTTTTATGTGCAGAAGAATGGTTTAAGAGTAGCATCCTGCCTTATTTTTTCCACACCCTCTTCCATCTACTTTGAAATTCTGGGGTTTGCCTCACATTTTGGAGTTTGGTCAATCAACTGGTTAAGATCTGCTCAGAATAATCCAGAAGACAGTGCCCCAAATCTTTACATGCTAAGCGCTAGGCAGAGGTCAATATGGAGAGAGACAGACTGTCCTATCAAAGCAAGCTGCTAATAAGGAATTAAAAGGAGGAGCAATATGTCCCAGCTGACACAGAGGTCAGGCTACCCTGTGCGTTTCTTTGTCCTGAGCCTCTGTAGAAGAACCAAGAGCATGAGAGCCTTTTCAGTCTCGTATCTCAGGGCCTTCAGGATACCTGCTCTCATCTTTAAAAAATTACGATTAGCAACATCAAAACTATCTTCTAGGAGAAAGTATAGCCTTATGCCAGGAACCTAATGTGTCTAGCTCTCCAGTGCCCAGATGCTATAGAACTTCATGTAGCTCCTCTTCCTCTCCTATTCTGTACCCAATGTTCTTTCTCCTATTTTCTTCTTCTTTTTCCCTTGCTTCTGCTCGCTTTGCATCATCTGCATTCATCTCTGCTCACAATAACCAGTCTTCCTTGATTTTCTTAAGGTTAAACTTTGTTAGAACTGAATTCATGATCAATCCATTTTTTTTTTTTCAATTCCAAATAGTCCAGGCTCAGATTTCAATCATGACATTATTTGTCAGCAGGCGGAGTGTGCTTTTGGTGTATGCAGGTAGAAATCTAGGGTGGGGAAGGAGAAGCACTTTAACAGCTGCACCCCTGTGGTAGCCATAGCAGCAGGCTTTGGGTATCAGGACCCTTAGCTCTTATGTAGGTTTGAGATATCATGATTTCTTAGCTTTTGATGGTGGCAAGTGTTACAGTCACTGGGCCTGGGGTGTCTGAGAGCCTTAGCCCTAAAGGCTTAGTAGCTTTCTGGGGTATTTTAGCAACCAGTACCTACAATTCCTTGTCTCTGGCTCTTGGGCTTGAGTGTTGCATCGTGTCCATGTCCATCACTCCTCTCGTGTCTGCCTCGGTCATTCTCTGGAACAGTGTGGCCGCTTCTTCAGTTGTCAGTTCGTCGGCTACCAGGCCGTTTTTGCAGCTCAGCCTGCCCACTGCCCAGCTGCTGTCGCAGCTCTGGGGTCTGCTCCGCTGCCCTTGCCATTGCTGCCAGGCTGCTGTCCCCACTACGTTCTTCCTTGTGTTACCTGATCAGCCTTCACCATAAAACACAGGCAGAAAGACCACTTGAGAGAGGCATTCAGTCCACCGTGCCCAACGCTGTAATACTATTGATGGCAGTCCAGGATAGTTCTCCCAGCCCGCTCTGACTAAACAGCCTGCTTGTAGAGCCAGAGAAGAGGACTTGCATCACCAATCACAGCACACTTTGCTTGTGAATGGAGGTTTATAATTTCACAAATGAGAAGATTTCCACTTTAGCACTAGTCATAGGATTCCATCTTTTCCAGGGAACATACTCTCATTCTGTCAGAGATGGCCATGTATGCAGTCATCTAGTGTCCCCAAGTAGTATGATAGTACAAAGTCCAATAAAAACTGAAACTGCCCCAGTTAAGACTCTAGCTACTGGAGAAAATCAGCTGTGATCATAGTGTAGTTTTGTCAAGCCGTGTGTACAGGGGTCAGCGCTGCAATACCATGGGTGGTCATCCAGGGAGGAGTTTCCCAGCTCTCAGCATAGTCTGGCTGGCTGCTTGACTGACAGTCCTCTTGCTTCAGGTAGCTAGGGCAGCATGAAAGAGTCCGACAGCTGCCAATCATGGAGCTAAATTCCAAATCTCTGCTTGTTTACAGGAAAAGGAACATCAGGAGTACTGATAATATGAACTTAAATAATATATTCTTATTCCTGAGTCATGTATTAGCTCAAGCCCATTACCATTCTGGGGTGTGTATTCTGTGCTTAAATCGCACTTTTCATAAACAGAGTCTTTTACTATTTTCTAAATAACATATTATTATCATCAATAATTATTTTAACAATGTTAAGACTGATATAACAATGCTCAGCATCTGCCCATTGCTCCTTGGAGCAGTGGGTGGGTTCCCCCCACCCCATCTGTCTTAATGTCTTTAACTGTGTTGAAGACTATCATATTCTAAAATTTGGCTTTCATGAGTACAAATGTATACAGAAGGTGCTGGGGAGATGGTTTGCTGTATATGAATGCTTGCTTGCAAGCATGCATTTGTACATATAGCACACACATACCACACTTCACATGTTATATATACACATGCAATAAATAAATATAGTGGAGAGCAGTAGTAAATTATACATGAAAATATCCACATTATATTTTTGAAAAAAAGTTCATGGCAGTCTGATGCATTATTAGAAGATGTAGGTTAAGCAAAGATTAATTACTTCACAGGCCAAAACATTTAAAAATGAAATAATGATTCCTGGAAATGTCTAGAGATTATTAGGCAATATATATTTTACTAGGCTTTGAAAATGAAATTATAAATTTTCAAAAGTTCTTTGGGATGGAGAGATGGCTTAGGGATTAAGGCATTTGCCTGTAAAGCCAAAGGACCTCAGTTTGAGTCCCTAGGATCCACATAAGTCAGATGCACAGGGCACACATGTGTCTGGAGTTCCTTTATAGTGGCTGGAGGCCCTGGTGTTCCCATTCTCTCTCTCCCCCATTCTGCCTCTTTCTTTCTCTCAAATAAATAAATATAAAGGAAAACACTAACAAAAAAAATAAAAAAATAAAAGTTCTTTACCTCTATATTGTTTACTTTCCTGGAAGATGCAGTGATGTGACTAGCATTTATATTGTTTTACTATTAGCCTAATACATGCTTGATTTTCAGTTTTACTCATTTGAATTGGCTTTTCTTTTCTCGCTAGTTTTCGGGGTAGAATTCTTAGGATTTCATGCTACAAGTACTATGTGATTCATCTTACCATCTATCTGGATCTTTCTATAAAGATGCAACAATAAGGAAAGGGGTGAAACATTCCATTTATTTGGGAATGCTAATTGTGATTACAAGTAATTTAGATATTCCACTCTCTGAAGAGATTGAAGGCACTGTGGCAATTTATCTTACATAAGATTTGGGCCTGCCTGACATAACCTTTGGGGATTTAGCATAAGTCTGCCAACAGATATAACACAGGAATCTTCAGGCAACTGACACTGCAAAACAGTGAGGGTTTTCACCACACATGGAACTCTGAATGTACATTGGTGCTGTAAGGACTCTGTATCCACAGGCGCCTGTGCTGGTCCCTGAGCCAGTGGGTGGCTGCTTCTACTACTGCGCTTTCTCCTCAGTAATTACACCCTGTCACTGCTGTGCCTGGGCACTGACTTGGTATGTATCAGAATACCTTGACATTTGTAGATCAAGTGACATTGTAATCTTCTGATCGTGAGATGAGGGCCATCAGACTGCCCAATTTTATTATTTAAAATTTAAAATAATGCAGTGACTATATCAGATATTGGATATTTAGACATCAAATAACCTATTTTTTAATATTTTATTTTTTATTTATTTGACAGAGAAAGAGGGAAGGAGAGAGGGAGGGAGAGAGAGAAAGAGAGAATATCAGATATTTGATATTTAGACATAAAATAACCTATTTTAAAAAATATTTTATTTTATTTATCTATTTGACTGAGAAAGAGGGAGAGGGAAAGAGAGAGGGAGAGGTAGGGAGACAGACAGAGAAAGAGAGAGAGAGAGAGAATGGGTGCACCAGGGCCTTTCAGCTGTTGCAGATGAACTCCAGACATGTGCATCCCCTTGCGCATCTGGCTTATGTGGGTCCTGGAGAATCCAACCTGGGTCCTTTGGCTTTGCAGGCAAATGCCTTAACTGCTAAGCCATCCCTCCAACTCAAAATAACCTATTTTTGATAGTAGTTGCATCATTTAAATATGCTTGGATGGCTTGCAATAGTCTGACTCCTGTTTTTTCCCTGGTGTTTCTTTATATGTTTATGCTCCACCCTTCCACTCTCCCTTACGTGTTGTAGGAGTTTGTTTTCTCATGCTAGAAACAAATATCTGACCAGAAGCCACTTAAGGAAGAAAGGGTTTCTCTCTGTCAAACATGATATGGAAGGTATGGTGCAGGACAATGAGGTAGGGGATCATAATGTGTCGGCAGCCAGGATGCAGAGATAGATGAGTACTGCTGCCCAGCTTGCTCCCCCCCCCCCCCCGTTTAGACCACCTTGGATTCCAGCCCTCAGAATGGAGCTACCAAACTTCAGCATTAAACCTTTCTGAATACCCTCACAGACTCAGTCATCAGTATGATCCCAAGGTGACTCTAAATCCAGTGAAGTTGACAATGACTATTAACCATCATGTATATATATATGTTCACATGCACACACTGAATAATTTAAAAATATCAAGTCCCTCTGTGGGCAGGCAATCAGCTTGATGATAGAGAAGCTATAAAAAGAACTTATATTTTGGCTAGGTCCTTAAGGAGGTTCTTTCATATATTTATCCCATTTATGTTTGGCAAAAACCTTATTCTTGTAAAATGGCACAAAGGGGTTCAATAACAATCCCAATATGGAGAACTTTGGATGTCCTATTTGGGGATTGTTCTATTTTGCACTTAGGTGATTACACTTAATGGTCTTCCAGTTAGGAGGGGCATAACTAGTCAGGGTCTCTGAGGTTGAGGTTATGAGAGTGTCAGAAAGAATGGAAATGATCTCATTCCATTATTTTCTTAAGGAAACAAACATTTTCCTTTAGTTTTATTTTTTGAATGTTTGTCTATTATTGTGAAAATACTTTTTAAAGTGGAAAGGGCCATGTGTCCTTGATGTAACTTCTACAACTTGTAGTGTAATATATTTTAAAATAATATGTATATTTCTTAGATTATATATTTTAGTAAGAACATTTTAATGTACGTTTCCCTTTTGACTATAACTTCTTTCTAGAAATTTCTAAAATTTTAGCTTTAAAAATGTTATTTATTTATTTATTTATTTTTATTTGTTTATTTGACAGATAGAGAGAGAGAAAGAGATAGAGAGAGGGAGAGAGAGAGAGAGAATGGGTGCGCCATGGCTTCCAGCCACTGCAAAAGAATTCCAGGCACATGCACCCCTTGTGCATCTGGTTTACATGGATCCTAGGAAATCAAACCTGGGTCCATTGGCTTTTTAGGCAGGTGTCTTAACCACTAAGCAATCTTTCAAGCCCCATTTCAGCTTTGAAATAAAGACATTTCACATATAAGACTGGGCAATGGTGTTAGATGAAACATTCTTAGTCAGTGATCAAATGCTTTCTAAGTTGCCACCAGAAAAGGCAGTCATTAATTTTTTTGTTGTTATTTCTCTGCATCTACAAGGAAATATAATGAGACTATTAAGGACTGATTGATTGATGAGAATGTAGGAAAACATTATTCTCTGTAGGGGGAAAAAAACCCCAAACTGTTAAAGTAAAGGCTCCTGAATAGCAAATATGTTCTAACAGTGTTCATATTCCTTACGCCTCGGGAGACTAGATGTTCTCTAAGAGTAACTTAAGCTAATTACGATAACAAGAAAAAAGCCCTCCTCACTAGTTTGTTCCTATGAATTAAATGCAGGTCTAAAACAGAATGGAAAGTCTTTCTTTTTTTTGTATTGCCTAAATCAGGTTCTTTATATTTTTGATCATTTATTATATATATACATACATATATACATACATATGTATATATGTGTGTGTGTGTGCATATATAATTGATAGATCATTAAATTGGAAAGTCAGTGTTTCAGATGTGTCTCTAATTTTATCTAAATACTTAATTCTGTCTTGGTTGATTATTGAATCAACAATAAAAATTACATAATATCTTTTGGAAAATTAGGTAGCTTGAGGGGTTGGGAAGATTTCCCAATGGTTAAGGCACTTGCCTGAAAAGCCTAATGACCTGGATTTGATTCTCCAGTATCCACGTAAAGCTGGATGCGCTAAGTGGTGCATGCATCTGGAGTTCCTGTGCAGGGGCTGGAGGCCCTAGTGTGCTCATTCTTTCTCTCTCTCTTTTGTCTCTCTCTGTTTGCACATAAATAAATATAGTATTTAAAAAAGGGAGCTTTCCTGCCAAGATAAATAAATGGCACATACATGAACAAGACACCAAATCAAAACAAACAAAAACATAATACTGCTTCTAAAGAGTTATTTTTTATTATTATTATTTTTATTATTATTATTATTAGTAGTAGTAGTAGTAGTAGTGAGAGAAATCAGGTAGACCTTCTGTTTCAGCTCATGATGCTTCACATGGGTGGCCTTGTTTCTTCTCGTGTTTGTAGATGGTTTGCTCAGTTCAGACTCTTCAAGACATGGATGAGGTGTCCCAGACAGAAACACTGGGGACTTATTCATTGCATTGAACTAGAGGAATTGATGGCTAAAGGGACCTATGATAAGGTAAAAATAAGACATAAGTGTGCAACAAGGAGGAAATTGCACTGCACAACTACAAGCACGGCTTCTCATCTGCTCGCTACCTCTGCATGGGAGTTTGGCATGAGCACATACAGAACTAATGGGAACAAGCAATGAGCAAGGGGAGATGCTGAAATTAGATGGAGCAGAAAAGCATGGGCTGGGGTTTGAATGTCCACAGTATTGCACAAACACTAAAAAATATCCTAGTTTCCATCAAAAGTATGAAATGGTTCAAAACTTTTGGGGTGACCAAATATTTAATAAATGGGAAAATTTAGAGCACAATTATGTTTGCCTTTATCCCTTTTACTGATAGGACAAGGGAAGTTGAATTCTATTAAGCTATGTAGGAAAATGTATGCTATTGTAAATTCCAAAGTTTTGCAGTAAATTTAATGCTACAATGCAGCTTTGTCCATTAATAGCAGTAACAGAACATTCAGTGGTAGAATTTCATGGCATTATTATGTTTTTGCAGAACTGAAGTGGAGAATAAGATAGTAATGACTAGCGTCAGAAGCAGTTTGGTGCTAATTTCCTAATTTGCATAATGTATCTCTTACAAACTGGATTGTCAGTTTATAGGAGGCACCAAATGTTCACATAATGAAATCTGAAAAAAATATTCTCAGCTGAGTCATGGTTTAGTTGCCTAGCCAAGCTGGGTGGCACACTGTTGACTTAGGATATTGCTATGGTAAATCCTAGTAAAAAATCAACTTTTCTAATTCAAATTATTAAATGTTAAGCATATGTTAAAAGTGAGTATGGTGTTATAAAATATTTGTGCATACTTAATTTTTAAAATCAGTAGCATACGATTAACTTGTAATACAAGTCCCAAAGAATTCACATAGCAATGTTGCTTTGAGGTCAATGTGTGGCGTTTGTCTTCTGCTACTTGTCTCACATTAATGATGCCCTGGATTTTACGTAGCAATTAAAGTTGACAAATATGATTAATATCTATACAAAGGAAAACTTGACTATATTTAAGAGGATATGCCCTGTCCTCACAGTTTGCTTTTTCTAGTCTGTCTGCAGAGAAAGTATAAATGCTTCTACTAATGTCCAAAATTATCTCCCATTTGACCCCAGTGTATTTTCTTTATTGATTATGTCATCTACTGGTCTATCTGTCTTATGCACCTCCTGAAGTCTCTGCTTCAATATAGATGAACACAATAAGAAAAAAGGCAGACTATAATGACACAGCTTTACTGGACTAACAGGATTATTTTTTAAAAATTTTTTATTTATTTGAAAGTGACCGACAGAGAGAGAGAAAGAGGCAGATACAGAGAGAGACAGAATGGGCACACCAGGGCCTCCGGCCACTGCAAACAAACTCTAGACGCGTGCGCCCCCTTGTGCATCTGGCTAACGTGGGTCCTGGAGAATGAAGCCTCAAACCGGGACCCTTAGGCTTCACAGGCAAGCGCTTAACCGCTAAGCCATCTCTCCAGCCCCAATTATTATTATTTTTTTAAAAAATTTATTTATTTATTTCAGAGCGACAGACACAGAGAGAAAGACAGATAGAGGGAGAGAGAGAGAATGGGCGCGCCAGGGCTTCCAGCCTCTGCAAACGAACTCCAGACGCGTGCGCCCCCTTGTGCATCTGGCTAACGTGGGACCTGGGGAACCGAGCCTCGAACCGGGGTCCTTAGGCTTCACAGGCAAGCGCTTAACCGCTAAGCCATCTCTCCAGCCCCCCAATTATTTTTTTAATAGGGTTGGCTGACACTATTTAAGAGTTTGGGATTTGTTACATGTCACATTGGAATTTGAGATTCTCCTGAAAAAAAAAAAATGCATCCACCAACATTCAGCTTACTATTCCAGGCGTCAGAGTCTGAAAATTCTGAGCCTGCATTATATCTCTTATCTGAGGCAATGATACATTCCATCTCCTCCAGGTTGTTCATTTTGTCAGCATTTTAATGTTTCTATGGGCTCATTATCTTCAACATCTATCTATCTGTCTGTCTGCCTACCCGTCCGTCCGTCCATCCATCCATCCATCCATCCATCCATCCATCCATCCATCCATCCATCCATCCATCTATCTACCTACCCACCTACCTACCTATATATCTATCTATCATCTATCTATGTATCTATGTATCATCTATCTATCTATCATCTATCTAATCTATTATCTATCTATCATCTATTTAATATATTAACTATCTATCTTTTTTGCCATCATCATTTTCATATCTTAACCTTTTAGAAGCTAATGTCTCGTAGCATCATATGGCTTTGAGTATGATTTCTGTCCTTCTCTGGTATGCACATTGTAAGTTCTCTGAAGGTAAAGGTACTGCATGAATCAATGCTTAGAGCCCGAGATGCTGCCATTTGTATACTAATTCTGTCGTTCCTTAGTAGTGACAATATTTATAGTAATCATTGCCATTATAAGTGCTCAGAATCTTCAATGGATTGGACAGAGTTGTTCCAAATATTAAAAACCTTCAAATTTTAAATTGCAAAATAATTTACAGCATGACATTCTCCAGAGTTAAAAGGCTGCGTTGGTAATGCCTTGGCTTGATCCCCAACAGGGAGACATTGGTATGTGGCAGAATTGTGCAAAGAATGAGAATTAAAGCTATTCTTTTGAAATGCAAATGTGTATTTTCCATGCTGAAGAATATGGACTTCAAAAGATATAGATGAATAATATTGTATGTATAGACTATTATACTTATTCTATTCATTGATGTTCATAATATGTATCCATTAATACCATGGTGAGGGGAGAATTTAAGCATAGGATCTATTTTATATTTGGCTTGGCTAAATGAGCTACCACAACAGAAAACAGAGGGGTCAAGGTGTTTTGATTTTCCTCCAGTGTGTAACTTCATCCTCTAAGGTAACATTTGAATATGAGAGCCAATGCAGTTTTGGTTTAACATTTTTTTTCTCTATCTATCTATCTATCTATCTATCTATCTATCTATCATCTATCTATCTATCTATCTGCTAGGAAATTTATGACTGATTTCTAGCTAATTCATTTATGTGAATTCTTGATAAATATGTACATAATAGTTTTTATATTTTATAAAGTAAAATAAACCCTTCAATTCTTTAGTCTCTATTATGCATTAAAGTATTCAACCAAGTACCATTAAATTAACATCTGTTATGTACCCACTATAACAGGTCAAGAGTTGAAACATTTTTTAATAAAGGCCAAGTGTTGGGCCTAGGAAGATAGCTCAATGGGTAAGGTGCTTGTTTACAAATTATGAAGATCAGGGTTCAATTCCCCAGCCACCTCTGTAAAAACAGGTGTTTAAGTGGCAAGAGTCTGGTGTGCCCATACACAACACACACACATACACAAATAAATAAAAAATAAAAAGCAAAAAGAGATAAAGTGGTAACAAAAACATTTCAAAGAATAATATTTTGAGCAATTATGAAAAATCCTGATCACTGTTCTGGGTCTAAGGTGATACCATAGTAAGCATCACACCTCATCTTCAGAAATCTCACAATCAAAAGAAGAAGATAAAAACAAAAATAGGGGCTGGAGAGATGTCTTAGTAGTTAAGGTGCTTGCCTGAGAAGCCTATGGACTCAGGTTTAACTCTAGTACCCATGTAAGCCAGTTGTACAAGGTAGAACATGTATCTGGTTTTCGTTTACAGTGTCTAGAGGCCCTGGTGTACCCATTCTCTCTTCTCTCTATTTTCCTCTTTCTCTCTCTCAAATAAATAAGTAAATAAATAAATAAAATATTAAAAATAGATCATTGAAACTATGCTTCACTGAATATCCTGCTAGTATAGAGGGAGAGAGCCATGGATTGGCCGGCAGAAGTTCCCAGGCTGGGGCTAAGCCTTGCTCTTAGCAATCTTAGAAACTGTTGAGGAGTTGCAAAATTAGGGGCCCTACTTTCTTAGTGTGTACCATGAGCTGCACATGGCCTCACTAGAACTTAACATTAGTTTCTCAACATTCCACATTCTATCATTCTATATGGAGATTTAGGCAGTAAAAAGTATAGAGATATTAATGTGTATAATTAATAAATTGTGTTAAGGCTAAAAACAAAACAGCAATTTTATTTTCCTAAAGGCACCTCAAAAACTTCTTATTCATTGCATATTATTTTTCTCCAGATATTAACTTTATGGTATATTTTATTAATTTCCCACTTATATAGGGAAAAAGTTGCCATCTTACCCTTAAATATGAAGGCTCATCTTTGGTATCTAGTAATTTGAACTAAAGATGATAATTGTTTCAACCACTACTAAATAATATAGACAATTGGAAGTGGAAATGAGAAAAATATTATTCCATAAATACATCTTCTATGAATTGTTCTCAATATGTCTATTGGTTTTATAAAATAATTTTATATGATAATCATTTTATTACATAAAATTTGCCAAGAATATCCATATAATTAAAAATATGAAAATGATGTATGGAAATAAACTAAGATTATGTAGAATTACCAAGATCATTCCCCAAGAAAAACACATTAATGAAACAATATTATCATGATAAATGTAGTTATACCAAGAATTACTCAAGACTGATTGCCTAATTAGTTACTGACAAGGAGCTGGAACCTATACATGTGCATATTTTTAAGGTGATGTTAGAAATATCTACTTCTGATCTTGACTCGGGTGGGTACTTTCGCAATTAAATTTTCCTAGGACACAAAATGATTCTTTCTTTCAGTGATGTATTAATGACACACACACACACACACACACGCACACACCTACCTAGTCAATCCAGTACTCATAAATATGGATTCAGAAGGAATACTAGCAACAATCTACTGCAATATTTGCATTTATAAAAATGGAAAAGTGATGTCAGCAAGTTGATTTTTTTATGTCATATCAATAGTAGCATAATTAGACCCTCATGTCTGGTATCTTTTAACTATTTCATGGTCTTTCTCTAAAACAGCCCTTTCTCAACTCTACAAAGTAAAAGCAGAAAATTCCATGTAACTATTTCTGTAAAACATCTAAAAATTAAAAATTTATGTTTATATTTTAAAACTATATATTTCAATATAATCATACTGTTCCTTCCTACTATATTGCACATTAATGTTGATAAGAAGGGTGTATGTGTTTGTACTTCAGACCCCTCTGTGTATGCTAAGAAGCTGTTAAATTTCTCTTCGTCTTAATAATCGGCTTCTTGCTAGCTCCATGTCTATTGCAGTCTTTGCAATTTTGCTAAGTAGAAACAAACACTTTCTATAGATAGTGAAGTTAAAGTAAATTATTCTGAATCAAGGTAACAATGTAAGATGATTAGCTAGGGTCAAGTTACAAGTTAATGCAAGCATAGAAAATCTATTAGAATAATTTCATACATGTATGAGCAGAAAAGTATCTCATTTTATATACAATGTATATTACATTACACTGTCTACTAGACCCTTAAAATACAAATGACAACACAGAAAATTTCAATGCTCATATTAATTACATGCAAAGTTAATCACATACTTGAATAATTTGAGTATGCCTCATGCTATGAGTGAAGTGACGAAAGAAGTGGAAATTTTTAGTGGAAATGAGAAAAACCCAAATAGAAAAACCATCAACTCAATACAATTCCTTCATCTTATTGGATTTGTCCTCAACCATATCATGCTAGTTTCTCAGAGTTATGAAATATTTCTACCTACAGTGCAATATTAAAAAAAAATCACACACATGAAGGGATACCCATAGTGACCTTGGTGAGGATCAGTCTGGCAGGGAGCGCCTCATTTCTGAATCCACACCAGCTCACCAGGAGTTCTCTGATTTCCTAGGTTTCAGTACTGATTCTTTACTGATTACAGCCATGTTAGATCCCCAATTTCTCTATGATCTTCTGATTAATATGTCAGTTTGCCTACTCAATTCCTCTATTTGCTTGTCTAAAATATAATCTATGAACACCCTAAAACTACATTATGGTTTCCTGAGATCCCATTCACAGGATATCAGTGGCCTCTCCCATGAGAGGAAGAATTAGAATATGGCAGCTATGTTCTCTTCACTACGAAGTGAGCCTTTTAGCCAGCGTGGGTTGTTTATGTGAAAACAATAAACAGGGCTTACACTGTGGTTTCATTGAGGCAGATATGAGTCTGAATATTTATAGAAGATTTATTTTAGAGGAAAGCTGGATAGATGCAAGCCTAGATTGTGCCCATAAAAATTTCATGCACTCTTAGGGTAAACAAATAATTTATATAACCACAAGGGGAAAGGATTAGAGACAGTTTAATGGTTGTGATTGTCTTACGTATAGTAAACACTACGATGGTGTAGATGTTCATAAAAGAGTGAGGGCCTGTCATGTATGGGAACAGAGAGACATTGCTGAGGAAATACAAGGACCGGAGTTGATACTACCTGTCAAAACCAGGGCCCCTAGGGAGATGATTGGTAGCATTTTATACCCCTATCACTTCTGTTGATTATAAAATTTGCCATCTGTTTGTTATATTTGTGATGGGCTTGATTCTTTGAAGTACTATCAGTACACTGAGATATGAGAGAGCCCCCAAATCCAGAGGTGTTGCAAGTGAACTTTGGTATCTTTAAAACTTTTATCAGCCAGGTGTAGAGGTGCACGCCTTTAATCCCAGTACTTGGGAGGCAGAGGTAGGAGAATCACCATGAGTTTGAGGCCACCCTTTGTCAACAGAGTGAATTCCAGGTCAGCCTGGACTAGAGTGAAACCCTACCTTGAAAAACTAAGAAAAAAACAAACAAAACTTTTTTCAAAGTCTTAGCCAGAAGTTAGTAGCTTCCTTCTTTGCTGTTAGATTTTGGAGATGAGCTCTCTCACCCTCTCTCTGTCTCTTTTTCTCTACTGTGTGTGTGTGTGTGTGTGTTGTTCTAGATTGTTCTTACAAATTCTAAGAAGACACAGGTCCTTTGTGGTTCCTTTAAAACACACTCCATAGTCTCATCTCTCAGAAGACTTTGATATTCCCTTATTTCATACTCTTAAATATAATGATTTTTACTTTGAGATGGTAGCAACTGAGCAGCACAACAGTAATTTATCCATCACCCCATCAATAGTATAGTTTGGCTCTTGAGAGCACATGAGAAAAGCATTTAAAAGCATCACACCATATGGGACTGAGATAAAAGGCAACCTGGAATGCAAAGTTTCAAAGACGGAGTTGACCACATTTCTTTGATGTGTTATTGGTAATATGATTAGAGAGGTGTTTTAAGCCTGGATTTATCCTTATGTATTTGACCCATGTCAATTTTCAAATATAGTTGATTTCTCCCTGTAATTACACTTGTGAGCATTTAGTGCTTTATACATACCGTAGACTGATTGAGGAAAACAAGGATTAGAGTGTAAATATTTAAAATATTGTTCCATAGTACCCATCTTATATTGTTTTTCATCTCAACTCTTTTATCTAGAAGAGAACAGGACTAATGTGGTGAGTCATTTGTTCATTCAACAAACATATGTTCAGCATTGAATGTGTTAAGAGGTCCTGGTTGGAGTTGTATGAATCTTAAACAAGGCAGTGTGGCAGAAAAACAGAAATGCCAAAGAGAAATGTGGTATCTGTGTGCACCATTGAGTATTATTCTTGAGTTACAATTAATAGTATTTTATTTGACTTCTCATATTTCTTGTATTATATGTAATAGCTAGCATATAAACCAATAGTAGTTCTTAACCCTATGTTTTTGAAAGCTTGGGACTCTTAATTTAAAAAACAATGTTTATTTTTTATTTATCTATTTGAGAGTGACAGAGAGAGCGAGAAGGGGGGGGAGAGAATGGGCGCACCAGGGCCTCCAGCCACTGCAAACAAATTCCAGATGTGTGCGCCCCCTTGTGCATCTGGCTAATGTGGTTCCTGTGGAATCGAGCCTCAAACCGGGGTCCTTAGTCTTCACAGGCAAGCATTTAACCACTAAGCCATCTCTCCAGCCTGTGACTCTTTTAATTTTAAGGACCATTTGTCAGCTCCAGAACAGAAATTTTGATTTGTTTTTTGGTAGACAGGTTCTCACTGTAGCTGAGCCTCGTCTCAAACTCACAGCAAACCACGTGGATCAGCATCCTGTGTGCTGGGATTACAGGTGTTAGCCACCACACCCTGCTTGAGATTCCAACTTAGGTGCTCTGGAATCAGACTCAGCAGTCATGTTGTCGTTTACAAAGATCATCAAATGGCTCTAATGAGCAGTCCCAACTGAAGAACACTAGTTAACTCCCTGACTGTCTTAATTTCCCAATAGTGTCTAATCTCAGAAACGCATAACCTTGTGGAACTTTTCTATAATAAGTAAGTGCAATAAATTCTTATAATACTATCTACATTCTTAGCATGCTATATAATACTGACACAATAATGGCTACTATTTATTTAGTGTCTATAATGTGCCAGACGTAAAGACGTGCACATCCATTTGTCATCCTTATATTAGCCCTACAAATTAGGTAACATTTTTTAGCCTTTCTGTTGGGACTGAGAGGTTAAATAAATTGCAGTGGTTAGCTGAGACAGGTGATATTTAAGACCGTGGTTCTTACCCAGGCCTGACATCCTCTTCAGCTTCATCTGTAGGCATCACTACTCCTTGCTTTACTCCACACATTTTAGGCTATGGTCAAATAGGTGACATTTTCTTCCCCACCCCCCCCCCCCATAGATATGCTACATCTGCAAAGCCTATCACTAGTGGAACTCCCCTCTTTATTGTTGTTTGCATGTGTGTGTTTGTGTGTGTGTGGTGTGCACATGCATCTGTGTCCATTTACACAGGTGAGTGTGAACAGAGACACCAAGGTCAGTGTTAGGTAGCTTTCTTTGTCATTCTCCTCTTTCTTTTCTTTTCTTTTCTTTTCTTTTCTTTTCTTTTCTTTTCTTTTCTTTTCTTTTCTTCTCTTCTCTTTTCTTTTCTTTTCTTTTCTTTTCCTTTCTTTTTTTGATACAGGGTCTTTTATTGAATCAGAAGCTCACCAGTTCAATGACTAGCTAGCCAGCAAACCTTAGGGATTTTTCTGTCTCCTCCTTCCCAGTACTGGGATTACAGGCACATTATACCATGCCCTGCTTTTGCCTAGGTGCTGGGGATTAGAACTTGGTTCTTATGCTTGCATGGAAAGTACTTTACTGACAGAATCATCTCCTCAGCTCCTAATTTACTCTTCTTACCCATCCTTCAAGGTGCGATTCAAATGAAGATGCATCGATACACTCTGTAATTTCTAGTTGGGAATAACTGATGTATCCTCTGGCTTTTCAAAGTGTCTTCTGTATCTCTCTCAGATGCACACATAATTTTCAGCCTTAGTACATTTGACTAATGTTCTTACTTCTTTGTGAGATCCTTGAAGTCACACTCATGTCTGCTTCGTCTTTTTATTCTTTATAATGCCTCACAAAGTACCTAGTCGATGGCATATGCTTAAAAATATTTGCTAAAGGTATACACAAAAAACAGCAATTTGGTCTGGGTCATCTATCAAACCAGTGCTAGGATCATCAGAAAACCCCACTGAAGATATAAAATGAGATAAAACCAGAACCAACTCTATCCATGAGGTATCTCTATTTTGTATGAAATGATTTGATCCTCAAATATGTCATCTTTTAAAGATGGTTATGAATGCTTTGATTTCGTCCAAAGCCAGGGAAGCAAGTGACCAATAAATAAGAGATAAGAGCATTTCTTTGTTCCCAGCCACTTACTTTAGCAACTGGGAACAGAAAAGTGTGTTTGTGTGTTATGTTGTGGGATGATTGTGTAGCCACAATTGGTTTAAAAGCAGTGGCCTTTTATTTAGAATCTCTCCTTTCCCACCTGTGCATAATTTTACCTTAAATGCATGAGGCTGTTTTTAGCATTTTTAGAACTTGTATTCATTAAGGGAATACTAATGAAGGTGGCATACTTACCTGAAATTCTGGAGTTTTCACTATATCTAAAAGAAAAATGTTCAGAGAAATATAATAGCAAAGTAAAGAAAAAAATAAAAAGCTTTTAGGTTGTCCTTGATGGTTCCGAAGAGTATAATTATCCTAACATTTGTTTAGAAAGTCATCCTGATTCTTACCACTGGTGGGGACTTTTCAATCTGTTTGCGTTAGCTGTCACCATGTCGCACCTCTCAGCAATCACACAGGCCAGTGACTTGCTCTGTCCACCGAGTTGTTACCTGTGATTCAGGTCACATCTGGTGTGTGTGTTCTTTGTATTTGTCTATATTAAAATAAATATTGCTTGGGAAAAAAGTGTTTTAAGTCAGTGTTTATGAATTTTAGGTTGAAGATGTTCTTGAAAAGATTTTTTTCTCTAATTGTAACGTGTTATATGACATTGACAATCTATTTCATTGAGCTTGATTACTTTGTATTTTTCTTAAAAATAGCAAAATTGTTTTCTCAGACAGGCAACTTTTTGTATAAAGTGTCAGATACTAAATATTTAGTGAACACACTGCTGTAAATATCTCATAGCGTAGGGAACTGACCAAGACAGCAAATAAACGAGTAATTATTCAAGTGCTCTAACAAAATTTTATTTATGGACACTGAAATTTAAATGGCATATAATGTTCCTATATCAATCCATGCTTTTTTTTAATTTTTAAAAACAGGCATTATACTCATTAACTCACTGCAGATGTGGTTTTCAGCACAAGGTTGATCCTGTCAATACTTTGCCATCAGTGTGACATCCATGCCCCTCAAAGTAGCTAATGGCAGCTAATGGCTGCTGGGAGAGGGGTGTCAGGGTATAGCCACTTGAAAATTTCCCACTTCATAGTAAATAACTTTCCACCCATGATTATACAAGCAACCATAATTTAACTTAATATGTTAAAAATAAAAGGCATGAAAGTAAAATGGGGGTTAGTGGGAGAAAAGAAGGGTGTTAATGGGAGTGGTAGGGGATAAGAGAAGAAAACTTGGGAGAATAAGATCAAAATACATCACAAATATGTAGAAAATTTCAAGAGTGGGCAAAATAAATATTAAAAATTTCTTTAATATGTTGAAAAGAAGATTTCCTTGCTTATGCACTGCAGCAATAGGAATTGAATCAGAATTGTCTATGCAACTGCTATAAATTGAAATAAGACAATTATGTCTAGTGGCAGATTTGAAAATGTTACAAAGCCTGATGAGGTAAATTAACAATAATTCTGTTGGTAATATAATGTCCACAAAACTACTTATTAAAAAAAAGTATTTAAGGTTATAAAAACAATCCACCTGTAGCAGAGTAATTTTATACAAAAAATAAGACATATAACCTAACAAGTGCACTTACATTTTTTTCCTAAATATTTTTATTTATTTGAGAGGGAGAGAGAGAGAGAGAATGGGAGCACCTGGGTCTTCTGCCACTGCAAACAAACTGCGGGCATACTTTGTGCATCTGGCTTTAGATAGGTACTGGGGAGTTGAACCTGCACTGTTGGGATCTGTAAACAAGCTTGTTTAGAGGCTATGCTCTCTCTCTAGCCACACTTATGCTTTACAATACTATTCCTAGTGCTAATAAAAGTTAAATACTGGAATATAGTACTGGTTATTGATATCACCAAATATATTGTAGAATATATTGGAATATTGATACACTTTAACATGCCCCTTGTATCTCCCTCACTGTTGCAATAAACCTCTCCTTGCTGGCACAAAACACCAGACCCGAATCAGCCAATGGGAGGACGGGATTTATCTTTGGCTTACAGTCCCATGGGGAAGCTCCATAAGGGTAGGAAAAAGATGGCATGAGCACAGGCTTTGCATCACTTTCTTAGCATAGCAGGTGACAAAGAGCAGTAGCAGAATGCGCCTTATTCTAGGAAGGGTAAGGTGGCCATAACACCCATAATCACACCCCCAATAATACACCTCTTCTAGGCAAGGCTCCACCTATCAAATTACCTCAGCTGAGATCAAGCATTCCAAACACATATGTTTATGGAGAACACCTAATTCAAACCAGTGTTTGGCATCTTTTACTTTAATGTACAAGGAGTTGAGACCACCAAAATATTGCTCCATTTCTTGGAGAATATTTGTCCTTCTAAGAATGTTCAATGTTTTGTTTCTGTACATATTGTCTTTTAAAATGTTTTCCTGGCCATTTAAGTTGTATTCTTACATATTACCAAGTGCAAGGGTACGTATTTACAAAGTCCCAGCAGTCTAGGCTTGACCTAAATGTTTTTTTTTTTTATAGTCAACAATGACAGCAAGTAGATTTTGTTCAAGTGATATTCATATATATCAGTGATAATACATGACTGAACTCAAGAATGGAGGATACTGTCAGGCACTTCCAGGCACAGGCTGGAGCCTTCAGAAGATGGCCCTGAGCTTTCAGACATGGCTATGGACCCCTAGGCTACAGGAGACCACTCCTTCTCCAAGCCCAGCACAGCTGAACTTTGGCTTTGCCCATAGCCCTGTAACCTTTGGCCAGTTGCCTAGGAAACTCCTTAGCCTTCACACAGCCCATCCTCCTGAGACCCTAGATCACCTGACACACCCCCACCGCCATTGCCTACTTGCTAGAATGAATGCCCCCATATGTTAAGTAGGCATCAGAAATGAACTTGGTACATCCAATCCTTTTAGGGCCCTTTCTCCTACCCTCAGATGCTTATAAACCTATACCACTGACAATAAACTGAGAGAGATGTTCAACTATCTCTCGGGAGTATTTCTATCCTCACATGGTCACCCACCCCAGTTGCCTGGATGCCTTCAGGGGAACCACGGTGGGCCCCTGGAACAAGAACCCAGGAACCCACAAGATACCATAAAATAATGTATAATTAAAACATTGTATGTTTGTAAAAACATTAGAATTTAGCCATTTGAATTTGGCTTTTTTGTCATGGGTGATGTTTGATTGAACTAGCCCAAAATGTAAATATGTGTACAAGAACACACTTGACTTTCATCTCAATATCGTCTTCCTGGTAGTTACCTCACCGTGTCACATGACCTGTATCCTTTCCCCAATCTCTGTGCTGCTTGTCCTTGTCTCCCAGTTTCATTCAGATTTTATTAGCTGTGTTGTTCAAGCATGAAGCCTAACTCAAACCAGCACTGCAAGCATCTCTTCTGTACATTTATTTCTTTTGGTAATAAAACAAGACAGTGTCTTTCAAAGTGTGGTTAAATGCCAAATTCTTAGGCCAAATATTAAGAGCTATGAGTTCAAAGTATAAAGCTTAAAGATAAGATAGGGATACAGGCAGATTGATGGGTATTTCTGGTCAAAGTGAAGTGAATAAAATCTCAAAAGTATTGACATCCATAAGGTACCTTAGTAACAGTAAAGGGATAAACTAACTTCATGGATAGTAGCAATTGAACAGGTAGTGGGAGAAGAATTTGAGAGGCTATCCCAAGACAGTAACTAAATTCATATTTTAGAAGAAGAGTGAGATGTTAGTTTCTTCCATAAGGCAATAAAAGCCATGCAAAATTTTTGATATAGAGGAGTGTGTTGTTAAAGAAGGGTTAGATAGTTTATAAATATCAATTTAAAATCCTTGGAATGGCTCTAGAAAGTGCTACGTGGCTGATTTACCATTTCCACTGTGGCAACAATAATTTTTTCAGTCATCCAAAGGAAATGGGAAGCTAGCTGCCTTTGGAGGTAGAGAAGAAAAGGAAAAGCTATAGGATTTGAAGAGCTGGTCAACTGAAACTAAGCTGGAAAGCAAGATTTGCTTTTACCAGGCTCTGAACTCCTGAAAATAAGACAAGCTGGATAAGTTTTCAATTTCTAGTTTTAATTGAGGATACATTCTTATAGTTCACCTATTCTACCCAGATCAATAATAAGAACAGAAAGTGGTTGCTTTGCTATCTAGGAATGGTAGTTAGAATGTGATAGCATTGACGAACTGATCAAAGTGACACAGTCATATATGCTGTGCGGTCATACAGGGCCATATGTGCTCCTCCATCCAAGGTCACATGCAAAGCAGATTGGTTAACACATGTCCCATGATGAATGACTTGCAGAGAAAAGCAAAGCATTTGATTTATAACCTGTTTAACTAATGTTTTAATAAAGAAAACAATCACAAGCTCTTCAATAAGGAGAATGGAATGAAAGCAGTTGGTTTAATAGATGTCTTCACTTATCCTCACAAGATTATCTTCTCGCTTTCCATGGATACAGTACAGCTTTGAACGTGGGGATGAAGGTGCAATCAGATATTGATGATCTTAATCAAGCTTTCAATTCAAAATTATTTCTTATGAAGTAAAATTAAAGATTCAAATACAAGAAAGTACATATAACCTTATTATAAAGAATTTTAAATTCCAACCTATCTTTAATATCTTAGATGGCATGTTTCTTTTTTTTTCTTTATTTTTGAGTGAACTTTGTAGTCAGACAGTACTTAAAGACATTTTTATAAGCTTAGCAATGTGGACCATGAACAGATTTGTCAATGGGCTTTCTCCATGGGTCCAATGTGATTTATATTTCTCAGTTAAAAAAAATAAGAGGCTTTCATATCTTCAAACTTCCACACAACTCAGCCTTTCACATGGTTGTATGAGGATTTCCCGAGTTAAAAGTTCAAGCTTTCAAAAGATTTCAAAATCTACATTTAATAAATCTTGCCAATTGCATTTTCTTAGGGTTGTCATAACAGTGTGTTCCAAACTTGGTTTAAAGCAATAGATTTTCCCTCCCTCTCAACTGGGAGAACAGAAGGCTGAAATTACTGTGTTTGCAGGGCTGCGTTCTTGTGACAGCCCTAGAAAGAAAGTTTCCTTGCTGCCCACTAGCTTCTACTTGCTCCCAGAAATCCACAATATTTCTTAATTGAAATTTGTATCAATCTAGTCCCTGCCTCCCATTGTACAGTCTTTTTCCCTGGGTTTTTATGTCTCTCTCTCTCTCTCTCTCTCTCTCTCTCTTTGTCCTTTTTCTTCCTCTCACAAAGAAAGCTTGGATTTTATGCCCATTCAAATTAAATGTGATCTTATCTAAATACTTGCCTTGATTGATCACATCTGTAAAGATGCTATTTCCAAATAAAGCCACATTCTAAAAGCTTCCAGGGAACATGAGTGCTTGGAGGCACTATCTAAGCCAGCACAAAGGCTGCAAAGCAGGCATATCTAGCTCATGGACTGCAGTCCATATGCTGCTCAGGATAGAGTTGAATGTGGCTTAACAAAAACAGTAAATTTACTTTCTTGGCATATTCTTGAAGGACTCTATCTTACCACAGAGATATATGCTCACATATGTTCATTACTACTACATTCATCATACCTAGGAAATTGAATCAATATAAATGTCCCTCAACTGGTAACTGGCTAATGAAGACATGAAACATGTGTAGAACTCAGTTTTACTCAGCCGTAAGGAAAGCAAAGCTTTCAAATGTGTAGGAAAATTGATGGATCTGAAAAAAATTAGACCAAGTGAGGTAAACCAAGCCCAGAAAGACAAAAATTGCATGTCGTCTCTCATATGTGAAAGCAGAACAATGGCTAAGTTGCAGGAGGACACAGGAAAGGAAGGGAAGGGAGGAAAATAGAGGAATAAAAACAAAAAAAGAGTATGAAAACACAATCATTAAACTTAACAACAACACTACCATTATGATACAGGTCCTGTAGGTAGAGGTGGGAGGATTAGTTCAAGTGCATTCTCTACTATGTAACAAGCTCAAGACTAACTTAGGCTATGTGAGACTCTTTCTCAAAACAAACAAACAACAAAAGCATTATGAGATTTTTATGTGTGTGCGAGTATTTTTGTAATTTAACTGCTTGTTTAAGTATCTTTTTAAAACAACAAATAAGGAGAGATTGCCTAGTGGTTAAGCGCTTGCCTGTGAAGCCTAAGGACCCCGGTTCCAGGCTCGATTCCCCAGGACCCACGTTAGCCAGATGCACAAGGGGTG
This sequence comes from Jaculus jaculus, assembly GCF_020740685.1. Classification (NCBI taxonomy): domain Eukaryota; kingdom Metazoa; phylum Chordata; class Mammalia; order Rodentia; family Dipodidae; genus Jaculus; species Jaculus jaculus. The sequence goes on along the minus strand of NC_059119.1, from coordinate 9,160,610 downwards.
CATGCGTCTGGAGTTCGTTTGCAGTGGCTGGAGGCCCTGGCATGCCCATTCTCTCTCTTTCTCTTTCTGTTGCTATCAAATCAATAAATTAAAAAATTGAAACAATAAAAAAGAAAGAAGTATACAAATTAAGTGGAGCAAAATTTAAAAGCCATACGAAATATTTGGTCTTCAGGCAAAATTTGCTACAATTTTATTTTCTTATTTCTCCTTGCCTAATATCTTCTTGCTCTGATTTTTACTGTTACTTGAAAATCGTGCCCACCTTGAGTACCCAATCAAAACCTACAGAAGCCTTATAAAGAAATTATGCATTTTGGCCTTTTCCCCTCCTGAGTTAAGTGTTCATTATAAATGAATCAGCATTCAGGCATCTCTCTTTGAAGGTATGTAAATGTGTGATGCTTAAAATAAATAAAAAGAACAGATGGCAGGACCTTAAAGATCAAATTGGCTTTGTATCCATCTGGAATTTGGGAATGGTTTCATTACTTCTTTCTAATTCGTTCATTCCTTCCTGAATTCTCTGGTGTAGGATTTTCTGAATAATTTTGCCATATAAATATCTTTGGATAATAATAAAATATGCTTCAGTTATGAAATAAAATCTGAAAATAATCCTGTGGAGCTCTGATAGTATCATTGTAATTATAGTTACATTTGGTAGTTTTCCAGAAGTAATTTGGGGCATCTATACTCCTCAAGGACACACCAAAACATCTATTTGATGTCCAAGGTGTTTCAACCTATCTACTGCTCAGATAAGTTGAGTTTCAAATATTGTCTTCAATAAGCAATAAATTACTGTACATTAACTTTAACAATGTCAACATGTTCTGTTTTAATAGCCTTATGTGAATCCTGTGTAAGCTCATGAGATGAAGGATATTTTATGTACAGAGAATTTGATGTTTGTTTTAAGAGCAGTATCCTTTGAACAGTGCTCAAGGGCCACAGGGGCTGAATGAGGTATTTTCATTGGTAATAATGCAAAGTGAGCTCTCAATGAGGTTGTCTATGCTCCTGTAGTTCGCTCATTTTTTATGAGTGAAGACAGGGAGGGAGGGGCTCTGCCCTTTGTTGTCAGAGGTGTGGGAGGATCTGGCACGTTCTCCCTTATTCTAATGGCACAGGGTTGACTAGATCCTTGCTGTCTTTAATGGAGAGATGCTATTGGAAAGCTTGAAGTTGCCAGGGCATAAAATTAAGTCCACGGCCCATTAAATTAAGTGTAACTACCTTTAAAAAGTCACCAGATACCATCTCCACTTTATAATTATCACATAGAAGGGAAAGTAGCTCTTACTATTATTTGTCTTGTGGTTGCTATAACAAAACAACCTAGGCTAAGTAATATACACAGAAAATATGTTTGTTTAGTTCATGGTTTTGGAGGTTGAATATTCAAGATTGGGGGTGGGGAGGTCCCATTGATTTGGCCAGTGATGAAAACTTCGTACAGAGAAGAGGTAATATGGTAATACAAAAACCTGAGAGCCTTGGGGATCAGACATACTATTTTCATAATGCTTTTTGTTGTTGGCATTGTTGTTTCAAGGTAGGGTCTAAGTGGAGCTCAGGCTGACCTGGAATTTACTATGCAGTCTTAGCATGGTCTTGAACTCACAGTCATCCTCCTACCTGTGCCTCTTGAGTGCTGGGATTAAAACCATGTGTCACCATGCCTGGCTTGGTATATGACACTTTTTTTCCCCCCTACAACTCCTGCAAGAACTAACCAGGGTCCCAAGAAAAATGAATTAATCCTATCTGAGGGTGATACCTCTGGAGATCTAACCACTTTCAATCAAGTCCTACTTCTTGAAAGTCCTACATCTATTCTGTTTCACTGGGACCAATCTTCCAGCACATGAATCTCTGAAGGACAGACAGACAGACATACACACACCCCATCCATATTTATATGCATAGCAAGCACCCTTAATGAAAAACACTTGGCTGAAATGTAAACTTTTTCTCCAGTTTTCAGACCTATCGACCCTAATTTTGTCCATGACCAAAATAATAATAATAATCATGGTTTTCCTCATTTTTACATTCCACACCCTCTCTTCTTCTTCTCTTGTTCCCAGGAAACATCCCTCTCCTGCCATCACCTGGCATTGTTTCCCTTCCCTCTGCTACATCCAGCATGGTGCATTTGTCCTCTACACAAGGCATTTCTTTGATTTGTTCTAGTTGTGAATGAACCATGTCATCTATAGTCTTACTATATTTTAGAATTGACAAATTACTATTTACAACGCTGTAATAGAATGGCTCTACCATTTTGTAATTTTATCACATTTATCCCTTTTCTAACTCAAAATTCACACATGCAGAGCACATTTACAAAACTCCCTTAATATCAGCTCTAGAATCTTGTGTCATTTTTATCTTACAATAAATGAATAAGAAAGAAATTAAATATATTTTTATTAGAGTAGGCTTTATTATAAGTGCTTCACAATGCTAATATAGTCTCTACGTAAAGAAAGTCTCTACAGTGTGTTTTCTTTCAGTAATGAAAAAATGGAAGCAGTTAAAGTTAAAGTAACTCATCCAAGTCTGAACGACAAAGATAGCATTAAATGTAGCAGTTTGGCTACCACGTCTACGCGTTTAACCCATACGTCATCTGTATGGTAGGTGACCATTGAGAATTTGTTGAATTTAGTGAGATCTTCAAGACGCTGTGTAGAATGCTCAGTGGGTAAGAGCACCTGCAAGCATGCAGACCGAAGTTACCCAGGGAAAAATTGGAGCATTTCTGTACATGTCATAAGCCCAGCGCTAGGGGGGAGGAGACCGTGGGATCACTGGGGAGCACTGGTCAGCCAGTCTGACCAAAAGAAATGATGAGCTTTAGGGTCGTGAGAGGCTCTGTCTTGGTGAAACAAGGTGGGAGGAGGACACACAGCCTGGCCTCGGTGTGAGCATGCAGGGTGCACACACCATACACACTTGCACACACCACAAATAGAGCTAGTCGGCATGCACATTTAGCACTGTGTTGATCGCTATGTTTTCTGTATAGTTTAATCTTGGATAACATGTCACTTGGAATGATAAACACAGTTTTAAAAACAGAGTTCTAGGCCATGTGGCAGGGTGACTTCACACTTTGACAGGAACGCTCTGTTTCAGATACACAGAATGTAAATCAGGAAACATAACACACAAGAGTTCATTGCCACTTTCAAACTCAAAGTAACGTATCTGTGAACTGGAAATAGAGTGCAAACATAGAACTTTAGGTTAAGCTGAGGTCATGGACTAGTCAGGCGCTCTTTGCATATAGCCGAGAGCCCAGCTCACTCAGAGCTGTAGGGAATATAAAGTATTCCTTGCAGCATGGGCTAATTTTCAAGGTCATTGTTTGGATCGAGTATTTGCTATGAGCTTCTCTTGCTTGTGAATCAACTTTTAATTCTGAAAACCGAACAAGGAATACTGTTTATGATATAAGGAGCTGGTCCTGAAACAAGAAAACGTATCAATGAATCTTTGAGAAAAAGATTCCATCCCAGTCATTCTCTGAATCTATACCCAAGTTCATAATATGGCTAATGTCATCTCTAGACAGGGATGACACATGGCTATTAGGTGACCAAGTTTGGGACTGATGTTCTACTGAGGAGCATGAGAAGTAAAATCCAGAATACATAAAGCAATCTGTTAGTAAAGAAAATAGCCACAAAATTAACACTTGGAAGAAAATGTCATTCCTCTTTTCTTGACTTATTCAGATATACTTGTGAAAAATGTGTGTAAATTTATGGTGTATGTTATAACATTTTGAAAATGTGTATGTTTGTGTGTGTGTGTGGTGACCCTTTCAGCCCACTCTCAGCAAATTTCAGGTGTATAATATACTCACTATTGTTACGTGTTGCATGCTGCACACGTTAAATCTCCAGAGGTTACTCATTTCACATAAATAAACTGTGCTTTTTACTAACCACTCCCCACTTCCCCCAGCCTCCAGCTGCTAGTAAGCAACGATGTATTCTTTGCATGAATAACTTGACTTTTTCAGCTTCCAGATGTAATGCAAACATGTCGTATCTGTCATTCTGTGCCTGACTCTTTTTCACTTAGCATAATAATGCCCACCAGGTTAATTCGCACTGTTTAAATGGCAAGACTTCCTAGTGTTCAGTGGTTGAACAATTTTGTGTATACATATGTAGCAGTTACCTTCTTGTTGATGAGACAAAATACTTGACCAGAAACACTATATAGAAGGAGTGTATTCCTGGCTTGTAGTTTTAAGGGGATGTTTCACCATGGCGAGGAAAGCATGGCAGTGACAGCCAAGGGAGAAGTTCACAGAAGGAACTAAATAGAGCAGGTGAACCTGGGATGTAACACTCGCAGGCCTCACCTCCAGTGACACACAGAGGTAGGGTTGCCTGAACGCATGATAGTTGAGCTTGTTTCAGGAACTCCTATCCTGTCTTTCCATAACGATGATATCAAATTACACTCTTGCAAGGAGAACATACTTCCCTTTTCTCTTCACTAGCTCTTGTTACCATCTATCTACATTTTTGGTAGCATCTGTTCTAACCATTATGAGGTGGAATCTCATTGTGGTTTTAATTTGCGTTTCCCTAATGATTCGTGATGTTGAACATCTTGTCATGTTATCCCTTGGGCTTGTTTATGTCTACTTTGAGACATGTTTATTTGAGTAACATATAGTAAACAGTTTATTTTTTCTTTCTCCCTTTTTTTTTTCTTTTTTAAGACAGGGGTTCCCGTGGCCCAGCTTGGCTTTTTATTTGCTATGGAGTTGAGGGTGACTTTGAACTTCTGATCCTGTGGAGTTCTGCCATTACCTGTTTATGCCACCATACCTATTTTTATGGGATACTGATGATGGAACTTAAGAACTTACGAAGTCTAGGAAAGTGCTCAACTAAGCTGTATCCCCAGGCCTTTCCCCTCCCTTCCTTCATCCCTCCCTTCTTTCCTTTCTTCCTTCTTTTTCTTTTATTCCTTGTTACCTAGAATGGTCCCCTTGCTTTTCCATGTCAATGCTAGCACTGTCTATTTTTTCAAAGCCAGCTTGTTTTCTTTTCTAAAAAGGAATATTCCTTATTGTGTATCTCTATTCCCTTTTCTAATGAATTAGGTTACTAGAATCCATTCATCAGTTTGTCTCTTTCATTACATGTTGCTTATGACATTTAGGTTGTGGGTTCCTTCATTTTTCAAAATATCTATTAATATTACCATAAAACCTTTTTTTTTTTTTCTTCTAAGCACCCAAAATACCTTTGCTACTTGGAACCATGTTATTACTGTATTAGTTCATTTTCTGTTGCTAACAAAAAACCATATGTTCAGTTATAAGAAAGGAAATTAGAAATGAGAATTAATTCATGGCTCTGGAGGTATGTGATGGGCCACATGTAATGCTAGCCTTGCTGGGAGAGTCATGAGATGGTACAGAGCACCATGTATATAAAGGCAGGGACCATTAATGTGATTATATGTCTTCAGATCTACTTTTTTCTTACAAAGCCACTGAGGTTCAGCCTGGGAGCTCCAGCCAAATGATTGATCTGATCCTAATGGCCTGTCAAAGGTCCTACCTCGAATGCTATTCAAGACTCATGAAGACTCCGTACAGTGCACTTTCCACCTACTCCATACTTCACAACGGGGATTAAACTTCAACACAGGAAACCTTGGGAAACATATTAAACTATATCCACACTATGGTGAATGTGAGCCAAACATAGCAATTACAAAGGAGGAACTTCATTCCTCAAGAAGTTAGAACCAGGGTAGAGTTATTTTTATACAAATATTGAAAACAAGTGTTGGTGTAAGAATATCAATTTGGTCCCCATTCTGCTACCAGAGAGAGGCAGGAATTACATTGTAAATCATCAGCTCTGTAATGTAATGAAAAGGAACAGCATGAAAATGTTCCTTCTGACACGCATGCCTTGATTCATGAAACAATTTCTTCATACCTCTTAAGTTACTGACTACTTCTTCAGTATAAATCTTCTTGAAGATTCCACAAAGGACTGGCCAGTCACAAAGGTGGAAAAAAATAAAACAAAAACTACATTCATATGAAATCATGTTCCTAAGATTTAAATAAGAAATGGTGCAAGTATGTAGAGTCCAGTGACATAAAGACAATAATTTACAAACAAGGTTCAAAGAACTCGGGGAATTTCATTGAACACTACAAGGCTAAGTGGCTTTCCTAGTCATTAATTTTACAAGCCTTCACCAATCAATAGGCTAGTCTGTTACCAAATAAATGACTAGTGTTAAACCACAGCAAGCAAAGGACACACTACTTTCACTCCAGTATCGACTAAGAATAACCAGTGAACAGAACCATGCCCTAAAATTGAGTTGCCTAATGAATATTATCTGGAAAAAAAGAAACAAAAACATAAATGACTCAGATAAAAAAGGGGCAGTGATCAAGATGAAACTCAAGAAAGAACTTTAATCATTTTAAGCAGTGAAACCCAAGGGTATCCAGTAAATTCTTATTTAGAAGCAATCTAATCTAATTAGAAGAATTTATATCTAAATTCAGACTGGTGACAGTTGGAAATATAACTAGCTGGAAATGCAAGTTTAGCATTTTCTGACAAGGAGAACAGTAGAGTTCTCTGGACCTACAGATCAGTAGCCATAATTGAAATATTATTGTTCTTCAATATAGATGTCTTATTTGATATCAATTATTTATCAAACAACAAAGCTATTCTCTTATCCTTCATCTTCCATTAGTAAAAATGGGATATTTAAGGTTCTGTTTCTGAGTCAGAATGCTGATAAATAATGCACTTCCTTCATGCCAAATAAACATTCTAGAAGTGACCTATGGAATGAGCAGTGAATGAAGAAAATTGCCTGGAGTTCTAGCCGGTTGGAAAGAACAATGAGAAGTAAAAGGGTCATATCCTTCTCTATTAGTAAGTAATTTCCTCATGATGGTGTCAGGCATTTTAAAAACATGCCTGAGTTCTCTTCTCCTTTGGTTTCTGTGAGGTCCCGTGGAGACGCTCTCCCTCTTCTGAGGGAAATTCCTAGGCTGTGTCCATCATGGGCCAGTCTGTGTACCTTTGTCACTCTGTCCCCGCATCCTGAGAGGTCTACTCTTTGCTGCAAGTATAGACATTTACTTGGTGTTTAAGCTTCAGTTTTTTCAAGTTGCAGGGAATACCTGACAAACAGTAAGTCCTCATCAGAAATGTCTCCCATCTTCTGTTCCACCCCTTGCTCTCTTGATATTATCTTTACAGTGTGCAAATGCTTGACAGTGACTCAATAGATAGCCCATGGGCTATGGAGGGAAGAAGATCTGGATTTTTATAGTGTGAACTCTGGATTGGCTGTGATCTTGAACTTTCTGATGCTTCTGAGCTGTGTTTTATCATTTAAGAGTGACTATCAGTTGCTGGCCTCTCAGTCCCTCCATGAAATAGTCCCTTGTTTTTCTCCCTGTGACATTCTCGGTCCTTATCCTTTTGGGTATGTCAGGCTTTTTTATTTTCACTTTCCATCTATCTAGTCATACTTCAAATCTATTCCTCACATTAGCACTAATATTTGAAAGACTGAACAAAGGTTAGGAAGGTTGCATGTGGAAATCCCTCTAGAATGCCTTGACATATGCTAATAAAGGGGCTTTCCTTCCCTCCTCACAAAGAGATACGCTCTTGTCTACCTTTGAGCCTCTTAGCAGTGTCTTACACTTTACGTTGTATTTGCTTGTATATTTATAATCTGTACATTCCTTTCATGTTACATAGTATCATAGAACCAAGCATGTGTTAGCTTTCAGCATTTGATTATTAATTTGGAAATGCCTTGTTTACTCTTTACATAGATAATGCTTGAACTCAACAATATACTTCTATGAATGGATTCACATAGAATGGCTTAAATCATGAAAAGTGACCCAATTTACTACTGAGACATTGCTACAGTTTGGTAAATAAGGTGGCATCCTTCATGCCATTTTTATTATCCCAAATTTTAGATCTACTGAACAATCTTATCAAAAGTCTTGTAATTGAATCAATGCAGCTAGCTATTTTTTCTATTATGAGTACATAAAAATAGTTGAACATCCCTAATGTGAATGAGTTGTAAAGAAAACTAATTAAATTGGTATCAACTTGTTTTAATTCCCTTAAGAACATATAATAACAACAACTATCATAAGTACTCTGATATTGCCTTGTGGAGTTTTAATTAACAGATAAAGATGGTCTCTAATGACCTCATCAAAATACTCATCTGAAAAGTGTCAGTCTTACATATCCTGCAGTTACACTCTTTGTAAGTAAATAGGTGCTTTCAAAACAGTTAAAGACCAGTTTGTATTCCTAGGAGAGCTGAGGTGCCTTCAGCCTTTCTCATTATGTGGTTAACTCATTTGTCCAGGCTTCTCTTCATTTTAGGAGGGGAAACAAAACAAACAAAAAAAAAAAGTAATCTTATATGTTTGATCATCTCAGCCAATATCCTTATTTATTTCAAATTAGTTTATTTTAAATTAATATAGTTTCCAGAATATGCAGAATTGATTAGATACCTGTACCTAGCTTATTGTGGAATGATAGAAGACAAAAGAAACTTTCTCTCATATCAGTAATCTCAACTACCCCATTTTATCAATAAAAAGACCCCTTTTCTCCATCCTATCTTCTATCTATTTCTCTCTGAATTTCTGAATTTCTGTCTCTCCAGAGCTTTGTCTGGAACCTGGGGACTCATGCATGTCATATAATTGCTGTATGATAGAGAAACACAGAGATAGATAGATAGATAGATAGATAGATAGATAGATAGATAGATAGATAGAAGGTAGATAGACAGAAGGAGAAGAATAAGGAGAAGGAAAATGAGAAGAAGAAGAATGGAAGAGGGAAGGAGGAGAAGACCTGAGCTAGCTGGGGACACTGTGTGCTGCACTAATAAAACTCAAGACCTGCACCCATTGACACTTCTCCAGCAAGACTCCATCTCCACAAGGCTAAACTAGGAAACTTAATCAGAGAGACTTGAGGCTACGGGGCCATCTTATGTTCAAACCATCAGAGTGGGAACAGGGAGGGAAGAAGGGGCGAGGGAGAGAAGAAAGGAGAGAGGAAGGGAGAGAAAAAATGCTAATACTAAGCTTTAAGAAAAATAGCTATTAATTTAATTCAGAATCCTAAATTATTCTACATTGGAAGTAGATACATTTAAATCTCTAATTCATTCATCCAGTGAATGAAAACAGAGTGCTGCTGTTCTTAAAGCTATTTACATTACATTCAAGACTTTATTCACTCATTCAACATTGACAAGGATTTATTTTCTCTTCCTAACCCCTCTCCAACTCTCCGTCTCCCTCTCCCTCTCAATACATTTCCAAGTTCTTCCAGGTGTTGAGAATACAAAACAAATAAAATACAGGTGGCACAATAGAAATTTACAAATGGGGTTAAAGCAGTATTAAGAATAGGCTCTTGACACAGATTGTGTGTGTTGGTGTGTGTGTGTATGTGTGTATGTGTGTATGTGTGTTTTATTCATAAGGTTAGGAGAGCATCTTCTATTTAATAACAAACAACATTATAGACAGAACACTGTCTAAATAGTTGGCTTCCCAAGTAGTCATCACTTTGCTTATTTGAGATTACTTTTTAAAGCTATACGAAGACTTTCAAATTCAGATGACTTGAGGGACTTTTATTGCTAGGAGGTGGTTAATTATCAGGTGAAGACCTATGAGTAAAAATCAAATGTTTCATCTAAATTTCACAGACAGCTATGAATAGGCACCTCTGGATGTATGGTTAGGCTGCAGGGGTGATTACAAAGGGGCAGAGTATTCAGAAATATGTAGCATGGGTTGGAGTGATAACTTAGTGGCTAAGGTGCTTCCCTGCAAAGCCAAAGTACCCAGGTTCAATTCCCCAGGACCCATGTAAGCTAGATACACAAGGTGGCCCATGGATCTGGAGTTCATTTGCAATGGCTAAAGGCCTTGGTGCACCCATGCTTTCTCTATCTGTCTCTTCTCTCAAATAAATAAAATAAATTAAAAAATATAAAGCATGATTTTGTATTTGTATGTGGACAATAACACTCATCATAATGTTTTCTCCTTTCTCTGCCCATGCAATTCATCATTATTTTTTAAAATTTTTATTTATTTATTTATTTGAGAGAGAGAGAGATAGAGAATGGGCACGCCAGGGTCTCCAGCCACTGCAAACAAATTCCAAATGGATGCGCCCCTTGTGCATCTGGTTTACATGGGTCCTGGGGAATTGAACTGGGGTCATTTGGCTGTGCAGGCAAATGCCTTAGCTGCTAAGCCATGTCTCCAATCCCTATGCAATTCTTTATTCTGTTTTTCTAGTTGGTGTTCTCCTGAGTGTCTTTTTCTTTGACTTGAAGAAATTAGCAGATAGATATCTAAAGATTCATTGAAGTGATTTTTACATTCCATAGTTCTTGCTATATGAATATCATGGGACAGTTGCCTATGTACACATTTTGTGGGACATTAAGTATTGTTTTGGACACTGGCCTAGATAAAATGGATAGAAAATTTTATTACTATGAATTTTTTTATGTCTTTTGCTTTGATAAGACATTTATTGGATTGCGTTTCCTTGGATTATGTGGTCAGTAATGCTGTAGATTTTTTTATGACTTTTCTGTAAAACTCTCACATTTGTGTCATATGTTGGCTGAGAGCTAACATTTTTGCTGCCGTTTTTCATCTTCTATGTTATGATCTCCTTTCTCCAGCCTCATTTCTGACAGCTTCTCCTTCCCTCCTCTCCAATCACCATTATAAACACATAGCTCAAACCTCATCAAGAAGGTGCTCAGAAATAGTCATTGACAAATGTCACAGAATGAAGACAATAAGGTTTGAAAGGCCCAGCCTTAGAAAGCAAACTGTGATTCAGCCTTTCATTGAGAACCTTCTGTGGCCCTGTGGCATTATCACAGCTCATTCTGTTTGATACTTTCACCATTAAACTTCACAGTTCTGTGGAGGTTACTGAGCTTACAATTGATCCCATTTGTTTTTGAAGTATGAAAGTATTGGTATATATTGATAACATAGGTCAGAGCTGCCTTCACAAATAAAAGGAGGGGGACATAAAAATGATGGTAAGCTTAGGACTGAACAAGGACACAAAGATCATTATGTCCAATTTTTATCAGCTCCAGCCTGGGAATGTTGTCTCAGGTTACAGTTGATTTTACCAGCTGGTGAAAAAACTTAAATCTCCTCCCTACTGTTTGGTGTTTATTCAGCTATGTTTTATTAATTTTATTTGTTTATTTATTTGTGTGTGTGTTTGTTTGTTTGTGTGTAGGCACTTTAGGTCCTCTTGTCACTTGCACTGTTTGTTTCCAGCTTATGTCTTATGTGGGTGGCTTGGAAATTGAACCCTGGCGAGCAGGGTTTTCAAGTAAGCATGCATTTAACCACTCATCTTCCCAGTCCTCATCTATGCTTTAATGCTTCTATATGGATGCACTGGGTTTAACAGAAATGTACTAAGCATGCTCTGTACACTGAGGATTGATGATAGAGTAGTATGAAGCACACTGGGCAGATCCCCACAAACATGAATGTTCACCTTTCTTATTCAAGAGAATGTTAAAGTTTTGTTCTGAGGATAGGTGAGCAAACACATAACAGACAAGCTAGCAAAGTCTGTTGTGATAGATAGACATAACTGTCAATACAATTGGATCTAGAATCAGCTGGGAGACAAATTTCTGGGCATGCTATTGAGGAAGTCTCTGGATTAGGTTAGTTGAAGTGGGAGCACCATCCTATGGGCTGGAGTCCCAGACAAATAAAAAGAGATAGTGAGCTGAGCATCAGCATTCCTAGATCTCCAGCCACCATGCCTTCTGTGACATTATGTATTTTATTGTCTGAATTACAAGCCAAAATAAGCCTTCTCTCCTCTTCTTGTCAAGTATTTGGTCACAGCAATGAGAAAAATAGCACATCTGCATTAGTTACCTCTAGTTGAGGAAAGCATTTTTCTCCCATAAATGGCTATAACATGTCCCCAAATGTAGTTCTCCAGGCATCCAGTGTTTATCTTTGAGATTGTTGTGCACATTGAAATCAATTTACCCTCCAAGTTTAGTGTTTTCTTAAAGAATAAGCTTGCAGAGGAAAAGAAATATAATTATAATTAAGGTAGTACTAATAATATATATCCTTTATTACTAAGTTGTAGGTTCTAAACCCATACTTAGTGAAGCAAAGTTGTTTGTTTATGGGCCACCTAACATGAACCTAGTGTGTTATGAACTGTAAACATCACCTAGCTCACAACACTCACTGTTGTAAGTACTCCTTCAGTGATTCATGACTGTATTTGAGTGTACATGACTAGACAGACCTGACTTGTGCTTAATTCTTGACTTCCCTTGTATGCTTTTTTAAAAAAAATTGTTCATTTTGTTTATTTATTTGAGAGTGACAGAGAGAGAAAGAAGCAGATAGAGAGAGAGAGAGAGAGAAAGAGAATGGGGGCTCCAGGGCTTCCAGTCACTGCAAATGAACTCCAGATGTGTGCGTCCATCCCCTTGTGCATCTGGCTAACATAGGTCCTGGGGAATTGAGCCTCAAACCAGGGTCCTTAGGCTTCATAGGCAAGCGCTTAACCGCGAAGCCATCTCTCCAGCCTCCCTTGTATGCTTTTAAAGTCTTTTTTTTTTTTTTTTTTTTTTTTTTTTTTGAGGTAGAGTATCACTCTGGTACAGGCTGACCTGGAATTAACTCTGTAGTCTCAGGGTGGCCTTGAACTCATGTCGATCCTCCTACCTCTGCCTCCCGAGTGCTAGGATTAAAGGTGTGCGCCACCATGCCCAGCTAAAGTCATTTTTACAAAAGACTTATGCCTTTTTTTGGTTTGTTTTTTGAAGTAGGGTCTTGCTATAGCCCAGGCTGACCTGGAATTCAGTATGTAGTCTCAGGGTGGCCTCGAACTCACAGCGATCCTCCTACCTCTGCCTCCTGAGTGCTGTGATTAAAAGCATGTGTTACCATGTGCAGCTTGGGCTTATGACTTTTGAGTCTTTTGCTAAAATTCTTAAATTAGAATAAATAATGGAGTCCTTATTTGTTCTATTACTTCTTATGAAAAAAATGTACTAATGCTATGGCTGGTGTAAAAAGATTATGTAGGAGGGAAATAATGGGGAAAGCCTTTCAGACTTGTACTGTCACTGGGGTTTAAAATGAGTGGGTGGGTGGAAATGAGAGGGACTCCTGTAAATTTAAAAGCTGCAAGGAGGAAGCTATGAAAACAGAGCTACAGACAAATAAAAGAAGCTGGGGGTTAGGGAGCTTGAGAGGCCTTGCTGAGCCTATATATAGTGAAATATGTGTAGCAGTAGGTACATTGGAATCCATTGATTATTTGTCTTCAATGAGACTATCTGAAGAGCTAAATTCTCAGGATGTAGCTTTTCCTGACTTTTTAGGGAAAAAAGTGAGGGGGGGGGAGAGAAAGAGAGGGAAAGAGACAATGGAAGCTTAGTGTGGGCTGATAACAGGAAACATTTTACAAAACTACTTCTTGAATGGCAATTGAATCAACTAATTGTCAACAAGCTTTAAGTGAATGAGTTCTTGCAATTGGCAGAATTGAATAGGAAATGCTTTAATTTTGTTCTGGCAATGGTCCAACAATGGGAAAGTCATTTTAAACGTGGAATTACAGAGCTACATTGAATGACTCCCACTGAACTCTATGTAGGTTAAGCACTTCAGCAGAGTCACTGCTTGCTAATACCAAGTTGGTCAAAGGAGCGGCTGAAAGCTTGGAAAATCTGGAGTTATCAAGCCATATGTAGACTATCTTTGTCCAGTACTAGATGAATGTGTGGGTCAACAGCAACTACTTTCATCTGTTTCTAGAGAAAATTGTTATTCAAAGTGTGTCACATTCCCTTAGGCCAAAAGGCTTGTGGTAATTATTTGTAATGGTAAAGCCTTAGGATGTTACCTCCTTGATGATAATGTTGGCTGGAATTTGAGGTCAAGAGAGTCTCTTGATAGGTGGATTTGAAGGAAGGAAATCTTTTAAAGACATCCATTTTCAGGGAACAAATTTTTCTCTGTGTGTTGATAAGGAGTATTTACTATCTTTACAAATTAAATAAGGTCATGGGCAGATTTCAGTTTTGAGACACCATGTGATTATTTGGAGAATGGTTACCTTGTTTTTGAGTCAGTACTCATTAGCATGATGGACCACACTTGAGGACTGGAAGTCATAAGCACATTCATTAAATGTTTATAAAAGACATGATTTCACAGTGGCCACACAGAGTGTTTTCCAGAATGTATGTAGTATAGAAGAAGTTTGAAGAAATAAAAGGAATATGGTTTTCTCCTTTAATCTTTTCTTGGTAGTTGTTATTTGAGGTTTCAAAGTGTGTCATTCTAGGAGCATTTACTCTTCTTATAGATGAACTGGGTTATTCATAGTGTATTTTACTTGATCATGTTTGATATCTGAGCTCTTGATTACAGTGAATCACCTGTATTTTTACTTTAGAAGCCCCACTGCACTACTTGCCTAGTAATGCAGCTCTTATATTTTATCATTTGTTTTTATTCTCTCTCCATTTTCTAGTTCACCATCTACTAAGGAGAATTGTTTTCTAATTGATTCCTAAATCAAGTTATGACTGTTGGTACTCTAGATGATAGGTCTCTGTTTGGAAAAAGTTTACTATAACTTTTGTGAACAAGCAGATCTGTGCATGGTTCCCCTTGCTAGAGACAGTGACTCACCAAAGGAAGAAGCTGAATTGACGATAAATATCTGCTGGGCTCAGGAATTCTTACCCTGGGAACTGTGGAAGTTAAATAGCATAGCAACAGGAAAGAGATGTGCTATAGCTGCAGTCACACACTGTTCAACTATGGCATGTGCACATGTCTCCTCACCCTGACCTCAGTGATATCATGTTGGTAGCCTGATACTGACTACAGTTAGAATGCTAACATTACAAAATTGACAAATGCCACAGTCCATTGCCTTCTTTATCCTTCTTGCCTCCCTCTTTCCCTTCCCTTCCTCTATCTCCTCTATTTCTCTTCTTTTCTCCCTCCCTCCCTCCCTCCCTCCCTCCCTCCCTCCCTCCCTCCCTCCCTCCCTTCCTTCCTTCCTTCCTTCCTTCTTTCCTTCTCTCCCTTTCTTTCTCTCTCTTGTTCTTTCTATCTTCCTTCCTTTCTCATTTTTCTTCCTTATTTCATTCTTCCCTTCCCTTTCCCTATTTGTGCCCCCCCCTTTCCTTCTTTTTCTTCTTCCTATTTCTTTCTATCTTTCCTTCATTTCTTTCTCTTTTTAAAAATTCATTTGCTGCAGCTGGAGGCCCTGGTTTTCCCATTCTCTCTCTCTCTCTCTCTGCTTGTAAATAAATACAAACAAAAACAAAAATTGAAAGGTATGACCAGAACACAAGTGGTATCCATGAACACAGTCACTGGACTGTAGCTGATTCCTAACTGGGCTGAATCCAGATCATGGGGAAGGCTTGTTCAGAGATGGTTGAGCCCTAGCTCCAGAGTTCTTGATTTTGTAGCCCTGATAATTTTCACTTCTAAACAAGTCTCTAGATTATGATAGCTTTGCTGTTGGTATAGGGAACACACATACTTGGAATACCAATGTTCTACAACATCTTTGAATTATCTGCTTCTGTGTGAGTTTCTGCTTCTTTGCTTTGTGTTCTCTTCTGTTCCACATTTAGCTTGACTGTGATGTCTCCTCAGAGTGCAGCCCACATCAGATGGGGCATGATTTTTAATGTGCAGGAGCCTGCTGAGTCCTCCATTTTCTGTCAAGATATTGTTCAGAGTCATAATGCACTTTGTCATTTTTTCTCCATTCTCATACCAAGTTTTTATAGCTTTGGCACTTAGCTATTCTGTCAGATGAAGCTCAGCTGCTTCATCACCATGGTGTTTGTAGCCATGATTAACCCTTTCCTGGCATCCAGATCAGTCACCAAGTTGCACAGGGTGTTTCTCTCTTCTTTGATTGAAGTCCTTTGTTTCCTTTTAATAGCATAACTTCATGCATATGCAGAGTTCTTTTCTTATTTCACTCTCCATAACAGAATGAGCTGTCTCCAATACGTGAGAAATTTAGTTTAAAGACTGTCCTGGTTTGAATTGTGGTAAGAAGATTGAAAAGGTTGTCATGGCAGCTATAGGAGACTATTGTTGGACTCAGTTTTTCCTGAACTGTTGAAATGCATCATAAGAATACAGGTGGTACATGTTATTGGTTTTTTTATTTTTAACCTTTTATTTATTAAGGAGAAGGAGAGAGAGGAGAGAGAGAGAGAGAGAGAGAGAGAGAGAGAGAGAGAGAGAGAGAAAGAGAAAGAGAGAGAATGGGCATGATGTCAGGGCAAGCCATTGAAAATGAATTACAGATGCATGTGCCACCTTATGTATCTGGCTTACATGGGTCCTGGGGAATCAACACCTTTGGCTTTGCAGAGAAATACCTTAATTGCTAAGCTATCTCTTCAGCCTGGTTTCTTTTTCTGAAATGTGTGTGTATGTGTGTGCATGCATGTGTGTGTGTGTGTGTGTGTGTGTGTTGTGAGTAATATGATGTATGGTATATGCACTTGTTTGTGCTAATGTGAGCCCTCCATGCAAACATAAGCAGAAGATGGAGGAGAATGTGGGTCATTCTTCTATTTATGCATCTACGTTTTACTTGAGGTGGGATCATTTTCTGAACCTAGAGGTGCAGAATATGTCATCTGTACTATTGATTTCATTTAACTAGTGTGAGGTCCACAACAACATGTAGGAAAGTATCATTAATATTCTGTCTCACCCAACTGTGATGCATTATTAGTGTTCTTTATAGATTCAGTGTGGTCAGGATACAGAGTAAACCGTTATGATGTGGTATCTGGTTTGTATGTGGGACATTTTTTTGATCTTTGGAATAATCAAAATATATATGATCATTTATATAATAACTAACATGAGCCCAGACAGCAAGTACATAAGGGAGGCACAACAGCTTGCTGTGTGATAGACTGTAGGAGGTTGGAACAACTAGAGTTTGAAGGCTTCCCTTCAAATGCCTGGTTCATGTTATTGGTTTATTTTTTATTTTTAACCTTTTATTTATTAGAGAGAGAGAGAATGGGCATACCAGGGCATCCAGCCATTGAAAATGAATTCCAGATGCATGTGCCACCTTATGTATCTGGCTTACCAACATTTTTAAATGTAGAATCAAGGAAGAGATGCATCGGGGAGACAATTGCACATGCCATGTGAAGGACAGGAATACTGAGGAGACATGACACTTTGGTTGGGCCTTGAAGGAGTCTCGATGACTGGAATCTTCTTCTTGATCATAAAATCCCATGAAGGCCCCATGGGTAGGGGACTTCCAGTATTAAAAATAGGAAATTTAGGGCTGTAGGGATGGCTTAGTTGTTAAGGTGCTTGCCTGCAAAGTCAAAGGACCCAGGTTCGATTCCTCAGGACCCACATAGGCTGATTGCACAAGGTGGCACATGCATCTGGAGTTCATTTTCAGCAGCTGAAAGTCCTGGTGTGCCCATTCTATTCTCTTTCTCTACCTCTCTATCTCAAGTAAATAAAGTAAAAATAAAAAAATAGGAAATGTAGAGTTCATAAATGTATATATTTATGACATTTGAAACCAAGTTTGTCAAGTTTTATAGAATCCATCTTTAAAAAGCATATGGAAATCTTCCAAAAGTTATTTTTCTCCTTGTTGGGTTCTTATGGTGTTCAGAAAATTAGCCATCTTTGGCACTTTAGATTTTGTAGTACAATGCCCTGAATTTCACCTTGGTCTTATATTTGGCAATTACATATGCTTCCTCAAAAATTCTTTTAAAACCCATAAAAGTACTAAAGCAAGTATCTAGGGACACTATTTCTCAATATCTCAATTTTTATTAGTTAGAGGATGTTGAGGAAGCCAGTTAACATCTTACAACTTAGTTTCCCAATAAAGAAAACAGAAATAATAAGCCTGGGCTTATTTAACTTTCCTAGGTTTCTGAATGAAGCAATGCAATGCATATGCAAGTAATTTGTCAGCTATAAAATATGGTAGGAATTCAATACTTTATAATGCTTACTCCATAGAGATTTTCACATAGTAAATGCAATTGCAGTTATAGAATTAAAAACAGACTAGAAAAGTATGGTTTGGATGGCAGGCTCTAGATGGGTTCAGTAATGACTGATGGTCATATATCAAGCCTCCAGGCAGACAGTGGCTGTTCTGTCCTTCAGATTCAACATCTTTACCATGACAACTCATGCTCTTCAGATTCATTAGTGATTCAGACATGGTAGGAGAACCTCACACTCTTGAGTGGCAGATCCAAAATTCAAGTTCACCTAGAAGGCAAGAACAATGATGTGACAGCACAGAGATAAAATGTAACATGGATATAAATAAAACTCTTCATCTGGAGTAAAAATAATCTATTGCGTCAATTCAGGAAGAGGATGCTCTGCCTTAGTAGAAGTTGATATGAAACCATCTGTAGGCTTTAGATGTCTATAACCTCAAATTGAATGTAATTCACTTGCTTTGAAGAAGAAAATGCTGACTAGAAAGTTATGGCTGCTTTCTCCAGTGACTAGATGCTCAGACATGTATCTTTGGGAACCAGGAATGGGAGTTCTGTTGCCCACATTGCCCATGTCTCCTTGTGAAATCTTCTTTAGACCATTTAATATCTCCTTCCTTGATTTTTTAAAAAAATCATTTGAAATGAATTTCAACTAGATCATTTCTTTTTTGTTTGTTTGTTTCTCATGGTAGGATTTCACTCTGGTCCAGGCTGACCTGTAATTAATTCACTATGTAGTTTCAGGGTGGCCTTGAACTCATGGCGATCCTCCTATCTCTGCCTCCCGAGTTCTGGGATTAAATGTGTGCACTGCCATTATTTCTGAGATTTCTTCCATCTGAAGAACATGTGACTATTCATACAGAGCACTGTCCCTCCCCTTATAAAAAATAGCATATCCACAGCCAATAGAAAAATTTCTAAGACCTAAAATAAGAATATATCTGTATTTTAAGTGAAGTATTATATCAGTTATTTTCTTAATGATTTTAGAATTTACGTTAATTTTGTTAGGTTAGTCAATGGCATTTTTCAATTTATTTTGCTTAACTTATTTGTCCCAAGAACTTTTTCTGTGATTTCACATTTTCCTGTAACTTTCAGGTACAAATCCCAGCAGGGTCCAGCTGGTTAACTTTCCTTCTAAGACAGATAAATTGCCCTGTGTGTGCTTTTACAGTGTGAAGCTTTAGCTGTCTAGCATGAGACTTTCAAAATTAAGGTCCTGTCTCTTGCTGAAAGACATATATAGACCCAGACTTCTCTTTGAAGGAATTAGAGTTTGTCATCAAAACCATGGAAAAAATTTTGCTGCTCAAAAATGAATGTTGCTTTTTCCTTAATAATAGAAATATCTTTCACATAAGCTTTAATTGAATAATGAATACTTACCAATTTTCAGTGCCTCTGGTTTTGAAATGCGCTGGGCTTTTCAAGATAAGTATATGGTACACAGATATGTTCATCAGCATTTTAAGCATATGGGGAGCTTTAGTCATATTCTTAATGTTTACTTGAGATAATGTTTTGTCTATTTTCTATGCAATTGAATTTCTTATGTGTTTTTCTAAAACCTGCTTGACTTGCCCTTAATAGTTTTGTAAGCCTTGAGGTATGTTTTCATTTAAGAATAAACAAATGTGTTTATTTATTTATTGAGCTATGCTTGCACTTAACATTAAATAAATAAATAAATAAATATCATAGAAAACAAAAGAACTAATCATATTAGGCTATTGTGCTTGGTATGGTTGACTCTTTTGTCTTCCTGGTTCTTACATTTTCCTTCTATCATTCTCTGTTTTCCTCCATACCACACTCCTTTTATTTCCCCTTCTTTCTTCTGTTCATAGTTCCTTACTGCATGGCCATACAAGGCCGATATCTGCCCTGTAGTACTTTTAGCAACAAGAAGAATCAGTGCAGTAAAGGGTGGTAAGGAAGGTCAAAGAGCATTCTAGAAAATGATTCAGAATTTTGAACCTAGGGCGGATTCATTTCCCTAAGTGAAGGCTTGGGCTAGGTGGGCAAAATCTTCTAGGCAGATGGAATGCTCCACAACCCAAAGATGGGGAACACCATAACAATGATTTCTTTTAAGTCTGTGCAAATAAAATCTGGCGTACAAGGGGAATTATGTAGAAATGAATTTGAGGAAGGAAACAAGGTGTTACAAAGATCTTATGTGTTATGAACCCAAAGAACAACGAGAAGTCATAAGAGGTTTTTATTTTTCCTTGTTTTTTTAAACATGATTGGTTTTCCATTTTTTTCAACACCGTGCTTTTCCACAGAGTGAAAGTGTGTCATGTGGCAGGAGGGTAGGGCTTAAAGAGAGAGGCATCAAGATTGCTATGAGAGAAGCCAATGGCAGAGGAAGACTGGACCCCTCGTTCCTGCAAGTGCTGCATGTAACAGAAGTCCACAAATGTGGGGGAAAGTGGGTGCTATGGAAATGACCTGTAAAGAGTCAGGACTCTCCCAGCCCCTGGCTTCTGAACCCAGGCCTTTTCATAGCTCTCTCCACTCTTAGGATGTCCTTTCTCTTTTTTATTTTTTATTTATTTTTGTTTATTATTTATTTATTTATTTGAGAGCAACAGGCAGAGAGAGAAAGAGGGGGAGGGAGGGAGAGAGAGAGAGAGAGAGAGAGAGAGAGAGAGAGAGAATGGGCATGCTAGAGACTTCAGCCACTGCAAATGAACTCCAGATGCATGCACCCCTTGTGCATCTGGCTAACGTGGGTCCTGGGGAATCAAGCCTCGAAACGGGGTCCTTAGGCTTCACAGGCAAGCTCTTAACCACTAAGTCATCTCTCCAGCCCTCTCTTTTTGATTGATCTGTCCTTATTTCTCTCTCTATCCATGTGTTCCTAGGGCCTGTCATTGTTTCCCAGCCCAAGAGCCTGGGAATCTTAGTGGGCGTCCATCCCTATAACAATGAGATTGATTATAGTGTATTATAGCATTCCAGTTGACAGATATTTCTGTCCTGACTTGGATAAGGGTGAAGTATTTTATTTGAGCAAACCTTTAGAATCCTTTCTTTCAGATCACTGTCTCTAAAACTGTCATTAAATGGAGATGAAATAAAAAATCATTTTTTTATTTTCCTTATCGTCATGCTTAGTTTAAGGACATACAGGCAGCCCAAAGAATAAATTTTCAGCTGTAAGGTATTAAGGGGTTCAGAATATATTTCTAGAGGCTGTGTCAATTTGAGTAGAAAAGAGAGAGAGAGAGAGAGAGAGAGAGAGAGAACTGGAATAAATCAGACCACTGAATTTAAATCCCAGTTTGGGACTAAAGAGCACTTTAGCTCTGTGTAAATAACCTCTGGAGGCCTCCTTCTAGTTCTAATCTTCCACGGGACTGTGTATTCCCTGTAAGAAAACCAAACCCTCTAGGTACCTATTTGCATTCTAAGCACCCTAATGTTGTTTTAATCCCTATAGATTGCCATATTGAAATTCTAGCTGCAATAGGCAGGAGACTCTGCTAATTATATCAGCAACCCGAGTCTACAAAGTTGGTAATCTAGAACAGTTAATAAGATTCTCCTTTTTTCTTTGTTTTGGTTTTCTGTCATGCACCACATATTAAATATGTGAGAGGAGATTATTGGGGGGGGTCTGTGAATCACATAAATTTGAGGTCTGAAAATAGTGCTCCTTAGTAATGAGAAAATGGGCTGAGGTGTATAGTGCTCTCCCTAAGTTAGCTCCACTAACTGCAGCCCATTTGGTCACATAAAAGTCCTCTGAGAAAGCTTGTTGAAATACGGATCTCTGGTCTTACCTTCGCAGATCTTCATCATGAGGTGACAGTTTAAAGCAAATAGGGACGGACACCTGCTTTTGAGCAATTTTCTAAAGTATGGTACATTTCATACTCATTTTTCCAAATGTTTCTTGGAACAGAGTTTGAACATAAAATAAATTTGAGTAGCACTGTAATATAATGTCTTCTCATGCATATATATGCCCCCTGAATCTTTTAGTTTATTAGAGATTACAAGATGTCCATTATGAAGCAGGGTTTAAAATTGGTCCCTTTATTTCTCTCTGCCTTATCTGGCCCATTAACACCTCTTCTTGGAAACTCTTTAGCAGCCCTTCAAGTTTGTGATCCAGGATGACCATATCAATATAGTATGGTAAAGTCATTATTTGTAATATTTTATTTATTTATTTATTTGCAAGCAGACAGAGAGAATGGGTGCACCAGGGCCCTTAGCCGCTAAACCCCAGATGTATGTACCATTTTGTGCATCTGACTTTACATGGGTACTGAGGAATTGAAACTGGATCATTAGCTTTTGTAGGCAAGGACTTTAATCACTGAACCATCTTTCTAGCCCCAGAGTCTTTTTTTTTTTTTTTTTTTTTTTTTTTTACTAAGTAGATGAAGGACATATATTTTCCCTTGTTTAATCAAAGACACACATAGTTAGAGTTGTTAAAGGAATGTGGTTATGTATTTCAGCAGAAAAACATAGACTTGGTATCTCATTGGCAAACACTTTAAACATCTTTTCATATTGACCACATATGAACCATACCCAAGGAAGCTTCCAGAATACAACCTGCCAATGACCGCTCTGTTACATATGGAGACTGTGACATTTTTGCTGGAATCAGAAATCAGTCATGTGTCTTGTACTGCCCAGTTCATGACTCCATGGATGATAAACTTCTAAAAGTTAGTCTAGGAATAGAATGCATAACAAAACCTGACTTCAATTTAAAAAAATGAAGAATTTCCCCCATAAGCCATGCAACTCCATTCAAGTATTTAAAATGAATATATCATTGCATACCATCCTAAGAAGAGCCTAAGATTTATGATTGAATAGTCACTAGACAAAGTGTAGTTCTTCCATCATTTAAGAGCAATTTGTTGATCACTAGGTGTCAGGCCACGTGCCTGACACTGGTGAATAAGAGGGGGAAAAAAAGCACAGTGTCTGCTTTCCACAAAGGCATTTTAAGAGGCGCTGCCCTGTGTACAGATGGCTCTAATACACTGTGGAAATAGTTGTCATGGAGGTGAGTGCAAAGGGGTAACTAGAGCATAAAGAAGAAAATACTGAGGCTGCCCTGAGGGACTCAGAAAAGATTTCACAGATGAGACTGGTTTGGTTTAGTCTGGTTTCTGATTTTCTTCTGAAACCCTGTGCTGACTCTGCTATTCAATTACCAAGAGGAAGTTAAGATTTTGCTGCCTTGCATGTGCTCACATGCTTTTCTGAAATAAATTGTGTTTATGTAATAATTTTTACCTTTTCTCCTCTCTCATCATTTCCATCCTGATATTACTTTGAATTACACTCCCCACAATAGTCTTAGTTTCAGCTGAGTGTTCACATTTCTGGTACAAGCTAATAGAAATTTTCACTTGCCTTTGGTTTGCAGATGTGGAACACATGGCTCTTAAGCATGGTATTATTCTTAGAAGGATGACAGTCTTCAAACATTTTGATTAGTACCTCAATTTTACCCACTTCTACATATTGAAGTGAGCCTGTGTTTTATATCTTCCTAGCTTCATCTCTTACAAAGCTCTGCTCTTTGGAAAGGCAATTTTTGTCTTCAGTTATATATCCTCCAAACTACTGTGAGGCTTTCAGAGAGTTTTGATAGCTTTTAGTTCCAGAAATGAAATGTTTTACTTAATTTTTCTAAGAGCTCAAAGAAATACATCTGTATCAAGAGCAAACACACCTTATATATTTGCAATATCTTACCATTCTGTGGTAAATTTACATGATAAAATATCTTCCTTTCTTATTTAACTCTTACAGTGCCTCTTTGAATGTGAAGAAGCTGGAGTTTGGTGATATTTAATGTCTTATTCCAGATAATTTATCTAGTCGGTAACAGAGGCAGGACTCAGACTAATAATTCTGTGTATGTCAAATAAAAAAGAAAACGTATAAAGTTAAGGTTTTAATAATGTAAGAGTTTGATATACCATTATTAATAATTTGGGGAAATAAAGTAATGTGTGGCAAGAAATAAAGTAAAAGCATAACCAGTCTAGGCCAGATAGGGTATGCACGTTTGATAAAGCAAATACAGCTTGGTTATCACTCCATGACATAGCACTATAGCCAGCAGGACAGTTAAGAAAATACGTAAGTGAAAAGCAAGTTAATAAAGTCCCTGCAGACAGCAGGAGACAGGGGGCTGTAGGATACAGAATCCACCTTGGGTGGTTGCCTCGGGAGACTAGGCCTGATGCATAGGATGCAGCCGGATTCCATGCCCCCTTCACTCCGAGCGTGGGGCCTCCTGCATGCCAGTTATCCAGAGCCAAAATGAATCCCAAGGTGATAGTCAAAGAAAGATTTTCAGTCAGGACATGATAGTTCCTGACAAATTGTATGTGATTTGGTAGAGCCACACAAACCATGTGACTACTCCAGATAAAAGGAGCCTGGCAGGGCCTGGGGAGGTTGAAGGGAAGGGGTTAATAATTAGAAAGTAAGGCTGAAGGGCTTGAGTGAAGTTTATTTGCAATACTTTGGGAGCTAAATGACGGAGTTACTTTCTGACACACAACTGGCGCTGTGCCATAAGTGCGTGGCAGGGGTTTAACTTGCTAATTTTCTCGAGCCTTCAGCCACTTTGAAAGTTATCAGCACAGCATAGTAGTCAGAGGCATTAACTTTCTCAGTCCTTAAAAGATCAATGAGATTTAAAACATACAAACTTCAAAGCATTTAAATTAGAGAATCCCCTAACTCTTTTCAAGTGTTTTCAAATTTAAAATTGATTGAGTTTACTTTTGAGTTAAACCACATTATCTTTCAGTAATTATGAGAAAAAAAAAACTAAATTATAAACCAAAGGATCTAATCACATAGGAATTTAGAGAAGTTATTCTATAACCAATATGTCAT
Source organism: Jaculus jaculus (assembly GCF_020740685.1). Classification (NCBI taxonomy): domain Eukaryota; kingdom Metazoa; phylum Chordata; class Mammalia; order Rodentia; family Dipodidae; genus Jaculus; species Jaculus jaculus. The sequence goes on along the minus strand of NC_059119.1, from coordinate 9,135,506 downwards.
AAATAGGCCATACAATTTCAGTAAGATTGCTAAATGTCATTACAGTTAAGGTACATACATACTGATCCTTTTCAAGGTTTCCTGATTCTCCTTTGGAACCCTTCCTCCCCATCCCTTCCTGAAGATCTCTTCTAAATGACTTGGGTAAGAAAGCAGCTACGCGCAAACAATGTTAGATTAGACCCTGTAAGCAATTTTGTATATCAGTGTTTAGCTAAAGGCATTGGCAATAAGAATTCTGAGAAGGAAGATTTCTGGGAAACACAGGAGCATTTACAAGTGAGTGTTAGAGCCTGGTAACCTTGTATTAAACCTAGAATAGGTGGGAGGAGTGGAGGGAACATTTCAACTTTAGCCTGCGGGGAAGACAAAGCTGAGTCAGGAATGAGGGCCCTACACTCTGTCACCCAAATTCATTAGGTGTCTCTGAGCCAAATAGAATACTGAGAACCAATAGGGTGTAGATTTTGGATAACTTGTGGAAAGTTTTGACAATGAGGCTAAGTGTGACTTCAGGTAGCAAGGAACAACTGAATCCTTTCTCTTTGTCTCATTTTTTTCAATTAAGGAAATTTATCTAAAATTTTCTAAAATAAGCTTCATTTAAAATAGCAAACACTAAAAATACAAGGCAGGGAAGACATTTACTGATTCAAAAATATTTTATTGAATATCCCCTGCACTTTGTGTATGGTAAACAGTGATCTAGGGTTGATGGTGTACTTTTAATATGTGCTTATTTGGAAAAGCACTAATATGTTTGCTCTCTTCTCTTTTTCTCTCTCTTTCCTTTCTCTTCTTGTGTCTGCATGTGTGTGTTTTCGTGTGTGGAGGGGTATGTGTGCATATTTGCTTCCTTGAGTGAACTTTACTTCATTATATTTTGGATTACAGAAAAGTTACATGATGAATATTACAGAGAGATCCCGTATACCTTTTACCCAGTTCCCCTCACAGTTAACATCCTATTTATCTATTGATACTTGTCAAAACTAAATAGAAGCAACCAAAAATACACTGACATTACTATTAGATAATCTCCAAAACTTATTTGACTTTTCTTTTTTTTTTTCTTTTTTTTTGAGAGCGACAGACACAGAGAGAAAGACAGATAGAGGGAGAGAGAGAGAGAATGGGCACGCCAGGGCTTCCAGCCTCTGCAAACGAACTCCAGACGCGTGCGCCCCCTTGTGCATCTGGCTAACGTGGGACCTGGGGAACCGAGCCTCCAACCGGGGTCCTTAGGCTTCACAGGCAAGCGCTTAACCGCTAAGCCATCTCTCCAGCCCTCTTATTTTTTTTTTTTAAACGAATGCTCCTTTTCTGTCCCAGGATTGCACCCAAGATGATGTGTTTCTTTAGATTCCTTATACTGTGATATTTTCCTAGGCTTTAGTTGTTTTGATGATCTTGACCACTTTAGTAGTACTGATTAGACATGATGTAAAATGTCATTCAATTTGGTTCTGCCTGAAGTTTCTCTCCTACTGTCTGCTTTTGATATGGCAAATGGAAGTTCTATCTACAAATCAAAAGAATAGTTCACTTCATTAACTGTAGGTTTGGATTTTGCAGACCTTTAATCTTTTCTGACCAGCAAACCTCACATTCTCCTCAAGGTCTCACTTGCCTTACCCATGCATTTTGGATGCCCATTTACCTTTTCAGCCTGCCAGATTTTCCTGGAAAGAAGAGCTTCCATTCACATCAGTAGACATTGTAATGACAGATTCTAGGAAACTCTTCTGAGATGGTAAGGCCTTTGAAGACATAATTCAATCACTTCTGTGTCTAGAATTTCAATAACAGATGTTAAAATGTCACTGTGTTCTGATGTACAACTCAGATCATTTCAAAGATTTGCTTGAATTTTATGTAAGTTGCTAGTGACAGAGAGGTGCTCTGGAATAACAAAGTGCTGACTTGGCCACATTGTGCCCTTTTCTTATATGCCAAACTTTCTCATGAATTTAACTACGCAAAACTGAGCAAGGAGATATGCAGTAGACCTCACACTTGGTTTCCTTCGTTGGACGTTGCTCAAATATTAATAAATGTATTTTGGCCCCACTAGAAAAGAAAGGGGATATGTTTTGTCCACAGAATTCTTCTGAGACATGAAAAAGCAGCTCCATTTTCTTTCTATTTATTTACATAAATTTCAATTAATTTTGGCCTTTAAGAATCACCAAGAAATGGTGGTAACTTTTCTAACCTGGATGAGCATATGCTCAGTTTTAATTCTGGGTCCTTCTGGTTATTTGCCATGTAATCCTGTGTCTTTGCTTCTTAAGCATTTCTGTTTGGATACATAGAAAGTAATGCTATCTCTTACAATTGATTTGTCTGATTTGAGAATCATTAGGACAAACCATGCAAAGTTCCCAGCTCAGTATCTTAACACAATACACACGCACACGTGCATGTGTGTGCACACACACACAAACACACACACACATAGCAACTTAGTGAATACTAGCCATTCTGATCATCACTGTTATTCCTATTAATGTCATCACTGTGTACCTGTCGGGGAGGGGTGGGTGCCAACATCTAAGGTGGCAGCCTCTTGAAAAATAGTATAAAACACACTTCTTCATAAGCTCAATGCAGACACAATTTTCTCATTGGATACTTTCGATCCCTAATTGAATGTGTAGATGTAGAATAGCAGATGCAGTGAGCCAACTTAACATAGCACGGACAATTCAGTTGACAAAGGTCATGAAATCCACCAATAGCAGCTGATGTTTTCAGCAGTTCTTACTGCCTTGTGATTTTCTGTAGGCACTTAGATCCTCACTAAACCACCGTTACAGCCATCTTGGCCACCAGCCTTATCCTGAAACTCTGTGTCCATCATTTTTGTAGAAAAACAATGACTATTCCCATAGTTAATAGAGGGGCAAGGAGGTTTTTCTTACTGCTCTGATTTATATTCAAATTTTCTGCCTGAACATATCCCAAGGTAGCTTTAGTTTCCTAAGTACTGAGATTTCAAGGCAAGCAACAGAAAATGTTATTTGAATAAAAATCCGCATGAAACGTCAACTTCAACTGGGAAATCTGTCATTAGTGAATTTACCTTGGTGGGGACCACATGGACTTTGTGAGCAAATATAATTTCAAACATTTCTCTTTTGGTTTCCTGTTGAGCCAGCTGAGTGGATGATAACCACCGGCATTCTCTAAGAGTCACGCTTAGTTCTCTCCCCCAACAAGGAGTGTGGACAGGCTGTGGATATACGCATTTTCCCTACCTCTAGACCTAGTTCTGCATTTGGTGGTGGCCCTGAGAATCTGATCTCTGACTGTTGCAAGTCCCCTCCCATGCCTCGCAAATCCTGGCTTTGCAGGGAATACCAATTTTAGTTGTGTTCTAGGTATACTTCACTATAGAGCCTTTCTTTTTCTTGCTTCCATTAAAGAATGTGGCCTTCTTTTTGCTGGCCTGTGGCTCAGAGGCTCTGGCAGCAGGAAGAGATAATCCCACCCACACACCCACACTCATGGGGATGCAAGAGTTCCTCCTCCCCCCCCCCCCCCCCCCCCGCTAAACAAGGCCCTGCTCTGCATAGCCAGGCTTGTAGTTTCTTTCCCAGAGAGGGCCTTGCTGACAGAGGGTCTTCATCCATAAGCATTTATGTTCTTTTCTCTTCACCTTCATCCTCATAAGAAGTAAAAGCAGTAACTTTCTTTAATGGGATCTGTGTCCTATGGTTCAAAGGAATAACTATGGAGAAGAGTCCAATACCGCAGGCTTTTAATTGCAGGTTTCTTCATGGAGCATGATAGCCTCATTTGACATTGCACCGCAGAAAACGTCGAGGACTATAAGTGGCCTGGTGGTACTTTTAGAAAGCTCCTATACAGGGGAATGAATATGTTCCATTAATTGTACTCACAAATTTTGAAAAGTTGTGGATTTCCAAAGGAAAGAGTTCTCTGAGAGTGCAAAAGATCATGGAGATATGGAGACAGCAGTTGGTTCCCATTCCTGCATTAACTCTGATCAGCAGTGGCCCGTAGGACACTGTGAGGAGAAAGATGCTGTCGGTTCATTTCAAATCTGTAACTAAGTGCTACAATTGATTAATGATGTCTGGTGTAGTTATAAAACAAGGAAATAGTACCTTGTATATTGAACATTCATCATTACTAGAAATATACTTTTCTTTAGCTCAATGTATAGCAGCCTTAATTATTTTTATTTTATTATTTTTTAATCTGTTAAATTTATTTTTATTCAAGACAGAGAGAGAGAGAGAGAGAGATGGAGATTGCATGGCTGTGCTGGGGCCTGCAGCCACTGCAAACAAACTCCAGATGCACATGCCACCTTGTGTATCTGGCTTAGCTGGGACCTGTATAATCAAATCTGGGTCCTTAGGCTTCCCAGGCAAGTACCTTAACCACTAAGCCATCTCTCCAGTCCCCCAGAATGTATTATTTATGCTCCTCAATGTGGAACATTTAAGCACTGCTTTGTGAAATACATGAGATTAAATGTGAGTTGTGGGAACAGTATTCCATTCAGTTTGTAAGATAAAGCTTCCTTAGAAACTACTGTGTGCCATGGTTCTAGAAAGCTCTTATGTTTGTCCTAAGGAAGCAGCAGATGGCTAAAGATGGTGTGAAAACATTTCTACAATCCAATAAGTCCAATATTAAAAATATGCCTGAGACTAATGTTCACAGAAAATAAGAAACAACTTTCCTTGCATCCACCAGGAAAGCCATCAAAACAGGGACAGACATGGTGTCATTTCAGTCTGCAGAAGAGTAGGAACTACTCCCTCACAATTCAGAGCAACTCTGTTGAAACAGAAAATGCTCCTTATTATGCAATGAAGATGTAGTTAATTGCTACTAGATTTTATTATTGCAACTTGACACTGGTGAATTTTTAGCTGTAAATCCCCAAATACTTGGATATCTAATATTTTTCCTACACCAACACTTTATTAAATTCTCTTGTTTTTTCTATTGATCTCTGTTGTCCAATCTTGTATATTCACTTGAATGTTTATAGCAGGAAAATGCCAATAAAGGCATTGGACTTGATGGCAATGTCTTCAATGTTTAGAAATAATCTAATATTCCACATATCGAATGGGCTTCTCTGTTTTTAAATCATTTTACATGTCCTATATAGATTTCTTTCTTCCTTTAACAAGTTTTTTTCCCGAGTTTTTCATAATAATAGAATTTATATAGAAGTTTTAGATTTGCTGATTTTTAACTCCAGAAACCTATGTCTAATTGTATGTTGTGTGTATGGGGGAGGGGAGAGAGAGAGACCCTTGAATTTTCCAATGTACTTCAAGTATGCCTTTAATTAAGTAAATCTCTGTAAGCCATCTTATGTGCTGTTAGTGAAACAAGTTGTTAGGGATTCAGGAAAGTCCTTGAACCACAAACCCTAGATTCATGTTTTCATTTAACCAAAGAACTGTACAAACCAAACTGAGAAGAATAATTGCTAAATTATTATAGTTTTTGAGGGAAGTATAGAACCAAGGAAAGGAAAATGAACACACCGATGTTGTGGGAGAGCCCATGTGTTGGGGCTGGAAAAAATGGTAAAGGAAAGAATTAGATGGGAAGGAAAAGAAAGTACAAAGAGCTGCTGTCATGTGGAGCGCAGGAGAGGCAGGAGAGCTCAAGTGGGAGTAGGGGTCAGAGTGTGGCAAATCTTTGGTTAATTTGCAGTCTGTTTTGCTGTCATTCTCATTACATTACTTTTATAGAGGAGAAAATTTTAGTGGTCACTGTTCTTCCATTTTAATGATATTTATCATTTCACTTTAGTTTGTGAAATATTGATGTTGAAAATTTAAAATACGTTTGTTGGAAACATACATGTGCTTATTATAATTTTTTTTTTCCATTTGGCTATTTAAAAATGGTTTTGGTGCATTTAAGAATAATAAACTTTAGATGGCTAGAGAGATGGCTCAGTAGTTGTCGCTTGCCTGCAATTCCTAACAACCTGGGTTTGATTCCCCAGTACCCATGTAAGTCCAGATGCACAAAATGCTACATGTATCTGGAGATTGTTTGTAGTATCTGGAGGCCCTGGTGTACCTATTATCTTTCTCTCTCTCTCTCTTCCTCTCTCTATCCTTGGAAATAAATAACTAGACAAACTATTTAAAAACAAAGAATAGTAACTTTATATGCAATGTTAATCCAACCATTGTCTCCAGGTTTACACCTGTCTTGGAGCATTGTTTTATATCAGTAAATGGTGTATAAATCATTCATCATAATCTTGACTTTTAATGAAGCTGAAGGAAAATTATTGTCCAAAGTTTGTATTTTTGTTTACCATTTAGACTCCTGTGCCTCAATTTTTAATAAAACTTTCTTAGAAAGTTCTTAGGGTATTTTTCTCTTAAATGATGTTCTAGAAATAATATCTTCCAGCCCACTACTTTTTTTTTTTTTTTTTTTTTTTGCTGGTGCTGCCTGAATATCTAGACTTGGTTGTGCTGACTTTCATGAGCTCTTGTTGCATATATCCAGTGCCTTTAAAGACATCATTGTTCACCCGTTTCTTGTTGTAACAAGTTTATAAGTTGTCCTTGATATGTCTCTCCACCTAATCCTATCATCAGTCTTACTGAATTTGTTTCAGTGTCCCTGCAGGATGAACAGCCCCATTTGGTTTCAATTGTCATTGACGTAATTTGGGTCTCTCCATTTCCTTGAGAGCTTCTTTGTTTACTGCATTTACACTCTACATTTCTTCTTCTTCTCTCTCTCTTTTCCTCTTTCTCTCTCTCTCTCTCTCTCTCTCTCTCTCTCTCTCTCTCTCTCACACACACACACACACACCTTGCTAAAAAATCATTCCTTAGGACACATTTTATCTTGTAGCTTCCTACTTCATGTTTAGAACCATTTTTGGCAGGATCTCACATAGCTTAGACTGGCCTCAAACTTGCTATGTAGCTGTAAGGGTCCGAGAATCGCTGAAGAAAGACCCCGGACTCAAATAGTATGTAAAAACAAAGAGCGTTTATTCTGCAGAATCAGCCAGCATGCAGGGGTCAGCCATTCATACAAAATGATGACTCTGAGAGGAGTATGCAGGCCCCTTTTAAGCACAACTAGGAGAATTTTAGGCGGGTTAGGTAATCTTTTAAAGTGATTGGCTGGGCAAGCAGCAGTTACAGTTGTACATTTCTGATTGGTTGGGGCAGAAGGCACGAAGGGTTGCAAAAGGGACATGTCTCTAGAAACTTACTCAGACCCCAGAGCCCACCACCTTGGACATGTCCTTTGTGTTTTTTTTTTTTTTTTTTTTTTTTCCAGAAGTCTTGCCTGCCTCTCTGGGAAACTGAAACTTCAGCCTAGCTGTAAACTGGAGCAAATTTGATCCTCTTATAACCAAACATGATCGTGAACATCTGATCCTTTTTCTTCTACCTCCTACATGCTAGGGTTCCAAGTGTAACTCACCACACATGGTTTATGTGGTGCTGGCAGACAAACTTGGGGCTTCATGTACATTAGGCAAGCAATTTACCCTCTGTTATATCCACAGCAATAGTTAGACTCATGCAAGGTAATTCTTGAATTTGATTACAATCTCATCAGAGCATGATCCCTTCAAGGGCATGAGCCATGAGGTCTTATTGTGTTTTCAAATCTTCATACATAGTGTAGTATCTTGAATATATTAGAAACATAATTCATTTTTGATGAGTGAATGACCAGTAATCTCTACAAGAATTTATTATATTTGCCAGCTAATTGCTTATAAAATTTCTATTTCATTGATGGTATTACTTCATGCTGAATGAAACCACTCATGACATTGATTTACTAAAGCAGCATTTGCGAGTTAAACTTTTCTCACTCTAGTGAAACTTGGGTGAATGACAAGCATGACTTCATAGATTTCCTATCATTTCACAAATTGAGTAGATACCAACAAATTGAGTAGATATCAACAAGTAAGGTACCAAGATGCTTTTAGTGATAATGAATAGAAACAGAAACAGCCTCAGAAATGTTTGATTAGACAAGATCCCAACGATATAGCTGACGGAATAAAATGCAACAGCTGGAGAATAGATGTTGCAGAGAAATCTGTCTTAGATTAAGACATGAAACATAGATATTCCATGAGCAAATGTCTTCAAAAATGACAACATTGAATATTCTAAAGCTCTGAACATGTTGTGTGTGCCACTATTATATATTGTTAATTGTTAATCATGCAGAGCTTATGGTAGCTTTCTTATTCTTATGTTCCTGGGGTAGGTATGTAGCTACAAAAACTAAACCATGAATAATTGCCATGTGGTTCTTGCAGAACCTACTGACTTAAAGGATAGTCAAAAATATAACATAATTTTTTTAAAAAAAGGCTGGCAATTGCTTAGTGGTTAAGGTACTTGCCTGCAAAACTAAAGGGCCCAAGTTTGATTCCCCATGACCTGCATAAGCCAGATGCACAAGATGGCACATGGTCTGGAACTCGTTTGCAGTGGTTGGAGGCCCTGGCACACCCATATTCTCTCTCTCGAAAATGAGTAAATAATAATAAAATAACTTTAAAAAGAATAGCCAAAAATAACTTCTGCTTAGATTTCACCAAACTAGTGATAGAACAGAGGTTATTTAATGTTCAAAGGAAAATACGCAACCAGTGTTTGATACATTTGTTTTCACTGAGTGTCATCTAGTAAAAATTTTGGAGGAGTTTGGAACCAGCTTTACCAAGATGACAAGTGAAAGAGTTGGATTTTTTACAGTTATTTCATAATAGTATTGGATAACATTGATAAAGGACTTTTAATGTTCTAAGCACTTTAAATGTGTTAATTTATTTCATCTTTATCATCTGAAGTAAATTCTAGAATTATTCCATTTTACTAATTAGGAAATAGAGGTGTAGAGGGTTGAAGAGATTATCAAAGTCAAGAAGTTATTATGTTATCAAGCTAAGATCCTAAGTCAGATTGTCCAGGTCTAATTTGTGGTTCTTTTAGCCATTCTATACCTCACTTGGTCAACAATGAATTGCAACTTAACATTATTGTTATAATAGGGTATAATATAAATGTCTTTTATGGTACCAAAATGTGAGGTTTCTATGAACACTCTATATCCAAAGATATGTTTATACATTAAATATTAACTTTTTCCCACAAAACTACAATCAAACTTCTTTTATTCTAAATTTATTGTTTTCATTGTTAGTACAGATTTGATTCCACTTTTATTTGTTTTATTATATTTGGAAATTTGCCTCATGTTTTCTGTGCCTAAATCATTTTATTAATTGTATAAAAAAAGAGAAGGCTCAAGCTAGGCATGTTGGTGATGCACACCTTTAATCTCAACACTCCAAAGGCAGAAGTTGCAGGATCACTGTGAGTTTGAGGCCAGCCTGAGACCACATAGTGAATTCCAGGTCAGCCTGGGCTAGAGCGAAACTCTACCTTGAAAAGCAATAAATAAATAAATAAAAAGAAAAGAAAGAAAGAACGCTCATGATCCATGGTGTGGCTGGCTACAGTGAGGAAGTGAAAGGTAGTTTGACACAGCGATATCAAGCTAACTAGTTTTAATGAGACAGAGCTAGTATAGGAGTTACATTCAGCCAGGAGATGGAAGCCTGGATGTGAGTGGCATAACCACCTAGAACCGAAAACTAAGTTCATTGCAGAAAACTTATCTTTTTCATATGAGCATGACAGTTCCTATCTTGCTCAGTTATTGAGGGAATTACGATAAAGAGTGACATACTTCTTCCATATGGCATATGAATTTTAGTGATTCTCAACAGAAAATATTCTTAGTAAATGAGACCAGCTGATTATTCTAGTAATCTAGGTCCTTTCTTGTATATTCTTAGAGTGGGAAGCCACATATTCTATAATACCCTGAATAATTCTATGTTACTAAGAACACCTCCACTCAGTACTGTTTTGAAAAACACTGTGGGAAGCAACAGAATTACAGCTGAATCATTGTGTGGATTCAGACATCTGAACAGATATCTCATAACCCTCTTGCTTATGATGTGAGTCGTGCGTTTATTCAATTCCCTTTCCTCTTTTGTCTTCAACTGGCCTCCAATTCAGGAAACAATGATTCTGTTTCATTTCTTGTTCTTCTCTGTAGGCTAGTTCTCACAGCTATGTGAGACTGCCCTTGATCCAGATCATCTTGAGTAACATGGGACTTTGCTGTTGGAATTCTTACCATGTTGGTTGCCTCCTCTGATTGTAGGAAGCATGTGGCGGGAGAGGTGGAAAGAGAAGGGGGTGTGGGCCAGTGAGTGGGTTTTTTGGGGGAAAGAGGTAAGAAGCTTCTCTGTGAGGGAGAGGTCTTGGGTGGTGTACAGAACTCTGGGTAGGGGAAGGTGACCTTCCCTCCTTTTAATCCAAAGGTATATCAGGAGGCTGCCCCGAATTCTCAGCATCACTGTGAATAGCTGGTAGGGAAGACTGAGAGGGGGATGGGCAGAAAGCTATCAGAATTTAACACTACTGAAATAATTTAAGAACCAAAATATCATATTTAGTTTCTAGCTGAATTCTAGGAGGTATTTTGGGGGTGTGTGGGAGTAACATGGAGGACCATAAACTCAGAAATCTCTATCCAAAAAGAGTGGTGTTGAGAGTCTACAGTAAGTCAATGGATGGGTATCAAGAACTGAGAGATTTCCAGAACCATCCCAGAAGAATCGTCAACAGAACGGGGACAGATTGGAGGTAGGAGTTAGAGGAAGAGTGATCTAAGAAGACCCCATGGTGGGGCAGGACGAAGGTGTTCCTTCCAGGAAGGTAGAGGAAGCGGAGGAGGAGTGGCTTTGGGGATGTGGGAAAGCAGGGAGTCTGCTAATGTTGCGGCTTTGCCAGAGCAACACCATTCTATATTTGTGCATGTAAGTGTTAGAACTATGATTTTTATCTACTGTTTAAAATAGGATCCATTGCATGGGTGCAGGAGTATTTCATAATTAACAATATGTCAACATCATCCCTTCTGCTAAAAGAGAATTATTTTAAAAGAATCATGTGACCTTAGCAACAGAGGCATGAAAAATATTTGGTTAAAAACAGTAGTCATTTTCAGGAAAAATGTAAATTCAATAGGAATAGAAGAAAACTTTGCAAGAGCTGACTCCAAAGCAAAAGCATTATATCATTTGAAGAAATATTAGATGACATTAAAACAAGGATTTGGGGACTGGAAAGATGGCTTGGCCTTGCAAAATCTGATGGCCTGGGTTCAATTCCCCAGCGCCACTGCAAGACAGATGCACAAATTGAACATGCGTCTGGCATTTGTTTGCAGTGGCAGGAGGCCCTGGTGTGCCCATTCCCTATCTCTCATTCTCTTTGTCTGTGTTTGCAAATAAATAGATAAATAAATAAATAAATATGTTAAGAAAAAAAACCAGAACAAGGAGAGTGAAGTCAGTATAGGTTTAATGGATAAGTATTGTTAATTTGGGGAGAATTTGGTGGATTTATCCCCTCTTTCAGCCAAAGACTAGTGGTAACTTGATATTAGAGAGCATAATCTTAAACCAAGTCTCCATAGTATTCTGACTTGGTTCCCAATTCCAGATATGAGTTTCTTTACACTGAGTAGATTTCTTATCCAATCAGAAAACCATTGGTTACCTACTAAGGCAGTGCCATTATTGCACTGTTGTGTACATCTTGTAAGGATGTTAGCTTCTGCGTAGCTTAGACCTTTGGTTGCTCAAACTGTTGATAATGGCCACTTTCCCCTAGTAGGTCATGTAGCAATTTCCAGCACTAGACTGGCTAAATATCTGGGAAAGTTGACTTTTAAAATTCATGAAATTGGATTGTGGAGATGAATCTGCAGTTAAAGCTGATTGTGTGCAAAGCCTGCTGGCTCAAGTTTTATTCCCCAGTATTCACATAAAGTCAAGTGAAGTCAGACGCACAAGATGGTGCATGTGTCTGGAATTCATTTGTAGCAGCAAGAGGTCCTGACATGGCCATCTGTCTTCTCTCTCTCTCTAAAATAACTGAATAAAGATTTAAAAAATATTCAATATTAAATTACAGAATAATTAATCAATATCAGGAGTACTTACATTTCTATTTTCATTGAAAGTACTCCATAAATAAGTTTGAATACCTTTTTGAGGCAAGTTCCAGCTATGTAGCCCCGGCTTGCCTCAAGCTTGCAATCTTCCTGCTTCAGCCTCTTGAGTGTTGGAATTTCAGATATATATGACATTTAGCTTGAGCAAGTCTTTAGAAGAAAGTAACTACTGATCTTGGGCAAATGTGTTTTTTATAGAGTTTACATTCCACTGAGGGGCAGCCAATAAATATATATGGGCCACATAAAACATATATTAATAACATCAGCCCTAAAGTCTATGAAGAAAATAAAATGGACAATAACAGCTATGCAAGGGAACTGCTTTATGTCTGTGGGTTGGGAAGATATGTCTGAAATGAAGACATTTGAACGTTAAGTAATGAGATTGTGCCAGACAAGGCGGCATTTTTTAATAAATAATTTTCAGGTAGAAGACACAGCTTGGACAAATGTCTTGAGGAAGGTGTGTGTTTGTGTGTGTGTATGTGTGTTACATGTACATGAATGTGCTCATATATATGGAGGCCAGAGGGCATCCTTGGGTATCATTCCTCAGGCATCATCCACAATTTCTTTTTAATATTTTATTTTATTTTTTTGAAAGCAAGAGATAGATACAGAAATAGGCAGGTGGAGAGAGAGAGAGAGAGAGAGAGAGAGAGAATGGGCATGCCAGGGCTTCCAGCCCTGTAAACAAATTCCAGATGCATGCCGCCCATTGTGTACCTGGCTTACGTGCGTTCTGGGGAATCGAATCTGGGTCCTTTGGCTTTGCAGGCACCATCTCTTAACCGCTGCACCATCTCTCCAGCCCCCCATCCACAGTTTTTGAGACAGGGTCTTTCACAACTTCGTTTATCACCAAGTAAGTTAGACTGGCTGGCCATAAACCCTGCCTGTCTTCACTACCCCAGAGTTGGTATTACCCACACCCACACGCATATCACCAGTCCCAGCATTTTAAATGCTTGTTCTGTGGATCAAACTAAGATCTTCATGCTTGAAAATCAAGAACTACTGAGCTATCTCTGAGAAGAGAGATTTAATATATTTTAACGACATTAGGAAGGAGTCCTACGGTGCCAGGTAGGGGAGTTATGATATAGCACAAAGTATAAAGGCAAGGCCATGACATTGTAAGACTTGCTAAAGGTTCTTTTTTAATTTTTATTTATTTTTTTGAAAGTGGCAGACAGTAAAAGAGGGAGAGAGAGAGAGAGAGAGAGAGAGAGAGAGGTCACGCCAGGGCCTCCAGCCACTGCAAAAGAACTCCAGATGCGTGTGCCCCTTATGCATCTGGCTGACGTGGGTCCTGGGGAATTGAGCCTCTAACTGGGTCCTTAGGCTTCATAGGCAAGCGCTTAACTGCTAAGCCATCTCTCCAGCCCAAGGTTTTTAATTTCAGCGTAGCATAGCAGGAAATCACAGGAGCACATTCACTAGGGGCACTGCTGGGATCTCCTTGATTGCACTTTGGAGACTGTTTTGTAGGAAGAGGGTACCCAGAGAAGGAAGAGGACCAGTGGAAGGCACATCATTGCAAAGACAGATGTGTTTACACACACATTCCACTTTAGACAGAGCCTGGGTGACTGTGCAGAAGATGAAGAATAATAAGTAGGACTGAGGCCATATTTTGGAGGCAGAAACAGTAGAAGCTGGACAAGCACTTCCCCTGAGCAACTGGGTTGGCCCGCAGCGTCACTCGTTGATAAGCAAGCCTGCAGGAGAAGCTATTGCAGAAGCAGAAATTTCCTTTCCCATCCAAACCGTATTGATGTTCACTATTATGACTTGCTAGAGAGTCTGCTTTCAGGACGGGGCTTTCTTCCTCACTGAACAACTTTGGGTGTGGGTCTTTCCGCCATCAGTGTTGCTCTACTCTGGACACTTCCAGTTTGCACTTACATTTTTGTTTTATGGAGTCATGAAGTTTACAGAAAATCAGCTGCATATCTTTAAGGTGTACAATGTGATGAGTTGTGACATGGGTATACCCAAAGAATTGTTATAAAAATCAAAATGACAAATATGTCTAACTTTCAGAGTTTCTTCAAGCCTTCTAGTAGTCTTATACTCTTTCCTCCATTCCTGGGCTACCACTTATCTGTTGTATTGCTACTTGTCTATTATGCATTTTCTCTACTTTCATACAATTAAATCTTTTTTTATTTTATTTTAGAGAGGGAGAGAGAAAGAATTGGTGCATCAGGGTCTCAATCACTGAAATCAAATTCTGGACACTTGTGCCACCTAGTGGACAAATGCAATATTGCACTTGCCTCACCTTTGTGTGTCTGGCTTACATAGGATCAGGAAAGTTGAAAATTGGTCCTTAAGGCTTCACAAGCAAGCAACTTAACCACTGAGCCATCATTCCATCACTGCAATTGACTCTTATAAGTTAATACATTTTTTTCATAAATTTCACCATATTTTATATGCATTAATCTTTTTTATTGATGTAAATTATTCTGATATGTCACAATTTATTTACTTATTTATAGGTATTTGGATTTTTTTTTCAAATTTTATGTTGCAACAAATGAATTTACCATGAATGTTCTCATGTAAGTTTCTTTATAGACATAGATTTTCATCCTTGGGGAAGTGTGTAGGCATGGGATGACTAGTTTATTGGGGTTGCTATTCACTTAACTATTTTTGTAGCTAGCAAAGTATCAACACCAGTTTTGATTCCCACCAGTAGCATCTGAGAGTTCATGGGGTTCTCCTCAGTCTCTGGTACTTGGTGAGGTCAGACATAACATTCTAAACTGTGCTTTTGTTCACTGGTCACAACTTTGCATATGTGATATAGCAACAAAAGACTGTGATTAAAGCTATGAAACATCTATGTTTGGGTTGTTCTTCTGTATGCTGAGTTTTGTGGGGGCTCATCCTTTGTCATATAGATCTTTTAATGCATTCGGGGTAAGACAGTCACAGCACACATTTAACCATGTTGAAATTACGGGCTCATGATGCCTCTGTATCTATTATTTTAGATATATTTTTTATTAAGGAGTCATATCTGTTTTATCCTTAGATTAAGCAGTGCATTTCATAAACCCATTATATTTAATATGCTTCTGGAGAGAATTTTCAATGACTTGTCTTGGAAGTCTCAAATACAATAACAGCTAAATTAAGCATACCGAGGCTAGAGACAAGCAAGAAAGAGTGATGACATTAGATAATAAAAAACCTATATGAAAGAAAATGCCATAAAATGAATTTTTGCTAGTGTAAGTCAAAATGGATATGGAAAGTTACATAACTTTGCCAAATGCAGGATACCATATCAAATTATATGAAAACTTGAATTTCTTTCTTATTCATCTTCCAGGGTAAGAAGCTTTTAATTTTCACTTTATTTACAGAAAATAATCAAATAAAACAGAGCTCCTGCTTACATTAAGGGGAGTTTATAACCAGTGGTCCATGGTTTAATTATTTCATTGTTAGACATTAGTCCTCCAAGAGGTGTAAGCTTTTGGCCTCTATCACCAAAGAGCATCAGCCCAAAATTTCCATGGCTAGAAGACAGTTCTTCAATGTGCATGTGAGCTGTCATTTTACCCTTTGTGTCTGCACCGCCTCTGTCTCGTCATTTCAATTGCCTTACATCCTAGCCTCTCTTTTGTATGGTCACCTTTCTCCTGTTTACCTGCATTTTGGTAATTTGTTCTGTGTCAGCATTAAGGCTTTCATTTTCTGAAGTGTTTATCATTAATCCTATAGAATTGATGGCCAAGCTCTGTGAAAGATCTGTAGAGATGTGGATTCAGGAAGTCTGAGCCTATTATTGGGTTCATGTCGCAGATTCTGGCACAGGTTTTGTTCTGTGAGAAGTTATAATGGTTTTTTCTTTCTTTTCTTTTTTGTTCTTGTTTTTTTTTTTTTTTTTTTTTTTTCAATGTAGGGTTACACTCTGGCTTAGGCTGACCTGGAATTAACTATGCAGTCTCAGGGTGGCCTAGAACTCAAGGCAATCCTCTTACCTCTGCCTCCCGAGTGCTGGGATTAAAGGCGTGTGCAACCACGCCTGTCTTAATGGTTTTTGTCTTATCACCTCATTTTAGGGACTAAGAAAAGCACCATTTTATAAGTGAGTACAAACATTTTATCTTTATTTTAATACCTATTTCAGTATGTATTATTTAAGTACCTGACATAGTATAGCGGTTGAGGGCTTGGATTCTGAAGTCAGATTACCTGATTTTTGGATTCTAGTACCTTCATGGTATGATCTTCATTGTCTCTGATTTATCACGTGAAACTCACATTTTTCATTTCTGATTGAGAAAAGTCCACTTTCCTCATTGCTAAATGAGAAAAACATCACCAACCTGAGGGTCATTGTAAAGATTAAGAAGTTAATATCTATACCAGGTGTTGCACTTTAAGAATAAATGCCATGTTGTTTGGAAGCATTATTTTTGTCATTTTGTAATTTAAACATTTGTTTATTTATAATGATTTCCTTCTATTTTTGCTTGCATGGCTTTCAATGTCAGCTTTATAATAAAATATATAATATATTCTTTGATGCCCCTTCACTCAACATTTCATGTTACTATATCACAATGACCTTTTATTTCCAACTAATTTTCCATCTTAAAGTTTGTAAATATTTCAAATTACCTGTGTGAAAGGCACAAGAGGAAGATCATCTAATCTTTCTGATTAGAAGACAAAGAGTAAGTAGGAAAGCTGAGACATTTTTCTTGGCACTCTACATCATATGAACTTGGTTGAAACATTTTTCTACTAGTTCCCAGTGTTCGGGTACATTTCTTTCTCTCTCACTGCTCTAGTACAAATACACAGGTGTACCTTTCTTTTTATAGAAAGCAATGACTATTTTAGAGCAAAATCTCCTGCTGCATGGTCATTAAAAGGAACCGACTCATTATGATCTGGTACTCTCTGTTATCTGGATCAAGTCATTTATCTTACCATTTGAGTTCGCAGATGAGTCAGTGAAAGTGGTGGTTTGGATATTCTTATAAAAATTTAAAATTTTAGAATATATTTCCTTGCTTTTCCTCCACTGTAAACTGCCATTTTAAATATTCATATAAGCAAACATACAACTGAATTATATGTTATTATAAAAGGGTTGCGGGCACGGTGGTTCATGCCTTTAATCCCAGCACTCAGAGGCAGAGGTAGGAGGATCACCGAGAGTCCAAGGCCGCCCGGAGACTACATAGTGAATTCCAGGTCAGCCTGGACTAGAGTGAAACCCTGCCTTAACAAATCAAAAAAAGAAAAAAAAAGTATCTGAAAGATGTCAGGCTCAAGCTCACAGATGCCCCTACCAAGATTTACACTGATGTTTAATTCTTCAAGTAACAAAAGAGATATTTGATATCTTTCTTACCAGTGAAGCTTGGCTAAACCTACATACGCTATCTACACACTTTGGCTTATCCCATAGGGGGAAAAAAAACAAACAACCCTGGAAATAGGTATTAAACATAAACTATACTCTTCATATTAGCATGTAGGCACTATTAACTACTGCTTTCAATTAGGCATAATATTTTATTAATACACAGAATTATTTATTATTAAATTTCCTAAATTACAAACTTGGACCAACTTTGCAAGCAGAGCATTTTAAAAATAGCAATCTCACATTGGCTATGTTAATTCTTTCCTACATAGGAACTAAATAGAAAATATTTCTAGTTTAAAATTATGCTTTAATGAAAACTGTGACACAAGAAGAATCTGCATGAATATATCTGGAAAAGGAAATACAGAATGAATCATTCAACACAAATTAATGTATTCAGTATTTATTTGGGAAAAAGAATAACACTTTGATTTTTCTCCCTATAATATCTTAGGAAAGCAATTAGATATTTCCCTTGTTTTCTCAGAGAATAAACAAGAACAACACAAAAGGGAAATGAAGTGTTGTGGACTTTAAAAGACAAGTGAAGAGATGTGGGGTGCCAAAGAAGGGTTAATTTAGAGGCCAGTTTAAGAGAGTAAGTTATATTCTGAACACACATGTGTATGTATGTGTGCATGCACACATACACACACCATGTATGGAAGCCAATTTCATTAGGCAGTATTTCAATTAAATTAAATTACATTCCTAGGGAGGTCAAAATATACTTCACCCTGAAAATATTCACAAATATCACTGGCAAAAGTGAGAAAGAAAAATGATACCTACTTTAAAAAAGTCTGGCATCCTGACTTCAAATGAATGTAATTCATCAGTGTCATGTGACAAGTATGATTTCTTTGTCTAGTTTAAATCAGCTGGGAGTGTGGATAAAGCTCCTTTCCTTTCATGCACAAGATCCCGAGTTCAATTCATACTATACTATGAAGACAGAGGAGAAAGAAGGGGAGGATAAAAAGCAATGCTTATTTATTTAATGCCTATTATGATTTTTTCCTTTGTTTCAGGGAAGTGAATGAGAGCACAGACATTGAAAGGACAGATAGCTGTGTATAAAGTTTATCATTAACCTTGTTGGGTACACAAATGTAATTTGCTTGATGGTAAGCAACACAGCTTCTCCATGCTTCAGTTGGCCATTTGTTCATTAGAGATCATACTGAAATTTACATGAGATATTTATACATGATGCTGGCCAATGTGCCTAGCAGGAAGCATTTATCCAAAACATGCTTCAGTTTATATCATATGCCAGTAAATATAGCAGGTGCTATATCTGTGGTCTCTGCCCTTGATGACTATGTGTGGTGAGACAGATGTACAAATCAATTCACTAAATGCATTTCATGCAATCATAATACTGACATGAAGCACAGACTTGATCAGAGTTGGGAAATATCACCTGTGCTTCTAAAGAAAAGGAAATGAACTCAAAAATTCTAAATGTGTGTTCCATGGTGGAGAAAAAGGGAAGGAAATTTCAATGGGACAGAGTTTATGTTCAGATGTTTTGGGGGGATGGTTATAATTAGTAACTGTTGGTAGATTATAAAATATGAGGATCAGAGGTATGGAAAGGAACTTGAAACCAAAACAAACTAGGTTAATAAATGCTATTCTTGGAAAAAAGTAAATTGTCTATGATGGCAACATATAAATAAATGAGTAGACTTGAAGTTTCTGTTTTGTTCAAGGTAGGGTCTCAATGGAACCCTGCCTAACCTGGAACTAACTCTGTAGCCACAGGCTGGCATGAAACTCAGAGAGATCCTGCTACTCTGCCTCCAAATGTTGGGATTAAAAAGGCTACTGATTGATCTGATTGGGTTAGGCAATCTTTTTTCTATATAAAATAATTGTATCACTAATGAACTAACATTGTAAGCTACCATCATTCCTACACTGTTTTTAAATAATTTTGTCCACATTTAAGTGTCACCTGCAAGGATTGCCTAAAATTTTCTTTCTAACAAACTTTGTCAGCTAGCTTTTAAAAACTAACCTCACCCTAATTAATGACAGCCAATAAGCTTAAACATACCTTAATTTCAAGGTATACTTATAAGGTTAATTATAATTAGTAACAAGTCTCAAAGTTTTAGGAGTTCATGGTTATTTTAGTGAAAATGTAGAATGACAGAATAATATATGGTAGATTCATGATAATTAACAATGTGCAGCTTTAATTCTCCATCAATTTTCATTTATTTTAGAGACATAATCAGCTTTTGAATTTTTGAACTGAAAAATTGATATTCTATCTTTAGACAGTATAATTAGCACACATCAGAAAGAAAGCAGATAGTGCACAGTGGCAAAATTCTTTTTTTTTTAGATAAATGATCGATCTAAATACATACATTATAGAATACTGTTGAAGCTGGCCTACCCTCCATAGGAAGAATGCTTTAGGGGCCAGAGAGATAGTTTAATGGTTAAGGTGCTTGCCTGTGATGTCTAAGGACCCAGGTTTGATTCCTCAGTACCTATATAAGCTGGATATTCAAGATGGTGCATGTGTCTGAAGTTTGTTTGCAGGGGCTGGAAGCCCTGCTATGATCATTCTCTATCTGTCTATTTCTCTCTCTCTCTCTCTTTCTGAAATAATTAAATAAAAGAAAACATACTTTTAAAAAAGATTGCTTTAAGTGCACAAAAGCCACATATGATAATCAGGTTTGTTCTGTGTAGATCTTTTTTATGTTGTTAACAATGGTAATGCTGTTCCTTGTTGTAAGTGTTAAAATAAATAAGAGAGTATTTTTGTTGTTGTTGTTGTTGTTTTGTTTTTCGAGGTAGGGTCTCACTCTGGTCCAGGCAAGAGAGCATTTTTGTTCAGCCTTTTTGTAAATTAGGCTTGTTTTTTACTCAACATGCTCACTATCAATGATCACTCTAAATACATATATTATAGAATCTATAATAATATGGAATAGTTTTAGTGCTTTATTTATTGACTTAAAATTGACGAGAATTACTTAAAAGGTTAAATATGAATTTTATTATGAATTTTTTCATGTGCAAATAATTATGCATATTTTAAACTTAACTCAATTTTCAAAATTGAGAATATCAACTCAGGGAAGCCCTGCTTCTATTTCTCCAAATTGAGGTGAAATAAAACTTGAGACCAAGGGCCAGGATAGTCACATGCAAGCTAGAGAGAGAAAGACTCAACCATGGTTAATGTTTTCTCCCAAGAACAGTTTCCTGTTTAAAATAGCAAAATTGCATACACACAGCTATTGACAATGTCAACATGTGTTACTGGCTTTATACCAAATTCAAGGTCACAATGGCAGTGTGTCCTGCCAACTTTGCCCAGGGTAGAGAGTTACTAAACAGGAACCAATAAAGGAAATTGAGTGGTTCTGGGTTAAAAGCTGGAAAACCCTTGAAGGGTTTCCTTTATTTTCACATTTACTCATGCACAATGGCTTTAGTATTTAAATGTGTTCTTTTTTATTTCTGAAGCCACTGAGGCAGTGAACTGTGTCTTTGTAGGGCTTGTAGTGGCGTAGAAACGCAGGATTGCCATCCTGGGAACTATAATTTAGTTGCCACATAGTCTAGCTAGAGGTATTTTTGCCACAAGCTTTGGTTGTATACATAAATTATTTCCAACATCAAAAATAATGCTCCCTTTGCAGTGGAAATTCATTTGGATCTGAAGAATTAGAAATGCACGCTGAGAATAAAGTATAAAAATATTAACTGGAGGTTTTTGGTGGCCAACAAATTGTCTTCTTGCCCTTGCTTATAAGTTAAACAAACGAACAAACAAACAAACAAAAAACCTTAAGAGCTCTTCCCTAATTCTAGTTGTCCTAATATTGAAATTTTAACAGAGTAAAACCCAAAGAATAGTCAATCATAATGTGTTTCAAACTATAAGTATAAAAGGAATCGTAATAACGAAGGATAATAAGATAATAATGAAAGCATACAGAATGCAGGGAATGAGTTTAAGGCGCTCACAGTTTGCAGGAGCGAAGGGCAAGACTGATTCTTCCACAGTCAGTTCCGTTGTAGTGTGCGTTCCTGATGATAGAATCTCATCTTGATGCTGGGGTTTCATTAATTTACTAGTTATTTATTTAATATTCTCGTCTTTCTTTTAAAGTTTGCAATATTTGACTTTGCTCTATGGCATTTCCTCCTTGCACTCAAGAAAAGGATGCTTATTTATTCTTGTGGTCATTGTTACATTTGTATTAGCTCTCGATGCTCATTCTGGAAGGTCTGATTCTGCTTAATCCAAGCTTTTCAGGATCTGTTTCTGGATAGGCAATTGGATTGTAGTTGCTTAGCATTGTAATGTAAAAGTCTGTGATTAAGTGGAAATCTTAGCAGATGGTGAGTGGGATAGTCTGATCTTAGTGACTCAAAATTTCAAATCTGCTTGAGTATTACTGTATTTGTGACTAATTTCTCATGAAAGATCCAAGCCAGATATAAATGTAGTAGGGGAAAGGTCAGGGATGTGATCCCAGGGCAAAAATAGATGTGCTTTCTATATTGTTTCAGAAATATTACTGCACTGACACACCCACTGATGTTCCATGTGCTGTTTAATCAACATCTAAACAATAGCTCATGGACAAAAGATGTTACAATAAAAATTCATCGCTATAAAAATCTAGAATATGAAGTACAAACTATAGCATAAAGTAGGCAGACTCTAGGACTTGTAGGTTTGGCTTTCTGTTCATATAACCACAAAGCTGCCCTCTATTGTGAGGGATACTTTTTCTGGGTAGAGAGGTTGGGGTTAGAAACCATAGCTTTATAGACTTTGAAGTACTCCATTCCAAGTCCTGCTGGCTTTCAAGATGTCCATTGAAAAACATGAGGTAATTCTGATGGGATTGCGTTTGTATATAATGAGTTGTTTCTCTCTTGCTGCCTTTAGCACTCTCTTTTTTGTTTTCTTTGTTTAGAGTTTTAACTATGATGGTCCATTCTGTTTGGTGCTCTGTGAGCTTCTTATACTTGGATGGGTCTCTCCTTTTTGAGATGGTGGGAAAGTTTCCTTCAATAACTTTGTTGAATATGTTCCCCACGTTTTTGGCCCAAACTTTCTCTTGCCTCTGGTATACCTATAATCCAGATATTTGGTCATTTTATGGTATCCCACAATTCCCTCATACCCTGTTCATATGATTTTTTTGAACTTATCAGATTTTTGACTCCCGAAGCATTTCTTCTGTCTTGGCTTCCAGATCTGAAGTTCTGTCCTGCGCATGATTAACTCTGAGGATTACTGGAGAGGTGTCTTCAGTTTCTGCTTGATCTTTGTTTTCTGTATTATAGCACCTCTTTGTTGAGTTCCAGTTTCGGGTCAGGTCATGGTTTGATTTTCTTGATGCTTCTTGGAATTCATTCTTGCATTTAATCTTTTCTTTATTAAGCCTAATCTGCTGGTTATTGAGATGCTGTATTTGTTCACTCAAATTTATCTCCATGGAGATCTTGGGTTTTCCTCATTTAAGTCAAGCCTAGTGATGAAAGCTGTGAGCTGTAAGAGATTACTGGACTGTTGCATTTTATTTATGTGTTTGTTAGATTTTGCTGATTTGCTCCCAGCTCCATGATTCACTTGGCCAGGGCCACATAGCTTATTGTGCTTCCATTTTTCATTCTAGTTTTGTGATCTCTGCTATGTTTTCATTTGAGACTTCCATTGTGGATCTAGGCAATCTTGGTGGAGTTCTCTTTTTGTTGTCTTTCATTGTTTTTATTCATTTATTTTGCATTAGGGTCTAGCCATCTTGGTGTGAAAGTCTTATTTTACTAATGGGGAAGAAATTGGTTGCTCTTGTTGGATCTTCAGTGGGCATCCTGTCTTGGGTTTGAACTGGAGTGGGATGGCATTGTATCTACTGATAGGCCAGGGTGCTTGCAGGTGGCCATGGGTGAGAGGCACAAGCAGATCCAGGTATGAGGGACCTGTGAGTATGCATTAGGGTGTGGGGGAAGGCACATGCCCTGGGGGCAGTGTGAGGGCAGGGGACTTGAGTGGTCTACACAGAGGTTGTGTGAGGTGGGGTAGAAACATGGACCCTGGCTCTCACTCAGTAGGTTGGGCCCCTATCTGAGTGTAGAAGGTGTGAAAATCATGGGATTTCCCTGCCTGCCAACATTGGAGTGAGGTAGACAATAGACCCTCACATCATGAGGGGCTAGTGGGTTCCTGAGATTATAGGAATGGGGGTATTCCTGAATGTACATCCCCTTACCCACAGTGCACATTACTAGGGCCTACTATTGTTGGGGCCCCATAATTCTTGTGTGGTTCATCCCTGGAGCTCTGGTGTGGTTAAGAATCCTCCATCTTGACTTGAAGTGTAGGATTTGTAAAATTTGAGTTTATCTGGCTCAATTTCCTCTTTTAGAAGGTGAAATGCATAGAAAGAATAATGTCTTTCATGACAGCTACTAGGAAAACTAGCTAATAATTATTTATACAATTTTAATATGCCAGTTTCATGATAAGAGTCTCAGTATAAAAAAAATCATAGATTATCACTTGATTTCCAATACTAATTAGTTGCAAAACCCATTATCCTGTCTGCTACATCACTAACAAGCTTCTGATTTGGGCTGGTTTCTAACTTTATACATTTATAAAATGAAATGCACATTAATTTCATCTGTATTACAATATTCTGCCTTCTGATGTAAAATCACCTTCGAGAACTTTTTAATACTCCAACAAATTTCTAGAAAAGACAATGCCAAATTGTAATTGGTAGAATGACTCTTAGGCTCCTATATTTGTAAAGATTAATGGAGAAGAAGGCATGCTCCCCAAAAGCAACATTTTAGCTCTGCCACCCCAATAATATAGCACAGAAAAGATAGCCCATGAAGTAATGGAAAAAGAGGAGAATTTGGGCCAGAGTTATAGGTGGAATCTGAACTTCTGTATTCTACCAGGTCCTCAAGGTAGCAGGCCCATGGAGCACACCTTGAACAGAGATACCGAATGCTGTTATCTACATCCTATGCCACTCTGATACCCAGAATTGTTCACTTTCCTTTTGCCTTGAATGCTGGCACAAACACATGCATACTCGGTATAACACCAGGAAAGCCAGAAATCAAGTCAGTTACATGTGGAAACTTATTTAATCTTTCTGTGTGTGTATGTATATATATACATATATATATGCATATATATATATATATACATATACACATATAAATGTGTGTGTGTGTGTCAAAATTTGTTTGAGTGTTACATTTAAAGATCTGTTTGAGTGGTACAAGCATGGAAGACATATCTACAGTGATGATATTAAGGAACAAATTTCACAAATTTGCCTCGGGGACTTGGGAGGTGGCTCGGTGGATGGAGCGCTGTGTAAGCACGGGGACTGGAGTTTGAGTCCTTAGAACCACATAAATGCTGGGTGGACAGGTGGAGGGGCTGTCTTCAATCCCTGCGCTTTGGAGGCAGACACAGGGGATCCCCAGGACAAGGTGTCTCATAAGACTAGAAGAATTGAGAAGCTCTAGATTGGATTGAGAGAAGCTGCCTCCATGAATAAAGAGCTGAGGGATCCAGACAGACACACGGCAATAACTATTTTTTCCATAGCTCTCCTTTTTAAAAATTATTTGCAGCCTGAAGGGCTTTAGGACTGGGTATCTAGAACATTCTACAGATGCTTTCTTCTTTTTTTAAAAAAAATTTATTTATTTTGGATGAGAAAGAGCATGGGCACTCCAGGGCTTCTAGTCACTGCAAATAAGCTCCAGATGCATGTGTCACCCTGTGAATCTGTCTTACGTGGGTACAGGAGAATTGAAACTTGGTCCTTGGGCCTCGCAGGCAAGTGCCTTGACTGCTAAGCCATCTCTTCAGGCCCTATAGATGCTTTGTAATTGAGACTTGGTGCTTATGAAGAGCCCTCGGTTATGTCTTGGAATTGCTGTGTTCCAACTAAATGTCTCTTCCTTCACTTCTCCAGCGGCACTTGCCTAGAGTGAGGGCTGTACACGCTAAGGTTCTGCTCTTACCTGCTCACAGAATATTTAAATGTGTAGATGCTATGATGCTGACAGGCAGGAAGATCACACCTTGCTTCTTCTCCTCCCCACGTGTCTCCACCCATGTTGCAGGAGTGCTGCTGTCCAGGCAGCCCTGCTTGTTGGGTATTTTGGATATCAGAGCTGTTGCTCCCACGCTACATTGTTGTTCAACTGCTTCATGGATCATACTATGTGGGAAAGACTCTACATAAGCACAGCGTCAAGAACCATAGGGATCAATAGCTTGTGTTCTACATGCTTTATCTTGGTTCACTGGAGCATATGCTTACCCTGGTTTTATAGGCATGATAGTACAGTTTATGGATTTGGTAAATTTTTCATGTGTTTGGATGCCACCCGTCTACAAATGTTGGCTTTCATTTCTTTCTTAAGGACAAAGATAGTGAGCATGTTGAGTAAGAAACAAGCCTAATTTATAAAAAGGCTGAACAAAAATACTCTTTTATTTATTTTAACACTTACAACAAGGAACAGCATTACCATTGTTAACAACCTAAAAAAGATCTACACAGAACAAACCTGATTATCATATGTGGCTTTTGTGCACCTAAAGTAATCTTTTTAAAAAGTATTTTTTCTTTTATTTAATTATTTCAGAAAGAGAGAGACAGAGACAGAGAAGGAGAGAGAGAGAAATAGATAGAGAATGATCATAGCAGGGCTTCTAGCCCCAGCAAACAAACTTCAGAAACATGCATCATCTTGTACATCCGGCTTACATAGGTACTGAGAAATCAAACTGGGTCCTTAGACATCACAGGCAAGCACCTTAACCACTAAACTATCTCTCTAGCCCCTAAAGCATTCTTACTATGGAGGGTAGGCCAACTTCAACAGGATTGATCTGCTGCTTATCTGCATACCCAAGCATTATGCTTTGAAGGTAATTGCATGATAACACAGGTTCACACTGAGTTATCCGACACACACTTCATGCAGGCACAAGAAAGTGATGCTCATTAGTGAAAGTGCAATGTCCAAGATTTTGCACCCTTCTGAATCAACCAGGTGATGCCACTTCATACATGAAATGACTGAATTTTGTTCAATTAATGAAGTGCCTTGCAGACATCACTTGAAGAGTAATCTACAAATCTCTACAAAATACATAAAAAAACTAATAATGAAAGAATGGGCTGGGGAGGAGCTCAGTTGGGAAAGTAATTTCCTTGCAAACATAAGGACTTTTGATCCCCAGAACCCAACTAAAAGTGTTAGCTGTGGTGGCATGTACCTGTAATTCCAGTGCCAAACTTCAAACTACCACATTAGGCTTTGCAGGCAAGCTCTTTAACCACTGCTCCATCTCTCTAGCCCAAAATAATATTTTAAACAGGAAAAGAGAGGCCATGATGGGAGGATCCCTGAGAATTGCTGGTCAGTCAGTGTAGTCTGCATGGTAAGCTACAGGCCCATGAGAGACCCTGTCTCAAAATTAAAGATGGATAGCTTTCCTGAGGGTAGCCCCCAAGGTTGTCCTCTGACCCATGTGCACTTGTGCGCGTGCACACACACACACACACACACACACACATACACACACATAGGAGCATGCATTTACATGCACGAAAAAGTCACTTCTTTGGAATCATCAGCACATTTTAAATGGTTATTTGTAATTTCTCTTGTGAATAGATAGCATTTTGTTTTGTGTCTCAGATACCTGGGCATTCTCCAGGCTCTGTTTCTTAGCATTAATTAAAGCTTACTGAAGGACTTTAGAAATCTCTGCACATTGATTTTCTGTAGAAGACTCACTCAATAAATCTGCATTTTTGAAAGGCTATTGTGGCAATGTATCTATTACCCAGGGCGTAGACTGAAGGGTGTTTCATTTCCAATCTGGCTTACTAGTTTGACATCAGTGCCTACCGACTTTCCTGTTTAAAAAAATATATTTTGGGCTGGAGAGATGGAACAGTGGTTAAGGTGCTTGCCTACAAAGCCTAATGTGGTAGTTTGAATAGATGCTCTCCAGCAGGTTCAGGAGTTTACTAAAGCCTCGTGGACTCCAGTTCCCTGGCTGGAGGAGGTGTCACTGTGTGGATCCTATGGTCCTGTCCTAAGGGATATGGAAGGCCAGTAAAAAAGATATGCAAAGTACTTGAGTTGAGCTTTGTCTGGAGTTCCTGAAGTGTTCTTGCTTGTGCTGGTGTATGGTGATGGCCTCTCTCTCTCTCTCTCTCTCTCTCTCTCTCTCTCTCTCTCTCTCACTCTGCTTGGTCCTATAAGAAGGGGCCAACTTCTTCTGCCATTATAGAATTCCCCCTGCATCTATAAGCTTCAGATAAATTACCTTCCTCCCATAATACTGCCTGGTTTGGAAGTTTATCCCAGCAACTTGAGTCTGTCTGCTACACCTATTAACCTGAGTTAGTATTTTTATGGTTAAGCACATTTTCAAAGTACTCAGATATACACACTGGGGAAGAGTCAAAACTCATCAAAGCAGAAGATAGGAGGCTTCCAAGAGCTCAATACCAAAGGAAACTTGTAACACCTACCCCAAGGCCCAAGGAGCATCATGGAAGAAGGGGTGGAAAGAATCTAAGAGCTACAGGGTGGGAAGATGTGGGTGATTGTCCTCCACAGAGACTGACTGGTGCATTCATGATGCCACAGTGAACACCAGTAACCCACTGAGGAACTCCCTTAGTGGTGGAAAGAAGAAAACCCATGGAAATATGACCAACTTGCAAAATTGTTCATATTCATATATTAAAATTACCAATAAAAATTTTAAAACTACATATTTTTTCTGTGTAGTTGTAAAAACTCATCATAAATCTTGGATACTAACCACATATTTGATTAATGATTTTCAAGAATTTTTTCTACACCTAAAGGTTGTCTTCTCATTTTGTTGATGGTTTCTTTTGCTGTACAGAAGCTTTTTAATTTGAAACTGTCCCATCAAATTAAATCATTACCAAGGAGAATGCCAAGGAGCTGTTCCTCTATCTTATAGTTCAAGGTCTGATTATTAGGTACATCTATTTTGAGTTGATTTTTGTATATGGTGTAAGATAAAAGGCCAATTTCTTTCTTTTTAATGTGGAAGTCCAGTTCTCCTAGGATAAATCGTTGAAGACACATTTTGAACTTTTTGTGCCCTTATTGGAAATTAGTTGACCATATCACATGGGTTTATTTCTAGGGTCTCAATTATATTCTAAATGTCTATTATGCTGGTGCCATATTGTTCTGATTACTATATTTCACAGTATAATTTAAAATTTTTAAAAATAAAGTATAATTCCTTCTGCTTTTCTCCCCTTCTTTGGGGTTACTTTGGCTATTTAGGGTCTTTTGTGGGTTCATATAAATTGTCATATTTTTCTATTTATGAGAAGAACAACACCATTGGGTTATATTAAATCTATACACTTCTTTAGTTAATATGAATATGTTAACAGTATTAATTCTTTTAATCTATAAACATGGAATATACCTCTTTCTGTCCCCTTCAGCTTATTGAGCTTGAGTTGATTATATATATATTTACATTTACTAGTGAATTTTAAAAAGGTGTTTTATTTATTTAGTTAAGAGAAAGAGGTAGATGAGAGAGAGAGAGAGAGAGAGAGAGAGAGATTGGTTGAGTGCACCAGGGCCAATCAGTTGCTACAAATAAACTCCAGACATATGTGCCACCTTGTGCATCTATCTTATGTGGGATCTGGGGAATCAAACCTGGGTCCTTTGCAGGCAAGCACCTAAACTGCTAAGCCATCTCTTAGCCTCACTAGTGAATTTTTCATAACTGTTTTATTACTGTCTTAGGTGGGGCAAGGTTGAACGCAGAATGTCCACAGTGACAAAAAGAAAAAGCTTTGAGAGATTCCACTGTAGTTCAGACTTAGGGGACCAGATTCTAGTTGTCACTCTGACCCCAAGGGGCAGAGGATAGCTCCGATCAAGTAAAGGATGTTAGAGAGGGCTAGACACAGAGAACAGCTTATAGCTGAAGTTAGGAACCCACAGGCAGTAGAGCATCACAGTGGTTTGGGCCTTAGTGGTGAGGTTTTGTGAGTGGTGACTGGACACTGGGATGATGAGACCCAGCAGCATCCTGGGTTGTTACCTGGGTTCTGAGGCGGAGGGCGACATGGTGGTAACTGCAGTCCCCAGGAAGAAGGTGCTCAGGCTATAGTGGGATAGTCCACCTTCAGGGAATCAGGGTACCATGAACTGATTGATGTTAGGATGGGGCAGCTGCTCAGCTTAGCCATGTTGTTTCTCAGAACCTGGGGTTCTGAGTGGAGAGTAGCTGTTCTCATCAGCCTAAGCACCAAATCTCTCAGAAGCGCAGGACCACCTCAGTTCAGAAATAGGGGATGCTGACTGTTCTGAGTGACTCAAGTACTGTTTTCTTGCACCAAAGACCCATTTCCATCAGTCCTGATGAGCAAAGGACAACAGCAATAGAATGGAGATGGGGCTTTCCCAGGGCAGATTTGCCCCATGGGATAGGTTATCTCAGCAGCTCAGCATGACGGTGGGGAAAGGGTACTACCAAGGAAAAGCTGCTCAGCAAAGCATTAGGAACTGTGGGATGCCGTGACCACTTGATTCCATAGGAGGACACATGTGAGCTTAGTGCATTAAACACGTTTTGACTTCTCTCTGGGGGTCACAGCTGGATGGGTTTCAAAAAGCTACCTGTACTTGTGCATTGGTGTAGAAACCGCCAGGGGGCTGCGAGAGGCTGCTGGCATTCTTTCTGTCACTTTCGCTCCACAGATAGGAGTCTGTTCTGGTTTTTAGTTGATTCCAACTGTGGGATAGTGGTTGAAAGAAATGAAGAGCTTCCCTCTTCTTTGTGATCACCTTGAATGTCCGTGTTCTAGGAGAGTCCTGGTTCTTCAACACTCCCTTAGAGCTTGTTTGACTGGTTACAATTTTCATTTGCTGCGGTTGTCTTTGCAGAGGGACAAGCAGCAGGAGCCTCTTGTTGTCCCAGAAGGTTTTTCTTCGAAGGCACAGTGTGAATTTTGAACCTGTATCTTTTTATCAGCTTTATTCTGCATGAGTCCAGGGCAGCACACTGGGCTGGGCTCAGTGCCCCTTGATATTCTTTCTGCTTGACTGATGTAAATGCCTCAATTCTAAGAACCATCAATACTCTTTTCTACTGCTCGATCAAAATAACACAACGTTAACATGTAAGATTCTTCCACCTTGTCCTTTGGAACATAAAACTAAAAAGCAAAACAAACAAAAAAAAAACCCACTTAGAACCAAATAAAATAAAGGAACACTATCTTTATCCTCTAACATCATTTTAATTTTCTGTAGTAGTGTAAATTCTACTTATAGAATACCAGGAGTTCCCCTAACCTTCCTGGAGAAGCAGTTCCATTGTGTGTGTGCGTGTGTATTGCCTCACCAATATTAGAATATGATTGTGAAAACATCTATCCTGATAAACAGACACTGGATTCCCACTGCTCAGCCCTATCACAGTGGCAAGAGCAGTTGGCTTTTAATTTTTTTCCTCTCACCTTTTCAATAGTAGGGGCAAAGAGGGGAAGGAAACGTGAAGGAAACAGAACATTATTGGTAGCTCTGTGGGTGTTGAAATTTCATTTCCTCCCTAGGCCTGCTGCAATGGTAAGAAAAAACATGGTACTTGTGAACTATTAATTTGAAGAGTGTCTTAAAGGACTGTTAACATTGGTGTGGTTAAGGTTTGGAGCAACCGATAAAGGGTAGAACAAGACTATAGGCCATCAGTTGCCAAGAACTTTGGCCATTTGCAGTCCTGTAGGAATAAGGGAGGGAGTATGTATGGTAAATTGTAAATGTAGCAGGGGATTACATATATATAATCTGCTTGATCAGATCGGTGTGGGCTTTAGTATAGGGACACAACTTGTAGGAACTTGGCCACTAGAATATTTATATACCAACCTTTGTCTGCCCTTCCTCCAGTGTCTCCTCTTGTTAAACCCACCTGAAACAGGGACCAGTCTGTGATGCCAGGGACATGGCAGCAGAGTATAGTAAAAAAACACCTTGTGAATGGATACAGGAGGTAGGGGTTGAAATCAGTTGTAATGGTGAAGTAATCCACAGTGACTCTCCAGAGAAACAGAACAAGTAGGGTCCATGTTCACATGTGAAGGAATGTATGATAGGAATCACTTCACTGATTATAGAAACTAAGAAGTAACAAGGTGGGGAAGCAGGAACACTAGTGGTATGATCAGTGTACATTTCTATGCCCAAGAACCAGGGAAGCCAATGGTACAATTTCTTCCTTCTCCTCTCCCCTCCCCTTTCTCCCTCCCTCCCTCCTTCCCTCTCTCTCTCCCTCCCTTCCTTCCTTCCCATTTTTTTTTTTTTTTTAGAGAGAGAGAGAGAGAATGGGCATGCCAGGGCCTCAGCCACTGAAATTGAACTCCAGATGCTTGTGCCACCTAGTGGATGTGTGCAACCTTGTGCTTGCCTCACCTTGTGTGTCTGGCTTATGTGGGATCTGTAGAGTGCAACGTGGGTCCTTAGGCTTCACAGACAAGCGCCTTAACCACTAAGCCATCTTTCCAGCCCTAGTGGTGTAATTTATAGGGAAGACTAGAAACCAGATACCAGAGGCACCATTGCACATCCTGAAGTCTGAAGGCTCGCAAATGAGGAAAGGTCACATGTCTGGTGGTATCAAGTGAAGGTCCCAACTAGAGAGAAGAGACCAAGTTATTTTCTTTCTTTTTTATTCCATCTGGCCACTTGGTGGAGTAAATAATTCCCCCCTTAGTCTAGTGAAGACAGATATTTATTCAGTCTGTTAATGCAAATGCTATTCTCTTTTGGAAAAATCCTGATGAAAATCACATCCAGAAATGAAGTTTACCAATTTTTTGCATATCAAGTCAGATGATCATTCAATTCACGGTTATAGGTAGTTTTAGGGCTCCTTTGGGATACTTATCTGTAGCAGTTACTTTCTCCTTGCTGGGTCAAAACACCTGACCAGATGCAACTTATAAAGGGTTGGTTTCAGTTCACAGTCTGAAGGGGCAGTTTCATCATGACAGGGAAGACACTGCAGAGCATAGGCTGGGCCTCACATCTTGTAACATCAGCTGGGAAGTAGCAGCAAGAATGAGCTGATTCTGAATACCTAATGGGCTGGGCTAATAAGCCTCAAGACCCGCCCTCAGTAACACACCTCCTCCAGCAAGGCTCCACTTCCCAAAGGCTCCACCATCTGGGGATTGAAAATGAAGCTCATCCACAGTCGCTTGATGCTATGTGAGACTCTGTGCATTCTCACTGCCCCACCATTCCATCTGCACTTCACTGAACTGTTAGTATTACATTATCCTGCTGTTGAATGCATATCCAAAAGTCTTATGGTTTATATGTTACATTTTCTGTTTATTAATGTAGGTGATTATTTTGGCAAAAAAGCCTCAATAACCCCAGACTGATTTTTTTTTTACATTCATAAACATAGGGACTATGGAAAATGCTTATACACTGGAGTTTAATCAACTCTTATGTTTATATATTAGATTTCCTCAAAGAGGATGAACAACTGCTGAAGATTCTCACCTTTCAGAGATGCACATCATATTGTATGAGCCTCTTTCTTTTCTTTTCTTTCGTTCTTTCTTTCTTTCTCTCTCTCTCTTTCTTTCTCTCTCTCTGTTTCTCCTTACTTTCTTTCTTTCTCTCTTTCTCTCTCTCTTTCTCTCTCTCTCTGTTTCTCCTTTCTTTCTTTCTTTCTTTCTTTCTCTCTCTCTCTCTCTCTCTCTTTCTCTCTTTCTTTCTCTCTCTCTTTCTTTCTTTCTTTCTTTCTTTCTTTCTTTCTTTCTTTCTTTCTTTCTTTCTTTCTTTCTTTCTTTCTTTCTTTCTCTTTATGTCACAGTGATTACACACCTAACAGAAACAAGAGGGGAGATATTTATTTGTGGATATGATTCATAGGATGTAGTCTCCATGGTGGGAAAGGATTCACATCCATAGTAGTGGGAAACTTCATCTCAGCTTGTTCAGATCATAGTGAGCTAGGAAGTAGAAAGCTTGGGTCACAAGTAAGTCAGGGCTGGAGCTCTTGAAGCCTGCCCACTCCAGTGACTCACTTTCTCCATCTATGTCATGCCTCCACAGAGGTTCAGCACTCTTTCAAAACAGCAACATTATTTTGTGACTACATTTTTAAAGAAATTACCCGATGTGACATTTCTTGTAAACCCCAGCCTCATAGGCTTAGGACCATCTCATAATCAAAAATACATTCAGTCCCAATTCAGAAGGCCTTGTAGTCTTAACAGTGCCAATGCTAGTCAAAAGCAGCCCCCCCCCCAATAAAAAAATAAGGTGATGGAGAGAGGGCTTAGTAGTTAAGTCACTTTATTGCGAAGCCTAAGAATTCATGTTCAAATCCCCAGGTCTCACACAGCCAGATGCCGTGATGGAAGCATGCAATGCTGTGCATGCACACAAGGGGGAGCATGCATCTTGATTTCATTCCTAGTGACAGAAGGGCCCTGATGTGCCCATTCTCTCTCTCTCTCTCTCTCTCTCTCTCTCTCTCTCTTTCTCTCTCTCTCTCTTTCTCTCACTTTCTCTTTCTCTGTCTCTGTCTCTCAAGAAAAGTCCAAAATCTGTTCCAAGATTAAATGAAGACTTTTGACTGTGAGTTCTTATAAAATAACAAAATAAGTTGCATACCAAATATACAATGGTAGAATCAACATTGCCATTCAAAAAGGAAAAGTGGGAGTGTATCAAGAAAAGACTAGATCAAACTAGGACTAAAGGCAATCAAGGCAAATGACAAACTCATGGCTCCATGTCTAGATTCATCTGGATTTGACATTCCAGAGTAGTTCCTCCCATCTGGTCTGATACCTGCGGCGTACACACACTTTCTGTGGAGCTAGCTCCACTTGGTGCCTGCAGCTTTGCTTTGCAGATGTTCTACATTTCCTGCAATTCTAACATCCTGTTGCCTCTACTGTTATGTAGGCCTTTCCCTTCACAGTTTCATACAGTAACTGCTAACGACCTCCTTGCAGAGATTCAGACTCTACCACACATTTCCTGGCCTTAGCAGCTTTCTGAAACCCACCTTGCTACCAACCTATAGGGCTCTGTAAGTCTTGAATTCTCATACCTGAAAAACCAGCACCATATTGACTGCGCCTTGGTCTGCAGCCATCATATGATGTATCCTGGCCTCCTTGGAGCACAGCTTTGCGGCTGGCTCTGAAGAAACACCTCCCGAGGCAACTGACCTTCAACAGGGCCTTTTGGAGGAGCTATCTTTTCATGAACTCCTTTTTTAATGGATTTGTTTTTGTCAAGTGAGTTTTAAGTTTTATACTCTGGAGTCTGGTAGGTTGGGGTCTTTTCTTAAGACACTTTCCTTATTGCCTCAGTGTAGAACACAGACTTTCTTCTTAATGACAGTGATTTAAAAAAACAAACAAACAAACAAACAAACAAAAAAAAACCAAACAAACCAATTAACCCTACTTTGTCTCCACTAGCCCCAAACACAATATTTGCTGGATACATGATCCTTTTGTCACTATAGTACCCAATTTCACATATTTCTACTCTAATTTTTGCTCTGTCTTACTTTAAATCTGGTAGATACAGTGAGAAATAACAAACCTATAGCATGGATACTATTTTGCTTGGAAATTTCCTCCAAATTAACCCATTAACAAATTAACCCATTAACTTTGAACTTAGCCCCACTCAAAATTTCAGAATCTGTGCAGAACATAGCAACATGCTTTCCCAGCATGGCCTCTAGTCCAGTTCCCAACTGAGTCTTGCCCCCTTCTGAAATCTCATGAGCAGAGTTTACTGTCTATCTCTCTACTAGAATTCTGGTCTTTATTACTACCACAAGATTGGCCCAATTCCTTCAAATTTTTCCTTATTCCTCCTGCAAACCAGTTCCAGAGTCTTATCAACCACATAGTCAGGTCAAGTCAGCAATGGCTCTACTTCTCAGTGTTACCATTGTGTTACCTTTTTGTTGTTGTTTTGTTTTTTTTCAAAATAATTTCTCACTCTAGCCCAGGCTGACCTATACTCACTCTGTAGTCTCAGGCTGGCCTCAAACTCACAGAAATCCTCCTATCTCTGCCTCCCAAGAGTGATTACTTTTATATTACTATGACCAGATATCCAATAGAACCAACTTAAGAAAGGAAGAATGTATTTCGTCTAACATTTTGAGGGGATAATGTCCTCCATGGGGTAAGCCAGGGCAGTAGGAGTGGATCATTATCTATGTTAACAGGAGCTAGCTTAATCTCTGCTTGGGCTGGAAGTGGGTCCAAGTTATAACAATAACTTCACGTTTCCAGGAACCCACTTGTTCACGCAAGGCCTTACCTCCTAAAGTCTGTAGAAAACCTACCCAAACACTGCTATCAGGTGGATAATAAAGGCTCAAACACATGAGCCAATGGGGGATATTTTATTTTGAAACTCTGAGGCATGTTTTCTAAATAGTCCCAGTGAATTTTCTCTTACTAGACTGGTGAGGGTGAGGTACAGCAAGGAGGATGGAAATCTCTGATTGCCTTTATTCTTATCTATTCTTTGCACACAATCATGCACACATACATGCATGAAGAACCAGAGAATAAGGAGAAAATAGTTTTGGATGTGGACCATTACTGCCTCTCAAGTTTCATCCTTCAGGTCACTATTTATTCTTGCTGTATGTAAGATAGATACTATTCATGAGATTCTTTGCTAAAGATATATGATCAAATCAAGTTTTATAACAAATGATGTTTTGAATGGGTAAGAGACTTGTTAAATATATCTTGGGCTGGAGAGATGGCTTAGCGGTTAAGCGCTTGCCTGTGAAGCCTAAGGACCCCGGTTCGAGGCTCGGTTCTCCAGGTCCCACGTTAGCCAGATGCACAACGGGGCGCACGCATCTGGAGTTCGTTTGCAGAGGCTGGAAGCCCTGGCGCGCCCATTCTCTCTCTCTTCCTCTATCTGTCTTTCTCTCTGTGTCTGTCACTCTCAAATAAATAAATAAATAAAATTAAAAAAAAATATATCCATATACATCTCATTATATTATATTATATTGTATACATCTTATTATCATCTGATACTCTTCTTTGACCTCTGCATTTCAAGGAACATCTATACATACACATGTGCAAAACACACACACACACACACACACAGACAAAAATTATATCAGCATTATAAGAAACACATTATCTACTAATTTATCTTGAAGGAAATTTATCCATATGCAAAGTTTCTTTCAAGTAGATACTACCTCTATTTAACTTTTCAGCATTCTGCACTACCTGAGATTTCTCACATAATGAACATTGAAGGTGTTCATTGAGGATAACAATGATAGAAAATATTTATGTTAATAAATAAAGAAAAACCTCTCATAATATTGTCTTAGTTTCAAAAGATATAGATCATATTTGATGAAAGTGAAACTATCAGAATATTTGGATTTGATGTGCTCTGGATTTCATGTGTATGAGATATATAAATATAGAATTACTCTGTTAGACAGTTAATAATTCAAACTTCATAAAGCCCAGTGTTAGTTAACATTTATTGTACTGCCATTGAACTAAAAAAAAAAAAAAACAAAAAAAAACTAAGCCTGGGAAACAAAAAGTAGGAATGCAACTTAGAAATCTAGAGGAATGACAGAAGAAAAATGCTTTCAGTAAGATTAGTTATGTTCCATTTCACTGCATCCCAAAGCACAGTAGAGAGAGAAAAATGACATTTCTATAAAAAGGATGGAAAATTATTTGTTTGCTTTATGAGCATTACTCAATATCATTGTTTATCAGACTCTGCTGATATAATTTTTGTGTTCAGCATGTGGTGTGTATGTGTGTGTGTGTGTGTGTGTGTTGCACATGTGTATGTATAGATGTTTCTGGAAATGCAGAGGTCAAAGAAGAGTATCAGATGTCCTTCTTCTTTTGCTCACCTGCTCACTTCCGTGAGGCAGACTTTTTGAATGTAGTGTGGTGTTTTTGGTGAGGTCCAGCAATTATCTGGTCTCTGCTCCCTACAGTACTTTGGGTACACAAGTAAGTTCACACCCAGATCTTTTCCTGGTGCTGGGGAGCCAAATTCAGTGGCTTCTGGAGCCCTCATGATCTCACACTTGCGTCGAGAACTGGTCCCTACTAAGACCTTATCTCCCAGGCCCTGGTGATGGTGTGGAACAGCAGTAGAAGAGCCTTGGCCATAAGAGCTCAGTGTGATGGAAAATATAAAATCTGGCTTTCTTTCTTTTTTTTTTAAACATTAATAGTTAGATAGCAATTCTTTTTAAAAATAGTTTTATTTTTATTTTATTTATGAGAGAGAGAGAGAAGGAGGTGGATAAATATATAGAGATATAGATTGAGACATTAGGCATGCCAAGGTTTATAGCTGCTACAAACAAACTCCACACACATGCGCCACCTTGTGCATCTGGCTTATGTTGGTCCTGAGGATTCAAAATTGGGTCCTTTGGCTTTGTAGGCAAGTGCCTCAACCACTGAGAAATCTCTCTAGCCCCAAGTATGGTCTTTTTATCTTTCTTCCAGATACCATATATTAGCATCACATTTAACTCTTCAGGGAAGGGCACATTATTCTGATGATCCCATGGCAGCTGCTGGGGTCAGGCAACACACTTCAAGAGGATCTGTAGAATGACCCAGATCTCATTCCAAAATGTGCTAAGATCTTATGATGTCAACTCAATAAAGGAATCAGGGAAATTGAAATGTCAGTGTAGAAAGGATGTACAGCTTAACCTTTAAAATTGATATTAGAGAATTTGTGAACCTTGGCCTAGATATCTGTATTTTATATCCCTGTTAACTGACTTGATGATTTCATAATGTTCAGTGGTTTAGTATCCTGTATAACCAGGATCTCTACAATCTTTCTAATGATCACAAGCAAACCTTTATCCAATAGCTCTGTGACATGCTATATGTGCTTATTCATCTATTTAGCTATTCAACCATTCTTTTAAAAAGTTAAGGGTGCACATGATGTCACTCACCTGTAATCCCAACACTCAGAAACCTGAGTTGAAGTATCTTGAGTTTGAAGTTTACATGGGCTACATAGTGAGATCCTGTCTCAAAAAATAAAAATAAATTAAAATGTCAAAACAAAAATCACTCAGATTCAAAACCCATATATCAATTATGTTCAAGTATTAATGGGCCTAGAGCAGTGATTGTGATATAGATCTCAGTTGAGCATGGTGGTGCATGACTTTAATCCCAGCACTCAGTAGGCAGAGGCAGGAGGATTGCCATGACATCAACCTTGAGCCTCCACAATCATGAGCATCCTGTGCACTCACACACCAGAACACACATGTGCACGCACCACACACACATACACACACACACACACACACACACAATTTTTTTTCAGTGTAAAAAATTGGACTGAGGGATTTACACATATTGGGCAAGAGCTCTACCTCTATCGGGATGAGGCAAATTGGGAGGTAGTGATTGAGGCAAATTATTACCAAAAACTTAAAACAATAGCTTGATGGGAAAGCAATAAAAAAGCCATTGGGGATGGATAGATGGCTTAGCAGTTAAGTTGCTTGCCTGCAAAGCCTAAGGACCCATGTTCTACTCTCCAGATCCCATGTGAGCCAAATGCACAAAGGTGAGGCAAGCACAAGATCACACATGCCCACTAGGTGGTACAAGCATGTGGAGTTCTATTGCATTGGCTGAAGCCCTGATGTGCCAATTTGTTCATCTTCTCTCTCCCTCTCCCTCTCTAAAATAAAATTTAAAAATTAAAAATAAATTTAAAAAAAACATTGATTTTTGTTTATTTTATTTATTTATTTAAGAGCAACACACAGAGAAGGAAGCGGGGGGGGGGGGGACACCAGGGGCTCTAGCCACTGAAAATGAACTCCAGATGTGTGCACCCCCTTGTGCATCTGGCTAATGTGGGACCTGGGGAATCGAGCCTTGAACTGGGATCCTTAGGCTTCACAGGCAAATGCTTAACCACTAAGCCCTCTCTCCAGCCCGCCATTGATTTTTGGAAACAAACTCCTGACACTTCCGGCATCTTACAAAGTTACCTGTTATTCACTGAGCTGGATATTCCTTGTAAATTCACATACACACATGTAGGGCTAATTCTTCTCAGAAACATCCTTAGACGTAGGCTGGTGTAGGAGTTCAAGGCTAACCTAGGGATACAGAGTGAGTTCTAGGTCAGTCTGAGCTAGGGTGAGACACTGCCTCCAAAAACAAAACAACAACAAAAAAGGAAGTAATTTTTTTTTTTTAAATGTAAGGCAAGTGTTCCACATTTCGGGGATGAACTTCCAAACCAGACATAAGTTTGTGGGAGGAAGGAATTTATTTCAAGCTTACAGATCCAGAGGGATTTCTGTCAAATGGTGGAAAAGGCTGGCTCCCATTCATAAATGCAAGCCTGAACAGCACCAAGAGCCAGCATCACAAGCAAGTCCGGCCAGAGCTCAAAGCCTCTCTGCGTATGTTTAGGCTGGAACTGAGGCCCACCCCTGGCCCGTGCCCACCCTGAAGCAGGAAGGAGTCAGCCTGCTCAGGGCTGACACTGCAAACTCAAGTTTAATAACTCAGCTGAGTCTACAGGGGACATGAACTCAAACTACCACGAGATTCTAGTTTTTATCCATCTCAGAGATACTGCTGAGCTGTACCCACAGCCTATGATTATTTTATATGAAATGCAATTAGTATATGATGTTTAAACAAGGTAAGAAAAGTAATTCTAGCTTCAAAACCACAAAAATTTCTTTAAATTCTGTTTCTATGCCCATGCTGCCCATCAAAGTCAATTGATTTTGATTATAAGATTTGGTAGATTTTTAAATTTTAATAGATTAACAAGATTCAATTTTACTTTATACCATTGATTCCCCATGTTATATGTTTATTCCAACAACTTAGAAACAACATTAAATACACACACACACACACACACACACACACACACACACACACACACAACCTGAGAGACTGACTGCTTCTCCATTATTTTGTTATACCAAATAAGAACATTATAGGTTACCACAAAATATGAAAGTTTAATGTAAAAACTGGAAATAATCTTTTAAAATGGCAGTTCTTGCGGCTAAATAATTTGATTATCTCTATTTTTATGTTTTCACTGCATGAGTTTCATAAGTATTTAGGAACCATTAATGTACATAATATCTTTGTATACTGCCTTGAGCCTGCATAAAACCTTAAAATTTGAATGTATTCTCTCCATTGAATGGGAACCACACTAGAATTTAGAGGAATGGAAGATAACCTAGGAACCAGGAGGGCCTATTAGAGCAGGGGTCAGAGCAAGTTCAGTTTATTGTGAATACTGAAGTTAACAGACTCCACTTCTTAACTGCCTCTTAATTAAGGACAATTATCAACTCCTGAATGTCCTGGGCTTGAATGGAGGATAAGAAACTAAACAAGAAGAGGGGAATAATGGTAGGCAGAGATTGAGGCAAATTACTATAGATCACAATAGCCTGAAGAGATAACAGTATAGAACCAGTGATTTCAGGAAACAAACTCCTGGCATTTTCCATTTCTCTCCAAGCTGCCTGCTGGCTCACTGGGGTGGATCTTCTTTGGATCTACACTGACTTCACCAATGTAGCGCTGACTATTTTTGGAACATCTTTGAAGTATAAGATTCTAGTTTATATCCATCTCTGGGATACAGGCAATTTGATTTTTTTTTTTCATTTTTGTGGTGTACGTGTGTGTGTGTGTGTGTGTGTATGTGTATGTACACGCACACATATACATATATGTTCACATGTGTGGGTGTGTATATGTATATGGATGTACATGCACATGTGAGTGTAGAGGCCCGAAGTTGACTGTGAGTGCCTTCCTCAATTGCCCTTCATCTTGTTTGTGGAAACAGGGTGTGTCTCTGTATCCTGAGCTCAGCAACTGGGCTAGATGAGCTGGCCCTTGAGTCCCAGTGATCTTCCTGTCTCTACCTCCTTGGTAGTGGGATTACAGGTGTGTGCCCCAATTCACATCTTATTGCTGGTTCTGGTAATCCTAACATGATAATGGGCAAGAACTTTATTGACTGAGCCATCTATAAGGCTCTGACAAGTTGGTTCTATTTTTTTTTTTTTCTGTACAGACCCATAATATTTTTTTTTTATCTCTGCTTTATATCAGTTGGAATTTTGTGGTCTGACAAGGTATCTCTGGGTAAGTATGTTCAGTTCCTTATATGTTCTGGATTTTAGCCCCTTGACAAAAGTATACCTTGCAAATATCTCTTCCATTCTGTGGGTTTATGTTCCCTCTCTTCACTTTTTCCTTTAGTACACAGCATCATTTTAGTTTGATGTCACTTTGGTTTCATCTTCTATACCTTGAGATCTTGTCCAAGGAGTCTTTCAGTGCCCTGAAATACTTCCCCTATGTTTTCTTCTAGCAGATTCTTGGTCCCATTCTATTCTTGTACAGCCATTTTTTAAAGAACTTGTTTCAAATGCCAGAGATAATTTTTGGTTTGTTTTACTTTTATTTTCATATCACAGTCCTTGCTTCAGGAAGATTATTTAACGTGCCCAATAAAGGCATCTTCCTGGCATGCCACACAGCAGTGACTTTCTAAACCAAGATGTTTTATGTTTTTATGCTTGTCTATTTGTATATCTTGCATCCCTGAAAAACTTAGCCGAGAACCTGTTCCCTCTTCTATTTGTTAAGCATAATATATTTTTAAAGCTATTTCTACAGAGTAGATCTAAGTTTAAGGACACCATATTCTATTTTTACCATGAAATAAAGATTTTATACTGAAAGGGAAACGTTCCACTTTGAAAGGTTGAGTAAAGCCACAAACATATAAAAAAATAAAAATAGTGAAAACAGCAACAAAAACATTTTCTTGCTTTTAACCTTGCTTAAGTTCTATACAGGGTATATATAAATTAAAATTTTTATTTGATTTCAAATTTGATAACTTGTCATTTGTCTTAATCCCCATGCCTTAGTTAGTACCAGGGGCTTCCTAGTTTTCTGAAGTGAACACTGTGGTCTTCTTATTTCAAATGTCTCATTTGATTTCTGCTGTCTCAAGCTTATATTACACACATGTTTCAATGGTGTGTGAATAGTTGTTTATGCAAGAAATTAGACAATAAACATTATTTTCTATTGCATTTTAGAGAACATGTCCATTTCATGGAATTTTAAATTTACAAAAAAAAAAAGTAGGATCTTGTGGCAAAGTATTTTATATGTTTAGAAATTGAGGTGCCAGAATACATGGAATTTGTAAAAGTCTTATGCAGTGTGTCCTATCTTTTTTATTCAATGTATAATGTCTAAGTTAGTCCCATGTGCAAAGTACTGTGAGGGACAAAATGTGTATAGCAGAGTTCTATCCCTTAATGTAATACAGTTTATTTTTTATTTTAATTCTATTTTTATTTATTTAAGAGTGAAGGGGCAGACAGAGAATGAGTGAGCACACATCAGGGCCTTCTGCCAGCGCAAACACACTTCAGATATATGTGCTACTTTGTATATCTGGCTTCACGTGGGTACTGGACACACTTGTGCAGTCTGGCTTTGCAAGCAAGTGCTTTTAACCACTAAGCCAGCCCCGCAGCTCATCAACATAGTTTAGTAGGAGAGATGCATACTGGTAGGCAGTTTATAAATGCTTATTATTGAAAGGATCAGACTTGTATTGACCAGGTTCTTCCCTGGAAATAAACTTTTCAGCTTACAACAGCATGATTCAGCAGGCCACCACTGTTGGAAACCTGGATACCAGCCTGAATTTCTTTCTTCCCTTGACCTGCCGACATTTTACCTGTTAGCTTCCCTCCTGTGCTTGACTTAAACAGGTACCTGAGTCCATCGTTTTCCTTTATTCTGTCATCACATTAATTTTAACGCATCTCATTCCTCTTATGGACTTGGGTAGGGGCGATCTAATTGTGCCTGCTTTTATAAAGACCCCAGCCACTTTGACATAAAAGGTGACTGTATCATCATCCACTTGATTAAACTGTACAACTCAGATATTTATGGGATCATTTATTAGTGTGGCAAAGACCTCTAGGGCCAGGCCTCCTCTCACACTTGTTACATGAGTTACCTAATAACTTAAGTCCTTTGTCTTTTCCCAGACTATCCTCGTCCCCAGAATTGGATTTTCTGTAACTTTACCTGCCTGGCCCCTCCCTATCTTCCCATACTTCACCGTTGCCTTCATCTTAATGGGAGTACTGCTCTGATCATCTGCGCCCAGTGCCCTAGATGTTTGTATTAAATACTGTGTCTGTTTTTACCATTAATTGCATTCTCTGCCAAGGCAGGCACTAAGTCTAATGTGGTGCCTGTCCCATAGTAGACAATTAGGATTTATTGACTATACTGGACTGTTTATTAAGTTAAGTGCTATAAAAAAATGCAAGAAGAGTAAGGAAGCATCTTGGAAGACAGTGATTAATGCCAAATGAGATCAACAAAGATCCTACCTAAAATATGGAAATTGAGATGTATCTTGAAAGATGTCCATAATCAGAAAAGTAGAAGGCAAGAAAGGGAAAATGAAAATTTCCTACAAGTACTTGACTTGCGATTGCATTGCATAGAATACTAAAGACACATTCAAGTCTCCCACTAATAAGTAAATCCAAGAGTGGATGCTGTGAGCCGTAAGCACTGTGATCAAGAGTTTACTCCTCCCTGTCTTCTG
This sequence comes from Jaculus jaculus, assembly GCF_020740685.1. Lineage (NCBI taxonomy): Eukaryota > Metazoa > Chordata > Mammalia > Rodentia > Dipodidae > Jaculus > Jaculus jaculus. The sequence goes on along the minus strand of NC_059119.1, from coordinate 9,091,141 downwards.
GACAGGAAGTGGCCGTTGCATTCATGCCTGCACAGGGGCTGTCCTTACCTGCATGATATTGGTCCCATCAACACTCTGTCATGAGTGATGGAGGATGGCAAAAAAATAAAAAATAAAAAGACATCAAAATAGAAGAGGGACTAATTGGAAAGAAGAAGGGGAACATGAGAACAATAGACAATAGTATGAAGGGATTATGATAAAATATATTATATACATGTATAAATTTGGCAATTAAAGAATTTGAAAAGGGCTTATTGTCTCTAATGTCATCAGCAATGGGGGACATAATCAGCCCTCAGTTGTCTCTACTGTGGAGTGAGCACCTTGAGGGCTGAGGGCTTTGGCTTGCTGGATTCCTGCTCTCTGTCATGTTCTTATGTAACAGGCGGCTTTCATCAAAGTCAGAACTCAGGGTGCAATTTTAAAAATGACATGGCAAGCCTTTCTGCAATAAGGTATATTTGTGGTGTACAGAACAGGAGTCAGAAGTGGCTTTTGAATTAAGGAACTAAAGGAGTCAAGTTTTTAGTGTGATTTAATTAATTTCTATTTAAATTTAAATGGCCATGGATACTACTATTGAAAAATGTAGTGTGGGGCTGGAGACATGGCTCAGCTGATAAAGGAATTTTCTTGCAGAGCCTGCCAGCCTGGGTACAATTCCCCAGTATCTGCTGAAAGCCGGATGCACAGTGTGGCGCATGCATCTTGAGTTTATTTGCAGTGACCAGAGGTTATGGCACACCCAAACTCACTCCCCCTCTATCCCATCACTATCAAAAATAAATAAAGAAAATAAAGAAAAAAAATGCAGTGTTAAAAAGTTCTCCTAGGCAGTGTCCCTAAAGGAAATAAGAAAGCTCAGAGATTAGGATAATTCAAAAAGAGCTTTTTCATAGAGTCTTGTCTGTACATCGTGTAGACAGTTCTGTGGCAGTCATGAGAAGTATAACTGACTGTAGTTAGTTAGATAGGAACACTGATGAGACAAAATTGAAGGCAAGGCTCATATGTCAGAATATATGCATACAAGCATGCATCACATTGAGACCCTATTTTAATGTGCAACAGTAATTTTAATGAAATTTCATTGAATAAAACCATGTTCAGTATTGTTCTTTTCAATAGAGTCATTCCCACTTGGCAATGAATTAACTGATAAAATGTGATTGCTGTCTCTATATAGTGCTGATCCAACCCGGGCTTTCTCAGTGTCTTTCTCTCTGGTACTTTCTGAAAGTCGTCCCTTTTCTATTAGCAGGGCTGGCTCTCTTAATGGTGGCTCCTGTCAAGGATTCTTTGAAGGAGTGTCCTCTCCTCCGAGTGCCAGGGTATGGACAGGCTCATACTGGTATTGGCAGTCATGTTTTAATATCCTGCCTTCCACCCTCATCTCAAGACAGAACTTTTCTTTCAGTCCCTGCTCATGGCCTGATGATTTGTTAAGGCTTTGAAAACAGCAGGAACTCAGGCTTTTAACCAGGATGGGGCTATTTCTCCTTGCTTTATTTATTTTTATGCCATGCAAAAGGAATAAAGAGGCATAAAATGGCTCAACTGAAGCCAAATAAATCTAGATAAATAGAGAAAGGACCCAGTAAAAAGCTGGAGGTGAAAAAGAAGAAAGGCGGTGGGGAGGGTGGGAGAAGGAAAGGAAAGAAGAAGAGAAAACTCAGTAATTTTGTAATGTGGGGGTCTGTTTATTAGCACTTAGAGAACAAAATGTCTTTGACCCAGTGGAACATTTTAAACTAAGGGTAAGCTATGGGCAGAAATTAGAAAATTATCTTTATAGTTCTTTTTGAATCTCTTCATGCTGTCACCTCCTGTCATCCATTATTGAGGCTTTATCTACATCTGCTGCTAGGCCTGGGAAGGTTGACATCTTTTAGTTGTTATGATGAATCTCACACAAAAGCTGGTGAATTTTACAGCCAATACAAAAGGAGTCCCCCATATTATTCCTGATATGAGGGGAGGTGGTGGGAGGGTGAGAAGGCATTAAGTTGTTTTTTTTTTTTTGTCCTAACTCCTGTCCCTTTGTGGTGACCTCTGCTTTCATGAAATTAAAAAAAAAAAAAAAAGATGCAATAGAGTGCTTACATTAGACAAAATGGAGAAGAAAGGGCAGGCTCCCTAGATAAAATCAGAAATTGTCTCTATGCCCATTGCATATATTTGTTTAGACCATTACATTCCGTAGTCTGAATTCTCAGTTCTCACCTGCTAGGATTCAGAATGTGAGGTATGTGCTGTAGGGTTACCATGGATTTAATCTAAGTGCACGGCCTGAGAATTGGTGTTGGAGTTTATTACACATGGGGCCATAGGTATGGTGATTTGAATGTAAAATATCTCCCAAAGACTCATGTATTGAATACTTACCCCAGTTGGAACCCACAGGACAAACTGGCTGGTTCCGCTTCACAAATCAGTGAGTTCATGGTTCAAGTAAGAGACCATGTCTCAACAAATTAGTTGGACATTGATTGATTGAGAGACACCTGACATCAATCTGACCTTCATACATGTGTATGCAAATCTGTACACATGTGCCACATGCATATGACTATACACACACACACACACACACACACACACACATATTCTCACATATATACACTTATAGAACAAAATATTTTTAGTAATATCATAAAGGTGATGAGTAGGCACAGAGATAGACTATGATGAAAAATACCATGGGAATGAGGAAAGCTGAGAGTTTACATTTGGGCAGAGTCACTGTGGGGATATTTTGTGGAAACCATTGGGGGACAGCCAAGATTTTACCAGGTACATTATATGTAAGAACTAGGCTAAAGAGATAGAAAAATATAGAAATGTTCTACTATGAAGGGCAGTGACTGAGACAACAGGAGATAAGACTATAAAGGCGAGGCAGAGTGTAAGTGACCTTGGATGCTTTGTTAGTCTGTCTACTTGGTAGTGCGAACGCACCTGTGAGTTTTGTCTTGGGAGTTGGAAGTGGATATTAGGCCCCATGTGTTCCTTGCTTCAGTGAACCTTTTCGTGGGGTCCATGCTGTAAACTCACTCAGTTTTCAGTTTTTTGAACTTAATCTGCCTGTTGTACAAGGTCTCTTCTCTACAGCCTTTTTCAGTTTATTAATTTAAGAGCAGCAGCAATTTTCCTAGAGGTGAATCACATGATTTTTTTCCAATCTCTTTTATATAAGATATCACTGCAAAAAGTATGATTAGATTCAATCTAGTTGTATGACACAAAAATAATACGTAGAAACTATCAACACAAGGTGACTTTCTATGTGCTCAATCACATCACTTGAGTACTTAGGTTGAGAGACAACTGTTCTGCTCCATGAATGAAAACGTGTTGCACATATAATCTTAAAGAGCCCCAAAACAGCATCCAATTCTTACTTAAAACAATTTGTTCTTGGAATATTGTCAGCTAAAACTGTGGTCAACGTTTGCAAATTGTATGAATTTGCACTGCATATTTTATTTGGTATTTAGCAAACCTTCAATATGGCTCTGCATAACTTACACCAAGAACATAACTTCAGAAACTCCCACAGAAGTTGAAGAATCAGGCAACTAATGCTTTTGAACTCATTGCACGCTTTGCAGTTGAAGAATTGACTTGTTAAAGAATTAGGATCAGAGTTACAAGGAGACAAAGCTCTGTCTGCTGCCACACTGAATACAACCAAACCCTCTATCAGAAATATTACAGAGGCTTAAAGAAGAAAATAATGTGAGCTTTAATCACTGTTCTTCTTAAGTAAAATGCTCATGAATCATATGCGATATCATAGCAGTTCTGAAAACTATTCTTGAATTTTCAAGCAGTTATTTTCAGGAAATTTACAAAGCAAATTGCTAAGTGATAAAGTGTAATTTGGTGCCATTGCTTATGTCATTTTTTTCTTCCTTGCAGACTGGGAGAAAGGACAGGAGTAATACCCTGAATCTCGCTATAGACAACATGTGCAAGAAGACAAGAGACCTGCGCAGACAGGTGAGGGGAGAGAGCAACACGGAGATGGGGGAAAGAGTGCAAAATGTGACTTTGTTCACTGCTGGAATAATTGTCTCTTGTTTCTCTGCTTTTAAAATTAACTTGGAACATGAAATAAGATCGGTATGTAAATGCATATATATATCAAATATTATTTTTAAAATTTATTTTCAAGAGAGTGGGAGTGTGCACCAGTGCCTTTAGCCACTGAGAATGAACTCCAGATGCATGCAGCATTCTGTGGCTCTGGCTTTATATTGGGTACTGGGGAATCCAACCCATGTTGTTAGGCTTTATAGGCAAGTGCCTTAACTGGTGATCCATCTCTTCAGCCCTGCTTCAAATGTTCTGTGGCAAACAGAATTTAGAAGAGTGTGGGCCTTAGTGGCATACAGAAGTACATCCAAGTCATAGGTCTGTCCTCATCACTCAGGCATTCTCAAGCACAGATTACATCTCTCAGAGCTTCTCTGTACCTATGGAATGGTATTAATAACACACACTACTGTTTCAACGACTAAATAAATGCACATAGTTTCCTGGTACTTTGTCAGTTTGCAATGAATGTTGGTATACTGGTTCTATGGAGTTCATTAAAAACTGAGTTTCTTGGGCTGGAGAGATGGTTTGGCAGTTAAGGTGCTTGCCTGCAAAGTCTATGGACCTATGTTGGACTCTCCAGATTCCAGGTAAGCCAGACACACAAAGGTGAGGCAAACACAAGGTCTCACATGCCCACTAGGTAGTGTAACCATCTGGAGTTGGATTGCAGTGGCTGAGGCCCTGGCACACCCATTCACTGTCTCTAAAATAAAACAAATAAATAATGTATTTAAAGTTTTTTGAATTACATCCAATTACAGAAAATGTCTCATAATTCCAAGATTACAATTCTTCTCTGTGATTGTGTTAAGGTGCTTTAACAATTGGTTTATGTTAGTTAAAACTACTTCTTGTTCTTAGGTCACCATCAACAGAGGAATAGAAAGGATATTACTAAACAGTTTACAAGTTGGGTGTTAGGTCCCAAGTTAATTACCAACCCACTATAAATATAATATATATTTTCTATATAAATATAGAAAATAGCCAAAGACTGATCTCCTGTCCTTTCCACTGTTTTATGAACCAGACTTTTTTTTTTCCCTCATGCACAACTTTAACATGGTCACTATTACTTGGTAAAAGCCGGGCAAAGAGCTTGTTTTAACCAAAAGCCTTTAATGTAATATAGTTTTTGTAGTTTAATGGAAAGATTTAGTGAAATGACTGAGGAACACTTTAATAATAAGTAGATTTAGAAGTGGAATAAAGGTTCCCAAATAGTTAATACTGACAATACAGGAGTATTTTAAATTCTGTGAAAATCCTATTTCCTCAACTTTGTGGCCTTTGTGAGTTCTATTTCTGCTGTCAGCACTTAGAATCAAATGATTTAAGAGTTGAAGGAACTTATTAGCACAGCCAGTTTTCGATGCAGATGAGAAAGCCAGACAGTGTGTGGAGGTGGCCTGACTAAGGAGGAAGGGACATTGATTAGAACCCATCAGGGACCAGAAACTCTGACCTTCAGAGCTCGCCTCTCTGCTGTATGGCTTTTCCTTTCTCTCTTATTACGGATTTCTACCCATAAGTTCTTCCTAGCATTTGCTGCTATGAACTCTCAACAGTAGCATCTCTCATATCTCTCCCTGCCGTCTATATTGCAATCAAGAAGTGATTCATAAATTTATACCTCCATGCTGAACAATTAGATTAGTAAACAAAAGCACAATATGCCCAGTTAAATTTGAATTTCAGATTACTAACAAGCATTTTTTGATATAATTATGTTCCAAATATTGCATGAGACATATCTATATTTTAAAAACTTGTGTTTGTTGGGCATGGTGGTGCACGCCTTTAATCCCAGCACTCTGATGGCAGAGGTAGGGGAGTCGCTGTGAGTTCGAGGCCATCCTGAGGCTAAATAGTGAATTCCAGGTCAGCCTGGGCTAGAGGGAGACCCTACCTTGAAAAACAAACAACAACAAAGTGTTGACTTCAAAGACAAATATACCCAGGTGTCCTGCATTTAACTTGTAACCATATTTACGTTGCCATCTTACTGCCATCAGAGAGCTATGGAAGTAGCCTGCTTCCAGGGCGTGTCTGTCCAGTGTCTCCTGTGATTCCCATGTGTCCGTCAAATGGTGGCCATGCATAGGGTCAGGGCTGGGTGGCTGGGGCCTCAGTGCTTCTTCTGGTTCCATCTCTCCATGGTGTTGGACTCCTGTGTGCGGCCTCTCTCCAGCAGACTAGTGGAGACTCACTGAGTACAGGATGCTTTAGGGTGCTGAGAAAGGAGAGAAGGAAGCTCCTGGGCAGCCTCCTTGTGTGACAGGTCTGAGCTCCAGAGACTGTCCAGAGTAGCTCCCTCTGTACCAGCAAGTCAGCACCATCATAGCCCCCACACCTTGTCAATAGCAGCCGCAGCAGCTCCTTCCCATGTGGAGATGAGTCATGTGTGTGCCAGAATACTAGAATTCTTTGGAGCCATCTCTGATGGAAACATCCATGATTGTCAGTGTTAGTCAAATTAGTTGCTAGGGTTATTTCTCCTCATCCTCACCGCTCTCTTCTTAGCCCCAGAGTCCTTCCTTTTCTGTACTTATGTCTGTACATCTGATGGTACAATAAGAGTTAGTTGAAGCCTGGCATGGTGACTTCCATCTGTAATCCTAGCATGCAGGAGGCCGAGGTTGGAAGATTGCAGTAAGTTTCAGGGCAGCCCAGGCTACAGAGTGAGACACTGAAATAAAATGTAACTGAAACGTAAGTTATCCATATTTCTTACAGTTTAAAAGTCATTTCTAAGCATCTCTTATCTGCTCTTTTTATAAGGAGAAAGTTCTCCCCTTTTTTTGTTGTAGAGTCTTACTGTAGCTAAGGCTGACCTGGAATTCATTATGTAGTCTCAGGGTGGCCTTGAGTTTATGGCGATCCTCGTACCTCTCCCTCCTGAGTGCTGGGATTAAAGGTGTGCACCACCATGCCTGGCAAAAGTTCTCTTAAACGTTTGCCTTTAGACTATTTATTGTTAATCTCTTGCTTTAGAACTGATTTTATTTTTTGTTTTTTAGTAAAAAGAAATCACAATACTCGTTTTACTCATCAACATTATGCCTTTTTCATTGTTGTTATTGTACATGCTTTTCAAAATTTAACTTACCTTTAGCGTTTAGTTGCCACTTCTATCATTTAGTTGAGAATTCATACCCATTGACACTTTCAGTAAATGAGGAATACTTTTAGATATCTATTAAGTCATTAAAAATAAAAACAAACATATCCTATTTATATGGGCTTGTAAAGAATGAATCATATACTTCATGTAATTGGAGGCCAATTAAAATTCTAGTTGTATATAATAGAAAAAGTCTTATATCTCATAGATGTTAAAATAAAAATGAGGTACAGCAAATAAAGTACAATTCTGGTAAAAGCAAACATAAAATAATACAAAACTCAATCTTTTGCTTCTAATTTCTGTGTTAATCTACCTTTTCTCCATCATGGTAACACAAGTACAATTCTCAGAAAAAGAAAATAGGAATACCTTTCAGAAAAAAAATACACACCCTGGCAATACATCCAAATATAGATTTTTCTACTTTCTTAAGGATGATTCTTTTCTAAAATATCATTTCTGCTCTCTATTCTTCTTTCTCTCTCAATTTTACTCTATTTCATTATTTGGTGATTGTGTTAGTGCTTTCCTGTAGTTTTCACATGAGTCTTTCACTTTTGAGTTTCAATTGTGGAGAAATATATTATTTTATTTGAGATCCAAAACCACTTATATCAGTGGGAAATAGAAAAATTGTTGTCTCTAAACCTTTATTAAACTTTAGTGGGAAAAGATGGGAAGCCCCTCAGTTTAGTTTTGCTCTGATATTGTTCATACCTGTCTATAAACAGGTATTTATTGAAAATATACACCTTTAAGTCCTATTGGCTTCTCACTAATTCAGGGTTTAGCACTGTGACTTCCATTTCTACATTGACATATTGTACTCTTCTTTAAAATTGTTATAAGACCCAAGTGAATTGGATGTATAGCATGTCTTTGGGCAGGAAAATATAAATATTCTACAAATAAAAGTATTAAAATAAAAAAGATGGGGTCTACACTAGTAGTATACTCATATGAAAATATCTTATAGGAATATGTTAGAATATATCCATAAAGTTTCTTGGCAAAATATTCTAGTCTTTCTGTATCTTGTCCCTTATGCACATATCTCGTTCTCTCTCAAAAGAAGCTTTTGTTTATGGTTAGCAAATAATAATAATAATAATAATAATAATAATAATAATAATAATAAGGCATGGAATAGTTACACCCAGTTATGTTCAAAGCATAGATGAGCAAAAAGAGATTACTTTATTATTAGCAGTGATTATTACATGTAAGGTGTGGGAGTCTTTTAGTTGAAAAATAACCAAATGTTAATATCAACAAAAGTGCTTATTTGGGGTTACATTTTGCTTCATAGAAGCACATCTGTGGTACAGGAACTCAGTGCACGTAGTTATTTTGGAACATGGATCCAATCTCCAAACATAGGAGGTAACCAGGGCACAGGGAGGATGGGAGGATTATGCATTGAAATGGCAAGAATAATCAAGAGGAGCTTGAAGGTTTCTGAGAAGTCCATTTCTCCTCAGGCAGTCTGACCAGTGCATGGAGACTGGGGATTTTATATAATAGCTCCTTATCTCCTATGCTCAAGTTTGCTCTTGGGGTAACGACTCTTCAGAACTTCCAAAGTACAGTTATATTTTGCCTAAGTACCTCAGAAAGTTAGAGCAAGCCCTGAGGCAGAATAACTTGAATAATATGGGACATCTTCAAAGGACCAGGAAATGTTCCCCTTAGCAGCAGGTGAAATCAGAGACAGATTCAAAGATTGAGCTGTAAGTCACAAGAGCCTCTAATGTAGTCCTCCATCACAGTCAGGAACATCAGGATAAAGGTTCTGCAATCATCAGTTTGAATAAAGACTCCTGAGAAAATTGTGGGTTGGCTAAGTTAATTATGCTGTTTTTCATTTTCCTTTAGTGGGAAAACTCTGACTTCTCACTGTGTGCTGTCTCTCTTAAAGGTTCCATTTCATAAGTCACTCATTTCTGGCAATCCCTTTGGTCATGAAGCCAAGAGAACAAAGGTTTTATAATGTGAGACAATAGTCTCCATTTTTCTGGATTTTTGCTTTGGTGCAAAATCAATAATTGTTATATGAATACTACCAGAAGGCAATCTCACTTTGTAGGGATAGCTCTAAATGGGACTATATCATAGTCTTCTATATAAAAAGCAATCCATTTTTACACATGCAGTTCAAGGTAATTCATTTCAAGTCTTGAGTATGTCACAGTCAAATTACTACTCATTGTCTCATTTGCATCAGCTTTTCCACTCTTACTCTCACTAAGTTCATCAACCTTTTAGGGATCAAACCCTACAGATAAGTCTCCTTTTTAATAATTTAAATTATTTTAAAAATTTGACTCTAAAGTTTATTCTTTTCTTGAAGATAGAGGGCAAGAGAATATTGTGCATGAGAGATTGATTCCTGGTTGTCACTGTTATTTTTCTGATCTGGATCTTGGATACTATGTCCTTCCTGCTGTAGTCCTAACTGAGACTCTGGCCTGGCTTTCTCCCTCACTCATTCCTCTTGAGCTACAAGGACAGTTTGTTCCCATAATGCCATCTCCTTGCCTTGCACCCTTATCTTCTGTGCTCTGCCCTAAGAATTGCTCAGTAACTATGCACTTGTTGACACTGCTGGTTTGCTTTCCTTCATGCTAAGCAGAATCTTTCCTTGGGGATCTTCCTACAGTCCTTGTAACATCAGTAACGCACAGAAAACGTTCTGCCTCTTCTCAGCAAGCTCTACCAACACAGGCAGAGGAACTTTTCTCCAGGAAGTTTATAGTTCTTGTGGATTTATGATCCTATAATTATTATGCTTTTTCATAAAACAGGGCTCTTTTATTTAGCTCTTTGAAAATATAAAACTAATAGCTCTCATGTAATCTAAAGCTAAGTTTCCCATTGGATTAAAAAGTACATTTAAAATGTAGTTTTCACAGAAGGAAAATTGCAGTTTTCCTGTTACTTGTTTATCTCTTCATATCATGTATAGAGATTATTAACCTAAATGAGGGGGTTGATCAAAAAGCCTTTAAGCACATTCATTGTCATTGACAGTGTTAATAAAACATTTCAGGACATTGTAATCCCCAAAGGCTCAATATCACATAAACACAATGAATTAGTTTTTCAGTATGGTTTTAAATCTCAGAAAATATCTGCTGAGTAGAGTAATTATCTAATTGTCATTTACAAGCTTACATGTAATTTAATTTAAAAGAACTAATTGTAGCAGAATGTTATAGTTGTTTAATAATTTAAGGTGTGGGGGCAAGAACAATTAATGCACATGGAGAAAATTGGACATCAAACTCATTTATTATTCTTCTTGCTCTATTAATCTGTTATCATCTGGTACAACTGGTGATCTAACTTGGTTTAATTACCATGAAGTCTATAATTTAGCTAATCAAAATTTATCCTCAGTTCCTACAATAAGGTAGAAAATGTTTTATAATTTTGTAATTATTAAAATACAATGTGTACATGTTAATTGTACACATTCATGAACATTCTAGTCATGTAATTCTTTGAGAAAAAAGAGCAAAATTACAAATAATATGTTGACTTCTGGGCAAAATGCAATATAGTGACTTTTGAGAGTAAGGGGATTATTGCAAGATGACTTTTCTGCTGGGTGTTTTGTTTGTTTAAATTATAAAGGACCTTTGCACACTGTGTTAAATATTTTTATGTTAAGGGTTGTATGTGAACTGTATACAATATGGCTGGAAGATGGTTTAATGGGCAAGAACACTTGTGATGCAAAGATAAATATATGAATTCAATCTCTGAACCCATGTGGAATTACCAGGCATAGCCACACATGCCTGGAACCCTTGCATAGAAAGAGACTTGCTGGTCAGCCAATCTAACTGCAAAGTGTCCATTGCAGGTATGAGAGACCCTGTGTCCAAGAAATAAGCAAAAAGGGGTAAAGCAGGACAGCTCACATCCACACACTTGCACATTCATATACAAATATCTGTATACACATACCACACACATCATACGCTATATACACACACATGTGTGCACACGTGCACGCACATCAAAAAGAGGGAATATAAAATGCATTTTGTTGCCGGCGTGGTGGCACATGCCTTTAATCCCAGCACTAGGGAGGCAGAGGTAGGAGGATCGCCATGAGTTCAAGGCCACCCTGAGACTACATAGTTAATTCCAGGTCAGCCTGGACCAGAGTGAGACCCTACCCCAAAAAAGCAAAAAAAAAAAAAAAAAAAATTGCATTTTGTGATGATACAGTTTGTGAGACTAGGTCATAACATGAACTTTTTCCTGGAGAAGGATCAAAAAAAAAGCTTGATTTTTTTTTTTTTTAATTTCTTCTCAGCTCCGAAAGGCTATTATAGATCATGTCTCGGACTCTTTCTTGGATACAACAGTTCCACTTTTGGTTCTCATTGAAGCTGCTAGGAATGGCCGGGAAAAGGAAATAAAAGAATATGCCGCAATATTTCATGAACATACCAGCAGGCTTGTGGAGGTAAGTGTGCCACATGGCAACCACTTTAAATCCAGGAAGACAAGACTCCAGTCTCCATTTACAGTTGAATTGTACTCATATAAAAATGTTTGCCAATGTGTACAAATGCCACACATTTAGGCAATGGAATATGAAGGTGTGTGTGTCAATCAGTGTAAAGCAACCCCCTTTGGCTTGTAACAGAAGTGGTTCATTTGCAAAGGCCTATGAAGCCACGCTCAGTGCACTGTCTATTTTTTTTAAATTTTAATGTTTAGTTTATCAGGGCTGTACAAAAGAACTAGCTACATACCCATCTTTAATTTCATCCTTACACATATTTTCTTCTCATTCAATTATAGCTTAAAAGAATCAAAGATCCATTATCTCATACATGCTACTGTTTCTGTGCCTTCTTTTCTTGGGTGTTTTACTATATCCTTTCAAGACATACTCACCTGTGTGCCATGAGTAAGGAGCTAGACAGTAGGATATGGAGAGAACCACGAAGAAGTAAGTAAGGACAGTGCTCGTGGAAAGAGGAGACGATAAAGCCATGACTCCCACTGCTTCAAAACTACAGAAATGAAAATGACCCAAAATGGAAATTTTGAGAGTGTGATGGCACATCATCACTAAGAAAACCTTTGAGGGCCTGGAGAAGAGCAGTTCCCGGGAGATGGGTTGTAGAGCATATGCATGGTACTGTGGGCATCAGTCACACAACTGGAGTGAACAGAGAGCCAGAATGCAAGGATTTGTCACACAGATAGGAGGACAGTGCTCACAAGGTCAGAAACAAGTGACTCTTGTGGGATGGAGAATATGGATTGTGGGCTTACTGGCCAGAGCTGAGAGTTAGCTTTCCTTCAACAAGTGTGGACGCACCGTTTTTTCATGGTTGGTGTGTATACTGATCATCTGTGTTCATACTGTACCTGCTGCCCTTCCCTTCACAGTCATGAACTTTGCAGTAACATGTGTTTTTTGTAGCCTAATTTGCTTGTAAAACTTGTGAGCAAGTAATAATCACCACCTGAATTAGAATCGTTGTATTTGAAGCACCTAATAACACAAAGGTATTTCCTAATAACTTTAATGAAAATTCATTAGGGGGAAGGTTTCTGCTACAGCTAGCAGTTTTTCCTGTAAACTCTCTGGGTTTTGTCACCACAATTACAAAATGAACAGAATGGATGAATACATGACTACTAAGATTTTTTTCAGCCCTAAAATTGCCCCATTTCTTTGCTTTGAAATCTTTGAATTTCCTAATAACTCTAGAAGATAGGGAAATTGTTACAATTCTATTTCACCTTTTTCAGAAGTAAACGTATAAAATCCAAACCAGGATATTTAGTGGGAGTGCTGAGTACACATTTGTGATTTTCAATAATCTGATTCAGTCATTTATTGTTCAGCTGGTTTTGTCTATTCTCTCATATCCTCATTACTGAAATATTTATTGATACTCACAAGAGAACATTAAAACTAGAAGGTAAGAGCAAATGGGAACAGGGTATAGAGGCATCTGATTTACCTTAGTCTATGGCAGTTGTCAAAACTTTGTTTCTAAGAGGAAGTATACCAAATTATAAAAAATAGAATTCTTGCATGTGAGATACCTCAATAGCAATTTTTTTTTCTGTTGATACAATTTTATTTTTTTAAGTCATGTATTTGCAAGCAGAGAGATACAGAGAGAGAGGGTTTGGGAGAGAGAAAGAGAGTATGAGTGTGCCAGAGCCTTTAGCTGCTGTATGTGAACTCTGGATGCAAGCCATTTGTGTGCATCTGGCATTAGGTTGGTGACGGGGAATGAAACCCATATCTTAGGTTCTGTAGCCAAATGCCTTAACATGTGAGTCATCTCTCCAGCCCCCACAACTTCATTCTTATTCCTGTTATTTGGTTTAGTGTTTCTATGAATAAACAAATACCATGTGGTGCTAACTGGATAAAGATGCCCTGGTCACACTGTCAGTGAGATGGGCCTGAAGATATAGCTTCCAGGTCCACACTGCTGTTTGTCTGAAACAATCTGAGGAGTTCATTTCAGAGACCTCGTGTGTGTGCGTGCGTGTAATCATATGTACAAGTGTGAGCATATGGTACTTACAGAACAAATTCATGTGTTGGTTCTGACCTTCTGCCTTGCCTGAGGAAAGGTCTTTAGCTGTTCACTGGTATGTTTGCCAGGATAGCTGGACCTGAGATTCCTGAGGCAATTCTCCTATCTCTAAAGCCTTCCCTGCCCTGTGCATGCTGGGAATATAGATAATAGAACTATAGCTTCATATTTTATGAGTGCTGGGGATCTGAACTCAGGTTCTCATGCTTGCACAGGAAGTCCTTCATTCACTGAGCCATCTCCCAAGCCCCAGAAACCAGAATTCTTTTTTTTTTTTTTTTTTTTGGTTTTTCGAGGTAGGGTCTCACTCTGGCTCAGGCTGACCTGGAATTCACTATGTAGTCTCAGGGTGGCCTCAAACTCGGAGATCCTCCTACCTCTGCCTCCTGAGTGCTGGGATTAAAGGCGTGCGCCACCACGCCCGGCTCCAGAATTCTTAATTGTACCATAGAAAAGAATCTCAAGACCAGTTATGAAGCAGAGCTGGAATTTAAGAGTACCAGTTTTCAGCACAGATTTAAATTGGAGAGTTAACAGAAAGGGAAGCTCCCAGGGAAAGGATGAGATGTGCCCGTGCCCAGGTACTGGTGTGGGCTTCTCAAAATGTCCTTATAGTAGATATGAATGCACGATTTTCATACCTTCTAATATTACATATCAAAGAGTTGTTAAGGAATTTAGGAAGATCAGCAAGTGGTACCTGCAGATAAGGTAAACATGGATCACAACATTGTACAAGTGAGTCAAGGCATGTTTTTTGTTTGTTTGTTTGTTTGATTTTGAGTTTTTTGTTTTATTTTTTCAAGGTAGGGTCTTGCTATAGCCCAGGCTGGCCTGGAATTCATTATGTAGTCTCAGAGTGGCCTCGAACTCACAGCGATCCTCCTACCTCCGGCTCCTGAGTGCTGGGATTAAAGGCATACGCCACCACGCCCGGCCTTGTTTTTTTTTTTTTTTTTTTTTTTTTAAATCATAAATGAAGTTTATAGTTTGGTTCATGGAATTCCAAGAAAATCTCAGGGAAAGAAGTAAGCCTATACTCAAAGGTCTTATATACTTAGGTCTCAAGTGGGGTTCATTTCCATTTTACCATTCTTATTTGGATTATCTCTATATAAGTGGAATGTTGTTTCTGTGCAGGCAATCTTCACATCAAATTTTACTAACTGTGTGGGAATCATTGACTCTTAATTGGTGAGAAGCTTCAGCTAGACCCTGGGGTGAGGAGACTGCTTTTCCTTCCCATGTCACCTTAATTTCCCCTGTCTTTCTAACTTGCTTCAAAACAACTTTTTTTTTTTTTAAGAAAAGGTCAATAGGAAATTCTTTTTGGTGATTTTATGTACTTGAAAGATCTTACAATAAAAAACATTTGTTCTGTCTGAGCCAGAATCCATTTCTACAAATAAGTTTTCCTAAGTAACTCTTTGTTTCATGACACTAAAGCACTGCCTTCAAGAATATTTATGAAAACTATATTAATTCTTTAACAAAGCAATGGTTGTATAAGCTATTATGTAGACATAGCTTTTAGATATTGTTTTAAATGTTGAAGGTTTTGACAATTTCATATTCCATGTGAGCATTTAAGAATAAAAGCTTTTAGAATTATAAGCTTCTAGAAGATTGAGAATGGGTTTTATTTAAATCCACATGTCCTTTTAAAACCATATGAAGCATTTATAGTAGATCTGAAATGATATCTGAATTTAGGTCTCACTTGTAGTTTGAAGGAGCTGTGGTGTAAGCTATTTCAATTTCAATGAGATTTTACTAAATGCAAAATTTCTTTCACTTGGTAGCTTAAAGGAACTATTTGTTATTACTTCTAACAAATTTATGGGTTGGTTCAAACCTGGGTAATTATTGCCTTGGGTTTCTCAGTAATGGATTGCTTACAGGCATTGGTTAGGGATGGAGTTTGCCAATAATTTGCCTCCGTTGGACATGCAAGATGGCACACTCCCATGAGCACTCATGTTAATTATAAATGGGCAGGTGTGCAGTTGTTGGCTGGAGTGCCACAGCATGGCCTTTCCACATGACTTCAGCTTCTCATAGGGTAGTTTTGTTTCTAAGATGACACGTTCCAGTGTCAGCACCAGCAGGAGATGAAACTCAATATAACTGGCTGTACAGCCTGAGGCATTCTTTCCAGAGATTTCTCCTCAGGAGAAGTTAGGGTCTTCTCTTACACCACTGAAGATAATTTTCACAAGGGGTCAGTCTGAAGCAAAGTTGAGGTTTACTAAGAAATTGGCAGTGGTTTACACACAAGACATGATATGAGCTTCTCAGGAGAGAGAGAGTTACTTTTGAGTGTCTTAGCAATCGCTATGTAGATGATTCATTCGGGTGGCTTTTGAAGTTATTTTGTTCAAAGAGTACAATGTTGATCTAAGTGTAAAAGGATAAGTAAAAATGTTTTGATGTACTTATTTTTATACGCAGAACTTTTCTTTAAATGTAATTAAATGAGTGGTTTATGACCTCATTGTAGAGGTTGACAGAGCAGAGCTGGTAAGATGAAAACAGGCTAGAAAAGGTCAAAGTAACTTTTGCTGTATATAAGTCAGAGCGAGGTGAAGACAAGTTTGGTTGTAAACATGGCTTAATATTAGGCTTGTGATGTTTTCTCAGGAAAGGAAGTAGATGGCTTGGTCAGTTTGCATGTAGTCTAGTTAGAAATGATGAAATTTGTGACTTTGAGCCAGTGGGATACTTAAACCTGATCCCCATAGAGCAATAGGCTTTTGCATACTCTTATTCCCCCTTAACGTTCCCTGCCTTTCTATCCTTCCCCATCGAGAACAAGCAACAGAAAATAGAAGCTGCTGTTCTCTTAGGGCTGGGCGCAGCATTTGGGAGAAATCTGCTTCTGCTGTTCTTTGGTTAGAGACATGACATAGCCTTCCAGACACAAGGGGAGAAAGCGTGGAGAGCTCAGAACTCCATGAAAGGAATAGCAAAATACTGTGGCCACCTTTGATCTATGGCATGTCTCTACTTGGGATTGAATTTGCTTTATCTATGAGATGAAGTTCAGAGAAGATAATGTCTAAGGTTTCTTCCAAATTGTTTTTTTTTTTTTTTCTTCAATTGAGAGGCTTTGCGATTTCTAAGAAATATAGAAACAGGAGAAAATAAGTTTTGAGGTATAACTGCTTGACATGCTTTTTTTTTCTTCTTCACAAGAGATATGTATTTATCTCTCAGGCAAACACTTTTTGAAAAAGAACTACCTAATGAAAGCAATACTGGGAAGAATCATTAATTTTCAACAAATCCTGAAACGGAAGTATCTGTGACAATCTTTGGAAATGGGAAAGCTTTAATAAATTAGTTTCTGAGGACACTGTGAAGTTTTTTGCACGGCTTGCTTACCAGTCCTCTCACCCATCCATGATAACTCTCCACAGACCTGCACATGCGCTCATCTAATTCCCAAACTACCCACTTTGATATATCAGGACAGGAAGTCTTAGATTCTAAATGACTTCAAGTAAAAGCTATTTTCAACATATCTAGGTTTTGCTACCTCAACTATATTTGTCAGAGAAATCTAAAATCAGTGAACTTGTTCAAGTAAAACTTAAATGGAGAAACAAGTCCATTTTTAAAGAATTCTATTCAGATCTTTGAAGAAAAATGCCATACAGTTAAAGGAACTCTTTAAATAATGTTTAACGTGCAACTTTTACAGAAAGATAGTGAAAAATGGAACTGAACACAGTGTACCAAAGCAAGTATTCAGAAATTTTATGGGAAAAGCTACAAAACCTCAGGGATTTGGGGTATTTCAAATAGAAAATAGAAATGACAAGCCAAATGACCCATAAATTGGATTTGCACATTCTCATTTTTTTCTATAGGAATCACATCTGAAATTTACTGCTATCTCATTTAGTTTGGTGCCACATGATGAAATGATGGTTTTGAAACCCGGGTAGTGCCAGTAACTAGAGAGCTCACCTCTTTGCTGATTGTATCTCAGTTATGCTGACCTGAGAACTTGTACACTGCTTTTCCTACTTTGACCACCAGAGGACTTATTATCCTGCCTTGGGATTCCTGGGGTCATGGTAGGAGTGATGGGGGGCAGACGGGCGGAATTTTAAAAGTCATCTTATTGGAATGATTAGCTCTTAGTCACCATCGTGGCGTTTGGATCTCATTGTCATATTGAGCTACTGCGACATTTATGTTCCTGCCTCCTACTAATTGTACCTATTGGGCAGGAAGTCAAACTAGAAATTCGGTATTAAAATCCAGCTATCCATAATACTAAGGAATAAAGAGTCTATGCTGCTTTTAGCCTTCTCTGCGGGCAAAGGCAGTGTTGTTAGGACCCAACATTCCCTATGTGTTGTAGGAAAACACTGGCACACCAACTCAGTTTTCTTTCTTGCTACATAATTGATTTGTAGGATTCCAGCAATGGGTCCTTGTGAATATGTCTGAGCCTAGTTATTAAGCAGAATGCCTCCTTTCCCTGCTGCACATGAATACTGAATATATTTTCTTCTCTATTAGTATGAGTAAATGCCACTGTCATTAATTATCAAGAGAAGACACTGAATACCTGCCCCACATCTTCCTCAAAGTCTGACAATTTATTAATATTTTCAAAGTGGTAGGCCACTTCTGAAATACACCTTCTAGATTTTGTTTTGTGATTTAACTATTATTCAGAAGAATGTCATCACACTCAATAAGTGGATTATTTATGATAATGTATGTCAGTTATGCCTGTTTATGATGATGCCATTACTTCTCAAAATTTTTAATTCCAATTATTGAGACAGGGTCTTACTGTATAGCTCAGGCTGATCTAGAGGTTGCTATCAGGCTGGCCGTGAATTTGTAGTGTTCCCTTCTGCCTCTGCTACCTCAGTGTTGGCATTTCAGCCTGTGCCACCATACCCCATCTGTCTTTTGACCATATTATAATTTGTTCTTAGCAAACCAGTGCATGCTGAGCTCTGCCATTGCTACTAATTAAAATTGCGAAATCCTGGGTTTACCCCATGGGTATTACCATATTAATTACCATTAAATATGACAGTGTTAATGATCCAGGCCTGAAATACTTCTGTCATGAGGGCAGTTTCTCTAAGTAAAAATCTAACTTCCTCCGTGCATTGACTTACTCATCAAAAATCTATCTTTCTTGATGCAACTTATTTTAGTATGTTTCATGGGAGACTTGCGTCAAAAAGGAAAAAGTGGGTGGACATTTAATTATAATACTTCTCTACTACATACAATGCTGATTGTGCCCACACGCAAAATCAGGGAGCCAGATTTAGCAAAGCCTCATTGCCAAGCAAGAAGGCTTTCGAGGGGACTCTTGCTGTTTGCAAGAAGTGCTGCTTTCTGTCAGCTCCACTAATGACTTTGCTTTTTGACAGAACGCTGTTCAGATTTCACACTTCAATTTAATTGATCATCTGTTATCAAATAAGGATATTTTCGATTATAAATACAGACAGCCTTTAAAGTCTCATTCTTCCTTCTCTTTCCCTTGTGAAAGACCAAAAGACAAAGAAAAAAAAAATCCCTTGCTTACCCTTAATACACAAAACAACAACTGTGCTCAGTAAGCGCCTTGGCCACTTTCCTCTCGTGGTAGGGAAGGGATTTTCAAAATAAGTCAGAAATGTTTTTGCTAGAAGAGAATATAGCTCCAAGGTAAATCTTTCTCTTCCTGTGTTATAAACTTCTAGAGGTCTGGATCTTCCAGCTGCTAATATAATGTGGCTAAATTCAGCCCCCAAAGCCTAACCTAAATGCACAGAGTTCTCATTCATATTTGAAAATTTCTTTATTAGTTTTCCATTTAGGTGCTTTGGAATATATAGGGAAAAGCATACTCATTCAATTAGAAAACAGAGAGGCCTTTCACAATAATATTCAAATGGAATATTAGTGTTTTGGAATACAAAGGGAGAAACCTCTATGGTATTGGAAGAGTTTAGAATTCAGCATGATATTAGCAATAGTTAGGTTGAGTCTTGAAAATTGGCCAAAAGTTGGTTCTGAAAAAAAAAACCAACAAACCCACAGAATTCCAAGTGGAGATACCAGCATAGATAAAGACCCAGTCCTCTTTCCTGTGAAATAGGCAGGAAGAAGAAATGGAATCTGAACAGCAATGTCTGGAGTAGCACAGGGTGGAATAAAGGTAGGTGGCAAAGTGTCTTGAATACTTGGTAGCCAGGAGGAAGAGGTTTGACCTCATCTTGCAAAACTGGAGTATGTAATGGACTTGGAGAGTAGTAGTAGCTTCTCACCAGGGAAGGATCTAAAAAAAAAAACCAAAAAAAACCCCAATTTTTTAATTTAGATGTGAACAATTTTACATCTGAACATTAAAATTTTCAACCTTAAATGATTGATTGTGTTCTCAATAGCAGATTGGCATTAAGAAACCTGTATTTAAAACCCAGCTTGTTAACATAAAACAAAGAGAGAGACTAAGACTTGTCATTTTTATTATTTTTAATTTTTGTGTGTGAGTACATATATATCTATGTGCGTATGTATTGGCATGCACATACAGTGTGTTTGTTAGAGGTCAGAGGACAATTTAAGGGTATTGGTTGTTTGAAATGGCTTCTCTGGTTCCGCTGCTGGGGAGGGTAGATTAGCTGGCCCATGAGCACTAGAGCCCTCTTTCTGTTCTACACTGAACAGGCACTTTGGGATCACACACTTGTGTGCTGCTTTGTGTGAGTTAGTGCATCAGGCTTGGGTCAGCAGGCTTCCAGAGCAATCACCTCTAACTGCGGAGCCACCTCTCCAGCTCCAACACCAGTTTTAATAATGAAATTGGAACAGAAAAGCTAGCGCCCCAGGATGTAATGGCTGGAACAAATTGCTGGCTAACAGAAACGGAAGGGAATGATGCATAAACTTCAAATCTTCTAGTAGACATGTTAATAAAAAGTAGACCCAAACAATGAAACAGGTTGAAATAATTTTAAAGTATATCATTTAGTGCAACTTACTACAAAATATTATCATTTCAATCATTAATCATATAAAAGCTACTAATTAGATGTTTACCATTTTTTTATGCTAAGGCATGTATCTTAGGTACATTTTGTACTTGTATCCCATCTTAATTTAGAACACTCATATTTTTAGTGCTTAGTAGACACCTTGCTGGTGCCTTCGTCTTAGCAGCTCATTTCTAGATAGATGATGTACAAGTCGATGGCTGAAGCAGCTCCGTCCATTCATTTACTCATTCACTTACTCACTCAACATACCTTCAGTGTCTATTATTTCCTGTAAAAAGTCTTAAAGAGATGGTGAGCAGCATGGTAAAATACAAATACAGAACACACTTGGTTCATCCTTGATAGAAGTCTGTTGTGTATAGGAGACTAACTGAAGAAGTCAGTAGGGTCCAGTTGGATGATACGTTATCACATGCTGCATTATACCAACATCATTGTGCTGGGCCCATTTGTTTTCTTCCCTTTTTCTGTATAATTTCTCTAACAGTCCTATCTAGGATGAGATAACCTGCACCCACAGGCGATCCTCACACATATCTTACTTCCAAACACAGATAAAAGCAGTAACACAAATACAGATAAAAGCAGAGAACTTCATTAGAAACAGGAACAGGTAAGAGGTTGGCATGTGCAAAACCTATGACAATGATGACACAAAGTTTCCATAAGCAACTCATTGATGTGAGGGACTTTCTGTGATTTTCTCTGATATGTCATCTGGAGTTCAATAGCAACCATGCAGGCTGACAATTGATGAAATTCTCAGGTCCAGAGTCAAGCTTTATTTTAATACCTGCCGGATTGTTTATATATATAGAGAGAGAGTCTTTTGCAATAATTTTCTGGGGAGAATTTTACCAGTGTTTTCTTCCCCAAAGCAGGGCACCTCAACAAATTAGAGGCTCATTCCAACAGAGTTTGCCTTGGTGA
Organism: Jaculus jaculus; assembly: GCF_020740685.1. Taxonomy (NCBI): domain Eukaryota; kingdom Metazoa; phylum Chordata; class Mammalia; order Rodentia; family Dipodidae; genus Jaculus; species Jaculus jaculus. The sequence continues at coordinate 9,069,362 of NC_059119.1, read as the reverse complement.
AACAATTACTGTATTGGGCTTTCTTTCTCTTTTATTTATTTATTTTTTATGGGGGGCGGCGGGGAAGAGAACTGGCATGCCAGGACCTCGGCCACTGCAATGGAACTCCAGATGCTTATGCCACGTCGTGGACACGTGTGACCTTGCACTTGCCTCACCTTTGTTCATCTGGCTTACATGGGATCTGGAGAGTAGAATGTGGGTCCTTAGACTTCATAGGCAAGTGCCTTCACTGCTAAGCCATCTATCCAACCCTGTATTGGGCTGACAGAACATGGAGGAGGGGTTACGTTCAGGAGGATGGACATCCCACGGCAGCCACATGGAGAGGTCTCATGTGAATGTGGACAGTGACATCCCAGTGGCTAGATGGAAGGCACTTCCCTGTCCTCTGTCTTCCTCCCTCTGCTTCCTCAGTGCGCCACCTGAAGCCGTGAGGTTTCACGCCTCCCTGCACACAGCCCGTGCATGGTTTCGCTGGCATCTCAAGTGAAGGTGTTTCCCTGCCTCTTCTTCTGTGGGGAGCATCAGCAGTCTCGGTGTCTCTTCTGGGCGGCCACGGCCATTCTAGTAAAGATGGCAATGACTGCTTTTCTGAGTACTGACTCACACAAAAAGAGTCCCCACTCTATGAAGCTGTGCTGCTGAAAATCTGTTAAATTTTGCCTTTGGTGTTTTAAAACAGTTGACCTGCACTCTTCCACGCAAATGATTTCACCCAACCACTAAACTTCTCCAGAATTCAGTTTCATTATCTGTAAATGGAAAATGAGGGATTATAATAATCATCTTAATTTCTGGCAGCAAAGGTTTTTTTGTTTTGTTTTTTTAACCAGACACAAGAGCTATTTTAGTTGCTTTGCATGTTTGGGTAACTGGATGGTAGAAAGAAGGCATGCTAGCCAGATGTATTGGATGATGGGTTATTTTTTAACTCTTCCATGATAAAAACAGCTTTAAAAATAAAATAAGATAAGGCAGGAATGGTGGTTCACACCTTTAATCACAGCACTCAGGAGGCAGAGGTAGCAGGATCACTAAGTTTGAGGCCACCCTGGCACTACAGAGAGAATTCCAGTTCAGTCTGAACTAGAGTGACACCCTACCTCTACAAACAAACAAACCATATATATATATGAAATAAAATAAAATAAAATAAAATAAAAGAGGGCTGTAGAGGCACCTCAGTTGGTACAGTGCTTGTCTAGCATGCAAGGGACCCTACGTTTCATCCAAACATTTTATAAACCTGGCATAGTGGCATACTCTTGTAGTCCCAGTACTGAAATGGTAAACACAAGAAGATCTAAAGTTCAAGGTCATTCTGTGCTATACAGTGAGTTTGAGGCTATCTAGGGATACATGTGAACCTCATATAAATAAAATAAAAATAGTAAAAGGAAGTTAAAAAGAGTGATGAACCATTTTATCTTTATTAGTATCATACATATACTCACTCTCTGGTATCTATGCACACAGCGATTGAAATGAATACTATGATTATCATTTTGCTAGTAAGGAAATCTTAACTGAGAGAAATTAAGGCACTTGCCCCAAGTCATATAGGTTACAAGTAGCAGGGTAGGAGTCACTGAATTTTACTTGTCCTAGAGGTAAAGGAGTATTGGTGGCACATTGAATCTAAAAGCATATGGTGAGCCCATTTTCTAAGTTTAATTCTTTCAGTGAGGAAAAGGGAGATTTTTCTAAATGTTTTCTTTTTCTGGAATTGATCTATAAAATCTTTTTTTAAAGGAAAAATGAAAATTTTATTTTATTTTTTATAAGCATAGGAAGAATTAGGTTCCTTATGGTGCAGTTGCTTCAGCACAACAAGCTGTGGAAGTTCCAAACACTGATTACGTTCTTAGTCCATCTTTCTCCACTAGAGAAGCAGAAGCCACATGCCTGCTCTTCGGCTTCCGAAGTCATTTAGCATGCAGTCATTCTGTTTAACTTTTTGGTGACTGCTTAGCTTTTGTTCAGTAATTAGCAAGGACATAAGACCTAAGTGAAACCAGGTATCTTCTCATGAGAAAGTATTGCTGGGCCACTGGTGAATTGACTGTTTGGAATTTGGAATGTGTTTTGGGTTTTTTATCAGTGCCCTGTGTATTTATTTACCTCCCCACTTAGTCCACAAAAGCCTATTGAGTTCTTAATAGAAGTGAAAAACTGTAGGAAATTTGGTTAGAAGTATTCTCCTTGTCCTAAAATACACTCAGAGTGCTCCTTCCCATGACTCACCTCTCCCCACCCTCAACCTTGTGTGCAGCACACATAACTAGGGTGGAAGCAGAAAACTCAGATGCTTATATCATGGTGCAAAAAATAATGACTGGGGGCTAGAGGGATGGCTTAGCAGTTAAGCGTTTGCCTGTGAAGCCTAAGGACCTGAGTTCAAGGCTCGATTCCCCAGAACCCACGTTAGCCAGATGCACAAGGGGGCGCTTGCATCTGAAGTTCATTTGCAGTGGCTGGAGGCCCTGGCACGCCTATTCTCTCCCTCTCTCTCTGTCACTCTCCTAGTTTTGTAATTCCCACTCTTATTTGACCCTAACCCTGACCATATTTGAAAGACAGGATTCATCAAGATGAATTTTAAAATAAATTATTTACTTATACATGTGTAGGTATGGGGCAGGGTCTCAACAGGCATGGGTGGCTAGAGTATTGAACCTGGCTGGGCCAGTCGACTTGGCAAGCAAACAAATTTAATTTCTGAGTAATCTCCCCAGCTCTAGCAAGATGACTTTTTTATTTTTTTTTTGGTCAGAGATGTGGATAGGATCAGTAGATTGCCCTGGTGATAAGTGAGTATTGTAGCTGTGTGGCAGAATACAGAAGACCTGGATCTTTCATGTGTAGTGACTGATCTTGAGGCAGGGGGTGAGTTGAGGATGGTTATAAGCACAAACCAGGTCAACTAATTCTTCTCATGTCCTCTGTTGCTTCCAAGAAGAACTAAGGGAAGAAGAGTCAGGAGCGAGAGAGAAAGAGGAAGGAAGGAAGGATGGAAAGAAAGAAAGAAAATAGAAGAAAGGAAGGGAGGGGGGGGAAGGAAGGAAGGCAGGCAAACAGGCCTTGTCAAAGGACCACCTCTCCGGGTTAGACCTCACTAAAGCTGTAGGTATACATACCTAAAATAATTACCTTTCATGAGAAAACCAACTAGGCTTGCCATTTTCTGCATGGTATAAGTTTTAGATTTGAAGAGTTCCAAAATGTTCCCATCCCATAAAACAAAGTCACATGTACTGTCTATTTTATTGATCACTTTGACTAAAGTGGCATTTTAGACTTGACAATTTTGTGAAATTATGAATGGAGTTGTTAAAGCAGAACCGAACATCCTCCGAAGGTTTGAGCTTTGTGCTTGGAATGGGCCTAGTAAATGATAATGACAAATATTTTATTTCTCTGCCTCCATTTCCTTTCTTTGTTATATTACCTCCTGCTCATTCCTCCAACTACTGATATATTAAAATTACTATTCATGGGCTGGAGAGGTGGCTTAGAAGTTAAGATGCTTGCCTGTGAAGCCTAAGGACCTTGGTTCAAGTCCCCAGAACCCACATAAGCTAGATGCACACGATGGCACATGCATCTGGAGTTTGTTTGCAGTGATTAGAGGCTCTAGGGTGTCCATTCTCTCCCCTTTTTAAATCTCTATAATTAATCAATAAAAATGTTTATAAAATTACTGTTCATTATGTCTAAGTGGGTTATATGTTTGCTTTAAATTTTCCTTTGTCAGCAACATGGTGTTTAAATGTTTATGTTTGCAAAAGACATATAGTCCTCAGTTATGCTTCTCCCCTTTGTATTTTTTTCTTAACAGAAGCTTTTGGGAATGCTGGGATGTAATCATAGGCACAGGACATCCACAATCTGTCCTCTTGGATCCTGCTGCTTAGGAGTTGCTAAATGGAAATAAGTGGCAATCATTCTAATTGGGATGAGTGATGTCATGGATGAGTTACAGGTGCTGTGGGAACACTCATGTGGACTGGGTTAGCTAAGGATAAACACATTGCAAGTCTGAGGAATTGGACTGTAAGCCAAGGATTTGAGGATTAAAAGCTGCATCAAAGAAAGAAATAAGGAAAGGGGACATTGTAAACAGAGGAGTTGATACATTTGAGACCAGAGAATTAGAACATAGATTTCTGTTTGTAAAGGAATTGATCCTCAGACAGTACTCAGGAGGGATTTGCTGAGTCATATACCTGTGTGTTTTCATTCCCATCAATAATTCTAATGGCTTCACAGCCTTGCTAGATACTTGGTATTTTCAAATGTTTGTTGTGTCCCATTCTAAAATGCATGTAGTGTGGCCTCCTTAGCTTTAATTTTAATTTCTATCATTATTAATGTTACTGAACATCTCTTTGTCTTCCTATTTAGATATAATTAACAAACCATCTAACTTGCTCATTTAAAGTCCATTGATTTTTTTACAGTATTCACAGTCATGTATGTGTCACCACAAACTTAAATATTTTTATATCATCCAAACTTGATAACCACCAAGCAATTTTTACTCTGCCAAGCTTTTCATAGTCTGGATTTTACATATAAATTGACCCATTTACCTGGTGCTCTTTCACTAGCTTGTTTCTTACTAAAATGTGTGCAAGTTTTACCATGGGTGCCATGTATCAGTAAACATCTTTCCCCTTTAAGTTCAGAAAACGCATTTAAAAATATCACCTGTTTAACATTATGCCAAAATGGGAATTCTTGTAGGAACCTCCTCCCCAAAGCACATGTTCTGAAACAATGATAAGTTAATGTCAAAGGCACCACAAAGGAACTCTTGTGATGCTCTATTTATAATCGTGACTTTCTGGGGTCATTTGGTCAGGTGGGTTCTCTTTCGAGGGTCCTTCCATAGGACTTACTGATTCTTCCTGCTTGTCAGGTTCCTTTTTTCCTTTTTGCTCAGAGCCTGACTTTCTCCATTTCTTTAATTTCCAGTCTTTGCTTCTTGGCTTCCCTAGTGACTCTGCCCGGTGCTTTTGCATCTTCTTTACTTTCTTCTTTATCTTCTGTGACATTTTGTCGGATGGTTCGTGCTGGGGAGCAGCACTGACCATAGACCTAGAGAGCAGAGGAGCTCCAGATTATTGTCCCACTATGGTTTCCACAGCTGCGTCTCTCTTGCTTATTCACTGGCAATATATATATATATATATTTTTTTTTTTTCTTCTGGTTTAATGTCAGTGTGGATGACATAGCTCTTAGTGTATAAATAAAGCAGATACTATAACATTACTGAATTATTTTTTTTTTTTACACAAGGCAACAGAAGGCCCTGACAGAAGTGATGGCCAATTCAGCAGTTGAAACCTACATCTTCTTACATTATGCAGTTATTTATTTCTATGGATGCCTGATGTTTTAAAGTCATGTAGTAGTTTAATTATCATATTTCTATTTGGACCATTAGGGTATGAACTGAGATCTAATTTCAGAAACTCTATTCTATCTAGGGCTGGTTTAGTAATAATCTCTGAGTTTTTAATTAGTTTCATACACACAAAGTACTTTCCCTGAATGTCCTATGATAACCACATTGCTGAAAAGCATTCACAGAAAACTTCCTGATCACGGGGTGTCTCCTGTTGAACAAATCTCCATTTTTCACAGGATGATAATCTCCTTTTGGGTAACCACTGGGGTCTTCTTTCTCTTATTCATCAGAAAACCCTGACCCTCCTCATTTTTTCTTGAGGATGTCATCCTCAGAGTAGGGGACAGAACCTTAGTGTCACTCTCATAATGGGGGAGGGGGGGCAAGGCCTCAGTGTCACCCTCAGAGTGGAGATTAGGGCCTCGATGTCACTCTCAGAGTGATGGCCAGACCCTCGGCATCTCTCACCCTGGAGTGGGGAGGGGAGCCCTGGTGCCTAGTTCCAGTTTTCTTTGGGTTTTGTCCTTCTGGGCTTGGAATTTTCCTTTAGGGTCTGGATCATGAGTGCTGCAAGACAGAGGGATCAATGAAGGGCTAATGTAGAGGAGAGCTGGGAACCAAGGTGAGGATAGAGACCCAGCAGGTGCACCAGGCAGGTCTGTGGGGTCAGCCTGAGGGGCAGGGACAAACCCTGTGCAGTGCTGCAGAACCAGGCCCTGCAGAGGACCCAAGGGACAAGCTGGTCTGCTGGAACCCCACAACATGGTGAGATTCTAAAAAATGATTTACTTATTTATTGTGTGTGTGTGTGTGTGTGTGTGTGTGTGTGTGTGTTCGCTTTTGTTTTCACTTGGGCATACAATATTTTATTTACCCACTCACAAACTGATGGATATCGAGGTTGTTGCAGCATTTTTGACATTATGAGTAATTCTGAGAAATATGTAAAGTTTTTTGAAATAAACATTTATTTTCATTTTTACATGGGTATATTTGTAGGAACAGAATTTTTGGGCTTCCTTACAACTCTCTGTTTAAGAATCTGAGAAAGTTCCAGACTGTTTCCCAGTGGTGCCAAGGCTATCTGAGTTTACACTCCCATCATCAGCTTTTTAAGGCTTTCATTGTTTGTTTTAGTATTATTTAATATTACTATATTTAGAGTACAAATCCTTATTTTAGCCTTGTATTTCTAAGATCTTTATAGTATCTTGTTCATAGGGCTCAGTGCTCTTATTTTTGATATGGTACAAGATAGAGATCAAGGTTCATTCCATTGATTCAAGCTCACTGCTTTGTCAATTATAGATTGACCTGGGTACATAAACATGCCTTTGTCTCCTTGTTCAGTTTCATTCTTACATGTTTTTTCACCAATATGAGACTCTCTTTAAAATTAAGTTTGTAAGTGCTGAAATCAGTTGGTATGACCCCCTCTTTCTTTTTTTAAATCTTCATTTCAGTATACTTCCTTTGTTTTTCCACATAAATTTTAGTTGAACCTATCAAATCTACAAAACTACTTCTTCAGTAAAGATTAAAATGACATTAACTGGGCTGGAGAGATGGCTTAGAGGTTAAGTGTACTTGCTTAGAAAGTCTGATGGCCCGTGTTCAGTTCTCCAGTACCCACATAAAGTCAGATGTTCGAAGGGGCACATGTGTCTGGAGTTTGTTTTCTGTGGCAGGAGGCTCAAGTGCACCCATACTCAATCACTCTCTTTTTCTATCTCTTCTCTGCTTCTTTTTTCTGTCTCTTTCTGTTTAAAATTAATAAATTATAAAATGGAATTAACTCTTATGAGTTCACCCAGATGCAGTACCCTCATGAGTTTTCTAATCAAAGATTTCATTTCCATGAAATTACTTACATCTCCTTTGATCTTTACCTTATATGGTATTGTGGTAAATATTGCTCTAAAATAACTCCAGGTTGAGACGATAAAAAGAAAGCTTTCTTGGTTTGTGAATAATATGATTGTCTATGTGAAAAAAATAGGATAATCAACCAGAACCAAAAACCATTGTAAAAGTACTTACTAATTATATAAACTTATAGACTTGGTTTTCAAACTTTAATAGTCTTTCTATGTGTTTTTATCAAACAGGTATAATTTAATATTAAAACATATTGTCATGTATATTAGTGCTATTTTTAAAATTTTTATTTATTTGGAGTGTGTGTGTGTGCAAGTTTGTGTGTGTGCCTGGAAATTCTGTATGCCAAGCCGTGTGCATGGATGTCACAGGACGCTTAGTTCAGTCTGTGCCTTCCATCTTGTTTGTGGCTGGACCTTTTAGTGTTGGTCACTGTTCCCTTAGAGAGCTTCTCAGGAATTATCCTGCTTCTGCCTCCTTTCTCCTTTTAGGCACTGAGATTACAGAAGCCTGACAGTTTTTGGCTTCTTTATATGGGATCAGGGGATGTGAGCTCAGGTTCTCTGAATTGCACAACCAGCACTTTATCCACTGAGCCATCCTTCAAAGAGCCTCCAGTGCTCCAGTGTGTGTGTGTGTGTGTGTGTGTGTGTGTGTGTGTGTGTGTGTTTGTGTGTGATATTGGACTATAATTCTCATGTGCGTTGATATGCATGTGGATGTATGAATATGCGTATTCATGCACACATGTGTGCACATGCATGTGTAGGCAGAGGTTGTGATTTGATATATTCTTTGATAGCTTTCCACCTTGGTAACTGAGGCAGCACTGCCCACCAGAGCCCAAGGCTTGCAGCTTGGGCGAGTCTAGCTAGACAGCTTGCTCCCAGGGCTACGACTAGGACACCGGGCCTGCCCATCACTTCAGTGCGTCTTGAGGAACCTAACTCAGGTCCTGGAACTTGCCTGGAAAGTGCTTTATCCATTGGACTGTCTCTCCACCTTTATGTCAGTGTTCTTAGAAATGGAGATATTTAGATCTATATCTAACAAAATATTTGCATTGTCTGTGTGAGGAAAACTGCAAGGTTCTGATGAAAGACTTCACAGAAGAATGCAGTGAATGGAGAGAGACTCCATGTTTAAGGAAGAATGCTCCACATTGTCAAATGTCAGCTGCACACTCGATCTGTATGGGCAATGCAATCCAGTGAAAATCAGGAGGTTCACAATGTGGAAATTTATAAACTAATTTTAAATTTTACATGAAGAGCCCTCCACTTTACCCAAACAGCCAAATCAACATCAGAAGAGAACAAAGTTGGAGAAATGGCACAACTCACCTCAAGGATTATTTTCTTGCTGTACAGTGATGGGGAGGAATTGGAGAAACAATGCACATATAGGAAAGTAAAAGAAAAAGATTGCTCATAAATAGACTGCATCAGAATATTAACTGATCTTTAATAAAAGGGTAAAGCCATTACAGTCAAGCAATCTTTTCAACAAATAATGTAGAAGCAACTAAATTTTCAAATGTGAAAACCGAATGGAGACATGGCCTATAAACCCACAGTGAAATCAATTCAGAATGTATTACAGACAAAATGTAAGGTGCAAAACTCTAAAGCTGCTGGAAGGAAGCAGAGGAAAAGATCCTAGACAGACTTGATGCAATGATAACACATTAGAAGCACCAAAGCCTTGATCGACAAATGAAGTATCTGGTATGTTGAATTTATTAAGATTAAACACCTCTTCAAAAGCCAGTGCCAAGAGTATGAGAAAACATTTGCAAAAGACATATCTGATAAAGGACTGTCATCCAAACCTACAAAATAAACTTAATCCTCAACACTAAGAAAACGATTAACTTCATTGACAGAAGCACAAGAGAGAAAACTCGAGAGGCAGCTCCATGAAAGCGTATTTGCCAAGCATGCCAGAGATGCTCGCTGGGTTTAATCTCCTGTCCCCAAGAAAATGAAAACCAGACAAAACAGCTAAGAGACACTTAGCCCAAGAGAATATGTAAATGCCACATAAGCATATAAAATAATATTCAACATCATATACCACTGGTGAAATATCTGCCAGCTATCACTAGATACCTATGAGAATGTACAAAACACTGGCGACACCAAACACCAATGAGGTTGCAGATGTTTACAACCCTTATTCACTGTTGGTGGAATGCAGAAAGTACTGTGGCGACTGAGGACAGTTTGGCAGTTCCTTCCAAAACTAAATGTGCTCGCGGTAGAAGAACCTTGGTGTTCACCAACAGCAGTGAAAAGTTTCTCCAGTAAGACTTCTTTGCACTAATGTTGCATATTGTAGTCATATTCTCCAGGAGATGTGTTAGACAGGATTCTGTAGTACACATCTGTCAACTAGCAGCATGTCACATTTAGAATGCGCGTCTCAGCAGCCACACGATGACATTTACCTTCAAATTCTCAGGTTTATCTGATTCAAAAAAATATCAACTTAAGCACCACCTTCAAGGGCTGGAGCAGAAATATCAAAGGGATGCTACACTTTTCAGTAAAGATAACCTTGAAGTCAGTGAGAACTGCTGTGGAATTGCTTTATCTATCTGGAGATATATAAATGGATCTGACATTTTTGTTTGGAGAAATTGGAAGGCTTCTAATCTCCAGATTTGTACAGTTTATGTCATCTAGCTTTTCCAGTTTCCAAAGCCCTTTTGCAGTGTGATTCCCTTGCTTGGGTCTGGCAGGAGGTAGTGTTGATTCCTTGGGAGCCAGAGATGAGCTGATGAGCTCTGCGGCAAGAGCTGACAGCAGGAAGCGCCGTCAGCATCGTCCTGAAGAAATGGATTGTCACCGCTAATTCTCTGGCTGGCCGTCTGGGCTGTTGTCAGGGTAAGCCTCCCGCTTAACCTGTGAGTTCAGGCCAGTGAGCAAGAAAAACCTGCTCATTGTGTATCCGCTGTTTTTTTTTTTTTTTTAATGGTTGTTGTAAACTTATTCAAAAGAAGAAGATGATGAATGAAATGCACAGAGATCACCCAAGATTCATCTATATTTCATATCCCTTCCTCCATAAATATTGGAACAGAACCACCCCTTCCAGAGTCATTATTTGTCATGGGTCCAGGAATTTCTGCTTTTGGAGTCCTGTGTTTGAATATCTCACTGTATGAAAACCATATCTTCATCACCAACCTGTATGTAATTTCTGGAATTGGGGTTCAGTCACACATTTCAGCTGGTGAGTAATAAATGATGAGACTTGAGTTATGCCTGGCAGAGAGCTAAGTGATGGTGTGGAGATCGGCCTTCCCTAATCCATCCTATGTTCAGATAGTTTTGCAGCTATCGAACTACCTACTGAATGACAAAAAGACTGCAGCGAGGAAGTGAGAGTGTGACCTGTGGGCACTTGGCTTTTCTGGGTTGTTTTGCTTATTTGTGGTCCTGTGGGTACAACCCAGGGCTTTATACATGGTAGGCAAGCACTCTGTCACCGAGCTGTGCTCAGCCCACCGCAGCAGACTTCCCTGGTGTGGTCGTTATGCATATGCAGATTGAGCCACTTCCTGCTCCTCAATGTGCTGCGGCTGAGCACCACTTCTGAAGAGTTCCAGGCCACTCACATCCTAAGAGCAGAAAGGGAAATCTCCACCTTACTATGAATAGACCAAATGCCTTGCTTTCCAAGAATAGAAACCACAAGGAAATGTAAAAGAGTAACGATCAAGTATACTATACATTTTCTAAGACTGTTAGCAACTTTCAAGTGATATAAAATTAAAACATTTGAATTATGTCCATTTATTTGTCTTTGGATGGTATATCTGACACAGCCTGCTATCATTTCATATCTCTTGGGCTGTTAATCCCAATTATCTTAAAGCACATAAGTCATTTTCTGTTAGAAATTGAAAAAAAATACTACATGTGTGATTAATATACCCTAATTTTTATAAGTGACTATTTCATGATACTGCACCTCGCCTTTTCACGCACAGACACACACATACATACATATATCCCACAGTGCTTCCATGTCCAACAGCATGTGATAAGAAGATACACAAAATGGGAGCAGGGCTGGAGAGATGGCTTAGCAGTTAAATGCTTGCCTGTGAAGCCTGAGGGCCCTGGTTCGAAGCTCAGTTCCCCAGGACCCGCGTTACCCAGATGCACAAGGGTGTGCACATATCTGGAGTTCATTTGCAGTGGCTGGGGGCCCTGGCACGCCCATTCTCTCTCTCTATATATATCTGCCTCTTTCTCTCTCTGTCGCTCTCAAATAAATAAATAAAAATGATCAAAAAATAATAAAATGGGAGCAAACTTTTCAGGATTGCATCTACAGGAATGAAAACAGTTGTGCAAAACTTGGCACGGTGGGGAGTTAAGGGCTTCCTGCTTAGTATTCCCTCTTCAGTTCACTATTTCCTTATGGGTAAGCACAAATTTTGTTCCTCAAGAGCAAGTGAACCTCTTTAAATGCAAAATGGAAATGATATCGTCCTGCAGAGTAGTTGTGAAGAGAAAATTACATGTCTAATGTGTAAGGGCTTACTAATGGCATGACAACAATAGCGGCCCTGTGCTTATGTGTGTCGAACAATGTCACATGCATTGCCACACAGAGATACTATTTGCCTCATTTTATAGAAGGTTGAAGATGCTGAATCAGCCTGACAGTAGAATGTGAATTTGTGCCTAACTCTAAACAGACTCAAGTCCATAATCTCTTTAAAAAAATTTTTTTTAATATTATGTCTTTTATAAAATATCTTTCTTTATCTTGATAAATGAGTTTAGCTTTGCAATCCAACTTTTCTAATACCATGTAATAGTTATTAGCATTTATTTTAAATAAGAAAAACAATTTCATTGCATGTGATTGGTCAGGAGACCAAAGATGGAAGGCCATAAAGAACTTTAAGACCACACTTTTCATGGTACAGGTGAGAATACTAAGGATCATACTTTTGAACAGCATTTAATGAAGTGCTGTAAGCATGACCAAAAGAGCCCTTGATTATAAATTCCATTAATAAGACTACTTATTGGATGCCTCACCATGGAAGGTGGGTCTTTCCTCGTCCGCTATGGTATGGTTACCTGGAATATCATCTGTGTGCATTGTGCATGACTGGCTCCTCTATCATATGCAATGTAGAGTAGACATAGATGTAGATGTTCAATTGATAATCAAATGAACGAATAAGGACAGATACAAATGGAACATATCATACACAGCCAGACTTAGCTTTTAAGGGATGATCAGCTGATTCACGAAGGCTTCAGATATTCTGTGCATCTTGATAATGTTTCAAACATGTAGTATCAGGAGATCTTCCTCTTTGGTATAGTTTTGGACCAAATTTATGGCCTTGGGAAATTTCAGGGTGCCTATGAATGAGATAATCTGGATATTTTATATTGTTTTAAAACATTTAGAATGTGTGTATATTTCTGCATATGCAAATCGAGAAAATAGAGCACAGCACAATGCAGTGCAATGAGAGTCACAGACCTCGTGAGTGGAGATGCCAAAGTCCTGAGAGCAGAGCCCACTGTGAACTGGTGGCTTGAGTTTGTGCCAATCCATGTTGAATAATGAATCCAACTGTGATCACTGGCTTTTAAAGAGATTCTGTGTTTGTAGAGTTAAATGGATTTAGCATCTAGAATTGAAGTAAGATGTTTTTGAGGTCATTAAACAATCTCTTGGGGGTGTTAATTTCTGAAATATTTTATTGCAATTCATTTCTCAACATAAAGAAATACTCAGAACTCCTAAAGACATTATGATTATACCTCAGACTTGTGAATAAACTCAAGTGAGCAATTTCATTTATTGAAACACAAAAGAGTCTTAATTACAGTGATTATTTTCCTCCATGTCATTTGGTAAGAATTTTATTTTTGAGATATGAATTAGGTAACAATCCTATTTTATGAAACAATTTTTGATATTTATACTAACCAAATTGACAATTATATAGAAATATAACCATGAAATAAAGGTATTTTAAAGTATAAATTCAAACTAATATATTTTTTTCTTACTAATCTCTAAGTAGTCAATGACAATTAAGATAAAATCTAGAAAGAAGTGGCACTGGGTAGCAAAAGAGATCTACCAAGTTGAAAGATGCATATTCTTTCACCCAACTCATTCTCTTGCTGAATTTGTCTTCTCTTCAAGAAATAGAAATTGGTTGTCTATAAGATACTCTACTGCTAAAAACAATAAAAACATTCTATGCTTCAAGAAAGAACGCTGTATACAATGACTCATTTTTGTGTGTTGATATATGTGCATATGTCTGTATCTGGTATATGAGTGTATATGGATACGTGCATGCCCTGGAACCCAGGCAGAAGTTAGGGGACAACCTTTGGGTATCAGGTCTGCCCTTGGTCTCTTGTTTGCTTCTGTGAACACCAGACTAGTTTTTCAGTGGTGTTAGGATTCTCTTGACTCTGCCTCCCGTTGGAGTAAACCCATTTGGATTGTAGCCATGTAGACACTATCTTGGGGAATCGCCCCTCTACTTTCCTGACAGCAGGCAATCACATACTACCTTACATGTCTTCTGATATTGTTCTTTGCCTCATCTGTAATCTGTGTAATGACAAATCTGTGTGCTCCTGTCCTTGGATGTTTGTTTATATATTTCCTTCCTTCCCTATTCCAAAGTCTTTCCCTGTCCTCACCTTTAAAAAGCAGTCTTTTCTAGTTCAGGTGCCAGAAATGAAGCCTTCTCTCTTTAGAAGGCATTATTTCCACTTAACTCTATGACATTAATTTTTTTTTTAAAAATCATGTTTTTTTTTTTCTTATAGCAGTGGCCACAAACTCAATATGCATACCAATCAACTGAAAGGCTTTCAAAAGCAGTTTCTCTAGAAGGTTTGCTTCTATTCTGTGTCACTAGTCGGGGTCAGACCAGGAAACTGGCATTTCTAACACTCCTGCAGGTCACACCTGTGGTGTGCTCTGTCCACACTTGAGAATCAGTGTCAGCTCTCAGAGTTTGGTTCCTGTCCCTGCACTCCCTGAAGTTCCTTGTTCTAGGAAAACATTCAGTGAATAAGGATTCGCATGAGGACAGGGGTAATTTAATCACGCCTATCCTCAAACCCATGGAACCCCCATTGTGATCATTTTGTAACAACAAGAAGAAGCAATTCGATTGCAAAAGAAGCTGCTGTTGTGATTATGGGAACAAGGAGATGTGCTTTTCCTGCAGAGAGACGCAAACCACAGAGAGCAGGGAGAAATGAGCAGAGGCAGCTTGCTCCATTGAAATGGCATTTGCCGTGTGCTAGAAATCTAGATTTACTAATTCCTAAAACTATTTATTTTTTAGAGAAGATATAGTTCAATGTCAGGAAGAACATGAATTTGGGAAAAATTAAATGTTAGCGTCAACAAATACAGATTATCTGAAGTGTTCTTAGGCTCTGAAAAAGAAAACCTTCCAAACGCAGGGAGTATGTACGTCCAGCCGACCTCCTACCTCAGCTTCCTGAGTGAGTGCTGGGGTTAAAGGTGTGCACCACCACATCCTGCAGGTAGGCTTCTTCATGACTGTAACTTTAGATAACTTAAGAAATTACTTTAAGCAGCATGTGGTATGTGGTGGTGCATGCTTATAGTCCTAGCCTGTAACATGTGGGAGATGGAGGCAAGATGAATTGGGAATGCAAGGCCAACCTCAAGGTCATAGCAAGTTTCAGACCAGCATGGGTTATATATCATAACACGCTAGACCATGTCTCCAAAAAAAAAAAACAAAAAACACAACTATATAATATGCATATATGTATATATATTTAAAATACATATATTAAAAATATAAATATGATTTCAAACCCTGGGTATGTGTGATGATAATGTACACTGAATGTTGAAAACTGCTCTAAATATAGTAGCAGGAGAGTGGACTGAGAAGTGATTGACAGGGTAGAAAATGTCAGCCATTTATTCCTACTCTGATTCCTTTGTTAAGATACTTGTCATATATATCTATGAGGCTGGGTAGATGACTCTTTGGTAAGAATGCTTGTCACACCAGGATGAAGGGCCTGACCCTCAGCACCCACATAAAAAGGCATAGTGACCACACACTCCCGTAATCCCTGTCCTAGGTTAATCACTGGGGCCCGCTGCTCAGCCAGTCTGACCAGAAAACGTCAGCTCCAAGTTCTGTGAGAGACCCCCTCTCAAGAAAACAACATGGAAGAGGAAGAAAGGACACCGGACCTCTCCACATATGTGCACACAGGGCACATGCATGTGCACAATCATATGCACACACCATATGTACACACACACATGACACACACACCACTTGACAGACACACACACACACAATAAATAATAATAATTATTATTGTGGTAAATAATATGACTGTATATCCTGAGAACTGGTGGCAAGTTCCGGGTCCATGGTGTAGTGAAATGGGTGAAGTAGATCCCTACCTGCCTCTGTATCCTTAAGCCACAGTCATGGACTCCATTTGAAGACTGCAACTTCTATGATGCAATATAACTGGGGGGGGGTGGGGGGGGGAAGAAAGAAAGAAAAGATCTGGAAAGAAAATCAACACATTAGCATGAATGTAAGCAGAACAGTCACATGCCACTCTTCTGGGGAGAGAGGTGAATTGGGGGTGCTTGAAATGAACTAGGAATAATTCAGCGAAGTTACCTAGGGCAATACTCTATTTATTCTAGGTTCTGTGACACGGTTGGACAGAGGGTATCTGCTGTGCCACAGGTAATTAAAAGTGTAAGTTGGAGGGCTGTGCACACTGTTGCAGGAGACATCACGGACTTGGGGCACAGACCCTCTTGTTCAAATAGATGGCAACCAACGTCAGATCTAGAGAAAGTGCCATTCACATCAGAAGGATTTGATGTCTTCAAATATAAAGCAGGGATAATTACTTTTGGAATAGTTTTTTTCAGGGAAATTATCCCCTTTGCTTCCTCAATAAAGAATCAACCATCACAAGTAAACGAAAAAAAAAAAAAAAAAGAGGAAAGATATTGAGTAATCATTTGAAGAGATACATTGTGAATAAACATCTGAGGTAAAAAGGTAACTAGAAAAATACTGAAAATGATCAAAATAGTCCTGGAAGTGGAATACCTCCCTTCTGTTATTGCTTTTCTGTCAACACAAAGAATGTTAGTGAGATACTAACTTAGAGATCATGTTTTTTATTTTTAATTTTATTTATTTATGAGAGAGAGGCAGAGAAAGAGGCATATATAAACAGAATAGGCAAGCAAAGGCCTTTAGCCACTGTAAATGAACTCCAGACACATGAGCCACCTTGTGCATCTGGCTTACATGGGTCCTGGGGAACTGAACAGGTGTTCTTTGGCTTTACATGCAAGTACCTTAAGTGCTAAGCCATCTCTCCAGCCCAAGATCATGCTTTTTAAAATATCGTAACTACCTTCTCTTTTTGAAGGATATGGCTTTATATTGGGAAGTTTTAAAATATGGTCGTATATTCCAGGCATATGTCTGTCTCATTAAATTTCCATAAACACAGTGATCCCTTTAAACTTACAAACTCAAAATTTTATTAAGTCAGGAGGAAAAATCTTTCATTCTGATTTAATTATTTGTTTCAGTCAGTTTGTTTCAATTTAGTACTCAAGAATCACCAGCTATCTATAACTTGCATTATTATAGAAGGTATTTCTTATTACAGATGATAAAATTCAAAACAAAACCCAATCAACAAAAACATTGAGGAAACTTCTGCCATTGCCTAGTAACTTGCATGAAAGAACAATTATTTTCCTTATCTAAGGAACAAAATCATGTGAGAAACACAACTAGTTATATACAAATATTTATTTCTGTACAGCAAGTGTGTCAGAAATAAAATTGAAATTCAGTCCTATCTGGGAAATGTTTGCCTTCATTATGGCCAAATATCAGTTCAAATTCTCAATACAGTACTCTGAAAATTACATCTTTCAAATTCTCAGTTGCTTTACCACAGTTTATTTTATACCCATTTTGTCAGTAGAAAGAAACTTCAAAGAGAGACTAAATTGTTCTTTTTTCATTAAAAAAATATTTATTTATTTGAGGGAAAGAAAGACAGAGAGAGAGTATGGGGGTGCCAGGGCCTCCAGCTACTGCAAAGGAACTCCCAATGCATGTGCCCCCATGTGCATCTTGCATAAGTGAGTACTAGGGAATCGAACCTATGTCCTTAGGCTTTCCAGGCAAATGCCTTAATTGCTAAGCCATCTATCTAGCCCCATTTTTTTCTTTAAAAGCAGTATCATAATATTAAATGAATATGAAAAAGCTTGTCACAAAGCACCAGACCTTAGTATGGGAAAAATTTAAAACGTGTCATGCAATCATTTCCCTATGTCATTAGACAATTGTATTTACAATTTATAAGCTGTAGTGCATGTGCACGTGCACACACACACACACACACACACACACACACCTGGAAAAGGTTAAAGTGTATTCACCTATCTTGTTAGATGAAGTACAATTTTTTTCAACCCTAGGAGAAAGCACTCTTATATGCTAAAGTCAGCTTCATGTTGCTGGGATGAACTTTCAAGTTTATGGGAGGAAGGAGTGTTTTGAAACTTACACATCCAGGAGAGATTCTATAATGGTGAAAAAGAGAAAATCTACCACTAAAAGGAAGAGCAAAAGCCAGCTGCCAGGGGCTAGAGGGATGGCTTAGTGGTTAAGGTGTTTGCCTGCAAAGCCAAAGGACCTTGGTTTGATTCCCCAGGACCCACATAAGCCAGATGCACAAGGTGACACATGCATGTGGAGTTATTTGCATTGACTGGGGGCCCTGGCACACCCATTCTCTCTGTCTCTGTCTCTCAAATAAATAAATAAATAAATAAATAAATAAATAAATAAATAAAATGGAGAGAAATGCTCAGCTCTCTGTCTTACTTAAAAACAACAACAATAACAACAACAACAACAAAAACAGCTGGCAAACAGCAGGGAACCCAGGCAGCTCTGCATCCCTTATGCAGATCTCCCCCAAGAAACACCTTAGGGCTGAAACCCAAAATAGGGTCCACCTACAGTGTAGCAGGAATGGGCATACTAGGGACAGAAACTATTAACTCAATTTTAATAGAACACCTGATACTATTAGGAATCATAGATTCAAACCACCACACTGACAATATGAATAATCCAAATATAGACATGTATATATGTTCTGTCTTAGGTTTAGTACTTCTATCCTTGGGAAATAGCTATTTACAAAGATACTCATTTCTTAATTGTAATCTGCAATGAGGAAAACAATTGGAAAAATCATGGTGGTATATGTTATGAAATATATTGCTATTAAATTTTCTATGAAAAATTTGTAACAGAAAAAAAATTAAGAAGTATAAACAGCATCTTGAAAAAAACTGCACACAAGAGAGAATAGAAATGGATAAGCAAATTCTAAAATGAAAAAAAAAAATGTCTCAACTATATTTTGGAGGGGGGAGATTGGATATTTGTTATTATTGTATTTCCAAATTTGCTTTAAAGAATGTATCTTACTTAAATATAATAAAAAAATGATCTTGACATCATATGACTTGATTTAGGGTAAATGTAGATGGCTTTTCCAAGTAGACTTTTCTGTAGTTATAAATTAGAAGAAAATTATTCCTCCTTTTGTTTAACTTTCTTAGTAACAATTTACAGAAAGTACAAGGTCTAGCATTAATTCTCAAGTTGCCCATTCTCAGGCTCCCAATAGGCTGTTGAGTGTGTTTGCTGAATGAATAAATCCCTACTCAATCTAGGAGGCATTTCACACAATAGTCCCTTCTTGGCATGGCAAAGGAAAGAAATGGTCAAATTTCTATCAGTTATTTCCTCTAAAGTTAAATTCCAGTTGTTATAAACAATTATTACACAAAGCATGGACTTTATTTAAATTTAATTTAATTTTGTTATTAATTTCAACATAAGAGCTAATTTTCTTAGTTTTACAAGTTACTTTGAGATGAAGATGGTCTCTTATTTTCCTTGAAAGCTATTAACATTTACTGTCATCAGAATGTTAACCAATTTGGAAACTCAGAGCTCAGAAACATATTTCTTATAATTCTAGAGTTTGGTATGTCACCAGGAAATACCTTCTTCCAAATGTAGATGGATCTGTGTAAAGTTTGTTGGTAATGCAGTAATGAATATGTTTACATTGTGTGTAGGATTCTGTGATAAGACTACTGGTCATTATTATTATGTTTTTAGCTGTGGAAAAGGTGCTCTATGTTTTCCTGTGCTTCAGAAACTAATGGAAAAATCTCTCATTGAATGTTATTATTCGAAGGAATTTGAGGAACTGTGAAACAGAACACCATGCTTGCTTAGCTAGTAACTTTAGTGGCAATTTACTGATAGATTGGAAGTGGGAGGCTTCAGTGTCAGGTTTATGCTTAAACTTGGGAAAAAGAGGAAAGGAAGGGGGAAGAGAGAGAGAGAGAGAGAGCAGAGCATAGGAGGGAGGAAAGGAAGGAGCAAGAAAGGAACGAGGAGGGAATGGACTGAGAGAGTGAAGACAGGAACAATAAGCCGCTAGGTTACTCAAGCACATTTCATGCAGCTCTTTGACTTACATGTGCTAACTGAATGAAGCCAAACTGTCTTGTCTCCCAGTTCCTTAGCAATATGACCAGTAAGAGTACCTTGAGATGGGCTGGAGAGATGGCTTAGTGGTGAAGCGCTTGCCTGTGAAGCCTAAGGACTATGGTTCGAGGCTCGGTTCCCCAGGTCCCATGTTAGCCAGATGCACAAGGGGGCGCACGCGTCTGGAGTTTGCTTGCAGTGGCTGGAAGCCCTGGCGCGCCCATTCTCTCTCTCTCTCTCTCTCTCTCTCTCTCTCTGTCTTTCTCTCTGTGTCTGTCGCTCTCAAATAAATTATAAAAAATAAAAATAAAAAAAAAAGAGTACCTTGAGTTCCAGAGGGTAATGACCTTTTTAATCGAATTTGGGAATTCAGACTACTGCTGAATAGGAGTGTATTTAAATGCTGAATTCAAGCACCAATTTTCTTTTGGTAAACATGTCATTAGGGATCATGTGTGAATTGCCCTCGTGACTTGGTTGTGCTTTCATCTATGGCCTTTCTTGGATTTCGGTGGAAAATATTATCTCTTGACAAGTTATGGTGCTTCTGTGTGGCACTTGACTGATCTATGATAGTTACATTCTTTAGAAAGTATTTAAGCTTTATAAAATTATTTTAACCAGGGCTGGAGAGATGGCTTAGTGGTTAAGCGCTTGTCTGTGAAGCCTAAGGACCCCGGTTCAAGGCTAGATTCCCCAGAACCAACATAAACCAGATGCACAAGGTGGTACATGTGTTAGGAGTTCGTTTGCAGTGGCTGGAGGTCCTGGAGCACCCATTCTCTCTCTTTCTCTGTTTGTCGCTCTCAAATAAATAAATGAAATTAACAATTTTTTTTTAAATTGTCTTAGCTGGGTGTGGTGGTGCACGCCTTTAATCCCAGCACTCAGGAGGCAGAGGTAGGAGGATCACCGTGAGTTCGAGGCCACCCTGAGACTACATAGAGAATCACAGGTCAGCCTGAGCTAAAGTGAGACCCTGCTTTGAAAAACCAAAAAATAAAATAAAATAAATGAAAAAAATTAAAAAAAAATTGTCTTAACTAACATTTGGACTTCCCAAGAGCATTTTGTCATCGGTCATTATGATACAGGTCAGGAGCGAGGCAGCTTTCTGTGATTGGTCAGACCTAAAGTACCATGGTGGGGCTAGAACGACAGTGAGCTTTAGTCTCATCCGTGATGGCTGTAAGCAGCAACGGGTAACAGCTTCCTGGTTCCTGAATTCATTCCAGCCTTCGTACATGAGGCCTGCTCCCTTCTGAATCCGTGTTCCTCCTGAGGCCACCAATGAATCAGGCTCCACCTTACATACCTGATCCTTGAGGGGCCTCAGGCTGGTCGTGTGCCTGAGTCATATAAAGGGTCCCTTCTCCCAGCCTTCCTTTCAGAAAGAGACTTCCATTTCCTGTGTGAGGGGGAATTCTTCCCTGGTCTTTTTGTCTCCCCTCCCTGCAATGCCTCTTCTCCTTCCCTTTTCCCTCTCCTGTTCTCACCCTATTCTTTAAAAAAAAAAAAAAAAAAATTGTTTCTTTTTATTTCTTCGAGAGTGACAGAGAGAAAGAGGGCGAGAGAGAGAGAGAGACAAAGAGTGAAAGAGAGAGAGAGAGAGAGAATGGGTGCACCAGGGCTTCCAGCTACTGCAGACAAACTCCAGATGCCTTCACCCCCTTGTGCATCTGGCTAATGTGGGTCCTGGGGAATCCAAGCTTCGAACCAGTGTTCTTAGGCTTCACAGGCAAGCACTTAACCACTAAGCCATCTCTCCAGCCCTCTCACCCTATTCTTAACAAATTCTCATACCATAGCCTTCTCCTTGTCCATTGTTTTTCAATTTCCCTACAGGATCCGCACACTTTTGAGTCCATCAAAATTTTGATATAAAGTGCAGAGAAGGAAAAAAAAAGAAAAAGACTGAGACATCAGAAAGAAAGAATAGATAAAGGGCTACCTGGAAAGAGGAGGGTGCTCAATGGAATAAGGAGCCGAGAGGAGGACAAAACAGGGTAATAGAAATGGAATATGATCATATTATGTTCCTGTATTAAAATTCTCAATGAAAAATGTTAAAGAAAGAAAAAAAAAACAGGATTCTGTGGCTTAAGTAAGATAAATTGAAGTTTATTATTTTATTATTACTTTTTCTGACATTGCAGTTGTGAATAAGTGTTGAAGGTTAGAGGTGGTACCTCTGTTTCACACACCCACGGAGGGTGTTGCAGTCAGGTCCACATTGCTGGTAAAAATCACCCAACCAAGATCAGCTTCTGGGAAAAAGAAGTTTATTTTGGCTTATAGGCTCGATGGGAAGTTCTATGATGGCAGGGGAAAATGATGACATGACCACAGGGTGGACATCACCCCTGGCCAATATAAGGTGGACAAAAGCAACAGGAGAGTGTGCCAAACACTGGCATGGGGAATCTGACTATAAGCCCGACCCCAACAATACACTTCCTTCAGGAGGCGTTAATTCACAAATCTCCATCAGCTGGGAGTCTAGCATTCAGAACACCTAAATTGATGGGGGACACCTGAATCAAACCACCACAGAGGGTCTCAGTCTAACAGAGCCTCTTCTGTTTCACCCCATATTGCATAAGATAACTCTTTTTTATCATTCCAGCTCTTCATGTGGAGTGATGGATGTGAAAGGACTAGGCTGGTCTATGGGCAATAGTGTCAAGTGCCACTTTGGCTTATCTTTTACTGCATGTAGTCACAGGGCTTCTTTCTACTATAAGAGGTGCTAGGGAATGTGGCCTCCACTAGCCCTCACTTAGAAAGCTCATATGCTACTGTGAAGAACAGACCAGATTTTATAAAAAGCTAATAATGACTTTGTCTCTCTCTATATATGAAATATTATCTTCATTTTTTTGTGCAACACTACATTATGAGTAATAAGTTCCTCTTTAAATGAGGAATGTGATGTAAGGCTCTAATAATCTTTAATTACTAAATTTTGTCCCATAAGTACCATGGTATTTTAACTAATTTTTTTATATTCTAAATAAATGTATAAGAATTAAAAGCTTTACATGTGTGTACATACCCTCACATCATAACCTATCTGTCATTTAACTTTATAAATGTATATATGAACATATCCATTAACATGCATTCATTCCCAGAAGAGTGGGCTACTGCTTTGTGGACTGCTTTCTCTTCCTCCTGACCATGTAGGAGATGAACCCGTGGCACTAGCCAAGGCCGTGGCTACATTCCACACTGTGCTCGTGAACCTAACACAGCTCCTTCCTCCATGTCATTTCTTAATCTTCACAGTTGACTCCTTTGTAGAGAATCATTTCTCTAAAAGAAATGTTTTGATAGTCTAAATATCAAGGACTTAGACCATTGTTTCATGTTTGGTTAGCAACATTTTCTGAAGACGTAGTACTGAAAGAGAATAGTGCTGCTTTAATGCTTCATAGTCTGCATTAAGATTTTCCGCTTTCATTTTCTTTTCTTTCTTGTCCAGTATAAAATGGACCACTTTTAAAGTTAGCAGAGATGACTAATTTTTCAAATATTGGTTAGCATATGATTTCTTTTGTAAGTATATCTGTCACTATTTTGATCTTTTCTCCAAGGAAAATATTTTTTTTCAGTGCTTTAAAATCACAATATCTTAACATTTAGATTTGGAAAGAATCCAGTAAGTAATCTAATTCTAATTTTTAAATTTTCATCTCTTATTTCCTCCAACTGATTATTTAGCTTTTGCATAAACAATTTCTTGGATGGGAATATCATTATAGCTCAAGGCATTTGATTCCGTCATTGACAAACAGCAGCTAGAAACAGAGATTTTCACTGAGACCTCATGGTGACCTCAGTGCTCATCTGATTTACAGTTCTGAAAAATAAGGTCAATGAAATCTGATGTCCAGTGTCACATTGCTGCTTCATGGGAGGTGGAATTTTCTAGATTTATTACAAATCATATCTTTCCAATAATATGGATCTTTCCTGCTTATAAGTAGTTTAAAAAGTTGGTCTTCCCAGTAGATATTATGCTACTGTCTAAAGTTTTTCATCTATGATAATTCTTAATATATTTGAAGTTAGCATTCATGGATTCCATATGTCCTTCCTTCTCCTTTTATATTTATATTTTATATTTATTCCTTCCTACTTTCTATTTTCATCCTGTGAAAAATGGGTCTATGTGATCCTTTAACCAGTTGGATTTTCTTAAGTTTATTATTTATTTGTAAAGGGAAAGAGAGACAGGGAGAGAGGGAGAGAAAGAGAGAGGGAGAAAGAGGGAGAGAATGGGTATTCCATGGCCTCTTGCCATTGCAAATGAACTCCAGATGCATGTGCCACCTGGTGCAGCTGGCTTTACATGGGCTCTAGGGAATCAAACCGAGGCCATCCGGATTTGCAAGCAAATACCTTTAACTACTAAGCAATCTCTCTAGTCTTTGATCTTTTTATGCATTGAAAATCCCATGACACTTTAATTAAATGGAATTGAATCATGGCTTTCCTCAAATAAAGGTTGGGGGAAGGTCTTAAAGATAATAAGGCACTAAAGCAATTCAAAAGTACACCGTCTTGTAAATGCAAAACAGTGAGGGTATTGGTATACATAGTTCATTCACTGAAATTGATAAGCCCATAAAGAAAGTTCTGAAGAGCTTAAACCATATTTTTTTAATATATTGTCAATGTATGTTGGCCCAGTAGATTAACTAACTTATAGAAAACACTTGAACATATTTCTAGTCTTAGCTAAACTTGCCAAGGTTTTGTGCAAGGATTAAAATGAGAGAGAGAGAGAGAGAGAATTCATTGCAATACAATCTCAAATAAAGCTCAAATAAATATAGCTGTCAATGGTGAAATAAATGAGTTTTGCCTTCCATATCCAACTTCAAATGATTGTTTCCATGTATCAAAAAGCAAATATATTAACATCACATTATCAAGCTGCAAGATATTAGAGTCATTCTATCTACCAAGGTGATGTTAGAAGTGAATGACTGATTATGCCAGGATAGAGGTGCTTGTGGACGTGACTTTTGATTTATTTCAGTAAAGATATGGGTCTGTTGTGCTCATGGGCTTCATTTACCAGAAAATCAGATAGCCCTTCTCAACTTACTTGACTCTGTTCAAAGGTAAAATCACATTAACATTACGTTCCCCCTTCAGTAATGCAATCTGATGATTTGTAAGTGTGATGATCCAAAGAAACAAGGTAAACTAAACGGGGGCTGGGGCGATAGCTCAGTGGCCACAGGTGCTTGCTCCACATGCCTGCTGACAGGAGTCTGGATCCCCAACACTCACATGAAAGCCAGATATCCAGTGCAACATGTGTATGTAATCCTGACATGTCTGTAGTAATGGACAGTAGAGTCAGGAGAGTCCCAATGTGTGTGGGCTTGCAGGAGACCACGAGAGAAACCAAGTCTCAAAAAAGGTGGGAGGAGAGGGCCCACATCTCCAGGCTTTCTTCTGACCGTCACTTGCACACGAGCACACTCATACACACGTGCACACCCATGCACATACAAACACACACTCCAGATATTTAAATCTTAAGCCAGAAAATAGTCTACATTACTTTAAATCCTTCCTGACATTTCACATAGCACTCAACAATATGATAGGTACACTATGAAGATATTTGCTGATTAAATTTAATTTCCTAGCTTATTAGTTTATAACAAAAACTACAGGGGAAAAATACTGACGAGGGCTGGCTTAGCTGTTAACGTGATTGCCTGCAAAGTCTAAGGATCCAAGTTCAATTCCTGAGTACCAATGTAAACCAGATGCACAGGTGGCACATGCATCTGGAGTCCGTTTGCAGTGGCTGGCGGCCCTGGCATGTCCATTCCCTCTCTCTCTCTGTCTCTTTTTCTATTCCTTTCCTCAAATAAATAAATACAAATAAAATATTAAAAAGTACTGGTGAGCCTGGTGTGGTGTCGCACGCCTTTAATCCCAGCAGGGAAGCAGAGGTAGGAGGATCGCCATGAGTTTGAGGCCACCCTGAGACTTCATAGTGAATTCCACGTCAGCCTGGGCTAGAGTGAGACTCCACTTCAAACAAACAAACAAACCAAAAAAGCACTGGTGATAGGAATGACCCAATGCATGATACGAAGTTAACATACAAAGTTAACTTCTGTTTGTCCAGCACATTACAGACTTTAATCCTAGATGTAAGTGCAAGGTCAACATACAGGCATACACACAAACGATTTAAAGATACCTTTAAGCTCCAAGATTATTTCCTCTTGTTAGGTAACTAGTCACGTATTAGCAGGTCTAAAGGTCACTAAGGATGGACCCCTCCCTCATAACTCACACCTGAGCTGGTAAAAGCGAGTGGAAACTGCAGGACTCCATTTGCTGCTATTCTGCTCTCCATAGCCTCTAAGAAAACAAATGTGGAGACAGAGATTAGAGGAGGAGGTAATTTTATTCAAGTCCAGGCTTGGGGAGGTGGGTGGACTGTCTATCTCTCACAGAAAGATGTTTTCCTTTTTCTAAAAGGATAGGTCTGAAGAGATTTAAGGGGTGATGTGTGAAATATTCCACATGTGGCAGATTTTTGTCCCCAGATTTGTTCTTTTTTTGTGAGAGAGGAAATTGGCACACCAGGACCTCTAGCTACTGCAAACTCCAGATGTGTGCACCAACTTGCAGACATGTGTGAACTTGTGCATATGTGTAATCCTGTGTGCATGTGTCATCTTGTGCATCTGGCTTCCTTGGGTTCTTGGAACTTGAACCTTGCCAGGCAAGTGCCTTAACTCAACAATCTCTCCAGCCCTAGGTTTGTCCTTTGAGCTCTTTGAGAGGCTGACCTGTAGGACAGAGGCTCTTTTACTTGATAGTCAGCCTTAGGTCCTGCGTCCCCGCCAGCATGCGAATTTTGTAAGCCAAAAGCTGTCACAAGTAAAGGGAGGAGAACTTTTCACAATTGCCCCTTTCTAGAATTTGAACACCATGTAAAAGAAGGGATAAAGTGTCAGATCCCTTTCTCAAATTGTAAAGCCCTGCATGACAGGAGAGTTGCAGATGCAGAGGAGGAACGTGGGGCAGCGGGGTTTGTGGAGGCCCGTGGCAAAGCACGGCTGGTTTTATAAATTCATTTTCATTTATCTTTCCTTTCATTTGTGTGTGTGTGTGTGTGTGTGTGTGTTAGGAATCCATATGTTTGTATGTGTGTGGGCCCTCATGGGTGTGCATGTTTATATGTGTGGATCCACATGCACGTGTGTATGAATGCATGTGTATGCATGTGTGCCTGGAAGAAACAGGTTTTCCTCAGTCACGATCTTACTTCTTTTATATTTGAGGCAGCCTCTCACTGAACCTAGAGCTCAACTATCTGGTTAGACTAACCAGTCAATAAACTCTAGAGAGCCACCTGCCTCCACCTCCTTAGCACCAGAGTCATAGGCCTGAGCTGAGCTTGGTCATTGTATCAGGTCCACGTGTTTATGTACAAACACTCTGCCCACTGAGCCCTCTCCTCTGATCTTTACTTCTTTTTAATATTTTTTTTTTTCCTGTTACAAGATTACTGGCCCAAACAATGGGACTATCAGTTACCTTGGCAAGAAACTGCTCTCTAAGAAAGCCATTTGTAAGTAAACTTTAAGAAATAGCCTGCCCCAAAATGCAGCTTGATATGATGGCCTATCTGGCCATTGTCCACTCTCTATTTTCCTTTGCAACTATCCCTTTGGAAAGTCCCTCTACTACCCTTGAGATAAACCCCACCTCTATTTTATACTAGCTTTGAATGTCTCATTTAATCTTTTGGTGGCACTCCTGAGAATGGAGATCTGAGGGAATGTCAGACTGATATGGTAGTAAGATTATCACCTAGCACATTTCTTTTCACTATTTACTGGTATGTGCTAAGGGGATGTAAATTAACTGTATTATTAATTTAAGTAAGACATAATTAGTAAGGTAAATCATCTGCCAAAAAACACATAGCACATCCAAAAGCCAAATACAAATGAGCTATGGTTAGCCTGCTGTTCTCCTTTATTAGTGTGGATTAATAGTATATTCCTGGTGGGCCTAAGATGCACAGTCCTGCGTGTCTTCTAGGCATCGTGGGACCATTTATGACTGCAGCAGGAACCTCCCATTTCACTATCTTGTGACAATAATCCAGTGTTTTATCAATATGAGAAATCAGGTGTGACTGGGCCAGGATCAGTAGATTAAGAAAACATGCTTAGAATTTGGAAGCAGAGCATTTAATAAGTTAACTAGATTTCTCTCTAGGCAACAACAAACACCACAAATATGTGCTGTCTTCATGCAAACGTTTCACTATTTCTTCTGCCCTAAACCACATTCAGGAGCAGTTTTTTTTTATTTTTTAACTTTTATTTATTTATTTCTTTACAAGCAGAGGGATGAGACAGACAGACAGACAGAGAGAGAGAGAGAGAGAGAAAGAGAGAGAGAGAGAGATTGAGAGAGAGCAAGCCAGGGCCTGTAGCAACTCTAGATACATGTGCCACTTTGTTCATCTGGCTTTACATAGGTACTGGGGAATGGAACCTAGTCGTTTGGCTTTGCAGGCAAGTGCCTTGACTGCTGAACCATTTATCCAATCCAGGAACATTTATTTAAAATATTTTATTTATTTTAGAAAGAGAGAGAGAGAGAGAGAGAGAGAGAGAGAGAGAGAGAGAGAATTGGACTGCTGAACCATTTATCCAATCCAAGAACATTTATTTAAAAAACTTTATTTATTTGAGAAAGAAAGAGAGAGAGAGAGAATTGGAGCAGAGCCTGTTGCTACTACAAATGAACTCCATCCCAAATGCATGTGTCATTTTGTGCATCTGGTTGTACATGGGTACTGGGGAGTTAAACCCTGATCTTCTGGCTTTGTAGGCAAGAGCATTTAAATCCTAAGCCATCTCTCCATTCCACCCCCCCACGAACATTTTTTTTTTCAAGGTAGGGTCTCACTCTGCACTCTGGTCCAGGCTGACCTGGAATTAACTCTGTCATCTCAGGGTGGCCTTGAGCTCATGGCAGTCCTACCTCTGCCTCCTGAGTGCTGGGATTAAAGGCGTGCACCACCACGCCCGGCTCCTCCTGAACATTTTTGACTAGAGGAAAGGCAGGGCATAGTAATCCATTAATGAAAAATATTCACATCAATTAATTACATTCAACTTCCTATGTTTAGGCCTATAGCACAGCTGCATGAGGGGAAAATATGATGCAAGGAGGAGCAAAGCCCTCAAATTAAATTTGCAAGGTTGAGTTATGAAGCCACTACCTCTAAAAGTCTAGTTTTTCCCAATTTCAGTACCTTGTCTCTCTACTTTCCTGACCAGGCATTTGTAACACAAACCAGGTTTTGGCTTAGTGCCTACATCATTCCCCTCCCCACTTGCTCTCTTCCTAACATTTGTGTCTCATAGGGATGAGGACCATTGAATCAGGAAACTCAGACTATATAGAGCAAAACCTATTGTTGGCAATGGGTAGTTAAGAGACAGAACAGGCTATTAACTTACACTGTTGTTTTCTGGTAGCCATCACAGGGCACTGCATTCATGCCATTATTCACAATCAGGGTGACCATTGCGGTCCCTGCTGGGATTCGTTTTTATCAGGCACAAGTAAGCAAGATGGCCATAGACTGCCCTGTGCAGTGAACTGGCATTTAAGATGTTTTTCATGACCTTACTTCTTCCTAATCATGTCCTGTGGCTGTAAGGCAAAGTGCTTGAGGCTTGAGTACATGCACAGGGGTATAATCTGGGGTATTAGCTCTAATAAGAAAGCTTCCATTTGTAGAGGACTGCAGCACTTAGAGAGATGGGTCTTTGAGATGGTTCAGAGGAGTGCATGTCAGCTGTGAAAGGAAAAAGGAAGTGTAATAAGAGTGAAGAAAGGAGGGGAAATTTATGAGTCTAAATTGGGAATGATAGCATGTTTGATTTAATTTAAGAGCAAAGTAAATATGTCAGGTTGGAGAGATGGCTTAGTGGTTAAGGTGCTAGCCTGCAAAGCCAAAAGACCCAGGTTCAATTCCTCAGGACCCACATAAACCCAATGCACAAGGTGATACATGTGTCTGGAGTTTGTAGTGGCCAGAGGCCCTGATGTACTCATTCTCTCTCTCTCCCCTTCAAATAAATAAAAATAATTTAAAAAAGAATGAAGTAAATATAAAGGAAATGAATGAGAAATTTCTTAGCTTAGTACCATTAAATCTTAGAGGCACCTTCTAAGGATTGTACGGTGTGGTATTATAGTCATAAGTTAACAATGAAGATCACTGGAGAAGAGAAGTGACAAAATCAAATATGAGTTCTAGGAGAAGAGGATGTAATATAAGCATAGTTTACCCAAGAAGTTTAAAATTGCCAACCTGAGGATTGTGGCAGAGGGAGAAGAATGAGTTAACACCAGAGACTTAGAAGTAGTGACGAGGTCATATAACTAAAGTGGTTGTTTGTATGTAAATTGCCCCATAGATGATTTTGTGTTCATGATTAAGCCTGATACATGATCCCAGTTGGTGAAGCCTTTGGGAGGCAGATCCATGATGGAGCAGGTGTGTCTTCAGGGGAGAGGCTTGGCATGTTTGAGTCACGACCTCCCCTTCCTGTGTTAGCTAGCTCACTCTTGCTGCTTCCTTCCTGACACTGTGAACATGTGCTGTCTGACTACTTCCTCTTGTCATGCTTTTCCCCACCATGAGGAAACTTCCTCTGAAAACTGCAAGCAATAAACCCTTTTCTCCCATAAGCTGCTTTTGGTCCAGTGTTTCATCCTAGCAAGGGCAGGACGGAGTAGAGCATGAGATAACTACTGGCCTTCCAGTGCTGATGCAGAGCAGCTCTGTGCAATGGCTTCCTATCCAGAAACTTCAAAGTAATAAAATGAACAAGGTCAGGGAGGAAGATGGTAAGTTTGGTTTCAGAAGTGTTTAGTGTGAGCTCTTAATGAGATCTGTGTATTGATATTTTCGGAGGTTAAGCATGAGAGATTACAGATACAGATCATAGAGGAGCTAAATACCCAGATTTATATTTCATTTATGCGAGTAGATCATGGCCTCAGAAGAAAAGACAGAAAGACAAAAGGAGCATCTGAAGACACAATGTGAGGAATACTTGCTGGGTTTGGGGAGGAACCAAACTGGAGGGGAAAAGCAGCAACTGTAAACCAGAAAGCCGGTGATTTAGACCCTGGGGTCGTCAACTCAAGCTAGGAGGTGGCAAACTACAATGCATGTCGTGGCTTTGAGGTTGAACATTGGCATAGGTCAGGACAGCTGTCGGACCTTACTGAGCTCCAGGTAATGTCACCAACTTTTTAAACTAAAGTAGTGTTGTTGATATAAAAAGAGACCTAGCTAAGAAAGAGTGTCTATTGGGTGATTTCTATCTATCCATTCATTCAGTGTGCATTTATTGATCACTTTTATTGGGTGAACTAGGCACTAGCTGAAGGCCAAATAAATCAGTAGAACAAATCAGATCCTGGAATTCTCTCATGTAAGGCATGAGATAGAGGAAGAAGAAATGCAATAAATGAGTGGAAAAGGTACAAGATGGTAAAATAAAAACTGATGGTTCATGATTTGTCAGAGGATTGGGTTGTGATATCTCTATATGTATCTATATCTATATATAATCCATTTCTATATCATCTATATCTATCTCACCTGTATTGTCTATATTTCTATGTCTGTACCTACAGCTAATCTATCTATATCTGTATTCTTGCCTTGGAAGAGAATTATGCTTCATATATTTTTATCTATAGCTCTTAATTCATAATTCCCTTCCAAGCCAAGACATACAAATCTGACTTTTTTTTTAAAGGTAATGCATACACTAATATTTCCCTGCTCTTCTGTCTTGGAGCTGGCCACAGTGAAATTCTGTGACCTGCCTTGTCTGATAGAAGATTTTCAGAAATTTCTGCCCCATACCCAGGAAGAAAGGATGCTACAGAGAGTCCAGAAAGCCAGGATTTCTTTGGTTGGGTTTCTGCACCCAGTATATTAGTATTATATCAGACTACTTCTTTTCCAATCACATTTATATGTAGCTGCTGATGCCTTAATAATGCCTTTGCAATAATGTCTCCATTATAACCTTTAGTGACAGGGTCTGTGGAATTCTTCTGAGCAGTTTCATTACCCAGAAGCTGAAAGGAAGGCAAACAAGAACTCACCAATGTCCACTGCACTCCTACGTGCACTCCTACATTGGGACCCAATCTGACCTTGAGTCCCAATTTGTAGCCTTTAAAATATTCCTTTTACTAAACTGCCAAGAGTGAGTATTTACTGAGTCTGGGAGCCACTCTAATTGAAAGAATTGAGCATGAAAAGGACTGTGTGAATCCCACTTTGTAGCTGATCAGTCAGAATTTCTGCCGGCCTGCACTTGTGATAGTCTTGAGAGGCCTCCAGCCTTTGAAGGTGTCTGGAACTGTCTTTGGGTACATAGTTTTAGAACTGAAATGAATTAAAGGATGCCCTGTTGGCTGTCTGTGGTGGGGTCAATCGCTTGATTGCTCGAGGGAAGAATGAGGATGACAGGATAATCTGTGATCTGTGTTGTGAGCACATAGAAGGAGAAACTGAGTTTGGCTTTTTTTTCTTTTTTCTTTCTCATCATCTTCAGAGGGTCAGGAAAGAAGGATGAAATATGACACAGAAGAAGAAAAGACCAGGAAACATAACCCACCCATGTACAGACCAATAGCTAAGGGTTGTAGAAGAGAAAAATGCCACTCTTCAGAGAGGTTTGCAGGAGATGCCTTTAAGAGGAAAGGCGATGTCAGTTAGGGCAAGATGCCCACGGCAATATTCAGAAGGAATTTTGCTAATGAGTCCCACAGGGTGTGGTGGAAGGATTGTGATTGATTATGAAGACTCTAAAATTGAACCGAATTTGTGGAGCCTGACCTTTCTTAAAATTTTTATGGTGTCTCAACTAAATGTGGGGGTAGATAGGATCTTCTAGGGATTATCTTGATGGTTTCTCAGACTGCACATATGATGAGAGTTTATGTTTTTAGTTGGAGAATGAGGGAGGCTCATAAGAAGTTAGAGCTCAGGGCGTCTTCTCTTCAAGTGTGGCTGTACTGATGCGTTGTGGGATACTGTGAGGGCTCTCACTAACCCCAATTGTCTCCCACCAACAATGGCATATAAAAGAAAATAAGTTAGTAAGAATATTTCTCCATGAAGATTTGAGGTGCGAGGCATTAAGAGAGTGGTAAGCCTATAGAAAGTTAAATATATATAGTTGCTTAATAGTTAATATAACTTTTATGTATGGGTCAGTATTCTAGTGTGACAAGACCAACATTATTATCCTTGGTTATTATTATTATTGAAGTAAAGGCTAACTTAGATTTGAATAGAAACTTTTCACTGATTCAAATAAAACATGACACCTGGTCACCACATTAGAGTGCAAAACAAAAGATTTCCCAGTGAGGAGGAGAAAACAGCCTTGAAAGGTGTGCGGCAAGCAGGTTGATGTCTAAGGATGCGGAAGCGTAACAGAGCTGTGGAGTTGGGCTATGACAAGTTGCTGGAGAACAGTGTTTAAAGGGAGAAGTGCATTTGTCCTAGGCATTACAGGTCGATTGGTGTGGTAGCATTTAGAAAGTTTCCAGTCTGTAAATAGAAAGAAAAGGACATCACTTGATGAAGCTTGCCTTTTAGTACAAACACTGACCTAGAGGGAATAAAGACCTATCTCCGAGGACTCGATGACACACAGGAGCAGAGACAGAGGAACTCAGTTCTAGAAAGAAAATAAGGTAAGAGTAGAGTAACTAGTCAGGAGATGGGGGTAGAGACTGAAGCAGACACTGTGTCCCGAAATCTAGACCGACATTTGACAAAGACTTCTGGAATCACACATCTCAAGGGCTCCAGAAAATTCAACACTCTTTGCTGGCACCACTTACTCTGCATTTTGGTCGAAACACAATGCAGTTCCATTTCTGCAAATGCCTCGGCTATACCTCACAAGGTACTTGCTGAACAGAGGAGCCTGCCGTGGACGTGTGCACAGGGAGAGTACACCAGCAAAGGAGCCTTAGCAGGTCCTGGGAAAAGGTTGTCTCAGCTGAATGGGACAGGTGGGAGCTGAAGAGACAGATAGGGGGAAGGAAGACAGTGGGAGAAACAAGAGAGAGGAGATTTGATAAGCCGAGGGAAGATGTTTATTGGTTTAAAAAAATCTGCTCCCTAAGATTTTTTTTCCTTTTCCTTTTTCTTTTTTTTTTAAGCTGAGAGGAAGAAAAATATCAGATGCTCACTATATTGTTAACTTGACAAACCAGTGTTGTCCGCATGAGGTCTGTTTCTCATCTAATTTCTTTTTGTGTCATGGGAGGACTGATATTGCAAAGATAAATTGAAGTGTTCACATGGGGCTCAAAGATTTGTAGCTCTGAAGAGACATACACAAATATTCCATTTGAGTGTAGCAAGAGCTACTGAGATTTCTCCCTGGAGCAAAAGAAGCTAAGCTGAAAGCTCTCAAATGGGTGATTCCTCAGACAGGAGTCTTGTGTGGATGGCTTCCTTGCCACTCTCTTTTGTTAACCCAAGGGAAAGAGCTCAGAATCTTTGGGCTGTGCAGTGCCTTTTTTTTTTTTTTTTTTTTGAGGTGGGGTCTCACTGTAGCCCAGGCTGACCTGGAATTCACTATGGAGTCTCAGGGTGGCCTCAAACTCATGGTGATCCTCCTACCTCTGCCTCCTGAGTGCTAGGATTAAAGGTGTGCGCCACCACACCTGGCTGTGCAGTGCCTTTTAAGCAACAATAAAAGTGTGAAAACTGAGGCCTTCATGACCTCACAGTGGTTACCATAATCCCACTGAAGAGGGACCTCAGGTGAATGGGAGCTGTTGGTGAAGGGCTAAGTGTACACAACCTGTTATAATATACATAAAATGAAATTTAAGAAACTGCCACATTAGTACCTCTCGTTTATAGCCATAAAAGCCAACAGTACTCCACAAACTTTTCAAAGGATAAAATGAGAAAATGAGTGCCATGCACAGGTGTCACACCACTCAGAACTTGGCATGCAGGAACGTTCACGTAGCAACTGATTTTATGACCCAGTATTTGTAAAACGAATGTGTGTACTTTTGGCCCTCTCTTCTTCCCATCCTCCCCTTTTTTCATTCTTTTGCATGCAGGTGGGAGTGACTCAGAGAGAAATCCTGTGAAAATGGGGATGGGAAGCAGGCAAAGAACATAGAATATTAGCACAGAAAAGAGCACAAGAGTCGTCTGATCTTACACTGTGAAGGGACATTTGACACTGACCTTGCTGGGGTGTTACCTGGACCAAAAATCTGAAGAATGGAACTTGGGCCAAGTGTGTCTACTTGGCAGACACAGTATTCCCTCAGGACCGACCTGGCATTTACCTCCTGGAAGTTTCAAAGTCCTTCCGGTGGGGGCGGGGGGAAGGGGAGAAAGAGGAAGAGGCAGATAGATTGATAAAGAACAGGCGTGCCAGGGCTTCCAGCCACTGCAAAGGAACTCCAGATGCATGTGCCACCTTGTGCACCTGGCTTTATGTGGATACTAGAGAATCAAACCTGGGTCCACTTGACTTTGCAAGCAAGTGACTTAACTGCTAGATCATTTCTCCAGTCCCAGAAAGGGTTTTTAATAATTTGTGCATCTCAAAGTAATATTTTGGAAGACATGTATTTAAGTGTTCTTTTTTAATTTAAGCATTACATATGTTACTTATTCTAATAATCTATATATGTTTCTAAAATAAATGGTAGGAAATTTTAAAATGTGACAAACATAAAAAATAAGTTCCTTTGTTTTATTCCATGTCTTATAGATCATCTTACAAACCTATTAACGTATATGCCTTGACCATCTTGGCTCTGAAGTTTTTATAAATTACACCATCTCACTTGTTATTTAGTCCCTGCAAAAATGTGCCACATACTTGGATTATTTTCCATGGGGCATGTGTCTAGTCTGATTCTGTCTATAAGTAGACATCTCTAGCTTTCTTGCTAGTCCTCTAACCTAGTGTTTCTTTAGCTTGTGCATACATCTGACTTGCCTAGAGAACATTTTTAAAAGTCCATGGTACCATATCAGACTAATGATGTCAAAACTTCTACAGGTCTGGCCCCAGGTGGAGAAGATATGCTGCCCTTACTCTTTGAGCCCTCTGCTGTCTTGGGCATTCCCATGTCGGAAAGACAGAGTGTTAGAGAGGCCTGGAGAGGGTGTTCCCTGTTTTCCTTCCTTCTGTTATCCTCAGCTGCTTTCGGGGGAGGATGTCCATCTCCCTAGCCTCATTCTGTCTCTGCTGCCCATGGATGATTGGCAGGATGAAGGGAGGGAGGAAGCAGATAGATGTTGGTCTTTTTTTCCCACTTTTTGCACAGTTCCCCTATTTATTTCTGTGTACTAAAAATGCTAATGGTGAAATCTTCATTGCTGTCTCTTTGAATTTTCTCTCATTGGAGTCAAGATCATGAGAAAGAAGATCTAGCTTATGTTTCTAGATATATGTTGCAATATGATGAACCATCTCTAATCAGAGTGACATAAACATTTAATTACCTGGAGTAGTGCATTCTTCATTGAGCTTTTCTTATACTTGTATGTGTGCCTGCTTAACAATCAGGAAATTATCTTTCCTTCCCTCTCTTTCCCGTTTATCTACTCTTTATCTGTTTCTTCTTTAAAAAAAAAATAGCATGGGCCCACATTCTTGGCTGAGGTAAGAATGAATTGATATGCAAGCACCTAAAGATGAATATCAAATTATATGGCTGTTCAGCTGTGATCACTGAGGCCATGGAATATCTCCCAGTTCCCACAGCAAAGGCCCCTATGTTACCTCAAGGAGAATTCTGGGGGAAAGCATATTGCCTAAGAACAAGGAAACCCTAATATGTCTCTCTGACCTTGTCACCATGATTTCTTCCTTACAAATGAGGTTAAGTACAATGCTGAACACTGTGCAGGTGTCCTCCAAGGTCATCATACACCTGGCTGCCCTGGTCCTTTTGCCTTATTTCTGGACATAGCAACATCCCTGGAGACCCACAGACTGATGTTTCTAAAAGGGATCCTGGAAACTAATTCGAAGAGAAGTTATTATAGTCTGAGGCTGACAATAGAATTATTTGTCAATTTGTTCAAATAAGTTGAGCATATCTTCTGCATCTTCAGAATGCAATAGGAATCATGAGGAAATTTAGGAAGAGGAAGTTTAAACACCATGTTTGATATAACATTCCTGCTCATAACAGAGCCAAGACAAGAGACAAACCTGAGAAGAGAATCATGCTACTCACAACAGGTGATCAAAGGTAGGCTGATTCACACACTCAGCACAAATATCTACCCATATGCCTGGAACATGCACAAATGACAGTTATTCAAAATGCACAGGCATTGTCCTCAAAGATCTTAGAATCTGATAAAGAGAAGAGTGAAATGTAATGTAACAGATATTAAAAATGGAGAAAACAAATTTCTTGGTGAGCACAGGGTACCTAAATTGTCTTGAGAAATCAAAGTGCAAAGATTATAACAGAGATGACGGCACTGTGTATGTGGAGAATATTGAATAATTTCATCCCTAAGGCATTAAGTACATGAGCAAGACTGATAGCATAGTCTTAGACATGATGTGTAATGTGCAGAAAAAGTGACATTTGGGGATGGAGAGCAATAAACGGGCAGCGTTTATAGTGCTTCAATAGCACAGGGTTAAAGAAAACAGCACAGCTGTTTATATATGTATATATATATATATATATATATATATATATATATATAATCATATATAAAGTCATATATATATGTATATATATGTATGTATATATATGATTTGCTCACCTCGGTATGGTGGTGTACACCTATAACCTCAGGACTGAAAACTGAGGCAGGAGGATAGTTGCAAGTGTGAGGCCAACACATTGGGGAGGCTACATACTGAAAGTCCCTCTCAAAAAGTCAGCAATAAAAAAATAGGCTTTTCCTATTCATTTAAAATATTTTAAACAATTGCTGTGAAAAGAAATAACATATACCCTTGAGAAACATCTGTGCTATGGTTTTGATATGACATGTCCTCCAGAACTCCATGTGCTAACTGCTTGTCCTTATTGGCCTGTTAGGTGGTAGTGTGTATCGTAAGGAGGTAAGGCCTTAAGGTTCGTGAAAGCATTTGTGGAACCCTGGTTCGTCCTCTCTTCTTCCTGGCTCATGAAGAAAGCGGGTTTGTTCCACTCTGTGCTGCTCTCAGTGGGGCTCACCATTAAGGAGACCACACAGCCTTTGGAACCTCTACAATGGTGCAGTAAATAAACCTTCCCTTTAGAAGTTTAATTAGCTCAGGTATTTCATTATAGTAATGTGAACCTGACTAATACTAGCACTGGAGAACTATTGAAAAAAAATTACATGTAAGTTAAATAACAATTTAAGACAGAGCACAAATAGCGGGGCTGTTGAGTAAGTAGGTGGTGCCTTAGACTGACCCCAGGGAGGCCTGCTTACGGCTTCCCCGTGTGAGACGTGAAAGCATAGAACAATACAGCCCTTGTAACATTTGAGAGTTGTTGACACTGGGGAAGTCTGCCTTACCTAATGGGATGATAAGGGAAGAAAGCAAAAAAAGCGGGGTGTTCATACGTGTGAAACTCCATATTTATTTCTTATTTAATTTATGAAATTAATGTTATGCAAATGTGAGCCATTCCTACTTGTTGCCTATTGCTTTTCAGTATGACTTGAAAAGACTTTTTGGTCCTGCCTGTAATATATGATCATGGCAAAAAGCCGACTAAAGGCTTTGATGTTGGTAGAATTTAAGTTTTGGCTTCCTTTTCATGCATTACTCACAAGTACAGATGGGGTTCGTAAGGGCAGAGGTGGAAACCATGGCTGAGTAACCACAGAATCTAGAGTTGCTGTCAGCAAATTGACTTGTCAGCATTCTTTCAAGGGAATCACCTGCTGGCTTATTAAAGTTAATTGCTCGCAGGTACCTCATTCCTTAGCTGGAGCTATTGGCCTTTCTGTGAAAGTGGTGATTAAGACCCCGCTGGAGCTCGGCAGAGTTGGATGAGAACCATCTCATGGGGTGTCTTAGCTTCAGGGAGACCACTTTCTACCTCCTCATTGTTTCTGTCTTTCTCTTTGTCTTTTTTTCCCCCACCATCCCTTACTCCTATCTCTTCCTACATGCCAGCTTTTTCTAGGTAGTTTGTTAGTTTTGCTTTTCAAATATTTGGTACTCATTTATTAATTATTTATTAAGTGATTGGTAATTTCTAGCCTCAGGAAGTCCAGTCACAAGGAGCACAGCTCTGCAGGGAAAGCACTCAGTCTAGAATAAGGGACAGGCTTTTACATCTGTTACTGCAGTGCTATGCCCCAAATTCTAGCCACAGTAAGTTGTACAGTATGCTGTGGGAGGGAAAGAAAGAAAGGATATACGAAAGACACAATGTCCTTAGATTTTCTTGGTAGTTACCTGACTTTGAAGATTGGAATAAGATGACGGGAATAGCTATATCAATGTCTACATCAATCAGATTCCTCCAGAAGGACGTAGCTTAGGCTTCTGTGGGGGTGCCAATAAGACAAGTTGGGCAGGAACTTAGGCAAGAGTTGACATTACAAGCTTGACTTTGAAATGTGTAAGGTAGATTGGAAACTCCAGCAGGTTTCTTACATTAGATTCAAGACACAATTCCTTCCCAAAGAAACTTCACTTTTGTGTTCTTAAGTTCTGAAACTTCTTGGATAAGGGCCACCTACGCTTTTAAGGGTAGCAGCTTTTACTAATGTTGGCACACTCATCACATTCATAAAATACTTACACAGTAATAATTACTAAGTGTTTAATTAAATAGCTGAGCCCCCTGGTCTAGCCAAGTTAACCATCCCTCAGCCTGCTAGTAGCATCTTTCCTCTACAAATTTCTCTTCTTTTATATCCTGTTCTAATCTGTGACCACAGAGCAATCAAAGATCACAGCTATGAATTTCCCTGAGAATGTATTATGTCAAGCCTAATGAATTAGGTGATAGCTATGCCAAGGAACTCAGCCAGCAAAGCATATTTTTATTATTAAAGTTAAATATGTTTTAGTAAACATATTGGAACATGAGACATTACATATAAGTTTATTGGAATATAACCCGGTCTTTCGTATATATCTCCATTGCAGTTTTTAAACAAAGTCTCATTTGTTATAACAGTTTTGCAATAGCCACTGGGTGTGAGGGAGTAAAAAGTGGATTTTGTTTGCTTTTGTAATACATTTAATTTACTTATTTGAGACAGTGAGAGAGAGAGAGAGAGACATAGAGAGAATACCTGCAAAGAAACTCCAAATACATGTGCCACTTTTTTTCATCTAGCTTTATATGAGCACTGAGGAATTGAACCTGGGCCATTAGACTTTGCAAATAAGGCATTTTCCCTGCCCCGGAAAGTGGTTTTGTAAGTGTGGCCAAAAGCTTTATTCTGGCGGGTCAGAGATGGATGAGCTACTCATGCTGATATTGAAGGTATACCCGAGCATAGCAGTCCTAGGATAGAATCATAATTCTATGGTTCAAGCTAGGTTGATGACACCAAACATCTGGATGACCTCACAGAGATCCGAGGGAAAGAACTTTCAGTCCTGAGTCCCCTGTGTCACCAGCACATAACCACAGAGGCCTCTCTTACTTGGAATCGATATTGGCTCAGCACATTATTGAATCCTGAAGATCTGCTCCCAGGACTAGTGCTATTCAGGTTCCTGGAAAACCTTTCTTGCCTTTCTTTCTGCTCATAAGAAGTAAAAATGTTGCCGAGCTATACCATTGCTGAAATATGCATGACTCTCAGCATCAGGGGTGCACACATGGCTTTT
Source organism: Jaculus jaculus (assembly GCF_020740685.1). Classification (NCBI taxonomy): domain Eukaryota; kingdom Metazoa; phylum Chordata; class Mammalia; order Rodentia; family Dipodidae; genus Jaculus; species Jaculus jaculus. Next base: position 9,028,482 of record NC_059119.1, on the reverse strand, counting down.
AGATGCTGAAGATGGAGTTGGTTAGGACATGAGCATTTTAAGAAAAAAGAAATAAATTCTTTTTTTTTTTTTTTTTTTGCTCGGGGATGCATTTTGTAAATCAGTACATGACCAAAGATTATTGTCCTAAGTAATTGAGCATTGCTTTTTTTGCTTGTGTTCATATATTACTGGTGGATTTGAAAGTTCACACAGATTAGTGTTGTCCATTATGACTGAGGATTATGTTGGATTATAAGCAACATATGTATCCTGGCATGTATGTATATGGTACTGGAGAAAACATGTATGAACTATGCTATCAGCTCTTTATATTGCTAAGCAAATGATTATCCAATGTTTCATTTGTTTTGAGGTGCTAGGCAATTGAACCCAGAACCTTTTAAATGCTAGGCAGATATTGTACCACTGAGCTCCATCCATAGGTCTGGTGTCAGTGGTAAATGAGGTAATTTTATACATATTCATATACATTATTTTATTTATAAGAGAGAGAGAATGGGCACATCTGGGCTTCCAGCCACTGCAAATGAACTCCAAATGCATTTACTAACTTGTGCACCTGGCTTAAGTAGGTCCTGGGGAATTGAACCTGAGTTTTTGGTTTTGCAGTCAAGTGCCTTAAGCTCTAAGGCAACTCTCCAGCCCAGTGAGGCAAATTTAAGTGAGAAAACATTAGGTTTATGAAGTATTCTCATATTGGCATTCACTAAAGAATAATAATTTCTAACTTAGGTAATATTGATTACTTAGGCAAAAAGATTTTGAAAATAAATGATCTTATTTGGGAGTTCTCACATTTCATTTGATATATTACACTTTTGAACATTTGAATAAAGTTGCATTTAATGGTAAATTCTTTGAATTATTGTTCAACAAATAAAATTTTGGTAACAACTGTAACATGATTGAAGCAGGCGATATAAATTTTATGACAGATATTACACACAACAACTTCTGAATTACGCTTTTATTACTCTTAAAAACATTGCTGGGCTGGAGAGGTGGCTCAGCTGTTGAGGTACATGCCTCCAAAGTCTAATCACTTGTGTTTGATTCCTCAGTACCCAAGTAAAGCCAGATGCACAAAGTAGCATATGTGTCTGGAGTTTGCAGTGTCTAGAAGCCCTGGCCCACCCATTTCCTCTTTCTTTCTTCTCTCTCTCTGTTTGCAAATAAGTAAATACAAATATATTTGAAAAAAAAAACATTGCCACTTTACAAACAAAATCCCTTAATATGCTATTGGATATTAAATGTAATATCTAATATTTTATTATCTTTAAGTCATCTAGAAACTACTTTAAGAAATCATATAAGGGAACACAGTCATAGGAGATATTTCATTGAAGGTTTTCAGTTTAATTAACAACTTTTTAACATTTAGACATGATTTGTACTCTTGCCTTGGGTCTTGCAAATCTAGGCATGGGCCTACTGATCCACTGAACTAATATCTGGGAAGAGGCATCCATGTCCTCCTCAAGGTACCCAGCTGTCCAAAAGTACACATGCCATACTTTCTCACATGAGCTAGAGCAACGGAAAGCAGGTAGTTGCCATTTCTATCTCGAACCAGTAAGTAAGCCAACTTCATTTCTCTTTGAGTACATGGAAATGTTATATTTCAGGAAAATGATGGAGGTGGAACTAGAAAATGTAGAATAAGGTATCAGTAAACTATCGAAATTAGACCCCAGAAATGGGTCTGTGAAGAGGGGACATCAGAGCTGGACCTGGTAGGCGAAGTGAATCCAACTCCTCCAGGTGGATGACTTACATGTGGGAAGAAGTTCACTAGGAAAAAGGCATAAAGGCACAAAAACGCAGGCTGTGCTCAGTGCCTTTCTCAACGTTCCTGTGACTAAATCACTAGGTGGGAGGGAGGAAATGGGAAGAGAAGAGCTGAACTATTAGAACAGAAAGGACATGGCTTGTCTTCCTAAGCACTTGGAGCTTATCCTTGACTTGCAAGAGACACCCACAGGGGAAAGTTAATGAAAGAAGTTTTAAGGCAGGTAAATGAACAATTTTTTTTTTTTTTTGCCTTTTAAAAATATGATTCTAGAACTTTGTTTTTCAAATTTCAGCATGCATCATAACTACTTGGAAGGCTTGTTAAAACACAGATGGCTGAGTTCCACCTCCAGTTTCTGATTCAGGAGTTCTGGGGTAGAACCCAAGATTATTATTTTTTGGGGGAGAGTTCTAACAATTCCTGAGTGATACACTGTCACTGATGGGGGAGCCATACTCTAATATCCACGTCCTCAAATAGGTGACGTGAATGGATCTTGCAAGGAGGTGCAGCTATCAAGATTAGACGGTACAGGGGCCCCAGCAGCTATGTTTGCAGCATTAGTGAGGTGAGGTGAGAGTGTCAAGAAATATGAAGGATTTAAACAGTGAAGAGAGGTGCTGGGGATGAGTCTGTGTCAGTTATTTGCTTCTGGATGTGTGAATGATGATAAAGAAAGAGAGTCATTGATATTGATATTGATGCAAAGGTGTCATTTTAGTTAAGGTATCATCTTAATTAAATGTCATGTAACAATTCTGGTTCACCTCATTTTGAGTGTGTTGAACCAAAGAAGAGGGAACATCAACTCCACTAATATAGAGAGCGTCAGCTCCATCAGGGAAGGTTTGAGGCAAATAGTATTCATATGCTAATATGGCACCCACCTATTACAGTCAATACACCTTCATGAATATGTCACTTTGGGTGAAGTTTAGGTTTGGTTTTTTTTTTTTTTTTTTTGAGACTGCCTCAGTTAATCCCTGCATTACATGGTAGAACTGTCCAAGTGGGCATTTTTATTTCATTATGTTCTATCATGAGTTTGTTCTCTCAGTATGGCTTGACAGGTTTTAATGTCATTTTAGGTTCAGCAAAGTTAATGTTCCTCTTCCATAAGGGGAAAGAAACATTTGGCCCTTTTGTGGACTAGAGGAAGCAAAGGTATAAATAGGGGCTGCTCCTACCCTTTGTGAAAAAAGGGTAAAAGATACATGCCAGACTAATGAGCTCCTAAGTAGCATGCTTTCTATGTACCCATCCTCACAAAAAGATACCTGTAACAAGAGTGTAAGTGGGATGTACCTTTTTGCCCTGGCAGCATATGAAACCAGTTCCCAAAGAGGCCTGGTCCCATTACCCTGCAGGCTGGGATTTGGTTTAAGCACCTATGTGACTGGGTAAGTGATAAAACACAGACATTGTTCACAGAGATTTGAATTAATTCTATAACACTTTTTAAATAATTTTAGTGAGGTTAGTAGTTATGCTAATAATTTTTGTGTATTTTTATTCTATTGGATTAGCAGTTTTAAGGATGAGAATACAAAATATAATTGCAATCAGATGTTCAAAATTTACACATTCTATAACAATATCTACTCAAGAAAACAGAATTAAAAATAAAAATTACTTTTCATTTGTTTTCTAAATTTTTTAAGTGTAGCATTTAAAATTATACCATGAAATATGACTAGCGCATGCCAACATACAAAATTAAAATTGCTTAAATGAAACTCAAATTATAGTCTAAATCATTCTAATAAAGTGTCTGTTATGATTTAATGACTTGCATACAGATTTGATATCACATTTCATAAATATGCTTTGACCGCATATGTGTGCATACCAGAGTAATACAAAATGTTTAATATTGTACAACATTCCTCAGCCACCCCATGCAGTGCTGTGACAGCTGTAGGTACTCTGAAACAATGGGTCAGAACAAGCCAAGAGAACAGAATGTGGGTACACCTAGGGCATAATACTGAATACCGGAAAAGATTGTATTCATCTCAGAGGATGGCTTGATGAGTTCATTAATTTGTCTTTTCTTTTCTTTTCTTTTCTTTTCTTTTCTTTTCTTTTCTTTTCTTTTCTTTTCTTTTCTTTTCTTAAGTACTTTCACTCTTCACACCAGGAAACAATGTCCTCTTCAACCCAGACAATGTCAGAACATCAACCTTTATGCCATTTGGACATTTTTTTTTCTTCTGCAAGACTTTACAGAAACAGACAACAAGTGTGGAAAAATATTTTCCCAGGACCTGTACATTGATATTCAGAGCAGCTGATATATAAATGCATAGGAATTCTATTTCATATAATAAGGGAGGTAGAAAAGATAATTTTTATGTGCCAGAGACTAAGAATAATACTTAGACATATTATTATTATTATTAGTTATGTACACAATGCATATATAGCCATGTTGCTACCATCATTACCCTCCTCCCCATCCTTCCCCTTCACAGGGAATCCTCCTTGTTGGGGAATGTGAGTCATGCGTTGTGGGGTTAGCCATCAGTTATGGGGAAGAGGCAATGTTTCTGTGCATAATGTCCCAATATGTAGCACTAACAATCTTTCTGTTCCCTCTTCCATAAAGTTCCCTGATCCATGTTGGGTTTGTTTTAGGTCTACTTCAGTGAAGAGGTATTGGGAGCCAAATGAATTGTGTTTAGACAATATCAATATATATATTACCTATATATACATACATATATATATATATATATATATATATATATATATATATTAGTATTTTTCTTCTAAACACAATTCATTTGGTTCTTTTTTCTACCCATAATGTTTGATCTGTTATAAATATGTTATTTGACTAAACAGGGGCCCTAGCTTTTCAAATTGGGAAAATAAAATAATACATATCATCAGAGCACAGAACATGACTACAGAGGCTGGAGTTAAGAGTAGTGGAGACTTTGGCTTGTAAGAGGAGAGAGTATTACAAAGGAGATTTTACTGGAAACCCAATGAGGCTGTGAGGAAGGAGTGAAGGTTACTTGGAATATTCAGTTGCTATAACCATAGGCCTTATGGCTTATTAACAATGGAAGTTTATTTCTCATATTTATGGAGGTTGAGAAGTGCAAGATCAAAGTAGCAACAAATTCAGTATGTAGTGTGAAATAACTCCCTATGTAGAGACTTTCTGCTATAACCTCATATGGGGCAGAGGATGAGAGACCTCTCTAGAACTTCTCCTAGAATTATATGCATTCTATTCATGATGGTGTTTCCCTCCAGGGTCTAACCCTTTCCCAAGGGCCCGTTCCAATGCCACTGTCCTTAAGGGTAGGGTTTCAGTTAATGTGTTTTGAGGAACTTAAGCATTCAGAGTATGACTGAGGGCAAAGGCGGAAGGAGCTAGTGGGTAGATGGAGATGAGGGAAGAATGAATGTAAAGGAATATAAAGACACAGATGGAGAAAGAATGGTAATTAGGAAATTGTGATGTGTGCTTAAGAAATAACAAGGTGTCCTGTTACAGGAAACAAGTGAATGAAGGACAGAGTAATAGCATTTGAGGACGATGAATTGTCCAGGGGGCAGAAAGGAAACAGTTTTTTTCATGATGAGTTCTGCGAATATCTTGTACTACTAGAATATTTTACTGAGAGAAGGGACTTGAGTTTTAAATGACAGTTCAAACACTTTTTAGAAAAGATGGTCTAGATAGACAAAGGTGGCATAAGGAATATTCTGGATTTTCTTTCTTGAGGTAGGGTCTCACTCTGGCCCAGACTGACCTGAATTCATTATGTAGTATCAAACTGACCTGAATTCACTATGTAGTCTCAGGGTAGCCTCAAACTCATGGTGATCCCCTACCTCTGCCTCACATATGCTTGAATTAAAGGGATGTGTCACCATGCCCAGCAATATTATGGATTTATCTGAGTTGTGTCTAGACATGAAAATAAGAATGAGACTCTGTGGTGGACGTGGGAGATTCCAGTGTAGTCAGTGATGACATTCTTTTCAAGATACTCATAAGTTGAGGACCAAAACCTTAATGATGTGAGAATTAAACTTCCTTCCCACTGTGGGTGACATTTTCATTAATTTCTTTAATTAAGATAATTATTGCTCACAGTAAGGACAAAAACAAAACAACAAAGTGCCCAACCAGATGTCACGCCCAGAAACACTTAGAACACTCATCTGCTTAGTATTTTCAAATGAGAGAAAGTCTCTGGTTTGATATACTTTTGGAACCAATGCAAAGAATGAATCCACTCGTGATTGAGGAGAGAAATGAGTGGGCTTTTATCCTCTCCTACCTTCTCATGGGCAGGAATTCTCTGTATTTTACACACACACACACACACACACACACGCACGCATGCACGCATGCACACGTACGCCATCAATAACAATGACAGAGACCACAAAAACTTTACACCGAACTTTGCCAGCATTCCTGGGGAGACCACCCAGAATGGTTATTAGAATTTAAAAGAAATGAGAAACAAATATATTGGATAATTCAATGCTTTCCTCAAGTTGGTATTACCATATAGACACATTCTAAAGCTATGTGCCTATCTGTGTGAAGTCTAGCTTAGGGAATTGAATAGGAAAGGCCTTGTCAAGCAGAGGAAATGTAAAATAAAATCATTCAGCATGAAAATAATGTTGTTCAATTTTAAGTGAGGTTTGCATTGTGCTACTACAGAGCTCCAAATGGGAGGGGTGGGGGAGTCCCGTTCTGGTAGGTCATAGGCCCTACATGTAGGTCAAGGTGAGGTGATTATATTCAAATTCTACTTCCATAGGGATCGAGGGAGAAGGGAGGGGCAGGACAAGGAAATGGAGGAGAGGGAAAAAGGGACAGAGGGGAGATATTTGGCATTTATTAATAACTTCTTCTCATTTCAATATTTGGAGAAAATAATGTTGGTACCTGTGGTGGTTTTAATAGATGGCCCCCAATATATTCAGTTTTTTTTTTTATTGTCTGTAATTTGTATCTGCACCCACCTGGCTGGAGGCAGTGTTATTGGGTGGATCTTAAGGTGTGGTGGTGGGTTTCAGATTTCAATCTAAAGATAGCAAAGTGTGCCTAGCTGGAGTTCCTGAAGTGTGCTGTGGCTTTTGGCTTTTAGGCTTGTGCTTCTTTCTCTCTCTGCTTGGTCCTGTGATGGCAGGCCAGTTTATTCTGGCATTATGGAACTTCCCGTGGATCTGCAGGCTTTAATATATATCCCTTCCTCCATAGCTGTGCCTGGTCTGGAAGTTCATCTCAGTGAACCTGAAGCTGTCTGCTACAGAACTTGGTACTGAGGAGTGGACTGAGATGAACCTGACCATGAGGATGTTGATTTTTTAGAACCTTTGTTTTGGAGGAATAGGCATGGACTTGGTGCTTGCAACTGAAGATGCTTTCTGGAGTTGTAAGCCAAGTTTTATGGACTATTCTGATGAGAGTTTGAGAATGCTAAGTAAAGATAGTATTGAACTTCAAGGCTTGGCTTATGAGCTTTCTAAGGGGAAGGAAAGTCTTCAGAGGACTTTATTGGAACTGGGCTACTGGCATAAGGGCTGGCTGCAACCTGCTGCCCAGGCCCAGACAGTTTGATCAAAGTTACATTTGTTATGCACTATTGTGCTTGGCTAGAGATATTGGACTGAGAGATTTAAGATTTTTAAGTTGGAAAACTTTAAGCAAGTTAAATTTACTGGCACAGAGATTGGTTTTAGGTTACTAAAGATTCTATTGTCAACATATTAGCAATCTTAAGGAAGATGGTCCCATTGCTTTACATTAAAACAATGAAAACTATGCCTGAAGAAAGGCTATCATAAAAATGCAAACTCTTTTGGAAAGAGTTGACTGGAGAAGGAACCTGCTTTTCCAGGTTAGGATTTATTTTGTCCCTGAATTAAGAATATGCTGTGTCCTGCACACCTGGTAGTGGATTCAGAAGCATGGAAGATGCAAAGAGTGGTCATGAATTGCACACAGTTCCAGGAGCTGCTGAGATGTGGCATGAGGCAGGGCATGATGCCCTGATAGGCTGAAAGAGCCTTTGGAATATGGACCATGGTTTGCATGAAGACCTGAAGATGTTTTGGGTATACCAGGACTATGCAAGTGCTACCATAGAGCTCACTGTTGGCCTGAGATGGAAGTGTTCCCCGGATACTCTGCCCAGCTGAAGGGGCAGAATTGGAAAATCTGGAGACTGTCAGTCTTTGGTTGCATTGGACTTGGACTGCAGAAGTTTGATGTTTGTTTGATGGTTGTTGCATTTGCATTGTTTTAGTCTCTCCTTGTTATGCATTATACCAGTTGAAAATGTTTACTCTGTGCCTTTATATTTTAGAAGCATTTAACTTGTTTGATTTCACAGGACTTAATCTTTAATTGGTCAAGACTCTGGGGACCTTTGAAATTGAACTGAGTACAACTTAAAACGTGTGATGGTTATAAATCTATTGGTGGCCAGGGGTAGAATTTGGTGGTTTGAATAGATGGCCCCAAATATGTTCAGTTATTTTTATTGTTTGTAGTTTGTATCTGTACCCACCTGCCTGGATGCAGTATCAGTGGGTGGATCTTAAGGTGTGATGGTGGGTTTCAGGTTTCAATCTAAAGATATGCAAAGTGTACCTAGCAGGAGTTCCTGAAGTGTGCTGTGTGGCTTTTGGCTTTTAGGCTTGTGCTTCTCTCTCTCTGCTTGGTCCTATGAAAGCAGGCCAGCTTCTTCTGCCATTATGGAACTTCCCCTGGGCCTATAAGCTTCAATGAATATCCCTTCCTCCATAACTGTGCCTGGTCTGGAAGTTCATCTCAGTGAACCTGAAGCTGTCTGCTATAGTACCTTTCAGTTAAAGTCAGAAATTCCTAAAGTTGAGACTAGTATCTTTAAAAAAAAATATTAAGCCAGGTATGATGGTGTTATGCCCAGTTCTCAGCAACCCCAGTGACACCAAGGAGAACTAAAAATGTATGCAAAGGCAAGGAGCTTTATTTCGGGCTTAAGCTTGGACTCTTGACTTCACCAGTGGATCCGCACAAGAGCCCCGAGTGTCAGGAGAGCAGAGTTTTTATAGGGATTTGAACATAGAAGTAAGGGGTGGTTACATGATTGGTTGTTTTAAACGGAAACTGTACTTGTATTCTCCTGATTGGCTTACAATATTGGCTTGCAAAATTGGAGGGCAGAGGCTATAGGAATGCCAGGTAGACTAGGTAACCTTTATTGTTTGGCTATGTGGGTTTGAAGAACTTAAGTGACACTTTTAGCAACTTATCTTATGATCATAGGAATGTATGATATAAGAAGTTTATGGTTTTTTCAGTAACTGTTAAACTCTTACTTAAACCTTGCCGGGAAACAGAAACAGGCCTACTGGTGACTCTGAAGCCTGCCATGGTGTCCCTCTGGTTCCTGAGTCTTTCAATGGTGCACACCTTTGATCCCAGCACTTGGGAGGCAGAAGTAAGAGGATTGCTGTGAATTCATGGTCAGCCTGAGCTACAATGAGACTCTTCCTCGATAGATAGTTAGATAGATAGATAGATAGATAGATAGATAGATAGATAGATAGATAGACAGACAGATATAGATATCATAGTCAGAGGCAGAGGCAGATCTTTGGGATAATAAAGTCTTACTTAATATGTACATCAAATGTTTACCTCTTATTTAATTTTTTCTTTTATTAACAAGAATTAGAAACCTACTTATGCAGACAGCAAAGGTAACAGAAAAGGGCATAAAGAAATAGTTTTAATTTTTTTTCATCTATTTATTAATTTGAGAGAGAAAAAGGGAGAAAGGGAGGGAGGGAGAGAGAGAGCGGGAAGGAGGAAGAGAGAGAGAGAGAGAGAGAGAGAGAAGAGAGAGAGAGAGAATGGACACACTAGGGCCACTAGCCACTGGAAATGAACTACAGACACATGTGTGTTCCACCTTGTACATCTGGTTTATGTGGTTCCTGGGGAATTGAAACTGGGTCCTTTAGCTTTGCTGGCCAATGCCTTAACCTCTAAACAATCTCTCCAGCCCAGGAAATATTTTTGATATAAGGGAGTTAGCAGACTAACAAAGATAACTGAGGCCAGAAAAGATTGCTTAGGAAGGAATCTGGTGGACGGAATTAAAGAAGGGTGACCTTCAAACTATACATAAAATAGGGAAAGCATAAACCAAGTAAGAAAAGCAAAGCTGACCAGACTGTCCTCACTTATGCTGGATGAGGAGGGCAACCCAGAGGAGCACAGAGAAGACAAGTGCCACCAAGGACCAATGCCCATGAGAATGAGGGAATGAAGAAGCATGTATGACCACTGATTGCCGGGCAGTTCTTGAATGTACTGATGCAGTGCTGGATTATTTATGTTCTGTCAACACTTCCTGATGTCTCTGAAGCTAGGGGTTGGGATGTATGTGTGTTCTTTATCTGGTTAAAGTTTCTTGAAAAGACAAATTGCGTAGCCGAGATCCCATATTGCTTGACTGTATGGAGAGTCTGAAGCTGTTACAATGGAATCACTTTAAGATTTGTGTCATTGGTAGAAAGACATTACTGTTTTCACCCAGGATATATGTCTGTGTGAATCAGCTTCCTCAGTACCGACACCTGAATCCTTCATATTTTCAACTAGAACAAAGAAAAGCAAACTCTTAAAGTTGAGCTACTAATACATATTTTTAATTTGTTCTGCAGCTAAACATGATAACAGTGGGATATTTTACTTTGCAGACAGGATGTGACATTTAAAAAGTGGTATCATTTGCAACACATCTGATATAAACAGAATTCTAAAAGTCTAGTAATAACCATTGTTTTAAACATTGAATTACAATCAATTTAACTAATTATTACCTCAAACTACATTTAGTTAAGATTTGACATATATTTAAATATTTACTAGGCATATACATTAAATTATTACAGACAGAACTTAGGAAGTAAAACATGAATAAAATAACTTTATGTTTAATTATGGCTGCATTAAGAATGATATGTAGGGCTGGCTTAGCAATTAAGGCACATGCCTGCAAAGCTTAAGGACACAGGTTCAATTCTTCACATATCACGTACGCCAGATGCACATGCATCTGGAGTTCATTTGCAGTGGCTGGAGGCCCTGGTGTGCTCATTCTCAGTCTCTATCTCTCTCTCTGCTCTAAATAAATAAAAATAAATCTTAAAAAAGAATGATATGGAGCTGGAGAGATGGCTTAACAGTTAAGCACTTGCCTGTGAGGCCTAAGGAGCCCCATTCAAGGCTCCATTCCCCAAGACCCATGTGAGCCAGATGCACAAGGTGGTGTATGCATCTGGAGTTAGTTTACAGTGGCTGGAGGCCCTGGTGCACCCATTCTCTCTCTCTTTCTGCCACCCCCCCATCTGTTGCTCTCAAGTAAATAAATAAAAGTAAACAGAAAAAAACTTTTAAAAGAATGATATGGCTGGGCATAGTGGTGCACACTTTTAATCCCAGCACTTGGGAGGCAGAGGTAGGAGGATCATCATGAGTTTGAGGCCACCCTGAGACTTCATAGTTAATTCTAGCTTAGCCTGGACTAGAGTGAAACCCTACCTCAAACCCCCCCACCCCCAAAGAAAAAGAATGGTATGTAAATATTTTCTAGACTAATTTTACCTTAATAAGTGTTTCCTCATGAAAGAGTTTATTACATGCTAAGCAATCCAGGCTATTTCATCTTTATGTCAGCAGAGCATGTTAGTAGCTATGGATAAGAGTGAGAAATTAAACTTTTTAAAATGTTTATTAATTTATTTGAGAGAGAGAGAGAATGGGCATGCCAGAGCTTCTTGCCACAGCAAATGAACTCCACATGCATGTGCCACCTTGTGCATCTAGTTTCGTGTGGGTAGTGGGGAAGTAAACCCGGGTTCTTTGGCTTTGCAGGCAAGCACCTTAACCACTAAGTCATCTCTTCAGCCCAGAAATTATTCTTTTTATCAGTTAGGAAAACATTTTCTAAAAAGAAGACAAAGGACAAATTTTGGGAAATATAATCCTTGACTCTCCTTTCTTCCATTAATAATTGTAAATAGTTTTAAATTGTGAGTGTAGACCCTGTACAAAGGGAGAAAAACAATCCTGGAAGAGTGATTCTGTTCTGACCTTGAGGTGGCATAAAGAGGAAAAGAAGTGGGGTATAGAGACACAATTTTCCAGACTGTATCTGTTAGTGACTAGTATTGCCCTAAACAAATCTTTTAATGTTTCGGAATCTCAGCTCTTGCATCTGTTAAAGAGGGTGTTTGCCAGATGGAGCCTAAAAATGCTTCCCATTCCATCATTCTCTGCTGCTACAATTGGCCTTCTTCTTGGAGGATGGCTCATGGACCCATGGACCCGAGTTTTATGGTTGCTCTCTTGGAAGGAAGTGGCACATTGTGTTATTAGCATCTATCTCAATTTCTAATAAGCTGGCATTTCCAATATCACTCTTGTGTTTTCTCTCTCTGGAGAACAGTGAAGTGTTAGATTATGGCTCTAAATTGGCTGTGAAGGAAAATTTTTGTGAGTTTTTGTAAACACACAGGATGTCATGTTTTATAAGTCCAAGAAGCCTTAAGGAGTGAGCATTGCAATGCCCATTTGTATGAACAAATTGATCTGATTTCAATTCTTCTAGGTAATAGCTTATGACAACTGATATAATCTGAACTTTGTAAGCAATGCAAATGAGTTTAATAGTAATGAGAAGAAAGCAATTTTGGAATAAATAAGATATGGCTTAGTAAGATACCTGACAAAGAAAATAGCTTGTGGAACAATAGGGTGTATTCAGTGCTTACAGTTTTTTAAGTAATATTATTTATTTATATATTTGAGAGAGAAAGAGGGAGATTGGGCACATTATGGGCCCCAGCCACTGCCAACAAACTCCAGATGCATGTGCCGCCTTGTGCATCTGGCTTACATGGGTCTTGGGGAATCAAACCAAGGTATGTTGGCTTTGCAGGCAAGCGTCTTAACCACTAAGGAATATCTCCAGCCCTGGGCTTATAGTTTTAAGGGGAAGTTTCATCATGGTGGGTAAAGCATGACAGGCTTGAACAGGAAGCCTGGTTCACACCTTCACATCACCACTTCTAGTGACAAACCCTTTTCTGGCAAGACTGTATCTCCCAAAGACCTCCGCAAACTTCCCAAATGGCCCCTGGGAACCAAATATTCAAAACACATGAACGTGGGGAGGGCATTTCATTCAAGCCACAACATAATGGTTAGTTATAATCACAGATTTCTTTTTCTTTTGATGACTCCTCTAGCCATTTGGGATTCTGAAATTTATGAGGCTTTCCAATTTCTGAAGGGTGAAGAACACAAGTTTTCCAATTTATCTGACACTTACTGAGACTCATTTTCTTCTTAGCGCTTAGCCTCACACTGCTGAGTCAATGTTTGTTCCTTTCTACAGATATCTGCCCCAAAGATGACAGGCAGGAGTCATGCTCCTGTTTGACACTGAGAAATGGGAATTCCTGTGAACTGCTGTACGTCCATCTTATGGGCTGCAACAGTGATTCAACCCGGACCTGTTTTTATTTTTAAAATATATTTTTTAATTAATTATTTATTTATTTGAGAGCAACAGACACAGAGAGAAAGACAGATAGAGGGAGAGAGAGAGAATGGGCGCGCCAGGGCTTCCAGCCTCTGCAAACGAACTCCAGACGCGTGCGCCCCCTTGTGCATCTGGCTAATGTGGGACCTGGGGAACCGAGCCTCGAACCGGGGTCCTTGGGCTTCACAGGCAAGCGCTTAACCGCTAAGCCATCTCTCCAGCCCCCCTTTTTTTATTTTTTACCACCTATGCCCAAGTTCTTATAAGGTAGATCTCTGCTATTGCTTTTTTTTTTTTTTTTTTTTTTTCCCCTTCTAGAGTTTAATCTTAAGGAAAAAGGAGCCAGAGAAAATGCACACACTGTGTCTAGATGATCCATTTTGATCACAGGTCCTGAACTTTCTCAGAACTACAAGCCACCCCTTCAACTATTAATTACTTTTGTAAAGGGATAAATATAGAATCAGGGATACAAGTACATTGGGGAAGAAAGAAAATGCTAGAAATTGGGGGGGAGGGGAGGAAAACTAAAGACTCATGTGTTTATTTAAGGAGTTTTATAAGCAGAACTCTTTCTGGAGAAGTGATGAATTTCTGATTAAGCGAACAGTATCTGGAAGCCCTCAGGGGATCTTTACAAGGAATTTTTGCATTGTCTGGGTCATGAAGGCTATTAGAATGGATTGAAATTCACTGATAGTCAAGGAACATTTTATTGTGAAGATTTTTCCTTTCTGGATATTACCAACAACTCTCTCACAGTTGTTTTATGGTTTATTGTGTCCCTTCATGACCCCTAACTTCATGTGTGGAATCCCTTCCTAGTGTCCAGTACCTCAGCTTGTGACTGGGATTTGAGATGGGGCTTTTAAATAGGCGATCAAGGTAAAATGAGGCTGTGAGGGTAGACACTATATTTTTAGGACTGGAGTCTTGTCAGAGGAGAAAATTTGGTGACACAGGGACAGCGGCACTGCCCGTGAGCTTTGTGAGGACAGAGTGGCATGGTCACTACTATATGCATAGGAGAGAGAGACAGACAGACAGACAGACAGACAGAACTCATTCTCACAACTGACCCAACTTACCTGCACCTTAACCTTGAACTTTTACTTCTACGTTTCTGAGAAAATAAATTTATATGTTTCAATATAAATTTAGTCCATGTTTATGACATTTTTTTCTAATGTGAACTCAGCTAACTAAGATACCTGTGTGTGAAGATCATGTCAGAACATTTCTCAGCTTCAGGCTTCTGACATATCTTCATTCCATCCAAGCAGGAGCTAGGCATGGAACAATCAAATAGTATTACTGAGTTGGTTTTGCAATCAGTGAAAATAGTTAGTTCTAACAAATTTTTGATATTTTACTGTTCTGCAAGGATTTTTTTTTTCTTTACATTATGTAAAGTTCTTTGGGAAACATCAAACTGCCAAGTCCCTTAAGTTTAGTGACTTTTACTTGGATACTCTACTAAATAAAAAATTAAATGTTTAGAATCCCTATAAATTAAAGCAATGCCCCAGAATACCTTTCTCTAAGAAAAGTCATAAAAATGATACTTAGATGAGATTTAGCTGCATCTCAAAATTGCTTGATAGGTTTTTTCCCTCTCAGGGAATATAAAGTGCAGACTGAAGGTGCCGTCTGTAGCAGATGTTTATACGTGTGTTAGGTGTCTAGTTAATACCAGTTGACACATGGAGTATATTTTTGAACTAGGTAGCTAGCTCTTCTAACGCTCATCACTTCTTTATTATCTGTGGATGTTTCCTTTCAGAGATGGGCGCTCTGATTTTCTTTGTAGTTTTTTTTCAAATTAATATTAAACATAATGTTAGTAGTAAAATCTTCAAATGGAGAGTCTAATTATAATTCTATTTAGCAGTCTTCATGGGTAGGTCGGGATGAATGAGCAATTCATTGCTGGGTTCCAACAACAAAGGTAAGCAGTACCTACAATATTAACTCCACTGCAGTCAGTACTGTTAATTACATGCAGAAGATAAGCACAAGTCTCACATAATTAAAGATCCAATGCAATTATTTTGTAAATTCATCAAAGTAGGCACGCCTGAACCTCAGTGTGGTCAATTTCATTTAGATATGATTTTTGTAAGCTACTCTTTGACTGCATGTTTTGTGTAAGTAAATGTAGATTAAGTCAGTTTGAATACAGCCTTGGTAGATGTTAATACAATTATCAAATAAGTTGCTTTAATAGGAGTTTGCTATAATGTTTTGTGAAAAATCATTTTTAATATTATTATATAAGAAATTTAAAACAAAAAATGAGAATTAAAAAAAATAATTGCTTATCTTTGTCTAAACAAACTTCATTACATGTTTAAACTGAAAATATAGAAGCATTTGTTCTCAGTTATTTAAAAAAGTTTCCTTTTATTTTAGTATTGTTGCCTTCTTTTATCATCTTCTTGTTTATCTCTTATCTCCCCCACTTAATTTTGCCAGGTACATTAATAAGCAGTCCTTTGCTATTTCTTCCCAATCGTCTGGTTCTCCAGTCTTGGTCTTGTCATTCCTGGTTCCTCTAGAGCTGTCTTATCAACCTGTCTTCAATTGTTTCTTTTCCTTCTGTGGATATCTATAGATAAACTGAATTTTCTCTTTATTTGTGCTTTTGTGAATCCCCCAATGCTTTTCTAAGGACTCTGCATTGTGGGAAGTACTGTTCTGTGTCTGTTTCTCACAGTGTATTATTTCTTTTAAGTGAGGCTTGTCTTTGCACCAGTTCTGTCAGGAAGGCCATGTCCCTAAACAAGTGAGCTGACTTGTCCATTTCTACTACTTTGTCAGATTATTTATGGCTGTCATGTAATGTATGGATACTGCAATCACCTCTGTGTTTTTACTTTTCACTTGATACTACTCAGTATGTTTGTGTGTGCACACAATGCTCAGACAAGAGAGAAGTCACTATTTTAAGATTTAAAAAAGTCTTTCTTCATATACTAGAGGTCCAAAAAATGTGCCTTGTGTGGCTGGCATAGTAAGAGAGGCAAGATCCCATGTCCAATTTTTTTTCTTTCACATGTAAAAGGATATCTTATGATTTGTGTAATTCATGTCTTCCATATGCTATGATACAAGAATCTGGGGTTCTAGTCCAGATTGAGATGTGCACAAGACCCTGTCTCAATACAATAAAACAAATAGACCTGTGCCGCAAAGAGACATGGTGATTCTCACCTATAACCCTACCTATAATCCCAGATATTCTTAAAATTTAGACAGGAGAAATGAGAGTTGGAGGTCAGTCTGGGTACATGGTAAGACTGTTTCAAAAATAAAAGTTAAAAAATGAAAATAGGTAACCTATTTTGGATGATAATATGTAAGTTAATTCTACAAATACATAGTTTTAGAGAGCAGAGATGTTGCATGGAAAGGAAACATTTTTTAAAAAGGAAAAGTTAGAAGGATAGAAGAGATAGTAAAAGAGAGAAAGTAAGAACTAGTACGTTATTCAGAAAAGACAAAATGGTTTGGGGTTCTTTGTAGACAATATGGAACCTGAGAAATTTCATGCCCATTTAAATTTTTATTCATTCACTTCCATGTGTGTATTGGGGGGGGGGGATGCCAGGGCCTCTTGCCATGGAGAATGGAATGGCCGATGCTTGTGGCACTTTTTGTGTCTGGTTTTAAGTGAATGGTTGGGGAGTTGAACCTCGGATGGCTGGTTTTGCACCTCTAGCCACTGGGAAATCTCCCCAGTCCTGAAATTTATTTGTGGTGCACACTTATTCTGTGATGAATAGCATTCTAGGAATTTGTTGACTACAGTAGCTTCAGATGTTGAAGCTTGACATGATCATACCACTGGACATAATATGCTAACGGAAAAAGCTTTAACCAGGAAGAGTTGTATTTTCTCTAAAAGGAATTCAATATTGACTTTGTGGTCTGAAATAAAAAATTGTATCCTGGAAAATTGTGCTACTTATGATTAGAAGAAAGGCCCATTTTATAGAGAAAGATAAAGTTTTTGTTTCAACGAAGAGATGGATAAATCTACTTAGAATAGAAATAAAGGGATGAAGAGGGGGCAGAAAGAATGTCAGAGTCACATGTTGGGTCATGATTTGCAGAGACATTTATCATACCAATAACTGGGGGCTAACTCCACAATGCACGACCCATTTACATCAACAAGGAGGGTCCAATGGGAGGGGTTAGATCATAGATGAGCCTAAACAATGGTACCAAACTACTTGTATTTGCTGAAAAGAAAACTAATAAATTAAATTAAAAAAAAAAAAGAAAGGGATGAAGGTTAAGACAAAAATCAATGTAACTGTGGGTGTGGGTGCTATTTAACACAACCACTATACTTAAAAAGAACAAATTACATGTTAAAAGTTCAGTAAACATGTACAGATTGGGGAGATAATGCTTTAAAGGAAGGGAAAATATGCTCCCACCATGAGAGATTAATAAACAAAGCCATGATTTTATTCAGAGATTTTAGGATCTTACCTTCAGTTATTGAGTAACCAAATATCAAAAAAGACACAAATAATTTGAATGATACTCTTGTTTAATTTAATCCACACATCATTTATAAGTTTTCACACAAATAAAATACCAGGTCTACCAAATATTTAAATGAGAAAAGGTAACATTTCCGGACAAATTCTTAACAAAAACAGAGTCAGTGTTAATCTTTCTGCACACGTTCTTTTGGACCGGCACTATGCCAATAATGAAACGCTTGAGACATTGTAGACAATAACAACCTCATGAGTATGCATTACACATTTATGTGTAAAATATGGGCAAATTTAATAATACCTAAGAAGGTTAATAAATTAAGACAAAGTGGGGCTGGAGAGATGGCTCAGTGGTTAAGGTATTTGTTTGCAAAGCCTAAGGACCTGGGTTCCATTCCCCATTACCCATGTAAAGCCAGATGCACAAGGTGGCACATATGTCTGGAATTCGTTTGCAGTGGCTACAGCCCTTGGTGTACCCATTCTCCCTCTCAGATAAATAAATAAATTAAATATATTTTAAAATTAAGATCAAAGGTGGATGTGGTGGTGCACACCTTTAATCCCAGCACTTAGGAGGCAGAGGCAGGAGAATAACTGTGGGATTGAGGCCACCCTGAGACTACATAGTGAATTCCAGGTCAGCCTGGGTTTAGGGTACAGTGAGATCTTACCTCAAAAGAAAAAAAAAAAGACCAAGTGTGGTTTACCCCAAGAACACATGGTTGGCTGCTGTTAAAATAAAATAAAATAAAATAAAATAAAACAAAACAAAACATGATCACCATATTTAAAATCTCAACAGCCAACAGGAAAGAAAGAAAGAAGAAAAAGTTGGTAGTATTACACTCAATCATTTCAATAGTATCAAACAGTAAACTACTGGCATAAACACAAACATACAGACTGATGAAGGAGAATAAAAAGCTCCAAAGTGTACCCAAGTATATATGACCATCTAATGGAGACTACCATGAAGACATATCTGTATCTATTTTAGAATTTTTATTGAAAAATTATTCCCATTGCATGCCATTTACATAATTTCATGGTTTAACGAAGTATACTCATAAGATTTTGAAGCCTTCAGCACTTTTAATTTGATAGTACTGTTTTTTAAAAAGTTAACCCTTACTTCTGAGCATCAGCAGTAAGTATGGGTTTATTCTCCTTGACCTCCTTCATACCCTTGAGATATTTAATTTAAGGTAAAATTGGGAATAAAAAGAGAATATATCCTAGGCTGTTTCTGTGGCACATTCCTTAGTTGTTGTTCTTAAGTCACTCTGTAGACAGTTTAAACAAAATTTGCAAGCGCTAGGAACAATACACACAAGATTCTGATGATTGTTCTAAGCCTGAAGTTGTTCAGCCTCAGATGAGTTATTCTCAAATGTTTTTTAATGTCTTATAAACATGAAAACCCTGAAACTCTTGGTGACCCAGTCTTTATTCACCATTGCTTCTCCACCATGGCTGACAGAAGTAGTTTCTGTGATAGACACTAAGACATAAAATAAGGGATCCTGGAATATTCTCTCGTGCTGACACTAACTTCAAACCCATCATCTTGGTTGGGTCCCCACTGTGCTGTTCAAAGTAATTTAGAAAATGGGTTCTGCAGTATGCCTTTTTCATGACCTATTAGAATTTCCTTTAGGCTACGACAGAGGAACCTCAATTTGATTAGCACCTGAGATTCTTATTTGTTAGGTGAAAACATAGCCCCCTGCCAAAAACTTATGCACATCTCATATTGTTTGTATGTAGTTCCTGCTTTTAAGTGTGTTTGCCACGAATTTTAAAATTCTTTTTTTGTTATAATAAGCTGTAGATTAATATCTGGGAGCAGCCCAGTTTTCTCTACCTCCAAGTTCTACTTTCTGGTTTGATTAATTCTTGATCATTTTTGCACTTCTACTTTCATTAAGTGGCTATTATGATCCTGAGGAGTGAGGCTCTGCAATCAGACCTCAGATATCTGTTCAAGGAGTTTCCCTGTGTAACTCTCTCCATGTAACTGAATTTACTTGACTTCTATTTATAAAATGATGATTAAAAAGAGTCTGACTTCAACCATTCTTGAGAGGATTAAATGAACATACTTTTTATCAGGCATGGCTCATAGTAAACACGAATAAATAAATGATAGTGAAGAACATGCCTCAATTTCATTCACTAAGGTAATCTTAGCAGCCTAGGAAGATGGCTCAGTGGATAAATTTGCTTGCTTGCAAAGCCTTTCAGCCTGGGGGTTCAATTCCCTAGCCACTCATGAAAAGCAGGACAGGAATTTGATTGCTGCACACACACACACACACACACACACACACACACACACACACACACACAGAGAGAGAGAGAGAGAGAGAAAGAGAGAGAGAGAGAGAGAGAAAGATAATCTTAGAATTACCAGCATTGCTGAGGTCCAGACTCAGCGGGGTTGTGGAACTCTAAGGGGGCGTGTGGAGTCAGCATTGTGAGGAAATGCTTTGGACTAGCAGCTCAGGCGAAGTACGCTGGATGCAGAGCAAAACTCTGCTTCTTTATTTATGCACTATGTTTTTGCAAGCAAGACATAGCAACTTATTCAAGTGGCTTCTATCTTCTATTCCCTAAGAAATCTTGCACAAGATTCTCCTTGGTTTCCCCTGCTTCTACTTAACTCATGAACCTCCTGCCCCATAGACATTAAAAAAAATTTTGTTTTATGTTTATTTATTTATTTGAAAGTGACAGACAGAGAAAGAGGCAGAGAGAGAGAGTGAGAGAGAATGGGCATGCCAGGCCCTGCAGCCACTGCAAACGAGCTCCAGAAGCATGTGACCCCTTGTGCATCTGGCTAATGTGGGTCCTGGGGAATCGAGCCTCGAACCAGGGTCCTTAGGCTTCACAGGCAAGTGCTTAACCACTAAGCCATCTCTCCAGCACCCCCATAGACATTTTGGTAACATCTTAAACAAGAAAGTCAAGGATTGTAAACTGGTTAAATTTACCCAGGCTCATGGAAACTAGTCAAGAGCCCAGGTAGATAACTCTTATGGTTATAAGGTGATAACATTTTTTGACCTCAGAAAGGGCTGTGTTAGCCACTGTCTACATAATATTACCTTGCAGCCTGAATAACAGTACATTTCTCTATTTCTAATCCAGTACTGATTTATTTGTCTCTCTATGACCTTTTCATTGTTTTTCCATTTTACACTTTGGTCCTGACCTTGCAAGTCTCTCCATAAAAGGAAGAATTTGATATTTAACTCTTTTCTCATCTTTCCAGACCATCCTTACTCCATCAATGTATGCTCCTGTACATGGTAAAAGTTGATCTATCTAACCAGTGTTTTGCATTAATGTCTTTACTTTAGAAGCCCACCAAACTCTATTGTTAATTCTGAAAGTTACACATTCTGTTGTACTTCCTTGTGTGGGCCCAACCTGATTATTTGAAAGATGTTCACTTTTGCTCCTTAGAATTTCAGGCTCCTTTTCTATTAAGTCATAGATAGGTTCAGGAAATGTGCCCATTAATTCCTGTAATCATAAGCAATGTTTCTTGGGAACAATTGGTAAGGCACGTAGCTTGCGAGGAACATGTCTCATTAGGTGAAATACACATTTGTGGTATTGAGAAACTTTGTTCTTTCCAAGTAGTCGTAGTTTCAGGATCCATAAACTATTTACCTGTTTTAACAGTACAGCCTCAGAAATTTCTGTAGAAACATTATTTTCCTGTTTAATCATTGGTGACTGTATAAACACATCTGCATTGGAGTCCTCTATTACTACTGAGAAGGGGAAAATGAAAGCAAAATTTATCAGTAATAAACTTATAATAATTCCAAAAATTTCAAGGAATAGATGGCAATAGTGCAAACTGTCAAACAATAGGCACTCCAGGAGGTCGCCGAAAGACTTCTTGGCCCTGCCAAAGAATACCTTAGGTACTACAGCCCTGCTGAATGGTGTCCCATCAGCGTCACACTCCAGAGCTGACCATTGCTGCTGTTTGTCCACTGCCAAAGCATGAAGTATGGATATGTCAACATGTATTATGTGAGTGATTTTGTGTATGTATATTTTGGGCATATCATGTGTATGTATGTATATATATATATATATATATATATATATATATATATATATATATATATATAATATGATATATATGCAGTATACATTCTGTTATATATAACAGTCCAGTTAATTCTGATTTACTTTCAAAATAAGTGGAATTATTTGAATAAACCAACAAAAGAAGTCTTCTTTTAATGTCTTTATTTAAACTGTCAAGTATTAGTACATTGCTTGAATCACAAATACTGATTAACTTATTGGCTATTTTTCTTCATCCCCTGTGCTTTGAATGTTTTGCTCATATAACCATGAATTGACTGCAATTTCCTTATATCTTTGCCTCTGTGTCCCACATTTTCTCTTGGTAATACAGACTTCAGGGTTTGGCATCAGCACATATCTATTTGTTAGTTCAGGATTTCATTTTGCCATAAGATGTTATAGCTGAGTGAACCATTATTCTTACTGTGTCTAGAGAATTTCTTCTAAAGTTTGACACAGTATTTTCTCCTGAGTGTTACGTACTTTGCACTGGAGGCAAGTCTGGGTCTTATGCGAGAACTGCCACTCCAGCACACAAATGCGCTGGGAATGGGCTTTCTGAACTTGTGCCGCAGCCCCTCCTGATATGACCTGCAGGTATTTTAGGCAAGTGATAGATTTGAAGTATATCAATACACATTGATTATAAGATTGAGTTAGTCTCCTGGCTAATCATTGTTTTAAGAATCCAATTCTCATGTGGAGTGAGGTGGCCACAAGAGCAGGAGCATATGTGTCATTACTGTGGACTCACCAGGGAGGGAAAAGTCAGTGCTTTCAGGGTTATTTTTAGTCTAAATGTATGTGCATCTGTTTAAGGGATTTTTAAAAAGTTGAATGATGTTTATTATGTATCATGAAGAAATTATTCTAGTGAAAATGTAAATCTGATTTCCTGTTTTCTGAAGGAAACTATTCCTCTTTGTAGAATTTTCAACTTCAGAAGGTGCATTTATTGGAATGCTAATCAAGTTATTTGGAAACACAGTTGTTGAAGCAGAGAAGGTCTGACCGTGTTCATGATGTGATGGACCTAAAGGCATGTGACAGGTTAGTGGAGGCCACACTCCACAGAGCACTGTCCATCTGTAGTGTACTGCTCAGTGGTGATTCCCAAATCCTTTGAGGCCACTTTGAAGCAGAAGTCTCAGGACAAGATCTTTCATGTACTGGGAATGTCCCATTCAGAAACAAAGGGATATGTTTTAATTTATAATGTGCTAGTATTCGTGTAGGACTCACTGGACATTCCCAAGGTTTGTGGTCATCTGAAGCATTGCACATAGAGCCATGCATAAAGATGCTATTTCCCACCACTTCTCATGATAATCTGTTATTGAAATAGTTCTAGTGTTTGGTGAACAAGCTTTTATTTTATGCATGGCATATATACACACTTATTCCCAGCATATTCTGTGTATGGATGTACATGCAAATAAACACTTCTTCAAGATTAAAGGGGGGCATGCATATGCATGTTAAACTGTAAGATGGCTTTTCTAGAACTCAGTGGAATAAATAAAAGTTAGTTTTGTTCTCTTTCACATTTCCTTCTTTCTTCTTCCATCTCCCACTCTCTGTCTCTCTCTATATCTCTCTGTTTCTGACTCTGTCTTGCTCTCTTTCTCTCTGTTTTGATTTTTGATAAATGGTCTTACTATGTGAGCTAGACTCAAAGTGGACATCCTCTTGCTTCAATATTTCCTATCCTAGCACAACCTTTCTTAAAAACAAAGCA
The DNA here is from genome assembly GCF_020740685.1 of Jaculus jaculus. Classification (NCBI taxonomy): domain Eukaryota; kingdom Metazoa; phylum Chordata; class Mammalia; order Rodentia; family Dipodidae; genus Jaculus; species Jaculus jaculus. The sequence goes on along the minus strand of NC_059119.1, from coordinate 9,004,728 downwards.
AAATAAAACACCAGGGAAGTTTAGTGGAACATATCTGTAAACCCAGCACTTAAGAGGCTGAGGTCTCTTGAGTTCAAGGTTAGCATGGGCTAGAAAGCATAACCCTCCCTCAAAAGTAGTTATATATGTATATGGAGATATATGTATATATGCATGTACACATGCATCTATATGTGTATTGGAAAAAATGATAAAAGACCAAATTTTAAATTTCTTCTGAGATTTTCTTCTTCCATTATAAAATGTGGCAAATGAAAACTTGGGCTCTACAGACTCACCTTGTGGGTGGGTATTTTTTTTTCTAATTATTCCATGTAGACATCTTGAAGGTGAAACATTTTAAAAGTTCACAACTGGACTGACCTAAGCAAAGACCAGTCTACCTCATAAATAACATTTATTTTTTCTGATCAAGAGGTGTAATTTTCTCATTTCAGCTGGAATTAGCAATATATTTTCCTTATCACAATTTCTTTTGCTCAGAGGAATGTGCCTAAAATTTCACTTGATGATGGCATCATAGCAGGGAGTAACCTAACAACTAAGAAAATGAGTTAGTCAGCCTTAGAGACATTCTCACATTTATTACATTGTTATGTACCAAGAGGTTTTTATGACATATTGTTTAAATACATATTGGAAGCCTGAAGGTTTGAACAGTGGACAGTCTATAATGAGATAGTATGTTTTTAGTTTTTGTCTCCTTCTCACATGAATCAGGATGTCTGAAAGCTGATGAAGTACACACATCATTATAAATTGAAAGAAATCAGCTCTCGAACTACGGCTGGCATCTGATAAAGGTTAGAGTGCTCATAAAACACAATGTTATGTATGCTTAAAAGTTGCAATGAATTTCCTATCACTATTGGTGTTTTGCTGAAAGCATGATTTATTTTTTATAAAATTTTCCCTTGCTGTAACTGGCATTTCATATATGTTAGAAATCTGTTAATTATAGATCATAGGTCAGAAGTGGGTTTAGTTTATATAAATGAGAGTACCATATTGACTTATTAATGACCCAAAGAATGAAGTTGAGAGACAATACATTTTTACTCTTTATTATTATTTTTTATTAACAACTTACATGACTGTAAACAATATCCCATGGTAATGCCCTCCCTCCACCCACTTTCCCCTTTGAAACTCCATCTCCAGCATATGCCCACCCCCTCTCAATCAGTCTCTCTTTAAATTTGATGTCATGATCTTTTCCTCCTCTTATGATGGTCTTGTGTAGGTAGTGTCAGGCTCTGTGAGGTCATAGATATCCAGGCCATTTTGTGTCGGGTGTGTGGGGGGGTGGCATGTTATAAGGAGTCCTACCCTTACTTTGGCTCTTACATTTTTTCTGCCACCTCTTCCACAATAGACCCTGGGCCTTGGAAGTTGTGATAGAGATATTGCAGTATTGATCACTTATGTCACTTATTTCCAGCACCATGATGCCTTCTGAGCCATCCCAAGGTCACTGCTGTCTGAAAAGAGAAGATTCTCTATCAAAAGTGAGAGTAGCATTAACATAAGGGTATGAACATTAAGAGAAGTGCTTACTGGGCAGTTTGATAAGCATAGTGTATACATTTAGCCAGACAGCAGCAGACGTTACACCCCTAGGGCTCATGAGTGCACCTGTTTTAAGTTTTCAGTATCAAGGATGTATTTGCCTCCAGTCCAATTAGAGGGCAGTTGGTTTCCACCATGACAGACGTGCCACTATTGCATCCATTGGCTCATTTGGCCTGGCTGGCCAAATATAAGGCTTGCAGTGTTCACTGTTGAGTATCTTCACTGGTGATTTCTATTTCTCCCATTGAAGTGCATGCAAGATGGCTTCTTCCAGCTTTCTGTCAGCTGGTCTACCTGGAGGAGGTTATCAGCTCAGTTCCAGCAGAATTTCTCAGTGGCCTTGCAGCCCAAGTATGTGGAGTCTTCAGCAATAGGGTCTTACCATCTATTCCTGGTGGGAAACCAAGGGCCTTGGCAATGGCCTAATGTTTTGGGGGCATCAGGGACCTCCCTGGCCAACACCTCACTAGAAGGTATTCCATCTCTGGCACTGAAAATTTTCTATCAACAATCTATGGCTCCTGAGTGTTCCATTGTCCATAAAAGTAGGTTTCCACATGATTTATTTATATTCTCTTAGATTTTGATTAGCCCTCCCTCCACCTTTCCTTTACTCAATCTCTTCCCCTGACCTCACTTGGACCTTTTCACCCCCATTAGTCTATTCTTCTACTTACATATATACAATACCATTCTAGTAGGTATTCCCTTCCTTCCTGGGTGTTTCTAGTATTCAATCACATGTACTCTCTCCCATGAGGCTAGCATCATCTCTGTAACAAGTAGGATTTCATATGATTTATTTATATCCTCTTAGATTTTGATTAGCCTCCCTCCACCTTTCCTTTACTCAGTCTCTTCCCCTGGCCTCACTTGTTTTTTTTTTTTTTGTTGTTTGTTTGTTTGTTTTTAATTATCTGTACCTTCCCTATCACCATCCTATTTTTGGATAGGTCAAATTATCTCTATTAGGTGTTTTATTGTTATTTATATTTATATTTAGGTAGGGTCTTACTCTACCCCAGCCTGACCTGGAACCCATTATGTAGTCTCAGGCTGGCCTCGAACTCATGGTGATCCTCCTACCTCAGCCTCCTGAGCCTTGGGATTAAAGGCAGACACCACTATACCTGGTTCTCCGCTAGTTTTGAGCCACAAAAGAGACCCTAGGATTTGCATGGCATTGGGCCTCTTGAGAACTGGAGACTTCAAATGTTTTATGCCATAAGTGGTCATAACTTCTTTTGTTAACTTTTATTTATTTAATTTAACTTTATTAATTATGGACATACTTTGTATGGCAACATCACATGTTGGAACCATCCTTTCCCTCATCCCTGCCCCCTTTCTGAAGAGTGTTCTCCTTATTGGAGTCACAGGTTACCCCTGTGGGGTTGTGGATTGTGCGTTGTGGGAGCAGAAGTCAGTTATTGGGGAGAGGCAGTGCCTCAGGAAATGATGTCCTAACATCTGGCTCTAACAATCTTTCCACTCCCTCTTCTACAAAATTCCCTGAGCCATATTGGGGGTGTTTTAAGTCTATTCCAGTGATGGGTTCTTAGCAGCCTCTGGATCTCTGCTTTGGTAGGTGTTGAGTGTCCTCAGGGTCTGTTTCCTTTACCCTGGTGCTGATTATCAGGCTTTCCATAGAAGCAGCATTCTTGCTCATCTCCCCAATTCCTCTGGTTTCAGCTGGAGCTAGGCTGAAGTGTGATGGTCATTTCTTCTTAAGCAGGATTCTAGTCCCTAAATGCATAGGACCTAGTATCTGGCACCTACATTTGAGAAAGATTTTCAGTTTTAACTTCTGTCTTTTTATTGCAAACTGCTATCAATATTGGTTCTTTCCTTGCAATGATTTTTTTTTTTTTTTGAGAGTAACTTTTATTACGGGTATAGAGAGACATTTCAGCCGACTTCTGGACTATTGGTTAAGCTCTACCTACTTCTATGTGTATATGGAGGGCACTTAAAGAGCAAGAATAGGTTCTACATATTGTACTATGAAAGTGAGCATTATATATGCCTTCTCGTTTCATTTAACGTAATCTAATCCTCTCATTTCCTCTGGGAAGTAGAAATTTCTATTTCCAATTTAGAGGTAAGGGAGTTAATAGCAAGTTTTCAGTGAAAACAAAAGTAAGACTATTTTTCTCAAGGAAACACAAACACAATACTTCCTAAGCAGCAGTACCCAGGTTTTCTGCACTCTGAGTTCATAGCCCTTCTTGATTTGTTTTCCAGGTGTGGGGTCAGGAAGGCAGGATCCAAACATGCATGTACCTGCATTCCTGTTTGGAAAAGAACAGATGATGTGTCCAGCTTTATGTAGCAATCTATTTAAAGTGCTTCTTTGAAAGGGCAAAGAAATCCCTTGAAATATTGCTGGCATTTATTCCAGCAACATTAAGATGTCAGAGAATTTTGGCATAACAAAGTAGTCAATTCCTTTAGTTTCCATAGACTTTCCCACATTTGTATATTTTGTAGTTAGTGAACAACCACATGCATTCCTTTGCTACAGTTCAAATGAAATATGCTTAATGAAGAGCTCTCACAGTGCAATATTCTGTGCTCATTAATAATAAATGAATTCTGAAAGGAATTTTGAATGTGTTTTGAGAGGCTTAAGAGGAAATACTGGATTAGAAGTGGCATTTTCCATTTGCTGGGAATAACAATAAATGCCTCTTCCCTCCCTGTGGCTATCAGTAGCCTTTGTATGCTGTCCATTTGGAATGCATAGATGCAGATTTTGGTATGTCATTATTTTATAGCCTGGAAAAAGTACATACTGTGGGACCAAATCTCCTTGTTTTTGCATGTTCTACAACATAAGAATGCTTTTATATGTTATTAAATGTTTGTATACAACCAAAATATGTGATATCAAATTTATATGAGTATACATAAATAAAGTTTTATTAGAATTTTATTGCACACAATCTATCCCATGATCTGTGTCCAGAGCCAGCGTTAGTGAACCCTCCCTCATTCAACATATGACCATATTCACATGGTACTCACACACACACCTCTTTCTCCCTCTTTTGGGAGAATGGTTTGTGAACTTTTAAGACTCCCTTGCTAATTTCCTTTCACAAATTTCCTTGTACCTTAAACTCATTAGCTTAACTCTTCCATATTACATACCTTCATTCTTATCCTTTTCATTTAATATTTATTGACCTATTTTGTGGTACTGGAAACTGAATACACAGACCCCCAAGAACTCTAGGACATTAGCAAGCACTCTGACACTGAACCACACCCCCAACCCTGCCATGTTTGTTTTGTAATTTCTTAAATTTTTCTAACATCAGGAGAGGAATGACAATTTGTAGGATTTTGCCTTCCCTCTGTCTTTTGCTCTTCGTGGGTGAGGCTTTATCACATGTTCTGGAAATCTTTTGAAACCCCAGATGCATGGAGGTACTTATCAACTTAGTGGTAATGTTTCCCCTTCTAATCTTGCTGCATTCTTATTTTAAAAATGCTTTTTAATGTATTTGAAAGAAAAGAGAGAGAGAGGGAGAGAAAGGGATAGGAGAATGGGTACATCTTGGCCTCTTGACTCTGCAAATGAACTCCAGATGCATACACCACTTTTTGCATGTGGCTCATCATGGGTCCTGGGGAATTTAACCTTGGCCAGCAGACTTGGCAAGCAAATGCATTTAGCTGCTCAGCCATCTCCCCAGGCCCTGAATTCTTGTTTAATGGCATCTCATTAGCTTTTAATAATAACAGCTACAGCCTTATTCAAATGAGTTCACTGATTATTTTTAATTTAGAAAATTATTGGTCTCCACATTAGAGAGTGAAGAGGCTCTTTAATATTCATTAATATGTCATAGAACTTTGAGTTGTTAAAATTCTTAGTGTATTTAAACTGTTCTGAAGACACTTGGACCACTGAGAAGCTGACCACAATAGTTCAATGTGATCCAAGTAATGGCAGATCTTTAAATTTTATTTAGCAACTGACTTTAACAAATAATTGAGGACATTATTCTAAAAGTCTTTTAAATCTTTATTCAGGTAAAAGTAATCAAGACACAGTAAGAATTGGAGCCAACACAAGGCAGCTTATAGGATTCATGTTTTTCACTGAGGCTCAATTTTGGGAAGAGAATTATATAACCATTGTCCCTGTCAACAAGCTAGTTTTTAGGACCAGGTCCTCTGTTAAAAAAGAAAAAAAAAAAAAAAAAAAGTCTTGTTACATACTCCCGCTTGGGCTTAGTGTGTCTCAGAAACATCTGTATCATCTGTCATTTCTATGGCACTGGGCTCTGACACTTGCCCCAAGCTCTTCTGGCTTTTGAAGCAGGTTCTTGTTCAGGGGACTTAAGTAGGTGGCATCTTTATCATTTTGTTTATGCGACTTTAGCCTTGTTTTTGCTATGGTAGTTAACTCTCAAAGGCACGTCATGAGTACAGCTGGTGCTCAGGAACAATGACTTTTGTCATGTTGGGAAGCATCATGTCATTCACACGACTGTGGCTTTTTTTGTGTGTGTCTTCATATGTGTGGGAACATGTATGTATATGTGTGTTAATATGTGTGCATGTATGTTGGCATGTATGTGTGTGTGTGTATGCGTGTGTTCAGGTACTAACACACATGTAGTACATTCATGTGGTGGCCAGACATCAATGTTGGGTGTCCTCCTCAATCACTTTCTTCCTTGGTTTTTGTCTTTTCTGACCCCCCACACAGGGATTACAGCTATTACCCTACCTAACATTTTTTGTTTGGGTGCCAGAGCTAAAAACCCATGGTCCTCATGCTTGCATGCCAAACACATTCTTACCCACTAAGCCATCAACCTAGCTCTCTCAGTCCTGTATTCCTCTGACCACAGTCACTGGCTCATTAACAGACCTGTAAATTAATTGGAGCAAACTAAAAAGAAGTCAACTTTTGTTTACATAAGGAAGGAGAAAGAGAGACACGTTCCTCTCCTCACCTTTCCGAAGTAAAAATTAAAAACTTGAGGATATTATATTTTTTGCCTGGAGGCAGGTAAGATCTCAGATGTCTTGAAGCCTATAGCCTCCCTGCAAGTTGCTGCGCAGTCTAGGCTGACGGAATTAGGGATTCTCCTACTTCGTCAGCCCCTAGTGCCGGGATGATAGCTTTGTGCTATCAGGAACCCCCACATGATGCTATGTTCTTAGAGCAAAGGAGAAGCACTGTGTACCTTTTGAGCATTACACCAGCATGGCACAAAGCAGAGCTAAAGCAGATACTGCCTGGGATTTGAGTCCTTGAAGCAGGATCTGCAAGGGAACTGAGACCTCAGGACCAGCTCTGCAGTCTACTTCAGCCAGTCAGTTTGAGTTAGCTTCAGTAACTCGTTTTTCTAGTTAGTGTGAGTGGATTGATCCTAGCATAACTTCTACTGAATTACAGATATGACAGTTTTACAGTGCCATATGCTATTAGATCCAAAGATCTTTGAGCTCAGAGTTTCATGGAATCATGAGTTTTGAGCTGGGATGGGTTCTGTGCATCCCCAACAAGGAGATGAAACCATGTGTCATGGAAGATTACACTTCAAATTTGGTAGAGAGAAATATGTGGATATGCTGTATAAAAGTGGTTCTTGCAGTTGGAGAGATGGCTTAGCAGTTAAGGAACTTGCCTGCAAAGCCTAAAGACCCAGGTTCGATTCCCTAGTACCGACGTATGCCAGATACACAAGGTGGTGCATGGGTCTGGAGTTTGTTTGCAGTGCCTGGAAGCCCTGATATGCCCATTTTCTCTCTCTCCCAAATGAACAAATAAATAATTTTTTAAAGTGGTTCTTGGCCAAGGTTGCTGTGGCAAACACGCAAAGGAAAACTACTGTCACAATTCTTGAAAGAATAGCTTAAAACTCTGCTTTTCCATCTAAATATTATATTCCATTAATTGTCTTGAGGGAAATTTCAGTGTTTATGTATAGTAAATACAGTAATTTAAACCAACATCCTGTAAGACATAAATGATTAGCGATGATGGAAAAATCTACAAGTTGTATCTAGATTATTGTTTTACTTATCTTTGTAAAGGTTAAAAAGGATTATTAAATAAACATTTTAGAATTGTCACAACATATTTAAACTGGCTGAGGTGGTACACACCTTTAATCCCAGCACTTGGGAGGCAGAGGTAGGCAGATAGCCATGAATTTGAGGCCACCCTGAGAGTCCATAATGAATTCCAGGTCAGCCTGGGCTAGAGTGAAGCCTACCTTGAAAAACCAAAATAAATAAATAAATAAAAATAAAATAATAATTACTAATGAGTGGCAATTATTAATATTTTTAAAAATTCTGTGTGGCAAATCAGATAAGTTTGAATGCAAGGCAAAACTTTGATATAATGTAGATTGATTCTGATATTGCTCATACACTATCTTTTGAAATTTTAGGGAATAAAAACTCAATTGTTATTTTAGAATAGTTTTTTAGTCACATTGGCTGTTTTATATTGATAATGTATGGGAATCAATGTGGTTACAGGATATAAGGATGCTGCTATAAATATAGATCTAATTCATTTATTGCCTCAGGTCTTAAAGACATCATCTTTGTCCATATTCATAGTCAGGACTTCTCCAGCACCAACATTCTATTTTATTATTACATTACATATTTTACTATTACATTATATATTTTACTATTACATTAGCATATGTAGCTTACAGAACTGTGTGTGTGTGTATGTTACATTTTATTTAAGTGTTTATAAATGATATCCGTGAGTATAAAAATGCCCTCCCAAATCTATGCCTACACATTTCTTATCAGGGACTTTTAATATTCTCACTGAACTGTGTGATTTCTGAGATATTTAGTAAAATAGTTCTTTTTGCTCCTTATTAAAAAAACAAACTTAAATGTTAATTAATTGAAGGCACAGACTACTGCAAAAGAAAGCCACTAAGCCTCTTAGAGAAATGAATCACATTTTTCTGCCAAGTGCTTTACAATTACAAGCAAACTTAGGTGGAAAAGAAGCTTAAGCAATGACAATAGAATTAATAAAATATTGACTTTTTATATTGCTTTTAAAATGAGAATGATGGTCCTTATTTGCCCTATGCTATAATGTGATTATCGTACAGGTTCAGTTTAGAGCACAAACATTGCTGACCACATAGTTCATTCTTCTTGAGGTGGTCCTGGGCAGGTTTTACATCATCTTTGCTCCCCACTTTCAAGATGCCAGTAGAATCATCCTCCTCTTTGGTGAAAAGACAAACATCCCAACTCTTCCTGACAAAATCATCCTTTCCTTTAAATGAGAGCTGGTGGCTTAGAGGTAAGCAAGAAGAGACAACACCATTGATATGCCATCTTAGGTGACATGCCTGTTTGAGAAAGCATATCTTAGTCCTGCACACACCAAAACAAAGTTACCCTCAATCAAATTCCAGTTTTTTAAGCCTATCTTAGGGTGGTCATTTATTTCAAGACACTGATTCTTTTTCTTATCTACCTTTTGCTGTAATAGTGTCTACCTCACATTTCCTGTCTTTCTTCAAATCAAACAAAATGATTGCTTTTCTTTTTTTTTTTAAAATTTTTTTTCGTTTATTTTATTTTGAGAGCAACAGAGAGAGAAAGAGGCAGATAGAGAGAGAGAGAGAGAGAATGGGCGCGCCAGGGCCTCCAGCCACTGCAAACGAACTCCAGACGCGTGCGCCCCCTTGTGCATCTGGCTAACGTGGGACCTGGAGAATCGAGCCTTGAACCGGGATCCTTAGGCTTCATAGGCAAGTGCTTAACCACTAAGCCATCTCTCCAGCCCAAATGATTGCTTTTCTTTAGACCTAACTGTGTCTCAAGAATTTGCCGAGTGTGACAATTTAGCAGGCCCCACAAACTTGAATGAATTGTACTTGAGAGGGAAAGTATGCACTCGTAGTATGATGGATGCCTGTGAAGGAATATTCGAGGCTGATTGAGCATTCCCAGGGTGCCGGCTTCCAGAGCACAGTGTTGCGTTAATGCAAGTGTTTTTGCCTGTCAAACGTTAAACACAGGAACGATCTGCAGTGTCATTTCATTCACGTTGCTTACCACCGAAGCATAGCTTCTCGGCAGTGCTTTCTGCCTGACTGTTCCCAGTCCAATTTTAGCTGTAAGTAATGACAGTATATTTCTCCTGCCTTTGGGAAAACCGAACAAAGTTTAATTTACTGTTTCCTAAGTGTTTTGTAATCATATCACTAGTTAATGCTCTTGAATTTCAATAGTGGAGGTTTCTGCTAATCTACATTTCCTCCATAGAGGTGAAACATTTCAGTATTATCTTGAGGTTTGGCATACTAACCAACTTTGTTTCCTAAGACTTTTATAGGTGTCCAGAGTTTTGTCATTCCTTTACTTCAACCATCAACTTTTCTTTCACATTGTTGGTTGTGATTTGAAAGTGTAAGGCTCAATAGCGTTTTACACTTCAAAGCCTTTTGTTGGCACAAAACTTGATTTTTATGAGACGCCTTTGCAGTTAGGCAGAGTTCATTTCATAGACGATGCATGGAAGTTCATAGGGTTAAATAACCTCCCTAAACCAAAAATATTTTATAGTTTTTTAAAGAAGATCTAACTAATATCTGCTCTCTTAATTGCTTTAAAACCCTATGGAGCATTGAGGGTGTATCTCATCATGACCTCCATGTCAGAAGAGGAAAATGAGGCACAGCAATTCAAGTTGTAGAGCAAATGAGTCTTGGCTTTGATTTATTATTTTTGTCTCATATTCCAATCCATTCTTCCATTTTGAATTTTTTGATATATCACCTTCATGATTCTTTCTTTCCTTCATTTATTATGGAAAGAGCTTCATCCAGCAGATGCTGAAAATAAGAATCTCACTGGGATACACACACACATATATATATATATTAAAATTCAATGTGTAACTGATACAATTATCTTATAAGATAGACTTGATTGATTACTTGTGTACCAAGTACTCTGTGAGGTTCACTCTTACTCTATTTCTCTCTCTTCCTGCTTTCCCAGCTATCTTCCAGATTTTTAATCTCATGATACCTGAGACTCAGTTTTGAGGGCAGCTGTCTGTTTGCCACACATTGAGTTTTAGGTAGAAGAATTTCTTTCTTTTCTTTTAATTATGACATTTATTCTTTTTATTTAAGTGTTGCATAACCCCCATATAAAAAAACCAATTGTTTTAGAAGACACTTTTGAAATGTGAGTACAGTTAGACAGTTGGTTTATTCCAAAGTTGTCCCTACACAGAAAAAAAAGTAAGGCCTCTGGTGGAGAGATGACTTAGCAATTAAGGGACTTGCCTGCAAAACCTACGGACCCAGGTTTGATTCCGCAGTACCCATATAAGTCAGATTCACAAGGTAGTGCATGCGTATGGAGTTTGTTTGCAGTGGCTGGAGGCCCTAGCATGCCCATTCTCTCTATTTGCCTCTTAAATAAATAATTAATTTTTTTTTTTAAAAAAGGCTTTTTACACTTGACATGTTTCCTAAAGCTTCCGACCACAGTGAGCAAATGAATATTTCTGCAGTAATTTTATATCAAGCCTGACAAAAAAAGACACCACCTCTGAAGGCTAGCAGGAATAAATCCAGACCAGTGAGAAACTGGTGACTGCTAGCCGTGCTGTCAATCATTCAGGTGGGAGGTGCTAGCGGTCCTGCTGAGTGCTATAGTTGCCTTGGCCTTGTTTTAGCATGCCACTGTGCAGAAAATTGCCATTTCCGCTGTGATTAAAACATATTCCTTTTGGCCATTAAAAAATACCCAGCGATGAATTTTCATCAGAATCCAAGAGCCCCGAGAAACTTTCTTCAGGGGAAATCAAAACAAACCAGAAAAAGATATCTTGTATACATGAAACTAAAAGGAAAAACATCTTTTAGGTTGAAATCAGTCCTAGATGAATAGGCAAAGAGGAAATGGTAAGAAATCCCTAGGGTTCCTCCACTGCCTCTAGGCAAGCATTCAGTATTATTTGGCAAGCCTGGTAAAATGAAGGGAACATACCGTTGCATCGTTATTAAATCTTTTAGCAGCTGAAGATGGTAAAATTTCTCATGCTACCTCAGCCTCTGGTGACTGAGGAGAAATGAAGTAATCAACCACTTTATTTAGGCCAGGACACTGACATTACTTGTTTTTGTGCTTAGTTGTTTTGTTTCATGTGGATATGGTTTGGCAGATAAATTCCTTTTCAGACCACTGATTCTAAAATCTGATTTTAAAATAAGAATTGATAAAGGTATGTTAGAATTTATCTCCTAGACAATGTCCTCCTGTGTGGGATATAATGACTAGCTTCTGGTTTGGTTCCCCAGGCATACTTGTGAAGTTGTTGGAATTTAGAGTTGACAAACTTCAGTCCTTGTGAGTTAAAATAGTTCCCTGGTAGTGACATAAGAACAGTGATAGCAGTTGTCAGGCTGATGTGCAGTGCTTCCCAAAGCCTCATTCTGGAGAATTAGAAATAATTTTCCTTAATGTATTGGACAAATTAATAATTCTTCTAGAAAGCACATTCTTGAGACATGACCTCTGCCATGTTAATCAATGACACAACCACATTCTGTTCTCAAGTCATGGACGCTGCTCAAAGTTTCTGTAGAAATGAGAGACCTCCTCTGTGTCACATACACAGTTTGTGCAGTGTAAGAGGCTACATCTCTGGGACCCGGGCTCCAGGAGTATTACTACAAAAACGGGTGATAAGAATCAAATCTCCTTTATCATCTCTGGTCTTTTATTTTTTCAGCCTGTTTCTTCTGACTCTTTCCTTCTTTTGCCTCACCTCAAGGCTAAACTGTTTGCATTTATTTGCACACGAAAATCTTTCTTATTGTCATTCAATCCACATGCTCATCTCCCTAATGGGACCCCTTCTTCTATAACCATTATGTCAGGATAAGTCGCAAGTGTCCGTTCATATTCATTCTTCCCTTAGCCCCTTGACATTCGTATAACACACTGTATGTGTATAACACAAGCACTGCACTTTCAACCAGGGTACAGGAGGTGACTAGCTCAAAACCTTCCAATATTTCTCTACATTACCTGGAGAAAACTGAAATCGTTCCACCGGCTAATGAGTCTCTCTGACATTTTACACTTTTACCCCCAACCATCACTAACTTCGTTTCTCACAACTCCTAGAACTACCTCTTTTGACTATCTTAAAATCTCTGCTCTTTCTCTTCCTCTTCTCTTAGCCAGTCTTTCTTCAGGTATTAACGGCGCCTACTTCTTCATTTCCTTTATGCTGTTTGCTTACCCATGGTTTTAGTGATGGCTGTCTTGACCTTCTCAAGTATTGTTTGCCCTCTTTAGGTTCTTATTTTTATAGTGCCTATGATCCTAGAATAAATATTTTCATATGTAGAGGGAGAATTTTTAATCTCCCACTGTGAAACATAAACTTCTTAAACTCATTTATCAGATTTATCTTTAATCTTTCTGTACCAATGTCCAGAGGTGTATCTGTCTCAGATTAGATGCTCTATCAATACTATTGAAAGATGCTTCAACCCCAGTGTACTTAGGTTCTTAGAGAGAAGAAACAATATCTTGCTTGTTTTATATAACTAGCCTCTCTTATATCATCTGGCGTATTTCTTCAGTAACTGCTTAATTTACCAGATTTAGAAGAATAATCAAAACAATTGGCTTTTAATTTTAGTTAAGAAGGTCACTATATGGATAAATGAATGAGTTTTGAAGAATTTTATGAACATTAAATAGTAAGAAGGTGAAGGAGGGCATAACAGTCTAGTTTTGGAGACAAATATGTTCTAGATGTTATAGATCAATGCTTGAAGTAAATGTGTCTCTCCATTCCCTAACAGCAGACCACCTTGGCTGTGCTCATGCATTACAGTTTTGCATTTCTTCCTTCTTCCTCTTCTTTTTCACCTATCTATACTCCAGTCCTCTTAATCTTTATACCATTCCTCTACACTGATGCCCCTGGTAGTCATATATGATAGTTTTTATTTATTGTGGAAATGGTATTCAGGATATAGTATAATATTTTTCTTCTGAGAACCCTCAGGCTAATTCTCCCCCCCCCCCACCTCAGGTACCACTAAAAACTAGTGGTTTTCTTTTCTTTCTTTTTTTTTTTTTTTTGAGACTTGTTGACTTAAAATACACTGCTTTGTTATAGCTTACTTTAATATTTTTTTTGAATGAATATCTAGGCTGTATAAACTTATTTGTGAAAATTGTCTTTAATTTCAATCAAATCCTATTGTTAGGACCTGGCAAAATGAACACTGTCCAGAAATGTATTTTAATTTATTTTCATTGACCTGATTCTCATGGCTATTTCTGGTAAGAGAAAGAAAAAAGGAAGAGATATGGAAAGGAACCAGAGGGAGAGAGGGAAGGAGGAAAAGAAAGTGACAGAGAGAGAGCAAGAGAGGGAGATGATGTCTCTGAAGCTTGAAGTCTGCAGTCATGAAGGACAGTGTCCCATGCAGAGAGAGGGGAGGGTGCCTTTGCTCCCCTGTCATGACTGATGGATGCTTTGCCTTTATCACCCCAGCTCCATATACCCTAGTACGTTTTTTCTTCTCTTACTGCCACAATTATAATTAATGATTACGGTACAGCCACTAGTGCCACACGTAGCTATTAATTTCTGGAAGCAGATTGGGGTACATGACATCTGACCTCATAGGTACCCAGGAAGAGACTCTAAAGCACACTGTATTACTTCAGCTGGAACCCGTTACCTGTCCTCCTCCCGGCTTCAGTGCTGATATCCGGCCTACTGATAACAAGCTCGTCTCGTCTCTCTCAATTTCTGACTTTTTTTTCAGTTCATTTTACAAGTTGGGAGGGATAAAATGCATTATATGGCATGTAGCTGTGTATGTCTCTCTGTCTCTCACGTGTGTGTTAAAAGTGCTAAATTTAACATGTATACAACTACCAGTGACATAGACAAGCTTTTATAATAATTACTCACTTCTTGAAACTGTCTCTGTTCCCCTTTGGTTTAGTGTGCAGGCAGGTGTGATCTCTGTGTATACAGATTTGAAACTTGAGCATGGGCTTCTTCCCTAGATAAGTTTTAGTATCCAGGAATGTATACACAAAAATTCTGATCTTATTTTCATATTAACTTGAAGATAATATGATTGGGGAGGCATGCTTTAATCGAAGCAGACATATAGAGGGGCTCTACATTAATGAGCTGATTCAGGCTGATTTTTATCATTTAGTTGTCATAAGACTACTCTCTTATTTATTTATTTATTTATTTATTTATTTATTTATTTATTTTTGAGATAGAGTCTCACTCGAGTCCAGGATGACCTGGAATTAACTCTGTATTCTCAGGGTGGCTTCAAACTCACAGTGATCCTCCTACCTAAACCTCCTGAGTGCTGGGTTAAAGGCATGTGCCACTACGCCTGGCTAGTAACACTACTCTTGACCATTAATGCAGAAATTTTAGAGAAAAGTGAGGCTTGCTAATTAATTGGTCAAAAGGTAGAGGAAATAGGAAAAATAACATATCTTTCAAATTAATTAAACTTAGATTATCCAGTAATCTGAATCATGTTGGCAGCCATTTACTTTACTTCATTCTAGCTAAGTAAATAATGTGACATCACATTGTATGCATATTTTGCTCCTAAACTAACTCAACTGTCATAAAGAGAATCAACACCTTGGTTATTGTCAAAAGTCAGCAATAAAACTTCATGGGTTAGGATGGGAAATTATACAACTTATTTTCCTTCTCCTCCTTCATACCCTAACATTTTAGAAATAGCTAATGGACCACAAAATTAGCAAAAAATTCTGGAGGAATGTTAGGACATAGGGAACAGTGGCATCACTAAGACAGACTTGTAGAAATCTGTTTTCATGAAAAAGGAGATAGGAGATGTGCTCTCCTTAAGAAGTTGACAGGGGCCTTTGTCTTGACCAATAAAAACCAAGTAGGTCCATCTTCTGGGGCAAGTAGAGGAGTCTGTACACCACCAAGGAATCCCATGCTTGAGAAACTGTGGCATTGTTTAGCCTGTACTTAGAGGACTGTCGTTTTAATAGGGTTTCAGAAATTTGCTAGAATTTTAAAGAGTTTAAAGTGTTTGCTTTGATGTTTCTTCTAATTGGTGTCATAAGCTTCCCAAAGCCACTGGATTGCTCCTTACTCATTTGTCTTTATCTCTTTGAAACAAGTCTGCCAGATCCATCCCTGAAATCAATATATATCTGAAAGATACCAGCTTTTCTGACTCTCTAAGCCCTGAGCACTACAAACTCACCAAAAGATGTTTAGGAAACCAGTGTCCATAGCAGCCACCAAATGGTAATCTAAGCCTTCAGTGCATCAATAGGAACAGATAATGAATTATTACCCCTGCCAGGGAGAGTGACAGGACAGGTGAGAATAAGAGCAAATGTTCCCAGTTGTGATGTTCAACTTCTGGCTAACAACTTGACAGGATTGAGAATCACCACGGAAATGAATATCTGGTCATGTCTGGGAGGGATTTTCTAGATTGAGGGAAGACCCACCCTAACTGTGGGTGGTTCCATTTCATAGGCCAGCTTCCTGGAGTATAAAAAGAATGCTACCTGAACATTGAGCATTCAATGCTGCCTACTTCCTCCCTGCTGAAGCAATGGTGTGAGACAGCTTTCTGCCCTGTTTCCCCACCACAATGGACTCTATCCTCTGGATTTTTAAGATGAAAGAAAAACTTTTCCTTCCTTTTGCTTCTGGTTGACTTTTCTTTGTCCTAGCAACAATAAAATAGCCGATACACCAGTGAAACATACAGAGTTCAGCCAACTAGAAGATATTTACAATTCTAATTAGTGTACTAATTGACATTTTCATGTTGGGTTCTTGATTTCTGCAGCTGAATAGCCTACTGCTTGGGTGATTTTGCTAATATTTATTACATACCTACCACCTTTTTTTAGATCTTTATGGATATTAACTCATTCAATCTTTACAAAATGTATGAAATCTATATCATGATTATCCATGTGTGGTGAGATACCTGAAATGTATTAAAATATCCTTCCCAAGTTTGCACAGCTAAGAATTTGCTAAGACTGTAAAGACTTACATCTATAACCCAATCTCTTAGTTATTACATGATATGTGGCTTAGACATGGAAAATAAAATGAGTATTATTGTGAGGAGAAAAACTTAATCAAATAAAATGTTCAATCAGAAAATTAAAGAAAACAATAGTAAAACTCAGAGGTATACGTGAGCAATTAGCCCATAACTTAGTTCAAAGGACAAGAAATTCTCAATGACATGGGAAACTGGAAGTGTAGACATAGTGATACAGCACATAAAATCTGCTGGATAAATTGAGCAAATGAAATAATAGCTCAATATAATGATTTGGAGCTATAGACAAAAAATTGACCAAAAGTTGAGCTGTTTATAATGAAAGAGTACTCACATACCATACCAGAACATTACTGTGATATTTCTAATTTTATGTGATAAAAAGAAAAGCTTAGATATTTCCTAGTAAAAAGCCAAACTTGTTTAGAAAGGCAAGAATGCCATTATCATTGAACTTCTAATCTGACATTTAAAATGAGCCATAACTCATGCTTGGAATGTGCTTACAATGAGCAAAGAACTGTCCCTATTTATTTTATTCTGATAATTTTTTGTGTTTGCTATTGATGTGGTAAATATAATGAGGTCCATGGGTAATTGTCACAATGTTAAAGATTCTGCTGTATGTCCTTTGATTATGTTACTGTTTCATACTTTCATACATCTTATTGTGAAAATTTAATTATTGAGAAGAGAAAATACATAATTTTCCATGCATAAGGTGATTCTTAAACAAGTGTACTATGCTTTTGTATTTTAAAACTAAAATTTCTTTTTTAAAAACCATCAAGCCCAGATTATTGAGCTGTTACTTTAGTTTATTTTGTGGTTAGTCCTTAGACCACATAATATAGATTATATCCATTTTTTTTTGAACTCGAACATAGATACACTTATACTTTAATGACAATTAATTATTTTTATTTTATTTTCAATAATTTTTGCTACATCCACCCTACAATCAAGATTATAATTTAATTAATATATGCAATTTGTCTGTATGAAAGATTCAGTGAGTGGAAATCTTTAATAAAGAGACATGCATGGAAAGAAACACAAACAAAGGTGATTACACAGTCTGATTAAAGTGGTGCTAAATGATGATAAATTCAGTTTTCAAATATTTTGCATGCTATTTGTTTTCAGCTGTGGACATTTAATGCCTCATTAGCTGTAGATTAAATAACTGGCTGGGAATCCAAGCTTTGCAAAAGTAAATGGCCATTATATGTAGTTGGAATTCATGCTGATGTGGAAAGAAGTTGAAATAGGAGTCACATTTAAGCTCTGGCTCTGCAGTTAATCCCTCTGTGGCCTTAAGAAAATTATTTAGTTATCCAGAAAAAATAATTTGATATTAAAAATTTTGCCCAAGCTTGAAATTGTGAGCTTCTTACAACAAAGACTACATGAAAAGAAATTGATCATTCCTCAAAGTGCTTAGGCTATAAACTGATATTCATAAAGGACTGTTCTGAACTTTCTTATACTTAAATTGAGGAAAGCATAACTGAACTGATATACAACCTGATGGAAGGCAAGGTAGTATGAAGAAAGTCAGAAATAATGGACAGTTTTTGAGAGTGAGGAGAGTAAAAAAAGAAATACTAGTTGTTTCTTCCCCCATCAATAACCAAATATCTAATGAGAACTGAAAGCAACATGTCCTTTCTCTATAGTTTTATGATAAATATCTAGATCCTAATAAAAATATAACAAACAGTAAGGAGATTTTTTGAAAAATTTTACACATATCCTCCAAAACTTAAATAATAACATATTAACTTCTCTAATTAATGAAGGACCTCTGAACAACTTTTATTACTTCTTACTGAAAGGTAGCTTTTGTGATGCATTTAAACAATGAATAAAAAGTGGCTTGGGGCTACATCATGTAGTTGAATGTCATAGGCACTTCTTTATTGGTGCAAAAAGTAAATGATCGGGAGAAAGGGGCTGGATGAGGATACCACACAGAGAATGTCTGTAGCACTGACCATTTATAGCAGATAGAATAATGAAAAGCTATATGTGAATTCATGATAAGTACTTGGAGTGTTAGATTCTAAAATTTAATTTAATATTTTAAATTGAGATTTCACAAAATGGTTTCTCTTTCTTGTATAATGATAAAATGAAGTAACTTAATATACTCCAACTTAAATATTAATGTGATAATTTCAATAACTGGTTTTCAGAATTGTACAAAATTAATATGGATCAAACAGATTTTTTGGGTTTACTGCTGCATTATGTCTTAACCATAACCCAACTCATGTTCTTATACTGTTTCTTATGTGGCACATTTCCAGAAGAATTATCGTTAAACTAATGTTTCTCTAGTAAATACTTAAGAATAATCTAATTTGCAATTTGGTACTTAACTTATAGTGATAATTGCCTCTTAGGAAGAGACATATTTAATTGTAATCAAAGAAGATCCTCTTTCTCTTGTGCAAATAACTTCTCCCATGAAATCCATGACATATTTAAACACACTGAGCAACAAGAATAATAGAATGGCCAACTGAAATTCCTCTGAGTTGATTTGTCATTGGCCATGAAGTTATCCACTCAAGCAAACAATACGCAAGTGTATTTCACTTAGAGAAATGTTTTGTTTTACACTTTTTAAAAATATAAATTAACCTATCATTTCCTGCTTGACAGTTTTTGTAGTGAATAAAGTGGTGTACAAGTTAGTTGCATGTGTTTTGTTAATTATTCATAAATGGGATATCTGTAGCATTCCTCTATTTAAATATCTGTTCTTGTGCATCTCATTGATTATAATTTTTGTTTCTTTAAACATTCTTGACATACTCTATGTTAGGCAGAATTCAGCAGATATGTCCTCAAGATTTCCATTCTTGCTTACAATCAAATACTACTGTACTGCTTTGAGGCTTCTTTATTTTTTTTTTTCAAATCAGATAAATTAGTCTGTATTCTATGGATAGGATCAACTTAAGCCCATGAGTCCTTAAGAGTAGAAAGCACAAGAATCAGAGGGAAATATGGAAGAAATGAGACAGAAGGGATTTCACAGATTTAAAGGCTAAGAAGGAGAGCTCATTGCTGGTAATGAAATGGAAATTTTGTGGTACCTTGCCCATACAATAATATGCCAATGCACCAACAAATTCAGAGTACTCAAGATTCTTGTCTTATGAAATTAAAGAATTAGGATCCAAAGACCAGAGGGTAAAGTTTAGAGAGTCTTAATTAAAGAGAAGGAAAGAGAAGAAATTGCCGAGAGCTCCAGGCATATGGAGGGCAGGAGGGGTTGAGAGCTCATTTGGGAGTAAGGGGATGTGGTCTCCCCTCATCTCAGCCCAGGGGAGTGAAGCTTACCAGAACCTCAAAGTTGTACAGCCAGCCAAGAGAGGGGCTTGGCCCCTGGCATGCATCTACTTGTAACCTTATTGTAGTGGCTTCACCTTCAGGTGAACGAGAGCGAGGGCTGATTGGTCTGGGCTAGGGACTGACTCAGGGAGAGGCTAGCCATGATGCCCAGTTCTGGGGGATGACCTTGACCGGCCACAATATGAGAATTAGATTTAAATTCTAGGAAAGGGGCCTTCCCTCCCAGGATGGGCTCAGGTTGTTTGTAGAGAAACTCATCCAGGGAACTCCTTTAGGCAAGAGTTAAGAAGTCAGATCATCCTTTAAGCTCTATAAAATTGGAGATTGCAAGAGTGGACACTTTTTTCACTTTTGGAGCCCAGTCACCCTAAAGTACCTCACAAAGTTACCTGACTCCCTCTGTGTACATTTGAATATGGAGAGGGAACAGAGGCATGTCCTGTGTGTGGGTAGCCTCTGGAAATTAAGCATTACCCCTGGTTGACAGCCTTGGGGAAGGGAGCACTGCAGTCCTAGATAAGGTAGAATTGAACACAAGTAATAGCCCACTGAGTGTGGAAATAAATTATTCTCTCTCTGTTTTTTTTTTTTTTTAAAGAGCCAGCATAGCCACTATCTTGTTTATTAAATTTTTAATATGGCGTGTTTGGGTGTGTGTTGGGGCGGGGCAGTGTATGCACTCTCCTGTCTTCCCTTGCTCCCTGTGGTGGTCAGAGCAGAACATCAGAATCCCGCTCCATCACTCTTTCAAGCAGTCTTGCTTTAAGCTGGAGTCTCTTCACTGGTTTCAGGGCTCAGGGGGCTCAGGTCTCTGCTCCACTGTGCGACAGGGTTTCCAGTCTCAGGAGGCCATGCCCAGCTGTTGATGTGAGAACTGGGGATTTAAACTCTGGTCCTCTCGGGCCCTGTCAGGTCCTCATACTTTCTCAGGAGCCACCCTCAACCACTGGCATCTCTTCAGCCCTAGCCAAGGTCTTGGTTTGGCTGTTTCAGCCACAGAGCAAAGCTTTCAGCTGAACTCACTCAGGCTTCTGACCTACAGAAAGGGAGAAAGGTGACATAGGAAATTTGAGTTGTTTTCAGCTGTTAAATGTATGGTGACTTTTTTTTTTAAATTTTTTTATTTATTTGAGAGCGACAGACACAGAGAGAAAGACAGATTGAGGGAGAGAGAGAGAATGGGCGCGCCAGGGCTTCCAGCCTCTGCAAACGAACTCCAGACGCGTGCGCCCCCATGTGCATCTGGCTAA
Organism: Jaculus jaculus; assembly: GCF_020740685.1. Lineage (NCBI taxonomy): Eukaryota > Metazoa > Chordata > Mammalia > Rodentia > Dipodidae > Jaculus > Jaculus jaculus. The sequence continues at coordinate 8,983,415 of NC_059119.1, read as the reverse complement.
CGTGGGACCGAACCTCGAACCGGGGTCCTTAGGCTTCACAGGCAAGTGTTTAACCGCTAAGCCATCTCTCCAGCCCCATGTATGGTGACTTTTTATGGCAGTAATAGCAAAAAGTGCAAAAAATGGTAGACGCATTAGTCAGAACTTTTGTCCAGTATATTTCCAGGATTATTAAAAGAAGATCCTAAAATAATCTTTTTAGGTAAAATTGGTTGGGTTTAATCAGCTTTTTGTTGTTGTGACAAAATACCTCAGAAATTCAGCCCTGAGGACAAAGGACTTGTGCCTTACTTTCAGAAGTTTCCATCTACTGCTGGATGGCTCTGTGGCTTTGGGTTGAGGCCCTGCAGAAGGTGGTGGCAGTGAACATGTGTTGTGGGGAAAAGCTTCTCACTTCTTGGGGGGCAGGAGGGACACAGCCCAGGGGTAGCTTTTCAGACTTTCTTCAAGGACACACCCCAAGGCCCCACTTCAGTTTCCAACACCTCCCAGTAATCCATTTGGCCATGAATTCATCAATGGATTAACCCATAGATAAGGCTAGAGTGATTATGATGCCATTACCTCTCAACAGTGTTCCATGGAGGACCAAGCCTGCAACATATGAGCCTTCGGGGGACATTCCAAGTCTAATTTAGAACAGGCATCATCTGGGCCTTGCATTATTCCTCAAATTACTCAATTTTCTATACTGGAAACGTCCCTCTTTCTTTCTTTCTTTCTTTCTTTCTTTCTTTCTTTCTTTCTTTCTTTCTTTCTTTCTTTCTTTCTTTCTCCCTCCCTCCCTCCCTCTCTCTCTCTCTCTCTTTCTTTCTTTCTTTTTAAGGAAACCTCAGGATTTTTCATGTCATTTCTTTCCTTCTGCCATTTTCTACCTACCCTGACTACCTTGCTATCTACATTTATGAACCTCAGCATTCTGTATCTCCAGGGGTTTTATGACTGAAAAATAATAAACTATTTAATTAACTGTACACTGACAGTAATTTAAAGATTAATCCTCTTTTACTTCTTTAATTGCTTTTATCACAGCTTTGGAGGAGCATACTAAAGTTGAATGTTATTTAAAGAGCCTTCTGGGGAAGGCATGTGCCTCTCCCATGTTACCTTTCACCCAATACTCCCTTAATTCAACTCAGAACAGCTGTCAGAAGCCTGGTGCTATGGATAAACATTAGAGTTCAGTGAAGGAATGGCAAGTTTCTATTGTTTATCTTTTTTTTTTAAATTTTTTTGTTCATTATTTATTTATTTATTTGAGAGTGACAGAGAGAGCAAGAGAGAGAGAGAGAAAGAGAGAGAGATTGAGAATGGGCATGCCAGGACTTCCAGCCACTGCAGACAAATTCCAGATGTGTGCACCCCCTTATGCATCTGGCTAACGTGGGTCCTGGGGAACCAAGCCTCGAACTGGGGTCCTTAGGCTTCACAGGCAAGCGCTTAACTGCTAAGCCATCTCTCCAGCCCTATTGTTTATTTTTTAGTTTACATTTCTTGTGTCATTATCTGATATCATAAATGACCTGCCTTAATAATTTATTATGATATTTTTCTATACCAAGAAGACTCTATAATAATGCATGAATGCCCATATTGACTCCAAATGTTTAACAAAGGAAATGATACAAAATAACTGAGTTACCCTGTCTTTCAGATTATTTAATGTCCTATCAAATATTTAAATTTCATGATGTACTTAGAATATTGAAATATATCCAAACTATGTATAATACCTGAGGCTTAAAAATGTTCCACCATTAAAAAGCAAACAAATGGCTCATTTAGATAATCCTGTGAGCCTGTTTTCATCCATGCAATGTGTTTTTAATGTAGTTAAAATGTCTAATTTGAGAACCTTCTGCACAGAGCTATATGATAATTTAAATAAATTATACATTATATATGTACATATAATTTTAGTCAGGGAAAAGTCATAGGAATACATTTTGATCTGTCTGTAAAGGACTTACCATTTGTGAGAATGGAAAGACATTCCTCTTAAAGAAACCTCATTTTGTAATCATATATTTATCTGTAGTAATTTCTGTGATCACTATGTGAAAAACAGCATGATATTCTGAACCCAAAACATGGTCATTATTTTAGTTCTGATCTTAGAAATTTACATAGTTTCAAAACTTATCTATTCAGTGAAGATAATGGGAATTGCAGTACCTATTTCAAAGACATTTTGTGTGGATTTAAATAGTACATGTTTGTTATCATACACTTATATCTTATAATATACATTGGGGAATGTATCTACACACATAAAATGTAGTAGATGAGAATTAAGAACCCAGTCTGAGAATTACATAAAAAGTATGTCTGTTTAGAATTTCCACTTGTGAAAATGGAAAAATGGAAGGAGGATCCTCATTCTAAAAGAACATCAACTTGTAATCCTATTTCTTTCTTTCCTCATTCATGCACATATTCAGTGCATGTATATTCGTATGCATATGCTTATATGGTACTCTATTTTTCTAGTGTCCTAAGAAGAATGTTGGCTGTTCCCTCCATTACTTACCCCTCTGTTTTTCTTGAGAAAAAGCCCACTGATTCTGGAGCTTAACCGCAGTGACTCTCTAATCTCTGTTCCCTAGAGCACTGGGGTTACAGATGTGAGTGGCCATGCCCAGCTGCTTATATGCATATAGTGGGAATTGAATTCAGTGGTCACAGGCCTCCTGGGGCACTTGTACTTTACTGGAAGCACAATTAACTGATGAGCCATCTCTCCAGCCACTATTTTTGCAGTTATATTTCTCATTTTATTTCTCTATATAGGTTCCCTTTACATCATCTGTTCTTTACTGCTGCTTAATGAAATAGCTATTTTTTCTTCATTTTTTATTTTTATGTATTTATTTGAAAGAGAAAGAGAGAGAGAGAGGAGAGGGAGAGAGAGAGAAAATGGGTGCACTAAGGCCTCCAGCCACTGCAAACAAACTCCAGACACATGTGCCACCTTGTACATCTGGCTTACTGGGCCTGGGGAATTGAACCTGGGTCCTTAGGCTTTGTATGTAAGTGCCTTAACTGGTAAGCCATCTCTCCAGCTGAAAGCCTATTTCTTACTGAGAAATTGGTAAATTAAGAATTTGAAAGGAAGTCTGACTGTATGTCTTTATTAGAGAAAGCTTACAAAACAATCTGCAAACCTGAGCTGAAGGGTGAGCAAAAGACTTATGATCCTGTATGTGTTTAAATTCGACTGTGAACAAAAAGCAAATGGTGTCAGCTGCCAGTCGAACAATGTAATTACCTCTGTGGAGCTTTGATGACCTACAACTGAGAGTGTAATTATGGGATTACCCATAGGTATCTATAATGTTTTTGGAAGTTTAAGACATATGGTTATAAAAACATAAACTACCATTGTGAAGGAGTAAGGGCCACATGAACACACTGGACTCATATGTGATAGCAAGAAATGCAACTAGCTGACCATTAAGCCATATTGAGCAGAGAAGGATTTACGGATCATTCAAAAGAGACTTTTGAAATGTAAAAGAAATGGGGATGCAATCAGAATGAGCCAGCATAGAGTTATTAAACAACAAAAACAACAAAATAAACTGAAGAGACCAGACTTTTTTCTTTGCTTGGGTCATTAGGCTGTTCGAGAATAGAAGACAGCCAAGATACCTGGATTGCTATAAGACATTGGTCAAGGTCAAATGAACCAATATAAGAAATATGGATTGCATGCAAAGACATGTGTAGTGAGTCTCAACAATGACAGAGTGAATTATTATTTGCCAAAGTATAGTGAGGAATGCCTTAATGTGGAATTTAGAGATTATGTACAGGATGACATTCTTAGCCGTGTTGTCTTCAGCATTGTTCCTACAAGATCCTGACACAAGCAGTCTAGATAATAGGACACAACATTTGCAAATAATCAGCGCTTCAGAGAATAATGAGTATATTATTTTTCAAAATACGGGCAGGCAGGAATAAACAAAATACATCAAAGGCAGTTTTATCAGGGATACGTTTAAACTTGTGTTCTCATAATTTAAACAAAACAAAATCTACTGCTCTCTGAAAATGAAAACCACTCCAATATACTAGAAAGTTCATGGCAGTGGTTATACTTTTCAGGAAGTGGAACACACTGTAGTACTCTTTATAGATGTTTTTAAAACATATAGTCTTGGCGTGGTGGTGCTGCCTTTAATCCCAGCACTCAGGAGGCAGAGGTAGGAGGATTGCCATGAGTTTGAAGCCACCATGAGACTATGTAGTGAGTTCCAGGTCAGCCTGGGCTAGAGTGAAACCCTACCTAAAAACAACCACAGCAACAAAAATAAAACTATAATTGTAATAGGAATTAATAGTACTATGCTATTGCTAAAATCACCACTGTCCTACTGTGTTTTAATATTTCACTGTTGTTCAACCATTTTTCAATTTCTGTCCCTTATAAGAGAGTTTGAATCCTTTTTGCCTAAACACTTCCCTGGCAAAATGTTAATACCACAGATATGTATTAACTGTACCTATACTTTGTACAAATCTGTGCTTTAGTCATACAAAAGAGCAAGATTTCCCCCACCAACTTGATTTTCAGTCTTAGGGTGATCATTTGACTGAAAATTCATGGGCTTCATTAATGGGGAATATTCCAGAAGGAGGAAAAGAATATTCAGCTTTTCTTAGCAGTATTTAAAGTAATGTGTTCAATTCTGAATTTCACAGAAGACATATTTCAAAACTGGATGCTTTATCAAAACAGAGTGGCATTGGGCTGGAGAGATGGCTTAGCAATTAAGGCATTTGCCTGCAAAGTCAAAGGACCTTGGTTCAATTCCCCAGGACCCATGTAAACAATATGCACAGGTGGCATATGTGTCTGGAGTTCGCTTGCAGTGGCTCAAGGCCCTGGTGCACACATTCTCTCTCTCTTTCTTTTACTGTCACATAAATGATCAATAAAATATCAAAAACAGAACAAGAGACTGGAATGACATGAAGAATTTGGAAAGGCAAAGCATGATCAGTAAGAAGGAAATTACTCTAACGGGTGCTTAGGCCTGTAGAAATGGTTTAGTGGTTAAGGCACTTGCCTGCAAAACTAAAGAACACAGGTTCTATTCTCCAGGACCACATAAGCCAGATGCACAAGGTGGCCCATGCATCTGGAGTTTATTTGCAGTGGCCAAAGGCCGGCCCTGATGTGTCCATGCTCTCTCTCCCCTGCTCTCTCTCTCAATAAAATAAAATGAAATAAAATAAAATAAAATATGTAAAGGGTCCTTATTCCTACCTTCACAGATATGAGAAGCTACTATATGGGAGTAGAGGTCTAGTTACTGAGCAGTTTCTTAAGGAGCTATATTTTAGCCATATATTAATTATTTAGTCCAAAGTATCCAAAGCTATGAAGGGTTGTTTTATCAGTAAAATTAGAATCATTTTCTCTCCCTCTCCCTCTTTCTCTGACAAATAAATAAATAAAAATAAAATATTAAAAAATGTTTCTCTTGTCATTATAAAAAAGTCACTCCTCTTGTGATTGGTAAATTTAGGGTCTTCAGATTGTGTTTAAATTATGTGGTCTAGTTGGTGGTATAGTGTTGATTGATATTATAAAAAAATTTGAGATGTAGCAGGGCAAGAGTATCAAGGGATTTCATTATATTATTCAATGTCAGTCCTATAAATATTCATTGAAAGTGTCTGGGAGAGATTAAACTTTTGATAAGTATTCAATAGGATAGAGGATAAAGATTAACCTTTTATATAAAAGAGTGACCTTCTATATATGATAAAAATTTGATATAAATATAAAATTATTACTGAAGACATATTTGGTAGAAAAATTATAGGTGAATTACTATGTTAAAATGATTGCACAAGTTCTAATATTAAGTTAAAGAGAGCAAAAGATTAATCAGGAAAGAATGTTCCCAATTAACATGACTGTTGGAGTCAGGTTAGCATTGCTGGCACACATCAGTGGACCAAGAGCAGGTTTTAGAAAAAAGCAAACAAACAAAGCGGCTTGAGGGGAAGCTCCATAATGACAGAGGCAAACAACGGCATGAGCAGAAGGTGGACAACACCCCCTGGCCAACATAAGGTGGACAATAGCAACAGGAGAGTGTGCCCAAACACTGGTAAGGGGAAACTGGCTACAATACCCATAAACTCACCTCCAACAATACTCTGCCTCCAGGAGGCATTACTTCCAAATCTCCATCAGCTGGGAACCGAGTATTCAGGACACCTAAGTTTATGGGGAACACCTTAATCAAACCATTGCAGTGACAGAAGAAGTAGCACAAGTCTGTCCACCCAGAAAGCATGTTTTGTTATCTAGAAGTAATCTTTATAAAAGAAAATTGTGCCAGGCATGGTGGTGCATGCCTTTAATCCCAGCACTTGGGAGGCAGAGGTACGAGGATTGCTGTGAGTTCAAGGTTACCCTGAGACTACATAGTTAGTTCCAGGTCTGCCTGGGCCAGAGTGAGCCCCTACCTCAAAAAAGCAAAATATATAAATAAATAAATAAAAATAAATAAAATTGAAATTTATATGATAGGAAAAACTCTTAATTTTCATGTAGAATTCTATAAACACCATGTGTGTGTGTGTGTGTGTGTCTAGTTCTAAAGTACACAGTATTGCATATTTTCCTCTACTTAAACAGCCACTGATCACAAGATTTTGAATTTGTGTACAACTTTGAACTCTGATTTTTGCTATTTTTTCTAAAATTCCGTCAACCTCATCAGTGGAAAATTATGGGTGAAAATACCCATCCTTCTAGAATTTAGTGTCCAATAGAGAAAGTGATAACTATAACAAACCAGAGAGATAAAAAAGATACCTACATGTATTTATATGTAGAGTATCCAGTGGTGATGGGTGTAAAAAGAGTGGACACTGTCTCAGGACTAAGTGGATATCATTTTTTTTATGAGACTAAAGAGGCAGGGGACGAAAGAAAATACTCGGGACAGTTTTGGAGGGTGTGGTCTTACACAGTGGGAAGAGTGAGCACCGAGCTATAGAAGAGGGACAGAAAGGGATCTGCTGGCTTGGGGGCTCTTGGGTATCGTGATAGCAGAGCCACTCAGACAGACTGCCACATGATGAGAAAGGTGGAGCCTGGAATGTTGCAACTTTAAGCAAATAGATGCCAGAGATGGCTGGCACAGCACCGGAAGTTAGGAAGAGGCAGAAGTGAGAAATGCAGTCAAGTTGTTTGGCCCCTTGGGGGGGGGTACCTTGTTATTGTAGCCCTAAGAAACTTACACAGTAGTCCTCTCATATCCACTCAGATATATGTAGACAGCACACACACAGAGACACAAGAAGAATACATACGCTTTACAGGCAAAGCATCATTTTTGAACTAAATTCTTTGAAGCTGTGTGCCGTTTTCACAAGTTAAGTTCCGGGTTGAGTTGTAAATCTCCCAAATGTTGATTTAACTGCTTAAGATTTTACTAAGAAGAAGACAAGTGGAGGCATTAAGTGTCTTTATTTACTATCCTTTGCATCCCCCTGGGAACATTTGCCCATTTGGCAAATTCTCTGGATTTCACATTGATTTTTCTTCAATGATGAAGGCTTTGGTAGCAACCTTGTGGTTATAAATGTGCAGGTCTCTAGCAGTGGTGGGCATTATGTATATAGTGTTTGTTTTGTGCACACTTCTTATAACTTCAGACTGACCAAATTGTTCAATGTCAGGATTTCATAATATTTATACATATTACTATACATATTCAGTTGGTTCATAAATAATTGTTTCAGTATGGAATATATATGAGGAACTGTGTTAAAATTTTGTCAAATTTTATGTGTGTGTGTGTGTGTGTGTGTGTGTGTGTGTGTGTGTGTGCCAGACACTCTTGCTACCTCAAATGAATGGCAATCCTATTTTATATAGGTGGCAGGCCAGCAGGCTTTGCAAGCATGAATTTTTAATCACTGAGTCATTTCCAGTCATAACAATCACTAAATTCTAATAAAAGCACTGTAGAAACTTGCTAATTGATGCAACAAATATTAGTTGTACTAAGCCTTAGAAAAGGGAATCAGGGCTATGGAACCTTGACACAATGGAGGTTACATTTGAATGGGCAAGAGGCAATGCGTTCAGTAAGCCAGTGAGGATATTAGATGGAGAGAGAAGCTCTGGAGGAGGAAAAGAACAGGGTGGTTGTAGACACTGATTTTAAGTAGGTGGGTCCTTGGGGACGAATGCCATTTGATTAAAATGAAGTTGGTGAAGAAGTCTTATTTGTGGTTGAGGAAAACATACCCTGGGAAGAAGAAATGTTAAGGGCACATGCCCTAGGGACAGTTATGTATTAAATATTGAAGGAATACTCATGGTAGTTGATGAAACAATGAAAGTTGGGGAAATGTTTGGGTCAGACAGAGGAAGAGGCACCAGCTGGGCTTTGCAAATCATGGTAACGACCTCGATTCTTACTACATATAAAAGAAACACATTGCAGAGTTAGAGTAGGTGAATAATTTGATTTGACTATATTTTAAAATGTGATAGCATTGGCAAATTGGAAAATGCTTATGAGGAATAATCGGAACAACTGAGTACACATGGAGGCCAGACTGTGGGCGGGAGCGACAGGGAGGGAGCAATTCAGACTTCTTCTTTTTCTAGATTGTGGTCCTGAAGGACGGGGAAGAGGGAAATAATTGTATGCTGAGCATATTCTGAAAGCACAACTGTCTGGATTACTGCATAATGCATGAAAATGTACAGAAGATAGAGGGAGATCTGGCTCCAGAGATTTGAGCAAAACAACTAGACCAGTAGTTGCAACATGAAGAAGATGTAGGAGGAGCCTTGTTGTTTAGGAGAGTCATGAGTTTATTTAAATTGCCAACTAGACAGCTACGTTCAGGCTTCAGTGCACATTTGAGAGTTATATTTAAAGGAATGATATTGCTTATTATTAGTAAATTAGTGAGAGTAGCTGGACAGAGGTTATATCCAAGAACTATGCCCTACACCAATGCAATGATCAGTAGGAAAATGCATTAGTAAGCTTTTAACCCCACTCTTTATTGAAATACTGGTTATAATTAAATTAACTTATAAAATATTTTGGGGTGGCTTATTATTTTGAGGTTCTGTGATCCATTAGCCTTATCATTTTGCACCTGCTACGAGGCAGCACCTTGTGGTATTGGAACAAATCGATTACCTCATCATCCCAGAAGAGAAGATGAAGGAGTTAGAGCCCCACACACCCTGATGAGCCAAGGAATTCCCCCAGACCCTACCCGTTGAGTTTTCAGTCCATCTGTCTCAATGGCACTGGCTTGGGGATCAATCCATTAGCACATGGGACCTTTGGAGGATAATCAGAATTCAAATTATAGTGAAGATAAAAAGGAATGACCCAAGGAAACTTGTGTGAAGTCAGGAAATCTTAAAACTAAACAGAGCTGAGATTATAAATTCAGGGATTTGGGGTGATGCCATTTTCATTGCCCATTTCCATGGCCTTTTCTACATCTCTACATTTGATGAGAATGGCCAGTAGTCTGCATCGTTTCAAAGCCCTCATCCAGTCCTAGAAAAAATGTTTGAGCACTGTCTAAGGAACCCCAAGAATGCCATATTATTTCAAGCAACAAATACGATACAACAGCTAGAATCTTAAGTATAACTGAGGAAGCCGGGCTTGGTTGCACACGCCTTTAATCCCAGCACTCAGGAGGTAGAGGTAGGAGGATTTCTGTAAATTCAAGGCCACCCTGAGACTACATATTGAATTCCAGCTCAGCCTGAGCTAGAGTGAGACTCTACCTACAAAAAAAAAAAAAATAAATAAATAAAAAATAAAAAAATAAAAACAAACTATGACTGAAGAAGATAGGTAGTAAATATTCATTTTTTCTTGTTAGTGGTTTATTTCTTGTTTAGTGTTTTTTTTTTTTTTTTTTTTTTATTCTTTTCAGTCAGGGTCTCATTTTATAGCACCTTTTTGCTCCAAGTTGGAGATCTTCCTATCTTAGCTTTTCAAGTGCTGGGAACATAGGCATTTACCACCATGTCTGGTAGTACTTATTAGTAGTCTTATTATGCATGGTAAATATGCAAAGCCCATTGTAAATGATACATCTTTGTATATTCATTGCTTATCTTGTTGTTCTGACCTAACAGATGGTATGAAGCAATTTAAAAGGGGGAAAGGAATACTTTGACTAATGATTCTGAGAATACAGCCCACCATGGCAAAGGAGTCATGGTGGTGGGATGAGCTCTCATCTGCAATTCTAGGAGGCTTTTTGCTGACACCTTTGTGGATCCTTGCTGGCGCACACCTTTAATCTCAGCACTCGAGAGACAGAGGTTGGAGGATCGCCTTGAGTTCCAGGCCAGCCTGGGAGTGCAGAGTGAATTCTAGGTCAGCCTGGGCTAGAGGGAGACCCTATGTACTTAAAAAAAAAAAAAAAATCAGAGAAAAGGAAATACTGGTATGCAAGTTGCCTGATTTTCCCCTTTTATTCAGTATTGGACTCCAGTCACTGGGATGGTGCACCAGTGTTCAGGGTGGGTCTGCCTTCCTCAGCTAAGCTTCTGTGGGTGTGTTCTCATAGACAAACTCCTATTTGGCCTCACTAATGCCCTAGGCATTTATTGATCCATTCAAGTTCACAATGAAGATAAGAAATCATTTTATGTATTATATTCCCCATTTTTTCCAGGTAAAAGAGGATTTAATTCCAATGAAATTTACTTTCTAAAGTTCACATAGCTCCTAAGTTAGAGCTACTTTTTAACCCAACTATTTTCTACTATATCTATATCTATATCTCTCCATCCATACTACTCTGGCTCTGACTAAGAGAAAAGGTATTACTTGAACTACTGCAAAAGCAGCATTGAAAAGTATAATAAAATCTGCAGTAACTTTTTTATGGAAGAAGCAAATTCTTCATGTGGCTATTTCTTATATTTAATAAAAGCCAATGTCATAAAGCTAGATTATGGCTCACATCATAAAAATAACCTGCTTGAACACCTCATTTAGAAGGACTTTATATGCATTTATATATTCTCTTATCAAAGCCCTTTTGTAACAAACCACCTGTTTCTGAGATAGCAATATGGTCAGTGCCATCCATAAGATAGGGAGGCTTGTATCATATTACAAGTTAGGCTAGCTCCCTGCCTCCAGAGTCAGAAAACAGTTATTTAAGAGAACTATGTAAATGATCTACAGGAAGAACACTTTGAGATCAAGGTAGGCAGCGAGCGATAGAGAGAATAAACCCCGTCCTCTCTTCCTTCAGCCAGTCATCACTCATCTGTTGTGCGGGTGTGTTAATTATTTTTCTCACTGCTTTGACAAAATACCTGGCCAATGCCACTTAGGGAAAGGATTTATTTTGGGCTCAGTTTGAAAGGAACAGCAGGGGAATAAAGAATGCCTGGTCACATGGTGTTCCCAGTGAAGAAGCAGAGGGGCGAATGCTGGTACACAGGTCACTTCCTTGGTAGTCATGGTGGATATTCCCTTAGTTAAACAACCTCACAGTCATTCCCAGAGGTGTGTCTCCATGGTAACATAAACTCCAATCAAGTAGATGAGGATTTACCATCACAAGCCTGGCCCTTGTCAAGTTGACACTTGACATTCCTTCCCATCTTACCTTTCCACCCTTGACATCCATATGCTCAGAACCATCTTGTAATATACAAATGCATCCAATTCCAACTTCATTATCTTACTAGTTTCAACGATGTTCAACAGTTCAGTGCCTCTTCTGAGACTCAAGGCAGTCTCATTATTGTGGGCCCATACTTCCAACACACAAAGGCATGGAACGAAAATTTACAGTTCAAAGGATGGAGGAGACATGGCCAGGATAGAACGAGCAAAACCGAAAAGCAGAAGAAACACTAAATCCTCAGTCCCCATGTTGGGTATCTGGGCTCTTGTTGACATTATCTAAATTCCAACTGCCTTGGGAAGTCCTGCCACTTTGGTTCTGTTGCCTGAATCGCACATAGCTTCTCTCTGGGGAGGGCTCCACTCCGTTGACATGCCTTTACTTGGCAGATGTCCCACATAGTCCTTGCGTCGCTGGCATAGTGCAGTCTTGATTGCAATGCAGACTTCCTTTTCACAGCTTCACACGATGTCTTTATAGGGAGTCCCTACAGGAATCTGGTCCTGTTACACATTTCCTGGCCTCAGTGGCATTCTGATCTTTCATGCCAATGTCCATGACTCCAGCACTCTTGCATTTTGCATACCTGCAAAATTAGTACCATGTTGGTGAAGAAGCCACGTTCTGCTGACTACCTGGGCTATAGCTTGGCCCAATTCTACCCAAGTGGAAGTGGCCTCATTGCATGTTGCCAGGTGAACCTGTGTAAACATATCCCTAGACACCTGGTTGTAAGTGGGGAGCCTCTTTGGTGATGTCATCAGTTCATTCTCCTTTCAAGGCATTTTTATAATCTGGAGTCTTGTTTGCTTATATCACATAACATGTTGTTCAATACCAAATATTTTGTTGTAAAGGGCATAACTTTGATCTCTTTTGTGGTAGAATATATAATCTTTGTATGCATATGCATCATATTTTATTTATTCATTTATTTATCCTGGATACTCTAGTCTGATTCCAGTGTTTGGGTATTGTGAAAAATGTTGCGATGAACACGCCATGTAGATGTCTATTGTAAATTGACTGAGAATCCCAGGAGCAATATAATTAAATTTTGTGGTTGAATTTTTTTTTTTACAGCCTCCACTTTGATTTCTATAGTGGCTGTACTAATTTATACAGCGTATAAATGTTATTTTTTTCTCTTATGTCCATCCTCACCAGCATTTTTAGTTTAATTTTAGTTTTCTTTTTTTAAATTTTTTTTTGTTCATTTGTATTTATTTATTTTTGAGAGTGACAGAGAAAGAAGCGGATAGGGAGAGAGAGAGAGAATGGGCGTGGCAGGGCTTCCAGCCATTGCAAATGAACTCCAGACGCGTGTGCCCCCTTGTGCATCTGGCTGACATGGGTCCTGGAGAATTGAGCCTCCAACCAGGGTCCTTAGGCTTCACAGACAAGCGCTTAACTGCCAAGCCATCTCTCCAGCCCTATTTTAGTTTTCTTGATGATAGTCTTTTTTTTATTGTGGTGAGATGGAACCTCACCATGGAACCTTTAGATTTGCATTTCCCTAATCTCTAAAAATGTTGTATATTTTTACATGTAATAATTGCCTATTTATAATTTTTCTTTTGAGATATGCCAGGTGGGATCATCTTCCCTTTTATTGATTGCATTATATGTTCTGTACTCTGTAGTTTTTTTTTTTTTTTTTTTTTTTGCATATGTGTGTGGAGTATGTATGTGCATAGTATGGGCTTGTGTAGAGTACTGTGGTGTATTGTGTACGGGGTGTGTGTGTGCGTGTGTACTGATGCACATGTGCTCTGTTCCTGTGTGCAGAGGCTGGAGGAGAGCTCCAGGTGGCCTTCACTATTGCTCAGTTAATCACATGCTCTCTTGAGATAGGGTCTCTTCCCGAGCCAGGAGCTGCAGATACTTTTTTAAGTCCTTTATAAATTATGGATATTAATCCTCTGTCAAATGAAGAGCTGGCTTTGGTTTTCTCCCATTCTGTGGTATGCTCTTCACTCTGGTCCTTGTCCCCTTTGTTGTTGGTTGTTTCTAATTGTGACATCCTACTATGCTAAACAAACAGGCAGACAAAGAAGTATATGAGCACAATTACCCACCTCACTGCGGAACGAGAGGGAGGACACAGGAATTGAAAAGCATTCTCTGAGGCAGAGTAAGACCCACACTCAAAAATCTGCTGCCTAAAGCCTGTAGAAAATTTAAACCACTTCAGGAAAGTGGGTTGCCAAATCTGGGCTCAGCATCAGATAGATCACAGAACAGAACCTATTGGCATCAGGTCCATGTAGCAATCATTACTTTCTATACACAGCTTCCTCCTGCTGGTCTCTTTTGGGAAGGAGACAGCAAAGAACGTCTTCTTAGAGGTGGCACTGTGCCAGGAGACACTGACCTCTGTTCAGGGAAAAGTCTCAAAAATCTCTTCTTTGAGCTCTTCCCATAAATGTGCATGAGAGTGATGAATCGTTGGGAAATTTAGATCATCTTTTAAAAGCTTCCAAAAGGATACTTTTTGCAAGAAACAGTTTTAGAATTGTCAGAAGGAAATTTCCTTGCACTTGGGAGGTGTTAAATTGTAAACAGAAATGATTTATTTTTTTCCCCCTCTCTCTCTCTTTCTCCACCCCCATCTGAATTATTAGAACCCTTGAAGCAATTGGAAGCCAAACTCCAGTAGTCTTGGCATAACATTATTTCTTATCTGTTATATACAAATATTGTTGTAGCATGGATCCAAATGCTTTATGTATCTGCCAACATTCTTGCTCTGTGGGAAAAATGAAAACATGGCTCTTTATTGTGGGTTAATAAAATGCACACACACAAGGATCTCTGAGTTAGAATGCTACCTGGGCTTTCAGTAGGCCACCTAGTCTTCCTGGCACCCTGGTCTGAGCTCCTACCCCCAAACCCTGATTCTGAGCTCACACATTTCACTACTACAACCAACTGTACTTCTGATGGCTGCAAGCATCATTGTTCCCAAATGAAACCTGCCTCCTCACAGCTTCTGCATGTTGGTTTTAATTCTGTTTCCTTAAGCTACATGATATTAGAGTCTAACTCCTTATCCATATGGCAAGTGTTTAAGTGTTAAAGTAATACTGATTGAGGCAAAAATCCCCTCTGAAGTGGGATTGTTCTGCCATGTAGTAGTTGTACATTTTTTCTTTTCTTTTCTCTCTTTTACATTTTTTTTCTTTTTTGAGAAATGTCCATTTTGTTTTCTATAGTAGCTGCACAAGCAAATTGGCTCCAACAATATGTGTAAGATACTCTTTATCAGCCAGCATCGTGGCACATACCCTTAATCCCAGTACTTGGGAGGCAGAGGTAGGAGGATTGCTGTGAGTTTGAGGCCACCCTGAGACTAAATAGAGAATTCCAGGTCAGCCTGAGCCAGAGTGAGAGTCTACCTTGAAAAACAACCCCCCCAAATGATACTCTTTCTCTACATATGCTGATGCTTAAAGTTCCCCTTTTTTGAGGCAAGCCCAACAGACTGGATTTTTTTATGAGAAACGGAGAGAGAGAGAGGAGGGAGGGAAAGAATTGGCATGCCGGGGCCTCCAGACACTGCAATCGAATGCCAGCCTGCGCACCCCCTTGTGCACATGTGCGACATTGCTCACTGGCCTCACTGTGCATCTGGCTTACGTGGGACCTGGAAAGTCGAACATAAGTCCTTAGGTGTCTGAGGTGAGTGTCTTAACTGCTTACCTCCATTACTTATGTGTAACTATTGCCACTGACTCTATCTTGCCTATCTGATTGATTCTGCAGTTGGGAGAATCCACTGCTTGTTCAGACTGTGGCTGTTTTTTCATCATGCATAGCACCTTCTAGCTCTATGACAGCTACCCAGTAGGGACATGGCTTCCATACTATCTCCTCCTTGATTTTCTCTGTGTCCTGTAATCACACACTACGGTGCCTTCAGCAATGGGGTCACACCCTCTAGTTCCTGTAGTTGACCAAGTAATTTGGCATTGTTGTGGTGGCAGAAGCCTGAGAACAGGGCTGGTGACCCAACTCTGACACTGGGATGTGGCTTAGCAGTTAAGAGCACATGGAAGGTGATAGAAATACGTTTTCAGCAGAGAACAAGTGCTAGAAAGTCCTGATTCTCCCACTAATAATATGTCCACTCTAACTATTTCTTTTACTTATTTTTCATCCCCTCAAAGATTATAGTTCCTCTCTATCCATATTAAAGATCCTGCAACATTTAGAATCGTAGCTGTTGTTCAAATAGCCCTTTCTCAAACATTTCTTTCTTACTGTGGCCGTTTGTCACAGTGTTCTGCAGTCCTTCACTGGACAGTGCCTATCAATGTGGCTTCCTGTGTTAGCGCTCTTTTAAATTCTGTCCCAGATTCTCTTAAAGAGTACCCAACTCATGCTCCCAGGGCGAACTCATCCAGCCATTTGCCATAAAAACCGAGCTATATGCAAATGGATACAAATACATGTCCCTTATTTGTAATTATTTTCTCTCGAATGTCCAAGCTTGGATACACAGTGCTGTTATCTATAGACCCAGAAATCAATGCATCTAGAGGAGAGACTCTCATTGTTCTTTCTAACATCACTGCCAATCTTGAATGCTTTTCTTATTACCTCTCAGTAAACAGTACTCACTTATCCTTAGCTGCCTGACCAAAGAAACAGGCCGGGGACCATATGCGCCTTCCTTCAATCCATTTTCTTGGATACAGCCAGGATGACTCTTACAATGTACACATCTTCATTTGTCAATGCTCTCCAGAAAACTATTTTATTTTTATTTATTTATTTGAGAGAGAAAAAGGAAGACAGAGAGAGAGAGAGAGAGGGAGAGAGAGAGAGAGAGATCACACTAGGGCATCCAGCCACTGCAAATGAACCCCAGATGCTTGTGTCACCTTGTGTATCTAGCTTATGTGAGTCCTGGGGCATTGAACCTGAGTTCTTTAGCTTTGCAGGCAGGCACCTTAACCACTAAGCCACCTCTCCAGCACCAGAAACCTTTTTAGTGGTCCCTTATTCCTTCTTGACTAAATAAAGGAGTACTTGTCTCAGATCTTCAGGTAGCATTGTGTGGTTGTCTGAACTAGATGCCTCCCACCCCACATAAACCCACATGTTTTGTATGCTTGATTCCCAGCTGATGGCAATTTGGAAGGTGGAGCCTGGCTGAAGGAGGCATGTTACTGGGGTTTAACCTTGACTTTTATTAGCCCAAGCTTGCCATTGTTAGTTTGTCTCACACTCATGCCTCTGTTTTTCAACCTGCTGGGCAGAGTTGATGTCCAGTGTTTGCTCATGCCATCCTTAAGTCTGTAAGCAAAAATGAAAACATTCTTGCCATTGGCAGCTCTTAGATGGGTACTTTGTTCCACATTGAGAAGGTAACTAAAACGCATTGTTATATCTACTTCTTTACAGGTCATGACTGAAATTTACAGAATTAACTGGGATAATTCCTTTTGTCTGATCATATGTGAGTTATAAAGCTCTGAATTGATGTGAAACTCCATAGTTTAATTATAGTTTTGTATGTGTATGTGAAATGTTTATGTGCATATGAATATTTCTCTGTGTGGGGGGGAGACATGTATGTGTATGCCTTCTTGCATGTGTTATGCCTTTGGAGTACAGAGGTCAAAGTCTGGTGGAGACCTTATTCTTTTAGACAGTGTTTCTTGCCAAACCTAGAGCTCACCAATTTGGCTAGACCACCTAGCCAGCGAGCCCTAGGGCTTCCCTGTCTCTGCCTCCCCTGCATTGGTAATACAGGTGTACAGCTGAACTGTTACACAGGTTCTGGGAATGTGAGCACAGGTCTTTATGGATGGCCAGGAAGCTCCTTACCCACTGATCCATCTCTGTAGCCATAATTATTTATTCAGATGTCTGTCTAACCATCTTCTGAGAAACACTTGTTCATCATGTCAGACCAGAAGGATTTCCTGCAGTATCATTTTTCTGCTGGAAACACAGAGGCCCCTGCCCTGGACCAGTTGAAACAGAATGCCTGGGAATTGGATCCTGGCAAAAGTCTTTTGTGAAAATTCTTTCATTTTTTTTCTTTCTCTCTTGTTCATTCACTTTCTTTCTTTTTCTTCTTTCTTCCTTTCCTCTCTCTCTCTTTCTTTTCCTTCCTTCCTTCCTTCCTTCCTTCCTTCCTTCCATCTTTCTTCCCTTCCTTCCTTCCTTCCTTCCTTCCTTCCTTCCTTCCTTCCTTCCTTCCTTCCTTCCTTCCTTCCTTCCTTCCTTCCTTTCTTTCTTTCTTTCTTTCCTTCTTTCCTTCTTTCATTCTTTCTTCCTTCTTCTTTCTTCTTTCTTTTATTGAGTCTAATGAACAGCCAGGGATCAAAGTCCCTGGATGGTACTTGTTAGTACTGGTTAGGGTAGGGTTCATGCTAGCAGGTTTATTGAGATGAAAACTTGGAAGTTAAAGAACAAAAAGGTCTTTCAATTGATGTAGTACTTGCTAGCTATCCTTCAGTTTTTCAGGGTTCTTATTATATCTTTGGGAGCAGCCAGTGAAGGGGCAATTTGATTCAGAAGCCTTGGGGAGGGAGTGTAACTACGGGTCTTTTCTCTGTGCCCATTATCATCTTACCATTGTTTTTGTAACGACATATACTTTTATTGTTTACAAAACATATAGAACATGTAGTTATAACTCAGCATATCTCCTTTATACTTTAGGGTTAATCAAACAATAACTACATGGTAAAGGTTTTCATAGTCACATTTTCCAAGTTATAGTTTACTAATACTACCTGTCTGCTCCTAAAGCACTTTACAAAATTTTCAGTATTCCCTTGCTTATATTTTTGTTAGTATAGATCACTTTCCTTCTTTCTTTCTTTCTTTCTTTCTTGCTTGCTTGCTTGCTTGCTTGCTTGCTTGCTTGCTTGCTTGCCTGCCTGCCTGCCTGCCTGCCTTCCTCTTTCTTTCTTTCTTTCTTTCTTTCTTTCTTTCTTTCTTTCTTTCTTTCTTTCTTTCTTTCTTTCTTTCTCTATATTACTTTTTGAGGTAGGATCTCATAGTGATCCTCCTACTCTGCCTCCCAAGTGCTGGGATTAAAGGTATGTGCCACCACGCCCAGCTCTAGATTTTTTAATTTTTTTTAAAATTTATTTGCAAGCAGAGAGAGATACAGAGAAGGGAAAGAGACAGAGAGAATGGGCATGCCAGGGCCTCTAGTCACTGCACATGAATTCCAGATGCATGTGCCACTTGGTTCATCCAGCTTTTACGTAGGTACTGGGGAACTGAGGCCAGGTTGTTAGGCTGTACAGGCTAGTGCCTTAACTGCTTTTTGTAGAGATTTCTTATTCTGCACTGATGTTTTTGGAGTCAGAAAGTAGCCAATGAATGTTTAAGAAACATTTCTTGCTGATTGATTATATAAAAAATACATATTTTAACTTTTCTGACTTGCAGCATATGCACATTTTATATCTTAAGTTTGGTTTAAAATATCCATTCATCATAAAATATCTATATATTTTGAGTGTTAGGTCCTCTACTAGGCACTTATTTTTCTATCTTAATTCTGTCTATTTTAAGTGGAGTCTGAGGTATAGGCACATCATTTCTTTTCATATTTTATGATGATAGAAGTTCTATTATTTCTGAGAATTTTTAAGCTCTTTTAAAAGTATTACCTCTTTTAGGGTTTGAGGTGTGAAATTATACTTGTCTTTCTCTGAACTTCTTGGAACCCACCATAGTTCTATTTGAAAAAAAATGTATTTATTTTTTATTTGACAGAAATAGAAGGGAGAAAGAGAGAGAGAATGGGCAATGACATGGGCTCCTGCCTCTTCAAAGGAACTCTAGATGCATGTCCCACTTTGTGAATCTGTCTTTATAGGGGTACTGGGGAATCAAACCCAGGTCTGCAGGTTTTTCAAGCAAACACCTTTAACTGCTGAGACATCTTCCAAGCCCATCCATTGCTGTTTTAGTATTGAAGACTCTGAAATTAAAATGATTTTGCTCAGTTTCCATTGCATCAATCACACATTCTTTTTGATGATTGGCATTATACTAGAAAAGCATCTTTTGTGATTGTTTTTCCTTCAGAAAGGACCCGCCTGGGTTTTTCCATGACATTAGGAATCCCAGTATGTGAATGAAAGAAACTCTCTACTCAGATTTATACTGCCTTTATTTCAGCTGCATAGTCTTTATCAGGAACACCACATCCTAGCCTTCATTCTTGTATGGGACTTCAAACTGCACTCTAGTAAGACAACTTATTTTCATCCATTCTTTACTTATAAGGTGATGGCTTTGACAGTCTAAGGAACGAATGTGTGTGTCTCCTTATAGTTATGGTACTCTTCAGAGCTTCATCCCTACCCCTGAAAAGCACTAATATAATAACAAAGTCTAGAAATCTATTGTTCCAACTGAAATTTTTTGTTGGAGAATAAATCTGTAATGTGAACATAGTTATTTGAACAACAATTGTACTTTTTTCTTGTTACTATTTTTGTTTGTTAATTGTGGTTTGACATACATTCATGCATATGCATGTATACATACACATGTCCAAATCAATGACTTAAATATATATACTGTTTCCTCATATCAATTTAAATTCCACATGATCTTGTTAGCCCTCAATGATTTCCATAAGATTATCACATTTGTTTTGGTATATGTTAAACTCTAAAACATTTCTGCTTCTCTGATTTGATATAGTCTCTAAACATATATAGATTTAATGCAATTCCTTCAAATTCTCAGCAAGATTTTGTAAACATTGACATGCTTAGTCTAAATATAACAGGAAAGTCATAAGCCCTAAAAGATCTAAACTACCAAAGAGGATAATAAAGTGAAAATGATCATTCTACATAATCTTCTTATTGCCTGGCTTCTGTAATCAAAATTATGTGGGGGAAGCAGAGGAATAGACACATACATCAATGGAATGGAACAAAAGATCCAGAAATACTCCACAAATATTTTCCACTGATTATTTCACAAAATGAAAATCCAATTTAATAGGATACATTTTAAAGAAATAGCACTGGAGTAATTAGACATTCACACATAAAAAAGGAACCTTAAGATAAGTCCCACATTGTCCACAAAAATCAACTCAAGATGTCTCCCAAATACAGATGGAGTATATAAGATTATTTTAATATATACTTTAATATATAGTTAATATATTATTTAGTTATAATAATATAATACATTATATTATAACACACCATTATATATAATAATATTATATATATTAAAGTATATACTATGTACAAAATACCTCTGGGATCTAGGGATAGATAAAAGATTTTAGACCTGAAACAGCTTGATTATGCAGCCTAATGAAAGAATTGATAAATTGGATTTTTAGAAATTTATTCACTTATTCTTTGTAAACCCATTTGAAGAGGAAAACAAAACAAAATGTAGAGAATGGTAGGAAACATTTTGACCATGGCATATACATACCATGGCACATTACTTAGCTATAAAAAAGATGTAGAAAACTCATTGAAACACACAAATTAGATGAATTTCTAGGGAATTTCATTGCATATGGAAAACTCTAAAAGATTAAATAATATATGATTCCATTTACATAGTGTGTGAAATGTAGAAATAGAGAATAGAATGGTGGTTTGGGGACAAAGGGCAAGGAGAGACATTGGAATGTTCAATGAAGGATATGTTTGAGACTAAAAAGATATTAAGTGGTGTGCTTCTGGACATGCTCAACATCTTTAGGGTGGTGGTGAATACTTGAGCCTATAGAGGTTGACATTATATAGAGCTTAACACATGCTGTCCTCATACCCATACATGAACTATTAGAAGCAAAGGCGGAGAACTCTCAATACAAGTTGTAGTTTATATTAGGGTTAAAGCTTTAAAAATATTTTATTTTTATTTGTCAGAGAGAGAGAGGAAGAGAGAGGGAGAGAGAGGGAAAGAATGGGTGCACCAGGACCTCCAGCCTCTGCAAATGAACTCCAGACACATGCATTTCCTTGTGCATCTCTCCAAGGTAGATTTGGGTAATCAATCCTGGGTCCTTTGGATTTGCAAGCAAGTGCCTTAATCACTAAGCCTTCTCTCCAGCCTCAAGGTAAATACCTTGGTTGTTTGGGTTGGAAAATAATCTTAGCTTATAGGTATAGTGGGAAAAGACTATGGGGAGTCTTTATATAATTTATTATAATTGAATTTCAATCTTTACTTCAAGAAAAGAATCCAATTAAAATTTCCTTCAGATAATTGCATTGTGTTATGTTTTATGAATATATTGTGATTTTGACATTTACTTTTTTGGAGCAATTTGTCCCATGTACTGGGACAGTTATGCATCTCAAACTTTTTTTGCATAAAATTTACTTGAATGCATAATGTCTTGGAAATAAAATGAATATTTGAAAGTACAGAAATATGAATGATTACTGTGGCACAGAATTCACACAATGTGCCTTTTCTGCAAGGATCACTTGCATTCTATGAGGACAGAAAGAAAGTATTTGCATTTGTTAATACATTGAGTCAATAACTACTGATTTACAATGTGGAAATCTTATGATAAATTGTTTGTTAAACTAGCATATGTGTGCCAACAGCACAAAAGTAGAATGAAGGACTATAGGAAATTGTCAACTATCTGTAAAAAGGAGATGGTTGAAGTGTAAATGAGATACCTAATCCATCTGAGTGGTCTGATCTTAATGAAATGATATCTGTACTAAAAGCAAGAAACCCATGTTCTTCCAAGTAGAATCCATGATGCCTATATAACTATGCTGAGAAGTTTTATGTTTTGGAAAAGGCCGGTAAGAAGAAAATTGGCGAAACAAGCAAGGGTGCTGTTTTCCTGATGAACCAGATACCAGCACAAGGGGGAAGGAGACCAACACAGAGAAAAATCAACTCCTACCAAATCAGAGAGCCAGAGCCTCAGAGGCCCCCAACACCTCATCACTGAAGCAGACCAAAAATGAACCCAACACGGCTCAGGGAAATTTTGTGGGAGAGGGGCGGAAAAAATGTCAGAGCCACATGTTGGGGCATGATATGCAGAGACATTTATCGTACTAATAACTGTGGGCTAACTCCACAATGCACGACCCATATACCTCAACAAGGAGGGGCCATTGGGGAGGGAGTAGGTCAAGGATGAGCCTAGTAATGGTACCAAACTGCCTGTATTTGCTGAATAGAAAACTAATTTTAAAGAAAAGAAGTTAAAAGAATAAGTGTTTGAAGTATATTAATATCAGGCTTCTAGTCTCAAACAAGGTCTTCATTCACACAGAAATTTTATCGTCATACCCAATATGAACCATATACTGCATGTAGATAGATCAGCATAGAATTAAAATAGTAAATATTTCTACTTGTTAATAAGATTTAATTTGCTATGAGAATTTAGTAGGCTGGAAACTATTATTGACAAGATTAAAATAGTTACACGATAGAAATGTGATTATAGTTGTGAGTTACTAAAATTTGGGGATAATTCATTCCTCTTTGTTACCTAACTAGAATACCCACAGTTTAGCTACCCACTCCCTGCTTTCATTTGATCTCTATTCTTTTCTTCATCTCCTGCCTATCCATGCCTGCACATCTGTACCTTTTCCTGTCATTTGTCCTTTCTTCTATGCTATATCCACTTGTTGGCTTGCTCGTCTACTTAGCTCTTTCAGTAGGCTACTTATTGCCCTGAAGATTTGGAAAGGTCATTGCAATTATCTGCTTAAGGAGCTGACTTGCATGACATATTTGCAGGTAAATGACTTTATGAAACCTATAGCAGTTACTGTCGCATTGCAGGGACAAAACCCAAAACAAGAAAAAAATTGTGGAAAGAAAGGGTTTATTTCCAGCATAGAGTTTTGAGGAAAATTTCTTCATGGAAGAAAAGGCATAGTGGGAGCTGGGTACTGGTTGACGTCATCATTCATGAGCAGCAAGTGTGAGCACGCTAGTGCTGACGAGAGGGCTGGGCTGCAAAACCCCCAGGCCCACCCTAGTGGCAGCACGCCCCCCAAGCCCTTCCATCTGGGGATTGACAATGAGGCTGCATCACAATCCCATAAAGCCATATAGGACACTCTTCATTCAAACTGCCACAAAATCCATTACCATTTAAAACAAATACAAATCTACTGGGAAAGACAAATTGAATTGCAGAGAAATGCTTTCACAATATTCCCTAGAACTTAGGTGCCATTTTAGGATTTTACAACACGTTCTCAGCAGCTGAAAGATTAACTTTTTTTTGTTGTTGTTGTTGCAGAAGAAATCCTGCCAGAATGTCACCACAGAAATAATAAAATAACCACTTTGTTGTGTGCGAAAAGAGTTCTCTCCGTCTGTTATTTTCTAATCTGCATTCACAAAATCTAACTGTTAAATGTGAGCTTTGAAAATTTTCAGGAATGATTATTGCATGTGTTCTTGAAAATGGCAGGCAGTTATAGTTTTCACTGTTAGGAACTATTTCCAGCCAGAGGCATGGTTGAGCTCAGGTAAGCACGTGGGAGCTTGCATTATGGCTTCATCCAGTGAATTGCAGTGGCCGGTTAAGTGCGTGCTAGAAAATTGAAAAGTGGAGCTATGCCATTGCCAAGTGCCTGGGTGGCAGTGCAGACCGGCACCGTTCTGCAAGACTAGTATAGGGCGAGAAATTTTCTACCCGATCTGCTGACTTTCTCTGAATAGGTTCATGTATTGCTGAAATAATCTTGTCAAATTTTCTGGGTGCAGGTATTAGAAGTTTTGTTTTCACATGCACACACACAAGTATGTGTGGTAGTGTATGCTTCTCTTTTAAGAATATGAATATTTTCTTCCTGACATTTCCAAAGGAGATGAGAATCTCAGTTATTTATTTACATGGTCAATTGCGATTGAAATTACATATGGGAAGTTTAGGATTCTGACCCAAATAAAATGCAGAAGTAAAGTATTGTCTTAACTACTGTGGACTTTATGTGCATAACATAATATTGCAGTATGTTCTATTTCCTAAACAGTTGTTTTCATGCTGAGGTCCTTGTCCTCAAATGAGGCAATGGGCACAAGGAAATTCTCAAAGCTTACTTTAGATTCAGCAATTTTAGAGTTTAGTTATAATCCAAAAGTTTCTATTGTAACCTTCATTTACTTGCAGAATTGCTATAGGCAATGTGAAGCCCATAGATTTTAGGAAATATTTTGCACACATTTAGAAATACTTTTAACAAAAGGCCAATAGTACTTACTATTTTCATTTTGCCAAATATGCTTTAGAACAGCCAGGACCAATTAACAACCCTGTGGTGAGGTTCCCAGATTCCACCACCTAACAAATTAATCCTAAACTATATCTTGTTTTATTCAAAATGAAAAGGATGAGATGGAGTATACAAAAGGTGTTTTAAACAAAGCTTTTAAAAAACTTTTTATAGTTAAAAGTCAATTGTTTTAAGATCAGATAATAACTAAAATAAACCACAGATGTCCCTATTACCTAATGATGCATCATAGAGTATCATAAAATTCAGTGTCTTGATTAACATCCTTTATTCTTTGATAGATTTAAAACAGTAGTTAGCCCTTACGTGGAGTCAAGGAGAGAGAATACTAAACCCCATTCCTATTGGGAACATGCCACACCTGTTTCTTGAAGAGATCATTGATGTGGAGTGAAATACGTATTATTGTGGGCATTCTTAGAAAATGCACTGTTTGTAGTAACAGAAGTGACTATTTCTCATGGAGTAGGCCTCAAGAAAGCAGTTGGTTACCTCCATAACAGTTATGCTAGTATTGCAACAGTAGGTACATCTTGCATGGCAGACCAGTAGTTGTAGCACACAAGGTCCAAAACTGTATAAGGCCATTGGTGAACTTTTCTCCTCCCTAAAAGTCCCATGGCTGGGGAAGACATAACCTTAACTGGATAGGTCCTACCGTTGTTTTGTTAAATGGACATTTTGTGCCCATCAAGGTGCCTTCTAAATAATAATGTTCATGCTCATAGATGGGCGCCACTCTCAGCTTTGGTTGGAATAGCTTCTTTATGCAATAGGTGGTGGCTCCTGCCTCATATATGGTCAAAGTACTGAAAACAAGTGGCTGTTGAGAGCTTAGTTCTTAACGGCATGTCATATTACCCACTTTGTGACTTAGGAAATATCACAGAAGGGGGTGTGGTGTTTGAATGGATGTCTCCCAGTAGATCCAGGAGTTTATTAAGCCTTGTAATCTAGATCTCCAGCCATCGAGCTGGAGGCAGTGTCACTGTGGACAGATCCTAGGGTCTGCTTGGGGGTATATCTGAACTCTAGCCTAAGACATGCGAAGTGATGGAGTTCTGCTTGCTTATGATGCTGCTGGTGGTTTTTCTATGTGCATGGACCTGTGAAAGGGGACCAGTTTCTTCTGGGGTTATGGAACTTCCCCTTTATCTGTAAGTTCAACAAATCCCTTTATCCCATAACTGTGCCTAGTTTGGAAGTTCATCCTGGAGACCTGAAGCTGACTGCTGCAAGAAGTAGAGAGGAGTGTTGTAAAATATTATCTTCTGAACATGACATGGCCTTGCACTCATGAACTCATAGCAGTGGTCACCTGCCCAATATCAGTAGGAAACTGGGCCCATCAACTTTCTGTCATGGAGCAGGGGATTATGAAGACCTCCCTCTCTGAAGAGTTATGGACAATTATTTGTTATTTAGGGAGAAAAGTCATCTTCTTCAGTGGGATATTCTCTGGTAAATTTTCCTTGCTGTGATAAATAAACCCAGATTCATGCTCATGTAAGTAACCCTCATTAGAATCTATGTAGCACCGGAAAAAATAAAAGTTATGAAAACAGAAAGAGGACTAATTAGGAAGAGTAGGAGTTCGTAACATTATGAGGAGAAACAGGATGAATATGAACAAATTCCATTATATACATGTAGGAAATTATCCAAATTGAAATAACAAAGTTTACCACAACAATTTTATTATGCCCAAATACCCAAAATTAAAAGAAGAAAATTCATTGTGCTACCATATGAAAATTAGTTTTTACAAAGATTAGTGACTTTAGCAATTGTATGTAGGTTTGGATATTTGTGTTGGAATTTAAGTCTTTAAATTCAATATGACATTAAAAGCATTTCCCACAGCCTTAGATTACTCTTCTAAGAAATCATTTCAATGTCTATAATTTTTCTTTATAGGATAGACTAAAAATTAACACTTATCCAACCTTACAATTATTTTTAACTATTATAAGTAACACTTTACTGCACACATACATATATTTCCAGAGTCTTATAGTATCATTTAGGAATTGCATTCAGTTGTCACTGATAATCAGTGTTTAAAAGTCCCTTTTTTTTTCTTGTCATACATATCAGAAAGTTTAAAGATTGGTTTTTGGTGGAATATACGCACATCTTCTGTTTCCTAGAAGTCTGGGGGATAGATCTTTTGGATCACTGGTGTGTTAGCCTTTGTCTGTATGGCCTAATGATTATTCCTACCCACCCAGTCAGTATCCACTCTGTCTTCCAATGGAAAAAGATAAAAAAGGATCAACTTGAAGTATGTCCTTATGAGTCTTGGTTATCAATGGAAGTTTAAACATTCTTCCTTGTGGAATTGCCTAGTCATATCAGAATATGGTGAAACCCAGAAGTAAGGGAGAGAGAAAAAAATGTATATTGTTTTCTAGGTATTATGATTTTTGAGTGTCTGGGAAATAAACTGTGGTATGATGATTGCGTGAGAAGGCTAACTGGGGTGTCCGTGATAAACCTGTGATGAAGGGAGGGGAGTTGGACTGAATGGAGGAGACTCTAGTTTGTATTATGGGTATAGTGAGATCTCGTTTGATCTGTTCATGTCCATGGATCTTAGAGTCTTTCAGGATTGTCAAAAACTACCCAAGCATTGTTGTGCATGTCTGCAATCCCCAGCATTCAGGCCAGGAAGCAGAGGCAGGAGAGGTGAAAGTTCAAGGCTAACCTGATCTACATAGTGAGTTCCAGATCAGCCTGGACTAAAAGACAGACCTTGTCTCAAAAATGTGAGAATAAATAAATCAATAAATCATAAATTAAAGGGACCTGGGCCTTTATATCACTGTCATTAATTACTGATGTTTCCTGAAAGGGGTTTAACCTTGTGGAAGGTAGTTTCCAACAATCAAGGACAGTTCTCACTGAAGAACTAAGCTGTGAGTAGTCAAATGCAGATAGTCAAACAGCTTGGAAATGGATTCAATTGTTTTGAAGAGAAGAGATGGCTGAAGTATACTGTATTCACTGGAGTGGTGGAAAAGAAAAGGGATAAAGAAATGGAGCATAGGCATGCAGTGAATCAACTTACTAAGTTGATAGGTACTTGTGTTTTTATATTTACATTTCGCTGTTACTAAAATACCTTACATTATATACATATCTTTAAAATTTTGTTGTTTTGGGCATTGGAAGTGTGTTTGTGTGTGTGTGCGTGCAACTAGCTGCAATTTGGTTACACACACACACACACACACACACACACACACACACACAGAGTCTACTCATGAAACTTTATGTAAAAATAGTAAAGTTTTCAGTTACTGAGGATTTTACATAACTACCTGTAATGAATTAAATTATGGACCACGCCCTCTTTCCAGCCCTGGACCATGTAAAATATATACTTGAATGAGAATGTTCTTATGCATCAGTGGCATGTGACAATGAATGTATACAATTAAAAATAATAAATATGGGCATAATAAAGTAGAAATGAATTGGGTATACTTATTAGGCTCACATTCATTTTCACGTGCATTCTATTTTAACCATAAATTTAGGCATTGACTGGGTTCTTTCTTACAAACTGCATCTCGTTAAGCCAGTTATGCACTCTTGAGTTTGAGATGTATTTTGTGACTTCTATGTAAAGCAAGGGTGAAGTTGGTGTACTCTTGCTTCTCCTTAGAAGTTTCACTGCTTGTTATAGAGTTCAGTTCTTGAAATAACAAAATACTTTTTACAAACTATCTTAAATGCTCATTGGAACATCATATAAAATTGGATAAGCAGTTATAATTAATTTCTTTTGTTCTGGTTTAAGTAACCTAGTACAGCAATTGAGACTTGCCCCTGAGGATATCATGGTTCTCTAAATGATGATTTCTGGTGCTCTAATTCCATTATCACAAAATAATTCTATTCAATTACTAAATATAGATGTGAAAGTAGCCCCTGGCTCACAGAGCATATTAAACAAAGCAAGTGGGAATGAATTATTCACCAAAAGAAAGAGGACAGATAAATATAGTATCTTGAAAATACAAAATACATTTTTTTATGTGTTGTATTACATACCATCTAGAGAGTGATGGGAGAATGTTGAACAAGGAGAGATGGATGGGTCAAACAGTCTTAGTTTCTGGAAAATAGAAGAGTTGGTGAGAGAAAAAGTCTGTCTGAGGAGAAAAAAAAATGGAAAGAATGACAGTTCCAAACACAGAAATCAATATAAGTAACTCAGTGATGGTACCTAGAGAAATCAGAAAAAAAAAAAAAAAACTAGCTGCAATTCGATCAATTTACTGATTATGTGCAGAGCAAGGAATCTAGTTGAAGAAAAGAGAAGGTGAGGGGGTAGGCATTGAGAAGGGAGGACTATATAAGAAAGTTGAATGGAAGAGTGTAGCAGCGACTGACACTGGTATATTTATGAGAGAAGAAAGATGGATAGATTTTGAAGTCCAGACCTAGAGGAGGGCAAGCGACATCTATTTGAAATTAACAGGCTGAGCAGGATGCGCTAAGAGAAAGATCAGGGTTTGCATTTGAATTTCTTGTCCCCCTTGAGAGATGGCTGAGAAGAAAAGCCAAAAGCAAGTCATTTACAACACAGGTGTCTAGTTAATAGGATCTTTTGGCACTTGGTGTATTATGCACAAAGGCACATATTTTGATGAACTAAAGATCCTTCCCTGTTCAGGAAGCCTAGAATGTCATTGCTTAGGTTTCAGGGTTTTCTAGGCAATGTGAGAAGTAGGACATGTAACAATCTTGTCCTGTACTTCTCTGGTGGAAGTGATAATGAACAATAAGGGCCCACAGAGTATGCTGCAGAAGAAGGAGAAACATCACACATGGGTCAGTCTTATCATTAGCCTTTGTGCAAGGACAGCAGCTGCTCATTAGTGCTAATTTAACTAGCAGGCAAGATGGATAGGGGGTGTGATGAGTGACTGTGTTTTCCAAAGATAGTCAGCAAAGAAGGAGCAAGTTGGTCTAAGCAGTCAAGGGCTGGAGGAAAGGTATTACTTTAACAAAACAAAGAAAAAAAAAAAAATACCTGCAGACTGGATTTTGATTTGGCATTCTCAGTTTCTGGCTACTAAACATCCAGGGCACTCTGTACTCTTCTTTCTGTCCCCAGGGGGAGGTAACTTATTAAGGTTACCATCTCCTAGGCAAGAAAGGAAGCCCAGCTTCTGCCCTCTGCAGCGAGGAAAGGCAGCCACCTGTCTCTTGACTTTTGGAACAAAACTGCACAGACGGGGCAAGCCAGATCACCGTGGGATTTCTTTCTTCGGAGGCTGAGCTTGACAGTGTTTTGAAAGGTTGCAGGTGCACTGTGAGCAAGCCAGTTTCCTGAAATAGGGTCAAGAACTGGACTTGGTGATGCAAAATGTCCTCCTGACTCCCCTGGCCCCCGGCGTGCGCTCCGAAGGGCTGGTGAGACTCCAGGCCTGCTTCCTGCCCCGCTTGGCCCCGTGGGGCTGCTGCAGGTGCGGGGCTGCCTGGCAGCAGAGCTTCGTCACATTTTGATCCCGATTGCATGTTACTTGTGATAGCAGCCAGAAACTCAGGGAAGTATGGAAAACACTGTTTTAAAGGTAGAAATGGGATCAAAAGTAACTGAAAAAGTCACCTTACAGAAATTATTTTTATGAGATGATTTGCTACATGTCAAATGGAATGTTACTTATCTAGACATTTCTGGTTGTCTTTATTGTGAATATGATTATACCATCACTTAATGAGAGGGCACTGGACTCATCGACCCACAGCAGCCATAATTACCTGTGTAAGACCTGACACGAGGGGTCGGTCTTTTGAGATCTCCACCCTGCATGTAAAGTTAAGTCAGTGGTTGCTGGGGTGTAGCCGCTGTTAAGGTAGGAAGAAGAAGGGGAACTTTGGGGACAGGAAGAAGGTAAGGAGGGTAATATGGGATACATATGATCAAATGTAATATATATGTGTGTGTGTGTGTGTGTGTGCGCGCATGCATGCACAAATATGTGTAAAAACAAATCATTAAAATTAAATGAACACATAAAATTAAATGAAAAAAATTAACACCTTTTATTAATATCTCTTTACAAGGCATTTTCTAATAGATCTTAAAACACAATTCATGGTGGTTGTAGTGATGGCTCACTGGCTAAAGGCACCTGCATACTAAACCTGCCCACCTAGTTTTAATTTCCCAGCCATCCACATGAAGCCAAATGTAGAAAATGGCACATGTGTCTGGCATTTGTTTATAGTGGCAAGAAATCCTGGTGTGCCCATACACAGACACAGACACACGTGTGCACACCCCCCACAAAAATAAATTGAATTAAATTAAATTAAACAAATTCATTGCATGTATGGAAACAGTATTTCGGTGGCTGTTTTAAAGTACACACTTATAAAGTTTTTAAGCTTCATTGCCTTATTTTCTTATTTGTAAGCCTATCTGTTTAGTGCACTACTCATTTAATCACAGATTATACACAGTCATTTAAATTGTATAGTATAAATCACTCTATGTGTTTTGTGTGTTTCTATCTAAAGCTTTATTTGACATTTGAAATTAACTTTTTACCCAAGTCTGCCTTTTCTTTGGGTTCCCAAGTCTTCTTGTTTTGTTTTGGCTTTTTTTTTTTTTTTTTTTTTGGTAGTTTCATGCTGTAGCCTAGGCTGACCTGGAACTGATTATGTAGCCTAGGTTGACCTCAATCTCTTGGCATTCCCCCTGCTTCAACCTTCTGAGGACTTTTAATGTGTCTTACTCACTATATCTATTTATTCCCAGAGACAAGGGTCTGTGTCTGAATTATAGCTGCAGTAAACTCTATGCATCACATGGCTATGTGTCTTAAAGTTATAAACAAAAATAAATGCTTGGATATAATTGTGCCATCAATTATGGCTGAAATATCCTTAATAATAAAAGCTTTTATTCAATTGATATCTACCTGTCATTTAACTACCTGTTCTTTTATGAAAATAGGAAATGTATCTGGGTGTGGATATTTTGACTTGTTATGGAATCAAACGTCTTTGTCTCAATCCATATCCAGCCAGTTAACACATTTACAAATCAGGTAAATCCGTGATATATGACACCTTCTGTTTCCATGGCTGTATTTGAGTAGAACGATATGTACAAAATACGCTTTTCAGAGTTAAGCCCACTGAAAGCTAAATTATTTTCAGCACATTCTATTTCTCTGCCACATGAAGTCATTGCTCATGAAATTTTGAAATTTTACATTAATGTCAAAGATAATAAAGGCTAATTATAGTATTTTTGACATCTGCCCTTTACACAGCAACCCTATTAATGAAGTTTTACTGGGTCTGCATGCTTCATATTTACACTTGACCTCAGCAGATAACACAGAGTGATGTTCATTGAGGATCAGCACTGATCTGGTCTTTAATTAATGGTGGAGGTTCTTCTGTCTCTTTGGTTGTTAAATTGATTTTATTTGCTACTAGTTATTATATTAAATTTACTTGGCAAACAGCACATACTTTTATCCTGAGAGTGAACATTCTGAGGTGAATAATAGCTTAATTTATGGAGGGACCTTGAAGAAAGTGTCTAGCTGGTTTTACCATGGTAATTTACATCACACATCAGTATGATAATATTGCCAAGTAAAAGAAGGAAGATGTTCTTGGTAAGATAAGACCATTTTCAGAAAACTGCATTTCAGGACTGTATGTGCTACAAAACATATGCTTCTCATAATTTATTAAAATCAGTTATCTAACAGTTGACAATGTTAGAATTTGTGTGTGTGTGTGTGTGTGTGTGTGTGTGTGTGTGCGCGCGCACACACACGTGTGGTTGCTTCTCATTTGGTGAAGACACACACTGACAGAACACTGATACCTGCTTTCCAGAGA
Source organism: Jaculus jaculus (assembly GCF_020740685.1). Taxonomy (NCBI): domain Eukaryota; kingdom Metazoa; phylum Chordata; class Mammalia; order Rodentia; family Dipodidae; genus Jaculus; species Jaculus jaculus. The sequence continues at coordinate 8,950,596 of NC_059119.1, read as the reverse complement.
GACGCTGACATATGTCTGTCCACTTAAACACAAGAATAGTTTCGTTGTTAGTGACTCATTTAAGAGGAACAATATATTTGTTTACAAATTTCAATATAGAGTTAGAAGGTATAGGTAAGAAAAATTATTTTAGAATCATATGATAATTCCTCAATCATGAGATTCATTACCAAGCATCTACTTCAAACAAACCGATAGAATCACACACATGTGCATACAAAATACACACACACACTCACACACACTTAACCAAATACATTTACTACTTCTGGGTTTTGCCCAATATATTAATTGAACACTAGGTAAAATGAATTCCTCAATCATGAGATTAATTACCAAGCATCTACTTCAAACAAACCGACACAATCACACACATGTGCATACAAAATACACACACACTTAACCAAATACATTTACTACTTCTGGGTTTTGCCCAATATATTAATTGAACACTAGGTAAAATTAATGCTAGGTTCCCTTATTATGAATTATCAACTGTGTTTTTATATCATTTTCAATATAGTAGCATATGAGATAAATTATTTTTTACTTGGCTTCATTTCTTTCTGCTTAACCAACATGTATTTGAGTATTCTGGAAACCCCTTTAAATGACTGGGTTTCCAGGATTTTCAGTGTTTTCTATGTTTTTTATAATCTTAATTGTTACTAAAGATTCATACACACCTTTGTGAAGATATGCTTTTTAAAATAAAAAATTATTTTTATGATTATGAAAAATTCATTTCCATTATGAACTACATTTAAAAACTTAAAGTATGTTGTCAAGGACATGACTCAGAGGTTAAAGATGCTTGATATCAAAGCCTGCCAATCTGGACTTAATGCCCCAGGACTTATATAAAGCCAGATGTCCAAGTGCATTTTTCTGACATCTTCTTTAAACCTCTTCTACCAATATCCATGACATCACAGTACTGTGGATAAACTCTGTTTTGCCTCAATTATATAGCCTAAGATCCCTCACACTTAGAAAAAGTCCCACTGTAGAGTTATCGCCTTCTATCCACCTAATAAATATTGGTATCTTAGATACTTTTCCAAAAGTATTTATCCCATATAATCACACCTAATTATCACTGCTGAACAAGTGACTTCCTAATTAATATCTACACCTATAGAACCCTCTTTACTACACATAGGTATATTAACTATGTCTACTTATATGTCAATTCAAACTCTAGTTCACACTCAGCATCTCTTACCATGCCAGAACTTTTCCATCTTTCCTTCTATTAGTGATTTAGCCAGTGTTGCAGTCCGGTTCGCATTGCTGGTAGAAAAAAGAGGTTTATTTGGCTTACAGGCTCGAGGGGAAGCTCCACAATGGCAGGCGAAAACGATGGCATGAGCAGAGGGTGGACATCACCCCCTGGCCAACATAAGGTGGAACACAGCAACAGGAGGGTGTGCCAAACACTGGCATGGGGAAACTGGCTATAAAGCCCATAAGCCCGCCCCCAACAATACACTCCCTCCAGGAGGCATTAATTCCCAAATCTCCATCAGCTGGGAACCTAGCATTCAGAACATCTAAGTTTATGGGGGACACCTGAATCAAACCACCACATTCCGCCCCTGGCCCCCATAAACTGATATCCATACATGATGTAAAATACAATGCTTTCAGTCTGACTTTTAAAGTCCCCATATTTTTTATCAATCTCAATGATGTTCATACATCCCCATAGTTCGAGATCTTTTAACTGAGCCATAATACCAAAATATAACCTCAAAAAACCCATAATGACACAGAATAAATATTCACACTGCAAAAGATGGCATTGGGCATAGCAAAGAAACATTCAACCAATACAAGATTTAAAACAACCAGGGCAAACATCAAACTCTGTAGCTTCAAGTCCAGCAACTCTAGCCAGTGACAAATCTTTAATTCCGGTAATTCTAACCAGCAGCAAGTCTCTGGCATTCCAATTCCGCCCCTCCAGCTAGGCTACTCACAGTCCTGGAAAACTTCATTGGGGCCAGCAGCTCCTCGGCAGCCAGCTCATGGTCCTGGCATCTCCACTGGGTCTCCACTGCAAGCCACGGTTCATCCTCATGGCCCCATGGGGTCTCTATGCAGGCAACCAGCAAACCCGCTTCACACTGCCCATGGCCATTTCCAAAACACAAGACCATGTTGCAAACTCAATGACCCTCTTTCCAGCATTTCTTATACTCCACGATACCAGGTAGGGTGCCAATTTGTTAATCCAGGGGGGAATAAAGCAGACTGAAGAACAGGACACTCCTTGAGCACTCAGGCCCTTTCAAAAGAGTCGACATTCTTTTTGTTGCCCCAGTGCAGGCCAGCTAGCCCAGTCTCAAAGGTTGTAATCTCTCAGTTGCAGCTGAACGGGCAGCAGTTCACCCAAAGATTTTTCTTTCTGTGCCATATCCCTCTGCTCACACCAGTTCATTTCTACGCAAAGCAACCCTGCACAACTTCTCAGGACATGGGCATAAGAGCAAGCTTCTCACACAAACTGCTAGCCCAGTCCAGGCAAAAGCTCTTTCTCACCCTCATAAGCCAAACCTCACAGTCCATAGTTCTTACTGCCTTCAGGTCTTTCAGCTCTGACCAGGATAGACCATCAAGCTGTACTTACAGCACTGTAAGGCATCTCTTAGGCCAAGGTTTCAACTCCTTCCACATTCCTCTTGAAAATCAGCTACAAAAGGCTGAAGCCACATAGTCAGGTGTCTAGCAGCAACCCCACTCCCGGTACCACTTTACTGTTGCAGTCCGGTTCGCATTGCTGGTAGAAATCACCCAACCAAGAGTAGCTTCTGGGAAAAAGAGGTTTATTTGGCTTACAGGCTCGAGGGGAAGCTCCACGATGGCAGGGGAAAACGATGGCATGAGCAGAGGGTGGACATCACCCCCTGGCCAACATAAGATGGAACACAGCAACAGGAGGGTGTGCCAAACACTGGGATGGGGAAACTGGCTATAAAGCCCTTAAGCCCGCCCCCAACAATACACTCCCTCCAGGAGGCGTTAATTCCCAAATCTCCATCAGCTGGGGAGCTAGCATTCAGAACACCTAAGTTTATGGGGGACACCTGAATCAAACCACCACAGCCAGGGAGATATAATTTTGTTACTTACTACATTTTTTCTGAGCTGTAAAGCTCCTTGTCAATTCTTCATGCCTCTCCACAAACTTTGGTGAAACCTCATCTTTTCTAAATTCAGAATGAAGCCCAAGTCTGCTTTGAAAATAAAGCACCTGCTTCCCCAGTCTTCTTCCTGTACACTCATTCAGTGTTTTGCTGCATCCTTCGTGTCTCGGCTATACATTTTCTAAGTCTTGATAGTGTCCAATAGTACACCAAGTCAGGCCGAATTAAGGCAATTACCATTATGTCCTAAAAATAACAATCCAAGGCTTTTCTTTTCTCAGGTATTCTTCCTGCATAAACTAAAGGAACATCACTTACATTCATGCTCTTCCTGGGGATAATTACTACCTTTTTGTGATGGAGAATGGGTGGAAGTACATGGGTTTCAATGAATTAACTTGTACTCATGACAGTAAGAAGTAGAGTCATTAAATGTATTAGATTTAAACAAATAGAAAATAATTTATATTCATGATAATTCAAGTCAAGATGGACAGAGATAAATTACTATTTTTATGACTTACAGAGCTAAATATGCTATGTTCTGGATAATTTACTTATTTTTTTTTAATAAAAGCTTCTCTTTACCCATGTGAAGTTCACCATCTGATCACTTCCTAAGTGAGTTTCCAGAGAAGGGTAGTATATGTGTGGATTGTACAGGTAAAAGTTCTGATTAGGAATGTCTGTGAGAGTCAGGGGAAGTTGTATTTGATTCAAGTTCTGAAGCATAGACATGATTTTGAGAGAGGTTATAAAAAATGGCTTTCAAGAAGAGCAAGCAGTTCATGAAAACATAAACTCAAAAGTGATCATTTATTTTCAAGCATTCAATACTCTTTTGTTCAATAAAATGTTCCATATACTCTGAAGGACCAGATGTTCCAAAGAAAGCACAATAAATACATTTGTATGTGCAAAATACGATACAAGGCTCCTTTCCATTTTCCCCTGAGCCTAGGACAGCCAGCCTGTCTGACACTAGAGGATAGGCATATGGTTAGATGTCTCCTTCCACAAAAATGACAATAGTTCCACATTGCTAGTTTTGAACTCTGAGAAAAATAAGCACTTTTGATTATTAGACTATGATATTGTTGGTGTGTCAAGTTTCTGCTTCAGTACTGAGAACCAGGGTTCTCTGGTTTCATAGGAGATAAAATGAATTTGCCTTACTTGAGTAGAAAAACAGGTCTGGTTCTAAGATTCAGGTACTTCATGCAAAGTCAAATCAAAAATCAAAGAGGAAATTTTAGATTGTGCAGAAGCTAGAATCACTCCAAGATTCTAGACAGTAGGAAGAGATGGACATGCCCAGCCTAGGGCTAAGAGATGACAATGGGGATTAATTGGCAGTCAGAAAAAATGATACCACTGAGTTAGAGGAAGAGACAACAGTTTTCAGGAGGAAATCAGGTTGTTTTTACCACAGGAGGGTGACATTCTGAGTGGATGGCCAGAATTTCCCTTTAACTTAATGTTCTTTTTTGATTGAGTATTCTGGTTTTATAAAAACTTTAAAACTTTTTCTTAATAGAACAATTCGCTATTTATTGTCTCCACATCGTAAAGGGTTTCACATGACTTTCTTACCTCTGTTGTAAACACTTGGGTCATACTTTTATAGGCATTCACCCTATTATACTAACCTTAAAGAGGAATATTTACCCAAGCAAATGAAAAATTAGCCAGTCCTAGTGCCTACTTCTGTTTTGTTTTGGTGTTGTTATTGGTAGTGGTGGTGGTGGTTGTGGGGTTCTGTGTGTGTGTGTGTTAATTAGGGAAGCTAATATATTAGCATCACATAGGATGAAGGGCTTTCCAAAATCCAATTCTGCATCCTTTTTACCTCCAAATTACTATCACAAAATGTTTTGGCAGAAGGGAACTAGTTGTGCTTGTATGTGTGTGTGTGTGTGTGTGTGTGTGTGTGTGTGTGTGTGTGTGTGTGTGTAGAGTCTGCACGCCGATCAGGGTGTGTAATGTGTAATATATGCACGTATGTGTGCTGATACACACTCGCCCTCGGAGTACATGCGTGGGAGGGCCAAAAGATAGCATTGGGTGTCCTTCTCTATTGCTCATCTGTGTATTTGCTTGAGAAAGGGTTTTTCCCTACACTCAGAGCTGCTGTTTGTCAGTGTAAACCCTGTGATTCTCTAGTCTCTGACCCGCCTCCCCTCCACCCCCCCCCCCCCATGGACTGGGACTACTGACATCTGTGGCCATGCCCAAATTTTTACATGCATTCTAGGCATTCTCACTTGGTGGCCTCCTGGCCAAGAGGCCCTCATATGTAAGCAGCAAGTGTTCTTAACTGCTCAGGAGGTGGATTACTTTCATTGATATTTGCTAATGATTCTATTGTTTTCATGTTCTCCTTATCTCATAAGTTGTGGATTGTTGATACAAATTTTCTCTGAGTTCAGCTTTTTATCATTAAAAGTATTTGTTGTTTCTATGTTTTGGAATCTATGACAAATATGAGAAAATTGTTAAGAAAATCATCTCACAGTTGTTCTGAAATGGGAATATAGTATTCTGCAAAGTGCTAAATTCTCGGTGACCATAAGTGTTTACACAGGAATTGAATGACCATCTGCCAGAGAAGAAAATGCATTAAAATAAAACAGTGACCTCTGTCTCCCACTGAGAGATGGGATCCTTGGTGATTGGATATTATAATTAGCTATGGGAACTATATGTAAACACTAACTGTGTAACAATGGAACCCTCCCCCCCACATGTCCAAATTTGCTTTATGTTCCAGAGAAATGACATTGCAGGTAAATTCCTATGTGAGAAGTTCTTAGCGACAGGCTGAATGGTGGGTGATGAGCAGCTGTCTAATCTGTGTAATCCTTCCTAACAGCGATTCGGCTTCAGTGCTCTAAAAGGACAGGACACTTACAGTGAGCCCTCAGACAAAACTTGATATTGCAGTGTTAAAATTTGGCATGTTCTGGTATTTTGTATTTTAAAAATAGAATCTCTCTGCCACATGAGAACAAGGTAATGATGAAATATCAGAGTTAATTTATAAGAGGCTGGATTATTTTCAAAATATCTATTTTGTAGTCATTCCTGTGTTTGCAACTAAGGAGCCAATATTTTGAAATCTAAAATAGAATCTTCCTGACCTTGAAGGAGAGTGAGGGGCACAGTCAGCCTACTAGCTGGCCCCTTCTTGGGCAGTCTCCACAGTAAGGAGTTTCTCACACCAGGCAAGTGATTAGAGAGTGAAAGGTGCCATATTCACTTCCAATGAGAGGGAGAAGCCATGGTCAGGAAATGACCATGTAGCCTTTGTTAGCAACAGCGTGGTTCCTAGAAACCACACAGAGTAGCAAGAACAGGCCAGCTAATAGACCTTGTTTGGGACATACCTGTAGACAGTAGAGGGCTACTGAAAAATCTTTGGAGAAGGGTATTCATAGAAAAATTCACTCCCCTCTCAGTATCATGGTAACATGCCCCCATCTGATATTTTTTGTGGAGGGTTAATTATTGGCTACAATATTGGTAATTATTTAATGATATAGAGAAATCTTTTGTTAAAAAGAAAGAATATTTTAGTCTTAGTCTTTTCAATAAATGTGTAAGTTTACCTAAAGGCCTTCAGTCCCATTAGTTTAGGATAATTTACACTGCTTGAAAACCCACCATTTTATGCCATGATTGAGTTTAATCAAAATTCTATGGATTTTTTTTTTTTTTTTTGTCCCTTGGATTAGAGATTTGGTTGAAATTCTTTAGATTCCTAAGGTTTAATTCTACAAAACTATAAAGGGAATATAGGTTCTTGATTTCTTCTTTTAGTTGAGAGACAGATGGCATGAGTGGAAATACATGTACATGGTAGGGGTACCAGGTATCAGACCTTCTCCACAAAGATTCATTTAGTTCCCAAATCTCCCAGTGAGTTTGGTATTATTGCATGTACTATATAGGTAATAAAGCTGGATCAGAGAAAATAGCATCATCCCATGTTCAGAAGATTAGTAATTGTGATAATCAGATTCAAACTTAGATTTATTGGTTTTCAAAGCATCTGGACCATAGCTTCTGTCATTCCATGAAGATCAGTTACATAATGAAGCTTTGTCCATATATTTGAAATACAGTTAAAGTTAACAAACATGGATGTCAGATGTCAAAATATCTCAAACTACTTCACAAAATACTTTATTTGCATGATTTTTTGACACAAAGAGTGACATTCACACTGTGCTTGAGAACATAGATGATTGAAAGTGCAAAAACTTAGAAATAATTGCTACTAGAAGGAATTTGGCTTTCTTTTACACATTGATGTGACTTTGGAAAATATGCTACAAGTTATTCAAATTAGACATGTGATGAGATTTCATTTTTACCTCTTAACAGTTCTGCTTTGTAAAAGATTACTATCATAAATTCAACCCTGTTTATATAAAATCATGCCAACATTGAACAAATCTTGAAATAGACTTGATTACCTATGAAATGGAGGTTACATAGAATAGTTCTGATCAAGTCGTCATATATATGTATATATATTTAAGATAAAATGTTATAGACTTTATTTAATTAGAATTGAATTTATATTTTTCATTTATTAGTCTTATAAAAATTAACTCTGCCAGGGGGGTGACTCAGTGAATCAATGCATGTCAGGCAAGCATGAGAACATAAATTTGTATCTCCAGAACCCACATAAAAAGATAGGTGTTCTACCATGAGCATCAGTGACACCTAGGCTATGTATGGTGAGAAGGGAGGTGGAGATAAGAGAATCAACCAGAAACCCATAGGCCATCTAGCTCTGTGTTCATGACAAGAAACAAAGGAGACCCTGACTTTAAGCAAGGTGCAAGGCGAAGACTGACACTTGAAATTCTCTTTTTATCTACACACACACCCACACACACCTTTGTCACATGCACACCCAGGCACACACATGAACACAAACACATACTCCCCACATAAAACTCTAATATTAATACAAAATGTGTTTGGGATGATCCCCCTGCTATGTTAGCCATTGAAATGACTTGTAGTCAATATGAGGACAAGAAAATGTGCAGACAGGAAAGGATATTTAGTTTTCAAAGAAAAAAGGAGGGATAGAGAATATGTGTGTTCATATATATACATTATATATGTATGTATGTATATATATATGTGTGTTCATATATATATTATATATGTATATATATATATGTATATATATATATATATATAATGTGTGTGTTTTTGTGAAAGATAATATCTACATGGGGTAATTTTATGCATATTGAAGTTGGAAATCAATCAGTATACATACAATTTGGCTGAAACACATGGCTAAAATATACATATTTTAAGTTTACACAAATAACACTCAGATATATAGATAAGGATTTGTTTTCAACTTTATTGCAAATTGATATTGTGCATTTTGAAGTAGTCTGCTAAGTTTCACCAGCTGTAAGTGAGGTTTGGAAGGAGGGATGGGGACACAGAAACTATTGCCCTTTTCAAATTCACAAATGTGCTAATTATGTGTCAGATAGGAAAGTTGAGGCATTGTGACCTTCAAGCTAAAAAGACCTTTTCAAGTCAGCTACTTTCATGTACATTAATAAAGAGAACAATGGCCTTCCACAGCTAAGTAATGTATGGTTTGTATTTTGTCTTATGTAAATGCTGAGTGAGGAGTTATTTCACTGTTAGCATAATAAAAGTAAAGGCATGTGAAAGTAAAGGCCATAAATCCATTTGAAAATCTTTATATCGTGGTCATAAAACAGTGATATAAACATATGTTTGCCATCCATTTGGGCTACATGCACCTAATATGTAGTTTGCAACTGAATTATCTTGTAACAGTAAAGACTGCAATTGATTAAAGTATATAATAAGCAAAAGACAATTGGGCTGGTTAAAATTGTTCATGACCAAAATATGCCAGCCCCAGGTTCAATCCCCAAGCCACTTATGTAAGCTGGAAACACTAAATGACATCAGAATCTCATGTGTGATTGCAGTGGCAAGAGACATTGACAGGCTCACCAAACCCTACATATGTAAATACTAAAATAAAAATTTTTAATAGACAGTAAAAAAGTTACAAAAATTTATTTTTCAAAATATTTTAAAAGTATTTATAACTAGTTAGAAATAAAGGTGATGAAAGATTTTGTGGATCAGAGTAAAACATTTCTGCTCTTCACAAACCCTCACTATTTCATAGCAAGAAGAATATTGAACAGTGTGCTGATCAAGAAAAGTAAGAAAGGATCCCATACTCCTCATGGCTCTTTCATGGAATAAGCAATTTGTAAATATTGGGCTTGGGCACTGGACATTATCATAATTACTTAAGAGAACACCAGTTTCAGTGTATCAGAGTATAAGCTTCCAGAGCAATAAGATGAACTAGATTTGGGTGTCACTGAGGTTTGAATCAGATTTGCTGCCAAGCATGTCAGATAGTGCCCATTACGTTGCAGAAGAAATTCACAAACAGGAAATAATATTTAATTATCTTGTATTTGTCCATCTTGGAAGCATATTTGATGTTGAATAAAACATGATACAGCCATGCTTAATGCAACTTAAGTATGCATAATAGACCTCAGGGAAATAATAAACCAATTACAAATCTAAAATAAACCACAATCATATGAGATTCCAAGAACCTATTACCATTTGATCCCAGTCTCTCAAGAGCTTAGCATGGGTTAGATGTTTATGCACAAAGACTGTGTAAGGTTTACTGATTGATTCACCAGTACTCCTTTTTTATTTTGTACCATTCTGTAAAGACATTTTGAGTTATTTTAATCAATTCTTTGAAATATTTCATGAAATAGATATCAGTGGCATTTATAACAATGCTAATTGCCTTTGAATTTTTGATGAATGTGTGCACAATCGTAGTTTTGTAGAATAACAATGGATGTTGTATTTCTTTGATGATCTGGAATAATTTCCTTGTGTGGAATTTTATTACAGGTAGCAAACCTTGCTTGCTCAATGTCCACAAATGAAGATGGAGTTAAAATAGTCAGAACTGCAGCCAATCACCTCGAAACCTTGTGCCCACAGGTAGGATGCCTGAGTTATTGACTCTTTTCTGTAAAATTATGTGCAGTATTTCATAATTTATACCTGCTGAGAGAATATGGAGAACTGAGTTTTCTGGTCATGGTTTATCCTTTACTACGGAGGCAGCTTCTGTAGCTACTTTATTTAGATAAATCTGTGATGTGTGATGTTAGTCTAAGCCAGAAATCTTCCACAGGTGTGAGAAAATGCATAATAATCCCTAATCATGGACACATTCCATCCCAGTAATTAGCATGGAGTATAGTCTTGCTAAATTTCATAAGTAGTCTTACAAATTTCCTTTCCTGAAATACTTCTGGGAGTGGGATTGGTAAGTCCTCAGATCTTAAAATGCAAAAGGATCTTCTTTAGTTAAAGCATTTTTATAGTTGAAAATATTGGGCACTAGAGAAATTAGATGATATATAGGTGCTTACTATAAACCACTCTTTTTTTTAAAAGGCAAAAAACAAAAAGAAACTTGAAAATAATTTTAATAAAGTCATTGAAAACATCCATACCAGTTTTACTACTTTTAAAAGATATCACCTCTATCTTTGGATACATTTTGTTGCTTTAGAATATTTGATAGTGGAGCATAGTCCTGTCATGCTAGAAGCTGAAGCAGGAGGGTTGGAAGGTTAAGGCCAGCCTGATCCATAAGGCAAGACTTGGTCTCAGAAACCTCAAACCAAATAAAGACCAAACACTTAATACTAGTGTTAATCCCAGCACTTGGGAGGCAGAGGTAGGAGGATCAACATGAGTTCAAGGCCACCCTGAGACTACATAGTGAAATCCAGGTCAGCCTGGGCTAGAGTAAGACCCTACTTTGAAAAACAAACAAACAAACAAACAACAACAACAAAAAGATAAGAGCAAGAAAGTCCTTTATCTCATGAGGCTTCAGAGGAAAACAAGGAAACTGCATAGAGATAATTCATGTGACAACCTTGCAAAGAAACTGGATACGTTCTTCCCAGTATCCTGATATCTTGACCAAGGCTGAATCTAAAAGTAATCGATTAATGTTTTTGACAGAGAAAATTTCAATGCAGAAAACCATTGAGTCTGTATCATGGCTTCTTTTAGCTGCCCTACCTACTTGTCCCTCATTCTTCACAGGTCTAGTTGGTAACATAGTCATTGCCTTAATAATATATTATAATGTATTACTTATATATTATAATATATTCTTGATAAGTGTTAAAAAACAAGAAATGTGTATTACTTTTAGTTATAGTATCATGATGAAAATCTTTAAAATGATGGTCAATGCATACATGGTAATCAAAGATAAGACATGTTTGTGGGCAGCAGTCATCTGTTTTTTGCCCATTAATTTCATGTTCTACTAGTGATTTGAATTAAATTATTGATTTGTTATTTTGTGTTTGTTTGTTTGAGACAAGGTGGACTGTCCTGGAACTTGCTGTGTAGAACTGTTTGGTCTTGGACTTGAAACTGTATATGTCCTTATAGGGATGCTATCACCAACCTGGATTAATTTTCAGTTAGACATGATAAAAAAGGAAATATATTAGCTTAACGAATCCATTCACAAAGAATCTTCTTGTATGTAGATGAATTTTTACTGTGGATTATAACAATTATAAATATTAAACCATATGCCATGAGTACTCTAAATCAAACTGACAACAGGGAATGGGCGAGGCATGGATTAGGAAAAGCATTCACTCTCCCAAGAACTTAGAATCAATGATTTATCACATTTGTCAAGAAAACTAATACAATTTAATATGTCTTAATCAAAGAATAATTTGTAATTCTAACCATCTCTGGACTTTATATTCACTTCTAAAATCGCATATAGTATATTATTCTTAAATGTCTGGAGTTACTGTTTGGTATGGCTCCAATTTGTGTATGTGTTTGTAAGTTGTACTTTGACGCTGTCTATTAAAATCACCATCTACAGACATTCAGGTTATAGATACAGATATGCAAGTAATTATGATTAAAATTTTTGCACCAAATAATATATAATGGTAAAAATAAGAGTTAACCAAAAAGTCTTTCAACAAACAATGCTTAAAATGATTTAAAGAGTAAACCAACTTTTCTGATCTTTTCATTTTCACTTTGCTTGGATATATCCCATCCAAAAGACACAATTATTAAAAAGTAATTCCAGATTAACTTTTAAAAAACATTTTATTTATTTATTTATTTGTAAGCAAAGAAAGATATAGAGAAGAGAGACGGACAGAGAGAATGGGTGTGCCAAGGCCTCTAGGCACTGCAAATGAACTCCAGATGCATGTACCACTTTGCACATCTGGCTTTATGTGGGTACTGGGAAATAAAACTCAGATCATTAGGATTTTCAGGCAAGTGGATTAACCATTGAGCAATCCATCTCTCCAGCCCCATATTCATTCTTGAGTGAGTGAAGTGAACTCTGGGACAGGAGGAGCTGAAAAGGTGGCATTTGTTTCCTATTTAGTCGTTCTCATTGAATTCTTCTTGTTCCCACTGTGCTTACATTACTATGACAGTGATGCTTTATAAGTTGCAGGTGGTGTACTTTGGAAAAGAATTGTCACTTGTAACATATTTAGCAGACAGTATCTGAGACAATGACAGGACTTGAAATAATTTTGTACAAATCCATCACAGAAGTAACAGAGAATTTTTAGCCATGGAAACATGACCGTTGTAGAAACATAATCACTGTCATCCAATCTTAAAAGGACTATGGTGTGCAGGACTGCTTCTACCAGGCCCTGGAGGCACCACTGCAACCTGTGAGCAGAGTCTAGAAGGAGGCAGGTTTCCTTTCAATAAAGAGATAGAATTGTGCCAGTGTGGTGGCACACACCTTTAATCCCAGCTCTCAAGGAGGCAGAGGTAGGATTACCATGAGTTTAAAGCCATTCTGGGACTACACAGTGAATTCCAGGTCAGCCTGGGCTAGAGTGAAATCCTACCTCAGAAAAACAAAAACAAAAAACAAAAAAAAAGAGAGAGAATTGTAACAGAGGCATTCTGTCTGAAGTTGAACTTAAAATTAATTATCTGGAACTTCTCAATGTTGTAGAAATTTTTCATGAGGTGGCTAAGTACTGAAAGTAATTGCACAAAGGGTTCCAGCCTTGAAACCTTTGAATTTCTGATATCTTCTAATGTGTCTGCCTTTCATATAGTGGACAGAAATGTGATCTGAATTAAAGGATTGCTGGAGTGCTAGAATTATTTGGACTTAATGGGAGTATGAAGGTCTTTGTAGGGTTCAATACTTGTACCATTTTAGCAAGTAATTGAAGGGGGTAATTATTAAAGGTCAACATTTTATATTTGCATATGGCACAAACCTGAGGATAATAGCATTCAGTGTTCTAAAATATGTCCTTAATTTGGATTAGCTTTAAAAGCTGGAATTCAATATACAGAAATATGAATTTTGCTTAAGAACATTCCATTTCACAAGTGGGTAGGAAGAACATTGCTTATCAAGGACATCTATAGCATTCAAAGTTGAAAAGGCCATTCGTTATCTTGTTTTGTGAATTCTAAATATGAATCTATTAAAACAGTTCCATGGTCTTTAGTGAAATTAGGTCAGTGTAGATTTTCTTTCCCTACAAAGTAAAATTCAGTCAGTGTCTTATTCTGATTTTATGTAATTTTACCTCTTTATAAGTCATCACACACTTGATTTGTGCAACACAGAAAGTACATAATAGCCTCTAGAACTTTCACTAGTTTTTGAAGAAAATTCCTTTTTCAGTTCTTCCGCTTGCCCCTCCTCTGCATCCTTATCCTTTTATGAGAAATTTGTCGTGGTTAAGGAGATGACTCAGGAAAAGCACTTGCCATGCAAGCATGTCAACCTGAATTCAGACCCCGGAGCACTCACAGAAACACCGAGTTGGCATGGCAACCTATCTGTCCTTCCTGTGTTCAAAAGGCAGGTGCAGGGAGTCCTGGGGCAAGCTTGAAGCGAGAGGCCCGACCGCGGTAAATACGGTAGAAGATGATCAAAGAAGACACCCAACACCAAACTCCAGCTTCTACACACACGTGTGCCCATGTACACACCACCAATGCATACACATGTAAACAAATCAAGAATTTAATAGGCTTAAAAATCCAGATAAAGAAAGGTTGGGTGGCTCACTTATGTTGGCAGCACACAAATTATTTTATACCTTTAGAAACAATATGATGCTTAACTTGCACAGTGAAAGCAATTTTGCCGTGGGCTAGGTGCTGCGTTGTTTGGTCTTACATTGTCATTCTGGGCTTTGAGAACTGTGGTTTGTGGGATTGGTAGAAAAGAGAATGAGTTGTTTTAGGCCATGGTGAGATAAGTTTCATTTCTTCACTGGAAGTGCTTAATCAAATGTCAATAGATTGTACCTGGTCAGAGATATTGGCCAAAATTTTTTCCTTATTGGGAGCTTGAGTTATCAGATGTCCTAGCTACTTGTTCCATCGGTAAGACTTTCTAATTTACATAAGACTGGTATCCTGGAATACTTTCCCTGCACTCTATAAATATTCAGCTAGGCACATTATTACACATGCATATTTTTTTCAAATTAAATATACCTTTCAAACCTTTGTTTACTGTAAATGAATGTATAGTAGAGCTTTGATACCTCCCTTCCATCCATCCCTCTCATGATGATGACTGGTGACCCTGTAAACCTTAAACAGCTTTAAGAAGCACATGACGTGTGTTCAGTGATATGATTGGGCATGAAGAGAGAATGTTTTACAAACTTTTTCTTGGGACTCTAAAACTACTTTCTGAAAGGGCTGTGAATTGAAGGGGGAATAGGGAAGATAAGTTTTCTCTTAACATAGAAGGCTGTGGAATATAAAAGAACAAAGAGCAATGTAATTGTGAGAGGGTTTTCATTGAAGATTGTGTATGCTCATGTGGAAAAACTAAGATCTACAACTGTAGGCAATTTTGTTCAGAGATATGCTCTGAGAAAAATGCCAGGCATATTGCATATTACTATGTACTTAGTGTGTATATCTTGAATTTAATTTCCACTCCTTTTTTTGAAGTCATAGAAACTTCACTTTTCTCTTTCTCTCACCCTTTCTTCCTTCCTTCCTTCCCTCCTTCCTTCTTTTTCCTTTCTTTCTTTCTCTATTTTTTCTTTCCTTCCTTCTTTCTTGTCTTCCTAGTCATGGTGATAAAAAGCCCCAATGAGGGCTGGAGAGATGGCTTAGCGGTTAAGCGCTTGCCTGTGAAGCCTAAGGACCCCGGTTCAAGGCTCGGTTCCCCAGGTCCCACGTTAGCCAGATGCACAAGGGGGCGCACGCGTCTGGAGTTCGTTTGCAGAGGCTGGAAGCCCTGGCGCGCCCATTCTCTCTCTCTCCCTCTATCTGCCTTTCTCTCTATGTCTGTTGCTCTCAAATAAATAAATAATAATAAAAAATTTAAAAAAAAAAAGCCCCAATGTGACACTTTGTTAGCTGAATACATGCCATGGGAGGTGACCAGCATTATCCACTGCTGCTCAGTCCAGATTGTTTATTATAACAACAGCTTGTTCTGATTAAGTTACTGCATATTATGTGACTTAGTGCACACTTCAGTAAGGACATTGGATGATATTAAATGAAAATTAGATGTTCTGACTCTATGTATGTTTATATTTTCATTAGAATCTATAATATGTGTGAATTGAAACGACTTAATTTTCTCTGCATTGTGCTTTAGGGGAGCAAATATGTTTTCTTTCCTCTTCTGTTGCTGATGATGAATGTTTTGCTAATAGCTAAGCTGTACAGGTTTCAAGCAGTTGATGTAAAATAACTGTATTTCTCAAGTTTCCCAGGGTGCACCAGTGAAAGCAATGCTGGGTCTTTGATAATTATGCCTGGTATGTTTTCTCTGCATAGAATGGAAAAAAAATACTCTGAGCTTTTGGAATTAGTCTTTCTATGCTGTAAGAAAGATAAAATGAGGTGATAATTAAATGGTTGATCATCAGTATTGACAAGGGTGATGCCTATGACAAGTTCCTTTTTTTTTTTTTCTTTTGTCAAGGTAGAGTCTCACTCTAGCTCAGTCTGGATCTGGAATTCACTATGTAGTCTCAGGGTGGTCTTGAACTCACACTGATCACCCCTACCTCTGCCTCCTGAGTGCTGGCATTAAAGGTGTGCACCACCAGACTGGTGACAAGTTCCTTCTTGATGGTGCAACATCATGATGGTATTTGTTTGGAGGGAACCTGAGTGTGGTTCTGGAGATGTTCGCTTTTGAAATCTAGACTTCAATGTGATTCTGTGCACTCACCACTCTGTATCCTGACCCAATTATACTGTCAGCCAGTCCCTTCTGCTGCCAATTATGAAGGGTCTCTACTCTCAACAGTTCTCACTGACTTCCTTCTTGGACATCCATATACTGGATTACACCAGGGGCAGGAAGTATGGATTCAAGGAATGCCAACTGGAGCAGCTCAGAAGAATTAGTTTCAGTATCCAAGTTCAACTAGAAGGAAGATCTAACACAGTCTGTCCTGGAAGAAGAAACAGAAGTTCTGTCCAGGAAATTCAAGTGGGGGAAATTTTGACAGTGACTTAAAAGGAAATATCCAATACTGTAGTTTAACATTCAGGCCAAGGCAAGGATTTTAGAATTCCTCACACATCAGGATATACCCCCTGTTTGTATTGTAATATTGTATGTGTACAAATATTAATAGCATGGATTATATTAATGTGCCTACATAAATATTTTAGCCATCCTGACAATGCTCTTGTACGAAAATATAGAAGTTTTCTTATATTAAATTTAGAATAGAAAGGAAAATATATTAGGCAAAAAGTGATGATTTTGGAGAAATGGGTGGAAACAGTGTGGAAGTTAAAGCAGGATTCATACCAGAGGATTCAGGGAGGGTTCACAGAACAGGGCCATTCTCTGTAAGTCTTAAAGGATAAGTAAGAGTTATACTTTTGGGAAAATATAAAAACAAAATTTTATTCAGAGTAGATGGGAAATTTATAACTGAAATTGAAAGACATGAGTAATTGAATCTTCCTAAACCACATTATTTCATAACAGGGGAGCTTTTGACATTTTGGGTAGAACAATTCTTTGGTGTGTGAGATGGTCACAGTTGTGGAGTTTGACATGCTAAATAACTCACACTTACTACTAGATATATAAATGTAACTGCACATAGTCTAGTCTCTGTGAAAAACAAAAATGCCTCCACACATTCCCAGGTACCTTCTAGGACAGTGAAATGGCCAACTTGAGTACTATCAACTTGAGTAGACAAGGAGGAGGAGGGCTCCTATTGACAAGGGAGGACTTGAATTAGTAGATTTGGCTTAGCCACTACAGGTCTTGAGAGGCATTTCTATGCTATGCTTCACAGGAATTAACCCAAAATCTTCATATGAATCAAGTAGTCTAGTGGATAGGTGAGACCATTTCAGAAATTATTGAACAATATATGCAGAAACAAGGAATGGGTAAGGGATGCAGGCATAAGAATGTAAGACAGAAAGACATGATAAGTAGACTATACACATTATCCAGAAATATAAAACACTTAGAATTATGGTGATAAGCTGGGCGTGGTGGTGCATGCCTTTAATCCCAGTACTTGGGAGGCAGAGGTAGGAGGATCGCCGTGAGTTCGAGGCCACCCTGAGACTCCACAGTGAATTCCAGGTCAGCCTGGGCTAGAGTGAGACCCTACCTTGAAAAAACAACAACAACAAAAAAGAATGAGGGTGATGTTGGGAAAAAGGATGAATTTGAGGGTTTCAGCTTAGCATCTTTGAAGATAGTGGCTGTATTAGGAGAAATTGGAAATAAAATGGAGCAACGTTAGCGCAAAAAAATAACATTAACATCGAGCAGCAATTTATATATAGGCATGCACCACCAGAGCATCCAGGCTGAGATTATAGGAAACAGTGATATACGAACATAGGATGTTACTGATATATATGGTA
Source organism: Jaculus jaculus (assembly GCF_020740685.1). Taxonomy (NCBI): domain Eukaryota; kingdom Metazoa; phylum Chordata; class Mammalia; order Rodentia; family Dipodidae; genus Jaculus; species Jaculus jaculus. The sequence continues at coordinate 8,932,411 of NC_059119.1, read as the reverse complement.
GTCATTTATACATAGGTACTGGTTGGAACCATACATATGGGATAAAATTGATAAGTAATAAAAGGAAATACCAGGATCAAAACATAACCTTGAAAGAACTCCTGAAGGTGAGAAGCGAAAGACGCTCTGACAGAGCACTCGGCAGAGGAAGCAATGAAGTATGGCCTGTTGTAAGCCCAGAGCAGGAGCAGACCTTCAGCGTGGGCAGCACCACCAGGGTCTCCAGAGGGGCTCGGTGAGTTCCACTGAAGTCTTTTAAGAAGTCAGTAGTGATCTTAACCAGAGCAATTTCACTAGCATTGTAGGAAAAGAGGCAGGCCAGAGCTCTGTTCCTACATGTGTTCCCTCCAAGAACTGAAAAGGAAAAATAATCTGAGAAAAGAACAGCACTGTGAGGCTTCCCTTCACAAATTCTTACCATATATTTCTACCAAATCTTTCATTTCCTGCGAAGTTTTTATTCTTGCATTTATCTCCAGAAACAGTGTTGTACATTTTGAGGCTTAAAAGCAGTTCTTTCTGTGTTCTTGGAAGAGTCCTTCTATTCATTTGAACTCAAGTTCATGGGGCTAAAGCTCAACATGAAAGTGTTAATAAGTATGTATCCCTTAATTGTGAATGATTAATACTTATGTGTATATGAAATACACAGAAAAAATAAAGTTTCATAACTTATTTTTTTCTATACAATTCAGAAGAAAATTGCTAGTAGCCCTATAGTTTTTGTCAGTTATACTGTAAACTTGAAAGAAATGTCTATTAATGCAATGGTATTTGAGCAATAAAGTCTGACTGTTTCTCCCAAGAATTTTGTCCAGAAGATTAATATGAATAGTACTTGTGATCCTGTGTCTTGAAAATTTCTATAGCCTGTCAGGACAACTTCACTGACCAAAGAACCTTACATAAACCCAAGCTATCATTTATCCTTTTCCTTGAGCCATGACAAACATGGAAAATTACAGCCTGTAACTGAAAGATGTCTGGGCTCTATTATGTATTATAACTGACAATGTATTATAAACTGACAATGCCAGCGACCCCATGTATCCCAACAGAGACTCTTAGAGGGCTTTCTGCATTCTCATTAAAAGGAGAGTGTTGCAAGTCCATATCATGATGGACCAAAAGCTTAGCAATGACAGAAGACCCCGGGACTCTTGGAATATTAATTTATTGAGGCAATACTCTAGGAGAGACTATGTTCAAGGAGTAATGACACAGAGTTAAGAACAAGTGTGCTGGACGTGGGGCACATACTTATATACACGTACGAAGCTGAGGTAAAAGGGCCACGTGTTTAAGGTCTCTCTAAGCTACGTGGTGAGACCCTGCCCGAAGCATAAAGCAAAACAAAATTCAGAAGTGTATGAAATGTAAATCAAACACTTTATTTTCATTTTTTAATTGTGTTTCTGTTTTGGGGCTATCATCATGGATTATATTCTAGTAAAATCGAATGTTGGTTTATAGTCCATCACAAAGGGGAATGTGACAAGGAGAATTACAAGAAATTCAAGGAGATTTAACATTATCATTTGTGCTTATTATAGGCAGAAATGTGCAGGTTCAAATCAAGATAGAAAACAGAAGTACATGGGGACCCAGAAACTGTAAGATCAATCTCTGTAGAAAGAATGTATTGAGTCTAGGGAATTTGTAAAATCACACTGTTCTTTGTAGAAAACAACAAGGTAACCTGGTAAGATTTACCTTCCAAAAGTAAGAGACTAACTCTGCTTGACCAACTATTTCAAAAATGAAGTCACTGTATTTATACCAAAACAAAACCTCATTCTACCTAATGGATGACAAAATAAGTTGAATACCTCACAGAATAAATGTACTTTTTTCTGTTATCTTCCTCATTCAAATTGCATCCAAGCCGTAAGTTGTCTTCTGGCTGTGTTCATAAGATGTAGCTATTTTCTGTGCCCACTGAAGTTGAGATACCATCCCTCAAACATTTGAGATACAGCAAGCTCTGTACTAAGGTATTTTAGATCTCCAATATCAGACTTCTTGCATATTAAAGGACTCATTCTAGTATAAGGAGGGAAAGCTGCTATGCAGATTGCCCAAGGTCAAGGAACCACAAAACAGCTGATCTTTTAGAATTTCAAGTATTCTCCTTGGTATCAGAATTAATTGTATTTATTCATATTTTTCTAATTGTGAACACAGACATGTTTTCACTTTTTTCTTTATCATACAAAAGGTTATGAAAAAAAATCACCTAAGATCCTCAATTTTAACATTATATCTATAACACCTTTTGACTCTATTATATTTAGTAATGTTATTTCCTGATGTCATTCCTTGGCTTCTTTACAAACAATGAAAATATAATTTGACATTTATGAATCACTGTATCATTGAAGCAGGCCTTGCAGTTGCCTCAACTACTGCACATAGCCAGGCTTGATCTGGAACAGGTGGTGTGGTTCTGTACAATGATTCAGCAAATGTGGAGAACAGGTTACAATATAATTTTCAGTCTTCTAAAACTATTCACCACACCTTGTTTATTCCACAGGACCCCCATGTGGAGAAATTAGTAGATTCATGTTATTTATTATTTTATAATTTTTCTTCAAAGAATTAATATACATCAAAGTTTTTAATTAAATCAAAAGCATCATTTTCTAGACAGCATATAGTTACAAAATTGTATTTTTATAGAAAATAGAGAAATATTTCACACATTTGAACACATCTCTGGATGAAGTTAGAAACATCAAGTTGAGTTTAAAGATTGGATTATTGCCAACTATTATATTTTCTTAAAAGAGAGTTTTTCTTGCTAAAATTCCCTAAATAGGATTAATGGAAATATACTTAAAAATATTTTCTTTCCCACTGGATAGCCCAAGTTGGCCTTGAACTCCCAACAATCTCTGTGTCTTCCAAGTTTTGGTAATGTAAGCACACATCACCTCATTTAGTTCACACAACTTTTCAGGAATTTATTATCTTAAATACAAAACATACTTACTGAACATGGTGTCTCCTTATCAGCTGAATACAAAAATTAAAGCATGATGAAATGTGTGGATCAAGTTTCAGTTTCCTGCATGTGGTTATCCAGTTTGTCCAGCACGATTTGTTGAAGATGCTGTCTTTTTTCCAGCCTATATTGTTCGGGTCTTTGTTGAATATCAAGTAGATATAGTTGCTTGACCCAAAGTCCGGGTCCTCAAGTCTATTCCACTGGTCTATATTCCTGTTTTTATGCCAGTACCATGCTGTTTTTATTACTATGACTTTGTAATATAGCTTTAGATCAGGTGTGGTGATGCCACCAGAGGTATTTCTTTTGCTGAGGATATGTTTGGATATGTGAGGCCTTCTGCCTTTACATATGAAATTTGCAATCATTTTTTCTATCTCTGTGAAGAACGCTGTAGGGATTTCAAATCCAAATGGATCAAAGACCTCAATATAAGACCAGAAACTCGAATACTACTGGAAGAAAATTTAGGAAGTACTTTCCATGATATAGGAATGGAAAAAGACTTCCTGAACAAAACCCCAGTAGCTCATGATCTTAAACAGTCACTCAACCAATGGGATCACATGAAGCTGAAGAGTTTCTTTACAGACAAGCATACAATAAGCAAAGCCAATAGATTACCCACAGAATGGGAGAAAATATTTGTGGGTTATCCAACTGATAGAGGCCTAATCTCCAGAATCTGCAAAGAACTCAAAAATCTAAACAGTAAGAAGTCAAACACCCCACTCACAAAATGGGGCAAAGAGCTGAACAGGCAGTTCACAGAGGAAGAAATACAAATGGCAAACACACACTTAAGAAAATATTCATCATCTCTAATCAGAGAAATGCAAATTAAAACAATTATGAGATTCCACCTTACCCCAATAAGGATAGCAAACATCAAAAAATCAAATGAAAATAAATGCTGGCAAGGATGTGGAGAAGTAGGAACAGTCACCCACTGTTGGTGGGAATGTAGGATGGTGCAACCCCTTTGGAAAGCAACATGGAGACTCCTGAAAAAGCTGACTATAGAGATACCAACAGACCCAGTTATTCCCTTACTGGACATTTACCCTAAAACCTTCAAACCACAGGCCAGAGAGATTTGCTCAGCCATGTTTGTAGCAGCTCAGTTCTTAATAGCTAAGAGCTGGAATCAATCCAGATGTTCATCACTAGAAAAATGGATAACTAAGATGTGGTATATCTACCCAATGGAATTCTATACAGCAGTAAGAAAAAATGACACAAAGAAATTTGAGGAAAATTGGTTGAACCTGGGACAGATCATTCTCAGTGAACTTAGCCAATCACAGGAAAAAACAAACAAACAAAAAAAAAAACAATGCCACATAGTCTTACTCATCTACAGCACCTAACCTGAATCTACCCAAGGTACCTTGCATACCCAGCAAGCATCTCATGGAATAGACACTAGGATGGATGGGGAGGGAGGGGAGGGTATCAAAGGGGTGGGAAACACTAATCTAGACCCAAACCGCAATGGCACCATAAAATTCTACTTCCTAAAAGGCAGACCAAATGGCTGAACCTTCACCAGGCCCTTAGATGGAACACCTGACCCACAAGATACTGGAGAGGGTAGGATTTCACCAGGCCCTTACAGGAACCACCTGAACCACAAGACACTGGAGAGGGTAGGATCAAGTATAACCTAAATCTTCTACATCTTCCCTCCCTCCCTCTCCCTCTCTCTCTCATCTCTCTAACTCTTGATCTTAGTTATCTTTTTCCTCATTTTCTTAGTGGACACTGACCTGTAACTCCCAGTACCAGCATGGAGCTATCATACACAATGAGCTTTTGATCAGAGGAACCTACAAGGTTTCCTAAAAGAATGACAGATTTCTGTCAGAGTACTTGATGACCCACCAAAGGTTAGTGGTAAGACCCTATTGCTGAAGACTCCATACGCAGCTGACACGTAAAATGGAACAGCATGGCTGGAAGCCAGGAGAGAGTCAGTCCCCAGACAGTCAGCGTGTCTAGTGCCAGAAGGTGCTACATGGATGACAAGGAGAAATGACCAATATCTGTCCAACCAACTCATGGTCCAACCTATTTTGCAGCAAATAACCTGCTGTGATGCCCACACAAGTGCAATAGTGGCATACAACCATGGGGGGGAACCAACTGCTCTTGATTTGGCTACCCGATCCCCTCAGTGGTACAAGACCCATAGCTGGAGCTGGGAAACAAGTCAGAACCATATCCAAACATAAGCCCACTCTCCAATATCAAGCGACCATCAATCATGGGCTACAAGAGGGCCTACACCTATTAAATTTTCTGTAAAAAAGTAAGGGCTATCTCATTTGTCCTGGTGCTTACTCTCCGTTGGAGAATCTACTTCTCTTTTTCAGATAGATGCAAATTCTAAAGAGAGAGCCACCCCATCATACTTCAAAAGGGCCCCTGCTGAAACTAAAGAAAATTGGCGAAACAAACAAGGGTGCTGTTTTCCTGATGAACCAGATACCAGCACAAGGGGGAAGGAGACCAACACAGAGAAAAATCAACTCCTGTCAAATCAGAGAGCCAGAGCCTCAGAGGCCCCCAACACCTAATCACTGAAACAGACCAAAAATGAAACCAACATGGCTCAGGGAAATTTTGCGGAAGAGGGGGTGGAAAGAATGTTAGAGCCACATGTTGGGTCATGATATGCAGAGACATTTATCATACCAATAACTGTGGGCTAACTCCACAATGTACGACCCATATACCTCAACAAGGAGGGACCAATACGTCATGGATGAGCCTAATAATGGTACCAAACTACCTGTATTTGCTGAATACAAAACTAATAAAAAAATAAATTTAAAAAATTAAAGCAATGCATTTATATTATTATACAGGGAATCAGGAAATTTTACATTCTATTTCAGTAGCTATATGCATCCAGAGCTTGTGAACTTTATATCTTCTTTTTATTTGATTTTATTAGTTATTTATACCATTTAATTTTTATTTCTATTTATTTATTAGACAAAGGAGGGGAGAGGGAATGGGCATACCAGGCCCTCTGGCCTCTACAAACAAACTCCAGATGCATGCACCACTTTGTGCATCTGGCTTACATGGGACCTGGACAATCAAACCTAGGTCCTTAGGCTTTGCAGGTAAGTGTTTTAACCGCTAAGCCATTTCTCTAGCACTTAAACATTTTTTCTAATAAGGCAAGTTATTAACTACAAATGAATTATTCATTATGAGATAAATATTTTCCATAAACTTTAGCTGCATTTTTAAGTAGCACGTAGCTTCAAAGGAATGTGTACCTGCTCTGCCTCATGTAAGAGTGCTGGAATAATTACACATCTTCCTTTAGCATAGCAAATGTGGAGGCAAAATGACCACAGCTTCCAAGGCTCAAGGAGCATAGAGGTAGGAAGGAGACCAGAAAGATTGTCAGGGCCACAGGATAGAAGGCCTCCTGAGGCATTTTCCTTCCATACAGAGACTGACTGATGCATTGGTGACACCCCTGGGGACACCCGTAGTCCCGCTGAGGAAGACACTCCATAGAATGGGACCGGGGAAGAGCCGGGAAAAGAGAAGAGCACAATGGGAATATTACCAGCATGTGATTTGGTCATCCAGTAAAGCTCATGATTAATAAAATTTTAATAATTCAAGAGCCAGAGGACAGGTCGAGTGCTTTGGAAAGCTGTTTTTCAGATCCGAAGTCGCAGAAGCATGGCTGACCTCACCATGACTACCATTCCATACACAATGTCTTCACAATTTTGGGCCCATCAGCATTCTTTCATGGATATTGGAGGAGGGAAATACACAAAAAGAATGAAAGACATAAAAATAGAAGAAGAACTATTTGGAAATGAGAAAGGGTCCATTAGAAGGAGAACAGGGGAGGGTGAAAAAGAAGAAAATGGGAGGCTATTATGATCAAGATACTTCATGTATATTAATGAAAATTGAAAATAAAAAGTTAAATAATATTTTAAACTGATGACCAACTTAAAAAAACAAAACAAACAAAAAAAAAACTTTCTTCCACCAGTGATTCCTGAGCAGGTTTCTGTTTGTTTGTTTTACATGGTGCAGTACTGAATTTTTTTCTAAACATATGTATTTATTCCAGTGATGATTCAGAAGGCATTTAAATGATACTGCTGAAAGATGCAGGCAGAAAAGTTACTTTAACACGTGAACTGACTGTAAATATGAAAGACACTGGCAAACTGGGAAGTGCTTACTTTTGAATACCTTCAACTTCATATTTAAAAACAATTTTCTAAAATAGAGAAAAGTCAGAAGAAGAATAAGACAGAGGGGAAACAAATGAGAGAGAAAGATAGATAGATAGAGAGAGAGAGAGAGAGAGAGAGAGAGAAAGAGAGAGAGAGAGATCCTGTTATAGTGGAGTGTTTGATTGCTCTGGTTTTCCTTTTTCCTCTTGTTCAGCCACTCAAGAGTCCACCTCAGACTCAAAGGTACTTTTCTAGCAGTATTGTTTTATAGAAAGAAACATTTCATGGATAATCAAATAATAGAGAAGCCACATAAAAGAGAGAGTATGTGTCCTTCAGATGTGCCCCATATCAATCTGAAAGAAGGGGCTTGGAATAGAATAGTATAATTTGAGGGAGTCTTTAGCAGGAAAAAAAAGCTAGAAAAATAAGAACATCACAGCTCATGAGTACACAACTACCTCTTAGTATTCTTGGAAGAATTTGTCATTGTGCTCTTCAGTAACCCTGCATCTGTCTATGGCCTTGGAGAAGAATACCTATTAACCAATCTTCATTGGTAAGTTAATAAAGGTGGAACAGCCATCTTCCTGGAGAAGTATGAATATACTTCCAGTTGAATAAGTAACTTTCATGACTTGGGTTTCTTCTAGATGTTCCTATAAGTCATGAATTCTAATACAATCATTTGAAAACCATTCTGAACACAAGTGTAATGAGGTCAGTCATTACAGTCATTTGTAACTTAACTTGAAATAGAGATTTCATGGGCTGGAGAAATGGCTTAGCAATTAAGTGCTTGCCTGTGAAGCCTGAGGACTCCCGTTGGAGGCTCGATTCCCCAGGACCCGCGTTAGCCAGATGCACAAGGGAGCGCACACGTCTGGAGTTCGTTTGCAGTGGCTGGAGGCCCTGGCATGCCCATTCTCTCTCTTTCTCTCTGCCTCTTTCTCTGTCTGTTGCTCTCAAAGAAAGAAATAAAAAATAAATTAAAAAAATAGAGGTTTCATGACACACAATCACTAGAAAGATTTCACTGGAGGAACCTTTGTTTCTGTCTTCGTTTGTATTCATATAATTTTTCTATATTGGTATCTTTTAATTCCTTTCTCTTTTCGTGTCTATCCTAGGGTTATCATTAGACTACATAACATATTTTCTAGTTGTAACAGTATAATTTTGAATTTTGAAATATTTTGTTTTGATTACATTCAGAACTCTTATATTTTAGCACTTATCTTATACATTATGTTAATGAAATCACAGTTTATACCTTTAATAGACCATATTAACAAATAGAATTGTTGTTTTATTGCTTTTGCATTATAATTTCTGTATTGGTGTTAAAAGATTTGTGAGTCATCATTGGAGTCTTCTTTTTATTTTTAGAATATTCTACTGGTACTAGTGAGCTTCCTACTTGCATATATTTCCACGTTGCCGCTTAGCCACCTCTCAGATGCAAAATTCCCATGACCCATCTTGTATGGAAAGACCAGTTCTAATGAAGTCCCTTTTTCTTTGTCTGGGATGGTCTTTTCCTCTCCTTTATTTCTGGATAGGTTTGCCAGGTGAGGTGTCTTGATTGACAGGTTTTTAGTTTTTCCCCTTTCAGCACTTTTAATATGTTACTTTACTCTTTCCTTGTTTATAGGGTTTCTTCTGACATATCTGCTTATAAGCTAACTAGGTTCACCTTGTGTATGAGGAGATGCTTTTCTCTTGCTGCATTCAGAATTCGGTCCTTGATTTCTTGCAATGTGTTATAATGTATTGTGGTAATTTTCCCTCAGTCTATTTGATCTTCTGGGTTCAATAAAATTGAGAGTTCATTTCTCTACTACTATTGGGAAGTTAAAATTTATTCTTATTCTGTCTGGTTTTCTGATCCTTGTGGGATGATCATCCTGTATCTCCTGGCTTGCTTGATGGTACCCCATATGTCTCATAGGATTTCTTCATGATTTTACTTTCAAACTATCTGTTTTTTGTTATTCACTACCCTTCTACTTGAATAAACCTGCACTTGACATTTTCCATTGAATTCATTGTATTGTTTTGCCAGAATTTCTCATACTGTTTCACTATTCTTTGTGATGCATCTATTCTTGCAATGTTTTTGCCTGACTGTGGTGATGCCATATATCATCTAGATGCCTTGGCTCTCATACATGTGTTCCTGGCCATGTGAGATGTTAAAAAGAAGTATTCTTGTGGGAGTTTGGGGTCTGAATATCCCATTCTGCCATCTTGATGATATTTCTCAAGGAGAATAATTTTATATAACAAAAGACAGCATTTATCTAGCTCTCATGCATGCCCTCCAGAGCTGTACGTATTTTATATGGACTAGTTCGCTTAACTCTCAGGAAAGTTATTAGTATTTATTAATGTTGAAGATAAGGAAATGGACATCCAAAAGTGTTATACAATCTTATGTTAAAAAGAAAGGAAGCTGGGGGAGCAACGTGGCTTTCGGACCCGTGCTGTTTCCATCATACTGCATGCCACTCTATGGGAACAATCTTCCAGGACGCCTACTGTTAGACATTTTCCAGTATGGCACCTTTAGTCAGTAAATCTAAAATGGATTCTCAAATTTACTTTCCAGATAAGGCCTCTGTGCTGTGAACACTAATTCCCCTGGTTTCACATATTGAGACGAATAAGAACACAATTTGTTTTATTCTGTTATACTTCTAATGTGCTGCCCCTTTCTCTCTTAGACATTTTTAAGAAAAACTAATATATGTATGTCTGCATGCATATATGAACTAAATGTGTGTATATGGGCAAATGTGTGCTTGTGGAGGTCAGACCTCACTCTGATCGTCTCCCACCCTCCACGTGATAGTGTAGCAAGCTTTGATTCTCTTCTCTCTTCTTGACATTGTTGTAGACACACTGTGATCAAAGACACATGTGCTGCTTTGTGTCTGGCTGTGTGTGGGTGATGGGGTGGGTCAAACTCAGGGTGGCAGGCTTTCCAAGTAAGCACTTTTAACCACCCCTTGCCCGAGAATTTCTCTTTTTGCCTTTAATTGTTTTAATATTTTTATTCACTCATTTGCAAGCAGAGAGAGATAGAAAGAGGAAAGGCAGAGAGACAGAGAGCACAGGCCTGCCAGGCCCTCCAGACACTACAAATTAACTCCAGATGCATGCACCACCTGTGTATCTGGCTGTACATAGGCACTGGGAAATCGAACTCAGGTTATTAGGTTTTGTAGGCAAGCACCTTAACCACTATGCAATCTCTCCAACCCCTGGGAATTTCTTAAACGTTCTCTTGGCATTTATTTTCTTCTTCATTCATTATAGCCAGTGATGTCAGAAATTACATTGTTCACTCTGTTATTACTGGTATTTTAATTTAGCTCTTCACTATTCATTTATTACCAAATTATTACCATAGTCTATCTTCATATAGTTTCTCTTTTGCTGTGACAAAATACCTGACAAAAGAGTTTATTTTAACTTCCTGTTTGAGGGGATACAGTGAAGCACAGTGATCTACGCTTAAGTGCAGGAGCCTGAAAGATCTGGTCTGCAGTCAGGAAGAAGAAAGTAGTGAATGCTAGTTTTCAGTTCCTTCCTTTTATTTAGCCTTGGGCTGCACCCCATAGACTAGTATGTTCAAGGTTGGGGTAGGTCTTGCCATTTCAACAAACTTAATGTAGACCCCCCCACACACACACACATGTCTAGAGAACTGTTTCCTAAGGGATTGCAGATGCTGTTGGGTTGACAATGTTAAACATCACCCATCTCTGAGACAGTCCTGCCTGGCTTCTAAGCCTCCTTATTTATGCCTCCTTCTTCCCCTCTACCTTTAACGTTAGTTCATCCAATGGCTGCTGTTTTTCCAACATCAATTCTAGTCTTTGTTATGTGTTTTGAACCCCAGCAGCAGTTGGCTAGAGAGAATGGCTTAGCAGTTAAAGTTGTTTACTTGCAATGCCTGATATCCTGTGTTCAATTCCCATGTACCTACATAAAGAGAGATGCACAAATTGTGCATGTGTCTAGAGTTTATTTGCAATGGCAAGAAATCCTGGCATGCCTACCCCATCTCACCTTTTCTCTCTATGTAAATAATTTAAAAAATATCTCAGCAGTAATTAACCATGAATTTTCCAATCACACTAGCATAATCCATTCCCTCATCTTTTGAATTTACTGTATTTCTCTGTTAAAGCTTTTATTCATAACACTGAGGAGATCTGCCCTATTTTTATTGAGCTCTATCTCTCCTGGCTCTCTATAACTATGCCATAAATCCTGTATATTCCAGTCAAAGATGTGGTTTACTTAGATATTTGACTGAATCTCTATTTCTATAGTTTGTGGCCAAGATGGAAAATTAGAAGTTGAAAGTTAATGCCATGAAAAAAATCAGCAATTTAACACAAGCAATTTTAGTAAAATATAAATTTTATCCTGAAGGATCTTGTATCTTTATTTCTGGCCTTTTTGAACATTTGTAAGAAGAGAGAAGTTCTTGCACTGTATATATACATATATATACTGTTTCATATATATATATATATATATATATATATATATATATATATATATATATACTGTTTCCTAAATATTGTGATTAACATTTTCTCATTTGTATTTTATAGCATGTTTAAGAACATGTAATATTGTATGGGTCCATTGAAAATCCAGTTTATTTCTGGCCTTTTTGAACATTTGTAAGAAGAGAGAAGTTCTTGCACTGTATATATACATATATATACTGTTTCATATATATATATATATATATATATATATATATATATATATATATATATATACTGTTTCCTAAATATTGTGATTAACATTTTCTCATTTGTATTTTATAGCATGTTTAAGAACATGTAATATTGTATGGGTCCATTGAAAATCCAGTAGTGTGATTAGATTTGTAGTCAACATAAATTTAAGAGTGAAAGTGAAAGCTATATATGGCTGAGGCTTGAATCATCTGATCTTGCCAAGGTGGAAGAATGAGTCAGAAACCAACAAGGAACATTTAACAGCAATAGCAATAAAATTAATGTTCAAGCTAAATGAATCATTTCTATCAGTTCTTAAAACTGTCTTGCTATATAGTTTATGGGAGAGGTTAGGTAAAATTCCCAAATGTGAATATGAGCTAAATGGGCAACATAGGAAGTAACAAATTTAACATGGCCTTATAGAAATACTATCCAGATCAACAACCATTTTTCCTATATATTCTTATAATCCAATGTTTATTTGAAATGTTGCATTGTTTCTAGACATATTAATGCAGAGTTTGATACAATGTAGAGGATAAAGTTATAAAACCAAGAAGTTATCTTTATAATAGTTGACAAAAAGGAGAGAAAGGTTTATGAAAGACTGTCCTGACTGTATTGAACTTTGCCACATAGAATGGCTAGTGGAGTTGAGAGCTAAAGATGAAAAACTACTTGGATATTAAAGACAGTAGAAGTTGGGCGTGGTGGCCACACCTTTAACTTGAGAGACTTGAGTATAGAGAATCACTATGAACTCAAGGCCAGCCTAGGCTTTAGAGTGGGTTCTAGGTCAACATGGATTAGAGTGAGTCCCTCAGAAAAATAAATTCATATAAATAGGCAAATAAATAACATGAAGAGGGTATCTGATCAATGGGAAGGGATATTTTGTTGTAGTCTGAGTAACCCGACAGTAGAGTGAGTCACTGATGTAAGACAGACACTGCAGGGCTTGGTGGCCTACATTTCTTATCCCAGCATTGAGCAGGCAGAGCCGAGAAGGTTGTCACAAGTACCAGGTCAGCCTAGACTACAGTGACACCCTATCTCAAACAGCAAAGCACAACAAGTAAACAGAGGCAGTTTCTCACCACAGGACAAGACCATTCAGTAGCAATGTCCTTTACATTGCTACAGATGTGGGATTGTGTATCACTTTCAGTTTGCCTTCAGACAACTCTAATTCAAAATGTTTTCTTCTCCTTTCTTATGATGTGTAATTACACAGGTAGATTGTATTGAGTAGTCAAGACTCTTATTTCACTTTTCTTCCTTCCTATTACTGAGAATAGGGTCCAACAGGACTCTTCCCACTGAAAGTCCTCAAGGAGGAAGCTGTTTTATATCCCACACCACACCGTTCCCAACACAGAGCTGGATTGTTTTGTGGAATAAGCACTTGTTGATGGACCAGTACTTTTCTTGAGGGTGCTCTGTTTTGCAAGGACAGTGGTAAGCCAACTCTAGATCTTACAATGATACAGTTGATGTATTTTCTCCTGCTTTAGCAGTGATCATATTCCAGAAACCACTGTCAGCAAAATAGGACAGAAGTGTTACTGGACTTTTCTTAAAAGAAGGAGACAAGAAAATAATTCCCGTTTGAAATCATTCCCACTCAGTTAACTATGTTAGACATGGAGAACTAAACCCCTGTGTTTCTGGCTCCTACAAGCAACTTAAGTACTTTGGTATATTGTAAAGGTGCCACAAACAGCTTAAATACTTTGGTATATTGTAAAGGTGCCTTCTTTTACAGCTGCACGTGCATAGCCATTATCTCCTTTTCTACGACTCAAATGCATTGCCAGTGAATGGTATATCTTATGATCTTTATCATTCTAATTACAAATACTGTTTTCTCCTTTAATACCAAATTCCTATATTACTATAGCTCCAGTAGCTAGTTTTTACCTTGTCCTCATGTTACCCAGCTTTATTAAAATAAATGCTATAACATCAATAAATTTTATTCATTTCATTATATCAAATATAAGGTTGGCTTTCTGATTCTTTTTCTTCATTTCTATACACTTTTCTTATTCATGTTTTTATATATTTTAGCAAAATCATAATCAAGTTTATTTCTTATATCTTATATATTTATTTGGGGTAGAGAGACAAAGAGAGGCAGATAGAGAGATAATAGGCACACTGGGGCATCTAGCCATGGTAACTAATGAACTCCAGATGCATGCACCGCCTTGTGCATAGAGCTTTTTTTTACTACAGAATCACACTAAAGCCCTTAGGTTTTACAGGCAAGCACCTTAACTGCTGAGCCATCTTGGCAGCCCCCATTATTATTTTCTTAAATATAGCCCAGCATTTATGGTGATAATCTCAGGAGAAATGTATGACTGCACACACACCCACTTGCTTTATTCCCACAAAAATGTGTGGGATGGTCTTTCCTCTCTTCTGATAAGTACTTATGTTTTTCCTCAAGTGTTCTCATCTAAAGCCAAAATCAGTGGAAACAATGATGAATCACAGAATGTTAAGCCACCTGCTCTATAACATGTTAAATGGCTGCCATTATTTTTGGAAATATTATCATATCTCAACAAGTGTGTTAATTTGTAGTTAAAAGTACCAGTCCATCTCTTGACAATAATAACAAAGGAACTGCTGTTTTTTTTTTTACCAACTGTCTGGTTAAGCCCAGTCACATAAGGAGTCTCCTAACCCTCTGATTCTGATACAATCTGTAGAATGAGGACTGGAATGCTTTGCAACAAAAGAGACCATTATAATGAGGAAGATTCTACTCAGTGTCTCCCACTTCCATTCCACTTCATGTATTTAGGGCAGGGGCCCAAACCAACTGTCCCTTATCGTGCTTTTATATGAATTATCACAGTCTGAAAGGAAAAAAAAGTGAAAAAAAGTGAAAGGGAGGATTTCACTGGGAAGTGGGGAAGCTTCCAACCACAACCTTCCTGTCCTTTCCCTCTGTCCTTCCTCATTTCTGGTTGAGTGTGTTATAACCAAGGACACTTACAAATCTATGAGCTACTAATTGACTTCTTGCAGCCAGAAAGGAAATCAACTTCACAACCTATGAAACTGAGAAAGCAAAACAGAAATTGAGGCAAAATAAAAATAAAATACATTCTAAATAGCATTATTGAGATTAATACTCACTTAAAACAGTCACAATCACAGTATATATTTTTCAGCTCTGTGAGTTAACAAATTTATGTAGTTAACTTTTCTGTTGTATACAATCTGAGCATTGCATTTAATGGGGTTGGCTTCAGGCAACAGTATTGTTCACTTCCACTACCAGATTAAGCACAATTTCCATATCTTTGTGCTTTGTTGTCTTTGTAAGTCAACTCCCACTTTGTGTCTTGGATTACCCAGGATTCCATACCCATAATACCTGATATGCATAAACTCCCTCCTTTTTCATCCACCTCTGTTGGGATCTGCCTCTTTCTGGCATGGGTCTAATTTTGGATTGTGAAAAGAATAATGGGACAGCTAGATATGTGATGTAAGATCAATTCTCACTAGCTCATTTTCAAACTCTTGTGACATCTTATCTGCCCAGATAATGTGACTGTAACTTTAAAGTGCCTTTAGCCAACCTGGCCTCTTCTCAGAGAACAGAATAGAGACAGATTCATCTCTACCTGGATTACTGATGCAGTCTGGCTCTTTCCTTGACAAACAACTTTCAGAGAAACTCAGCCCAAGTGGAAGTTATAGATATAACTTGTGGTCTCTTAATATAATGACCAAAATACCTGGTTTCATTCAAAAATCATATTTTATATCAAGAACCAGAAAGATGTCAAGTTAAATTGAAAAAGATAACAAAATACATTATAATCATCAGACCATGATTTTCAAAGTAATAATTCTAATAAAACTCACTGCAGAAATAAAAGAAAGAATGTAGCAGCATAGAAATAACAGATGTAATAGCAAACCAAATAGAGATATGAGACCTGAAAATACAATAAATGAAATAATGAAAATCCCAAATGATGGACTCAACAGTGGAACTAAGGAGACAGAGCAGAGAATCTGTCAACTGGAAGATGGAGCAAATAAAAATTCCTTACTCCTGGGCTGGGGAATGGCTTACTGGTTAAGGTACTTGCCTGCAAAGATTATGGACCCAGATTAGATTTCCCAGAGCCCACCTAAGCCAAATGAACAAAGTGTTGCATATATCTGGAGTTCATTTGCAATGGCTAGAGATCCTAGCATGCCCATTCTCTCTCTCTTTAGGTGCAACTTTCTTTCATAAATAAATAAATGACAAATAAATAAATAAATAAAATTTCATTCTCCAAACAGTAGGCAGTTGATAGACTGAAGAATAGAATGTAGCATCACAGAGGAGATTATAATAAAATATATAACATTTGTATACCAGAGTTGTCAAGAGGAGATAAATGAAGGGCTTAAAAATTACTTGAAAGAACACAAATTGAAAATTTTCCCTTTAATTTCTGAATTCTCAGATGAAAGAAAACTGAAAGAATTTGTTTCCAGTAGACCTGTACTAAAAGAAAGACTGCCTTGGTTGAAATATTAACAATAGTAGTATTTACTGTCTGGATCAAAAAGGCCTTGGATTAAATAAATCAAAACAAAGCATAGTGACAAACAATAACTTTAATTTACAATGTTGTGCAGAAGTACAGACAATACTTTAGAAGTTTTGTATTAAGAGTTGAAATCTCTGCCTTTATACTTCTTTAACTTAAATGGTCCATGCTTTCAAAATTCAGGTGCACTTCATATGTAATCCACTTATCATGATGCAATATCATATCTTCCACAATTTAATATCATCATCTTTGCATAAAACTTGATGGTAGAACTTATTTTGGTAGTTCAATAAGGAATAACTTATTAAATTTGGTTTGTGACAAAAAAGGGCATTTTAAAATCATTTTGGTAAGCATAGTGAAATAGTTTCTTGCAATGTTTTTGTTTTGTCTCTCATATTCTCTTTAGCTCTGTCTGCCTTCCTTTATTCCTTTCCTCCTTCCCCATCTGTCTAACATGTTTCTTATAGACTCCAAAAATCTATATTGTGTATCTTTGTGTCATAACTGGTAATATAGAAAATCCAATTTCCTGAATTTCAAGGCTCTCACTTTTATCTTTTTATAAATAATTTATGCCTTTATTTGTGTGTATATATGTCTGTATGTAGTCTATGTGTGCATGTATGTGGTACACATGTGTTCCATGAATGGAGAGGTCAGTGAACAACCTTAGTGGATAGGTCCTCTCTTTTTTTGAGACAGAGTGATTCTTATTATTTTGCACTTGTGAAGACCAGACTAGCTTATCCCATGAGCTGCTGAATGGTCTTAGTCCTGCCTCTCATTGCCATAGACACATTGGGATTACAGATGTATGCAGTCACTTTATGTCCAGCTATACATAGGTGAGAGGGATCACACTGTGATCCACAGGAACGCAGAGCAAGTGCCATCAACTGCTGAGCCACCCCCAGACCCACTTTTGTCTTTTCACATAACTAGGCTTAAGCTTAGCTTTGGCAACTACATATTCCAGTTACTCACTCATCTATCCCCCAGGTGAGGATCCTCAAGATGAAATTGTATTCCATTCATGTAAACATCAGTTACTTGTTTGTAAAATTCAGGTAATTGGGGCTGGGAAGATGGCTTGGTTATTAAAAGGAATTTTTTACAAAGCCTGCTGATCCCAAGCTCAGTTTCGATTCCCCAGTACCCATGTAAAGCCATATGCACAAGGTAGTGCGTGCATCTAGATTGATTTGCAGTGACAAGAGGCCCTGGTGTGCCCGTACCACTCTCTGTCCTTCCCTTCCTTACTCCTTCCCTCTTTCCCCTCACAAGTATAAATAAAAATATTTTTAAACAATTCTGGTATTTGGACATCACCCCAAACTTTCAGAATCAGAAACTCCAGGGGAAAGCAACAGTATTGCTAAACTCCAAGAGAGTCTCACACATGCTAGAGATGGATACCCATATAATAAGATCGTATAGAGTGCCTTCTTAATGCCCCCAAGGCTTTGGACTGGGTGTCCTCCACACCTCTCTTTTTTAATGTTCCTTTCTCTTTTCCTTTGTCCTTTTATTTTTTACTTGAGAGTGACAGAGAGAGAAAGAGGGACAGAGAGAGAATGGGCACACCAGGGCCTCCAGCCACTGCAAATGAACTCCAGAGGCATGTGCCCCCTTGTGCATCTGGCTAACGAGGGTCCTGGGAGGAGAGCTTCAAACTGGGGTCCTTAGGCTTCATAGGCAGGCACTTAACCACTAAACCATCTCTCCAGCCCTAATGTTCCTTTCTAATTCTGTCCTCTGCAATGTAGCAGCTCTGGACAGGTAGGTGCATGGCTGAATGATACTGTACTCTACCTCCAAGCACACGTAGTTATAGTCAAAAAAAGAAATCACCCACTATAAGAAGCCTAATTGAAGAATCCAGAACACTTGATGCCATGGCTGTAATGACAAGTTTTAAAGTACATGTTTTTTGATTTTTGGAGTATCTATTTTTACCCCTTTTCGTGGTGCTTATCCAACAAGGCAGTGACAAAGAGCTCAGACATCCTTCAACATCCTAGTTATATAATGTAAGTGCATAGTGTTTCCTCTGAGCCTGTGTCCTCATTGAAACATGGAAGTAATTTGTGTCTCCTGGGCTCTGTGAGCTACGTGAAGACTAGTGGAGAGAACCAGGATGGTAAGAGTACAGGCTGCAGAGTTTACAGAGAGCTGGTATGAATGCCACCTCTGCCTCTTGCCAGCTGTAGGATGTGGCACAAGTTATTTTACTTCCCAAAGCTTTATACAGAGAATGAGGATAACGATAATGTCCTGACCAATGTGGTTCACATAAACTGAATTGATCCATATACATGGTGAGTACTCAATAATTTGCAACTATTATTTTGAGCTTGGGGGAAGGACTTGTCATAGAACAAGTGACACAGGCAAATTTTACCTATTTTAATTTAAATCTTCTGAGTAGAATTATTAGATGAGAAGTTAAAAAGAGGGTGCTAGAGGCACTTAGACCTGAGATGAGTTCTTAACTATCATAGTTACTCTCTTATTGCTTGGGGGAACATGCCAGATCAGAAGCAAATTAAGGAAGGAAGGGTTAATTTTGATTTACAGTACATGGTTACAGTCCATTATGGAGAGGAAAGCATGTTGGTGGGAGCGTGGGGCAGCTGGACACATTAGGTGCACAGTGAGGATGCCGAGAGTCCTGCATGACTGTGGTCAGCCAACTCTCCTCACTGGTATAGCAAAATGACGTATAATTAATAGATGAATGGATAATAAAAATGTGGAACATGTAGACAATAAAAATTCTATTCAGCACTACAAAAAATGAATTGGTCAAATTTTCATGAAAATCGATAGACCTGGGAAGAATTATATTATGTAATGTAACTCAAATTCAGAAAGACAAAAACTCTACAAATACATCCCAATATGTGGGTCATCACTTATAATATCTATATCTAGCATATATATCTATATCCAATCTACATCTGTCTAACTATTATCTATCTATATATCAAATGTGGGCCAAACCTCTAAAGGTAGAACAGTAAAGGAGAGAGGGCCTAGAGAGATGAACTGGAAGAGGGATGAGAGAAGGATGGAGTGACAGGAGAAGGGCTCTGGTGATCGGAGGAGGGGTGAGAATTCACAAGGACAAATTGCATTTGATAATGTCAAAATGAGTAATACCTAGTTCTCTGTAAGCCAAATAAGAAATAAAATGAAGTAGAAAAAATAAAAATGAATGTACAAGTGCTAGCATTATCTGTGGTCAATTTTCTTTATCACCCCATAAGCAGACACAATAGATTTCTAAGGAATCTGGTGACAGTAAAGTTCCCACATACAAAAATGTCTGAAATGTCACTCAAGTCCACTGTGTTTCAAGAGTGTATTAAACACATCTACTACTAATCTATGCAAAGTACACTAACACTGCAGTTCTTTAAGGAGAATCTATCCTAAACATGTTATCAATAATGATAGTCCAGTGCCCAAAGACATTCCAAAATTTAGGACCTGAATAAATATTTCATGTATTTTCCATGGTGAAATCTTGGTTTGTCTTATAATTAATATCTAACCACTATGAATAACTAATATTCTTAAGCACTAAATTGACAAGTGTTTTTTTAGGAAAATAAAAGCAAGGAGTGTTAAAATAGAAAAAAAATCTTCATCTACTAATATCTTGATGGAAATTCTGGGCAAGAAAAATGAATAGGCAATTTAGGAGATAAGACATCAAGGAGAATTTTTCACATGTATCTGTTATGTAATGATTTTGTTGAGCTTCTTCCAAATTATGTGAGGCACTTTAGAATTTTTCTATAATCCTGGAGTGTTATAGCTATTAATTTTAAGCAGAAGAGACTGTCTCTTTTCCTGTTGATGGTCGGAGGCAGGTGGTTCACCTGAAGCAATGTGCTATAAGCAACCCGTGTACTTAATCACATCATTTCTATTTCGTTGAAATTGTGCTTTTGGCATTTGTTTATTCGAAAATAATATATATCAATAATTTTTTTTTACCGTGATTGTATTTATGTCAATCTGCTCTGCTAGACCTCACACCAAAAAGCAGTCAGCCAGATTGTCAGTGGGCTCTCAGAATCTTAGGAAAGCTGCCTTGCCTGCCTTTTGAACCAAGAGGTTTATGTTTCACGTGAGTCTGAACAATAGAAAACATGTCCCTGATTCAGTATCCAGTACAAGACAAAAGCCACTGTGTTCCTACAGCTTTCGTATGACAGTGTCTGGGAGTACAGCAGTCGCCGGTGTGTAATGTCATCGCTGTCCATCGTTGCATGGGTCCTGAGGAAACACATGGGAACTGTATCATGCGGACTGCAAACCAAAGATAAGCAGATGGTGGGTGAGGCTCAAAGTGGTGCAAACATTGCCTGTTTGCAGGGCTGATATTTGCATGCACATACTTGGCAGATGATGGAGAAGCCCGGCTGAGGAGAGGCAAATCTCCCGAGGCACACGGAACACAGCACAGGAGGTGGTCTTCCAGCCCCTGTGCTCATCTCCGTGCAAAGACTGATGGGCTCCTTGAAATGCAACGACATTTTGAGGAAGTCTTCAAAAGGAAAATATGGAGAGGTTCATCTCTAGTCTGTGGAATTTTGTCTTTTCTTTCTCTCCATTTAAAGTTCAGGCTTATTATTATTATTTTTTTATTTTGTCGTTTTAACTCATGCGCTAATGCAGTTATGGCCACATCGAGTGAGATTATCAGTCATAATCAAATCATTGAATATAAGATATGGGCACAGATAGGTACAGATATATACAGTTCACTCCACATGTGTATGTCCCTGTGTATATTCTTGACTAGCCTCACAGGTTAAAGAACTAGATAATTATGTTTTCCTAAACCTGGTCAATTATGTGTTGAAAGTCTGTGACTGCTCAGCCATGTGACTTTGAATAAACCTGCTTCCTCATCCACGAAATGGGCCCATAATTGCTGTGCTCTTATTCTCACAGGGTATTGCACACATTAAATTATGTCATCTAAATGAAAGCACGTGTTCAGTTTGAAATGCAAGGCAGGCTTTCGTCATGTTGTGTGATGTCTGAAGAGGAATGACTCCAGTTCTTCCCTTTTACCATCTCAGGTGCACATGGGAGTAGTTTGGAAGGTAGAACACACAAATAAATCAGAGAAAAATGTTCTCATAACCATTACACATTTCCCCCATATTAGTCAAGATTTAGGAAATATTCAGAAGTTTAAGATTCTTACTCACCTTGATTACCTTGCTTCAATAATATGGTTTATATGGACTTAGACTGGGTCAATTTGGAACATGTACCCAAAGATCAAAGGACCTCAGCATGGGGGAGGACTTTATATCTTGAAGTGTTAAAATAACATCCAAACACTTTTTGAATGATCCTTCCTCAAAACAGTCTGTATCTGTGGCGATTTGAAAGAAGCATATAAGCTCAGGCACTCCTTGCTCAGGGCTTTTGTTCAGCTACAGTACGCTGGGCTCTTCTGCTGTAGAACACTGGCTATCTCTAACAACAGTGTGCCATGGGGAATGCCTTTCCATCAGATAAGACTCTTGCCCATAATTCAAGCAATTTTAAAAGTTATTAGGTGATCAACTCTGTTATTTTTAACTTTATAAAGCAAATACATTAATATGACATAGAATCACTTGTATTTAGGTTGTCTCTAGAACTTTGGTCTCAGTTGTGATGGGGGGTATGTTGGTTGAACCAACAGAGAGCTAAGCCTTCTATGTAAAGTCTGTATTGGAACTAGTCACCTTTATATGAACTCTTCTATGTGTAGCAGGAAAAGAACTAGGGATTGGATCCATGCTTAACACCCATGTTGTGGCTTAAATGCATGATTTCCTCCATAGGCTCATGTGTTTACATATATGGCCCACAGCTGTTTGGCAAGGTTATGGAACCTTTAAAGGTAGAGTCTTGCTAAAAAAAAATGGGCCATTTGGGCCTGGGCCTTGAAGTTTCATAGACTGGCTCCACTTCCTGTTCTTTTTCTGCCTGACAACATGACCAGATTAGCACTATGCTTTTGTCTTTTGGAGACATCTGCCACCTTATCTTTTCTATGATGTCACCTTCCTCTTGGAACTCAAAAATACAATAAAATTAAATTAAAACATAATTCAAAAATAAACCTTTTCCTCTTATAAGGTATTTCTGGTCAGGTATTATTTATTCACATCAATAATAAGGTAGTGGATAAAATGTGCATGGATGTTGTTGATGCTAGGAAAGGAGAAAGACTCAGTTTTCAGACAAGTTCTCCATTCTCATTTTCTTCCATTGAATCATGCTGTTTTGACTTCTATTTTATTACTTTATTAGCAGTCTCTGCATTGAATCAACTCCTTGTACTTTGTTTTATTACTGGGATGATTTCAATACCACCCACATCTGATATTGCTCATAACATCTTACTGAGGCACTTCAGGATGCCACATCAGGCTTGGGTGATTTGTAGTGGTAAACAATTGTTGAGGCAGATAATAGCTGATGCACAAAGCTGATGTATTTGAGGCATGTGAGCCATCAGGTTTAATATCCAGTTCAGTCTCTGGAACTCAACAGGATACTAACACCTACCATCAAAGTTCATGTTCTGAGAATAATGATATCTTATTATAATTTTGAATAAATATATCCTGCCTACTAATTAAACCTCTTCTGTGAACAAAACATTATTCAGTTTTTCCTTTCAGGTGATGAGTCATAATCCCACAGTGATTATGTTGAGATTAAATATTACAAAGCATATTCATAGCACATTATACTCCACCTCTGGAATTCTATTACATGTAAATAAGTTTTAGGAAAAGTTCATTAGAGAAACTGTTTCCCATGGTCTATCATATCTCATCAGTAACCTTGTAAACTTTAGTCATAATAAAAGAGAGTGGACGATGGTGAACAGATACAACATTGCAAAGCAAACATCTACTATAGCTGTCTTTCCGCATCCCTCACTCCTACTATTGTCGTAAAAGAGCAACAGTGGGGTCCCTCTGGCTTCTGACTTCTGGTCAGATGAGGCTAATGAGAAGAACATGCCTGGAGGGTAGGGGGAGAGTGAGGTCTGCTGGGTGTATCCTAATAGAGACACAGTTTACTAAAAGGCCATGTTCTTTCTAGGGCCACAGATCATGAAGGTCCAGTGCAACAGTTATAGCTTTTTCGTTTTTCAGTCCTTCTCCCTCCTCCATCTTCTTTCAGGAAGTAGAGACAATCTTCCTCTGCAGCCAGTCCTGTAGACTCACCTTCCACGTTAGTTGCCTTTGGTGCATATGCTGGGTGTTGTGTTTATTCTCTTCCCTCCATTTTGATGCAGGTGGAAACACACAATCAAAAAGAGGTCAGAGTTCTTCCCTGCTATCTGTGACACCAAATAAATGTCTTACCTTCTCCAGAATGCAGTTTCCTCAACTATGCAAAGACAAGTGGTTCTTTCAGGTTCTGAGCTATAAAAGTTCTATAGTCTGTATGTTCCAAAAGGTATATCCATAACCAATCCATGATATGCCATTAATAAATCTTAGTCATTTCTGGGATTGGGAGTGGGTCATAAATTAGGCAACCTGATGGAATTGATGTCAGGACTTATTAAAATATGATCTGTAAGCTGAGATGACATAATTTACATATTGAAATTGCCTTCTTTGGATATTTCTCTACTTGCTATTATCTTGAATATATATACTATCAAGATAGAGGCACATTTCTTGTCAGTTTTGTTAAAGGAACCCTATCTATCACTAGGTAGGGCCCTAATTGGTTTTAAGTAAAGCACATCCAACTTTTCTTGCAGTTAGTCACTCATTTGGCTGTAAAAGATGATTTTTATAACCTTATTCCACTTCTGCTTGAAAAAAAAAGGCACTAAAGCATAATTTCCCTGGCATATAATTGCTTTTTCCTTTAGATGTGTGCATACCTGGGCCTCCCTGATTACCTCGTCACAAAGCAAGCCAAGGTTCAGAGAGGGAAACAAAAGTATAGCCACAATGGCTACCGGAGGCCTCAGGTGTGCGTGTCTGAGTGATTCCTTTATTGTAGGGTGGTGCTGCTATAACAATGTCACTTACAGCCTTTGCAGGACCCAGATTTGCTTGGTCAGCAGAGCAAATAAAAACTTTACTGTGGGAACCCTGTGGAATGGCTGCTGTTGTTGGGCTTTAACTCTCAGCTCGAAAGAATGAATGATCAACAGAGATGGACAGAAGCCCATTCAGAGATGAGGAAGGTAATGAGTGAACATGGCCCAGTGGCAGTGATCTAAAAGAAACATGTGGGGAAATTGCTTCTCAGTGCAATGAAAGGATGCTGAATTTACATAGAGTGGATCCTTTACTGCTGAGGAGAAAGGGTGTCTCGTGAGATTGTTGGGCTGTCTGTGTTTGGAGAATATAATACACAGCACCATCATCTCCTTTGTGTTCCTTCACAGGACTTTAGTCTTCCTGCCGCCCCCCCCCACCCCGCATGAAATGTCCTTTGCCTCCTCTTTTGCCTTATCCTTCTTCTTTCTCTTCTTCTCCTCCCTCCTCCTCCTCTTCCTTCTGCTTCTTTTTCGTCCTTCTCCACCTTTTTTCCTCTTCTTTCCCACCTCCCCTTCTCCTTCTTAGTGCTCCTAATTCTCCTCCTTTGTCCTCCTCTTCATCCTTCTCTTTCTTCTCCTTCTTCTCATCTTCCTTCCTTTTCCTCCATCTCCTCCTTGGAAACTGCACTGGCTTGGGACTCTTAACTCCTGCCTCAGTGCCTTGAATGTCGTGATTACAAGTGTGCCACATACCCAGCTTTCTTCTTCTTCTTTTTTTACTCATGTCCTATTATTAAGTAAATTTGGATTTCATTATTTTGTTACAAATGTTTAACTCATACTGTGGCTATAGTCGTTGTCAGCCCAGAGTCCTTGATATTGTGGCCAATCAATAAGTATTATTTATTGGTGCCTTTTATCCACAGAATAATGTCCACTAATTCCTTAATGTGCTGACACTTGATTTTTATTTCTTGAAAAATTTATTCATCTGATTATGCTTTTCAGTGAGGACCTGGTATTATTGTCAGGTGCTGGGAGATACAGTACAAAATGAATAGTTTTATTCTTAGTATAATGTTTCTGCTTATTTGGGAAAGATACTCAGATTATTATATAAATATTAGTTTACTCTCGCAGATCCCTGTCATGGGAGGAGAGAGGTCAGTTGTAGGAAGGCATGCCTGATGAATCTGAGGTAGACTTGGGGTTCAGAAAAGTTCTGAGTTTATGTTACTCAAGCAGAAGTATGGAGAATGAATTTCAATGACTTCAGGCAAGACTTCCTGTTAGCTACAGCAGGCGACCTGCCAGACTTCAATCTGCTGCAGAGTTTTCCTGGGCTTCCATCCCAGGTTTTCCCCACTTCACTTAATGTTTGCTAAAGCTCTGTTTAATTATCTTCTCTCTTTCTTGTGTTTTACTGGTTGTCATGGTTCAGGATCCAGATCATACATGACTTATAAAAACAGCCTAACTGACAAGGCTGGTGGCCCCTCTCTTGAACCCCATACTTTAGAAAAATAAATTGACCCCTTCTCTCAGTTCCCAAATAATTTCATATAGATTAGTTATGACTTGGCATATGTCTCATCGCTATACTCATATTTGATTTATTTGTCTTTATTGCTCCCTTTGTATTCCCAGAACATAAAATGATGCTCAGAACACTGAGAACTCATTGTATCCTTTGGATCAAATACTACCTTACAACAAATTAGTGGGGTAATTGTTTTATAGGTGATGTCAGTTTTATTAGCTTCAGATAATAAATATTTACTGACTTTCTTCTTTTTCAAAGTCATTTATATATCAGGTTCCCAGTTATAAAGGAGTGAAATATTTCGATTATTTTTAAGGATTCAGTAGGTTTCAAGTTGAAAAGTCTTTTCCCAAAGCAAAGGAAGACAGAAGGTTTTATATCTATGATGTATATGTGCATATCTATCTACCTACCTACCTACCTACCTAGACAGATGAGGGGGAGCTGATCAATGGAAACAGGCCCAGATACCTCACTTCTCAGCATAAATACACTGTTGATTTCTGATTTCAACAAGTATTTTCACTTAGGAGAAACTTATTTTCTCTCATTTGGAAAAGCAATATGTGCGCAATCCCATTGCTTTTTTTTTTTTATTGTAACAACTGAACATGTGCCCTCTAAAATAAGTAGCTCAAACATTCTCATATCTCTCTCACTCCCTGTGTCCTTAGTGGCAGAAGAACTTTTAGCAATGTCATCAGAACATAGTTTCATAGGTGAGTCACAACAATGACATATTCTATGCTTTATAAGCCCTGGTTAGACCAGAAAAAAGAAAATCTCAGCATTCACATATGATATCCATTCAGGTTTCATTGATTGCTTACATATTGACCTGACATTCTCTACATGCCAATTAGTAGTTGAGCAATGAAACAGTTCAGCCCTAGGGGTGTTATCACTTTCCATTTATTATAAAAGCTCTAGGGAAGGGATTTGGATGGAAAAAGTGCACGAATGGACACAGGGAAGAGCAGACACTTAAGCCGCAGCCCCGCTGCCACCTGTGTGGTGCCCGAGCTTGTCTTCTTTTATGCCCCTGCTAATTATGAGTCCTGGCTGAAGGCATGCCTGAGCTATGTCATGCACTTAACTGTGAGCCAGGAAATGCCTTGCAGTTCTAAAAGACTGAACGATACAGACAGCTTTTGGCCAAGTCCTTCATTGTATCTGTAGGTAAAACTATGTCAACACTTCCTATAAAGGAGGGTATAAAATAACCAGCAAAGCGATGATGTAATGAGATTGCTGCAAGTTCTGCAGTGCAACAATTCCTTTTCTTTCTTCAAGTTGTTAAGTGACTCACAACACAATAGCATATTTTCATCACAGCAAACCAAATCAGGATTTGAAAAGCTTGTACTCATCAAGGAAAAAAATAAATCTATGGCATAAAGAATTGCTTTTAATTCTTCTATAATTTTCAAAATAAAAGAGATGTGGTTATTTAATTTGATTTGTTCCTCTGTGCTCTAGTCTGAAGCAGCTGTGGAACCTAATGTATTTACGGCTGGTATGGAGGGCTGGGATGTTTATTAATGGTAGAGATTTGAAAGAAAAGAGCAGTAGTTGTTCCATACGGAATTGTTCCATATGATTATGAACTTTGCAATTAGAAAGCTGCTGAAATATACTGAACACAAGAGGGGTTGAGTGTGCCGTCCCTCTGCCACGCTCCATGGGAAGGACAGTTCTGCACTGCCACGTGAAAAAGCAATGGCAAGTGAGGGTGTATTCATGAAGCTGTCCTTCCTCTTTCTCTCTATCAAATAAATAAATAAAATAAAATATTTAAAAATTGAAAATTATGAGCTATGGGTTTTGCCAAATATAACAATTCTCTCAAAAAATAAAAATGCTATATGCTGGAATAAACCTTTTCTTACCATCGCCTCCTTACGGTAAGGGGTTTCATCCTGGCAACAAGAAGGTCCCTGCTGTGCCATATGAACTCCAAGCCGTTGCTTATCCCACGTGAGCTTAATTTCCTGTCTGTGGAAACAGGGTGAGGTCTACATTCACGTGGTTTGAGAGGTTGTGAGTTCGCTGGGAGACACCGTACTATGGAGTTGCACCTCCAGCACCATCCATTATTTCAGCTATTGTGAAGTTCATAAGTGAGGTCTCTGTAGCTTACATGGGAAACCAAAGCTTAGCTTTTAGCTAAAATTCATGCAAAATACTCAATTAATTGATTTTAGTGTTCTTTCCAACAGTGTTATTCTGTGAGATGTACAGTCTTTCTCTTTTTATCTCTCTCTCTCTCTCTCTCTCTCTCTCTCTCTCTGTATGTGTGTGTGCACATGCATAAGTATTTATAATATTTCAAGCCTTATGGTTTTATAGTAACATCCAGTTCCAAGTTCTGCCCTAGATTGTACTTAGTTCTTCCATCTCACCACTGTTGCTTTCCTCCTTCTGCTCTGTCACAACCCATATATAATACTCAGTTCCTTGTTCTTGATATCTCCCTCCACAACCATCCTCACAGGGCATATACCCAATTTGTCTAGGTTTGTTCCTATAAAGCAATGCTCTGTGTAATGTAAGAGAAAGGAAATAACCATTAGAGGTGAAAAATCTCTATTTTCACAGATTCTGCAGCTACACAACAGTGCAAATTTCTCAAAAGAACCCTGCAGGTGAACATATCATGGTTCTCTTCTGCTTTTGTGTCCTTACTTGGTCTATTTTTCCAGATCAATAGACTGCTGGCCTCTTGTCTTCACAATCTCCTTTCCAGGAGTACATCTTTGTCTTTAATCTCTTCCCTTAGTATGCATAGTATCATGCAACCCTGGGGTTATCTTTCAAACTCTGATTCTCCTATAAGCTTCAGGGTAAGTCCTTTCCATTTTGGCATTTTACATATCACAAGGATTTTCACCATTTTCTCCTCATTATTAAGTTGTTCCATCTTCTTAGGAAGACAAGAGTGATTATAGACTTTCTTTCTTCTGCTTGCTAGCTTTCTTTCTTTCTTCTTCTCTTTCTTTTTTTTTTTTATAAACAGGCAATGTTATCAAAATATAGTTGATTCTCTGTTTAATATTTGCTGGTCAGGCATTTTCCCCTTTATTATATTTCCCCTTTATTAAATTATATGATATTGGAGGTGTATTAAACAAATGATAACATGGCTATCTAATTCAAAAAGCCCATGTTGAAACATAGTTCTATCTCATTTTAGCCAAGCAATGTTGGGCACATTTACTGATCTCTCTGAATAAAATGTAGGAATAATATGGTCACAGGCATCTTAACTGGGAGGGTTTTAGAGAGTGGGTATAAATATTGAGGACAGTGCCTGCATTGTAGTTATTTAATAATGGTTGTTAGATATAACATAAATCTACTAATATAGTTTATTGATGTTCATGGAGCACTATGACCTCTTAATTTATTTCATAAAATCATGTCCCCAGGGAAAGTTTGATTCACTAGTGGCTCATGCAAAGCCAGAGGCACAAAGGGGTGCATGTGTCTGGAGGAGGCCCTGGTGGCCAATTTTCATTCTCTTTCTCTCTTTCACTCCTTCAAATAAATAAATATTTAAAAATAAAACATGAGGCTGGAGAGATGTCTTAGGAGTTAAGGTGTTTGCCTGAATAGCTCAGGTTCAATTCCCAGGACCCACATAATCCAGATGCACAAGATGGCCTGTGTGTCTGAAGTTGGTTTGCAGTGCCTGAAGGCCCTGGCACACCTAGTCTCTCTCTCTCTCTCTCTCTCTCTCTAACTTCCTCTTTCTGTCCCTCTCTCTCTCTCCCTCTCAAGTAAGTAAATAAAAAATAAAATGCAACATGAGTTAAGTTAGTTGAGTCAATAGGAAAAGTGGATCTTAGGGTTCCAAATTAACATATAGGTCTGTCTTGAAATGTGTGACAGGTGTGCACCATGGTATAGAAAGGTGAAAGAAAGTCACTGTTGTAGCCTGAGCTATACAGGAGGCAAAATCTGGGCTGATAATTAGGGTGCTGGATATGCTGGAGTGAAGTACTCTTGGGATTAAAACCAGGAGAAGTGAATGAGAGAGAAGAGTCAGGCTGAAGGAGATGGCAGGCTTAAGAGACTTACTAAAGGACATGCCAGGTTAAGATGACACAATCTGTGCCCCCCACTTTCTTATTAGTCACTGCTTGCAGGCAGTTCTGGGAAGTGTGCCACCTGTGTGAACAGCCACACTCCAGTGAAAACAATGGGTCCCAGAAAGTGCTTATAGCTGAGATGTTTAATAAGCATGCCACCTCCCACAGCTGGAGGAACAAGTGCTTTGCAAGCAAGTCTGTGGGTTAAACCATTAACGTCACAAACATGATGTCTGCAGTCACTGGGGTCTATGGGGAAGGCCTTCCCAACCTCATTGTGTTAGGCATTTTGGATCTACTATGTGTCTGTGGGTGGTGAGGAGGGATCCTATGCATGGTAGGGTACTGGATTGTATTCCCAATCTGTACTTCCTAGATGCCACTGTCAGCTACTACAATAAAACTTGTTTTCAAATATTGCAAAATGTCCTTTGTGAAGAGGTAAAATTACCCATGTTGAAAGCAAGTGAGGAGAGAAGCTGCAGGATGGGAGAGGGAGGGCTAGGAAAGAACCATATCATGAATGACCTTGTAGCTAGACAGAAAATGTTGTCCTCATTCAAAGAACCAGAGAAAAGACCATAAAGCACTTTAAGATGGGGCAAAGGACCCAATTTATGTTACAGAATCAGCGTGATTGAAGAGGAGTGGATGGGATGGAAAAGCGCCAGGATGAGAAGCAAAGAAAATTGCCAGGTATAGATTCTCTCTCTCTCTCTCTCGTTTCCTGAGGCAAGTCCAACAGACTGTCCTCTTTTATGTGTGAGAGAGAAAGCGAGCACGAGAGAGGGAATTGGCGCACCAGGGCCTCTAGCACTGTGGTCAGACTCCAAACACTTGTGCCCACGTGGGACCTTGCACACTGGAGTCACTGTGCCTGGCTTACATGGAAACTGGAGAGTCAAATATTCATCCTTAGGCTTTGCAGGCAAGTGCATTAACTGGTAAGCCATCTATCCAGCCCAGGGAGAGACTGTTTTAATAAGAAAAACATAGGTCCTTTTATGGAGGTTCCAATAAAATTACAAAAAAAATTAAGAGAGCTCTATGGATATCTGGGACAAATATAAGGGTCTGACTGCCAAAGAAATAGTAAAAATGATGCCTCGGTATTTCTATTTCTTTGTAAGAATGAATAGATGCTGGTGTCATTTACCAATGTATGGAACACAAGAAGAAATGCAGACAGATTTGTAAGGGGAAGTCCATACCAACTCCAGTGACATTTCTAGGATCTACACTGGAAAATGAAGAGGACATTTGGATGAAGATATACAAGCATAGGAGAGCCTGAAATGGGAATGTATGCATGATAGTTGAGTAGGAGTTAATGCAAACCATCTAGTGGCACTGGGTATTTTCTCTATCTTCAAAGGAATTTCAGTCACAAGCAGTTATTTTTTCCATAGCTAAATTCTTTCCAGACTCTTACAAACAAGTTGGCCATAAACACTGTTAAATTTTCCAGATGTTTATTAGACTGATCTGTATATGTATATATTATTAAACATATCTGTAAGATATACATAAGTAAATAAATATAAATACATAATATATATACATATACATAATACACATGCATAATATATATGTACATAAATACATCTATGTATATTTGAAGGATGATAAGTTAAAAAAGTAGGGACTCTCAAGGACAAAGCAGTTTGGCCACATTTTACTTGCTCCCTACAGTGGATGTACCCATTCAGTTTTTCACATAGAATTCAACAGGCCACCAGCAAATCTTAGAAAAGTTTCCCCAAACTCACTATGTACCTCCTTAAGCAAACAGTTATTTCTTTATCTTTATCAAATTTAAATTAGAGTATGAACAAAATTCTGGCCAGCGTAAGAAAGGCAGTTAAATTAAAATCCTTATTCATACAGAAAAGTAGAAGTGCTTGACTTTTTGTAAAGGACTGAATTTGGCAGCCGGAAGGGAGGGTGGCTACAGGTATCACCAAAGGCCTCTTGTCTGACAGCAGGAGCTGGAGGTCAGGCCAGAAACCCAGTGCTCTGGCCAAATGTACTTCATGTCTTATCCAACGGATGGCATTG
Source organism: Jaculus jaculus (assembly GCF_020740685.1). Lineage (NCBI taxonomy): Eukaryota > Metazoa > Chordata > Mammalia > Rodentia > Dipodidae > Jaculus > Jaculus jaculus. Next base: position 8,900,096 of record NC_059119.1, on the reverse strand, counting down.
GCTCAACCATTTCCTAGGGTTCCCCATAGCCTCTCATTTTTGCACCTTATATTCTAAACTCATTTAAAAGAATATTGTCTATGGCAATTGTCCTTGAAGGTCATAACAGTTTTATTTTTAATACTTACATGCGCTCACACTCACACTTGCAGCTGGAAGTAGCTGATTTAATGAATCTCATAGTTAACGGATGTTTCTACAGAAGCTTAATGACCAGAAATAAATGAATCATATAACACTAATTCAAAATTGGTAACAGCAAGAAAAAGTGATGTGAAATATTTTAATCATACTTGGTTAATCAGGATGTTTAAGGTTGAATATATAACAGGGAAAGAAATCTGAGACTATGTCATTCATCATCAGTGGAAGAAGTAATTGAATAGTTTAAAAAGTCAAGATGGAAATATAGGGACTGGAGTTGTGAGAGTAGACGCTCATGTGTGAGCAAGAAGGATTCATTGAAGCCATCCATTACTCGAATGAGGCACTGCTATCAATTAGATGACACCCTGGCAAAAACAAAACCACCCTGTTGCAGGAAATTTCTTTGGGAATGGTAAACCCTTTGAGCCATCTACATGTCTAAGATAAGTTCAACGAACTCTCACCATAATGCGTCTGATCAATGATCTGTTTGAGGACAAGAGAATGAATATGGTCCATTGTAGTTTTAGTGTTCCTATCAAGTCATGACTTGTTAATAAAGGATTCCATTATCTTCATCTTTGTAAATTGTATCTGGAGGGTGACTAATATTCAAAGGTCTATTTATGCTCTCTGCTAGTGCCTGTTGATAGTAAACCTTTGCTTCTGAGAACTTTTAGAAGATATATCTGCCTCACTGATGCATGTGGTGCTTTCTACCATTAGTTGTACGTGGGCTCTTTCTTCCATGTCCACACACAATAAAGACATTGTTTAGCCCAGGGCAGGATGGAGAAAGCTAGTCCTTTCAAAGCTTTGTTCTGAACTGAGACAGTCATAACAAACTTCATAATTACTTAGTTGACACAAAAGATATTATTATATAGAAAAATAGTTGAAGACTATTGTTTAGTATTAAAAATGAAAACTACTGTGAAAAATAAAATTTTTGTTATTCAAGGTATACAATGCAGTGTTTGGGTATGCATACACATAATGCAATGACTGCTATAATCCAGAAATCAACATAACCATTTCCCTAGTTGTTTTTATACTGAGAACACTTGCTATGCTCTTTTCAGTATAAAAAACACAACACTATTCATTACAGTCATTAAACTGCACATTAAACCTCTAGCTTTATGCCCCTTGCATTATGGAAAACTTTTACCTTTGAACTTACCTCTTCCCATTGTCTCCATGTCATTATCCTGTTACCACCTTGCACTAGTCTTCAGATTCAACTGATTTAGATAAGTGAGGTATTTCAATTTCTTTAGATATTTTCGCAAACATCAAGAAGTGGATAGATAAACCATGCATGAGTTCTGTTTTGGTTAAAGAAGAACCTATGTACCATTAATTCAAATTGTGGGTTCAGGAAAGTCCCTGAACCTTAAACCTTAGGTTCACATCTATTATAAAGCAAGGAAGAGTGAAAAGGATGAGTATTAAACTATTTTATTGATTAAGGAAAGTACAGAACCAAGGAAGGGAGAATGAATACACCCACATGGCTTGAGAGCTCACATGGTGGGCCTGAAAAAATCCACTGAGAGACAAAAAGAGAGTTCGAAGAACTCTTGCCATGTGGAGAGCAGGAATGGGTCAAAAGCCCAAGTTTAATACGGAGCTTAGGAGCTATGGGTTTCTCCCCTCAACTCAGCCTGCTGGACCTCGGCCAAGATGAAGGGAGACTCACTCGCAGATGAGTTTCAGAAGAGGACAGACAGCACAGAGAACTTATTCTCTTCCAGCGTGTATTTATAAGCTTATGGTGGTGGGAGACAGAAAGACAGCTGATTGATTAGGGCTAGTGACTGTCTCAGGAAGAGGCTAGCCATGACACCAAGTCCCAGGGGCTGAACTTGACCAACCATAATGTTAGTATTAGATTTAAATCTTAGGAGTGACCTCCTTCCCAGGAGGGGCCCAGGTTGTTTAAGAAGTTAGACCACAGTTTCATCTCTAGCATAGTGGAGAATGCAAGGACAGACCCAAAGACATTCCTCTTTCTTACTTTCAGTGGCCCAGTCACCCTAACTGCCTAAAAGAATTACCTTACTCCCCCCCACACTATACTGCATTATATCCCTACTAAAAATATATAAGCATTTCCCTCACTCTTGTAAACACTTAATCATTTTGTACCATTTTGATCATAGCCACTCTAATATCTGATTTTTCTTCAACCATTACTAGCCATCTTATTTTTATGCCTTTTTTCAACCCATTGAATTAAATTAGAGTTGCTTGCATGATCATGGATAGAAAATTATTTAGTTCAGTCTTCAGTGGACACCTTACCAGAGGCTACATCACTGATGAAACTGACTCTCCTCTCTCAGCAACCATTGCCTGCCATTAGCTATGATGCCTCTGTTTCCTTCCCCCATCAATGGTGATGTAATGATTTGTGTGTGTCAACATTAGCTTGGAGACATTTATAGTTACAGAAGAGGTGGCCTATAGGACAATTAGAGATGCAGACAGTGCATCAAACGTTTGAAATAAAAGTCAAAGTGAGAATAAGTCTGCATGAGAATCGAACCAGGTCACAGTTTTTGGAACCCATTGCTGAGTCCTTTGAATGTGGTCATTCTATTAGTTCTTTATCTCTGTGACAAACACCCAGGGGAAATGGCAAAAAAAGAGGGAAAGAATTGTGTTGGCCCATAGTTTCAAAGGTTGTTTTCCAAGGTCATTGAGCTTAATTGTTTCCATGTGTAGATGAAGCAGAGCATCATTGTAAGGTGGAGAAGAGAAGGTCACTTCCTTTTGACCTCCAGGGGGAGAGATAGGAAGTGCCAGGGAATAAGAAACATCCTTCAGAGCAAGCCCTTGCCTCATGACATATTTCTTCCAACTAGACCCTGTGTCTTTAGAGTTCCACTCTTTCCAAATCATTCCACCAAGTTATGGATCCTTGAATGGATCCTTCCTGATCAAATCACTTCTTAAAGCCCTCACCTTGGCACCTCTAAACCCTCCTGCTTTGGGGGATAAGGCTTCAATGCACGAGGTTTGTGTACAAGACTCATTCCAATCAGACTAGTCACAGACAAAACAAAAATATCTAAAATTTGATTTATTAAAAATTTTATGTACTGATAATGCCTGGCCATCTTGAAAATCTTTCAAATTGAATCATCATTCCAGGTCACAAGTTATTTCAAAAGTTGTTGTTTAAATAATGACCAAGCAAATTCTCCAGACCATCAAAAATATACCATTAGAAAGAATAAGGAAAATAAGATAAGCAAAACATCATTTTATAGGCCACTGCAGTTTATGTTCTGAAAAAGCACAATATAGAAGAAATTACTTTTAGGGAATTATCAGGACTATTTTAAAGCTATTCTAGCTTAAAAGTAGAGCAAATATGCAGAAAAAACACCTTCATCGTGATGATTGACAATACATAACTGGAAAATATGCTTTCAGTAATTGCTATGGGGAGAAATTATATGCATATGAAAGAAAAATTAAATTTGAGTTCTACATCATGCCCTAAACAAAATCCAGTTCAATATAAATGGATAAATTAAGAATGGAAGATCAAATAAGCTTTTAGAAGATAATGTAGAAGAACGTCTTTGTGAACACGTGAAAAGAAAATAATTTTATAAAAAGGAGGGTTCCTCAGTGGAGTGGGGACAGGGAGGAGGAAAATGATGGCTCCAACATATGATGCATCCACACAAATTTTCTACTAAATAAAAAATAAAAATGGGTTGGAGAGACGGCTTAATGGTTAAGGCATTTGCCTACAAAGCTAAAGGACCTTGGTTTCATTCTTCAGGACCCACGGAAGCCAGATGTACAAGGTGGCGCATGCATCTGGAGTTTGTTTGCAGTGGCAGGAGCCCCTGATATCTCCATTCTCTCCCTTTCTCCCTCTCTTCTCTCTCTTTCTCTCAAATAATTAAATAAAACCAAAATATTTTGTAAAACAAAATAATAAAAAGCAGTTAATATGACAATAAATAGTAAATTATATAATGCTAAAGATAAGCTTCTGAAAACATATCTATAAGGGAGTGAAAACTACAAGATTTCATTAGGAAAGATACTTTTAAAAATAATAGTTTTTATATTATTTAGAGAGAATGTGTACATGTGTGCACATGCACGTGAGAGAGAGATACAGAGAGCAACAGAGAGAGAGGAGAGAATTGGTGCTCCAGGGCCTCTGCCAATGAAAGTCAAACTCCAGACGGTTGTGCCACTTAGTGGTCATGTGTGATTTTGTGCTTGCCTCGCATTTGTGTGTCTGGTTATCGTGGAATCTGGAGAGTTGAATATGGGTCCTTAGGTTTCACAGGCAAGTGCCTTAACTGCTAATCTATCTCTCCAGCTCCCAGGAAAGATACTTTTAAAGAAATATATAACTAATGGTTTCATAGACAGAAGATGGGTAATACCACATATCTCTGTGTAGTTAATAGATATGGTCAGGCATATACATACACACATGTGTGGGATGCATATCATTAAAATATAAAGCATGTCTATATATACATAGAAACATAAAATATACAAGACTAAGTCCATTAGAAAAGGAGGTATGGGAAAGTGACCAAGAATCTACTTTTAAAACACAAAACTAAATTGTCCACTAAGTATGGATAAAACTGTATAAATTCTTAAGTTAATAAGAATTCCAAAAAATAATAAAGATCCTCATACCTTTATTTCTTTTTTCAATGGCTGTAGTTTAAAAGTCTCACAAACAAAGAATTATTGAATATATGAACTATGAATAATACTTACACATTGTTTAAACATAAATTGTGAAGTGAATTTTAGAAAGATGTTTGACACTGTATCCGGAAGTAGAAAGTGTGTATATTTCATGATGCCCACAGTTACATTTCCAGATAAATACTGAGAAGAGATTAATGTGCACAGAGATGTGGGTACACATAGAACATGTTATTACCATTCATTGAAATGATCTAAAATTATAAACAAACAAAAAATTTTTGACAGAAAAGAAATTCCTAAAATGCTAATATGATGTAAAAGAACACTACCAATAAGTGGATGGCTTAGCTCCTGTAACTATATGCATAATCTTACAATTATTTCAAAAAAATTGATAAAATAATCTGATAATCTTGTTTTGTTTGTTTGTTAGTTTTGTTTGTTTTATCGAGGTGGGGTCTCACTCTGGACCAGACTGACCTAGAATTCACTATGTAGTCTCAGGGTGGCCTCAAACTCACGGTGATCCTCCTACCTCTGCCTCCTGAGTGCTGGGATTAAAGGTGTGTGCCACCACGCCTGGCTTTTTTATTTTTAATTAATTAACTTATTTATTTTCTGTTTTTGGCTTTTGAGGTAGGGTCTCCCTCTAGCCAAGGCTGACCTGAAATTCATTACATAGGCTCAAGATGGCCTTGAACTCATGCAATCCTCCTACTTCTGCCTCCCCAGTGCTGGGATTAAAGGAGTGCACCACCACACTCAGCGATAATCTTTTTTTTTTTTTTTTTAACATTTTAGAAACAGGTAAAAAAAAAAAAAAAGTATAGTGTTAGGAAATCTATACAATTGTGTCAACATTATATGGTTTGGGTCTTAAGTTTCTATGAGCTGAAGTTTTGATAGCTTGACCTGAGGTGATACTGCTATGGGGAGGTGGGACCTATGCAGGTGGAGCCTAGTGGAAGAAAGTTAAATCGCTGGGAGCAGGCACTCAAGGGATACTAGGAGCTGTGTCTCTCCCTCTCTTCTTTTGCTTCTTGGCTGATATAGATTGAAGTGGTCCCCTCCTGCAGGAGCTCCCACCATTATGACATACAGTGATGCCAGAGGCACAGAAAACCAGGACCCCTGACAATCAGCTGAAAATCCTGAAACTAGGAGTCAAAATTTCTTCCATTTAAGTTATCCACATCTGGTATTTTGACAAAGTGCAGAACATTGGCTAACACAGCACTAAGTAAATCATGACAATGTTATCTTGCCCAATTTGAACATTGGCTGCAGTGATTTGTTTAGTTATGTACTTTTAATTATGGCTTCAATAACTGTATTAAGTTATAAAAGAAAAAAAAAGCAAAATATCCTACTCATTCTTCTTAAATATCTTGAGATTCATATCTGAATGAATTTTTGCTGAGTTGCTGTGAGAGTTCTGAATGATGGTATGATTAGCGTCAGGAGCAAGAATTCCATCTGACTTCTTTCTAACTAGATGATAACGGCTAGTGTGTAAATCTCCTTCCAAGTCAGTACAGGCACAGCAGAGCACTGTTAATATATTTGGTCCTAGACAAATTTAAAATAATGTAAACTAAACTTTTGGTGTGAAATTTAACAATGGTCTTAATATTATTGAATCATGTATTCTGTGAGAGTTTTCTTAGCTTTACTGGACTGCCAACTTAAGTGCAAGCAAAACATGACTATTCAACAGATATAAATTGAGTGCTGACTTCATTTTTTGCAAGTTTGAGATTAATTACATATTATGCTCATAAAAGTTAAGTGAATGGACTATTCAAAGATTAGTTAACTTGAACTCATAATACATTACTAAAAATAAGTATCTGTTATATTTTAACAAAAGTAATCTCTGCTTAATAAAATGCTAATCCAATTTGGTTTGATGGTGACATTCTCAATAAATCAAGGACATAGAAAAAAAAAGGACCCAAGTTCATTCTTCAATTTCAAATTAAAGTGTGCCTATAATGGTTACCTACCTTTCCATCCTCCTGAAAGAGATTATAAAGTTTAGGATATGTTCAATATGGAACCTCCCATTGAAATCTGGAACAGAAGAGATTTTATGGTTTAATAATTAAGCCTCAACATGTAATCTGGCAAAGATAATTTATTGTGAGATCACTTCATGTTGGGAGCTATGAACCAAACCTCGGCCATGTTAACAGAGACTGCCATATAGCAAGTTAAGTTTTTACTTCCTCACCTAATACTCAACTACCACAAACAAAGACTGCCATATAGCAAGTTAAATTTCCACTTCCTCACCTAATATTCAACTACCAGAAACAATGGGATCATACACCTGGCTAAACATTCCCCCATCCTGCTAGTAGCTGATGAAGAAACAAAGGCATTGTGGTTTAACCAGTAACTCTGTGATCTTTGCCTTAACTATGTCCCCTTCCCCCTACAACTCCTTGCCCTGACCACGTCCCCTTCCCTCTACAACCCTATATAAACCGACATGTAAGAATACACTCTCGAGGCCATGACAAACATCTAGCATGTTCTCCTTCTTGTGTCTGTTTGTCTTTCACCCAGGTTAGCTTCTCCTTGAGTCCTTGTTCAACTCCTTGCTGGCCGGGGAAATTGGCCTTCTTGTATCTCTCATAGTTAACACTTTAATATATGTGATGCTACAGGGGGCATTGTAACTGATGAAACCTTGGGTTACTTTCAGTGTGAAGTAAATTTTAAAATCTTTCTGTATTAACTTGTTTCAAGGGTGAAACAGTGAATAAAATTATTGATGAAGATGGTGAATATGTGTAGGTTGTCCATTTAGCTCAAAAGTAGAGAACAGGAAAAGCTGTCATGAAATAGGAAGTATGTGTACCTCTCAAGAAGGATTAGCTAAATTCTGATTAATGACAGCTGAATAATTTTAATAGATTCACCAATTTCGTGTTAGCAGAGATGAGAAAAAGGTTGAAAAATTCCCTCCCTTATAAATGTGAACAAAATGCTTTTCCATACTCCTTACAGCTTCTCCATGACTGAAAAGAAGCTGAGTGGTAAACAGAACTTCTCATATAGAAAAGGTCCTCACCCTTTTAAATTCTTCAGTATCAGTGGATATTACCATATGTAAGATGAGAGGGCAGCACACAGAACTTTAACTTCTTTTAGGATGCTACCTTGTACATCTGGCTTCCATGGGTCCTGAGGCGTGGGTCCATTTCTGCCTTCCTGTGCACTTTCCCACAAGAGTTTTCATGGCCACATAGTAGTAGCATAGTATTTCTTTTTGTGAATTTTTATTTTTAGGTTTACTATATAACACTTACTTATTAAACATGTCTGTCCTTACAATGAGTTAAATGCAAATGTGTGCCTGTAGTTATTTCACTAGAATACATTTCTAAAAGTAGTATTGTTATTTCATAAAGCTTATATGTTTTAACTTTATCATCTTTTAGTTTTAAGCTAAATGTTTTTCATTGAAACACAGGCATTTCTTAGATAAGTTGTGAATATCTTCAGTGTTGTAAAGTGTGAGGAGGAAATAATCATCTCAAAGGATGAATGCAAAGACTCCCTCCCTGACTTACATACATGTTTTATAAACTAATAGTTCATCCCTTAAGAAATCATACATTTTGGCTTTTGTACAATGTCACTTTCATGTTCCAGCCTTAATTATTTGCCAACACATAAGAAACCATCTCTTATGGACAAAAGACTAGGTGGGTTTAGAGGAATGGTTTCCCCTATTTATCATCTCTTTATATATGTATCTATTAATTATCTATCTTCTATTTTCTTAAATTTATAAATTAAGCATGATGGTATTAACTCTAGCAAATAATAACAAAGTAAATCAATAAAAAGGGACCACAATGCATTTTCCAGCATCATTTCTCTTCCACCTTGGGGTGGTCAGTATTAGCTATGACATTGAAAAAAAGTTCTTCTGAGCATTCTCTCTGTGATGTGGTGACATGACAGTGTGAAACCAAGAAGGTTCTTAGTGAGTATCAACATAGACAATGTGGGTACATCAACAGAGGTGTGTACCATGCTCCACATGGGGTGGGTGAGACAGTGACCATGGTTCTCAGAGTGGCAAAATATATGCACTTTTGTTTACTCCTAGAAATTTCCAGCTAATATTTTCAGACTGTTTGCAATAGCAGGTCAATGAAAGGATAAAACACAAAGCTGTGACTGTGGGGAATGCTGTGGATTTGAAAGCAGGCAGTTGAGGACATGCCCATGCAGTGACAGGAGTTGTAGGAAGATAATGGAAGAGGCCAGGCCTGGATACCTGCAGATAAATGGGCTAAAGTATCGTTATGCTTTTTTTCTCTCTTTTTAGGTAAACACCAGCATAGGTGAGCATACGCCTTAAGTATTGCCTGCATGCTTTGAATTTAAAATAATGGGTATAGACAGAAAAGACTCAGGTGAATCTAAGGAAAAGAGTTAGTTGGAGCAATTTCTATATGAGGAACAGCCATTTAAAAAGTTAAGACCTGAGGTGGAATACTACCTAACATCATCCGGTTGAACAGCCCACAAAAAAAAAAAAAAAAAAAAAAAAAAAGTATTCATTCACAGACTTTGGCTCTGAGTGCTGATCTCTATGTATAGCCAGTCCCCACCTGGCCCCAGCTGTTCTTCTGAGTGTCATGTAACTGTAGACTAGGCAGCCAGCTCTCTCTCTCTGCATTTTCTTAAACAGAAAGACTGCTGTTAAGGCTGCTGTTACTTATGCTTGCCCATGACACTTGATACCATAAATAGCTGGACTTTCTTTTGTCATTTTTTCTCTTGTGGCTTTCATTTGAGACTCATCCCAGAAACTGTTTTTATTCATGTATTCTGTTCAGCCTACCAGATATGGCACCTCTTTGTACTCTCGCTTCTGCTAATGGCAAAGAGATCATCTAACTTTTGGGAGTAGGATTTTCTCTATACCAGAAACCACTAAAACAAATTTCAGATACAACAAAAATAGTCTGCATTTCAGGTGGGAGGGGGGCTCATACAACATTCCAGCCACTCATCCATTCTGTTATGATTTGTACCATTTACAAACAGCATAAAATAAATTTCATTAAAAAATTAAATGTAATTTTTTACTTGTAAATACCTAATTATATTTTCATAGACACCTCATCTTTAAGTTTTCCAGAAAAATGTTTTTTTTCCATTCACCATAAAAATGTCCTGCCAGCCTAAATAAATCATATACTATAATTCAATATGATTCAAGGGATCACGTATGTTTAGATTATAAGCCTAGTGTTTAAAACAAGAGGGATTTAGTAAATTTTTACATATGTATGTGTGTGTGTGTGTGTGTGTGTGTGTGTGTGTGTAGTATGTATGGTGTATGTATGCACAGTGTACACGCATGGTACATGTACTTGTACATAGCCATATAACTTCCAAGGCCAGGGGAGAATGTCTGGTGTCCTCCTATGTGACCTTCCCACATTATTTTCTTGAGATGAGTCTCTCACTGAATCTAGTGCCATTGTTTATCAGTTAGGCTGGCTGACTAGCAAGCTCCATTGCTTCTCATGGCTCTCCCCCTTCCACCTGCCCCACAGGACCGGGATTACAAATGTGTGTGGTCATTTTGACATAGGTGCTGGGATTGGAACTCACAGTTAATTTATGGTAGCATGGTAAGCGCTCTGACCTGCTTGAGATTTCTCCATAGTCCAGGGACTGAATACTTTGTGGTTGTTCTTTGTGGTGATGATTTTATGATGATTACAAATAAGAGAAGGGTGTCAACCCATTCCTGAATTAGGAAGAAAACATATATTATATACAGGAACCATGTTAGATGTTTTGACTAAGTCTTTTGTGGTCACTGTTTCTAAATACTTAATGTATATAATAATGACCTGGTGACTTTGTTATGACACAGCATCTAACTCAGTAGGCATGTGTTAGGAGCTGAGATTCTCCAGGTCTAAAGGTCTTCATGAAATGCTGATGTCATATCCGTGGATGTCACTTTGAGAAACAAGGTTTTAAACAACTCTAGGGGGTAATGTCATAACAGCAACAGCAAGGACAATAATGGTGTACATGTGACACAATCCTTGAAAAGAAGATTCTACAGATTTGGCAAATTTGATCTTGATGTGCAAATAAATAAAACATAAATAAATAAAACAATTGAAAAATCATTAAAAAATAGAGCTATAAAAAAAATTGAAACACCCTGACAAGAATCAGTGAAACCTAGGATGCCAACTGCTTCTAACAGTGCTGCTTTTCTTCTGATCTAAGCTCTATCTCAGATGGAATTTATGTTCAGTAAGTCATTGATCTTTTGAATTCACTAACCCCACAACAGCCTCTGTCAACAGAGAAGAGTCAGAAGTTTTCCTTGTTTCCCATGGTTGTTCCATCCATCTCCATATGCAAGTGACCTTTTGATAATTATTTAAATGGTGTGTCAGTAAAATCTCAGATGCCAGCTCTGGATGGTGCCCTCATGCTGAACTAACTGTCCTGTTGGTTCTGGGTTGCCTTAGAACTGTGTTTTTAAAACATATCACAAGAAAGGCTATTCAAGTGAAAGGCCATATGTCCAAAGTCACTAAATATGCCAGTCAGGAACTGTCAGTTCATATACACCAACCTATGGAAACACCTATCTCAGAATAGCATGTCTGGCTATTCAGAGCTCAATGAAGCAGATTTCTCTTGTGTTTCTAGGGCCACTGCTGTGAGAGTGCTGGAATACAGGAATCTGCTCATTTTTATGACAAAGATATTTTTTCATCATTGAGCTAAATAATCCATAGAGTGTGTTCTTTTATATGAATGAATTAAATAAATATGGAAGATATATTCATTATATTCTCATTGCTGGAACAAAACATACAACCTGAGCTGGAGAGATGGCTTAGCATTTAAGGTGCTTGCCTGCTAAGCCTAAGACCCAGGTTTGATTCCTCAGCACCCATGTAAACCATATGCACAAGGTGGCACATGCTGGAGTTTGTTTGCAGTGGCTTGAGGCTCCGAAATGCCCATTCTCTCTCTCCCTCTTTCTCTCTCTTCCTCTTTCTCTCTCTCAACAAAATAAATAAATAACTTAAAAAACACAGGACTAGAAGAAATGTAAGGAAGGACAGATTTTATTTTTGCACATAGTTTTGAGGGCAAGTTTCCTCATGGTAGGAAAGAATGGTAGGAGCATGAAGCTGGCTCTCCTCACGGGAAGGGAAGAGGAAACTGAAAGAGTATGGAAAGCAGAGCTTTGCTGAAACAAGTACATGTCATAAGCGCAGATAAAGTAAGAGTTACAATAATTTTCATGGAGAGCCGTGGTGTGGAGTGTGTTTGTGGAATCACCATCTTACCCTGCATTGGGGATACTAACCCGTGAGTGCAAGTGAACTCTACCTGCTACACCAAGGTGTCTTGTCCTTATGACTGACCACATTCTGATCTCTGGGACAGTTGGTTATAAAAGGCTTTGATGATTTATGTAAATGGTCAGTTTTCTTCAGAAACTGCTTTCCATGTTTCCTCATAACCAGCAGGCTTGTTTTTAAAGACATTTGCTAAACCAAGGAAGCTGTTCAAATGATTAGAAATTGAAAAAAATTCTGGATGAAGACAAAAAATATGCCATGTACAACTAAATGAGCTACCAATCATATTACATTTTATGTTAGCACTTTTAGTCAAAACTGTGTCACAAGTGCTGCGTTTCTTATGTAAACTCAGAGTCCCTTGCATTCTGTTTCATAGTTGACTCACAAGATGAACTGAACTTCACGTGGCTGTGTTAAGATCAATGTCAGTTGAGGAGTTGGGGAGATGGTTTGATGGGTAACAGCTCTTGCTGTGTGAGCGTGACGACCTGAGCTCACACCCCCAGAACCCACGCAAAAGCCAGACGCAGCAGCACGAACATAGGCAATTCCAGCGCATCTGGGGCAAGACTAGAGGTGGAGGCTGCAGAATGCTGACGCTCCTGGGCCAGCTGGTCTGCGTGAGCAGCTGTGAACAAAGGAGGTTATGTCTCCAACCAGGTGAAAGGGGATGACTGGTGCCTCAGGTGGCTCCTTGCGTCCCATGCGTGCACTGTGGCGTGCATTGTGTCTACACCCACAAACGCTCGCCCACATGGGTACACACATACCCACCAGTATATATTGAAAACATGTAAAGTGAGGTGAAATGGCACCTGATTGTGTTTCCATCATTTTGAGGCAGGGGATCACAGGATGTGGAAGTAGCCTGGGTGACACAGTGACACATTATTTCAAACAAACAAACAGACAAACAAAACAGAACAATTTTTAGGATGAATAAAATTCTTTCCTATACAGTCAGCTTATAATGAGATGGAAAGAAAGAGTGGGAGTCAGCGTATTAATCAGGCTCTGACTAAAATTTCTCTGAAAAAGACAGTAGTATCTGTGTAAGTGCCAAACACATAGTCTGTTTCTTCTATCTCACTGCTCTCCAAGATTTTTATCTCATTGACAATTTTCTTCTTATATTTTGGCATATGTGTATGTCTGTGGTGTGAGTGCATGTTTGTAGATGTATGGGCACATAGGTGTACACAGGTGTGTGTGTGTGTGTGTGTGTGTGTGTGTGTGTGCACACATGCGTGCATGTGCATGTGCATGTGTGTATGCATGTGGAGGCCAAATAGCTTTTGTAGTCTCCCTCTACCTTAATATTTGAGACAGATGCAACGATTTTTATGTGGGTACTGGATATCTGAACACAGGTCGTAAGTTTGCTAGGCAAGCACTTTACCAACTGAGCTGTCAACCCAGCCAGATTACTATCCTGTTATTGAAATTCTTACTTTCTGGCCATTTTCTTTTGAATTCCTTTCTTTGTACACCTATGACTTTGAAGAATGGATCCCGCTCCTTCTTGCTCAGCTGTTTCTCTCATTTACTCTTCCTGTCTTCTTCACTTTATTTTAATTCAGGTACCTTAATTTATGCCCAAAGTTCAACAATGACATATAGTTTATATGGCTCTAAAAAGATTTGTCCCTCTAGATTCTGTTCCTGAAAACTATACATTACTACACACACTTGCTATAAACCCAAATTTCAGTATTTCCATAATTTCTACTTGAAGTCTTGTTGCCCAAAAGTCCATCACTAGAATCACTGTCTATTAAGACTTTCAAGCCAAAATGTTGAGAAGTGTTCTTGACTCCTCCCCGATTCTCATCTCCCATATCGATCTGGTCATAATTCTCTGGAACCTGTATGCTAATCATCAATCAAATCTTCCAGTCACTGCAGTGGTAGCCTCAGCTCATCTTCAGTAAGTACTGGCTGTTCTCTTACCAGCTGTCACTCCAGAGCCTGATAATAAGACTAGAAAACGGAAGGAAGCTTTACCTTCTGTTATGTCACAAAACTCAGTCGTCATGGAAATTGGCCTTGGCCGGCATTATGGAGTGCTTCCAGGTCTTCCTCATCCATCAGATAAAATGGCCTTAGTTCTTCACATAGAATGCATCAGCTGACAGAAGCCACTGTGGGTTTTGTTGCCATGTGTATTTCCCGAGAAAATTCCCTCCTGTTCAGACCTTTGTGTTTTCCACTCAATCTAATTGACATAACCCAACTCCCAGGAAGCACTAGTTACCTCTTCCTGGGTTCTGTACATAGAACTGTGAGTCAAGATTGTCATTAAAAATCCAGTCTTACTTACCTTTTGCTGTGCTCTTTATGTTAACAATTTCAAGTGCACACTCATGTCAAAAGGAATGTTTTTTCCATGCGTAGCATTGGTTATGTCTTTGTGCAAGAATTTTTATCTATCTATTATTTATTAATTTGTATATACCTATTAGGAAATTTTTGATAAATCTTCTGAAGGTCTTCCGAAAAGTAACCTTTGGATGGAATTCTGGTTACATGGTTACTATGTGACTTTAATACTTTAAAATCCTGGCTTTTTTGTTAACAGTAGGAGTTGAAGATCATGATGAATAGGATAATTGCTCTAATGAAGAGTGAGACACACAAGTAAGGGGCATGGTTTGTCAAAGTATGCAAAGATAGAACCTGACCTACATTGAAAAAAAAATGCCTCTAGGACATGGCCCAGAAGGTGATCTTCTCTGTGTGTTTTAGAAACAAAGGGTGCAGCATGAATGAATGCTGCAGGCATACAAAGTTGAGGAAGGGAGGGGAACTGCATAAGGGCTAAGCAAGGGCCAGATAAGTCAAGGCTGCAGGCTAATTTAAGTAATCCTACTTTTATCCTCACAGAAAAGAAGAGATGAAAGCCTAGGGTAGCACTGATTTGGAAATACTACTTTGTAGAGAGTGGGTAGGAGTTACCTGAATTGTACTGGAGGAACATCATGTGGGGGTTAAGATGATGAGCTTAGTATCCTGGAAGCCAGACTATGAGGTCAAGAAATTAAAATAAAAATTTCTAGGGATAAAAGGAGAGATAAGGAAGAGAGGGAAGGAGAGGTAAGGAGATGAAAAAAAATGAACATACGAAATGAAGCATGATTACAGAGATCATTATTTCAACCCATCATAAACTCTATGTGTACAATTTTTCCTCCCTTATAGTCTCAATTTTCTGAGTTTGTCCTATCTTGTGTTTTGTTTTTTATTTTACATAGGATGAATGGTAGGTGCATAATACATATTCTGTAAAGGTTCTAAAATTAAATTCCCTAAAGTAGTCTTAGTGTAACTCACTTTAGAGCTAAAACAACCTATATATCTTCAGAAGTTTGAAACACATAAAAATATCTAATTCTCAATATTTATACATTTCAAAGACTTTTTTTTCTTTACACATTGCCAACCTGTTATTATATAACACATGCTGGCAATTAGTGAATACATTACATTCTACTTTTGTATCTCTATGAAATGGGATGGTATGTATATTAAAAGAAAAATTTTAGATGTTTCTGAAATAAAATTTATGCTTAATATAATCTGTCAAGGATAACAAATTCATTTTTAATTCCTCCCATTGAACACAAATGATTTGGAAGATATTAGAAATTTCTTCCAATCTAAATTTTGAACTTAATTGTCTTGTGAGCTATTGGTTACAATGAGGCAGAATTAGGAGGAATGCTATGAGTTCAAGGCCACTCTGAAACTACTTAGTGAATTCCAGGTCAGCCTGGGCTATAAGGACACTATACCTATAGAAACAAAGATTGCTGTCTATATGTTACATCAGCTGAAATTATTTATATTGTATCAAATTGAAATTTCACTTATAATTTCGTATGTTTTTTAAAAAATATTTTATTTATATATTTGTTTGAGAGAGAGTAAGAGGGAGAGAGAGAGAAAGGGAGAGAGGGAATGAGAATGAGAATGAGCACATCAGGACCTCCTGCTACTGCAAATGAACTCCAAACACATGTGCCACCTTGTGCATCTGGCTTACATGAGTAATGGGGAGTCCAACCTGGGTCCTTAGGCTTTGTAGGCAAGTGCCTTAACTGTTCAGCCATCGCTGCTGCTCTGATATGTTTCTAAAGCAAAGTTTTCTTTTATGTTAATTTTACTTCTGTACATCAGTTTTCACTAAATGTATATGTATTTAACCAAAGAGCATTTTTTTCTAATTAAAATATCAGATGATGATCCTAAGGATATTATAAATTCCTTGTGTATGTTTGTATAAATAATGTTTTCTTTTAAATTTCCAAAGCATTCATGCATTTTCCCAAAAATTTTGCCCATGGATATTCTTCAAGTACTTAACTAGGTATTAGTAGCTTCACTTGGCTAATATAATTTAGTTCTGCAAACAGACTATAACTTTTTAATGGCCCTTAGAAATTTGGACATTAAGTAAGATTAAGAATTAACAATTTATTCAATAAATATGGAAGTGGATTATGTGGGATCTGACTCAAAATTACTTTTTCGTTTGTCTATAACAGTTTGTCTATAATAGTTTGGTTGTGTTATTCCTAATAATTCATTTGGAATTATTTTCTTCATTCACTTGTTTGATTTAGAGGTTTTTCTAATCCTAAAGCTTAGCATAGTTATCAGTAAAATTGTTTGAAAATCACACAAAGAGTGATTATCTTTTACATATTCTGGGGAAGATGAATTATTCTATTTATGATCTTTTTATTATTTAAACTCTGTCATCAATTTTCTCATTTTTTCTGACTGTATATATTATGAAATATGAATATTCCTACTGATATTTATTTTCATACAAAGCCATATCTTCCCAGAAATAATCTTTACCTTGCCTTAAACACAATTCAATCCTTAGTTTATCTAAGTGTCTCTAATATGTAACCAATAGCAAGTTAAATGTTATAAAAAATTTAATGTGAATAATCTTATAACCCAGACCACTTCTACATGTAGTAAAGAGATAACAAGGTTGTGTGGTTGAAGTTGAATGATGTTTCCTTAACTGCCTATAAACCTGTAGTCCATGGCAAGGTAGTTCTCCTCCCCACCAGGCCCTTCCTCTGCATCTGACATGCTTTCATTGTTTGACCTAAATTTGGGATGATGGAGACTCATGGTGAAATTTATCATAGGCTATAATTTGAAATAAAAAGTATATCTTCCATAAATAAAGTTTAATGTGAAGTAAGGTAAAATCTAAATCTTACCAAAATTGAAAAATATGTGTAGAAAACCATATGTGAAGAGAGAAATGTTTGGTAGTAGAATGCCATTTGAACACCTAAGAAAGGAACACGCAGATGAGAATACTCATCTGATGATGTTGCTACAGTTGCTAGAACTCCAAAATTAATGTGGCAGGAGCAATTTAAGTAGATGACATATAAATCCACTTCATATCCAAGCTTAGATATATTTGAAGCATCGTATATCTAGTTATTTTAATTTCCTCTGCATGTCTTGACACTGAGGTAATCAAAACTCAAGGCACTACACATAACTCATCTTTTTAATCCACAAAGTGCTGTTGTTATACTAGCTAAAAATTTAAGATTATTTGCTCCAATGCCAGTATTGAAATGTCTCTGGAAAAAATTAAATTACATAGATTTATTTCAATTTTCTAAGTAATTGTTTTTTGCAGAAATTTTTTCAAAAGATATGTATATATAAGATGATAGTATTTAAATAAGTGATAACAGCTGGAGGGACCTAAGAAAGATCTGCTAATTCAATTAGCCCACCCATCTTCCAACCAAACACATATACACTACATTCTGGGAAAACTAACCCAGAAGGAGTTAATCTGATTATTTTATGCATAAAATCGGTGTGAGGCAAAGCACAACTCTAGAATGAGCCTTTTTTTTTTTTTAATTTATTTGAGAGCGACAGACACAGACAGAAAGACAGATAGAGGGAGAGAGAGAGAATGGGCGCGCCAGGGCTTCCAGCCTCTGCAAACGAACTCCAGACGCGTGCGCCCCCTTTGTGCATCTGGCTAACGTGGGACCTGGGGAACTGAGCCTCGAACCGGGGTCCTTAGGCTTCACAGGCAAGCGCTTTAGGCCACCTCTCCAGCCCTAGAATGAGCCTTTTGATTTCTATAGCTTTAGGTCAATCTCACTTCTCCTTATGTCTCCTTTGTCTCATCATAAATGGGGGATGTGGGGATGAGCGTATTCAGTGAATGAAGGGTTCAGGAATATAGAGTAGGAACAACTCATGCCCAGCACACCAGTACCACTGTCTCTTACAAGAAGACCAGTGCTCTTTAATTTCCAACCACATTCCTAAAATAGAATAAAAATATTTGTAAGAAAACCAGTGTCTCATAAATGGGAGGGAGCAGGAGGAGTTATCACTGCAAAGAAGTAAATATTGCAGAACATTGTTTTTGAACAAACGTCTCCTCTATCTGGTACAGCTCTTTTCAAGGAAGCCGAGTCAACATCGTGTTATCACGACAGCATTTACATGAAATATTGGAGGTAAAATCCATTCTCATTATTCATTTCAGAAGACAGGTAGCTTTTTTTTTTTTTTTTTTGAGGCAAGCCCAACAGACTTGCCTTTTTGTTTTTATGAGAGAGAGTGATAGCTGGAGCACGCCTGTGGGAGAGAACGCCAGGGCCTCTTGAACTCCAGACACGTGTGCCACTTTGTCTGCATATGCAACCTTGCATGTTTGTGACACCTTGTGCATCTGGCTTATGTGGGATCTGAAGAGTCAACCATGGGTTCTTGGGCTTCCCAGAGAATTGCCTTAACTGCTAAGCTTTCTCTTTAGCCCAAAATCTTTTGAAAAATGCAATAGTGATATTGAGACAGACTGTGTAGAATCTAAATCGCATAGAGTTTGCAGGGTTTTTTTTTCTTTTTTTTATTTCTTATTTTTTTTTCTGGCCAGAATCCCATTTTTATAAAGTTAAACTTTCTTCATCTTCTATACAGACACTACTGCCTTTCCCGTTTTTTGGTAGTTATATCATATAGGATGCTAGCCAGAACAAGGGGTCTATGGACCTCCTTCATGTCTTAACCTTTGTGTAGTTCCATCCCCACCATCCCAACCCCTGGCCTCCATGCCTTTTCCAACCCACATTCTTCTCTCCCATAACTTTTCAGGTAACTTCTCTCCTCTCTGTGCATTGCTTCTCTCTACTAATCTCAATCCAGTTTTATGCCCACATCCCTAGGGCTGACTGCTGTTTGAATTCTTCTGTTATTGAGCCCAACTAGGAACTGCAGATGAGAGAGTACATGCAGCATTTGTCTTTCTACACCTGCATAGCCTCACTTAGAATGATTCTTTTCTCTAACTCTATCCATTTACTTGTAAATTTAATTATTTCATTTCTCCTTACCGCTGAATAGAATTCCACTGTTGCATATGCCCCATGTCTTCGTTATCCATTCATCACATGATGGAGATCTGAGCTGGTTCCAGCTCTGAGCTATTGTGAACGTGGCAGCCATGATGGCTAAGTAAAAATCTCTGTTGTAAAGTGGTGTCTTTAGGGTATATGTCAAGAAGTGGCCTTTTGAACTGCATATTTGCTCCACCTGCTCTTGTCATCCAGCGACTTATTTTACTGTGCACTCTGTGGTTTCACTGCACTCCCAGGTTCTTCCGCCTTTCAGCATTAGCCTGCTCTAATTAATATCAGCTCCCATTAGTTCAGATTTTGTGGGTGGTCTCTTTATCTCTCTCTCTCTCTCTCTCTCTCTCTCTCTCTGTCTCTCATGAAGAAGTTCCCAGAGAAGAATGTATTAAATTATGCCATAGGATAACTATTATTTACTTACATGGAAAAAGTTATTTTAAAGCAAAAAGAAGGTGGTAATTTCGATGGCTGAACATATGGAGTGAGCTAAACTTCACAGTGAGTGATGACATTGCTTGGAGTTATTTTTGGTGTGTGTTTGTGTGTGTGTGTGTGTGTGTGTGTTATGGTGGTGGTGCATGTGTTTGTGTGTGTTCTGTTTACACAGCGTACGCACATGTGTGTATAGATGTTCACACCCCATCTGTACGTGGGCAGAGATGAGCAGGCTGTCAGGTGTACTCCTCTGTATCTCTATTATTTCCTTAACATGGACTGAGTCTCTCTCTCAGAAGGAGAAGATGCTGTTTTGTTGGTCACAAAGACTGGCCAGTAAAACCCCATTATTGTTCTGTCTCTGTCCCCACTCAGATTTGGCCTTACGATCATGCATGGTCACACCTGATTTTCATGTGGGTATTAGAGAGCAAACTCAGGTCATCATGCTTACATAGCATGTGCTCACACCTGCTGAGCCATCTCCACAGCCCTACCTTGAGTTTTTAGATACAAAGACATTTTTTTTTTTTTTAATAACCAGGGGAACTGGAGAAGGGGAAGGAATAGGATTAAAGCATTAACACATATTCATTAGTAAGTGGAACTTTCAAGATACAAGTTATAGCTGGGCATTCACTGTAATGAAGTGACTTACTAAACATAGTGGCCTGTAGGTAAAGGACCAGGCGAGCAGATTTGTAAGTGTAAGGGAATTTTGACTGCATCCTCAATGAGCCAAGATATTATCCAAAGTTTTAAGCAATCAGGAGAGGTATGATCATTTCTGCATTAGAAAATGTGTCAAGTTTGACTCTCCAGATCCCATGGAAGCCAGATGCCCAAAGGTGAGGCAAGCACAAGGTCTCACATGCCCACTAGGTGGCATAAGCATCTGGAGTTTGATTGCAGTGGCTAAGGCCCTGGCACACCAATTCTCTTTGTCTCCCTAAAAAAAAAATAAAAATAAAAATATGTTTAATGGGGGCCAGAGATATGGCTCAGACATAATTTGCTTGTCTCACAGGCATAGGGCCTTGAATTTAAATGCTCAACATTATATAAAAGCTCAGCATGGTATGATGCAATAAGGTAGAGAAATACTGAGGCAAATGTTGACTTCTGGCTTACACACCCATGTTAGCCCACACACATATACACAAACACACTATAAACATGCATGCTATGCAACAAATAGTGTTTTAGTGAGAAGAATGGTCTGTAGCAAACTGTACTTCCGTGATGGTTTATAATGACGGTCAACTTCACCTGACCTAGAATCTAGACTTGTCTGTGAGCAATTACTGAGATTAGGTTACTCTCTTTGTGTGCCTGTGCAGAGTTCTGGATTAGATTGAGGTGGAATGCCCACCTTCACATTGAGTGCTGGTGTTGCTGATTGTGTTAAAACAAAAGGGGGAGGGAGGGAGGGAGGGAGAGAGGGAGGGAGGGAGGGAGGGAGGGAGTAGGAAGTGAGAGAGAAAGAAGGCAGGAAGAGCAGGCTGAGCATCATTCCTCACACTCTGCTTCCTCACATTGGGCTGAATGTGACCACCTGCCTCGGGCTCCGTCCACCATGCCCTCCTTACCATGACAGACTGTAAACTGGAACAATAAACAGAAAAAAAAAAAAATCCTTTCTCCTTTAAACGGATTTTTATCAGGCATTTTGTCCCAGCAGTGAGAAGTTGACTAATGCAAATTGGAAGTTGGAAACAGAGCAGTCCTGTCAAAATAAAACAAGTCCTCATTTCAGGTGCTGGATAAACTAACTCACTAAACAGGCAATCGGTAGAGTCCAGAAAAATTCTGATACAGACTCCTCACAAACATAATCCAAGGTAGAAAAATGTTTCAGGAAACAAAGTAATTTATTTAACAACCTTTAGTTGTATGTGAAAAGGATTTAAGAATGGTTATTTAATTTAATTTATTTATTTATTTTCGAGGTAGGGTCTTGCTCTAGCCCTGACCTGGAATTTACCATGTACTGTCAGGTTGGCTTGGAACTCATGGAAATCCTCCTACCTCTGTCTCCTGATTAAAGGTGTATGCCACCATGCCTGGCTAGAGTGGCCATTTATTTATTTATTTATTTATTGTACCAGTGTAAGTGTATATAGCTAAAATGCCAGAAATGTGACATTAGGAAAAACATGCCTTAGGCCTTGACGAGTGTTTGTACATCTTCTGAATTGTGTCTGTTTTTAGATTTAAGCTAAATATCAGATAAATTGAGCAGGATAAAGCTTTCTCATAGAGTGCAGTGTTGAATCAGATAAATTAGAACTGCAGCTGAACTGAAAATGCTCTTACAAAATATACCCTGTCACATATCCATGACTCCATATTCCACTGTGGCCTCTTCACAGCGCTTTAAACATGGGCCTTACTGTGGAGGTGTAATTTCAGCACCGCCACATGTGTACATAGTTGTCCAATTTCCAGAGCAATGAAGCACCAGAGACCATTGTGTTTGCTGTGCACACAAAGGTACATTGTAAGCAAATAGGTTTATAAAACTCCAAAACTGAAATCAAAGGGTACTGTGCTGTGCTTATTTTCAAAGTTTGTGTGTGTTTCTTTAAAATTTAATGTGTTCCTCTATCACAAACGAGAAAAGAAAAGAATATCAACATAATATTTTAAGCAACTAATTTCAGCCTTGCCTTGCTTCCAATAATCAGTTGGAATAGAGACACTTAAGTAAGATGGAGTCTTTGGGCTGCTGGATGGAAAAGCATATCTTTTTATTTTAGTGGTTATACATGGTAAAATCAGAATCTTCTGTCCACATTCTATAAAGACAAGCATTCCCATTTTTTTTTTCCTGAATTTAAAAGATTTGTTTGTTCAGTTTTGAGACTTGGTCTCAAGAGTAGCAGGCTAGCCTTGAAATATCCATGTAGCCCAGAGTGCCCTTAATCTCCTCATCCTCCTACCTCTACTTCCTCGGCACTGTGACTCCAGATGTATGCCAGCAAGCTTAGTTTATTGGGGACCAAACCAGGGCTTCCTGCATGCCAGAAAGGCACTCTACCAACTGAGCCCTATCACCAGCCCCACAAAGTGCATTTATTTTACTCTCTATTTTTTACGTTCTCATTACTCCTGACTCTCTTACTCCTGGCCATCTGAAAGCATTGCTGTCTCGTGACTCTTTAAAAGAGCTTCAATTCCAACCTTCTCCCCAGTCTTACTTCCATCACCTTCATCACCTCAACCTGGCCTTTTCCTCTTAAGCACTGGTACTTTTCAAAGGTCTGCTCTGTCCTGTTCATATTGTCTTTTGATTCTCTCTCATCTGTACTATAGCCTTTCCCTCTGCTAACAGCCTCTGGTGGATAGTGAGTTTCAATCATTGCAGCCAGTTATTGGCTTAGATTGTTGTTTAAAAAAAAAAATCACCACTTTTTCTAGTAGACCCTACATTTTATTCCAGATTTCCATCCTTGAAGGCACATTTTATTTTGTTTTTTTTTTTTTTTTGGTTTTTGTTTTTTTTTTTTTTTTGGTTTTTGAGGTAGGGTCTCATTCTAGCTCAGGCTGACCTGGAATTCACTATGTAGCTTCAGGGTGGCCTTGAACTCATGGCGATCCTCCTACCTCTGCCTCCTTAGTGCTGGGATTAAAGACGAGCGCCACCCTGCCTGGCTTGACACATACCCCTCCCATAAGTCCAGGTGCCTTTGCAATGTCTCTCACGTCACATTTATCATGGCACTTACCCATAGCGGTTCTTTTTTAGATGTTGAATGTTTATTTAAAACTTCACTCAATCATTTTTCTAGTGCCACAGGCCAGCTTCATAAACTCACTTGTTCTAATGGGTTTCAGAAATGAGCAGGGTTAGAGAGTGAACAAACACTCCTCCTCCAGCTCACCCCTGAGGGAAAGGATGGTTTCAGTTAGACTGAGAGCTGAGGCATCCAAGCGAGCCAATGGGAACCCTGAACCATTAGTACTTTCCGCAGCTGAGGCATTTGGGCTAATTTCCCTGTGAGATTATGGGCTGTGTTAAGAAGGAAATAGGTGTGGCAAGTTTTCCATTGTGATGTTCCTAGTGTTCATGACAGAATCTGACAGACTTTACCACAAAATATCTTTTTTTTTTTCCAATATATAAAAAATTGAATAGAAAACAAATGACTAAAAAATGAATTCCAGTTGCACATCTGGTGTTACACTTTGTGGGTTTTTTTATGTTCCATTTTTTTTTTTTTTTATCTTCAAGGTAGGGGTTCCCTCTAGTCCAGGCTGGCTTGGAATTTACTATGTCGTCTCAGGGTGGCTTTGAACTAAGTGCAGTCCCTCCAATCTCGATCTCAGCCTCCTGAGTGCTGGGATTTAAGGTGTGTGCCGCCCTGCCTGGCTACTTTATGTTTTGTATTGAAAACAAAAACAAGTGGCTTCAAAGTTAACATGTGTAGTAGGATACTTGGCACTAAAAACCCTTCATCAAATCTGTCCTCTTTAATTCTCACGGACTTTCTAACTTTCTGACCCTGTAAAGTGTCCTCAATCATTTTAATGATTTTAATGATACTGCAATCATCCTCACCAATTCACATTTAAAATAAAACTGTATTATTCATCTTTCTGAGAAGAATAACATCATTTATTCTCAGGATACAAATAAGATATATTCACTATAGGTAACCTGACAAACTCACCCCCCAAAAGACAAAGCAAAGCAAAAGAACTTGGATTTCCACCACTCCGAGAGTCCTACCCACTCTTGTATGTATCCATCCGACTTTTTACTTCTAGTACAATCGATACTTGCGTTTTATATGTGGAAATGGCATGAGGCGTGCTGTTTTATAAATCATCATCACACTGTTGGAGGTTCACTTCCACATCTCTAAGCTTTGTTTTCCAGTCTTGGTAATGGCTGCCTGGCATTTCTGCAGTCATCTCTGACCTGTCTTCATCCTTCTTTAATTCGTTCTGAGTCTCGTGGGTGCCTCTTCATTACCTCTACCACTCACAGTTCAGGCTCCTTCTCACTCCAATAACTTCTTGCGGTCACCTCCTAAGTTTGCTGAGAAATTAATTTCTCTGAAGTGTAGTTCTGAGCAAATTGTTCAGACGTCAACACAACTCTTGAGATTCTTCCAAGGAAGTCACAGTCTGGCGCAGTCCTTTGTCCCCCGGGGTTCTTGATGGTGACGTGCTGTGCTTATATGTATTTGTCCTCTTTGTCTTCTCTTGGACTTTATGATTTCTCTGATCCCCACGTCCTCTCCAGCGAGGACTTCATTCAAATGTCTGCGTCCATGCAAGGCCTTCCTAAAGTTGTAAACCTCTGCCCTTGATATTTTTCTGATTATTTTTGCATTATTTTTTTCTTCTTAGCATTCCTGACTATCTCACAGACCATAACTTTTACTTATTTTACCTATTAATTCTCTAATTTCTCTGAATGGATTTGTTTGTTTGTTTGTTTTTGGTTTTTCGAGGTAGGGTTTCACACTAGCCCAGGCATCCCTGGAACTCACTCTGTAGTTTCAGGCTGACCTCAAACTCACAGCAGTCCTCCTACCACAGCCTCCCAAGTGCTAGGTTTAAAGGTGTGCACCACCATGTCTGCCTTTTTATTTTATTTTATTTTTTATTTTACTTTTTATTTTATTTATTTTATTTTTTGCACTTTACATTTCTTTATTGCCTAAATGTAATACTAACTCCATTAAGGTTAAAACTTTTTTTACCATTATCCTAAAACTAGCAGGAGTGCTTGATACATAAAGACATGTACTTGAAATACAGACTGAATTAATGCATAAATGAAATACTTTCAAGCTTTCAAATGCGTCAAAGCTCTAGTAGGGAACATTCACTTCATTGCCTAAGGGAATCCAAATGTCCAGTTAAAATTACTGCTTTTTTTTTTTTTTTCTGAAGCTTTCCTTGGCATTTATGTTGATCTCTCTACTCTTTAGAGACTGTTTTTGTTCTTATGGTATTTCTATATTGTACACTGAATTGAAGTATAGTTATATATGGTCCTTCCTATTGAGTAATACATAAGCTTCCTAATTGTGGACACCCATTATCTTTGAAACTCTTCTAGTCCATTCACAATGACATGACATGTGATAAATAGTTTTATATTAGTTAAGTTATTGCCAAAGCCAGTAATGAATTATTGTCAAAAGCAAAAGGAAATTAGACTTTTACCATTTGCCTAGTTGTTAAAGAAGAATATACCTAATCTTAAGAAGAAACACGCTATCTGTAGCATGCTATTTCAACAAACACAGTGTTTTACAAAAGATGTCTCTATGTAAGCATTCTACATTTTTACAGATTATTAGTGCTGCGCTTGCTTTGGCGGCAAGGCCCAAAAGTCAGATGGTCAAAAACACCATGGAGATGTATAAGCGCACGTGGGAGAATTCCATCCATGTTCTCACAGAAGCTGTGGACGATATCACACGCATTGATGACTTCCTTGCTGTCTCTGGTGAGTTTGTTATCATTTAATTTATGCACTTGCTGTTGTTGCAGTTTGGAACAGGGTCTCTGAGTATAGTTCTTTTTTTTCAACATGAAGGAGTCTTTCAAAGATGGGCTTTTTGGAAGCAGACTGTACAATAAGTAACACTTAAGGTGCAGTTGTTGGTCTTCTGTGGGATGATGCAACGGGTGCTCTTCAATCTCTACCATTCCACACCTCTCACTGTGTATTGAAAAGTTTTCATATTCACAGGGGAAAATATCATGGAAAATAGGAGGTAGCAGTCTTATACCTTCCCAGCCTTTAATAAACCTGTTTGACTAAAACCCCACCCTGGGATACATTTTGATAGCTCTTCATTTTCCTACATTTGCTTCCCAACAAAAGTTGTTTTCTGCTCGTGGAAAAAATATGTACACACATACACCTAGATTGGAAAACATTTCGTTGATTTGAGATGCACCATAGTAATTGGCTCCCAGGATGGGTATCTGATAGTGCTGATCTCAAGATTCAAAGAAACAAGGCTAAACATTTAACTGTGCCAGTAGCAGATGGGCTCCAGACTCCATGTGAAGCCCAGATGCTTCTCTCACACAGGTTACAATGGGATCCCACAGGGCAGCAAACGCTCTCAGACAGCCGTACTCCCAGAAGCATGACTCAGGCTTTGTTTTCCACTGTTGTCAGAGCAAATAGCTACCTATTTCCCAATCCATCTCATTACCTTAATAGGATACTCTCCTTACAATGAACCACATCATATCCTCTTTTCTTTTACTTCTCTTCACTTATAAGTAGGGATTTTCTTAGAATATGATAATTTTATTTTTTTGAATAAAACACAAATTCTTGTGCATATCCAATATTTCTTTGAAAGATTTCTGTTGGATTTCCATCACATCTCTTGAGTTCAGCATTATTGTATATGAATACTGTTGCATCCAGTACAGTTATTCCAGAAATTTAATGTATTTTAATGTTGCATTAATTATAAAAAAGTATGGTAATTATATTTAAATTTCTTTATTGAGCTAATAGCTTGTAAATTATATATATATATGAAAATATGAATAACCCCTGATTTCACTACTGATAACTAACATTTGATATATGATTTTTATTCCATTTTCCATTTTTCTATATGGATATTTATGTCTTCAATTTTTTTGTGCCATATCATATATGCATTTGTAAATAATTAACCTTTTTACACAGTATTTGCCTGAATATTTCTGCATCTTATAGATTCCTCAAGTACTCATCGATATCATTAATTAATTAATATCATTAATTAATTAATATCATTAGTATCATTAATATCATCTCTTTCTGTTAACATCTCATTAATTTTAGTTATACACCATGCTATGTAACTTCTAATTTTGCCTATTAGTTATCTCAAAATAGATTTGCATTGTAAATTGAATCAATTTCTTATGCTGGGCTGTTTGTTCACAATTTTACTGTTAAATGCTATCCTATTCTTCTTCTTTTGGGTAGTAAGCAAGAGGGAATTATTCACACTATTGCAATGCAAGACAACTTAGGAAAGCACTATATATTTTTTATTAGTTATGTACACAGTGTATACAGTCAAGTTGGTACCATCCTTAGCCTCCTCCCTGTCCTCTCCCCTCTGCTAAGACCCTGCTCATTGGGGAATATGGCTCATGCATTGTGGGGTTATCCTTCAGTTATGTGGAGGAGGAAATGTCTCTGTGTATCTTGACCCAACAAGTGGCTCTGACATTCTTTCTGCCCCTCTTCTGAAAATTTCCCTGAACCATGTTGAGTTCATTTTAGGTCTGCTTCAGTGATGAAGTCTTGGGAGCTTCCGAATCTCTGGATATCTGGTTTGATAAGAGTTGAGTGTTCTCTGTGTCTATCTCCTTCACTCTTGAGCTGGTACCAGGTTCACCAAGAAAGCATCACTCTTACTCATTTCCCCAATTATTCTTAGTTTCAAATGGGGCCCTTTTGAGGTGTGATGGGCTCATTTTCTCCTTAGAATCTGCATCCATCTGAAAAAGAAAAGCAAATTTCCCAATGGAGAGTGAAGTTAGTGTCATATAAATGGGTTAGCCATTGTTATTTTAGAGAAAATTTAATATGTGTAGGCGCTTTTGTAGCCCATAATTGGTGGGAGCTTGGTAATGGAGAGCGGGCTCCTTTTGGATATGGTTCTGACATGATTCATAGCTCCAGCTATGGGTTCCATTCCACTGAGCATATCAGTTAGCCAATTCAAGAGCAGTTGGTTTACCGCCATGGCTATGCCCTGCTATTGTACTTGTGTGAGCATCACATCAGGTTATTTGATGCTGAGTAGTTTGGACCATGAGTTGCTTGGACAGATATTGGTCACTTTACCCCAGTCGCTCATGTAGCACCTTCTGGCACTAGATGAGCTAACTGTCTGGGGACTGATTCTCTTCCAGCTATGTCACTCCATGTTTTGTACCAACAGAATATGGAGTCTTCAGCAGTAGGGTCTTACCACTAATCTTTGGGGAACCATCAAGTACTCTGACAGAAATCTGTCTTCTTTTGGGAAATCTTGTAGTTCTCTCTGATCAAGAGCTTATTTGGATGATAGTCACATGCTAGTAGTAGGAGGTAGAGGTCAGCACCCAAGAATAGAAGGAAGAAAAAGATAAGTAATATAAAAGAGATAGAGAGAAGAGGGAGAGAGAGAGAGAGAAGAAAAAAAAAAAAGAAATAGGAGAAGATTAAGGTCAGTCTTCATCATACCCTCTCCAGGGCCTTGTGATTCAGGTATTCCCTTTAAGGGCCTGGTGAAGGTTCAACCATTTGGTCTGTCTTTTTGCATGTAGAATTTTATGGTACCATTATCATTTGGGTCCAGTTTTGTGTCCCCCATACCCACCCTTACTCTCCCTTCCCTTCTACCCACCCTATTGTCTGGTCCTCAAAATACTTGTTAGGTATTTTGGCATCTTGGGTAGATTCAGATTAGGAGCTATAGATGAATGAGACCACATGGTGATAATCTTTCTGTGATTGGGTGAGTTAGGAGAGCAGTATTAAAAATATCCTTTTGCTTCAGCCTCCTAAAGCTGGGACTGTGTCA
Source organism: Jaculus jaculus (assembly GCF_020740685.1). Lineage (NCBI taxonomy): Eukaryota > Metazoa > Chordata > Mammalia > Rodentia > Dipodidae > Jaculus > Jaculus jaculus. The sequence continues at coordinate 8,870,444 of NC_059119.1, read as the reverse complement.
CTATATTCAAGAATAAGAGGAAACTCTCATGAAAGTTTCTTAAAATCAGGTTGGTGGCTTATGCATATAATTCTGGATTGTCAATAACAGTGAGTGAGGCAGAAAGATATGAGTTAGAGGCTAGTCTGGGGTAAATAGCGAGTATGCCTCAAAAAAAAATCAACTGAGAAACAAACAAAACAAAAACAACAAAGAAAATTAATAAAATTTTCATATGTGAAAACTTTTATAATCATATAACTAGTTATTTGACATAGTTGGTTTTATGTCCATTAGCCCTACCAGTCCGGATACATGGGCAATGGTACCAAATCACTAACATTACTTAGAATTATCAGTACAAGATGTATTCCATTATTGTTTTTAAGTGCTTTGCAGCCAGCACACCCCAAACTCCCCACATCCAGGGTGGATTGATGACACTGTCCTGGTTTGGGATGTTCCAGTTGGCATCCCCAGATTCTGTTGTCCTGTGCTTACAGTTGTGTTGGAGAGAATTAACATTATACAACACCACCATTGGATCTGCAAGTTTAATTTATGGAGGAGAAAAATCTTTCTCAGATGGTTTCCATCAGAGTTTTTCTTACTTCTTACTGGTCAGAACATGGTTCTTAATCCATATCTGGACCAATCAATGGAAAATGGAGTCCAATTTCCATGATGGTTTTAGAATGCTGGAATGGTTCAAGACTGAGAGCAAGTGGAGTAGTCGTCCAAATGTGTAGTATTTGTGGATTTCTGTGGCCCACTTACTCCCACTGAGGCAAGTATGGAGATGTCTTAGCAATGCATAGAAGGTGCTCTGGTGAGTTGAAATAGACATCTTCTAGTAAACTCCAGGGTTTAGAGCCCTCATCTTCAACCATTATGACAAGTCACTTACATACAAGCAAAATAAGAGTTTTTTTTTTTTTTTGTTTTTTTTTTTTTTTTTTTTTTTTTTGTCTGAGAAGAGGAAATGACTGCAAAGGCAACCAATTTGGTCCAAATAATGTTTTCCACAAACACTGAATGTCTTCTATGTTGGGTTTCTGTCAACTTGAAATGTATTAGTTTAGACTGGATTCCAGTGATTCTTCTTGCAACTTCATTTTCAACATCTGTTCCCATAGAATACTCTCAATGAAATAAATGAGGAAGAATCTAGCTGCTCTTATGCGTCATTTTTGTACTTGGATAGATACCACGATTACAAAGGCTCAGAGTAAGCAAAAGATACATAGGGTTTACCCATAACTAATCATTTTTCATGAAGTTATGATGCAAATTGTTACCACCTGGAAGCTCGTGTGTGGGTAAGGGGGGATTGCAGATTTCTTAGAAGTTACTGCTGTGTTCAACTATGAAGAATTTCACATCTATTCTTTGAGGCTGATCTTTAACAGTAAAAATGTTGTTTGTATTCAGACCTTAATTCATTTTTTTTTTTTGCCAGACAGACCATCTGACAAATTAGTTCACAGAGGATTTGAATTATGAATAACCTAGAGACTTACAACTATTTTTACAGTTTTTTTTAAAGACTTCACTCTTTCCTGAGATTTCTTTTCAATAGTAAATGTTACTATTTAATTCTTTAAAATGTTTTTTCAAGGTGGGGTCTCTCTGGACCCCAGGCTGATCAGAAATGCTGTCTGTAGTCTCAGGGTGTCCTCAAACTCACAGGATCCTCCTACCTCAACCTCCCAAATGCTGGGATTAAAAACATATGCCACCATACCTGGATTCTTTTTACTTTTTGGCAGAATGCTAAAAAGTAGCTTTGGAAAAGTTACCCATGCTCTCCCATATTAGTTGTATAAAGTCGTTTATTCTTAGAACGTCAAATGCCCACATCATAAATTAAAAATTAAAATCTAGTGAGAAAATTCTTTGACTCTAAACTTTTATTTCATTTTAGTTTAAGTAGTAATCATATGTGCCAAAATGTTCACTTATAGTTGCATTTTAGATATAATTTATCCTGTATAAACTATACGTGTTGAAATGCTGGAATTGTAATAACAAGTGGTTTTTGTTTGTCCATTGCAGTCCTAAATATAGAAATATCACTAATGAGTTTAAAATCATCTCATACTCGACTGGAGAGATGGCTTAGTGGTTAAAGGCACTTGATTGCAAAGCCAAAAGACTCAGGTTTGAGTCCCCAGAATAATGTTAGTGTCTTCTTGGTTGAAGTTTTCCAAATGAATTTTTCCCCAATTCTGTTTCATTGCTGACAACAGGACTTGTTCCTCACAATATTCACTCTATGCTTTTGCCTTCCTGGAATATGTATATTCCAGAAGGAGACATTTCTGAAGACTCTTCCAGCACACCAGGGTCTGTTCTATTTATAAAGAGGGGAAGGGATGGCATGAGTTTTGTAAAATATTTTTATTTATTTGAAAGAATAGAGAAAGAGAGAGAGAGAGAGAGAGAGAGAGAGAGAGAGAGAGGGAAAGAGAAAGGGAATGGGCATGCCAGTACCTCTTGGCACTACAGGTGAACTCCAGATGCATGTGCCACTTTGTCGGTTTGTAGCCATCAAGCTTTGTAAGCAAGTGCCTTTAATCACTGTGCCTCCCCAGGCCTCAGAAGAATTTTGATAAACTCTGTATAATTAGCTGCCCTAATGCCTAAATTCCCATGATAGGACTTATACATGTAGGAAAAATATAACACTCAAGATCTGTGCTTGAGATGAAAATTTCAAAGAGGACCTAGTGAATGCATCTGCCTTTTGCATTACATATGGAATACACGACTCATTGTGATCTACAAGCAGCGATGGGAGAGGAGTGCCTGTGGCCCTAAGAACAACTCCACGATCACTGAGAACTGACCAAATGTGTGACTTTGTGAAGATACAATCTTTCTCTTACTCTTTCACTCATTAAATATTGATTACCAAACAGTAAGTGCTAACCCCTATGAAAGATACTGCAGATTGAACAAATTAGTATAAGATAGCGGAAGAGATAGCTTGCAAGAGAACTGTAATAGCGAGGTCACAGGACAGCAGAAGCACACAAGGAATGGGGGAAACCACCAAAGTAGCTCAGAGGATTTTCAAGCAGAGTTATCCACTTATTGATTAGAACTGATAAGTCTGTTTTCTTATTGCAAAATGTGCTCTTCCAAATAACACCCTGCTGACTTAGGAAACATAATATTGTAATGTAATAATTATGCAATGATGTAATAAATTTCCTACATATTTTGAGCCTTCAAAAATACTGTGAAAGTAGGAGAATCATTTGGGAAGATTCTGGCAGCTCCATTCTAAAGATAGGAGCTTTGAACAAGAGTGGCAGTAGAAAATATTACATGTAATATATACTTATAATTTACATTAATTTCACATACATTTCCATTAATATTGAACCTATTCATAAATGAAATTTTTGCTAATTAATGAAATCAGTGCATGAAGTGCTTTAATATAGATGAGCACTATTAATTGTGAACTTTTTAATTACAGCCTACAAAATGAATTTTGATAGAAATGAGTAGAATATTCCCCATGTGTAAGTCAGTGTCCTGAGGAATGAAAGAGGAAACAGAAAAGGAGAGAACACAAGTTTTTCTTCCAGAGAATGCCCACTCTGATGCATACAAGTTAGAATCTAAAAGGATGACCACAGTCTTAGAAACACAAGCCAATATGGTGAAGGCTACTGTGGTGACAGACTCTTAGAACCATATCTGAAATAAAGCTTTTAGACTGAATTGCTGAATCCAATCTTGAAGAAATTAGAAAAGTATATAAATAAAGAAAACATGTGAAAGTGCCCATGTGGCTTGAGGGAGAGTGAGCCAGACAGTTTGTCAGAAACACAGTAGATTCCTGAACTTTTATTTTTAATAAGAGTACCACCTAAAACTTTAAAATGGTAACGACATGGGCTTTATTAGGTTTAGATCAATAATTCCACATGTCAGAGCCATTATTCTTGAAGAAAGTGATGGGATGTAGTGTTAAATACAGTTTTTAGAATAAAAAAAAAGAAAGAAAAAGAAAAAGAAAAAGCAAGCCAATATGCTATCTGATACAAACCATGTAATGTGAGACAGATGTTCCCTAGTTTTTATAAACTCTCATTTACAAAATAAATAAATAGATAAAGCATATGCCTGTCCCATGGAGGTACAATACTAGGAATATGAAGGGTGCCTTGATTAAGGGGTGCTAACTCAGAATGAATCACCGGGGTTTCCTTTATAAAGACTAGAAGTTCTAGCTTTCCATGGTAATTCAGAGATGACTTAAAGGAAGCGTTATCCACCCCACTGGCTAAAATCGAGAGTCTTGTCACAGTTATAATGATCCCCCTCTGACCCCTGGATTATTTTTCATCTGCTGGCATTTGTCTCAATGAGCCTTCTTCAGACTTCAAAGACACTGTGCATGCAGAATTACATAAGTCATGGTGTAAGACAGGGAAGAAAGCCTGTATTCAAAAATGATTGAATAGGCTCTCCCAAAGTAATCCATTACTTCTCTATTGGTAATTAGGTTTTGAATTACTGGCTGTACGTACATGACTGAAAAGTAGTTTGGGCATGTGAACTGGAATTTATCACACATAATTTCGTGTACTAACAGTCAAGTTCATTTGAGATACTCTCATTTGAGTGAACAATAGGTTCCTTGTAAGACTTTTGTTTGAATATTATAGATTAGATCTGTAGAGAGTCATAATTTGAAGTCCTTTTTGGACTTTGTCAACATCAATCAGATGAATACCTTTAATGTTACTTTAAGGTAGAGTGGGCACAATCACCAAAAAATCTTAAATAGCATTAAGAGCTTGCATTATAGACTTGTAGAACAAAATGATATATCATTTCTAAATTTCAGGTGTACTCGCTTTTTACTAATGATCTTGATGCTAAACTGTATTTTTCATAACATATTTGCTTAAAATGATTAAATAAGTAGGTAATATTATGAATAAGTTGTGTGATGTGCAGTAGCCAGGTATATTGATGAAGACTTTCAACAAAAAAAAAAAATCAAAGTGACTTCAATAATTTCTTTTAAAAACATTTTAATTAATGTATTTATTTGACAGGTGAAAAAGATGGGAGGAAAGGAGAAAGAGAGAGAGAGACAGAGAGAGAGAGAGAAAGCAAGAGAGAGAGAGAGAATAGGCATGCCAAGGACTCCAGCTATTGCAAACGATCTCCAGACACATGTGCCACCTTGTGCATCTGTATTACATGGGTCCTGGGGAATTGAACCTGGGTCCTTTGGCCTTGCAAGCAAGTGCCATAACCTCCAAGCCATTTCTCCAGCCCAAGTCTAATAATTTCATGTGTTTTAGTTATTTCTGGATATTGTTTCAACTTGAAGCAGATGAGTTTGGATTGTAAAGCACATGAAATATAATCAGTGCAATGTGCATAATAAAAATTCTCACCTACAGCTGAGAAGATAGCTCAGATGAGGATGTGAATCAATCCCCAGTATGCATGTAAAAATGTTGGCTGTGGTGGTGCACACCTATCATACCAGTGACAGGGAGATAGAGACTGGAGGATTCCCGGGACTTGGTTTCTTGCCAGTCTATACTAATAGGTGAGTTCCAAGCTAATGAGAGTCCCTGTCTCAAGGTGCGTGGCATTCTGAGGGGGACACCTGAAATTGTCCTCCAGCCTCTGCACACTTCTGCACATACAGCAACTGTCCCCCCAGTATGCCCACACATATACAGAAACATGCACACACACACGCACACACACGCACACTATTCATATAAGGTATCCTGTAAAACATTGTATAGACTGGATAAAGAATTGCAAGGAATGTTTCTCCTTACCACACAATCCTCTACCCAAACCTGGGACCATGACATGTTTCTAGGCATTTTGTTGGTCACAGGTTTCATCTAGAGGCAAACCTGAACGTGACCAGGGCAGTGTTTACTACCTGCTTTTCAGAGGGCTTCTCTGGACCTAGAAAACAGTGTCCCTTTTGATAACCATATCAGCACACAAAAAAGATCTGAAGAGGGAGATGCATGTACCCAAGTTCTGAAGATGATACTGACATAGATTCAGTAACTCGCAAAGACTCCTGGAGGAGTTTAGTGAATACAAACCTTTCCTTGTAGAGGTTTTGGAGCCTCTGCCATGAAAATCTACGTATGCATTTGGAAAATGCAAGAAAAAAATTGTATTATCCTAAAAATTTAAAGTAATAGTCATAGCAAAATGACTCATTAATGATAATGCATAATTTAAAAGGGATGATAGAATACATGTTAAATCGTGTTCTTACCACAAAAAAAAAAAATAAATGATTAAGGCAATACCCATATCACTTAGCTTAACGTAGCCATTCCACAATGGGTATGTATTTCAAAACAGGCAAACATCATGTGGCATACTGTAAATATGCTTTACTTTTCAATAAGTAATTTAAAAGGAAATAAGAATAATAATATTCACATAAATTGTATATAATACCTACCAAAATGTCATCACTGAAGTTGGCTCATAAGTCAGACATCAAGATAGAAGACTTAAAATATGATGACAATCAGGAATGCAGAAGAAATCTGGAAGGAATTAAGTACTTTTTAGGACAGATGGTTCTGCTATTTACAGATATTAAATAAATAAATATATATATGGGAAATTTTATATATATTTACCCATCATATATATACATATATATATGAAATAATGAACATGTTTAAAGTGACCTCCTTCAAAATGTTAATACTTTTATTGTTTATTCATCCATGTGCTCATTTATTTAACAAATGCTTGGTGAGCACCTGCAAGATAGGAGTTGTGCTCAAAGTTTCTAAAGATAGAACAGTCAATATAATAGAGAAAAATTGAAAAAAAAATCACTATTCCATCATAGTGCATATTATGTATGGCTGGAAAATGAAAATGATATTTAACTCAGCTGGTAAAGTACTTGCTAAGCATGCACAAAGTGTTAAATTCAATCACCAACAGTGTGTAAATTGGACAGAGTCACACTAGCCAATAATCCCTGGACTTCAGAGGTGGAGGCAGGAAGATCAGATGATCAAGGTCATGCTTATCTATGTAGAGAGCTCAGACTCCCCTGAGGTACAGGAGACTCAGTTTCAAAATAAAAATAAATAAATGAATAATGAATAAACAATCTTGAATAATGTATCTAGGAAATATTTTGGAGGAGCTTTGTTATAATTATAACTAGGTATTAAAAAGATGAATCTTGTTAAAGGGACATCTTTGTTAAACCTCTCCCAATAGTATTTTACAGCTTACCAAAATAATTCAAGTATTATTTTCACAACTGTGCTTTTAATTATCAGTTATCAAAAAAGGCAATTATTAGATGAGATAAGCCAAAGAAGAACTCTTATACACTGCTCTGGGAATGTAATTCTTTTTAAAATGTCTTAGATAAGCTAAAATAGATATATTTGGTACATGGGCTATTTTGCCACAAAATTCTAGAGAAGATTGTTTACACATTTATTAAAAATTTATAATATGTGATCATTATTATTTATTTCCAAGGAGAATGCATAGAGATATTAATAAAAAGCAGCCAACTTATTTGCATAGATAAACTTATTTCTGATGTTAGTTACATGAACAGATTTTAGAAAGCAATGTTGAGAGCTCAGTGTGGACAGCAGGATACCATAAGTGCTGAACAAACCAAGTAACTGAATCACCTTGGACCAGTGCAGATGGATGTGGGAAGAGTTCAGTTTTGTCTGCAATACTTTGCATATTACCTCTAAACCAATCTAAGGAAAACTAGTATCCAGCATTACTGAGGCTGCTAAACAATTTTATGTATTCTTTTAATATGTAAAGGCAGGTAGCCTGGATGCTTATGTGCCTGGAAGACATAGTGCTTACCCAGGCCAACCTATATCAGCAGCTGACTCTCAACAACTGTGATCATCTGAAATACCTATGCTTGGTCATTTATTCCACTAACAAAGTGTGGTGGCAACTATCTGTAAACCCAGCACTTTGGAGGTAGAGGCAGGAGGATGCAAAGCTCAAGGTCATCCTTATGTGGCTACATAACCCGGGTTACATGAGACTCTATCTCATGAAACAATAAGTAAAAGAAAATTGTTCATAAAGATAAAATAGATTAATTAAAAGAAACCCAAATTTTATCACTCAGGATGGTCTAACCTTGAAAATAATATGTGATGAAGGTTAGGCCATTTTCACCATGGATTGTTGGATGAGGGTAGGGAAAAATTTGACTACATTTTTAAAAGATATTTTAAATTCAGTTTTACTTTATTTATTAGAAAGAGAGAGAAAGAAAGAGGGAGGAGAGAGAGAGAGAGAGAAAGAGAATGAGACAGAGAGAGAAAGAGAGAGAGAGAGAGAGAGAGAGAGAGAGAGAGAGAGAGAGAGAGCGCATGCCAGGGCCTCCAACCACTGCAAATGTACTCCAGATGCATGCAGCACCATGTGCATCCGGCTTTAGTGGTTACTGGGGAATCAAACCTGGGTCCTTAAGCTTTGCAGGCAAGTGATATAGCCATCTGTCCGGCTCCTGATTGGCTATATTCTTAAAAATATTTTTGTAACATTTCAGGTCATTAATAAAGTATTTGAGCATGGAAAAGACTTCACTTTTGCCACAATGCTTTCTTCCATTGTATTTGTTATTCTGTGAATGATTGATGTCCCTTGTGTAGCCTTTCCAGGGATTTTACTAGTTTCCTTCTACGAAAGATTTCATGTAAACTCCGGCTTGTGATAAGCAAATCTACAAGGCAGACGTTCCCTTCTGTTGGGCTAGGAGGTCCAGAGCATCCAAGTTATCAGAATGTCCCTCAGGAAACTGGGTGGGCTTACTCTTGCATGTGTGAAAACTCAGAGTTGCATTGGGGATTTTCTCCCAGGAGTATGGCAACAAGATTTCAATGCTGTTCTTTGCTTCAGTGTTCACAGAGAGCTTGACAGCAAATAATGTGGTAATGAATGCCCTTGAAGCAGAGTCCAATTAACACTTTGGAATTGACAAGTTAATCATTTATTATGTCAATAAACAAATTATAGTTTTGCTCAAGAGATGTGATGGGAAATGAGGACCAGTGTACTCACACACATGAGACCCATAGTAAAATGGAGAGGCTAGCCCTCACATAAAAATTACAGTATGGCAAAAATAGATTATGTCCAAAAAAAAAAAAGGCTATTTTTTCTATCAGTAATGTAGTTGTATGATAGGCAGTCTTTGAAATTCACCATTTTCTGTTACCTGAATTTCTGGTCACCCTTTCATCACATTTAATACTTACTAGCTCATTACAGTTAAAATAGGTGAAAAGTGTAACCATGTTTCATTCACCTCTACAGTGATTAGAAATGTTTGCTAATATCAGTTTTCTGTCTGGCTGTCTTTGGCTGTTTTTAAAATCTGTAATTGGCAGGAATTTATAAATAACTGGACGCTTGTTTTTTCATTTTTGGTGTGTGTGTGCCTTGCCCACCACTGTGTTCATGAGGATACTGTTAATGATCTTTCAGCAGCATCTTTTGTCTCCCTCAACCTGCTCACTATAGTTTCTCTGCAATTACATATGTTTGTGCCACAAGGTCTAGCTAGCTTCATGTGGGTTGTGAGGATCTGAACTCAGGTACTAAGGCTTGCATGGAATGTGCTTTTCCATCTCCCCAGCTTCCAGGCTTTTTTTTTTGTTTGTTTATTTCTCTCACAGATTTTTAGTTTTGAATCCATTGCTTTGCACTATTGTTATGTGATAACTGCAGAACAGTATTATTAATACCAATAAAATTGGTAATTTCAAATAGATAGAACTTAATTATAACATAATTTTGAAATATTCTACACCAAGTGGCACTCAACTCTCACCTGGCCTTTATCATTTTAACCAAATCCAGAAACTTTTAGATCTAAGTAGAATTCAGTTTGTTATATATAACTTTAATATTTTACATGGGAATGTATTTTGGAAGGACTGTGTAGCTTTGCTGGGAAGAAAACCTGACAAAAAGAAATTTCTGAGATGAGAGGTTTCACTTCATGTTTACAGTTTCAAGGGGAAGCTGGCTCACTTCATCCCATCTCCACAGGGGAGAGAGAACATTAAGGAGGATCTGGCTCTAAACACTCAAGTAAAGGTTAAGGCTCCTCAACCACTCCCAGGAACACACCTCCTCCCACAAGGCTCCACTTCACTTAGGCTCCATCAGTTTAGGATTTAGTAGCCAGGTTAATCAATGACACCTGGAGCTAGGGAGCGGTCATTTACATTCAAAGCACCATAAGATGAAACACATTGGTGGTGTCTTTAATATATCAAATATTCTAAATAATACCATAGCAACATTAAAGTTCTATATCATCATTTAATATTTTTTGAAATTTATATTCACCACCCTGATGGTGATTTACATGCTTATGAACCTATAATAAAGTTATACCAATACTCTTACTTAACTATAAGGGAAAGTTCATGACTCGAGTCTTTCTTCTTAAACTGGGTCATAAAATCTAGTTGTTTAAAATTCCATAAGAAGTTTTTGACCATTATTTTAAGCTAACATGATATCCAAAGATTATAAAACTGTACTATGGAACAATGGTAGCATCTAGAATATTAAATCAATTTTACTTTTATTAGCTTATATCTATTATAGTAGTAAAATATGATGACTGTATGAATTAATGATACTTTATTAAAATATGATGTATATTTTACTGTGTTTCACTAGTCTATGATAGTAATATCAATATTTTATGGTTCTAATATCTGTTCTGTGGTATGGACATATATGCATACACATAATTGTTTTGCTTTCATGCCACTTGCATGGATTTTTATCTATTTTTATCTTCTGCTTTCCCTGATCAAGTATGCCTACTAATGTATGGAACCACTTATTCCAAGTCATCTAGTGGGTACTTATTCATTTATTGTTCTAGTTAGAATGAATTTGACTAGTGTCATTATGGTAAATTACTAAACTAATAAAATTCTATATGATAACAAATAACCAATGTCACTGATTTTAGGTATGTTCTAGTCAGGCCCACCTTCTATCCTCTGTTAACAATTGCATTTATTCTGAAATTATTCCCATTTTTTTCGCTAATTTTAAATGTGGAGGTTATGTTTACACTATAATTCTGAGGTATTCTATTGAGACCTTCCTGAATAAACCTGTATTGAATTCTTAAGATCACCTTTCAGTTTATTGATCATTTGCTTGTCATTTCAAAGCATTAAAAATTCAAGTGCTTTTCTTCATATATCATTGGTTAAATAGCAAGGCAGAAGTTGTGGGACCCCTGAAAACATCATATAACAGTGAAGCATGAAGCCAGTGAAAGAGAGGCAACCGGCCACCGAGGGTTTGTGCCTGACAGTTTGTTTTGAGCACACTGTAGGACTTCACAGTGTGTGGTATGCAGCAGATGCCTAATAAACTTAGATTAACTGAATTTATTATACAAAAATAAACTTATTTCTATAGAAATAACCTCTAGTCATGAGTAAGGGCAGAATTTACTGTTTATATTTCGAAGCCTTCAAACACAGGATTACTAGAAATCAAGAAAATGTATTTGATATTGTAGGCAGGCTGTAAAGATTCCACATAGCAATGCAAAGCGATATTCTTGTTGGCAACGTAATGACTTTCAAACCAAGGGCTCCCCTAGCTACATAATTGCACAGGAAAATCAAATTCTTTTCACCTGAGTAAAAGATGAAGCATATTTCCTACTGTGTGAGAGGCTTATATGCCAAGATCTTTATTTCCTAATATGAAATCTGATGTATTTTAAATTTGATCCTGTAATTCACTGAAATTAATTTTCTTCTGCTTAATTAGACACTAATAAGTAATGCAAAATATGGGATTTATAAGTGTTTCAAACATTGTATGACATGAGCCTAAATAATTTGGCTTGATGGAACAAGAGAAAACTATAATGTGCCTGGGGACAAAATAGGCACAAAATGAAAATCTTGTAGTTTTGCCACACTCATCATGTGAGCTGGCTGAGCATCACTGATTTGTTATAAGTTTTAGTGAGTAAGAAGTCAGTTTATTTAGCAGGATCAGGTGTAGGAACTCATCAGAAAACACATGCTCTTCATGATTTTATGATGGCTCTTCTTTTGTGGTATTTTTCTAGTTTCATACTTTTTTTGAGTTTCATTATAAAAGGCGATGAAAAAATTTTTATTTTTTCTTTTTCTTTTCCTTTGTTTATGAAAGAGAAAAAGCGATAGAGAGGGAGAATGGACATGCCAGGGCTTCTAGCCACTGCAGAGGAACTCCTGATGCATGTGCCATCATGTGCATTTTGGCTTACCTTGGACCTGGAGAATTGAACCTGGGTCCTTATGCTTTGCAGACATGCACATTAGCTGCTAAGCCATCTCTTTAGCCCAAGATTTTTCTTAGTATCAATAACATTCTTTATCTATCAAATATGATTTAGGACAATTTATTGTCTTACTCATTGCCAATAAAATATCACATTTTTAGCTAAAAACATTCAGACAGTGACATTTTATTACAGGAAAGAATTCAAACTACTATTGCATCACCCAGATCTTTGACCTGTCCCCTCACAACAGAGAGCTTTAAGTGTAGTATTATGATACAAGGGTTTCTTACAAGGATAATATGATCATTATTAGGTTTTATTATTCATGTCTTCTTATTGCTTATGTTTGGTGCAATTCTAGTATTCTCTCAGAGTATTTCTTTAAAAAAAATGTCATGAACACACACACATGTATTTATACATGGAGAGAGAGAGAGAGAGAATAAAAAATTGTTTCATTTTGTCCTGTTTTGGCCTGTAATATATGTTGCATGGAAAATTGGAGACTATATAGTTTTTTATTGCTATTTTGCTATTATTGATCAAATGGTTTTTGACATCTTAAATATATACTATACTGGCAATCAGAGCACAGATTGTTTAATTAAATGAGAACCATTACCTCACATAGTGACTCCTTTAATATTTTAATTTTTTTATTATTTTCTCCCAATTTATCTCACTATGCTACTCTTACAAAACCAGATTTTCATTTAAGCTTTTCTAATCATGTTCCATGCTCCCTCAAATTTTTCATTTTACTTTAACATTATCACTTTAAATTATAATTATCTGTTTAGTTTTTATCTTCAACTATGTTAAACCTTCTACCATGTAAAATAAAATTAAAAATTAAGTCTTAAAACAATCCTTTATTATTTTTGGAAATGTGTCTGCTAGAATTCTAATACTGATGGTCTAATGCTGAAGACCTCAGAATTTTACTGTATTTGCAGATAGGGTTCTTAAAGAGATAATTATGTTAAAATGAGCCTGATTACAGGGAGTCTTAGCCCAGTAACTGCTGGCTTTATAGAATAAGAGATTTAGATTGTATGCTGACTCAACAAAAAACATAAGAAGAAACAGGGAGCTAATATATGTAGACCTTGAGATAAGTCTTAGGGGAATTGAAAAACAAAAGAGAGAGGCTGTCAAGGCTGGTCTTAATCTCAGTGCTTTAGTCCCAAGAAAGTAAGATTTATTACTTGAGCCACCAGAGTGGGGCGCACCTCTATGGCAGGCTTAACCCACTTGGAAAGCTAGTCTTCATCCTTCTTTTCATAGGTGGTCCTAAGCACACAGCACAGATATTCCATTCAGTGGTACCTCAGTGATGTCCACTGACATGAATCCTTGCATGGTCTATTCACTCCCAGCCAGGAGGAGGCCTTACCTCAGTGAAGTAGAAGAGCTCCACACAATTCACTCACTGATTGATCCTTAACAGTGAGGGCATAGATAGAAGCTGTGCTTTCATGATCTCACTTTCTTTCCTACTATCATTTCTGCAGTTCTGCAAGAACCTTCTGGCTCACTTCTGATGTAATGTGTATCAGGTGATAAGATTTACATATTAGTTTACTAATTGTATTAGTTATAGCAGAGTGATTATGCCATTGAACCAAACTATCAAACATTCCATTGATATCCTTTATGTAATTATGTCATTATAAAGTTTATTTTTTAGTATCTTATTTACTTGCTCACAGTGAGAGAGACAGAGAGACTAGAGAGAGAAAAGTAGCAAGAGATTGGGCACACCAGGGCCTTTAGCCCTTCAAACAAACTCCAGATGCATGCACTACTTTGTGCACCTGACTGTCCATGAGTACTGGGTAAACAAACCTGGACTTTGTAGGTACATACCTTAATTGCTGAGCCATCTCTCCAGCCTCTAAAATGTAATTTCATTTAAGCATTTTCTCTTTTGTTCTGAATACTATATAGTTAAGTATAACACTATATATTTAATAGCATTCCTAGGAATTCAGCAATAAACCATTGGAATATTCTACGGTGATACTAAAATCTGTTCCTTAGGATTTTCAAGAAAGGATTTTATTATGCAATCTATGGCATACATTATTAAGCTAAATGTCTAATTCACTGAAGGAGAATGTGAAAATGTTGCAGAAAGTAGCATAAAAATTGGATGATCCTTTTATCTACTCTTCTATGCTGTGAAGTTGTTAGGGAATTTCCTTGGATTGCTGTCATTACGCCTGATATAAATAGCCTCTACAAATGAGGTAAATTTTTGTATGTTCAAATTCCAGGAAAGTTTTCCATTTCTTTCTCAGCATTAAGGCTGAGTGAATCTTCCAGTTACACAGATATCTTGGTAATGGTTAGTAAGGTGTAAGTAACCAGAGCTCTAAAATTAATTATTTCGCTATCTATATACACTAATGAAATATATAAATTATATATTTTCCTTCTGAGTTATTGTTCCTTTAAGTTAATGTCTCTTTGGTTATGCCAAGTTCATGTCTAAATCTGGACAGAACTGTGTCAATATTGGACTAAAGTATATTTGACATTAATCTTCTTCAAACTCATTAATATTATTTATTATTTGTTAGTATTTTAAAACAGTTTTACTTATTATTTATTGGTTTGCACAAGGGAGAGAAACATAGTATGGACATACCAAGAGCTTTTGCCACTGCAAATGAACTCCAAATGCATGTGCCACATTGTGCATATGGCTTCATGTGGGTACTGGGGAAATGAGCCAGTGATGGCAGGCTTTGAAAGCAAATGGGTTTAACTGTTAAACCATCTCCCCAGTCCAATCTTGTTGTTTAAATAGAATTATATATAATTATTTCCTCAAAGATATCATTTCTGGACCCTAGCTTCTTAGGTGGTATTATGGATAAAGAACTTTTAAAGTCATTGGGCTGGCTAAGAAATAATTTTCTCCTCTGAGCCAGTAGATTATGACTAAGACTCTTTGCTGTGACCAGTATTGATATACATATAGACATATTGCACTGGAACCTGATGAGGCATAGGGAGGCACATACTAGTTGCATATTGGTGGATCCATGAGGAAGCACTGAGTATGACACCATTCATCTCCTCCCCACCTTTGCCACTAAAATAGAATGAAGAACTGTTGTCCCTCATGGTCTAAAGAGATGACTACTTGTCATGTGGTATTCTTTCACCTATCAGACTTGGGAAAGTTGGTTAACACCTCATGATTACTTACTCTACAAAATGGTGTCATAATTTCTCTGTGACATAATGATGATGATGATGATGATGATGACTGAGATAATAGTATTGCTTTTTAGCCTAGCCTGGCTTTGGACTGGAGACTCATGTCAGAGTCTTCTGAGTGCTGAGATTACAGTCCTGTTCCACCAAATTTATCTCAAGATACTTTTAAAAACATCTAAACATCTTTATGGAAATGTTTATTGCAGCAGTAGTGATGGCATAGAATTTCTTTTTTTTTTTTTTTTTTTTTTTTTTGAGATAGGGTCTCACTCTGGCTCAGGATGACCTGGGATTCACTGTGGAGTCTCAGGCTAGCCTCAAACTCATGGTGATCCTCCTACCACTGCCTCCCAAAAGCTGGGATTAAAGGCATGTGCCACCACACCCAGCTTTATAGAATTTCTTCTGTACACTGGTTTACTCTAATCAAACTTACTTGAAAATGAATGTCTTGAACATTATTACATATTTTACAAAGGCTTCTTTGTGCATATTTAGCCTTCCTTAAGCCTTCTAATATCTGAGCAAGTTATATTCGTACATCCTCTACCTCTTTTCGGATACCAATCTTATGAAAGAGAATGGTAACCTATTATTTTGAGCAACTTATTTCCCCTTTTCCTATTTCTTTGTTGATGTGATTGTAAAGTGTAGACATACATTTGTAAATGGTATTAGAACAAATAAAATAATGGTGAGCATTAAGTCCTACAAGGGGGGATTAAGGATATTGGAAATGTGGGTGTGCTTTCTGCAATCTCTATAAGCCTATGGAATAAACTGTGTCTAATATCTTAGAGTGCTGCCCAGCAGTGCCTTCTTTGAACTTGGATGTCCAAATGGTTAATCAGAATTACTTATCAGTTATTTTTAAAATTCTAACTCTATTTAATATTTACAAAGAAAATAGGAGTAGGATAGACTTGTTTTGTAGGCAGTTATTTAGGGACAGAGCCAAATAAGAAATAGGTGTTAATCTGTCTTAGTGGGGCTAACAGACAATTCAGTCTGAACCTAAACCCGACTCATCAAGATGGTGCTTGGAGGCATCTGTCTGTTTTACTTCCTGGCTCTTCCTCCTTGCAAACTTTTGGTGTTTCATTTTCTCTCTGGTGGGAATCCATCTATCTTTGTTTAAGTCATCAACCTATCAGAAGACTGCACATATAACCACTTAACAACCCAATGCACCCTGACATAGTGCCCAATTTATATCCCCAAGGTGTAAAAATCTCCATGTTCCCATGTGGACACCATACCAAGATGCCTCCCAACTTGGGAGATTTCTGCTTCCTTCTGAATTCTTTTATAACATACAACTTGTGTGACTTGCCTTTCTGTCACGTCTGCACTTTTTATTAGTTTTGGGTCACAAGGTAAGAACTCCGCAAGAGTGCTCAAAGGTTTAATAGTAGTTGAGTATTTGTGGTCACGCCTACCAAATCTTAATGAGTCACATGGATTTGAAGGTTCACACACACTTAGACCACCAAAGAAGTTCAAGGAAAAGAAAAGTGTAAACTATTACTTTCTTAACCTCTGGACATACTCACTGGGGGAAGAATATGGATGCATGTTTGCGGGGTGGGGCTACAGCTCGGTGGATGTATAATGCCTCTTCTTATTGCTTGGTCTTTGTTCCAAATATTTTTCTTTTTATTCTGCCTGTCATTGTGGTTTTGCAAATGAAATGCAACTGACATTATAAAGCTATTTTATATAGTACATATCACTGAATTATTATTAATTGGAGGAAGAAGCTTGCTTTGGATAGAGCGTTAGTGTCCCATTTTATAATTGTGTTACCACTGATCTTTTAGTTGTTCTGCATGATATATATATATATTCCTGCTTATCTCAATCCTGTCTCTCTATTCTTTGTAAATTTGGTCTAGCAATTAGTAATATTCTCACTACATTTCGCTCGATATGATCTGGGCTTTTCAGTTCAATTTGCTATGTTCACAGTAGCTTTCAATTCCTTTTCAACACAAGTCCCACAGCCCCCTTTTGTGTCGCAGAAGAACAACAAAGGGATAAACCCAACCGCCTAAGCCAGATGGTGAGAAAGCAGATGAAAGAAAAAAAAAGAACGTCACAGAACCATTCAATTCCTGTTTTGTTTCTGCCTTTTCTATCAGGCAGGATGATCTTGAAACAAGATGGGGTAAAGCTACTATGGTTCAGGGGATGGAAGCCCAATTGGTGGTATAGTGAAAGTGTACCTGCCTGCTTTGAATTACTTCAAGCCTCTGGGCTAGATGAATCACATCCCAGAATTCTGAGGGAGCTGGCAGATGTTGATGGAGAACTACTTTCAGTTATTTTGCAGAACCGCAGGGAAAGACAACAGTGCTTGAAAACTCTGGGGAAAATTCTCTTCCATTTTTTTTTTAAAGGAGTTGAGGAGATATGAATGGTTATTACCAATTGTTAAACTTCAGCAAACATTCAGAATATAAGTTTCAACAATGGACAACTACATCTATCCAAGTTATGAATTCACTAGGAATCCACCATCCGGTATTAAGGATGTTTTCTTCTTTTCTGAGTTGCTTCTCCATTAAGAGATGAAGGGAATTACATAGAAAAGGATGACATGCTGAGAGAAAGAGAGTTGCATGATACTTAGTATAGTCTTGATCTTCTTGTGGGAAACATTATGAAAGGTGAGAAATCAGTCAGCACTGATTAACATATCAATTTTTACTTAGGGAAAAGAAACTAATATACTATAAACAACTGGTGAACCATTAATAGGTAAACATGCTGTAGAACTGGCAATATAACCAGAGAGACAGGAAGGATGATCTCTACTGTCTTAATTAGGAAGAACTAAGAACAATAATCGAAATGGACCTTGGTAGGTGGAAGCCATTCAAAAGATTAAAATAGGACAGGCCATGTAAGTGCATTCTATTCTTCCTACACTCAAGGAGGCTGATATAAGGGGAAAAGAAAGAATGGGCACACTAGGGCCTCCAGGCACTGCAAACAAACCCCAGACACATGTACCACCTTGTGCATCTGGCTTATGTGGGTCCTGGATAATCGAACCTGGGTCCTTAAGCTTCGCTGACAAGGTCCTTAACTGAAAAGCCATTTCTCCAACCTCCCTTTTACTTCTTATTTTTAGAACAAGGTCTTATGGCATGTGTTTGTCTCCTTTTCACAAAGCATATGCAGAATAAATTAGAAATTAAGCTATTATGGGGAATGACTCTGGTGTTCCATACCTTTTCTACCATAGGGACATGGATATTGTATTGTGTGTGTGTGTGTGTGGGTGGGAGAGAGAGGGGGGGGGAGAGAGGAAGAGAGAGAGAGAGAGAGAGAGAGAGAGAGAGAGAGAGAGAGAGAGAGAGAGAGAGAGAGGTGTTTACTAATGTGAATCTTTAAGGATATAATGGTCTGCCATAGCATTCTATCTCATTTCCAGTCTCATAGCTATTTAAGTATCAGTAGTAAGATAAGATTGGAAGAAATGTATTAGTGAATACAAACTAAACAATGTATTGGTAAAAAGCAACACAACATGTCAGCAGTTGAAAATGAAAAAGTTCTGCATTGCCCTGTTTTGCATTCCTTATTACTTCCAAGTCATAAAGGGGCATCTCTGTGTGGCAGTAGTTCTGGTCTGCATAGATAGATGTTCTACTTTGAGGCTTCTTCACTCAAAGGCTGGAAAAAAGCAACATGGGAACTGCACATATTCTTTGGCAACAAAACATTATTTTGTTTACACTTAATTTCCCATGGACTTGATGCCAGAGTTCACATGGACAGAGCAATTTAATGTGAAAAAACTTGCATTTGTGAACTTTGCTAATCATACTGAGTATATTTGAACAATTCCTGTTTTGTCCCTAATCAATGATGTACCTAAGGTCCATGAATTTATAACAATTCTTCATTAGCAGGTTTATATTTCTGACTTTTATAAGATCATAGAAAAATAAGCTTTTACTTAACTTGCATATGAAATAGTTTAAGAATATTGCATAGCCTTTGGAAAGACTTCAATTATATTATGCTGAAATAATCTTCCATTGATGTATCTAAAAACTACTTTAGTTCAAAGGATATAAACATTCCATTGAGTTTTCAAGTTCTTATCTCCTCTTCATCACATTTATTTGTTAACCATTTGTCAATCAATTAATTGTGTGTATGTGTGTTTTTCTCTGTGTGGTGTGTGTGTTGTCCAGTGCTCCATATGCTCACCTGTGGCGACCAGAGGGGAATATCTGGTGTCTCGTCTCAATCACCTTTCCTTATGTTTTACTTGAGCCAGAGTCTCTTATGGATCCTAGAATTTACCCTTTTCTTTGTAAGCCTGAATGGTGCTTTGCTTTTCTCTGCTCCACATGAGATGGGGGCTACAGCTGCACATGGCTATTCCTACCTGTTTATATGGCTCCTCAGGATTTAATCTCGGTCCTCCTCAGATCTTCATGTTTACACAGGAAGTGCTCTTAACTGCTGAGTTGCCTTTCAAGCCCCAGAACTTCATAATTGTGATTCCTTATCCCTTATCTCGCTTTATTTTTTGTTTATTTCATTTTGGGAACATCAGTTAAGTATCGTTATGTCCCATGATAGCTCATGATATTTTTTCCATGTGTAAGTTACACATATACAGTTTATTAGACAGCCTTTTATTAAAAAAATTAATTACTTTTACTTATTTATTTGAGAGTGACAGACACAGAGAGCAAGAGGCAGATAAAGAGAGAGAGAGAGAGAGAGTGAGAGAGGGAGAGAGAGAATGGGCACACCAGGGCCTCCAGCCACTGTAAACAAACTCCAGATGCATGCTCCACCTTGTATATCTGGCTTATGTGGGACCTGAGGCATCGAGCCTCAAACTGGGATCCTTAGGCTTCACAGACAAGTGCTTAACCACAAGCCATCTCTCCAGCCCCTGTTATACAGCTTTTAAGTGGCTATATGTATCTTTCTGCTGTCTATAATTTTATATTAAGTAGCTAATTTTAAAAGCTGGGGTATTTTAGAATGAGTGGGTTATGTTATGCTGTTGGGACAATTACTTAGTTAATTAGGAATTTGACTTTCATTCTAGTCAGAAAATTCACACTGCAACAAAGAAACTAAGACTGATTGTATTTGTCCATTTCTAAAGACTATAACAATTAGTAAACTGAAATAAGTGGGTATCTATTGATGAAATTGGTAGCTCTTTCATTATTGTATTGATTTTATAAGTTGGCTGCTGGTGAATAAAGTAGAATTCAATATATCTGGATTAGTTAAAATATTGTGCATATAGTCCTAGATCATTCACAATATCTACCCAGGTTTGATCCTTAAATGATTTTTGTGCTCATACATGTTAAATAATTTTTATATTCTGCTGATGACTATTACAGTAAGAGAACAATTCCTCTGGGATTATTATATATTACTATGGTTATTTCAAGTGATGTTTCATATAAGGTCTAGACCAATTATTGAAAAAGAACTGTAAAAATTATTGGTTTTTTTGCTCACTTGCTAATACATATTTGCTCAATAAGGAACTAAAAGAGTTGCAGAATTGAGATGGAGTATTTGTAATATACAAATTGATGTTACAGTTATGAACAGAAATATCCTGACTTTCATTATTGGTGGCAGATATTATGTCCTCACAAACCTTAGTGGCTTTGCAGGACAATGATTTCTTGCTGATCCCTGCCTATTTTATGGATACAGGTTTGAGACATTCACTGAGCATCCAAAGGCAATTCTTATCAGATACTTTCTAAAGCAACCTAATTAATTTGAGTTTTTTACATTATAAATTTGTATATGCTAGCTAAAGTTAGATTTCATTCTCCATCTTCAGGCAGTATATTTAAAAGTGCTGGTTTCATTCTATGTCTAGAAAACCCTCAAAGACTGGTGTCATGATCAAAAAGGACATTTTACTTAAAGATTCAGTATAATCAATATTGATAATGAGTATAAAATACTCTATATAAAAATATTAGTTATTAGATATAAGTAGTAGGAAGAAAAACATACTCATCTCACATTAAAAAAAGTTTTCATTTGGAAGGTATCTTGCACTATTGTTAGTATTTTACACCAAGAAAACTAAATGCTTGTGTTTAATATATAAGTAATGTTATCTGTGTTGTATCTCAGCACAAAGGGATTACCTGTCTTAGAGGTAAAAAAGTTGTTTTCAACAGCCAAATCATTAGTAATTTTCTATGTTGAAGTTTTTACACACACTACAGTAAAAAAATTCAGCTAGAATAATATTCCCTCTTCCAAACTCTCATGCACGAAAACACATGAACATACATACATTTGTGCCTGATATTGGGTGGATTATAACATCTCTTTCACTTGCTCTTTCTACATATCCGCATAAGGAGCAGATAACAATATTTGTGTCATTATGATGGTGTAAAATGAAAATTAAAATTCACAAAAGGAATCAAGTATGGTTCTTACATATGGTAACTTTCAACCAACAATGCATGTTAGTTTTAGTATTTTCTGTTTAAATACAAACAATCACAGAAAAAAAGCTTTAAATTTATCACTGAATACACAATGATTCAAACTAACAAATGGCTTAAAGTTGTTACTCAATAAATATTTATTTAATGAATGGAGAACAAATTTACTTCTTACATTGCTTGATATAAATTTAATAATCTTAGGTTTTGTTTATTTTTATTTATTTGAGAGGGACAGACAGAGAGAGAGAAAGAGGCAATTAGAGAGAGAGAGAGAGAGAGAGAGAGAGAGAGAATGGGCGCACCAGGGCCTCCAGCCACTGCAAATGAACTCCAGACGTGTGTGCCCCCTTGTGCATCTGGCTAATGTGGGTCCTGGGGAATCAAGCCTTGAACTGGGGTCCTTAGGCTTCACAGGCAAGTGTTTAACCACTAAACCATCTCTCCAGCCCCATCTTAGGTTTTTTTTTTTTTTAATTTAATTTATTAGTTTTCTTTTCAGTAAATACAGGCAGTTTGGTACCATTATTTAGGCTCATCTGTGATCTACCCCTTCCCATTAGACCCTCCTTGTTAATGAACATGGGTCGTGCATTGTGGAGTTAGCCCCCAGTTATTGGCACTGAAGCAGACCAAAAATGAACCCAACATGGCTCAGGGAAATTTTGCGGAAGAGGGGGCGGGAAGAATGTCAGAGTCACTTGTTGGGTCATGATTTGCAGAGACATTTATCATACCATCTTAGGTTTTTATAAAGTTCATCGAATACATTTATACTTAAAAATCATAGCCTTTTGTGCTTAACCTTCTCAATCTACATACATTAGCTTTGATTTTTTTTTTCTTGGATTTTTAAGGGAGGTTCTAACTCTATCCCAGGTTAACCTGGAATTCACTATGTTGTCTCAGGGTAGCCTTGAATTCAGGGTGATCCTTCTACCCAAGTGTTAGGATTAAAGGTGTTCATCCTCACGCCCAGTCAACTTTGAAAATTTTAAAATATTGAAGTTTTCTTAGGTACATATACACTCACACATAGTTGCACACACACACACACATTTATAATCCACATACACATATATACCTATAACCTTTAAGAAGCACATGGAGTCCTCTAATTATCATAATTATAATCTTCTATTTTTAATTTTTATTATTTTTATCAGACAGAGAAAATTGGCACTCCAGGACCTCCAGCCACTGAAATTGAACTCCAGAAGCATGTGCTGTCTTGTGTACCTGTGTGACCTTGCATGCTTATGCCACCTTGTACATCTGTCTAACATGGGACCTGGAAAGTCCAGCAGGAATCCTTAGGCTATGAAGGCCAGCACCTTGACCACTAAGCCGTCTCTCCAGCCCACAGATGACTTCTTCTTCTTTTCCTCCTCCTCCTCCTCCTCCTTCTACTTCTTTTGGCAGTGTCTCTCACTCTTGCTCACTCTGACACTCTAACCTAGGCTGGCCTCAAAATCATGGCGATCCTCTTCCCTCTGTCTCCCAAGTCCTAGGATTAGAGGCATGCAACGCCACACCTGACATCATGTTCTTCTTGATTCACTATGCATGACTGAAAGCAAGCCAGTTTTTGTCCATTATTTAGTATTAGGTTAGAGTTATTACTTGCTCCTAAACACTGTATCAATACACTTGGGGAGTTTTTAAACAAGTTTCTGATCACGAGAATTGTTTGCCATTGGAATAATCTCTGAGAGGAAGCTAAGTTTATATTTTATATTAATTTTGTGCTGCTCTTTATATGAAAGAATATTCCATTCAATGAATGACTGGACAAAGAAACAGTTAAAAATTACTGGGAGAAAAGCACACATAGGCACATGTGATTGGTTAGAATTGCTGGAGAGATTAAATTTAGGAAGTAAGTAACTGCACTTCTTCCTATAATTTCCAAAGACATACAGACCCAACATTTTAAATAAGTGCATCATAGTCAGGAACATTTCCTTTTATTTTATTATTTTCTGAAAACATGTTTATTTTTTAAAAAAGTATTTTGTTTTATTTTTAATCTGAGAGAGAGAGAGAGAGGGAGAGAGAGAGACTGGGTGAACTTGTTTGTAGGGTTAAAAAAATCCTACTATAGCCACTGCAATAAAACTCCAGACACATGGAGAATGGAGAATAAAATCTGAGTCCTCAGCCTTTGTAGTGCCTTAGCTTCTAAGTCATCTTTCCAGCCACC
The DNA here is from genome assembly GCF_020740685.1 of Jaculus jaculus. Classification (NCBI taxonomy): domain Eukaryota; kingdom Metazoa; phylum Chordata; class Mammalia; order Rodentia; family Dipodidae; genus Jaculus; species Jaculus jaculus. Next base: position 8,846,194 of record NC_059119.1, on the reverse strand, counting down.
TCCACTTTTTTTTTAAATACCCAGAACATATAGCTAGGTGATTTAATGGAAATGATTTCTTTTGTTGTTGTTTATTCACTCAAACAAGAAGTACATAGCTTAGGAAATTGAAATTGTCTCTAAAAGAGTTTCTAGTTTCCACTGGGGATTGTTTTCCAAACCAGCTCCTGTTTTAGCCTGCCATTTTCAGAATATTAGATTTCAGTTCATTACCTTTACTTTCTAATTTGTGTAATCTTAGCTAAATTCAGTGTTCAGAGAGTACATGTGTCAATTCTTAGGCTTTGAAAAATTTCTTACGTTGGGCTGAAGTTTTTTCCTTGATGATTTATTGGTGTTTGTTTGTAGAATGGGTGATATTTTGACCTAAATATTTACTTCAGCACATATATTTCAAGTGTGATAACAAATTCAGAGAAAAAATATATTTTAAATCATGCAAAGCAGTGAAGCATGATGGTAATCTCAGCACTTTAGGAGGTGGGGGCATGAAGACAATGAATTTAAGGCCATCCTTGGCTACTTACCAATGAGATCCTGTTTCAAAACAGACAAAACGTGTATTAAAAATTTGAAAAATAATTCAGAATTAAAATACACTTAAACAATATCTTTGATGTAAGCTGGCCTCTGTTTGGTATAAATATTTGCCAATAGTATAAAATGGACTTAAAATAGTGATAAAAATTCATTTAAAATAGTAATTTAAAAGTCAAAAGATCATATCTTTTGTTTTAAAAGATCACCTAATTTTAAAGTATGTGATCTTGTTATTTTTCTGAAAGAAATGATTACAATTTGTAACTAAGTAGCACAGTTAGATATATTAAGCAAAATAAAATGAAGTGAACTAATTTATCTTGGTGACACATTGAACTATTTAATATATTAATTTAATATTAATGTTATAAAGGTCAAATTTCTTAAAATTTAGGCATAAATTTGAAACATTTCAAAGTAATACTCGAGTGTGTTTTAGCTTTGTGTTATAGAAAGTTATGGGGTTTATCTGAATTTTTGTAGGACATTCGATAGAATAAAGAATAGTCGGGCTGGAGAGATGGCTTAGCAGTTAAGGCATTTGCCTGCAAAACCAAATTATCCCAGTTTGATTCTCCAGGACCCACGTTAGCCAGATGCACAAGGTGCCACATGCATCTGGAGTTCGTTTGCAGTGGTTGGAGTCCCTGGCATACCCATTCTCTCTCTCTCTCATAAATAAATAAAACATATTTTAAAAAAATAGTCAAGAAACGATTGTAAAACAAGCTCAACAGGCATGTTCCAACAGGTAAAATGGGTGTTAGTATTTATGTTAGTTTGTTAATAACAAAACAAGTAATATAACAATTGTAGCATTAGTAGATAAAATAATGAGACAATAAACACTGAATTTCAGATCTAATAACTGATCTTGATAACTGATCAAGGTGGCTCTTGTGAGATATTTATAAAATATAAATTTATGATTCCAGAGATATCTTCAAATATAATTGAATATCTAGCTTGAGGCAGAAAACAGTTACACTATTAGCAAGTATGAATGTTATGAATGTTTTGTTTCTCTAAACAATATTGTATAAGAACTATTTAGATATTCACATAATTAATTAATTTATTGGTATGCACACACAAGTGTGTGTATGTGTGTGTGTGTATGTGTGTGTAGTTTGTGTGCATGTGCCAGAGATTCCTGCTGCAGTAAATCAGTGTCCATCCAGCTTTATGTGGGTGTCTGAGGAATAGAATCCAGGCTAGCAGGTTTTACAAGCAAGTATATTTAAAGGTGGAGTCATATCCTTAGACCCAATTGTAAGCTTTCTTAAATAGTATTCACAAAAACTATTTTCATCTGTTTTGTATTAGTCTTACAAGCAACTTACTTGAAGATTGGTAGTGATGATTTAGAATTGTTTGCATATTTAATATAAGAGTTCAGGAATAGTATTCTTGGAATTCCTGAGATTAGCTTTTGATCCTCTGTTTTGACTTAAAGAATGACTAGCTATTTGAGAAAATATACCTACAACCGTGTTATTTTTGTGAGAGCAATGAAAGGTTAGAACAAATCACACAGTTAATATTATTAGTCGACACCCTCCAGAGAGTTTGAAATGGACTTCAGCCATTTGATCCATTGGCGATGATTTTGTGAAATTCATTATGTACCAAAACTGTCAGGGTTGACACAGAAAGAGAAGGGCAAATTTGAGTTAGAAAAAAAAAAAGAAAGACAAAAGAAAGGAAGGGAACAAGAGAAAGAGGGAAAAAAGAGAGGGAACTAAAGGAGACAGAACAAGGAGAGAAAGATAAAAAAAAGAACAAAAGAAAGAATAAGTTATAATGAAAAAAGACAATCAAAATAAAAAGAAGTGGAGATGAGGAGATCCCTCAGTGACTTAAGGTGCTTACCTGAAAATCTTGAAGGATTGCCCACTCATACATACATACATACAAGCATGCATACATACATAAACACATTTGCAGACAAATAAATAAAAGTTTCAAAATAGAAAAGGTGACTGTTGGAGGGAAGAAGGGGTTCGGCGGATGGAATAAGGGTGTGGGCAGTAAGAGGTCATTATGGGAGGGTATTTAAATCAAAATACATTATTTGTATTTATAGTATTTGTCAATGAAAGTCATTAAAATCTGTGATGGCTGTAGCTCAGTGTGCAGGTTGATTCTGGATGCAGAGAATGTCCTGAGAGTGCGTGATTCTAGAATCCCACGTGACTCTGCTGCTCTTGGCCCAGGGGTCATACTTACAGAATTATTATAGTGGACAAAACGCAGTTTGAGTAACTTATTCAATCCTTAGATGTAAACTCCCATTATGACCTTTGCAGGCAACTTAAAGAATTATTTTTACTGTCCCTGCATAGTCAGGGATTTTTTTTAACCCTACAATAATTGTAACTTCAGGATAGAACAAAGTAACAGCAGCAGCAGCCTCAGAACATCTGGCAAATGTGAAACTCCTGGTGTTTCTATGACATGCTGTGTGGTAGTTATAGGAATTCAACTTAATCTAGAGCAAACTCAAGTCATAGTTTTATAAATACAGTGTAAATTTTTATTGTGATATGGGCATACTTTTATGATCAAATTAAAGTTACACAGGTAGGGGTAAACTTAAATTATATTAATTAGCTTAAAATGAGTTCGGAATTCTCTCATGTTGAGATAAATTGATAAAAAAAAAAGTCAAGGTACTTCATTGCATGTGAAATTTCTCAAAGGAATAATTTTGTAGACTTGAGTCCATTAGTTTAGAAATGTGTAGAAATTCTTTAAAAGGCTTTCAATATAATTAGTATGGACCTCTTATTTTTTCTAGATCTTTTTATGCTTTACAAAGAAATTTTTTTCTTTTTTTACTTGTGGAATCTAGACATTTTTTTTTTCTAAAATTGAGAGTTCAATGTTTGAATATTGTAAAAGGAAATGTAATTCAAATAGTACTGGCAAAGTGCCAATAACTGCCTGCACAGTTAGAGGCCACATATCTGCCAGTATAATTTTACATTATGGTCTTAAACAATGATACTCTAGAAATTGTTTTGAATTGTGCACATTTTGGGAAACTTTATCTAAATATCACCAATATGAATGAACAATTCCCTATCTGTGTAGATTATGCAGTGGTTAAAGGTACTTGCTTGCAAAGCCTGATGGTCACACTTCCATTTTCCAGCATCTTTGCAAAGCCAGACACAAATGCAGAGCACTTACCTTACTTTTGTTTGCAGTGGCACAAGACCCTGGTATACAGACACACACACACACACACATACACACACTTATCATTTTAAAAAAATATGTAATTTACCACATCTGCAAGTCTTCCAATACAAACTTCAGAATGGTATTTGACAATGATGGTGAACATTTCAAAGTTTATGAGAAATTTGTACTGATATGAAACAGTAAATAATCAGTTGCATGATTACCTACTGAGAGCTGATTTTATCCACATATTATATTTGCTTTTGATGAAAGTCCAATTACATATATTAAACATGTTGACTTAGATCACTTTAGATATTGCTAAATGTTCACCAGTTTTCAGCATGTTTTACAAGCCCTAGGAATGGGATTTTTGCTAAGTACTGGCCAGTCCAGAATTGTTGCATTTCTTAGACCTACTTAAACTTAGATGAGTTTGTGTTATGGACGACCAAAGGTATGCCTTTTTTGGTAAACTCTTTTTTCTTCCTACCAGCTTGAATACAACCTAAGAGTATTTCACTACCCTTGGCTTTGTGACCAAATGCTTAGAAGTGTATACCACCAATCTCCATGTCCCCAAGATACACTAGGGTGCCTGATATACAACACAGGCTCAAGGTATGCCATTTGTCTATGCAGAATTTACTTTATTATACCATGGGAATGCAAAGAAAGGAAGATTAGAAGGTAGGTTCTATTGGGTCGGAGAGATGGCTTAATAGTAAGAGCATTTGCCTGCAAAACTTAAGGACCCAGGTTTGATTTCCCAGTTCTCACATAAGCCAGATACACAAGATGGTGCATGCATCAGGAGTTCATTTGCATGACACCCATTCTCTCTCTATCTGCCTCTTTCTCTCTCTCTCATATAAAATAAAAATTTAAAAGGAAAAGAGGGTAGCTTTTCTCTTTGTAATTCTTATATATGCTGTAATGTTAATTTACTCACAACTAATAAGGAGATTAATGTTCTCTTTGTCATTATAGTTGATGAATGAGGTAATTGAAAGAAGAAATAGTGCTGTAAGATAGAATGCCACCCTTGTCATGAACAAAGGAGACTATATTTTACAACAATGTAGCACCTTGTATATTGAGGCCTTGGTTCTCAGTGTGGCTACATTTGTAGAGTAAAACTTTAGCAAGAAAATTAAGGTTGGGCTGGAGAGATGGCTTAGTGGTTAAGCTCTTGCCTGTGAAGCCTAAGGACCTTGGATCAAGGCTCAGTTCCCAAGGACCCACCCCACGTTAGCCAGATGCACAAGGGGCGCATGCGTCTGGAGTTCATTTGCAGTGGCTGAAGGCCCTGGTGCGCCCATTCTCTCCCTCTCTCTCTCTCTCTCTCTCTCTACCTCTTTCTCTCTCTGTTGCTTTCAAATAAATAAATAAAAACAATTAAAAAAGAAAATTAAGGTTAAGTGGAATGATAATGTTGGGGCCCTGATAACATCTTTTGTGTGTGCTTGTGAGAAGAAGAGATGTCAGGATTGTCCATACACCTATGAAAAGCCAGATGAGGACACTCGTAGAAGGAGGTATCAGCAAACCAAGGGTGTGGCCTCAGGAGAAATTGACTTGCCAATATCTTGACCTTAGATTGTAGGTTACAGTGCATTGAGAAAAATAAATGCTTGCACTTTAAGCCATCTTCTCTGTAGTGACTTCTTTGGCAGTATTACCAGAATGCTAAAGCATATTTACATAGCCTTTGTGTTGTGGTATGAGAAAGGCATTGGGCTTTACAGTCTCCAGACTGTAGAAAGCTTGCCAGTACCTCCATGACTCAATGACTATGGACACTTTCACTGGGCCTCAGGTTCTTGATCTGTTTAATGGACATAATAATCTCTACCAGATAGCTTTATAAAGAATGAATGATTTCAAATCTACCACAGAAATGGCATTTAATAGTCAAAACTTTTTTAAAAATGTTTTTGCTGGTGACTTACAGAAAGTAACATTTCCAACACTTCCAAAACAGGATACACGTTTAAGATTTCCAAATAAATCTTTCAATAATAGTTTTAGACATCAGAATTATTTGTCTGTGGAGAAAAACTATTCTAGTATGGTGTCTGTGAAAATATATTTTGCATCACTGTACACCATGTAATTCTACTCTGTTTAAAATTGTTGAGAAATAGAGAACAGGAACTAAGCACAGGGCAAAAGCATTCAAGTCTTAGAGTGGTTGTGAAAGACATTAATAGGAGGAGACTAGGATCTTTAAGCTTTGTGTGAGATGGCTGGGTGCAGTTATAAAAAGAAATTTTCAAGTCTTTGGAGCACAGAATTTGTTTAAAAGTAGAAAGTACTCAAAGTCAGTTGTGTAGACCTCAGCCTTAGTTTTTTAAGTAGGGTTTCACTCTAGCACAGACTGACCTGGAATTTACCATGTAGTCTCAGGTTGGCCTGAAATTCACAGTGATCCTCCTACCTCTGCCATCCCAATATGGGATTAAAGGTGTGCATCACTATGCCAGCCCCCCCCCCTTTTAACATGCTTTGTGGTGCTACATGTCTAAAAAATGAGTAGTATAATGTGTGTCTTCATTATTGCAAAAGTTATATCATGACCACAAACTAGGGTTTGAGGAAGGATTCCTATGATGACAAAGAGGAAGACAGCCTGGATGATGCATCTGGTTTGTGCGTCAGTACCTCATTCCATAAAGGAACTGTTCTTTAATAGCTGTTGTAAAATGTTGGGCAGTAACATGCAAATGTTACTTGCTGTTTTGGTATAGAACCCAAGGAAGAAAAGCTGTTGTAACATCATAGTGTACTTCCCCAGTTTCAGCTTTTGATATAATCAGGTTGAATAATATACATGTTTTATTTGACCTATCCACTACACAGGGTTTGCTAAAAGTGCTCTTCTGAAATTACACATTTTGCCAATATGTAGAATCTCAAATGTATTGTGTTTTCCACCATTTTATATATTTTAAAACTTAAAAAATTATTTATATATTTGAGAAAGAAGAGGGAGAGGGAGAGAGAGAGAATGGGCATCTTAGGGCCTCTAGCCACTGCAAACGAAGTGCAGACACAAGTGCCACCTTGTGCATCTGGCTTATGTGCATACTGGGGAATCAAACCTGAGTCCTTGGGTTTTGCAGTCAAGCACCTCAACTGCTAAGCTATGTATCCAGCCCTTATATATTTTTAGTGTTAATGCATTTTATTACAATGAGAAGGGGATACAAAGTATTGCTAAGATGTACTGGGCATGAAATGATTTTGCTCCTATTGCTTTAACAATGATTACTTTATCTGCCACCCTCCTCTGTCACTCATTCCTGTATCATCTCTCCAGCTGCAGTAAGATTATGTGTCACACAGGTGACTCTTGGTGGAGGTCCTAAATGCATTAGCTTAAGGGATCTTTCTGTGATTCTCAACTTTTGTAACAACTGGTGATTAGTTACCCAGCAGTAAGAGCTCAATGATGTGTCGCTATCCTTTCTGAATATTTGAAAGGTTCTTTTCTTTTTCTAATGGAAGTACTGCTCCATAAGAACTCTCAAATTGAAATATTGATTCCTTATTTTCATCAGAAAAGTAGGAAAAATGGCCTTGCACATTAAGGCCCTTTCTTTGTTTAAAGAAATAAGTATTCCAAGCTAGGAATGTTGGAGATGCTAGAGAACTTTTCTCCAGTCAGAAACTAAGAATAAATAAAAATGCTCCTGGTCTTTGAGAATTTTTGTAATTTTTTTTTCTTAATGGATTGACCTGATAAACCAATCAATATTTTTGGAGCTAAAGCTATATGTATACATATTTTTGAAAAAGGAACCATTCCTAAAGGTATTCCTTACAAAGGTATCCCTATCTTAGAGGTATTTATAACTCTTTTCCAGTTTTCTTAGCCCTAAATAGTGGAACTAACTGTTTCTTATCTTGATTCTCCATGTCAAGTTCATCAACTAAAAGTAGCATTACTATGACAAATATATCCTTTGCACTTTGAATCTTTCTACTTTGCAGGTTATTACCATAACTGTATCTCATACTTTATTGCATTATCTCCTCATAAACCATAAGGATATTATAAATTTAACATTTTCCCTACTGCCTAAAATTTACCTGAAAAATTAAATACATCATGTGTCAATCAAAACTAGCATAAGAACAATAATATTCCTAATAACTTAAAAATGCATCAAAAAGAATGCATTAGTAAATGAAGAATCAGTGTACTTATAAGGAAACACAAATTTTTAGTATTAATATTTTATAATTCATATAAAATGTGAAAGTTGAAGACTAGATATCTATTCAGTTGCTAATCCCACAATTAAAATCAATCACAGGTAAATTCTAGATTTAGAAAAATAAAGTGTCATGTATAGCAGTTAAGGCGTTTGCCTATGAAGCCTAAGGACCCTGATTTAATTCCTGAGGACTCATGAAAGCCAGATGCACAGGGGCGTATGCATCTGTAGTTCATTTGCAGTGCCTGGAGGCCCTAGCATGCCCATTCTGTCTTTTTCTGTGCCCCTTCTTTTCTCTCTCAAATAAATAGAAATATGAAATATCAAAAAACAGAAATAAAGTGTGATTAAAATGGTATAGGAAAATTATATGACATCTAATCCTTGTTTATAATAAAACTTACAAAGGATAAATAAATTGAAAAGTAATTATCTTCCCAGCATGTTTGACAAAAGTCTTGTGTTACAAATTTTCATTTTTTTTTTTACTTTTTTAGAGAAAAAGAGAGGGAGAGAGAGAGAGAGGGAGAGAGAGAGAGAGAGAGAGAGAGAATGGGCATTCAAATGAAACCCAGATGCATGGGTCATCTTGTGCATCTTGGATTATGTATGGACTGGGTACTTGAACCTGGATTCTTTGGCTTTATTGACAAGTGCTTTAACTGCTAAGCCATCTCACCAGCCCACAAATCTTTATTACAGTATATCATGTGTCCACTGTGATTTATTTTTGCCATTCTGATTTCTTAAAAATAATTTTTTCTTTTTTAATTTTTTATATATTTATTTGTAAGAGAAAGAGGACAAAAGGGAGAAAGAGAGGGCGATAGGAAGAATACGTGTGCCTGGGCCTCTTGCCACTGCAAACCCTACATGCTTGCAGTATTTGTGTATCTGACTTACATGGGTAAGTTAGGATCAAACCTGGGCCAGAAGGCTCTGCAAACCTTTTAACTGCTGACCCACCTCTCCATGCCCTCATTGTAACTTTTCTAAGGCATAGGAGTAAGTAGTTAGCAACGTGGGAGACAAGTGTCTGACCGGTTTTCTGTCTCTATGAAATAAAATGCCATTCAACAATCCTCAAATTCTAATATTAAAAGAAAGTGGAAAAAATCACCAGTCCTCACATCCAATTTTAGGCTCTGATTTTTCATTCATGCATCTACTGTTAAGGTGGATGGTTACACCCCACTCCCCAGCTCTGCACGCCTCCCGTCACCATATGGTCGGTCATCTGTTAATTATGAAATTATACAGAATGTTCCAGAGTCTACAGGGGAGATATCATTTCTGTGGAATTCACTGTCCTAATCTCAATAACCTTAGGCTCCACGACTCTTCCTATGTAAATAACATTCTGCTCTCCTTAAAATATAGATTCATCTCATTTCGTTGTTAACTAGAAAAATAGCATCTTTCCTCCCACTGAAAGCATTCTGCAAAACTCCTGACATTGTGATGTTTACATAGGCAGGAGTCTTATTCTTTCTGTAGCTTTCCTCATGTGATTGAGTGGTTGGTTAAAACCCACAGAGAGAATGAATTTAAAATACAGAAAAATCCTCTTCTTTGCACACAATAAACTGCCAGTGCTTATTACACATTTAAATACATAAGTGTTTAGTTGAAAAGGAAAATAAATCCAACCTGAAATTAGTTTGGAATATATTCTGCATGAGCTGATAATCATGTCCGGAAACCAGCATATATTTATAAATTTTTGTTTGTGTTGTTTGAGTCAAGTAATTCTGAATAAGTATAAAATTCAGTAAGTATTCAAATAAAATGATAATAAATTATATAATCATATACATTTAATTGCAAATAATTGTAAATTAAAAAGTTCTTCTGAACATGGTTTAAAACAGATGATTTTCAGAAAACATAGTCAAATAATCAAAACTAATCAAATATGTTATTAATAACAATATGTTATTTTATTCAATTATTTCTGACCAGTTTGGAATATACAGAGGGACATTCAATGGTGAAGTGCAAAACTGCATTGGGCTTGTTGACATGGAAATTATTGATACAAAATAAAACAAAACAAACTAGCACAGACACATAAGAAACTAACCAAAAATTATCTTAGAAAATGACTTTGCTATACTTTCCCCATGGTAAAAAGAGATTAAAAAGTGTAGCAAGCTGAAGAATTTGGAGCAACAGAGAAATAATAATAACCTGAAGACATTTGTAGGGATGCTTACATATCTGACTTTCTTTTGCATCACGACAAGACATGCAAGATAGACGTTTAGTACGACTAGACACAGAGCACAAATAATTAGAAATTTAATTGACTTTTATCATTGCCAAAAAAAGGTATTTTGTTATGATGATTTTCAAGGGACTTCAGGAAAATCAGGGGCAGCAAAGATTACTCTTTCAGCCGGGCGTGGTGGCGCACGCCTTTAATCCCAGCACTCGGGAGGCAGAGGTAGGAGGATCGCCGTGAGTTCAAGGCCACCCTGAGACTACAGAGTTAATTCCAGGTCAGCCTGGACCAGAGTGAGACCCTACCTCAAAAAACCAAAAAAAAAAAAAAAAAAAAAAAAAGATTACTCTTTCATAGTTCACCTTTTTTTGTTGTTGTTGTTTGTTTTTTTCTGGATATTATCTCCCTGTGGCCTAGGCTAGTTATAATGTGACAATTAAGATATTAAATGTTTAAAAATAATCACATGAGGATTTTAGTAAGAAGAGTACTTGTTGAATAAGAAATACATTAAGATTCTTCAAAGAAAAAAAGTTACTTTTCTTTGCATAAATTTCTGAAAATAATATGTGATCTTGTTTGTTATAAAATAATACATGACACATATGTATCACATTTTCATTATCCAGCCATCTGTTGATGAACATCTTGGATGATTCCATTTTTTGGTTTGTTCAGAAATGCCAAAATAGACATGGATATGAATATATCTCTGTGATAGGCTAAAAATCCTTTGGGCATATGTTCATGAATGGTATGTATACACAATAAAATCTTATTCAACTTTAAAGAAGATTGAAATATGAATTTTTCAGAACAATCTATGAATCTCAAAAGTGTTAAATTATATGAGGTGACTCAGACTCAGTAATAGAAGCCATATTGTCTCTTGTATGTGTGAACCTTAACTTTTCAGGTGTGTGAGTGTAGGTATAGCCTATGAAACTAGAAAGGAGACCACAGGGGGTGAAAACAAAAGGAGATGAGGTAGAGATGAAAAACAGGTGTTGAGGCTACAAGAAAAGAGACTAGAACGGGTCATTGATGGAGGCACGTTGAGGGGTAGGTAAAGTGAGGGAAAGAGAATAAAATCAAACCCGTTCTGTTAAATAATGCCAGCATGAATTTAAATACTTTCTATGCTAATTTAAAAATGAATTAAATAATGTGTGTTGACTGAAACACTGACACCAAGGTTAAAATTCTCTCTGATAAAAGTTCATGGAATTCTGTCTAGTGATCATGCTTTTCCTTGCTTATAATTCTTACTGGTACCTGAGATAAAAGTACAAGTAAAGCCATGTCATAAAGCCATCCAAGGACTATATGCTAAGCATTTACACTACATAGAGTTCCTGGTTGCCCTAGGCCCCAGACATTAAAACCTATTCCTTTTACTTCTTGTCCTTTGAGCTTGTTTCTTCTTAGACTTATTTGTGAAAAGAAATGGGAGGTAGCTACGGTTTCCTTCCTATGTGTGGAGAACTTCCCATTATGGGGTATAGATGATTCACATAACTTTCATACCATAGAAATTATTTTTTATATACTACAAATGTTTCCTTTGTAAACTTCATAAAGTTTTGGAAATAAATACTTTGTACATTTTCACCTACCCATTTCTTAGTTTGGAGTGTTATGTTTGGAAAGTATTTCAATTTGAAAGAACATTTTAACTATACCATGTTCAAGTACCAACTATTCTTATGAGAAGACATATGTCACAGAAGCTAGAAAAAATGGCAATAGGAAATAGTAATTTAACCAAATGAACTGTCTCATATTCATCCTGCCTCCAAGAATGTCCATGCATTATTTTATTTTGAACTTTAAGTTTCAAAAGTCATCCTTAGAAATTACTTTGGGAAACAAAAAGGTTTATAGAAGTTGAAACTTTCTTTCAAGTAAAGAGATCATTTCAATTTCTAATGGAACTAGCATATATTATTAATATGAGAGTTAATAACCTGATTTATGTTTCCTAAGACTCTAGTGAACTATTTTATCTTCTCAGTCTTAGTGTTCTACTGAATGAAAGATAATTTTTACATGTGTATTCTAAGATCATTGTGAGAATGGAATGAAATTTTATGCTACAACACAAAATCTAATATGAGCAATGATACCTAGTATTTCCCCAGTAAAAGCTGGCTCTCCATTGTCGTAGCATCTGTAACAATTACCTAATTGCTGGGACAAAACACCCTAAAAGAGTCTTACAGGAGGAAAGAGCATACAGTTTCAAGGGGAAGCTTCATGGTGGTGAGGAAAGTGTGGCAGAGGAGGTCGCTGGATGGGAGAGGCACGGCTGTCATCAGGTGGGAAAGAAGTAGGTAGTGAATACCAGGAGGGCTGGACTGAGGCTACTTGAGTCTCACTCTCAGCAGCATGGCTCCAGGGCAGGACTCCACCGCCCAGAGGCTCTGCCAGCTGGGGGCCGAGTATGAGGCTTAATCACAAACACACAAGGTTGTGAGGGACAGTTCACCCTCAAAGCACCACAGAGTCATTGTCTGGTAAGTGACTGGGCGTATATCTACATATGTTTGATTAGACAGGAAAACAAACAGGAGGTGTGCTAATAATAACAAAGGATGGTACTGAAGCAAGTAGAGGAGCTCTAATGAGATTATCATTACAATACTACTCCATGCAGGAGGGAAAAACCACAGGCATTGTATACACTAAGAGTCATAATGGGCGAATCATTTGCAAAGGTAAGATATTCTAAATGGATCTGTGTTATCCAAAAACAAAAAAATCGAATTTTGTAGACGATCATATAATATGGTATTGAACAATACTCATCACTTATTTGGGCCTTTCCTGTATGTAAGTGGCAAGGAAACTTGGCTAACTTGCAGTGAACTCCATTGAATTGAGTTTGCTCTTCCAAACAATTTTTTACAGCATGTACATAAGTGGGGAGTGTGTTGAGATTCTTGCTGCTCTCTGAGCTTCCTTATTCTTGTAAATTTCATAAACTTCCTGATTCTTGTTTCATAAACTTCCTAATGCTTGTAAATTTTATGAGCACCTTAAGCTTAGTGTTCAAGTCCTCAGTTTAATATTGCCTTGATGAGTCTCCTTATTACCTCAAGGAGGACAGGGTTTTAATTTGGAAGAAATATCCATATAATTGCTTCAAAATGTAAAACTTAGAAAAAATATTCCCCACCTTGTTTTCATTTAATTTCTACAGTTAGGCTCTTGCAAGTTAGAAAGATAGTTAGAGTTGAGGTAATTGGGTTACATAGAAGTCTTTAAAAACTGTTTCAGAATCACTTAGTTATGAAAGGCCCAAGAATTCAGAAGCTCAGAAATACTATCACGCTCCAAAGGGAGCTTAAGCGGGCCACCTGCATACCTCAAACTCCAGGTTTTACTCTCTGTCAGAAGCAAGTAAAGAATCCCTCTTCTCATTGTATCAGAGCCCACTCCTAATATAAAACTAGGTAAAAGGGCATGAGATAGCCCTCAAGGTTGGGAAATGAGTAATAAAGTGAACCACTTATTTGGTTTCTGTAAATAGCCTGCACCATAAGCCTTAATAGCCCACACTGTAAGCCTTAGTAGCCTACACTGTAAGCCTTAGTAACTCGCACCATAGGCTGTAGCAGCCTGCCTCAGACCACCAAGGTCATAGGAGGCTGATACCATACTCTGTTACCCCCACCTAAGGAATTGCACAAGTGCTGACCTCCAAGGTCACAGGAGACTGATACCACACTCTGCTACTCCCACCCAAGGACCTGCGCAAACGCTGACCACCAAGGTCATAAACTAATTGGCTTAGAAACTATGGGGTGGCACCAACTGACTGGCTAACACCCTGCGGGGCTCCTAATATTAGAAAATGATTGGTCTAAGGCACAGGCTTTGTTAGAAACCCTATAAAAACTGTCCTGTTCCTGCATTCAGGGCTCTGCAGTCCTCTACCCCTGTGCGGTGTACGACTGTGGGCCCCAGCGCGCTTGGAATAAAATCCTCTTGCAGTTTGCATCAAGACCGCTTCTCGTGAGTGAGTGATTTGGGGTGTCGCCTTATCCGGGCAGAGCATGGGGACCCCCTGTGGGGGTTTTTTCCTACAGTTACAAAGGAAGAAATGATTAATGTTGAACACAGTAAATTCTTCAGTTTGTGAGGAAATGAACTGGTGCTTTCAGTGCTATTATAATGTATCCTGATGCATGACACCATTTTCTTTCTGCTCTTTCTTCCTTGAGAGGTGATATGAGCAGAACAACAAATTTCTGAGGAATGTTTTCTAACTATTGTAAAATGAAGTTGACTATTCCATCCTATGACATATGCAGTATTAGCTTTATCTACACATTCTCCAGGACATGAAAATACACCCTTTTGAAAACCTGAAATGTAAAATTCCTACTACTTTACTGTACAGTAGTCTGATGACATTAACCAAATACAGTGAGGTAGGACACCTTCTGGTGTGTAATTGATATAAAACAGCAATTTGTACAGATTAGATTTGCAACTATATTTATATCAATGCTGCAAACAAAAATACTTATATTTCTTGGAAGTAATACCAACAACTTTCTAGGATGTACATTAAATAAAACTGGAATTCTCTATGTAGTCTCAGGGTGGCCTTGAACTCACAGCAATCCTCCTACCTCTGCCTCCCAAGTGCTGGGATTAAAGGCGTGAGCCACCGTGCCCAGCAACAATTAATTTTTTAAAAGAGTGTGAACGTGTAGTGGAGAAAGAATGTGATAACTTAATTTTATTCCACAGTAGAAAATCTTTTTTTTTTAAATGTACTCTCACCCTCATCCAAGGTTATCTCTTCTCTTGTGTTTTATCCTTTATTTATTTATTGTTTATTTTTATTTATTTGAAAGTGAGAGAGAAAGAGAGAGAGAGAGAGAGAGAGAGAGAGAGAGAGAGAGAGAGAGAGAGAGACAGATAGAGAGAGAGAGAATGAATACGCCAGGGCCTCTGACCACTGCAAAGGAACTCCAGATGCGTGCACCCCCTTGTGCATCTGGCTAAGGCGGGTCCCGGAGAATCAAACCTCAAACTAGGGTCCTTTGGCTTCACAGGCAAGCGCTTAACTGCTAAGCCATTTCTCCAGCCTAGGAAATCTTATTATTAAGCCAAATCTATTTTTTTTTCCATTCATGAAGAAAATCATGAAGTTAGAGGTTTTAGTATTTATCATGTCATTTTTCAATCCAGGAATGTCCATTTTCATGGAGATGAGGATCAAAAGAAATGCATGCATTATTATTACTAGCATCACAGATTAATGTTCCTCAGTATTTGTTATTTTTCAAAGCTGTATAGCTGGGATTTGAGTCATTATATGATTTTCTACAGTGATGGTGTTCTCTGGATGAATGCCCTTTGGTAATGCAGTAGCTACTGCTTTTGGCTAGAGGTTATAATTTATAAGAACAGAAAAACCGCAGCTTTTCCTGGAATTGAGAAAAGCTTTCCAAAGGCATTCATTTGACATTTTTTTTTTACTTAATATTGTTTATTAGCTTACAACTTTAATTGTAAAAAAAGAGAAAATTTAATTTCAATTGCTGAAATATCAAACCTGAAACAACTGGAAAATAAAATGCCCACTAATATCATAGAATTTCCATCATGCCATAATGTCTATATTATTCAATATATTGGTATTTTCATGTGTCTCTCTTGCTTCTTTGTGGATTAGTACTCATACACACTGTACATTTCCAATCTAAAATAAGAATGAACAAAAGTACATTATGTTGCTTTCACTAAATTCTTTCGTATGTGGTTATATCCAGTTTATGTTCATGGGGTCCCTACCCAGAACCTTCAATATTTGATAAATTCATTCCTATCTCCTCTCATTTGATTACACATTTCAAGTATGCATTTTCTAGGGTTTTGAATTTATTTTACACAATAATTACAGTTAATATCATCTAAACTAGGCACTAAGAGTATTCTTCAAAATCACATTTTAAAATTTAAAATTTCTGAAATTTCTAATGCTAAAAATGTAAAACTAAAGAAATGTGAAATAGTAAATTTGTAAAAATAAAAATGGGGCAAATGATTTATTTTCATCAAAGTTCATGTTATTACTGTTTCTTCTGCCAAATCTCAGGAATGTAAAAGCAGATTAATTTGGGGTAGATCAGAATTACAAGGAAGATAGTAGATTTGAGGCTGGTCTGGGAAATATTGAGATTTCCTAGCTTGTGTTGGATATTACAAGTGAGACCCTGCCTCGAAAACCTGAATAAAATCAATATGACCATCGTATTTCTGTAAATTATGCAAATCAATCTACTTACAGTAATACATTTGAAAGAAATAAATATTAGCATTTGTGTAGCACATGTTGTGTATTGAACCTTTTAAATAAAAATTTATATAAAAATTTTAAACCCTTTAAATAAAGAATTTATAGTTAAGAAAACTGTATTCACGATATTTGAATAACGTAGCTACGATCGCAGCACTAGTTCTAGGACAGCGACTCGGGATTGGAGTCTAGGTTTTCTGGGCCCAGGCAAGATGATCTCCTTCCTCATGTGTTATTTGGTTAACACGGGGTTGGGTAACGCATAGCTATGAAGGAAAAGAGTATCTAAAGCTCAGTGTTTTACATTACCACATGAGTATCAGAAGCCACACAGAAAATTGAAAGAATTTTTTAGCATTGCAAATTAAATATGAGCAAGATTACTAATAAAACTACATAAAAAGATAAAATACAGACATAGCAGAAATAACCTATGTATAACATAACACTGGTTAGCACATGTAAGACATATAAGAATATTGCAAATTGATAAAAATTTCTAGAAAAATAGGCAATTTGAGCAGATAGCTAATAGACAAGTAAATACCAATTGTATATAAATAAACGTGCATATCCCACACTTTATTAATAATCAAGCAAAAATAAATTGTTATAACAAAATATATTTCATGACATTTAACAGACCAAATGGATATCAATAATTTGACCTCAAGGTCTATACAATATAATATAATACATACATACATATATAGGCCTAATAATATTTATGGGAATATTGGTTTAATAAGCCAGACTGACAAAAGTCTTAATAGTATTAATATGAGAAAGTTGTAGCATAATACGGTTATGAGAGATCAAGAAGATGGCCTGAGGTTAACTGGTTGTGATATCAGTTGTACTTTAATTTAATTGTGTAGAACTAAAGTAAGGAGTTTGTTTTTTTTTGTTTTTGTTTTTTTTTTTTTTTAGAAAATATTTCTTTCTTTCTTTAATAGAAATACAGATAGAGAGAGAATTGGCCTGTCAGGGCCTTTAGCAACTACAAACAAACTCTAGACTCATGTGTCACCTTGTGCATCCGGCTTTATATGGGTACTGGGTAATTGAACCTGTGTCCTTTGGCTTTGCTGCAAGCACCTTAAGTGATAAGCCATCTCTCCAGCTCGAGAACTTTCAATTTTGCAGTAAGAATATTGATTCCTATTTGAATTCTAATACAGCTTTTCTGTAAGAGTGTATAGCATGGTTCATTAATATTCTACAAACATTCTGATGTATGTTTAATAACTCTTTGCAACACTGTTGTAAACTGACTTGACTGACTCCTTTACTTTCTGTGGTGAAAATTAAACTTTCCTGAGTATTTTTGTCTATTGCACAGCATGAAGATCATTATTCTAGATCCAATATTAAACATATAAGCTATAGGAAGTATTATTACATTACCATTTTTACTTGTTTTATTTTATTTTGGTTATATCATTTTGTAACAAGAAATTGCTAAGATCACAAATAATCAAATCTTAAAATTAAAATAATTATAATTGTGAAAGCTATTGCATTCTGTAGAAATTCATTACAATCTACACAGAAATGGTATCTACATGATATGGTCTTTCCATAAATTCAAGTCCTCTATTCATCCCTACATCCTTAAAGGTATAGTCTGACTGAGGTTTTCAAGCTTAATGTGAGGAATGGGCAATAATATAAGAGCAGCTAGGAAAATTCCTTTTTTTATTTTGCTAGCAAGTGACATGCAATTTTAAACATCATAAAATATTTTTTTCTTATTTTATTTAATTTCCAAACAGTAAGTGTAAGTCCAACCATCATTCTAATGTTTCTTGTGAGGAAGATGAGAATTGGAGAGTTCAACTGATTTGCATGTCACCAGAGAACAAGTGGCAAAGCTTTTCCTAATTCTGTCTTCTTCATAGATTATGTGATTCAGGACATGCTTTGTTATCCAAACACACTGTGACAATTCACACCTTTATCTAGACCTAGATGTGTCATGAATGCCATGGGAATCAAATGTTTTGAAAGTTCCTAGTAGTCCAGAAAGTTCTTGTGCTAAACTACCTTGGGGAGAATCAATTCTGACTTTACCACTTATGACTGGTGTCACCTCCCTGAGTCTCAGTTTCCTCATTTACAAGATGAGAAGGGAAAAGGTGTCTATACCACTGGGACTTTGTTAGGATTAAGGGGAAAACTAGTGCTTAATTATGTCCTTGGCATTTAGTAAATTCTCACTAAATTAAAGCTGTTACTATTAGAAGTAGTCACCAGGTATTACACTCAAATTAGGTATTCAAGCTTTAATGAATTTCGTTAGTGTAATAAGGTACACAAAAAACAATTCTGTGGTTTCACTGTGAAGATGTCCATGGAGTTTCTAAGCAAAATGTAATATTCTGCAAGAAATCCATGGAGCTGAAAATAAGAGGATATTTAAAGTTGGACACAAAAGCAGACACCTCTATCACACCCTCCCCGACAGAATGCATAGCGCCCAAGAGCCACAGCACGCATGCACCACACTGGTGAGCTTTGGACCCGGCCCTACAGACATGGCTTGAGAGGTGCATTCATGACTTCATAGTGGGTAGTCGCCACCGCATCACCTGCATAAGATTCAATCCATTGAAAAACGAAGGAGCTATAGAATTATGAGGGCGACTTGGAAAGAGGAGGGAATTTTGCGGCTAAAAAGTGTAGGAGGGGAGGCAAACTGGGAGTGGGTAAAGATCAAGTTACAGTGTGTTCACGTAGTATTGTTCTCAATAAAGAAATTCATGATGAACACAGGTCTGTATTTAAAGAAGCCACCTTGCAAAGTGCCACAGTTCTCACCCTCAAACCGAAAACATCAGAGCTGGGGAGATGAGTTAGTGAGCGTGGCGTTTGCCGTACAAGTGCGAGGACCTGAATTTGGACTCCCAATAGCCAGGTAAGACTGGCCTTTGTCATGTACTCCTAACCCGGCCCGGAGAGGTGGAGACAGAAAGTCCAGTGAATGAACCTGCTTCAAACAACAGCAAACAAAAAGCAAAGAGAAACTGAGGAAATCGTCCCTGGCTTCCACATGCACACATGCGCAGTAAGACCTTCAAAAACATGTGTTGCCACACACATATAAACACACAGCACATGCACACACGTACATATAATATATATGTATGTGTTATTTTGATATAAATTTGGTATATACATATATTTCAAAAAAATCAACAAACTACATAGAAAATGCATAATTTCATACAAGAACTTTTGTCTACTACAAAGCTATGATTCAAATGAAATTGCTAGAAAGCAAAATTTTATGAAGTAAATTGTCTTTTATGCTTCCCCAAGCCATAGAGCTGAGTGTTTACTATAGTACTTATATTTTAAAAAGTGGATGGATGAAGTTGATATTGTGTTTTTTTTTAAATCAGTGTCATGTTAGTTCTTAAATGCATCGATGCAATTTTAGGGATAAAGAATTTTTTTTTTATCTCAAGAGAAGAAAAGTCTTCTTTTGAAAATAACAATTTACACTTAAATAAAATACAGTTATTTGTGTCATTACCTAGTTACCTAAGAATACATTAAAAGAGAATTTCAATCAGCCAAAGAGGATTTTGCAGATTTTCTTTTCATGAAACTCCTTTGGAGAGCTTAAGACTTCTCTTATTCTTGCAACATTGCTATAGATTAATTTATGTAAAGATTTTTACAGCACTGATTATTTACTTAGCTAGAATTATTTAAGGTCAAGCTTTAATCAACATGCATTCCTTACCATTAAATTCTAGTGTGCGGGCAGGGACATCTTAGTCAAAACCACTTAGATGATAAGGGAAAATTCAGTGTTTTTAAAGAATTATGTAAATTGCTCTGTGACTCTCATGAAAATATTAACATGTGTATAAGTGAGTTGCTATTGCTATACTTCTATTTGCAAAAGTTAGGATATAGCATCCCCCACTCAAGCTTCCATATTGCCAACAGAAAAGTGGATATATTCCCCCAAGTTATATGTGAACATTATACTTGTTGCTATGATTCATTTATCCAATCAACAGATACTTATTGAGTGCATGCTATATCAGCTCAAATAGCTCTGATGCTTGCAAAATGAGGGTTACAAAGACAGTTCCAACCCTAAGGGAGGTCAGGGATGATTGGTATTAAAACCAAATGAAATTTTAAAAAAAAAGCAAAGATGGCCCTGAAAGTTCATCCTTAAATGTCAATTATGCAGAATTAAAAGTAGAAAGGATAAAAATTAAGATAAATATCTTGGTGTCTCCCAAACTAAACAGAATTACATTGCAATGAGAAGGAACTAAAACTAACGGTTGTCTA
Organism: Jaculus jaculus; assembly: GCF_020740685.1. Classification (NCBI taxonomy): domain Eukaryota; kingdom Metazoa; phylum Chordata; class Mammalia; order Rodentia; family Dipodidae; genus Jaculus; species Jaculus jaculus. Next base: position 8,825,385 of record NC_059119.1, on the reverse strand, counting down.
GGCTGCAGTGTAGAAATTTTGTTTTTTTTTTTATTCCCATGATTAATATTTTTATAGTTATTTACAGAAGTTGGGGCAAAGAAGTTGAAATGTAGCTAAAGGCTGCAGCAATACCATTTACGTCCCACAGTCCTGAACATAAAAGCCAATAACAATGCACATGGATTGTCAATAAAGCTGTAGTGGCAATCATATTCAAAGAGGTAAATTTCAAATAAGCTGTCACCTCAAGTGTTAGTGATTTGAAGGGAAGAAATAGAGAATTCATGAAAATTGTAACACAAGGATATAAAACAGATACACAATACATGGGGAAAAGAAAGTATGCAGAGATTGTTTCATAGGATTCCCTCAAAAAAGAAAAATTAAAAGCAGAAGATGTATGGTTCAAAATGGTAAACAAATATGGATGTGATAATTCTTCTAATTGAAAGCGAATACTGAGGGTCAAGCAGTGTAAATAAATAAAGATCTTTCCCTGGTCACTTCAAAGATAAATCAAAGGAACTCATGGTAAGAGGCAATTTCAAAAGCTATCAAGAATGAAAATGGGGGAGGGAGTAGGAGGTAGATTGGCAATAAATGTCTTAATACCTTTTAAGTTATTTTTGGAGAACAAAGTGATTGACTTTATTATATGTATGTTCAGGGCAGTTTCTGTTCACCTCTCTTGACTCTCCAATCAGGAACTTTTTATAGTGTATTGTGAGCCATATTAAACTACCATATTTGAACAACCTGTAGACTGTGTTTTTAAAGATAATGCTGGAAAACAGTAAAGTAAATAAAATTGAAGTCATTACTCCTATTCCATGGTCAACTAGTTCTACTTCTAATCATAAATATCAACAGAAATGTTTGTGTATATTTACCAAAGACATGCTCTTTTCAAAAGGCAGAAATAGAAAAAAAATAAATGACCATAAATGTATTTATCCATCAGGAGTTGAATTTCTGAAGGCTGCTAGGAGTTCATTACCATAATTTTGTTGGCTTGCTGCTTTTCTTAGACTATTTTGAAATCAATATTTACAATTTCTTAAAATAGAATCCTTTGCAAGTTATTACTCTTAGGGAAAATTATATGTCATATATATGTATATATTCATATAATGTGATATATGAAGGAGTAGAGTTTTCAAATTAATTTCAGGTATCATGAAAATAATCTGTGATAGAATAAGGTAGTGAGGGTTGACTTTTCTTTTTGCCTTTGAAGAAGTAACTATAACCCTAAAGTTAAATATAAAAAGTAGTTAAGAACTCCACATTTAAAAAGTGCTGCCAAAAAAGCTCCATTGTCTTGGATCACTTCCTATTCATAAAGAATTATTAAATAAGTGGTCATTTTCTACTATATTTACTTGGATTATCTTCTTAAACTGAGCAATGACAGCATTAGACCTCTTAAACAGAAGCTGTAAGGTCACAAATTGATACAGGAACATTTGAAACTAGATTTTTGTTTTTAACTTTAAAAGGGCAGATGTGGTGTGTCATCCTGTAATCTTAAATTTGAGAAAGTAGAGGGGGAAGGTCTCAAAGTAGAGACCAGTAGATGTTTTGTATCAGCTTGCAAGTCTGTTTGGGCTACATGGCAGGACCTTATGAAAACAAATAATTAAATTAATAAATATGCATGCATGAATGTGTGGCGCATATATAATTTATCTTTTGTTTGTTTGTTTATTTGTTTTTCAAGGTAGAGTCTCACTCTAGCTCAGGCTGACCTGAAATTCACTATGTAGTCTCAGGGTGGCCTCAAACTCATGGCGATCCTCCTACCTCTGCCTCCCGAGTGCTGGGATTAAAGGCGTGTGCTACCATGCCCAGCTCATATATAATTTATCTTTGAAATAGATATTTTTAAACATGATTTTTGAGATAAAACAAATGGTCATTGCACGAAAACTTGTGTAAGATGTCTCTGTATGTATATTTTCATTTCCTTTCATTAATGTACCTATAGATAAAGAACATGCTTAAAATAAATGCTTAAAAACACATATGAACTGATATGAAGGTTGCCCTATTATCTAAAACCAGAGGTTTCATTGACTTTTCTAACTACTCTTTGCAGTGGTTTTCTTTGTTTCTTTGTTTATTAGTTAGTTAGTTAGTTAGTTAGTTTTTTTTTTTCTCATAAGAAAATCTAAGCATAGAGCCATTATTGTTTCTGTTGTTTAACAAATTATTTCCTCACTAAATACAAAGGTATTAAATATGTTGGCCACAGCTTTTCAGAATAGAAAAAAAACATAGGGCAATTTTATATATAAAGCATATAAACACTGAATTGTTAAAAACATAAAAGAAAGTGATACAAATGTAATCTGGCCACATAATTTTAAGTAGTTATTTTAGCTTTTTTTTTTTTTTGAACATCATGACCCAGTAGCATTATTGCCCTTAAAATGGGTACATTCACCACATTCAATAGCCACCTGAAATTCCATTTCCACCAGTAGTAGGTCAGTACTGGAAAGGGCTATGAAACCTCTACCAGGTGCAATGACACTGATTACATTATCATTTTCCCAAGTGACTTCTGATGGAGCAAACGTTATAGAAAGAATTGTTCTTTCTGAAACAGAAACAGTGATGCTGTAACTAGATTGAATAACTGGGAAAGAAAAAAAAAGAAACAGAGTTAAGTGCAATGGTGAGAAATAAGCACAATTTTCTCCAGAACAAATCCATGCTTCAGATGCAATATCAGTAGAAGTTGTTTATGGACTTTATTTTAAGGAAGCACTCAAGTTTCTAGATTTTTTGAGGAGAAAAGAGTACCATTGGTATTATGAATGGGCCTACATGAGAGTGTTTCTTAATATTCTTGTATTATAAACTGAGCTTGAAGTTGAGGGTTATAGAAACTTGGCTATTATAAAAGATAAAAGGAACTTACAGAGGTCTCTAGGGAAAAACACATTAAGTGATAGAAAATTATTCCAATAGTTTATCCTCAAGAAACCGGGCCTATTATTCAGGAAGAACTAATGAAGGTATATGAGTAATAATCATTAAGTGGTGTTGTTTTGTTTTAATTTTGCCTTTTGAAACTTTGTAGACTTGGTCTCTCTATATGCCCCAAGATATCCTCAAAATCAATATCCTTCCAAGTACTGTTTTGTTTTTTTTTTTGTCAAGTGTTCTTATCAATATCATTTCAAGGCATGTATGACTAACAACAGTTGAGAAGTTTCAAAAGTCACTGATCATGACTAGAAAGAATGAAGAGTTTTGGTATGAAATTTGAGGGTTATAAAACATGGAACATATATGTGTCATACTGACCTATAGAGATCAGCAGAGAAATGTTGAGATTAAATGTTTTGTAGTACAGGTCTCAAGAAAAGGAAATCTTTGAACTTCCATTTGAAAAAAAATACAATTCATGCCTAACTTACACCTACAATTCACCAGAAACAGCAGGATTCATTGCAGCTTTGTAACTGAACTCATGTTTGCTCATATCCATCTCACATTTATCATGATGCTGCTATGAATTTAAAAAACAGCATTTGAACTGAATGCACCTGAACAGAACATTTATTTTAAACATACTTATATATGCAAATGATTTAACAATCCCTTGGTTTCCCAAGTAAACACACACAAAGTGAATCAAATTTAGGAAAACTAAATAACTAGTTCTCTCTCTCTCTCTTTCTCTCTCTCTCTCTCTTTTAAGACGTAAAGCTTCAAGCACTGAAAGGCTGATTGGATTGTATCACACAGCAGGACTTCGCCATGGGGATTTAATGCATAGGGAATATATTTATTCATTCTTCTTATATATCTCTATTTCATATTTTGAGATTCATTCTCTGGCAGGTGAAGTGGCACTTAGTGTTGATTGTGGCTTTCTGGACATGAGAAATTGCAATGAGACATAAATCTCTTGAGAGAAAGACCTTGTGTTCTCTCTGTTGTTATGAATACACATTCTCTGTATGGGACACCCAGGAACTGACATTTATATCTAACCTTCTACATAATGGATTTTAAGAAAATGTGAAGAGTCCTGAGATGATGTTTTATGCCTTTGTAAATCATGCTTTAGTAGCATTAAACTATGAGGCTGCCTTTTCAAATTCTATTGCTTACAGCAATCAATAGTTAATAGTCAGTATGACTTTACCTATATTCTTTTATAGAAAATGGAAAACATTAAAAGAGTTAGCTGTTATTTGTTTCTAAAACCAACTTGAGCCATGGTAAAAAAAAAATTGGAAAAATTCAGACCTATGTATGAAATTATAGTAGTTAACAAGAAATGTAGAACAATTTTTTTTTTGTTTTGCTTTTTTACCTTCTGAATGTATAATTAACTATGTGACCAACTTAGAGTAGGGATTTTCCAATGTGAACACAAATGACTTGGAAATACTTTGAAAATATAGGTTCTCAGCCTGGGTTGGGTTTGAGATGCTTCTAAAATAATGCTGATGGCGCTTGTATTTGGAATCCACATTAGCTGCCATAACAGTGGTCGGCTCATCAGTGCATCTCAAACATTTGCATGGATAGATGAACCTGTATGTGTGTGTGTGTGTGTTTCAGAGTACTCATCAATTTTGTAAAATTCTCATCATGTGTGATATAGCATGGTGAAGTATCAGCTAGTGTCTTGGTAAACTCTTGTATCACTGAAGGACTTGGGAACTCAATATGCCTTATTTGAGTTTTGGTATTAAAAACGGATATTAAAGTATTAATCCCCTCAAAAATCTCAAATTCACATTTTCTTTATTTTATCTCAAATATTTTCTAAACAATTTGCTAATGTACTATTTTTAAAGTTGCACTGAATAATGCTCCATGAATAATAATTAAAAAAAAAAAACACTGGGGTCAGGTGTGATGGCACACACCTTTAAGCCCAGCAATCAGGAGGTGGAGGTAGGAGGATTGCTATGAGTTCGAGGCCACCCTGAAACTACATAGTGAATTCCAGGTCAGCCTGGGCTACAGCAAGACCCTACCTCGAAAAACCAAAAACATAAGTAAATAAACAAACAAACAAACAAACAAACAAACACATATTGGTCAACATTAAGTGAATTTAGGACATAAATTACCTGTCCATTACTTTATTTCAGTTTGATTCCAACCTATTGATTTCATCTAATACCCATGCAGCTCAGACTATTGGCTACTTTGTTCTTAATCATTATCTTCCATATTGGTATAGACCCTTGCTTCCTGAGCCATTAGGGCAAAAACATTTGTGCCCTCCAAAATCTCAACTTTAAGTTTTCTTACCACTGCTTACTATCTTTGTAATCGTGTCTCTAAAGCCCTTTATGCCAAATTGTCTTTTTATTTTTAATTTTTCTTTTGTTTTTTTTTTTTTGAGGTAGGGTCTCACTCTAGCTCAGGCTGACCTGGAATTCACCATGTAGTCTCAGGGTGGCCTCAAATTCAAGGAGATCCTTGTACTTCTGCCTCCCAAATGCTGGGATGAAAGGTGTGTGCCACCACACCCAGGACCAAATTGCCATTTTTTAAAAAATATTGGAACATCCAGTGCATGCTTTTCACCCTGCATTTTTATTTCCTATCTTACCTTGGACTTCATGATTATTACTAAAATTATTCTTTTACTTAGATTCATACTTTCACTATTGGACACTCATTTGCTAAATTATGCTGCATTCCTTGTAGTGGCCATATTCAGTGACTGTCTGAAGTTATAGATAATTCCTTTATCTCAATATTGGAAAATCTTGAAGGTTCTACAGCTCCCATGAGTATTATTTGAGGACTTTCAGGTCATCTTTTATACAACTCTGCCATGCTCTTTTTTCTTTACATGTTTTTCTTGGGAGAACACATTTAACATACCTGTATGTAGTTTTCCAAGTAAGAATCTATTACCTAGAATGAACTTAAAGATATATCCTATCTAAAATTATACCTTCATCATAATTTCTAATGAAATTAGTTTTATTTTTAAGAGCATTTATTACAGTCTGACAGTATAGTGTATACATATACATCTATCTATCTTTCTATTTATCTATCTATCTATATACATACATGTGTTAAATACACACACAATCTGGTTGCTTTTATCCTTCGTGTACCTCTTCTTCTATAGAATTTGTATATGGGTTAAAACTTTGTCTTCAAAACTATGTCTCAAGAAATAACATTATCTTATCATGTGGTCTTACAAGTAGTTTATATAAATTTTTGAATGGAATGTTATTGTAAAATGCCAGAGTAATTATAATATTCATAACTATAATTTTAAATATAAAATAATATACTGATGATACAAATTTAATCTACATATAGATATTAAAGTTTGACATATAAGAAGGAAAAACAAAAATTAAAGGAAAGTACAAAAGTAATATAGAAGAAATATATCTGTTGGGCACAGGCAGGGCCCCAGATTAAAGCTAGCCTAAGCTGTCCGACATGGGGGACCAGACCTGCAGGGCTCTGCCTTCCTCCATTTTTTGGGGGGGGATCATAGTGAGCCAGGCTCTGACCCCTACTCTTGGGGGTTGCAGTGAGCCTGAACCCCCAGACAAAATCTCAGACCCCAAGATCAATATTAGCAGGAAGTAGGGCCACTCCCTCTCCAAGTCCCTGATACCAGTACATTCAGATAAGACTTAGGCTTCCCTTATGGCCATGTGAACCTAGCCAGTTGTCTAGGAAACTCCTTATGGCGTCAGCTAGCTGCCTTCACACAACCCCTTCCCCTGCAACCTTCTCTCCACTATGTAGGTCACCCACATACATCCAGTAGTTTTACTACATTGAACATGAAAAGAACCTACAGATATCTGAATTTATGTTTGGATTAATAATTTGTTCTGTATTTTAAAATATCAACTCTTGTTCAATATGCAAATATGTGAGAGATGAGAACCCCATTATTAATGGGATGCATCGTGAAATAAAAATATTTCAGGAATTTATATACATACTTTTTTCAATCATTGTTTGTAACGATGATATTATTTGAAATTGAGAGAAGAATAAAGAACAAGTGACAGAGGCTGTGTATTTGCTGATGGTCACATAGCCTACAAATGAAAATTTCAAACCACCTTTTTCTGACTTCACAGACTATTGAGTAAACATGTTGTTTCTTTCCATCCCCTTTGCCTTATTTCAGTTTGTTTCCTTGATTTCTGGATAAACGTAGGTCCAGAAATTGTGTGCTGGAGGTAACCAGAGCTCTAAGAGTTCATGAGACTCAGATATTAACAGTTGATGTGCCTAATGAAATCTACTGTCTCTTGGGAGATGTACCTCACCACCCCCACTCCCCCAACCTCTCAATACTGCACTAAAATTCATTGTCTTTAAGAGTCTTGGTAGATTTGAATGCTGAGTGAAACAGCAAGACTCAGCAGCCATAGTTATTATTAAAAGACTCACAGCAGGTTCAGAAAGCAAATGTGCCTTTCAGATACAAGTAGTGCTTCTTTTGCACGTGGTGTCTGGTGCTGTGGGAAGGAGGCAAACCAAAGTGGAAATCTGAGCAGCTATCTGCAACAGATTCTTCACAAGGATTATTAGCGCTTATTCTAGAAGGTAGTGGGAATCGGGAATCTAATGACAGAGAGCCAGAGTGCAGGTAATGTGTAGAATGGAGCACGCGTGGGAGGAGCTACCAGCATTTAGACTTGTCTAAACTTGGGGCTGAGTGAGCGTGAGTGACAGTCCTCATCTTGGGAAGGCAAAGCAGCCTGTGTGAGGGACGAGGACCTAACATCTGAGAGAGGCCAGCACGTGATTTTTTAAGGAGTTTACTTTTATTTTTAAGTATTTATTAATTTATTTGCTTGAGAGAGAGAGAGAGAGAGAGAGAGAGAGAGAGAGAGAGAGAGAGAGAGAGAGAGAATGGGTGCACCAGGGCCTTCAGCCTCTTATGCATCTTGTTTATTGGGCCCTGGGGAATAGCACTTAGGTCCTTTGGCTTTGCAGGGAAACACCTTAACCACTATGCTATCTCTTTGGCCCTACACATTCTTGTTCCAAAATGGGGTGCTCATTTAACCAAGTTAGGCTTCCTGCGTTGTTCTAGAGTAGAGCTCCAATGTGTGTGTGAGATAATATACTGGAAGAAAAGCAGGCACATTGGCCTTGATGACTCCAATTGATAAGAGTTATTTTATCCCTGGTTGCTCCAAGACCAACACTAACACTTTTCAATCTTCTGCATTTTAATTACATCCTTAAATGTGTGTAGTTGATCATAAATTCTTCCTCAATAGTATTACAGCAGCATTGTATACTTAGAAAGTCTATAGAAAATACTGATGCCTTTACCTGCAGTTACATTGCTTGTGTAAAGTACAGACTAATCAGAAAAAAAAATAATGAAACCTGGTATATACATTAAGAAGTATAAGTTGAGAGGGAGAGAAGTGGGAAGCATATAGGGTGTTCTTGAACAGGTTTCCAAGAACAGATATGACAGTGCTGGGGTACTCTGAAAAGATAGGACAAAATGAAGAGTAAGAGAAGGTAGCAGATTTTACTTTTCTAATTTTGAATGTTGAGCATCTTATTTTTAGACCTTGCATATTTTTCAGTTTAGGTATATAATTACTTCAGAAAGAAAATGTTCTATCTTCAGTTTCATTTTCCTGGTTCACACCTAAATGCTTCTTTACATAGGACAGATGACAGTGACCACATCAGTTATGGTGCCAGTACTGTGAGCGCTCGTCCTTCCGCGTAGGAGACTACCAAAGCATCTACAGGCAATATTCCACAGCATCCCACCTGAGGAAAGACCTCACATCACCAGTCTGCCACCATGTGTGCACTCTAAACCTTTTATGGTGTTTACATTGTTCTACCCAGCTTTCCCACATAATTACTGAGATGCAAAGAACTCTAAGTTTATTCCTAGGCCATTTAAAAAATATTGTTCATTTGGAAATTCTGTGGAGAATTTAGTTATGAGACAGGAAGAAGTGAGGGATAAATTTTTAAACTATATTAGGTATATGATATATTCTCAAACTGACAGCTTCTCATTACTTACAATTTTCCAAGAATTACTCATTTTCCAATGTAGCCATTAATCATATTTATAGGTTCATTTTCATATTTTGCATATAAGGGACATCTAGAATACTTATAAAGTGTCAATTCCCGATGGGACACCATTAGGAATTGCCTAATTTTTAAAAATATTTATTTATTTATTTGAGGGTGTGAAAGAAAGAGGGAGAGAGTAAGAGAGAGAGAGAGAGGGAATGCCAGTGTCTGCTGCCTCTGCAAATGAACTCCAGCTGTATGTGCCACCTTGTGCATCTGGATTAATGGGTCCTGGGGAATCAAACCTGAGTCCTCTGGCTTTGCAGCAAGTACCTTAACTGCTAAGCTGTCTCTCCAGCCTGAAATTGCATCATTTTATTTAGAAAAAAAAAGTGTCCTTCATTAAAAAGTAAGATAGTGATTTTGAGGTTATATATTACCACATACATACATACATACATACATACATACATACATACATACATACATACGGAGAAAGGAAGAGAGAAGAAAGAATAAAATAGAAAGAGAGGAGGGTAGTCCAGTCTAATTTAGGGCTTAGAAGTTGTGAATAAAGTGAGATTTGTGTGGTTTAGTCTGTTCATCCTGATAAAGATTATTAGGAACTCCCTGAATGAAAACTATTCCAGCCTGTGAGTTATACAATCATTCTCACATGGGTTGCTCCATACTATTCTTTTAAAATGCTTGATGCACTCATTATATATTTGAATGACAGCCATTGACATTTTAGGTTGAATTTCCTTAATTCAAACTTAAATTGCCCAGCCCATTTTCACAGCGTACAAGTATTGACGAAAGAGTAAATAGAAAGGGGGGGGGGGCTTATATACCAGGGAGACCTTCGTAGCAGATGTAGCAGGGAGGACACTTTGGATGGATTAATTGCAAATGGAATTGTGAAGTTTTAAGGGACATTAGAAAGTGACAGGATGATTGAAAGATAGAAAGGGAAAGCTTTGTGTACTCTGCAGTCTGTTCCTGAACTTGAATGACAAGAAGAACAGTCGGAACACCCTGCTGATCTGTGATCCAGTTTTTATTTCATGATCAAAACCCAACACAATTTGCATCAAGATAAGTAAAAGGGGCTGGAGAGATGGCTTCATGGTTAAGGCGCTTCCCTGTGAAGCGTAAGGACCCAGGTTTGATTCCAAAAAGCACCAAAAGCACAAGGTGACACGTGTCTGGAGTTTGCTTGCCATGGCTAGAGACCCTGGCATGCACATTTTCTCTCACTATCTGTTTTGTCTTACTCTCTCTCAAATAAATAAAATATAATATTTTAAGTTAAAAATTAGATAAGAAAAAAGGGAGGCTCAGTAGTACAGTGCCTGCCTATCATGTATAATAACACAATAGACCCTACTTTGCATCCTCAGTAGTACAGTGCCTGCTTATCATGTATAATAACACAATAGTCCCTGCTTTGCATCCAGGGCTGCAAAAATCAAGCAAAAAAAAAAAAAAAAAAAAAAAAAAAAACGATGAAAAGTTGAGTACAGTCTTAATTTTTCATTTGAAATAAAAATAAGCATTTGGACCAATTAAAAAAGTGTTGTAATGAATAAATGTGCAAATAATTAAGAAAATACTTTAAAATACATGAAAGTTGCTAAAGTGATCCTCTAGCTTCATAAATATATGCCTTGTTTCAAATCTAAAGCTAACTAAGGAAATAACATATAAGAGGAATGTTCAAATGTTGTATTCTGCTGAAAAGCAGCAGTGTTCAGGTCTTCTTTGATTCTTCTTATCACTATACTATGCAGCTTTCTAGAAAAACTGGCTCTCCACTTGATATATATGTAGACTGCTTTAAAAGTGGAACGGGGGAGTAGCAGTAAATGTCAATGAAATATACTTTTTAGATGTGTTTGGGTAGAGTGGAGAGGACATAATAAAAGCGATGAATTGACTCAAATCTTCCTTTCTTATGTTCTTTCTTTTAAGCACAGTTGTCTCAGTTCACTGCATAGTCAGAAACCATGCCCTAAAAGGAAGCATTCTGTTGAAAGTAATTGTGTGTTTTCCACTGTTACATATATTTGGGTGCTAGTATTTGATATTCTTGGAATGCCAAATGATAGACATTTTTTTACTATCAGAGAAGCTTTCCAAAAAGAAAATTCACTATTGTTTAATTTTAAAAATGGCAATTTAATGAGCTCTGTATATATGAAATTCTTGGAAAGAAATTGGAAATTTTTGCCTACAGCCCCTTTGAAACTTTGGAAAGCAAAACAGGTTAGCATAACCTACTTTGATTATTTGAATGACTAGTCATGAAAATTTTATCTGTATTATAATTCATTCTGAAATAATTATACTTGAATTGCAACACCAAGTAGTTTTGAGTCACAATTCCTTGGTCTAACATTACTGTTTCCACTTAATATCAGTGTTTGACATGGGAACAAGTTACCCAATTACTGTTTGTTTCTGTTTCTTTGATAAGAAAAGTAATAACAGTGATTATTTCTTAGTGTGCTTTGGAAAATTAAAGAGCTAATAATGAATGAACAATGCCTTGTGCATACATGTTCCGAAGAGTAGCTTATTATGCCTTTAAGGGCATTTAAAAAAATACAGTAACCAGTTTAAAGGGCAAGAACTTGATGCTCAGAATGTATAAGAATTTGGATTTACCAGAACACTGGAAACCAGATACTATATAAATAGAGGACATAAAAATTCTGTCACTGTGCTGGGCATAGTGGCACATGCCTTTAATCTCAGCACATGGGAGGCAGAGGTAAGAGGATTGCTGTGAGTTTGAGGCCACCCTGAGACTACATAGTGAATTACAGGTCAACGTGGACTAGAGAGCAAGGCACTACCTCGAAAAGCAAGCAAACAAACAAACAAACAACATCCTTTCAAGGATCATAAAATCTCAGTGTTTCTTATTCCATTTTCATTCTTTGTGACTATCAATAAGAATAACTAAAGATAATGATTTGAGGCCAGGGAAGACGGCTCAGCTGTTAAAGGTACTTGCTTGCAACGCTAAATGGCTGAGGTTTGATACCCCAGTACCCATGTAAATCCAGATCCTCAAAGTGGCACACAAGTCTGGAAGTCATTTGCACTGTCAAGAGGCCCTAGCATGCCCACACTTCCTCTCTCTTTCTTTCTCGGGCTCAGAAATATAAATAAGTAAATAAATAAATTTAATTCAGTAAATAAAGTGATGAATTGAGAGATCTCAATGGCCTCAATGATTTCCTCATTGCTCAATGTCTTATGACTCTTTAATCTAATTGTTATTCCTCAATGGGAGTGTAAGCCTTCTTTGGAAGTTAGGAGGATACAAGAAATTAGAAAATCTTCCTCAAGATCATTCTGATATGTTTGTAACTCTCTTAATTTACACTACCTGCCCTTATATAGCGTCATTTCCTTTTTCTTTATGGAGAGATGTTGTTCATGGTAGCACTTCTAGTCCTGGTGTTCCCTCCCAAAGCTACAATGATCACGACTCCCTCTAGAGTAGAACTAGAAATGAAAGCCTTAAAATTAGCATTTTCAGTGTATGGCCAACACAGCCCTGAGGTCAACATAGCTGGGAGAAAAGGTGAGAATTCCAGTCACTGACCTTCTGGTCAATATGAAAGAAAAAGTCCATCAGACATTAATATGCTTGGAGTCAAAGGACTGAAGTGTAGGAAGGTAGTTGGGTAATTAGTACAAGAGCAATTAGACAATAAGATATTAAATATGCTTAATGATAACTATCATCATTTTTATATCCCATGGAGTATTGTTTGTTACAATTGAAAACACGTCCAGTTATAAGTTATTAGAAAATACTTAAAGAATCTTAAGACAACATAAAAACAAAAGATAGAGCAGTTTCCATGTTGAGTAAGATTTCAACCTCACCACTAGGATCAAGAAGTAATCCACGAGAGCCAGGCGTGGTGGCGCACGCCTTTAATCCCAGCACTTGGGAGGCAGAGGTAGGAGGATCGTCATGAGTTTGAGGCCACCCTGAGACAGAGTTAATTCCAGGTAAGCCTGGACCAGAGTGAGACCCTACCTCGAAAAACCGAAAAACCAAAAAATAAAAAAAAGAAGTACTCCATGAGAATAAGTAAAGAAGTCAAAACATAAATGAATGGGTGAGTTGAGCGATTCTGCTTTGCCATGCCAGGGAAGTAAGGGAATACTTTAATTGCAGGATCATTTTGCAAAAATTAAACCAGTTGGCCTGGAGAGATGGCTTAGCAATTAAGGCTCTTGCCTGCAAAGCTAAAGGACACAGGTTCTATTCCCCAGGACCCACATAAACCAGATGCACAAGGTGGCACATGTGTTTGGATTTTATTTGCAGTGGCTGGAGACCTTGGTATGTCCATTCTCTCTCAAATAAATAAGTAAAAATAAAATATTTTTAATTTTTAAAAATTAGATCAATTAATAACAAATGCATGTGTACTAAAGGCCAAGCTTTACATTTCATCATTATAACAGTCCCTCAAGGGCTATACATTGTATACATTGTATGTTATTAATGAAGAAACTAAGGTTTAGGTAATGTAAAGTTAATGTAAATTCCTTTATTCAGGCTTCTAGAAAGAGGAAGTAGCCAAACTAAAACTCTAAGCCAAAACTTTGACAGTAAGCCACATAATTTATCTGTGCAGTGCTTCTCTGTGATCTATCTGTGCTCTGTGTTCTGACATATGCCATGGTGTTTTCAAAATGATGGTAGTCCCCCGAGTTCCAGAAATTCTCAGAGTAGGCGGCAGTCTTGCTTCCACGTCTGTGATATGTCATTCCCATTTACAGTGGTGAGAAATGTTCATCCAGGGAAGTTACCGCCTTCAGTTCCTACGACACTATTAGAAGAAATGTAGAAGAGTAGCTGAAAAGTCAGCAATGAAAGTTATCTATGTGGCTAGTTATATAAGTAAATAAGAGAAATGAACTCATTGAGCAAACAGAGAGATATAATTAATGAGGAAAGTTATTTAATTCTCTGTGAGTGAGAATGACATCTGAAATTTTGGACTCATTTTATTTTTAGTCAGTTGTTTGAGGTTGATAGAATCTACATGGGAATGGTTGAAAGCAGAGCTTGCACATGCATCTGCACACACACACACACACACACACACACGAACACATCCACTCTCACACATGGATGATTATGGCTCAGAGAGCTTGGTGCAGGTTGTCTGAGTTCAACTTCTGTTGAGCCTCTCTGAAAACAACATTGAGCAAGATAAAGCTTCAAAAACCACAAATTGAGGCAACAGAGCTTGGAAGGGGAATAGTTAAGTTATATAGAGAATATATGGTAAAAATCTCTAATTTTCAAGCCAGGCATGGTGACGCATGCCTTTAATCCCAGCACTTGGGAGGCAGAGGTAGGAGGATTGCCATGAGTTCAAGGCCACCTGGAGAATGCAGAGTGAATTCCAGGTCAGCCTGAGTGAGACCCTACCTTGAAAATCTAAAAAAAAAAAAAAAAAAAAAAAAAAACCTCTAATTTTCTCATGATCATACTTTTCTTCTTTGGCCAACAAAGAGCATAGTGACAAACTGAGAGAAAATTTAGAGCAATTCCAGTGAACCTTATTAATTTTGTTTGTATTTGTTTTCTCCTTTGCCAGTTATCATGTTTTTTAGAGAAGAATCAGTATTTATTAAGATTTTTTGTTTTGTTTTGTTTTTTATTAGAGGTTAGTCCTTGCTTTAGGCCCAGGCTGACCTGGAATTCACTATACAGTCTCAGGTTGACCTCAAACTCATGACAATCCTCCTAGCCTCTCTCTGCCTCCTGAGCACTGGGATTAGAGGCATGTGCTACCACACCTGGCTTTATTACTATTTTAGTACAGATTTTAAGATCAGTGTTTTAGATAAAGAAATGCCTAGAAGAAAGTAAGACATACCCATGAAATTAAGTATAGATTTATTAATGAAGAGTACCTTCATTTTATTTCTTAATATGAAAGTAAAGCTAGCATGCCATGAAAATTATATATATATATATTCATGCATGTTAATTCCTGTGTGAATGTCCTATATTTTACATTTCAATTCATTGAAAGCCTTTGTAAATTATTGCTCTACTTGATAGTTTGTGTTCAAAGTTGACTTGTGAAAACAGTTTTTTCCCAAGCAAGATATAAGTAAATATCATGAACTTAAATTACTGTAGCAGAGAAATGGCTGTAGTATTACCAAAGGAAATGTACTCATCTTTGGATCATGAGTATAAAATACAAATTTTAAAAGTTAATCCTTGAATGCCTAAAACTAAGTCACATGGGTCATTTGTGGATTATAATGTTCATCACTAAAATGCACTTAATTCACCCATGTGACTGTACCTTTCAAAGTTTGATGACATTAGCAACACAGTAATTGCCTTCTGGCACTCACCTAGATCTGTTGTATAGCAGCATTTAAAAAGACAAGAAGGCATTCCACATTTTGGTTTGTTATTCCTTGAAAAGAAATGGAAATTTGTTCATTTCAGGTCTACAGTGTGACTAGAAGGTTCTTTGCTGTCATTTTATATAGTGCAATGACCTCACTTTTCTACCCATGCATTATCTGCTGAATTGGGATGGAATGTAGAGTGCCTTCCATTTGAATTTAATTACTATTGACCGTCAAAAGCCTTGTGTTTATCATTTGGTTTAAAATATTTTCAACTCCTGTGGTTTTCTGTAATAAAATGATTTTGTCTGAGTGATCAGTTTCTTTATAAACATGTTGATGTTTAACTCAGGCAGGAAACATGAGACGCCCAGATACAGCAGAATAAATCAGAACCCATGGATACATACCATTGAGATAACAGCCTTAACTGTTTTTTGATTGCTATGGGTAGTATAAGAGTGAAAAAAGGTTAAGCTAACATTTTGAAATGGAATGTAGAAAGCAAGGGGGAATATAGCCCTATAAATTGCTATTTTAGAGCTATCCTAAAGGAATAGGGCAGACCACTAACCCTAAATATAGACAATGGAATAAAAACCACATACACCAGTGAAAATTACTATTTGCTGCTCAACAAACATGATTGGAAAAGGAAATAAAACACAAAGGCAACAAAATGAAATGAAAAAGAAAACCAAATGAGACCAGATGTTGTGAATCTGGTTTTCATGCAGAGATGCTTAAGTGCAAGGAACGTCCTTCCAGGTAAGGTTGCTGAGATAATAACACCGAGCTTGTTCAGGATGGTTTGATTAAGATCCTCTGACAGAGGAGTTTAGGAACTAAAAGAAGAGTAAGTTGTGCAAGCCAACTGTGCGTCACACATTTTTAAAAGAAATTTTATATCTTGGATAAAGATGGTAAGACTAATTTCTCGACATTTTGTTTCATTATTTTTGGAATTTCATTTTCATGCATGTGTTTGTTGTGGGGATGCACACCAAAATCTCTTGATGTTGCAAACAAATGACCATCCAGCTTTGTTTGGATGACTGGGAAATAGATCCCAGGCTGACAGGTTTTTCAAGTGAGAACCTTTAGCTGCTAAGACATCACCACAAACCTGCACTTGTCTATACACTAAAGCACATCATATTTTGTTGCCCATTTTGCCAATGTTTTTACTAATTTCCCTTTCTTTCACACAGGGATTTTTTTTTTTTATCTCATATTGCTTTTTTTTAAGTTTCATTATCTCTTGCTTCATTGCAGTACTTCCACTCTACCCTCCCTCTGTGGCCTTAGTGTTTTATATCAAATTCCTCTATCAAAATAAACATAATTTTCACAAGTTTATGGGAGTTTACAGACAAGATACCAAGTGGAAGTGGAAGTCATTTCTAAAGTGATATTTTCATAAAAACTGAAAAAATAATTTTGATTTTGGTTTTTGAGGTAGGGTCTCACTCTAGCTCAAGCTGACCTGGAATTCATTATATAGTCTCAGGGTGGCCTCGAACTGAACTCATGGTGATCCTCCTACCTCTGCCTACTGTGCCTATTGAGTGCTGGGATTAAAGGCATGTATCACCACACCCAGCAAAAAAACTAAACGTTTCTTTAAAATATTCTCTTGGACCTAGGGATACCTGGGACTTTTGTTATAATGCATTTACTTGTTATATAGATAACTTATTTATGATTTATGTGCAATTTTCTCATTTACAAATTCTATTTTTTTCACAACTTTTTAAACACAATTCATGATCTTGTGTATAGGTAATCAAGTTCAATTTAGTTTATATTTAGAAAAAGACCAGTATGGGCATCTTAAAATTTCTAACTAAAGACTGGAATAGCAATTTACTTCCCTTATGTCCTAATTCTTTAGTTATAAACAAATTTTTCTTGCATCATCCAGAAAAGTCTAAAGTGACATTTAAAATGAATACCAGTCATATGCCCAACCATGTCTATCATTGAATGGAACCAGGGCATGATGCCTATGGTGTATTTAGGAGAAGAGTCGGCCAAGACATAAACATGTTGGGAGCCATCAGTACACTGAACAAATGTCCAGACTAAGGTCACAGAGGGAGGGTAGAGTGGAAGATCATATACATTGTAATTGATCTGACTCCAGATACTTATTTTTTTTTTAATTTTACTTATTTATTTGAGAGCGACAGACACAGAGAGAAAGACAGATAGAGGGAGAGAGAGAGAATGGGCGCGCCAGGGCTTCCAGCCTCTGCAAACGAACTCCAGACGCGTGCGCCCCCTTGTGCATCTGGCTAACGTGGGACCTGGGGAACCGAGCCTCGAACCGGGGTCCTTAGGCTTCACAGGCAAGCGCTTAACCGCTAAGCCATCTCTCCAGCCCTGACTCCAGATACTTATAAAATAATAATTACTTTTTACTAACATCAATTGCTTTGTAAGGTTTTTTTTTTTCCAAAGATACTATATGGCCAAAGATGACCTTAAACTTCTTTTTTTGTTGTTCATTTTTATTTATTTATTTGAGAGTGACAGAGAAAGAGGCACATAGGGAGAGGGAGAGAGAGAGAATGGGCGCACCAGGCCTTCCAGCCACTGCAAACGAACTACAGATGCATGCACCCTCTTGTGCATCTGGCTAACGTGGGTTCTGGAGAATCAAGCCTTGAACTGGGGTCCTTAGGCTTCACAGGCAAACGCTTAACCACTTAGACATCTCTCCAGCTCACTTTATAAGTTTTAAAATTGTTTGCATTCTGTTAACTGAGCTATTGCTTACATTTACCATGAACTGATCAGACTGGATTGAGGCACACCTAGAGTATACCACAACACACCTGTGGGGGTAGACATCTGTGAGGGAGACCATTTTTAGAGATGACTGACCCTCAGTTTAAGACTCTTAAAAAAATAATGTGGGTTGTAGCATTCTATAAGATGGGAATACCAATGGAATATAAAGATAGCTCTCATAGAACAGTCCCATCTCTATCTCTCGCTTTCTCTTTCTCTTTCTTTTTATTAACATTTTATTTATATATTTTATTTATTTACTTGAGACAGAGAGAGAGAGAGAGAGAGAAAGAGAGAGAGAGAGAGAGAGAGAGAGGGAGAATGGGCACGCCAGAGCCTTCAGACACAGCAAATGAACTCCAGATGCATGCACCACCATGTGCACCTGGTTTACATGGGACCTAGAGAATCGAACCTGGGTCCTTAGGCTTTGAAGGCATACATCTTAACTGCTAAGCGATCTCTCCAGCCCTCTTTCTCCCATTCTTCTTATTATTTATTGCTGTGGTCAAGCTTTTGAGAATCTGTGAAATCATTCTGTTTCCTTCTCCCCATCCCCATCCACTGTCAGTGTGCTGGGTTACAGAAGCCCAACATGGCTTTTCTGATTTATACATGGTGTCTGGAGAATGAATTTATGAAGTCAGACTGAGCTATCCTCCCACTCCAAGTACTGTTTAAAATAAAGTTTAATAAAATGTGTTGTTTATTATTTCCCCATGATTACATCCTACTTCTCAGAGAAAACAAAAAGCAAACAAACAAACAAAAACTTGCTTGGGGGCTGGAGAGATGGCTTAGCGGTTAAGCGCTTGCCTGTGAAGCCTAAGGACCCCGGTTCGAGGCTCAGTTCCCCAGGTCCCACGTTAGCCAGATGCACAAGGGGGCGCACGCGTCTGGAGTTCGTTTGCAGTGGCTGGAAGCCCTGGCGCGCCCATTCTCTCTCTCTCCCTCTACCTGTCTTTCTCTCTGTGTCTGTCGCTCTCAAATAAATAAATTAAAAAAAATTTAAAAAAAAAAAAAAAAACTTGCTTGGATGTAATGAAGAAGGACTTTCATTATTCCCCTTTGTAAACACTTGAATAAAATCTATGATTACTCAAAAAGATTTTGAATCTAATATGTGTTTTAAGGTATAAATTAGAAAATAAAATAATAATATATGAGAACATAGAGAATTGAGTAAGAGACAACTCTAAAGAAGAGTCACCAATGCTGAGTTAATGAGGATATGGTTGGAAGCCATTAGACAATTATTGGAAGGCTTTCTGACAATAGAAATGCAATGGAAAGGTTGATGTTCTGTTTAAGCTCCATTGATGTCTGCATTAAAATGAGAGAGTTGAGTTCAATGGAAATAAGGTAACTATATATTTAAGCTATAGGTCTCACCCTTGATTTTGTTATTTATCTTTGTAATTTACAATTTGGGTATATACACTGGGGATTTATGTGTGATTAAATCAACCCCAGTGATTTGTATTATTTTGTGGATAACTGATTTAAGGATTGGAAATTCTATCTTAGGTATGCTTTACACCTTATGAACTTTGTCATATATAGAGAAAATTCAAACTCCTAGTTTGGTTTCTTTGAAAAACCTACAAATAAAAACTGATTTTGTTTCTTTGAAACCATTACAATGAAATTTGGAAGAGGAATTTGTGTTGTGAAGAGGATTGGTATGGATCCTGAGAACAAACTATGGGACACATAAACTACTATAAGAGGGTCTTGTGAGTGACTTTAATATAAATTTGCAGACCTGGAAAGTGAGTTTACAAGATATATAACCCATATTAGTCTTATCATCTATAACAATTAACCTTTTATTATTTCCCAAGTTCAGACATATGTTTAGATGATAATGACTACAGTTTAAACAGCATAATTATGATTTTTGGGAGGGAGGGAAACACCAGAAATAAACTACTCATCTGTTCTTAATTTTATCCATGAATTAGCCATTTTATGCCCATTATTTCTTAGGGTTTGTTTTTTCTATGCGTCACATGCCTCTAGGACTTCATCTTAAATAATGTCCAAATTTGCATACGTCTGTGCACAACATACGGATTTCATAATTGGACACCCAAATTGTGCTATATTTTGAGCCCTGAGGAAGGAGCAGCGCCCAAGTGAGTGCTGCTGAGTGTATGAGAATCCGGGAACTGAGGTGTCCAGCATTCTCCTCCAGTAGCAGGAATTGTGTGGTTTTATTACACAATGCGGGAGAATTGCTCACCACTGTCGGTTCCTGCTGATAGTCCTGATGTTCAATCTGGTAAAATCCTCAGAGCTGCTGTTCTGAGCTTTGATCCCCATCTAGTGCTTCGTTATTAGATGTTAATAGGTTCTTGTTCTATGGGGTAAGCAACGAAATGATTAACTTGAAGTCACTCAGTTAGAGGAGTTGTTGGGAACCAAGGATGGTTATGAGAGAACCCAAGGCTTCTTTGACTATGGCTCCTGGTTCATGTTATCAGGGTAAGGGAAGAGTAAAATTCAATAACGTGGAGTGCTGCCGTTACAACGCAGTAGCTAAGACGATGGAGCACTTAGTTCCGTTTGTCAGCTTCATCTTCTCTGGTTCTTTGTTAACCATGGTGATATTGCTAAAACACAACATTTAGGTCACATACAGTTGTGAGGATGTTAAATCAACCGAGAGTATTGACATTCAGCCAGTAGTGCCCATATGAGCTTTCTTGCATTAACACTAACCTTCTAAATGATTATAAATGATATCCAATTGAATTTAGTATGAAAACATGTATAATTGCAACTATATATCATAACAGTATAATTAATATATTTTGCTCCAATATATACAATTTAGAAAATATTTTAGACCTAAATTTTCCCATCACATATTTAGAACAAAGAATGGCATGTTTATAGAATCACCAAATTTCAAATGCTCAGGACATTTCAGCATTTGTGGTCCTTTTGCATGCTGGACAAAACTTTGTTTTGAGTTAAAAATCAACACAGGTGTTTTGTGAAGTTTGCAAATCTGCTTTTCAAACAAAACTGCATTTTTTTCAAACTAAAACAAAAAGAAATGATGCATTGTGCATGGTGTGGCACACCCACGATTCCAGCACCCGAGAGGGTGAGGAAGGGTAATCATGAGCTCAAAGTTAGTAGGGCTACATGATTGGAACACAGTTTAAAAAAATTAAATAAGCCATGATGTATATGTTTTTTTTTTCTTTTTTAGTATATATATGTTTTCATAGCACAAAACCTTGAAAACATAGGCAATCAAATAATACTTGTTGAAAAGTCAAAGTAAACCAGTTGACAACTAGAAGTATGTGTGAAAGCTTGAAATGTTGCGGGGAAAGAGCAACAAATGTTTCTTTAAATATTTTATATATTTATTTATGAGAGAGAGAGGAGAAAGAGACAAATAGAAAGAGAGAAAATGGGCCTGTCGCCACTGCAAAGGAACTCCAGATGCATGCTCCATCTTGGGCCTCTGGTTCTGCATGTTCCTGGGGATTGGAACCCAGGACGTTAGGCTTTCCAGCACCTTCACTGCTCGTCCAGTTCTCCAGCCCACAGACATTTTTTAATTGCCTTGAAAAGGGAAAGATGTTCAAAATGTCTACAACACTACTTGTAGATATCTGTATCTAATGTATGCTATTGAATATATAGGTCTATATATATTAATTCTCTTATGAGCATATGAGCTATTCAGTGCTTATAAAATGTTCAATGCAGATTTGAAACTGAATATAGAACAAAGACTCACTTTTGTTATGGGTTTTATTTATATTGTAAATTCTATGGGTATGACAAACATTAAACTACATATCTGATACATACATACATACATATGTATGTGTATACACACACACACACACACATATGTATACATATTATGATATTGATAAGTATTCACCAATAAAGTGTATTCCAGAGAGTTTCGATAACTTGGAAATCTGGGCTCCACTTAAGTCATCCCACTACCTCATACCAGAGCCTCTATCAGCAACTAAACTTTTTATTGTCTCCATAGGATTTTTTCTAGAATGTGATGGAGTTGAAACCACACTATATGTGGCCCTTCCAGATCGTGCTCATGTGAGCATTTAAGTCTCCCCCATGCCTTTCTGTGGCTTGATAATGCATTTACTTATATTATTTTCTATACTAGTCCATTGTATTTCTTGATGGTCCTTATTATGTTCATTGATCCCTTCCAGGAGTCATGGTCCATTCCTGCTTCTCCACACTGTCAATGGCATTTGGTCTTGTTAGCGTTCTAGATTTTCGTCACTTCTATAGAATGTAGTAAGTTTTTATATTTGTAATTCCCTGGTGATATGTGATGTTAGGCCTTTCCCCCTATGGTCATTTGTCATATGTATACTGTTTTGATGAAACGTTTGCTTACATCTTCTCAGTATCACTTGGACTGCTTGTTTTACCATTACTGAGCTTGAGGCATCATTTCTAACCCTTGGATGCCACTCTTTTGTTAAACATGTGTCTTGGATAGAACACTCTCTGATTTGTCCTTTTATGTTATTCACAGTATCTTTAGCAAGGTAAAATCTTACATTAAAAATAATTTTATTTTAAAATATTTATGGGGGGGGCAAAAGAGAGAAAGGGCACACCAAGGCATGTGACACTGCAAACAGACTCATTCCTCACTTGGTACATGTGGCTTAACATGGAAACTGGGGAAGTGAACCCAGGCCGTCAGGCTTTGCAATCAAGCACTTTTAATCACTGAGCTATCTCTCCATCCCTATAGTTTTTCATTTTTTATGAAGCCAAATTAGCCCCATCTTCTATCATTTGTTGTTATTTTGGTTTTTAATTAAAATTTTCTTGCCAACAAAATTTCACTTAGGCTTTTTCCTCTATTGCCTTTAGGACTACTTCCAAGATTATACTTTAAGGTAAGACCTATGATTCAACATGTATGTTTCACTTTATATTTTCCCCTCTATAGAGCCCTACTAGAAAAATTAGTAGCTTCCTAATTAAAGCAGGTAGTCTAAGAATTTTTTTTCCAAACTTAAAAATAGAACTCTTAGAAATTTACAATGGGCTTCCGTCAAAATCTCCTTTCTGAGAAACACTAAGAAGATAAAGCTGGTTTAAAAAGAACAGGAGGAAGAAAGAATGGTTGCATGATGTTATTTTTTTTTTAATTTGGAAATAAAACTGGTTAATGTGTCACCAAGCAATAAAAATTCAAGTTATCTGAACTTTTCAAATTATCTTTCATTTATTCTTAAAATATTTTTAAAGGCTTGTTTTTATTAATTTGAGACAGAAAACAATAGAGACAGAGAGTGAAAATGGGCATGCCAGAGCCTCTAGCCACTGCAAATGAACTGCAGACACATGTGCCACCATGTGAATCTGGCTTACGTGGGACCTAGAGAATGGAACCTCATCCTTAGGCTTTGTAGGCAAGGGCCTTAACCACTGAGCAATCTCTCCAGCCTTAATTATCTTTCCTTTAAAAAGTTTATCTCATTTCTATCAAATCCCAAATAGTTGAATTGCTATGCTATCACTCACATACACAGATGTGAGTTTTTAAAGAAAGTGAACATCTGTTATTACAGCATTATAATTTATACAATTAGAAGCAATCACTGGTGGAATGCAGTTTCATATTTCCCAGGGATTTATATAGTTGTCAGAGAAGTCTGATTATCAGTGTCTACCTGGCAGGACTCTGAAAAGATAAGTACTACTCCATTATGCCTATTCCTAAGCTTTTCATAAGTTTCTTAGCAACTTCCCAGAAGAAACTTTTTAAAGTGTCTGCTTAAGGCTTTCTGAAAGAAGTTTGAATGGTTCAATGGCTCTTTTTATATTTTATTTCTGTAGAAGAGTACACACATAAAGACTTTAGAATTACTATAAGCATAGTTGATAACTATTTTGAAAATTGCAATCTGAGGTATTATTTTTGTTTTGATGGTTGTCACTGGTAAGTCTGAGCAGTCTAAAAGCTCAGTGAGTAATAACTAAATAGTCATGAAGAGAAACTATGCACAATTTTGTATAAATGCTAACAAAACCTCATTAAATTATAAAAAGGCTACAATCTTTGTAACTGTATTTTGAGCCAAAATCATAAGGAATAGATAAAAGGTGGAGAAAGCTCTTTTGGTAAGTACAAATACTAAATATAATTGTCAAAATGGTGTTCTCTCCCCCCAAAATAGAGAGGGGCCTTCTTGGAGACATTGATACTTTTTCAGGTAGGAGACACTTAACATAACATTATTGAGGCAGACACATTTTGGAGCATGCTCAGTTTGTAGTCATATATCAGATATTTTAATCTGGAGAATTTCATCTTATATCTAATGGAACAGTGAGAATTATATAAAATAACTCTACAACTTTGGTTAGGTCCTTTAAAAACAAAAATTAATGTCGTTTAATAGTTAGAGGCAGCGTTCTCCCCCATAAATATAGGAGTATGTCTGTAGGTGTCTGTCTATGGGCAAACTTTTTGTCTATTTGGAGGAGAATAAGACTTTGTAAAATGATTTAAGCATGACTTTATGTAAAACTTAGGAAACTGAGGCATGAGGATCATGAATGTAAGACTAGGCAAAGTTAGACTGGGCTACATAGTGATTATTTGCCTCAAAAATTAAGATAATAATAAAAAATAAGAAATAATGTAGGACAAAGTACTCTGAACTACTTACTGAACTATAAACTCATTATATACTCTTTGTAGGTGGAGACTGCATTTATCTGTTATGTCATCTATACTTTATAATATCTAGTAAAACAGACATAGAAAAGAAACAGGAGAAGGGACTTAGAACATTAAAATATGTGGATTTTTAAAAAATATGTGGATTTTTAGTGTTTTACATTTAACTGTGTGTCCTTGTTAGTCTCCCAGTAGCAGTTGCTGAAATGTTTGTGAGAGATTAATCATTGTGATCAAATTCATGTCCAGCAGAAATCTTGGCAATCACTGAAACATATGCATAAACTACAGTTAGCTCACTGATGAATTCCATTTGCTTCTCTTTTTTGTGTTTTTTCATCTCTCTCTCTCTCTCTCTAAGGGAAAATTTTCTTTCTATAGTTTGGTTTGTGCTTCTTAAACATTGGTTCACCTTTATCTTTCTGTGTCATGTGATTTAAATTATTAGATGTTGATACAGGGTTTTGAAAATGAATATTGCTTTTACAGCTTAACTTGCTTTGTAAGCTCACATATCCTAGATAAAATGAGTTAACCTCTACCTTACCAATTTAGGGCAGTCATTCTATTTTGCATTGTTACTTAATTTCTTTATGAAAAAGTATAGTGGCCTTTCTTCTCTTATTCTTTCCTTCTCCTCAGACATTTTCTTGTGTGTCAAGATCATCAGAGAAAAAAGTCTCCATGTGTATGACATTTCAGTTGATGGGTGAGGGCACAAATGTTCTTTCCCCTCAGGCTTTGAATTAATATGTTGAAAATCCAGCTTTAGGAAAGAAAAGGAAACTTTTACTTCTAGATTTTTCAAATAAAATATGTTCATAGTTTCAGTCTGTTGTCTGGACTATTGATTTATACAGTTCTATTTGGGAGGCCAAATGGTGACAAGGTAACTTTTATTCTTACCTCTTTTGTCCTTCTACATTCCTTGAGGCAATAAGGTTGACCTTTAAGTTGTTTGATTAGAGAAAGGTGAATAAGTAAGAAAAACTACTGGAATTTTTGTGAATGGTTTTTCTAATCTTACCGTGCCATGCTCACCACAGTAATGGAAGTTAAAGTTACCACAAGGCGTTTGCAGAAGATTCATGGTCCTTAGGAGATAGATCAGGTCATGTTTTACCTGTTTATGACTGTTTCCTACCATTTTTAGAAGCTACCATCTGTATCTCAGGATGGCTACAGGGATGGCTTAGCAGTTGAGGCAGTTTGCTGCAAAGCCAAAGGACCTAGGTTCAATTTCCCAGGACCCATGTAAGCCAGATGAACAGGATGCACATACTCTAGAGTTCATTTGCAGTGGCTAAAGACCCTGACATGCCCATTCTCTCTTGCTCTCTCTCTCTCTCTGTACCTCTTCCTCACTCTCAAATAAAAAATAAAAATGCTAAGTAAATGCAATGATAGCATTAAGACAAATTTTCCTTATATGTTAATGCTTCACTGCACATTATTCAAAAATTTTGGTCTATAATAAAACATCCTATTTTTTCTTATACATTTAAACATGATATGATTTTTAATACTGTGTACTTCACCTATTGAAAAAACATGAATCAGAGGTAGGATTCCTAATCTGGTTATGTTTAATAAGAAAAAACAATCCCATCAGTAAAATCTGAAAGGAAATAACATTGAGAGTTTTATATGAGATGCTTGATGTTTGTGGGATGTATGGTTAGGCATAAACATGCACACCAATCCTGAAGGCTATTTGCTCCATCAGTTCCCCTGACATATGCAGACTAAGGTAAACGCTTTCAAGAAATCAGTTTCAGGTCTCTCTACTGTGCATATGTGGGAGGCACCCAACATTTCGAGTTTCTCTTTCTGGAACTCTGTGTTTAGAATTTCATGCAAGTAAATGTTTCAAGCATTTCGTGAAGCTTCTGGAGTAAGGGAAAATGTCATAATAATGGGAAAGTAGCAAAAATTCAAATATCTTTGTGCTACATTTAATTTTAATATTCCAGAATTCATCTAGTTATCATAAC
Source organism: Jaculus jaculus (assembly GCF_020740685.1). Lineage (NCBI taxonomy): Eukaryota > Metazoa > Chordata > Mammalia > Rodentia > Dipodidae > Jaculus > Jaculus jaculus. The sequence continues at coordinate 8,798,442 of NC_059119.1, read as the reverse complement.
CCACATTCTCATTAGAGCAGCCACAGACTATCTCTGCTTATATGGTAAATGCCTCATATTTTACTGTTATGTTTTTATACGTATGTGTTCACATATGACTTTTATTTGCATGTTAAGATTACCTTTATGATACTTCCACATAGCAGTAGCTCCCTTCGCGTTGCTGGGTCAAAACACCTGATCAAAGCCAGCTGGTAGGCGCACAAGAGTTATTTCAGTATACAGTGTTGAGGGGAAATTTCATCATGAACGGGAAAACATGACAGGACTGAGCAATAAACCTACGTCCTATATCTACATTAGTCGTAAATGGTCCCAAGTGAGTTAGTTAGTGAACACCCACTAGGCTGAACTAATATCTAAATCCAAGCTCTAGCAAGGCTCAGCAAGCTGGAGATTGAATATGACACACACACACACACACACACACACACACACAGACACACACACACACACACATACGTGGCTGTGGAGTATATTTCACTCAAACTACCATAGGCATGGTTATAACTATAGTTTATGATACTGTTACTGCACTAGTCAATATCCATATAACCTTTTCTATGGCAAAAGAATAAAGAACCAAAAATAATTGTTTTATGTATTTCTCTACTTTAAATAGTGCACGGATGATCTAGTCCATTGTTGTTCCAAAGAGGATGTGACCACTCAATCAGTCATCACTGAATAGACTGAATAGTCTTTGTATGCTTACCTGTAAGCCTTTCTAGGAAAAAGAAGTGATAGGAGTCATGGTTTCATCTCAATGAACAGATATTATTGACTTTATTAGATAATTAACCTTTTAGGAATAAGCATTTTTTTTCGTAAGTATTTATACACTAGTGATGAGGGAGAAAAATAGTGATGTGATCAACTTTTTAAATTTTCAACTTTTTAATGATGATTTTAATACATATACATAATACATTTTGATCATAATCTCTTCTATTTATTTCTGTTGTTTCTTCTCCCATCCGTTTTTCACCAAACTGCTTCTTCTTTCTAATTAGACTCTTTCTATTTTGATATCATTTTTTTTTTTTACTTTTCCCCTATCATCCATGACAATGTGTTGATGTGCTCAACAGTGTCCAGGTCTTATTCAGGTAATGACAGCTGCTGTGCGGTCATGAATGCAATGGACACTTTGTGACTGGAAGCACTCCTCCCCCATCCCTCAACTCTTGCGTTTTTTCCACTGCTTCTTCTACAATGGTCCCCGAGTCTTGGGAGTGTGTAAGAGATGTCTCGTTTTGTGCTAGATAAGCTTAAGTATCTGTACTGAACACTGATTACGCATTCATTTTATACAAATGTTGTGTTTGTTTTTTAAGATATGAAATTTTTCTTTTTCTTTTTTATATCTTTATTTATTTATTTGAGAGAGAGAGAGAGATACAGAATTAGGTAAGGAAGGAGAGAGAGAGAGAGAGAAAGAGAGAGAGAGAGAGAGAGAGAGAGAGAGGGAGAGAGAGAGAGAATATGGGTGTGCAAGGGCCTCCAGCCACTGCAAAGGAACTCCAGATGTGTGTGCCCTCTTGTGCATCTGGCTTATGTGGGTCTTGGTGAACCAAACCTTGGTCCTTTGGCTTTGCAGGCAACTGCCTTAACTGCTAAGCCTTCTCTCCAGCCCTATTGTGTTTGTTTTTGAAAAGACCTTGTGTGTGTCCCTGTGAAATGGTAGCTTTTTAATGTGCCATTAAACTTTATATCTGTGGACTTTTAAAAACATGGTGATTATTACACCTTTTACAGTGGAACTTGTACCTCGGTCCCATGGGAAATATGATGGTGGTGATTCCCTTGTGTATTCTTTTGAAATGAATCATTCCTAGGTTTATCATGAACCTTAATGATATATTCATAATTGAATACTACAGATTGCTTCTAAACCCTAGAGGATTTATAGTGAATTTATTCAGTGTTTAATGTTTTTCATGTAAATGAACCTAATATTCTTAATATGGCTTAAATTCATTGAAATTCAAGTCATGTGAATGTGTCTGCCTATGTTCATAACCTGTAATTAGAATATGGGGAATGTAATTTTCCATGTGTATCTTACAGGTGAGTCATTCAGTATGCATTTTTGTTAGTCTAACAATAAGTATTCCTTATATAACCTTAAGAAATAGGAAGACATTCCCATGCTAAGATATATTTTGAAGGACAGTAGGGAAGTGGTTTTATAGTTCCCTTGTGAAAGCAGGGCAAGGTTGTCTCATGGAGGCAGACAGACCGTTTCATGGGGATGTCAAACAACGTGGAACCAAGTATATGCTGTAGAGAATAAAGAGGGCACCTTTTCTTAACAAAAGAATGGTTTAAGTAGTGTCTTGAAGCACTAATAAGAGTTTGGAAAGCAGACATGGGGCATCTGCTTATGTCACTATTTTCTAAAATGCACATAGGCAGAGCCAGAGAAAGGATGGATAGTTCTGGAAGTTCAGTGACACTGTAATAAGGAAGCCACACCATTCATGTTTACCATCTGTGGCTTCTCTACAGACAGTCAGTACATGTAGCAAGCCGACCAGAGAGAATCAGAAGAGAGAGAAGGGGAAAAAAGATAAGGGGCAAGAGTTAACAAGAGTGTTCTTTGTTTTCTGTGTGGGCTTTGAAGTAATAGAATCCTTAATGATGTTAAGTTGGGAATTTATGTGATAAAGCCAGAAGCCAAACCATGACCTCTATTTTAATTCTTTTGATATCTTGAGAATAACGTGGGTGTGTCCATATAATGCTTACAATTCCACTCTTACAAGGTGATGCAGGAGGATAGAATATCCAGGCCAACCTGAGCTATCTAGTGAGGCCCTATATGAAACAACAAAAGTAATAGGAAACATTCATGAGCCATTGCCTGTGTCTTTGGATATCAGATGTTTTTGTTCAAATCATCTTATGAGTTTTATCTGGGATGATTAATCATTTTCATAGATAAAGAACAGGTTGAACTCAGATAATAACCTCTTTCTGTCTTCACCTCCTAATTATGCCAAGAAACAAGGAGGAGGAGGTGGGTGGTCCAGAGACATTTCAGAGTAGGAAAATTTCTCTGGGTGTTTTTGTGTTTACAACTTGCAAAATTATTGCTTCACAACAGAAAAAAATTGATATTTTTCATACCTGCTTAGAGATTTGTGTATAATTTTTAATGCTAAATATTAGCTAAATAGAATTCCATGTTTTAATTTCTTCATATATTTAATGAAGGTGATATTTTCAAAGGTCATTATAATCTGCATCATACTGCTTTTATTCAGAGCTAATGTTGATATCATTAGAAATTTTCTTTCAGTTGGTATGTGGTGTATATGTGTGTATGTGCATGCACATATACATGTTCACATATTGTAGAAACCCGGGGTTAACACTGGGTGTCTTCATTGTGTATCTTAAGAAACTCGGGCCTCTCACTGAAACTGGAGTTCACCAACTCAGCTAGAGTAGACAGCCAGTGAGCCAGGTAATTCTTCTGTCTCTGTCTTCCCCAGCTCAAGGAAGGCAGGTGTGTGTCTACTCTCTTGGCCTTTTATGTGGGTGCTTGGGTTTGTAACTCATATGCTTATGCTTGGACAAGAATTTACCGACCATGGGCTGGAGAGATGGCTTAGCGGTTAAGTGCTTGCCTGTGAAGCCTAAGGACCCCGGTTCAAGGCTCGGTTCCCCAGGACACACGTTAGCCAGATGCACAAGGGGGCACACGCGTCTGGAGTTCGTTTGCAGTGGCTGGAAGCCTTGGCGTGCCCTTTCTCAATCTCTCTTTCTCTGTCTCTTTCTCTCTCTCTGTCACTCTCAAATAAATTAATAAAAAACGAACAAAAAAAAATTAAAAAAAAAAGAATTTACCGACCAAGAGATCTCCCAAGTCCTTGTTTACTTTTAATTTTAAACAAAAACAAAACCCTTAATTTTCACATAGATCACTCATGTCCAATGTAAGTGACTGGGAATAGCATTTAGTATACCATGGATCAATCACGTCTTCTCTCCTTTATTCCTTGGTGTTTCGAGGCAGGGTTTCACTGCACAGCCCAGTACTTGAACTCAGTCTGTAACCTAGGCTTGCTTTAAACTCTCCACCTTCTTTCCTCAGGCTCCCATGTACAGGACTAATATGTGTGTGTAGCACCATGCCCAAAACATTTGTCTTTAAAAGTAAATTTCATACCTTATAGATTTTGCCTTTTAATATTAAAATACATAAGAAAATAATTCTGTAACCTTGATTCATAATTAATTCTCAGAATCTACTCTGTCTGAAGTCAGAAGTGAACATAATTTAATATGCCATAGCTGTGTAATGAAAATGTATTCACACCTAATTTGAGATATCTACTTACAGAAAGCCACATCCTGGAAGATGTCAACAAGTGCATCATTGCCCTGAGAGACCACGATGCTGATAATTTAGACCGAGCTGCAGGTGCTATCCGAGGACGGGCCGCCAGAGTCGCTCACATTGTCACAGGTGAAATGGACAGCTATGAACCAGGCGCCTACACGGAAGGTGTAATGAGAAATGTCAACCTCCTTACAAGCACCGGTAAGTCTCTGCTCAGAAGGACAGCCACACAGTTCCTAACATCTGAATTCGCATGGCTCCTGAGCATCCTTTCATACATAGGGAAACACGGTCTCAGCCTGTGTCACACAGATTATCTCTAGACTATCTGGCCCATGCTTGCATCCTGTTGCTGCACGATTTGGCATTTATCCCGGTGAAGTAAATATACTCATGGGGGAAAAATAGTTCTTTTATAAACATACATATTAAATAAATTACCCAAAGGCTTAGATACTTATAAATGTTTATTAATGCCAGTGATCTCTAGAGATATAATTAGACCAGTGAGGGGTTAAGAATATAAGAGTCTCCAGGTTCCTTTTTAGCTGTATTGTGGTACCCCTAGGTTTCTGATCATATTACTTAAACATGGAAAGTGTGTCTAATGTGCTTAGGGGAATGATGACTGCCTTCACCTGCATTCATTTGTAAAACAGCATTCTATTCTTGCCCATACTCTTTTTTGATTGTTTAAAAATTACACAAGTGGAGTTTTGTTTTGATGGTGGTATACAAGTAACTATATTCTACAGCCAGACAGTAAATGCTGTAAATTATTCAGAAAAGAAATGACATTCCTCTTTTAAATTCCATTGTTAACAATTTTCCAAGATACCTCCTGACATGTTTGGATTTATATTCATTCAAAAACAAGGGAGGTGGTCTGGAGAGATGGCTTAGCAGTTAAGCGCTTGCCTGTGAAGCCTAAGGACCCTGGTTCGAGGCTCAGTTCCCCAGGTCCCACGTTAGCCAGATGCACAAGGGGGCGCACGCGTCTGGAGTTCGTTTGCAGAGGCTGGAAGCCCTGGCACGCCCATTCTCTCTCTCCCTCTATCTGTCTTTCTCTCTGTGTCTGTTGCTCTCAAATAAATAAATAAAAATTAAAAAAAAAACACACAAGGGAGGGTTCATCACTTCTTATAAATCACTATGGTATAAATCTTCCTGTAACAACCTTTAAACCTTTATGTATTTGCAAAATCAGCTGTTGTAGACTTGTTTTTTTTTTATCATTTCTTCTACACACTAGAATGAAGGTAGATAGATGATTCCTAAAGTATTTGAATTCCATGTTTAAGCCATCTATGCTCATGTGGTACAAGGCAGATTAACTTTGTAATATCTGTATACTGTTTAGTGAAATGGGAGGAAGGGGCAAGAATGGATTACTTTTAAAAATACTTATTTTGGGGACTGAGATGCTTTAGCCATTAAGGTGCTTGCCTGCAATGACCAATGACCCAAGTTTGATTCCCCAGTACCCACATAAAGCCAGATTCACAAAGTTGTGCATGCATCTGAAGTTCATTTTCAGCAACTGGAGGCACTGATTCATTTTCACTCTCTTTCTCTCACCAGCCCCCCTGTTTATTTTCAACATCTCATTGAAATATTTTAAGATAATGAAACACAAAAATGCACTAAGGAAAGATAATGATGTTGTATCTATAGCTCCTGATGTTAAACTAGTATTTCTAAACTCGCCCCTCAATGTTATTGTTGTTATAAAGCTGGCCATCTTTATATAGTCTGTAATCCCAGCCCTGCGGAAGCTGGGGCAAGGAGACTGCTGTAAGTTCCAGGTGAGTCTGGGCTGCAGGATGTGACCCTATGTCAAGACACATAAACAGAAACAGGGCCCATAGTCATGCTTTTTTGCTTACTATGGAAACATAGGCACATCCCTGGGAAGTTGATTGAGTCATGGTTATTCAGTATCTCTCTCTTATATCTGGTTTATATCTGGTATCTGTGTGCTTTTTCCTACCTTCTGTGAATATATATTCTCATTTTATCCAAGTGATTTTTTTTTTTTTTTTTGTGGGAATTCAGTAGGTAAAGTTTGCCAGGACTAATGAAGCTTGCTTCTATGTCTCAGTTGTATAACCATGTTAAGAAAGTCTCACTATGATCACAACATTGGTATGAGGTGCTACATTTAAGTCATGTTTGTACTCCACAAGAAAGAGTTTGTAACACACACACACACACACACACACACACACACACACACACAAGAAGTGGAAGTAAGCTTCTCAGTGTTCAAAACTGGTTGCCATCACTCTGTTAGCAGATAAAAAATGAAACAGGGCTGGAGAGATGGCTTAGTGGTTAAGCACTTGCCTGTGAAGCCTAAGGACCCTGATTCAAGGCTCAACTCCCTAGGACCCACGTTAGCCAGATGCACAAGGGGGCACACGCGTCTGCAGTTTGTTTGCAATGGCTGGAAGCCCTGGCATGCCCATTCTCTCTCTCTCTCTCTCACTCTTTCTCTCTCTCTCTCTCTGCCTCTTTCTGTCTCTCTCTGTCACTCTCAAATAAATAAATAAAAATAAAAAATCAAACAAAATTGCTTTAACATTTTATTATGTGGCTAATATCTTTGTTTAGTAATAATGATCTATCAGATATATGGTCAATATAGCTCATTATCATAGCAAAAGATAAAATGATCCCTTGCCTCGAACTTGATATATGCAATTTTAATTCAAATTTTCCATGTATGTAAGTTTTGTCCTATATCCCAAATATATATATATATATATATATATATATATATATATATATATATATGTATATATATGCTAAAATTGGGATGGAGAGTTGGTTCAATGATTAAAGGTCATTTGTTGCAAAGCCTGTCAGCCCAGATTTGACTCACCAGTACCCACATAAAGCTGGAATAAATAGGTGGCCCATGAATCTGGACTGTATTTGCAGTTGCTCCCTCTCACATGGTCAACTAAATAAGAACATTTAAAAATAAGTAAATTTTGGTCATTCTATACAAAAGACATCTTATTATTAAGTTAAAAAAAATCATGTAGTTTATAGCTTCCCAATTTTGTCACTTTAGGTTTTTTTTCAGATAATTTTTGGTGTATTCTTAAAGAAAACTTCCATGTATTTTAAAATAAGTTTAATTCAAACTTTTCTCCAAATAGCTTTTCTTGAAATTTATCAAAAACATGGCTCACTAAAGGGAATTCTGAGAAATATATTAAATGAGAAACCTAATTAGATCAGTTTGATATTAACCAATGCTGAAAACTGTGAGCATCTTTTCTCCCATAGAGGTATTGTCTGCATTGTCTGTGATCAACACTCCTGGCTCTCCTTTCCTCCACCTTTCGCTGTGGGAGAGACCCATGTGTTCCCTCCTGCTTCACGCCTTGGACTTATTATTTATAAATAATTATCAAATTACCTAATTGGAAATGCTATGTTTTGGATTATGACACCTTAATAGTTCACAGTTTCATAATGGAATAGTTGTTGATGTGGCCAGTTTTTATTTGTTCTTTTCTTTGTGTCCTTTTCTTTCATCTACTCCTCAGTTCTCAACCCAGCTTCCTGAAAATAACTTAATGAGAAGCTATTGTGAATTGTTTTTAATCCTGAGGCTTCCCAATCTTTGCAAAACTTGCTTAAAACTATTGGCCTCAGTGATGAAACCAAAGGCATACTTATCCGAATCACCGAGAGTGTTTTTGTAACCGGGCCCTGTTCACTTTAAACAAACATTCTGACCCATTGGTCCATTTTCAATATTTGATGCCATTCTAAGAGCTTTCTCTGCATTAGGAAACAAGATTGCCAGGTTGCAGTTCAGGGGTTTACATTGTCCCCAGCACTAACACTTAGATTTTAGTGAAGCGTGCTCAACATCTGGAGGCTGGCTTTTCAGTAACAGAGACATAATATTCAATCTCCCCTTCATGCAGCCTATCCTTCCCTAAGCTCCTCCTCCACCTGTCAAGGGTCCCTAGCCAGGATATGAAATATATTTGCGGGGTTACTTTTGTTGTTATTAAATAAGGAACTTTCTGAATTGCTGTGTGGAGGTTCACAAATTACACTCAACACTAACTTTAATTCTTGCATGTACGATTTCTGAGAGAGGCCTACAGCAGCCATTGAAGGCATGACAGATTTTTATGTGATTTATGGACCTCTCAGAGTTACTTTATAGTTTTGAAGAACAAAGCTCCTAACCAGAAGAAGCTTCAAAAAGAAATATGTTAATTCCCAGCTTTCATTTTTAAGGGGAAGCCCCATCATGCAGGGAAAAGATGGCAGGAAAAGATAGCCAGGCATCACATCTTCACATACAGCAGGTAGTAGCAGGAACCGCTAAGTGCTCAAAGGGGGGCTGGGCTACAACTCCCCAAGCCCACCGCAGTGACGCACTTCCGCTAGTGTTGCTCTCCAGGCTTCTGAAACTGTGCCGCCAAATAAAGATCAAGTATTCATGCAGTTATTTGGTTTCTCGAGGCAGGGTCTCACTCTAGCCCAGACTGACCTGCAATTCACTGTGTAGCCTCAAGGTGGCCTCTAACTCATGGCCATCCTCCTACCTCTGCCGCCGGAATGCTGGGATTAAAGGTGTGGGCCACCACACCCAGCTAAAATCAAGTATTTTTAAAATTTTTTTTATTTATTTGAGAGCGACAGACACACAGAGAAAGACAGATAGAGGGAGAGAGAGAGAATGGGCGTGCCAGGGCTTCCAGCCTCTGCAAACGAACTCCAGACGCGTGCGCCCCCTTGTGCATCTGGCTAACGTGGGACCTGGGGAACCGAGCCTCAAACCGGGGTCCTTAGGCTTCACAGGCAAGCGCTTAACCGCTAAGCCATCTCTCCAGCCCAGATCAAGTATTTAAACACATAACACTTTTTACATTCAAATTAAGACTCTATCAATTTCAGCTATCTGAAAACACCTGTTGTTGCAGATCTTCAAATACTGCTCACGTTTCTATTTGCCATGCCCATAGGTCAAAACAGAACAGACATGCAAGTGATCCTGACCAACATCCGGTCTTAGCAACTGGTATTAAACAGGAAATAAAAACTCATGCATCAAGTACCCAATGGTTCCAAATTACAAGAAGAAATCCTTGCTTCTTAGAATAGAGAAGAATCACAGTGTTAGATTTTCCCCTTCAAAGATAACTCGTAGACTTGATTAAAGTAATCATTAAGTTGGCTACATAGCTAGGCTTGATTAAAATATCCCTCTTTCCTCAGTTTATATCTCTACAGTACAACCTTAAGTAGCCTGGAGGTAGAAACAAATTGCCTCTTGTCTAGCAGTCTTGACCCTCTGTGGTCCAACTATGTTTGAAAATTAGTATTGTACTAGGTGGGAATGATAGATGGCATTTTCTCTGCCTAGCAGAGGGAGTCATCATAATTTTGACTGTGGATCTGGCCACAGCTCTCAGGTGGCCATCATCTGCACCATGCTCCTGTCTCCTCTGTTCTTGCACATCTTATATATATGCAATCTGTCTCACTCAGCATAGCTTCCTAAAAAAAAAAAAAAAAAAAATCAATAAAACTTCTTCTGTGTTGTGTGCTCCATGGCAGATCCTGTATGGTCTCAGTGGATATTTTGTCAATCTTGGGGACACCCAGGGCTGTTATTGCCTCTAGGTTTGCTCAGTCCTACCCCTCTTATTTTGAATATCTTCGCTTGTCAACACATTACATCAATATTTCAAGAAACTACTTATATCCTTGTATTACAGAAATCTTTCTCCACTTCTCCTGACAACAGCCATATCCTTCATTTCCACTTACTGTGGCTCTTAAGAGACAGGCGTCTTGGTGATCTTAATGTGGACAAGTGCGTGTTATATTGAACCACTCACAGACTGCTTCCACTTCAAAATAGAATGCAAGAGAAAAAGACGTCCCCATATTTTGGCTGAAGGGCCGGAGGCCAGTTGAGTAATTTCCCAGGACCCTTATAAACAGTTGGGTATTATATGGTAATGCAGGCCTGTAACCCCAGCCTCTTGTGATTGGAGAACTGCTGGGACTCACAAGAACAGCCTATATTCTCCTCTAACCGCCACACACCTGCATGTGTATCTACATGTATGCATACCTACAACACACACACACACACACACACACACACACACACACACACGCGCGCGCGCGCACACACACACACACACACGCACACACACACGGGGAGAGAGAGAGACCATACTATACTCATTCATAGGAAAAATAAATGTCTTGCATGGAGCCTGTATGTTTAAATTAATTTATTATTTTACTCATCAGTGTTTAAAATTTTGCTAATGCAAGGCTGGCCTTGAATTCAGAATTCTTCCATATTCTAAATGCTAGGAATGTAGCCGTGAGCCACTATGCCCAGCCCTCCTGGTCTTGCTAACTCTGTGCCTGCAGTGGGAATGTGTTTTATTCTCTACTGTCATCTCAAAATATGATCCTTCTTCAACACATTCTCAAATGCCATCACCTTTGTAAAGGCACATCTGATTCCCCTTCCACTAGAATTAATTGGCCCATTATCTGTCCACACAAGATGTTGTCCCCTTGTCATAACCAGCCACTTAGGCACAGATTTCTCTGACTCGGTAGACGTCACACTTTATTTTATTTTTGCCAGTAGACTCTCTACATGGCAGTACCTAGTCATTATTGATTACCAATCCTTTTCTAAGCTTTAAGATAAATATTTAGTATAAGATTATATTGTGAAGCACTTTAATATAGCTTAAACAAGAGAGTAAGGTGCCTTCTGAAAATGCAGGAGGACAGAAATTCAAAGCATTGGTCTTTGTCAAGGGCTGGGCAGAGTAAAGATTAAGGAAGTGATTCGTTGCTGCTCAGCATTAGATGTCATTCTCTTCTAGAAAACTCAAGGTCCAATTTTAAAAGGTCATTCAGGGAGCTTTTGAATAAGAGGTCATGACTTTTGTGTATTCAATTACTTGCAAGAGCCTTCATAGAAGTACATCTGTTGAAAGATTTCAGTTTCATTAATGCTTCCAAAGAAGCCTCGTCAGCGTCAGCAGCCAGGCTTTCGACTTCACAAGCCATCTCTGGCAAACTTCTGCCCCCTGAAGCCTTTGAAGATGCTGAGTGATGCTCTTCCCTCCTCTTGGCTTTAGACCAGACCTGACACCATGAAACATAGGTAGTCATAGAACATTAACAAGAAGCTTCTACCTGCGGCTTGCTGCGCTACCTGAAAGACCAAGTATCTCCCAGTGTTTATACAATGGAAGTAAGTGACAGCCCAGCTCTCTATGGGGGAAAGGATCTCTTGGCCTTGAAAGTCTTTTTTTCCCTTAAGAGTATGGAACCCTTCGTTAACATTGTAGTCTGAAGAAAGTATGGCTAAATATAATTACCAAGAATGTAACCCATCTTTTTTTTAATTCAAGGAGGGCTGCATTTCTATACTGTTTAAATCTAGCTAGAGAAATGATATCCTTCTTATCTTTCAGGTAAAGCAAATGGAAATATAAACATATTTAAATAAAGAAGATGCTATACTGAGCAAAATGCTTTTTTGTTCCTATATATACTTTGTGATATGAAAGATATTCTGACCTTTGAGATATGGCGTCTGGACTAATCTAAAATGTCATTATTGATCACAGCCTTTTTAAATGAAAATGTACATTCTGACACATTTGTAGAAATATTACCATTAGAAAAAAGAGAATAATAAAAAAATGCTCAAGAGTAGGATCCAGGGACTCACAAAAACATTGACTGAAACATTGTTTTCTCTGGAAAATGTGAAAAAAAAAAAAAAAAAACTTTTAGGAACGAATGATTAAAAATAGGGGAGAGAGGAGATGCGGAAAAGGAACTGGAGATGGGGACCAAGTATGTGTTCTTCTGCTGCATGAAGATGCTCTAGATGCCTTGTGTCTTGTTTTAGTACCACTGATGAATGTCTCTAGGCAGATGAGATTCTGTCTGGAAAGGGAAATGGGCCATGCCTTTTGTCTTGATCCCTCTTTCACAAGTATGTTTAGAAAAAAAACAAAAAACAGGCAAATTCATATTTATTTCATGAGCCTTGTATATGGTGAAGGTAAATGAAGATAATAAATTCTACTTAAAAGGATGAAACATGATGTGTTGGTTTTGGCTCATGGTTGTGAATCTCAGAAATGAATGATGTGTCAATCAAGCTGCAAGCACACATGTAGACTAGCGAACTCCACATGAAACAGGGAAGTCACTAGTGATGCCAATAGTAGGAGCCGAGTTCAAGGTAAAAGCCTTCCGCAGCAAGTCTGGCAGGTTCTGTCCCAGCTCAAGCTGACCATGTAATGCCCTGGTAATGCTGTGGCATTGGAACTCACAAATGGAGCGCTGTTTGCCACTGCAGGAGAGGACTGGCTGGTCATAATACATCTAGAATCAGGAAGAAAGTGAGTGCAGGAAGTGGGGCCAGGTTATAAAAATTCAGGGGGCAGGAGAAACAGATTAGTGATTAAGGGAATTGCCTACAAAGTCTAAGGACCAAAGTTCAATTCCCCAGTATCAACATAAGGCAGATCCACATAGTTGTGCTTATTTCCGGAGTTCATTTGCAGTAGATGGAGGCTCTAGTGTGCCTATTCTCTATCTATCTGTCTGTCTGTCTATCTATCTATCTATCTATCTATCTATCTATCTATCTATCAAGCTATCTATGCACACACATATAGGAGTGTGTGTGTATATATATATATATATATATATATATATATATATATATATATATGTATGTATATAAGTATATATATGTATATATCTGACTTTTTTCTTATCTCTGTCCCTGTCTCTCAAATAGATATATGAATAAATAAAATATTAAAACTTCAGCCCCTGCCCCTGGTGACATACTTCCTCCAGCAAGGCTTGAATATGTTTATTGTCCAAAGAATGGCTCAAGAAAGGAATATTTGTTTTGTTGCTTCTACTAAGTGATTTTGTTTCAGTTGTACAAGGATTCATAGAGAAAAATATCATTTTTTTTCAATACAGGTAGGTAAGAACTTTGAGTTAAGATTAGCATAAACTAATGTCTTCTAAAATTAGAGGCTGTTCAGGGCACCCAGACACTGGGGTACTCAGCAACCCTATCATATTCATTCCCAAAGCCCAAGTGGATCAGTATTTCAACCCCGTTCTAACTAACATACATCATTATGTCGCAGCACAGTTGGTAGGAAGCTCTGGGCTAGACAGGTCAATTGAGGACTCCAACAACTGAGACTCTTCCTGGGAGAAATATAATAACGTATTTGATCAGCTACACCATTGTGTATGCTTTCATGATGTTGACTATATCTAGTAGAAATCTTCCTTTACTCCCTCTTGAAAACCATATTTCAAAAAACTTATGGAATAACTCATTTCTGCTGTTATAAGTGTACTATATGGTTTATCCCTCGGCTGCAGAGACAACAAGTTTTACTTCTTAAAAATATTTTTGTGCATACTTTGAAAAGCCTGTTTACATATTTGTTGGTGTGAGCAGGGAAAACATTCTTATGTGCATCTATAAAGTTGAATTTGAGGTTCAAGGTCATGGAAGCTAGAAAATAGAGTATTTTCCTTAGATTTTCTTTCCTTGGGCACTAGAGTGAAAATTGTGTCCAATGTGTAAATGAGGTGGCAGTACTCTTGCTGGTAAATGATTGGTGCCAACAGCTGAATATAACTGTCAATGGCCTCAAACATTTCATCCCCGGTCTTTCCTCCTTCACAGGGCTTTTCATGTCAATATTCCTCGAATTCTACAGATATAACCTTGGGTGGGCAGAAGCGGTCAAAGCTAGAAAAATTATATTGTCAAATTTTCTGATAAGTTTAGCAAATTAAGGGTCTATGCCATATCTCCAAATATAGTAGATTGCATTTATGCTATGTGAGTTTATAAACATGAAACGAATTTTTAATTATGATTAAAAATGGATTTGTGGGCTAAAGTTTGCAAAATACAACATTATGTACAAGCTTTATATGTGACTATCTTATTCAATGAAATCAATACAGAATTTCTCATCTGTTAGTGAATTTGAGACTATTTATTGTTATTTCTTTTGGCAAGCAATATAACGTAGTGGCTAGTTTAAGATCTTCTGTAAAAGAAGGAAAGATTTTCTGAATGAAGAAAGGAGAGATGTTTTAAAAGGGCCATGTTGGGGAGAGAACAAGCATAGCTCATTGAGATGTCTAATTTATCAAGTCAGGAAGACTATAAATATCTCAAGAAAAACCAAAGCATTTTTAAATGTTTTATATTTATTTATTTGACAGAAAAATAGAGAAAGAGAATGAATGGGTGTGCCAGGGCCTACAGCCACCACAAATGAACTCCAGACATGTGCATGCCCTTGTGCATTTGGCTAATGTGGGTCCTGGGGAACTGAACCTGGATCCTTTGACATTGCAGGAAAACACCTTGACTACTAAGCCATCCCTCCAGCCCCTCCCCCCATTTTTTTTTAACTTACTTGAGAGCGACAGACACAGAGAGAAAGACAGATAAAGGGAGAGAGAGAATGGGCGCGCCAGGGCTTCCAGCCTCTGCAAACGAACTCCAGACGCGTGCGCCCCCTTGTGCATCTGGCTAACGTGGGACCTGGGGAACCGAGCCTCGAACCGGGGTCCTTAGGCTTCACAGGCAAGCGCTTAACCGCTAAGCCATCTCTCCAGCCCTCCCCCCATTTTTTGAGGTAAGGTCTCACTGTAGCCCAGGATGACCCTTTCTACCATATACCGTACTAGTTGCTGTTGACAGAACATTTTCACTGCACAAATCAAATTTTCTAGTTGATGATAATTTATACTTTCTTATTTCATCAATTACAAATGAAAGCATTTCTGGTTAACAATCCCTGGCAAGAGGTTTCTTCTCTTGAATTGTATTGGTAACCTGGTGTTATCTTGAAAAAGGCAATGTATTCTGATGATCAACAACCATTTAATTTTACTCTCTGCCAAAATCCATAGCAGTTAAACTTAAGTGAACAATTGATATTGTAAAATTCCTCTGCTTATATAGAGATTTTAAAGGTATCATTTATTATACATATTTCTGGCAGTATTTTTTTGAAGTGAAGATATTATGAAGTCTAGCATTTATTTCCAGTTTTTCTGACTTAGGAAAGGTGATGCACAGTTTTCTACCATCTGTTTCAAAGTTTTCTCATGGCTGAAGAGCAGGATTAAGAGTCCAGATATTAATTTTTGAAAAACAAATTATTTTGATGGAAGAAGCAAAACAGTTAAAATATTGTGCTTCTCTTGCCATCTTTCCCTACCAGATTTATTTATTCTTCCTTCTGCCAAACCTTTCTATTTATAAATATTTGTTAATGTTTCATTATTGATTGTTCTTATCATTATATTTATCTTGGTCTTCACAGTTAGAAATAAACAACACTGGGGTTTAGAGCTTAACAAATGTATCTCTACTACTCTAGTCAAGAATCCTTTTTAAATAACAGTATAGGAATGCAAAAAAAAAAAAAAATAACCTCACAAAGCAATGAAGGAGTGTAGAGTCTTCACAGAAATGTAACGAGTAATGAAAGTTCCAGATGGTAGAATGTGATTGAACATAAGCAGATACATGAAAAGCCAGCCGCCAACAGAACAGCTCTCCAAACATTTCCAACAGAGGGCTCCACAATAGAGGCATGTTTTCCATCTGGACTTCTAAACTTTATACTAGCAACTCTGGATTCTCTAAGGCAAGAGTTTCACAGTCTATGAGAAATTTTAAAATGATCTTAGAATCCGGTCATAGCTTGGATCTGGTTTGATTCTGTCCCCTCTGTGTGGTCCCTAATTTGGAGGTAGGCCTTGGAACCTGGGGCCTGGAGGGAGTAGCTGAAGGATTTTGGGAACTAACTTCCTCAGTAGGGATTGGAGGACCAGGGCTCTCTGGATTCTGGTTTGGGTAAGGTGCCCCCTCTCTCCTTCTGTTTTCCTACTGTGAATCATTTGCCATGAGGTCCTCACAATAGCCTCACCAATGCTGATGCATTGCCCTTGAGTCTCAGTACCGTGAGCTAAATGATCCTCTTCAACAAAAGTAATCTTAATGTTGTACTGAGGCACAGGGATATCACCTTCAGGGAAAGTCTGGAAGTCTGATACAGGTTGAGTATACCCATTCTAGAAATTTAAAATGCTCAAAAATCTAAAGCTTCATGAACACTAAAATGTTATCAAACATAGACAGTTTCAAAGCAGGCTCAAGTGATGCTTAAAGTCAAAAAACAGGAAGAGGAGATGGAAAGATTGTGAGAGCTACAACTTGTGGCATAGGAACATTGCCTCTTCCCCATAACTGATGGCTGTCCCCACCATGCACAATTCATAATCCACAATCCCAATGGGGATGACCTGCATCCCCAGTGAGGAGAGTCCCTTTGGAGGGGGTGCAGAGGTCAGGGAAAGGATGGTTGCAGTATGTGCTGTTTATATACTGAGTATGTCCATAACTAATAAAAAATGATCGAGTTTAAAAATCACTTTCCTACTTGTTTATATCACTTTTTAATTCAAAATTCAAAAATGATTTCCTTATGTGTATGTGATAACCTAAAGTCTGGAGTGAGGGGGGTCCAAAGTGATTAGGATATGAGGACAATTTAATTGATTATGTTTACTGTTTTAAATTGCTTTTTAACACCCAGAGACAGTTTCATTTCTAGGTAGAGTGATGGGTTAAATCTTGTTCAACTAGGTACCGAGCTTGGCTTCACTCTTAAGAACACATCAGAAGGAGCCTGCTGAGGTAGCTTCCCTGAACTTTACTAACGCCAGCATCTCTGGCTTTCATTTTGATGGTCATAATAAAAGATAAACTTCACTCTATGGAAGGGTTTTAATAAGTGTGTTTGCAAGGTGCACAGGCCTAACACTGACCTCATATCTTTCTCTCACTCTACATATTTCTACCTCAAAAATGTCTTATTTGAGTACATTCTGTACAATTGTGCAAACATTTTCCTTTATCTACCTTTGTGTAATTGTTGCTGTCTTTACTCATCACATTACCAAACAGCATGAAAATAACCCCTCCGTCCCCCCACACACACCCTGCAATCACACATGGTGAGGTAAATAACTTACATTATTTTTTGGTGTTATTGCTGCTTTTATGTATGTTTTCTTTTCTGAAGATCCTCAGTAAACTTTCATAATTAACCTAGGTTCATTTATTCAGGTTAATATGAAGACACATTTCACTAGATAATTTAGAAATAATACAGACTTATTGCTCAAATTTTTGGAGAGTCACAAGTCAGGAAAAGTTCCAAAAGTAAGTGATTTTTGAATGTTGAATACTACGTGAGACATCTCTATCATACCCACCAAGGCTCAAGGGGCACTGTGGAGGATGTGGCAGAAAGAATGTAGGAGCCAGGGGCAGGGGCCTGGGAAGAATGCTTTACAATGCTGTCTCTCAGATAACAAATTCATGACCTAACAGCAACTGTGTAATCTGAATACTAGTAGTCATGATGATCATCATTTCATCGTGGATGATGGGAAGAAAGGAGTGGGGAGATATAAAAAATTAGAAGAGGGACTAATTGGAAATAGAAAGGGTTCAAAGGAACTGGGATGGGAACAGGTTACAAAGGAAGGTATTATGCTCAAAACACATTATCAACATGGGTGAAAACTATCCATACTAAGTTAAAAAAAAATCTCTGGAGTGTATGGAGTCTAAATTCCACCCCGTGGTCACAGTCCTTAAAATGTTACTTTGTTCTAACATGGTAGAATAGACAGACCAGCCTCCTCCAGCTCTTTTGTTCAGGTACTTAATCTCATTAAGGAGAGTGATAGCCTTTCTTTAAATGTCTTAAGGTACCACATCTTAATGCCATCACATTGATGATTAGATTTGAAATGGGAAATTGGGTGTCTATGGGGCAAGGCACAGACATTCAGACACTGAGCAGACATCATGAGACCCATGTTTGACTCTCCAAATCCCAGGTAAGCCAGATGAACAAAGGTAAGGCAAGCACAAGTTTGCACATGTCTACTAGGTGGCACAAGTGTCTGGAGTTTGATTTCAGTGGTTGAGGCCCTGGTGCACCAATTCCCTCTCTTTCTCTGTCTCTCTCACTCATTCTCTCTCTTTCTAAAGTAATAAAAAAAAAATGTTACTACACTTTTAAACTGCTGAAATCTTATGCACAAAACTTTCATTTCTTTAAAATAAAGGACATATGTCAACAGAGTGACGAATATCTTACGTTAGCACTTCTCATCCTTTTATCGTAACTCTCCTGCAGCCATGTGATCTGCTCACCAAAGACGCACAACTGTCACCCATCTAGTAAATTCATGTTCTATTATCTATGGTTACATAGCTAATTTCCCTGGAATTTAGCCATTTGCTTGCTCATATTTGTTTTTCCATAATTTTTGAGGGTCAGGAGTCTGATCTGGAAACCCTAGATTGTTGTGACTGAGGGTCTGTCATGGGATCTCATTTCAGGGATGCCACTGGACAAGGCTGCAGTCAGCCATGCCCTGCCTGGACTGGGTAGATAGATCTGTTTCTAAACTCATAGTCCTGAGTTTTTGGTGGGCAGTCTCAGCACCCTTTTCCCTGCACCTCCAGTTGCTGCCTCTCTCATCCAGCCTTGCTTCCTCAAGGTGAGAGATTCAATTTGAAAGAGAAAGGGGAAAAAAAAAAATCAGTCTCCAGTATAGAAGCCACAATCCTTTTATAGTGTCACATGTGAATTGTATTGCCATTGGGTTTGATATTCCATTTATTAGAACTGAATTGATAAGTTCAAGGTGTTCTAGGTATTTAATGGAAAGGCATGATATGGGTCCCATATATCATGATCCAAGCATCATTGTCTTGTATTACGGAGCAGGCTGTGCACAATTTCTAAATAGTTTATGTTCATTGTGACCCAATGTCATAAAAGGAGGAATGACCCACTTTTGAGTGAATAGATCACTAATATTGCCAGAATAATCAAGGATTTGGTAGACAATAGACACATATTAAGTGAACAGATGAATAAGACAATGCTCATCTCACCACTGATCCTTAATAAACATAAATGGTTGATAGTGTGTACAATATCACACAAGAAGGAAAGCTGTCTACCAGTTCTCTCTATGGACAACTCAAAATGGATGGCTTTATACCCTGACAGACATGGAGCATCAATTCACAGAAACTGATCACCATATCATGTTTTGAGCCATAGTCCTGTAGAGAAAACATTATATAAGGAATACCAATGAGTAAAATTCTAGTATTAGTTTTCTGTTAAATAATTGTGAAGGCTCACTTAACTTATACAGGCCGTATGTGCTGCGGGACTGAATGGTCAGTGAGATAGAAGTTCTCTAGTGTTTCTCCTCCCATCATCTCACATTTCTCCCCTTATCAACCAAAAGTTATCTGCCTACCTCCCACACAAATGCATAAGTGGATTTTCTATGTACCTGTCTTCAAAATCTCAGATTCCTTCATGTACTCAATATCTAAAGGGGAATATTTTTCCAAAATATAAAAAGAATAACTTGTTGTGGCTTTGTGCATTTAAAGGTTGCTATGAATTCCATTGTTCCTTTTGAAGAACTGGGTCTCTTTGCATTTGAAATGAGTTTTTGCTGTTGTTGTCAGTCATAAAGCATTTTGTGAAAACTAAAAATAAATTTTTTAAACTTAATAAGAATAAATCAGATTTGTCAAAAGAATGAAAAGAATACAAATTAAGCAATTCAGTCTTTTTGTGTTTTAGTAAGGAAGTGACATTGGTAGAAAATATAAGGAAAAGGTGGGTAGAACCTAGGGTCGAGGTATGTCTACAATATGACTTCAAGCTGTTTCCATAACAACTGTAAGCCTTGGTTTTCTCATCTATAATGCAATGGTGAGAAAATTTATCTCTCAGTATTTGTGATGATTGTTATTGAAGCTTGTGGTAGATTGCCTTGACATGTCTTCTCTATAATCTTGTCTAACTAAGAACTAGCAAGATTAAATTAAATTGATGGATGAATGAATTTTCTGCTGGTATTAAGGGTAGAGACAAGGACTATGCATGCACATGCAAAGCAATGACTCTACCACAGAGATAGACCTCCAGACCTAGGTACTTAAATTTATTGTTCTAAGATTATTTTATCAATTTTCTTTGAGCCCTCTGAAGTTAATCATTCCTAAACAGGACATTGTGCACTTGCCAGCATTAAAAGTTCCTATCTGTCATTGCCCATATATTTATTATCCTAGGGAAATACGTCTGACTTGTTTTCCTTTATCCAGTTTCTGGTTGGGGCAGTGCTCATGCATCCATTCAGCTTAGTACAGGTTGATGAAGGTAGTTCTTACTTGTGATTTAATTCTGTCCATGGTGAATATGGGTTATAGTAACCAGGACTAAGTTACTGGACCATAAAACAAGAAATAAGAATCATTTCTAGATTCTAAAGCACTTTTGGAGATAAAGCTTTATCAGAAAGAGACCATGAATTGTAGGGTTTATTTTGGCTTTCTGTGATCTATACCTTCAGTGGGCTGTATATTAGTATCCCTCTACTTCTGTTGGAAGATCTAACTTCCAAGTATCCTTCAGCTATATGTCACATTCAACCATAAAAATGACAACAAAGAATCTAAACATTATTTCCATTAAAGGGTAATAATTATACCACATTACCATGTAGATGCAATTAAAATTAGGCCAAACATAATTTAATCCTGTTTTGGCTGAGAAGATACTTAACTTCCCATTATACATTCCATTATACTCAGAGTAGTCCCTCTTAAAGCTGGGTAGAAAGGTGCATATATTTCCTAGATAGTCCAACAAATTTATGATATCAGTGATATACACAAGAAGAGAGGGCTTGTGGCAATATTTCTAGTGAAGATGAAGAAACTCCCCAACTTTCCCACTGATGCCAAGCAGAACTTTGGACATAACATAGGAAGTCTTCTGGTGTTTTGCCAATTCCTTGCCAGCAGACAGGAGAAGAAATCAGGACTTTGAGCATGACACCCTGCTATGGGGTGTTTCCTATGTCATCTTTCCCCCCATATTGTCTGACTTAGGCTGGAGGACATCCTGAATGCGAGCATTGTACAGAAAACAAAGAGAGAAAGCTCTGAGACAAATCTCCATTATTGGGCCAGAGGGAAAAGACATGGGAATGATCTCCTTTAATACCTGAGCCCTGTAAGCAAGGAGGGCAGAGCTTGGTCAGCATGGTCAGCACTACTCTAGCTGCAGAAACAGAAGGAGGAAATGCAAACTACTACTACCAAGAATGAGCAGGGATGTCACCTAGGACCACAGGCACAAAAAGACATTAGGGATATAATTCGATGATGAAGCAGTTTCCTAGCAGCCAAAAAGCCCTGGGTGTGAACTACAATACTGGGAAAGAAATAAAGGATAATAATACGATTCTACACAAACTCTAATTACATAATTTTAAAGTATTTATTTATTTGATAGAGAAAGAGGGAGAGAGAGAGAGAGAGAGAGAGAGAGAGAGAGAGAGAGAGAGAGAGAGAGAGAGAGAATGTGTGTGCCAGGGCCTCCAGCCACTGCAAACGAACTCCAGACATGTACATCCCCTTTTGCATCTGGCTAACGTGGATTCCGGGGACTCAAACCTGGGTACTTTGGCTTTGCAGGCAAATGTGTTAACCACAAAGCCACCCCTGTAGCCCTAGTCACACAAATTTGATGAGCTAGAGGAAACAAATTAACTCATTGAGATACACAAATATTAAGATGTCATCCATTGGATAACAGTAAGTATTGGAGGATGATGTGGAGAAATTCCAACTCATACACTGCAGTTAGAAAGTAAATAAATCCTGATGCTTTTGAGAGCAGTATAACAGTTCTTGAATAATTACATATAAGGATTAACCTATGATTCAGCTATCTCACTTCTACATACATACATACATTGGAGAGACGAAAACATATGGCACACAAGTTGTACATGAAAGCTCTGAGCATCATTAATCATAAAAATTCAGGGATAGCCAAACCAACAGCAAGTGGTAAACGATAGATAAAATGTCCATCAGTCCAACTACAAGGGGATACTACTTGACAATAAAAAGAAATGAAGTTATCCAGACAAGGTGGACCTTGAAATCATGATGGTACCTAGGTCTGAAGAGTTTATGATTATTGTTTTGCTTGGGGGAACTGTGGGGATTTGGAGGTGATAACTGAGGGATGCAGAGTTACTTTGGGAGTGTATTGCAATGTCCCCAAATTGTGGTAATAGTGTGAGGTTCCTTAGATATACAAAAGCACCCTGTATTTCACATTTTAGATTCACGAATTTCATGCTATGTGAATGATATCTTAATAAAAATGTTGAAAATGTCATTAAAAATATAGAGGCCTATGGAAAACCCCAAATCTGTTGAAGAACTTGAATTTGTAATAAAATTCCAGGTGTGTATGTTTTCTTTGGTGAATCCAATGAAACAGTAAATATTTAAGTAGCAAATAACCTTTATTATATTTCCAGAATACTAGAAAGATAAAGAACCTCTCAACAATAGCCCAATGATCAAACCAATCAAAAGCATCATAATAAAAGAAACATAAGCATCAATATTTCTCATAAAGCTGTATGCAGAGATACACAAGGCATTAGCTATTTTAATTTTGTAATATAATTTCAATACCACATGCTTTTTGTCTTATAAGTGTAAGGGAAGCTCAATATTTGAAAATAAATTATTATAATTTACCATATTAACAAATTCAAACAAAGTCCAAAAATTAGTCTTAATAAAAATTCTTAACTGTCCATAATGGCACGTGCCTTTAATCCCATCATTCGGGAGGCAGAAATAGGGGTTTTTCTGTGAGACTACATATTGTATTCCAGATCTGCCTGGGCTAGAGTGAGACGCTACCTCGGGGTGGGGGTGGGGGGTTCTCGATAGATTGGAAATAGAATAGCTCTCTCCTGATTAAATAAAGGGCATTAGTAAAAGAAAAAAAAAGTGAATTTCCATTAAAAAAAAAAAAACAGCTAACATCCTAATGAATAGTAAAAGAATGAATACTTTCTTCTTAATTCGGGAGTGAGGAACAAGATAGGCATGGGTGCTTCATTATGTCTTTTCAAAGCAATATTCCAAGCCCTATACAGTGTAGTGAAGTAAAGAGAAAGAATCCAAAGGCTTACGAGCACAAGTAGGATTTTTGTTTGCAGATGGCATGACTGACTGTAAATCCCAAAGATGAGTTACAGTTCCCTGTACTGGCACAGAATAACCCAAATGATAAACGAATTCCAATTCCTATAGCTCCAAGAAGTATTTTCAAAGTTACATCTATAAGGTCCAAGCTACAAAATGCTGGTCAAAACCAAAGGAAGAGCACAGAGAATGGTATGAGATGAGATATAGCCCGTTCAGTTATCAGAACACTCAATACGG
Organism: Jaculus jaculus; assembly: GCF_020740685.1. Classification (NCBI taxonomy): domain Eukaryota; kingdom Metazoa; phylum Chordata; class Mammalia; order Rodentia; family Dipodidae; genus Jaculus; species Jaculus jaculus. The sequence continues at coordinate 8,774,605 of NC_059119.1, read as the reverse complement.
TTAACATGTGAATTATTCCCCACTTGAACTAGACATTTACTACTATCTCAGTCAAATTTCTAGCACCTTTTTTTCCCTAGCTCTGGTGAAGCAGATTCTAAATTTTGAATGGCAATTGGGAATCAGACCAATCAAAATGATTTGCAAAACAAGAAATTGGCAAGATCGACTGAAATTTGAGACAATGTGAAACTGTAGAAAATTAAGAAAGATATCGTCAAAAAATTAAGCACATATATCAATAAGATGACTTAAAAATCCAGCAATTCTTCATAAAACACAATGATATTCAATGAAGAAAGGGTTTCTTTTTCAATAGATTATATTGAACTAATTAGACTTCCAAATGCAAAACAGAAACAAAAATATGAAGTCAAAATTACATCTTATGGGCTGGAGAGATGGCTTAGCGGTTAAGCACTTGCCTGTGAAGCCTAAGGACCCCGGTTCGAGGCTCGGTTCCCCAGGTCCCACGTTAGCCAGATGCACAAGGGGGCGCACGCGTCTGGAGTTCGTTTGCAGAGGCTGGAAGCCCTGGCGCGTCCATTCTCTCTCTCTCCCTCTATCTGTCTTTCTCTCTGTGTCTGTTGCTCTCAAATAAATAAATAAAAGTTTAAAAAAAATTACATGTTATGCCTTTGGTATATAATAAATGACTTAAGGCAGATAATAGCCATAAGGTTACATATAAAACTATAAAACTCTCGTGACATTTATAAAGCATCATTGGATAGAATACAAAATCATGATTTAGAAAAAAAGTACAATTTTGTTTCCACAAGAAGTTATAAAAACAATTGAGAATATTTTAAGATAATTAAAAGACAAGTTGGAGACTGATAGGGAATAATTTCATATCCTATCTGACTTATCACCAACATGTTGCATCTATAATTTGTTACCAAGTCTCAAAACAAAAATAAGCTATCCTTCTCTGTCCAATCTGTGTTAGATGTCACTAACACACTGTTGTTAAGTTTAAAGAGACAAATCGTTCTAGGAGAATTTGTAATGTAACAGGGATACACTAGAAGTACAAGTTGTCTTTTTCATCTCATTTGATACTAAAAACAGGCCTTTAAACATAATATTACTTTCATCTTAAAGAGAAAAAATCTGATACTTGGATTAAATATTTTTTCCCAGTGTGGCTCAGTTTAGTGGTCGATTCATGAAGTTGTAGCTTCCCTCTGTAACATTATGCTCCCAAAATTGACAGAAACAGAATATCCTATAATGAGAATTTCTCTCACACAACAATAAACCCACAATTAGCTACTGTATTCACATTTAAATTGTTAGTATTACTCTAACAAATGTAATCGTACTCTCATATGTGTTGATTAAAATCTCCAAGTTGGAAGCAAGCCTTTGCAGTGTGTATTCTCGAAAGGTTGACTATTTGGTTATTCTTCCAAAAATAATATTTTTAAAATGTTGATTGTTGGGCTGGAGAGATGGCTTAGCGGTTAAGGACCCTGGTTCGAGGCTCGGTTCCCCAGGTCCCACGTTAGCCAGATGCACAAGGGGGCGCACGCGTCTGGAGTTCGTTTGCAGTGATTGGCAGCCCTGGTGCGCCCATTCTCTCTCTCTCCCTCTATCTGTCTTTCTCTCTGTGTCTGTCACTCTCAAATAAATAAATAAAAAATGAACAAAAATATTTAAAAAAATGTTGATTGTAGGCTATCTTTCTGCAAATTCCAGGTTGAGAATTATGGCCATAGATTATGCAGCCTTTTACACAGTAGGACTAATATAGCCTGAGATCTGCTTTATGTCTTCATGATTTTCAGTCAACAAATACTCATGTGTGTCAGGTTCTGAGCTGGGCACTGAGAACCCTACCTGCAGAAAGAACTGTGTGTTCTTACAAAGATCACAGTCAGTTTGGAGAGTTGACAGCCCAGGGTGACTGTGAAGTGTTAGGGGTATCCAAGTTAAAAGGTAAAGTTCAATAATGATTTTTCAGAATACTTGAACAACTTGCCCAAATCCAAACCAGCTAAGGGATATTACCAAAGTGACGAATTCAGGGAAAGGAGAAAGGCTTTTGCATGACCCACTTTCTCTGACCCATAGGCTCTCATCTCTTGTTACCACTACCCCTAGATAATTACAAGTATTTAAAATTCAGATGGCTTGTTCTAAATTCACCTTCAAGAAGTTGTTTTGATGGGGTGGCTCTCTCCTTAGGATATGCCTCAAAAAGGCCCCGACTGAAACTAAGGAAAATTGGCAAAACAAGCAAAGGTGCTGTTTTCCTGATGAAACAGATACCAGCACAGGGGGAAGGAGACCAGCACTGAGAAAAATCAACTCCTACCAAATCAGAGAGCCAGAGCTTCAGAGGCCCCCAACACCAAATCACTGAAGCAGACCAAAAATGAACCCAACATGGCTCAGGGAAATTTTGCAGAAGAGGGGGTGGAAAGAATGTCAGAGCCACATGTTGGGTCATGATATGCAGAGACATGTATCATACCAATAACTGTGAGCTAACTCCACAATGCACGACCCATTTACATCAACAAGGAGGGGCCATTGGGGAGGGGGTAGGTCAAGGATGAGCCTGATAATGGTACCAAACTGCCTGTATTTGCTGAATAGAAAACTAATAAACAACATTAAAAAAAAGAAAGAAGTTTTGATTCAGATTTTCAGCCTATCTTGGACACATCTTTCAATCTCAAGGTAGTTCTGAGCTGGGCTCATTCTGAGACTCAGGAAGCAGGGCTTGATACATTAGTGTTTCAGGAGTGAGCTCGCATTTCCTTTTAGACACTCTCTACCAAGGGAATCATTTTATTTTTATTTAATGTTCACAAAAAATATTACTAATGCCATAGACATTCCCATATGATTATTTCTCCACACTACTCACATGTAGTCCTTTTATTTATTATTCCTTTTTAACTCTTTTCCCAATTGTATAGCAAAACAAAACAAAAGAAAAAAAAAACTCTTCAAATATTCTTTTAAAACCAATTTTCATCTCCTGAGATTCACCTCAGTGATCCTTTTTCCCTGTTGGAAAACTTCTCTGGGCTGATTCATCTGCGGCTCCTCCTCTCTGTCTTTGCTTTTTCTACATCAGCCCCTAAATTCTACAGGGAACTACGCAAATAGTTTCTCGTCTCTGACTCAGTTGCTGCCCTAGAAGAATGGCTGCAGTTACTGACCCTTTGTCTGTTCTGATTTACGTGCATAACTTTACTTTCATGTGTTTTTCTCCCACTATTTCCAGAAAAATGCATCACAGTAGTTCATTTTCTCGAGTCCCCCACCCCCCACTCCTGCCCACAGAGCAAAACTACAGTTGATTTCCTAGGTATCAGAAATACAAAAACCAGACAATAATATTTTATTTTTCTGCATAGTAACAGATGTGTGCCTCAACATAATCGACTGTGTATCCAAGATGCAAAGAAACACTTGCACATAGAGTCTTTAAAAATACACATTTGAACTGAATTTGCAACTCTGCTTATCTTTTTTGGAGCCCTGTATTCCTAACTGATTTTATAATGGCAGTGAATCTGACACCACCACCAACAACAACAAGAACAACAGCAACAGAGGAAGGACTGAACACATGTATCGTGAGCCCTATACTACTCTGTCTTCATTCAAACATTTAAAAATTTGCATTTTGGGCTGGAGAGATGGCTTAGCAGTTAACCGCTTGCCTGTGAAGCCTAAGGACCCCGGTTGGAGGCTCGGTTCCCCAGGTCCCACGTTAGCCAGATGCACAAGGGGGTGAATGCGTCTGGAGTTTGTTTGCAGAGGCTGGAAGCCCTGGCGTGCCCATTCTCTCTCTCTCTCTCTATCTGTCTTTCTCTGTGTGTCTGTTGCTCTCATATAAATAAATAAATAAATAAATAATTTTTTTAAAAATTTGCATTTTGGGGAATAGGGAGATGGTTTAGTGGTAAAAGGCACTTGTTTGTAAAGCCTCATGGTTTGATTCCCCAGTACCCACATAAAGCCAGATTCACAAATTGGCACATGTATCTGGAGTTCATTTCAGAGGCAAGAGAACCAGGTATGCCTATATTCTCTCTCCCTCTCTGTCCCTATCTTTCTTCTAGTAAATCAAAATCATACACACACACACACACACACACACACACACACACACACATGATTTTTTTCAAGGTAGGGTCTCACTTTAGCTCAGGCTGACCTGGAATTCTCTACGTAGTCTCAGGGTAGCCTTGAACTCATGGTGATCTTCCTACCTCTGCCTCCCTAGTGCTGGAGTTAAAGGTGTGTGCCACCATGCTAAAAATTACTTTTAAAATATGGATTTTGATGAATTCTATAAGTGGATTTGGAAAATCTTCAGAGTATTTATTTGTAGGATACAAAGTAGAGAAAATTAGATAGTACCTTAAAAATATTTTGATTTATTGATGTTCAAGGAGCAAGAGGTGAAATGAGAAAGTGTCAGGGCCTGGTGCCACAGCTAATGAACTCCAGACGCATGTGCCACTTTGTGCAACCGGCTTTCCCTGGGAACTGGGGAATCAAATCCAGGCAGTCAGGCTTTGCAAGCAAGTGCCTTAATCACTGAGTCATCTCTCCAGCCCAAATAATACATTTTTAAACATACAATTAATTGTTTTTAGGACAGTGTATATCTATAATGAAATATCACGGACTTGATTGTGCTCACTTTGGCAGCACATATACTTAAAAAAAAAAAAGAAATTGAGAAAGATTATGTAATGATGATAAAATAAGTACCTATTTTCCTTTGAGTCAACATACAAAGTAAAACATTTTTGGATTTTGGAAGCTTTTTCAACCTTCTTTTCTTCTCTTTTTTTACAAAAGTAAAATATTATTTTTATTTTGAATTACAGAGGTACAGAGAATCTATGGAGTCAAGCTAGATATATGGATGCATCATGTGTTGGTATCATCTTTTTCCCTCCTCCCTGCCCCATTCTACAGGGGTCCTCCTCAGTGGGGTTGCTGATATTCCCCATGGGCTTTGGATTATGCATTGTGAGAGCAGCAGTAAGTTATTGGGGGAGGCATTGCCTCTGGGCATGATATCTCAACTTGTGGCTCTTAAAATCTTTCTGCCCCTCCTTTTCAAAATTGCTTGAGCCGTAGTGGGTGGGTTTTAAGTCTACTTAAGTGATGGGCTCAGGGGCATCTGAATTTCTGCTTTGGTAGGTGTTGAGTACCCTCAGAGTCTGTCTCCTTTACTCTGGTACTAATTGTCAGGCTTACTCTTGCTTGTCTCCCAGTTCCTCAGTGATTTCACCTGGTGCCTGGCTGAAATGTGAGGGGTGGTTTATCTCCTCAGGTCTTGTTACCTTCTGAAAAAGAAAAACAGATTCCCCCAACAGAGAGCGAAGATAGTACAGGTTAAATTGGATAATGATATGAGCGGGACCTTGACACTGGAGAGCATAATCTTTTTCTCCATAGGATTCAGACCTTGCTCTCAATTCCAGATATGGGTTCCTTTACACTAAGCAGATCTCTTGCCCAATCACCAAGCCACAGGTTAGCCACCAAGGCTGGGTGCCACCATTGTTCCATCTTCTCTTTTTTCTTCATCATTCCCTTACTTCCTAAGACAAGTTCTCACAGAATTTTGTTGTTCTTGTTTACGTCTTTGCATATAACCTTTCAAAATGTTTTTTTGGTTGTATGCATTCTTTTTAATCTTTCTCTCTCTCCCTCCCTCTCTCTCTCTCTCTCTCTCTCTCTCTCTCTCTCTCTCTCTCTCTCTCTCTCTCTCTGTGTGTGTGTGTGTGTGTGTGTGTGTGTGTGTGTGTGTGTGTGTGTAGGCTGGAAGTTAACCTTGGGAGTGATTCTCAGGAATTCTACTCACTTCTGTATTTTATTACATCCTACTGTTTTTATTTTATTATTTTGTATTATACTTTATTTTGAAACAGGTTCTCATGTAGACCAGGTTGGCCTTGAAATCACTGTGTAGCCAAAGGTGGCTTTGCATTCCTGATCCTCCTGTTTCTACCTTCTGAATGCTGTAATGAAAGGTGTGTACCATAATGCCCAGTTTATGCAGTACTAGGAACTGAATCCTGGGTTTTATGTATGCTAGCTAGGCACACTACCAACTGAACTATGTCCCTGGTCTTAGGCATCTCTTTTTGAGGCAGGGTAACTCATTGTCCTGGAGCCTATCAATCAGACTAGACTAACTGGCCAGCAATTCCTAGGGATTCACCTGTCTCCTCCTCAAAACAGATTCAGGTGTTTCCCAACACAGCAATTCCTAGGGATTCACCTGTCTCCTCCTCCTCAAAACAGATTCAGGTGTTTCCCAACACAGCTGACATTTTCTATAAGCTCTGAAGATCAAACTCAACTCCTGATGCTTGTGAGGCAAGCAAACACTTCACTGAATGATACATCTCTGCACTGCAAGTTTTTAAGGTATTTGAGATGGACTACTACTGTGTCTATGTGACATGCTTCTCTCTTGAGAGTTCACCCTTTATGAGTGCAGATGGAAACAATGAAATATTGAGAAGCAAAAGCATCTTTGTCCATTAGGAGAATTTCATGGCAGAATTTTTTATTTCTTTCTTTTTTTTTTCAAGGTAGGGTATCACTGTAGTCCAGGCTGACCTGGAATTCACTATGCAGCCTCAGGGCAGCCTCGAACTCTCAGTGATCCTCCTACCTCTGTCTCCTGAGTCCTGGGATTAAAGGTGTGCACCACCATGCACGGCTTGGGGTGATGTTTTTGTTTTAATTTTTATTATTATTTTTTCCCTTATTTTTTTAAATTAGTTTTCTATTCAGCAAATACAGGCAGTTTGGTACCATTATTAGGCTCATCTGTGGCCTACCACCTTCCCATTGGCCCTTCCTTGTTGATGTATATGATCACCACTGTTTCTTCTATAGGTTGTCTCCCCAGAGAGGAGGCTTCCTCCTATAAATCACCATCTGAAACAGGATGCCAGGGAGAAAATTGGCCCCTAAAATCCTGAAAGGTTATCTCTTGAATAAAAAGGAAACTGTGGGCACCTAAGCCTTTGTTCTGGTCCACTTCAAACTATTTCCTACAAAGTATGGTGGACTGTTCCATACATTTCATGATTTCTTGTCTTCTGAAATTCTCTCCTAGCACAAAACTCTTCACCCCATTAGTACTTTTGCTTTCCAGTTTGTTTTATTCATCTTCTAGAAATACTTCATGATACCTATAAAATTATATTATATTCAGTATATAGATAGATAGATAGATAGATAGATAGATAGATAGATAGATAGATAGGTAGATACATACATACATACATATATATTCACATCATAACAACTAAATTAGGGATTCAATTTGACTGAAGTATCCTTTTTAAGAAAATATTTGCACATGTGAATGTGTGTGCATGGGCACTCTTTATTTATTTGAGAGAAGGTATAAGGAAGAGAGGGAGAGAGAGAGAGAGAGAGAGAGAGAGAGAGAGAGAGAAAGAATGGGTGTGCCAAGGCTTTCAGCCACTGCAAACGAACTCTAGATGCATGAGCTACCTTGTGTATCTGGCTTATGTGAGTACTGGGGAATTGAACTGAGGTCCTTTTGCTTTGCAGGCAAGTACCTTAACCACTAAACCATCTCTCCAGCTCTCATACTAATTTCTTGAAAAGTAGTTGGTATTTAACAATGACTTAGAAATGAGAATCTCTGCATTGCAGTCCCACTGCCCCTTCATTATTCTACCTTGCATGACCTGCAGTGATTTTTATTTAATTTTTTTTATTTCTTTATCTATTTGCAAGGAGAGAGACAGAGAAAAAGAGAAAGAAAGAAAGAAAGAAAGAAAGAAAGAAAGAAAGAAAGAAAGAAAGAAAGAAAGAAAAAGAAAGAAGGAAGGAAGGAAGGAAGGAAGGAAGGAAGGAAGGAAGGAAGGAAGGAAGGAAGGAAAGGGTGTGCCAGAGCCTCCAGCTGCTGCAAAGAGCTCCAGGTTGCACATACCCTTTGTGCAGCTGGCTTTACTTCAGTCCTGGGGAGTCAAACTCTGGTCATTGGGTCTTACAGGCACATGCCATAACTGCTGAGCCATGTCTCAAGCTCTGACCTGCAGGGTTTATTTATTTATTTTTATCAGTCACAGACAACTCTTCTGAAAACAATAAGAAAATTTAAACCAAGCTTGGGTTTCAATAACATCGGATGCACTTAATGAGATAGCAGAGCCTCAAGCTCATGGCAAATTCTCCATTAACAAAGCTGATATTTGAGTGGTCATGATTGCAGTTTTCTTAGGGAAGTAAACTTCCAGAAGCATGATTGAATTCTGCCATATGTGGGAAGTACAGTTGAGAAGTTAGTTCATTTATTTTTTTGTTTTTATTGTATGAGTTTCAAAGAAAATAGTGATGTTTACAAAGAATTTGGTATCACATATTAATGTACATTTGCTTCGAAAATCACTAAAAAGTGCCTCTTTATCATTGAGTGATCAGATGTTAGATATTTAAAGATTATTAGGTGTTCAATGAAGCTCCTATATCTTCCCCACAGGATATGAGTTAAACCTTCTGTGAATACACAAAATTTTGTTTTCTTTTATAGTACACTAAGCAAATCCTCAATATAGGAGATTTGTAAACTTTGGAAGCATCAAATACCACACTTCTCCAATCATGTTCAAGATATAAATAACCACTCCTGACATATCTCTTGAGGTAGCACTGCCCTGCACATGTTTTGGCCTGGGCAGAGAATAAAATAAGGATTTTTGCAATTGTCCTCTCATCAGTCTCTTTGGACATTTTATTTCAGTGTGTACTTACTGATGCCTTAGCCTGTTTCAATAAGCCACAAGAATGCCTGCCTTTATTCTTATTTTATGTGGGGCTACTTTTAAAGTTATTTTCCACTCACTGACCCAAGAGGGAGGAAGTGTATCTCCTGTGTTTGGCTAGATAAGTTTATATTACATTTCTATTTTTTGACAAACAAGGAAACTCTTATTAAGTTAAAATTCCTTTTTTTTTTTTTTTTTTGAAAATATAACCATTGGCCTGTATTACCAAGTTACTTGGTCACTTGGCTTCAATAATTTAAAATCAGGGCTGGAGAGATGGCTTAGCAGTTAAGCGCTTGCCTGTGAAGCCTAAGGACCCCAGTTCGAGGCTCGGTTCCCCAGGTCCCACGTTAGCCAGATGCACAAGGGGGCGCACGCATCTGGAGTTCGTTTGCAGAGGCTGGAAGCCCTGGCGCGCCCATTCCCTCTCTCTCCCTCTATCTGTCTTTCTCTCTGTGTCTGTCGCTGTCAAATAAATAAATAAAAAATTAAAAAAAAATTTAAAATCAATATTCTATTGCCTGTATGCAAGTACAAAGCAAAATGTTTTACAAATTAAATACCTAAAATTTTGACAAAAATATTAAAATTTGATGAAAACAACTATAAAAATATGTAAACTCTCTCTTCCAAAAGGAAGCAATCTTCCCAGAACTATTTTACAATATTAATAATATTCATTTTTAGAACAGGTAGCTAAATTATATTTTATGTGAACATTAAAAAGACTCTTGAACAAATATGTTTTATTTGTATATGTTCCAGTTAAGTCTGTGAATGCCATCTGGTTGCAATATAATCAACTACCTTTAATTGAATTCTAATTTACACTTATTTTAATAAGTAACAGAGTTTAAAGTGATAAAGGTTATTCTACAACTAATTATCATAGGTTATTACAGTGCTATTTCTCAAGGCAATATGTATTTTCTCCCAAATGAAATTATATTCTTGCAGCAGGGGTTAACATTACTAGCAGTTTTCTCCATTTCCTAAAAAAATCAAACTGGAATAGTTATCCATCTATAGACATAAAGCCCTAAAAACAAAAATGTTATAGTTTTCATTTTGAGTCAAATTTTAACCCCTGCATGGGACAACTAGAAATAAGACTTTAAAGATTTTAAATTTTACTTTGAGGTGATGGAGTGATGGCTTAGGGGTTAAGGAACTTGCTGCAAAGCAAAAGGACCCAAGTTCAATTCCCCAGAGCCCACATAAGCCAGATGCCCAAGGTGGTACATGTACATTTTACATATGTCCTTTACAGTGACTGGAGGCCCTGGCATGTCCATTCTCTCTTCCTCTCTCTGTCTCTCTCTCTGCACCCCTCTCTCATAAATAAATAAATAAATACCTGCTACTTTTATTTTTTAGTTCCCATGGCTTTTGAAAAGCAGGAATGAGTTTGTCCTTTCTGACTAGCATTATTTCCTTTTCTCACATGGAAAATATTCATCTACATACAGTCTATGTCTAGCACAGGAAACACTGACATGACTTTCTTTCTGCACTTCCTTTCTTGTCCAAGGCATGCTAAAGTTCCTTTCTAAATGGATAAACAGGGCCGGAGAAATGGCCTAGCAGCTAAGATGCTTGCCTGCAAAACCTGAGGATCCAGATTCAATTTTCCAGGACTCATGTTCTTGAGCCAGATGCACAAGGTGATGCATACTTCTGGAGTTCATTTGCAGTGGCTGGAGGCCTTGGTGCACCCTTTCTCTCTCTCAAATAAATTTTTAAAACAATAAAAAATAAATAAATGGATATACAAAATATAAAGGTGATATACATTAATATGAATCACATGTGATGTTTTCAATTTATACATACATTATATAATATTTAAATCTGGTTAAACAAATCTCTCAGAATCTAAAATATCTTTGTGGTAATTACATGTAAAATACCTCTAACTTTTCTCTACTTGGGCATGTGAGGGTGTGTGTGCATGCGTGTGTGTGTATGTGTTGATGTGTAGGGACACATGAGGTCTTCCTCCATTAACTGCAGCTTTATTTACTGAGGCAAGTCTCTCGTTTGTATGCAGAGCTCACTGATTTGGTTAGTCTAGCTAGCCAGCTCACCCTTGGGGATCCCACACCTCTTCCCTAGCACTAGGTTTACAAGCTCCCTGGCATTTATGTGGATACTGGGGATCCAGTCCTCACACTTTCTCAGCCAGTGCTAATGTACCGAGTCATCTCTGCAGGCCCCACTTACAGCTCTTTCATTTAGACATCAATGGTAATTATCCACAATCACTTTATCGTGTAATTTCTTATTAGACGTTCTTGCTTCTATCTGTAACTAAGTTCTCATTGAAGGGTGTTTTTCCTGATTCCACTCTATTCTCCACAGCCTCTGGTAACCACCCTTCAACTTTCAATCTCTATGGAATCAACTTTTTTAGATTTCATGTGTGAGTGATATCCTTCTATGCTTCCCCCCGACTGAACATAATGTTCCCAAGTTCAGTCTAGATTGCCACTCTGACAGAACTGCACTGTCTCCTGTGGTTGAAATGTTCCATTGTAGATGTGCACCACATTCTCTTAATTCTTTGGTCAGTTCATATGCTCCAGTCTGCTGAACTTTGATGGTGTTCCCCATAATGGTTGTAATAATTTACGTTCTCACCAACAGTGTGCAAGGGTACCCTTTTCTTCATATCTTCATCAGTACTTGTTAACTTCTGTCTTCATGATGGTATCTTTTTCCTTACAGCAAGGATATTTTTTCCTGATGTTTCATTACATTTCATTACATTTTCTTGATGAGAATATACAGTTTAAATAATTACTCATTTGTAAGCACAGAAATCAAGAGAGAGAATGAATGAATGAATGAATGATGAATTGTATGCCAGGATCTATTGCCACTGCACATGACCTCCAGCTGCATGTTCTATTTTGTGCATGTTGCTTTATGTGGGAACTTTGTGTGGGAATCAGGGCTGACAGTCCTTGCAAGCAAGCGTCTTTAACCATTGAGCAATCTCCCCAGCCCTAGCATTCATTTTCAATCTTTGAATTTTGTGTATGGACAAAATCTAAGAGTAGAATAAACATTTTTGCCTTCCCTGGAATAGGTAGGGTACTTTTATAATTTGTATAGGACATTCAGGAGTAAGTACAAGCCAGCTCACATCCTTCCCTCTGCTCTGAATGGGTCTGCCTTGGTCCTTGCTTCCAACTGTCACCCTTTGGCCCTTTCAGTGGAGCAGCCCACAATACTCACAGCAGAGCCAATTAAGACACTTTGAAGCATTTCACAAAAGAGGAATATAGCACTTACCCACAAAGTACATTCTCAACCATGTTGAGAAAGCCTCCTACCTGGAGCCATTCATACTAAAATCACAGAATAATCCTATTCACTGAATGACATAATTCCCTACCACTCCCGCCTTAAGTTGCTGTGGCAAAAGAAATGGAGTTCCTTGGGGAACTAAAGAATATCAGTAATTGTCCTCTCAGGGCTTCCTCAATTGGCCATTATCAATGCAATGCAGCCATTGAGGCTGGGAAGAGTTTCACACAAGGGATCACATCATAATGGCAGGAAGTTACAGACCATACTCATTCTCCCCAAGACTAAAATGAATAAGCCAGAGAATTAAAGTAAAGAAAGTGAAAATGTATAACTTTTAAATAGAATCATATACTGTGATGGAATAGAAAGAAATATGAATCTCCATATTCTTACCTCCCAAAATTTTATCTCTGTATAGGCCATACTGAAAGCAGATTTTGAATTTTCTTTTGGCATTCCAAAAAGAATTTTAAGTTTCCAATGCATTGCATACTTAAGGCCTACAAAATACCATCAAATATATGAATGTAGGTATTGTAAACAGATTATGGAATTTCATGGCACTCTTTAAAAACTTTGACTTAGCTAAATTTAGACTGCTAAACAGCTAGTTATGTGGTAGTTTTGATATTGAAAGCGAAATTGTTACTCAAAACTTACTATTTTATCATCCATTGAAAGAATAATAAAAATCATACTGATTTTAGGGCTGGAGAGATGGCTTAGTTGCTAAGTGCTTGCCTGTGAAGCCTGAGGATCCTGGTTTGAGGCTCGATTCCCCAGGACCCATGTTAGCCAGATGCACAAGGGGGCACACGTGTCTGGAGTTCGTTTGCACTGGCTGGAGGCCCTGGCGTGCCCATTCTCTCTCTCTCTCTGTCTTTCTCTCTCTCTCTCTCTCTCTGTCTGTCCGTCTGTCACTCTCAAATAAATAAATAAAAATAAACAAAAAAATTTAAAAAATCATACTTATTTTAATTATGCATTCCCAGTTTATCTAAGATTAGGTGGTTCATATTTAAACGTACGTTATGAAAGAAGGAGATATGGATAACAAAGGATCAGATATTAAAGTTCCTTTCAGAATCTGTTGCTAGTCCAATTATCTTTGGCATTCTCGAGGCTTTTGATGTATGTGTATGCCTGTGTGTGTGTGCATGCGTGCATGTATGGTGTTCTACAGCATTAGTAGGAGTGGGCCTCAGTGTAAATTTGTTTCTTTTCTTTGATTGATACATATTTTGCTTGATACCTGTAGACTAATTTCTAAAAATCTGAAGGAAGTGTCTAGCTCTTCTCTATTCCAGACTTTCATTTATTCCCTCATCACTAGTACGATGTCCTGAGAAAATAAGATAGATTTCATCCTGTGAACCAGATTCTTAAATACCATCTCCTGAGAATCAGAGACTATTTATGACTGTCATTATCCTGTGTAACCAGATTGTTAGCCTTAGATGTATATATTTTCATGTTTTTGTATCTTTGTGTCAAAATATAAATAACTTCTTCATTACTTTTTTCCAATTCACTAATTCCATCTTTAGCTGAATATAATGTGGCTAATCTAATCTGTGGTTACTTTATTATAGATTAATTTCATTTTGAGCTGTTAATTTAAATTGCTGCTATTTATATTTAAATATGACATGAAAGTTTACTGTAACCCACTCTCCTCATATGGAAAACAGAAACTGGAAATGGATTCTGTTTCAGGCAATTGTTGCACTTTAGTATTATTTATTTAAACTGCTTAAAAGCACTTAAGCATTTACTTTTTAAACCCATTTTTTATTTCATTTATGTTTTGATTGAGAGAGAAAGAGAGTGAGGGGAAGAGAGAAAGAGAGAGAGTGAGAATTGGTGTGCCAAGCCTCCAGCCACGGCAGTGGAAGTCCATGTGCATGTGAAACATCATGCACATGTGTGAACTTGTGTGCTTGTGTGACCTTGTGTGTCTGGAACATGTGGGACCTAGAGAGTTGAACATGGATTCTTAGGCTTTGCCGGCAAGAGCCTTATCTCCTAAGTCATCTATTCAGCCCTAATCCCATAATATTTCTTTTTATTGAATTTGCCTGAGAATTATTTTTATTTTCTTATACTTTATGTCTGTGTCTCTTTCAGTCCACTTATGAAGAAAGTTTATCAAATCAATGTAATCCATAAGATCTTTAACTTTTTGTGTATAATATATAATATATATTAAACATATAGTTTACATGTGTATTGAAACTGTATAATGATACATGAATATACTATATATATATATACATATATATATCTCACTTTAGCTCTCTTCCAGGATCATAGATACAATTTATATGATTTGTCTAATCTCAGTTTTTCTGTGGTTTAAATCTAGGTATCCAATTGTAGTGCTAAAATGAGCATAAACCTGCCAATACAATAATGTTTTGCACAGTTGGGTACAACTTTCCTATTCCCTGACTTAATGAGAGCCCAAAATGTGGCAAACTGGTGTTTTAGATGTCACTAAATAGTGGAAAGATAATTCTCACTTTAACATACCATTTCAAGCAGAAGTCTAATGCAATAATTTATCTTTATTTAACAAAATGGATACTGTGAAAAGGCTACTAAATAAGTGCTTTTAGTAGCTACAGATATTACCATACAGTTTAGTTTGCTATATTCTAAAAATGTAAATAGTTTTTTATATTGTTTCTAATATGAGGATATGAGACTATAGGTTTGAACTGAGTATTATTTAAGATTTAAGAGATTAATAGTTTAGATGTTAATTAGATATTTGTTTAGGTGTTTAGAAAATAATGCGGTATGATTTGGAGGTCTTCAACTTTTATTTTCTCTATTCATAGCTTGTCCCTTCAGAACACAACCAAATGTTACTGATTAAATTCAAATTACTGCTTTGTTCATTAAGGACACACCAAATTCTTAAGCTTTTGGTTTGAGCACAATTAGTCTCAGAAGTGTTTTGTTTTTTCTTTTCATATGTACCTAAAGGTAAAAAGTAAAAACGAAGATAATGAAGATAGAGAGGAGCAGAGAGAAAATCCTTTCTTTTAAATGGTTTCAAGCTGCCATGGATACTGTAATTCATCTTAAAATGCAGTTGGTCAAATAATGCCACAAAGAAGCGGAGTCTCTCAGCCACTTGTGCTTTCTGACCCCAGCCATTAGGGTCCACATAGAAATGCTCACTGTAGCTCCAAAGCATTCCTCTCATATTGCCTCAGAGGTTGTATATAATGAAAGGATTTACCAGAAGCCACTCACAAGTTCCTTGTAAACATCCAAATTACTTGCTTAAATCTCCCTGCAGGTTGCTTTCATTCTCATCACAGATTGTAGTTGGTAACAGTGTTATCCAAGCAGGCACAGCTATGGTTGGGAATGCCAGAAAATAGTGTTAGCATGAAAACCTATAGAAGTTAATACCATATTTTAAAATATAAAAAGACTAAAATTGTTGACTTTTCATCCAAAAGCTTAATTTTCCTCTATTTTGAAACTTACCTTTAGCTTAGCATGCATTTTTTCCAAGATATGTTTTATTTACCAAATGAAATACAGTCAGTGTAGGTCAATGAGGTTTATTATTTCAAGTTGCTATAAAATGCTAGTTTTATTCAGAGAAAAAATTACTCATGATTTTATATGTATATAGTGGAAATTCTAGAATAAGGAGCAGTGGAAAACTGGGCATTCAAACTGGCTTTGAAACCAGAAATGGTAATACTCCATTACACTGCAAATTGAAAATTGTTTAGCTCCTTCTCCATTTCATTTTTTTTAAAGATTGTTAAGCAGTATTTATTAAACTTCATTGTGAGAATTAAGTGCAATTTTCTAGGGTCTAAATGATTACTACCACTTGTGTCTAACAATCAGTTAGAATTGAGTGAGAATCTAGACTTTGCTCTTAGAGTTTGTAATCTTACATAAATTATAATCTATCCCTGCATTTCTGGATCATCATTTTTGAAGCTGTTAAATCTGAGAATGGGAGCTGGGGAGATGGCTCATTGGTTAAAAGGTAAATCCTTGTGTAGTCTGATGGCCTGGGTTTCATTCCCCAGTACCCACATAAAACCTGACTCACAATGTGGTACATGCATCTGGATGGAGTTCATCTGCTGTAACAAGAGGCTCTTGGGTGCCTGCTCTCTCTCTCTCTCTCTCTCTCTCTCTCTCTCTCTCTCTATCTCTATCTCTATCTCTATCTCTATCTCTCTGTGTTTGTGTTGTGTCTGTCTGTCTCTGTCTCACACAGCCTATCTTCTTGCAAGTAGGTAAACATTTATTTAATAATAAAATGAGGATGACTTCTTCATGAAGGTAGTATGTCTATTACAATCTTGTTATGATTTCTTTACAGATTATGCCCCTAGGTGAAACAACTAAGTCCCTCACATTTCTCTCATTTTTTTCAATATTCTCTATATTATTGATGTGTTCAATTCATTTTTATTCAAAAAGATTACTAACATCCATAAATTTAAACAGGACATAGAAAATGTTTTTGCCTTTATTTTTCTATTAACTTATGAGTCTCAGTTAAAAATGAATCGCTGCAGAAGCCAGTTTAGAAAGGTAAAGAAAAAAAAATATGTCTTTCTGGAGTGGTTGTGTATGCCTTTAATCCCAACACTCAGGGGGCTGAGGTAGGAGCATCTCTGTGAGTTTGAGGCTAGCCTGAGACTGCATAGTCCAGGTCAGCCTAGACTACAGCAAGACCCTACCTAAAAAAAAAAAAAAAAAGCAAACAAACAAACAAACAAAAAACCCTACTACTCAAGATAATATCTTTTAGTGCTTGTGTGCTAAAATTTTTCTTAGATTTTATTCTATGGCACATTTAGGAGGATGGCCCCAGAGAAATTTGCATAGAGAAGAGTCTAGAAATGCAATTTATTATGGCAACCATTTCTGCCAACTTTTGTAACAACTACTGATGAGTCACACACTGATGAAACACAGGCTTGGAGGTCTGCTTGTGTCCAGTTAGTTATATTTCTTAAACTAACTCCCCTGGCCAGCAGGGAGTTGAACAAGGACTCGAGGAGAAGCTAACTAACCTGGGTGAAAAAAGGCAAACAGACACAAGGAGACCATGCTAGGTGTTTGTCACAGCCTCGAGAGTTTATTCTTACATGTAGGTTTATATAGGGTTATAGGGGGAAGGGGACATGGCCAGGGCAAGGAGTTGTAGGGGGAAGGGGACGTAGTTAGGGCAAAGACCACAGAGTTACTGGTTAAACTGCAATGCCTTTGTTTCTTCATCAGCTACTGGCAGGATAGGGGAGTGTTTAGCCAGGTGTACAATCCCATTGTCTCTGGTAGTTGAATATTAGGTGAGAAAGTAGAAACTTAACTTGCTATATGGCAGTCTTTGTTTCCGGTAGTTGAGTATTAGGTGAGGAAGTAAAAACTTAACTTGCTATATGGCAGTCTCTGTTAACATGGCCGAGGTTTGGTTCATAGCTCCCAACAACTGACAATGCTCTTTTACTTGGCGCTTTGGTAGCTTAATTTTGCTGATGATGCAATTTGAAATGAGCTTAGTCAAAACAGCCTTTGACACCCAAAGATACCAGGTTTTGCTTTAATTGATTTATGTTTGAAGTCTCTTATCTCACAACACAACATGACGACAGGATTGCTTCCTCTGCATTTAGAAATCTTGCTCAGTATGTACGGGTTTGATAGCTTGAAATTTATGAGAATGAAGACATAAAGGAATTTGTTTTTGTTTCATTATTTCTAAAATTTATTGGCTCTGGGGAAGGCAATAATGTATTACAATCAAAAAAATGTTTGGGCCAGGCATGGTATGGCACATCTTTAATCCCAACACTCAGGATTTAGGAGTATCCCTGTGAGTTCAAGGCCTGACCGTGACTACAGAGACAGTTCTAGGTTACCCTGGGATAGAGTGAGAACATACCTGGGGAAAAAAACAAAACTGTTTGGGCCTTCCTCCATTTTTTTTAATCTTTAAAACATTATTTATTTATTTACTTATTTATTTAATTAATTGTTGAGAGAGAGAGAGAGCTACAGATACTTGTGCATCTGGCTTTACTTGGGTACTGGGGAATAAAACCTGGGTCCTTAGGCTTTCAATAAAGTGCCTTAGCCACTAATCCATCTCTCCAGCACCTCCGTTTTTCCTTAATCATGAATTGGAACCATAGGAAATGTCCATAAGTGTTAAAGTGTATGACTTTGATTGCTAATGTTCATAAGAATATACTTATTTTAAATGAATGGATTCAAGTATTTTTTTAAAAAAATTTTATTTATTTATTTGAGAGCGACAGACACAGAGAGAAAGACAGAGGGAGAGAGAGAGAATGGGCGTGCCAGGGCTTCCAGCCTCTGCAAACGAACTCCAGACGCGTGTGCCCCCTTGTGCATCTGGCTAACGTGGGACCTGGGGAACCGAGCCTCAAACCGGGGTCCTTAGGCTTCACAGGCAAGCGCTTAACCGCTAAGCCCTCAAGTATTTTTTTTAATCTACCCAGTTATTCCACTATGCCAGAAATACTGGTGGGCTCTGAGAAAATTGGTTGTATTAACTTGTACCTTATTTTAATTGGGTTACAGAGGAAAATATTTGACCTATAAGCAAGATGCTAAGGTTTTAATTATGGCATTTATTGCTTACTAACCTTTCAATTATAAAGGCCACAAATACCTCCTGTAGTGTGTCAGAAGTATGTAATAGATGTACAGTCATGGGCATTATTGGTGAATGTATTTTTACCTATGAAGTCATTTATAAATTAATTTTAACTATGGATAATCACCCTCAGGGAAACCTACAAGGCACTATACAGTGAGATCTATCATTTACCTACAAGGTAAAGGTAATAGCCATGGGATGTCAGTATGCCATGCCCAGCAATGCACTGGTACAATGTGAAAGAGTCATTTAAGATCTCTGGAATGGAGAAACTAAGCTATTGCAATGAAATGTAAAGTAGTGAGCAGTTTATTTGCTAAAATTAGCTCAAGGCCAGAGCTGGACTATCCTATAAGATATATCGATTCTGACTCTGCTGAGCATTGATTAAAAAAAAAAAAAAATCCCTTTCTCCAGAGAAAGGACCAGGGTTGGGACATTAGTTGGACCTCCAGAAGCCAAAAGGTGTCTATAGCCCTATCTCTGGGAGTAAAAGGAATTCCAAGATTAGAAAAACAACAACAACAACAAAACAACAATAAAACAGGGAGCTGGAGAGATGGCTTAGTGATTAAGGCAGCTGGAGAGATGGCTTAGTGATTAAGGCACTTCCCTGTGAACTCTGAGGACTCATGTTCATCTCTCCAGGTTCCACATAAGCCAGACTAACAAGATGATATGAGCACGCAAGGTCGCACCTGTGCACAAGGAGGCCATGTGTCAGGAATTCAACTGCAGTGGCTGGAGGCCCTGGTGCACCAATTCTCTAACTTGCTCTTCCTCTTTCTCACCCTCGCATAAAGAGGTCCATTGGGCTTGCCTCAAAAATAAACAAATAAATAAGTAAATAAATAAAGACAAACAAAACAGGGCCTGATAATCCTGCCTGAGCTTTGGAAATCATTCCTGTAATGATTCTTCATTTCATTTTGTCTACAATGGCTTCTTTCTCATTTCCATTTTTGATTTTCCACAAAAGAGGAAATCAAATGCGGTGATACTATCACCCTTGCTGATTTTGTTTTCGGTGGTAGTTGGGGCTGAAGTTCTGGACCATGTGGATGATAGACCAGTTATTTATCACTGTGCTGCATCCCCAGACCCTTCTGCTGACACTTAGATTTCTGAGATTTAACATTGAGCTGTTCTGGCTATGAAATAAAGATTAAATATGATTTAAGACTTCCCTTGTAAGTGCCATTTTCCCTGTTTTGCTTTGAAGTAAGTGATTTTAAAAAAGCATTGTCGGGCTGGAGAGATGGCTTAGTGGTTAAGCACTTGCCTGTGAAGCCTAAGGACCTCAGTTCGAGGCTCGGTTCCCCAGGACCCAGGTTAGCCAGATGCACAAGGGGGCACACACATCTGGAGTTCATTTGCAGTGGCTGGAAGCCCTGGCATGCCCATTCTCAATTTCTCTCTCTCTCTCTCTGTCTCTTTCTCTGTCATTCTCAAATAAATAAATAAATGAACAAAAAAAATTTAAAAAAAGCATTGTGACCTTACAAAGTACCAGTTGCATCTATGACCTCACAGTGGCTGTCACTACCTGCACAAGTCCTGCAAGATATGAAGGCAAAAAAAAAAAATGACATCAAGATATGAGAGACTTGTGGAAAAGAAGTAGGGTTCAGTGGAGTGGGGATGAGGGACAGGTACAAGAAGAGTGGTGGGAGGGGATCATGATTAGGACACCTTGTGTATGTTTGTGGAGATTGCCAATAAAATCTTAAGAAATATATCACTGTCTTCATAAGCCAGTTGTCATTTATTATCTCTCACTGGTTCTTTTGTGTGTATCTTGCTCTCAATATTTTAAAAATGGAGGCTTTGTATTTTTAAAATTTATTTTTATTTACTTATTTGAGAGAGAGAAAGAAAGAGAATGGGAATGCCAAACACATGCATCACATTGTGCATCTGGCTTATGTGGTTCCTGGAGAATGGAACCCAGGTCCTCTGACTTTGCAGGCAAGCACCTACACCACTAAGGCATCTCTTCAGCCCTTGCTCTCAATTAAACACAGAGGTGACCGGTAATGACTTAGCATGTGTTCCTGTGCTTCACGTGGGCCAGCTACATTTCCTTTAATCACTAACAGTATCAGAAACTGTCATATGTTTTGTTAAACACAGATGTTACCCTCGTCATTTTTATAAATAAAGAGGCTGAACATTACTAAAGATAAATGAATAATTTCAGGGTGAGCTCGTCTCAATACAAATAATCACTATGTCTTACTTATCCCTTTAATGAAAAGCCTTCCCTCAAGAACTGTATGTAAGGTGTGGGCTAATTTAAACAGTCTTTAAGAAGCATTATTGAATAATGATTTCTGAAGCTCCCCTAGAAGCATCCTCTGAATTGTAATCAACTTCAGTGTGAAGTGAAGTTCACTCTTATCCAAAATGAGTCACTGCTTCCTAATCTGTTTCTGTGACTCTTAAATATGTCACAAATTGAGTACAGTACATGTTCATGTACACATAAAATTACCCCACTATAAGTTAACATAAACATAATCCTTTTATGGAAAATGTATATATTTTAGAAATAAAAATATTTCATAAGAAAAGTAACTGTTTTAGAGACTTCCGGCCAAGATGGCAACCGCCTAGCTGTGCTGCAAATCCCTGGGAAAGAAAGATAGATGCAGATCCTAAGGAGAGAGCCACCCCATCATACCTCAAAAGGGCCCCAGCTGAAACTAAGGAAAATTAGCAAAACAAGTAAGGGTGCTGTTTTCCGGATGAACCAGATACCAGCACAAGGGAGAAGGAGACCAACATAGAGAAAAATCAACTCTGACCAAATCAGAGAGCTTTAGCCTCAGAGGCCCCCAACACCTCATCACTGAAGAAGACCAAAAATGAACCCAACATGGCTCAGGGAAATTTTGTGGAAGAGGGGGCAGAAAGAATGTCAGAGCCATATGTTGGGTCATGATATACAGAGACATTTATCGTACCAATAACTGTGGGCTAACTTCACAGTGCACGACCCATATACATCAACAAGGAGGGGCCAATGTGGAGGGGGTAGGTCACGGATGAACCGAATAATGGTGCCAAACTGTCTGTAAAAAAAATAAATAAATAAAAGCTTTAGAAGCTGGGAAAAAAAGGAATCTATTTATGCTTCATACAAGTTTTTTGTGTGATGATAATTAAAGTTTTTCTTACACCAAAAAATAGTAACTGTTTTACTATTGTGTAATTTTTTTGCATATTTGGTTCACTAGAGAAATTTTGTAGATTCTACATCTTCTCCAACTACTAGTCTTTTGCATTACTTTTGCATATAGCCTCTGAAACATCTAGTTAGCTAATGAGAGAGTAAAAGTGAACAACGCTAATCACATGGACCTTGCAGATCTCCTGGTGGATTCTCAAGGCTTCCCGAAGGCCCTGAACCACACATTTTGTTCAATACTTTGAGGGCATCTTTTTAGTCCAGTAAATAAAGTCTTTTTTTTTTTAAAAAAAAAAAATTAAGAATTGACCCAATGTGAATGATCTGTAACTAATTTAGGAGTAATTTATCCCATTAGAAAGAAAATGCACATGAAGAGTTTAAAATAAGAAAAGATTGTCAAAATACAAGAGCATGGATTTATGTAATTGACCACATTATAAGAACAGACATTTCATAAAGAAAGGCAACTGTCAGCAATAAGAAATTACTTGTGAAATGTTAGGGAATGTCTTCAACTTTAAGATAATTCCTCAAGGAAGACTACTTCATGAAAATTATAAGAGCCTATAATTCTTTTAATATAAGCAAGAGTTATAAGTTACTACTGAAATTTTAAAAAGTGTATAACTAAATTTTGGATAATATTATTGGGTCAGCAGGAAATATGTATTATTTTCTTTTTCACATTATTCAAACAATCTGTTTGAATGTTTATTGTATTATGTGTTTAATTTAAGAAACTTGAAATCATATCTCATTTAAACACATATTCCTTATTTATTTGTTGATAAAAGATAATTTTTAGAGTAATAATTGGGAGTTATGCTGAACAGAGCATCAGAGATAAACTGCATGAGTAGTAGAACATGGAAATTTCATATATTGTGTGATAGGGTAGGGTTTCACTCTAGCCCAGGCTGACCTGGATGAAATTCACTATGAAGTCTCAGGATGGCCTCAAAATCAGGTGACCCTCTTACCTCTGCCTCCCGAGTGCTGGGATTAAAAGCATACAACACCAAACCTGGCTGGAAATTTAATTTATAATAAAATTATGTGAACATAAAATGAATGAAGGAAGTATTTTCCATATTAACTTTCAGCCTGAAAGTAACTACAAAGTTTCCAAGTGTATTTGCTGTAATTACATTCTTTTGTGGAAAACAAGTGATCAGTTGTTATAGGTAGGAAAAACAATCATTCATTTGCTCATTTGAACATTCATCCTTTCATTCATAGCATTACGGTAACATGTGAGAATGCTTTGCTACTCTGTTTTCCTGAAATATGATCAAACCCTAGGCTCTCTGCCTAGGCTGAAGTCTGCCAGTCTATGAAGGGCAGTGCCACAGGTTAAACTTGATGATGGATGGTTCATGATGGATGATGGTGACTGAATAGGTACACCTGTATAGCCAGTGGACTGCCCAATGAACATCATTTCTGGTATGCCTGTCAAGGTGTTTCAAGATGAGATTAGCATTTGGATCAATGGGGTGCGTACAGCCAATAACCATCCTCAATGTGGACAGGTATCACTTAATATGTTAAGGGTTTGATGACAACAAGAGGCAGAAGAGGGCTGGAGAGATGGCTTAGTGGTTAAGCGCTTGCCTATGAAGCCTAGGGACCTCGGTTCGAGGCTCCATTCCCCAGCACCCCCGTTAGCCAGAGGCACAAGGGGGCACACGTGTCTGGAGTGCGTTTGCAGTGTGGCTGGAGACCCTGGTGTGCCCATTCTCTCTCTCTATCTGCCTCCATCTCTGTGTGTGTCTTTTTCAAATAAATAAATAAAAATACCCCCCCCAAAAAAATTAAAGGCAGAAGAAACAGGAATTTACTCCCCCCCACCCCCACTGCTCCTCTTTTTTTTCTCCTGACACAGTACCTGAGAGAACAACTTGTGTCACCTTCTCCAGCCTTCTCCCCTGGGACAGGAACTTTCCTCATTGAATCCTTGCATTAGGGAGGTCATGTGCTTCTCAGCCTCAGTCACTGCTTTCCTAACTTTATGTTATGTACATATCAAACCAAGTAAGAAACTGTTTTTTCTGGAGAAACATGAATGATGTGCATTCTTATGTAAAAAGAGCAAGAAGTCCCTCGTTCCCCCCAACACACACACAAAAATAATTGTAAACATCAAGTAAGACTTCTCTATGGAGGATTAGTTGAAGCCGCATTGACTACAGTGGGGAAATTGAGATATCTCTTGGTCAATAATAAGTTTGAGTTGACAAGGTTTGGTAATGACTCATGATGGTACAGAAGCATGAATGAACAAATCCTTCTGCATGCCTAGGGCTCCTGTCAAAGCTGTCACTTATGTCCCTCAGTGTGGGAATGGTAAAAAATAATGGCTTTTGGGGATTTCGATCTCACATCTTACACTTGTAGCATTCTAACATGGAAAAAATGGGGCTTGAGAGATAGCACAGTGGCCAAATTCTTGCCACACATGCATAGGGACTTACCTGCGTTTGATCCCTGATGCTGTGTCAGAGAATTGAAGGGTGGTGGTATAGACTGGGACCACACCACTGACGACACACGGGTAGAAGAATGCCCAGGGAGTGATGGTTACCTGTCTGTGAGCTCTGGGTTCTGTGAGATGCTATCTCAGAATAAAGGTAGAGTGCTACTGAGAAAAATATGTGACATTTACCTCTGCCCTTCATGGGTACTTGTATTATTGAAGTTACCATCTACTTCCTGGAGGAGAAAAAAAAAATCAAAAACACCCTACATCAGAAGCAGCTTATGGGAGGAAAGGGCTGATTTCTGGCTTACAGTTTTGAGGGAAAACTTCATCATGGTGGAGAAAGAGCAGTAACTGGCTCACCTCTTCACAATCAGCAGCAGGAGAGAGAGAGAGGGGAGAAGAGACAGGGAGTGAAGGATGTAGGGAGAAAGGAAAAGATAGGTAGAAAAGAAAGAGTGCATTAACTTTGAATGTCCAGTGGGCTAGACTAATGAACCTCAATGCCTACCCCCAGTGACATACCTCCTTGTTGCAGTCAGGCTCGCATTGTTGGTGGAAATCACCCAACCAAGAGCAGCTTATGGGAAAAAGAGGTTTATTTTGGCTTACAGGCTTGAGGTGAATCTCCACAATGTCAGGGGAAAATGACGGCATGAGTAGAGGGTGGACATCACACCCCAGGCCAACATAAGATGGACAACAGGAACAGGAGAGTGTGCCAAACACTGGCAAAGGGAAACTGGCTATAAAACCCAGAAACCTGCCCCAACAATATACTGTCTCCAGAAGTTGTTAATTCCTAAATCTCCATGAGCTGGGAGCCTAGCATTCAGAACAACTAAGTTTATGGAGGACACCTGAGTCAAACCACCACCCTCCTCTATCAAGAATCCATCTCCCAAGGGCTCCACCAGCTGGAGACTAAGAAGCCTAATCATGAATGTTAAGACTATTGGACAAATTTTATTTATATCCCAACCACCACATGTACACACATGCACACTTACCTGTACACACTTGCATGCTCAAGGTATATAAGCATGCATGTACATATCCATACCCAGCACACACATGAGCATGATATGTCTTGACTTTTCATTTTATAAAATAATAATAATATTACTTACCTGAAATCTATTTATTCTTCACACTAAAGATAATAGACTAAAAATCATCAGCATGGGGTAGAAACCTAGCGGCCTTCAAGTGCAAGGCTATTGTTCTTTTTCCTCCTTTACCCCCAGAGACCTGGCTTCCATGTTAGCACTGACAGGACAGCTGGCTGAGAAGGCAGTCTTAGATTCTCATCACTGATATTCTCATATTTGAAATGATTTCTTTTAAATATTTTTAAATAATACCTGAGCAATTAATTATAGCATTTTCCTCACAAAGAGATTTTTAGAAAGAAAGCAAGGAAAACATATCAGAATTATGAAGTGTTGATAGGCTCATAAATATTTTTAGACAGAAAATCGTACAGCATATTTCATATTAAGATGAAAGGAAATCATAGTATTTATAATTGGCACATAAAAATGTGAAACATGACAAATTATTTTTAAGGTTTTGACAAAGAGGGTTTTTCACAAGCTAGCTTTAATTCTCTTTGCCTTTTCTACATAAAATTTTCAATAAACACAAAGGAAAATTTAAATGTATATAAAATTTAGGGCCAGGTGTGGTGGAGCATGCCTTTAATCCCAGCACTTGGGGGGCAGGGGTAGGAGGATTGCTGTGAGCTCAAGGCCACCCTGAAACTACATAGTGAATTTATGGTCAGCCTGAGCTAGAGTGAGACCCTACTTCGAAAAAACAGAAACAAACAAACAAAAATTTAGGGACATTTGAATAGCATATGAAGATTTTTGAAGGGTTGAATTATAGTATGGGGTTGATTTCAAGGGAAAATGGGTACTGTAAGAAAATTGGTTCCAGAATACGAAGTTAAATGTTGAATAGTGAAGAGATATGTAAATATATATAGATAGATAGATCGATCAATCGATCGATCATAGCTTGGAAGAAATACCAGGGTGTTTCCCAGCCCTGCCCCTGTGAGGATTGCTTCTGTAATTCTTTAGGATTGTTCAAAATTTTATTTTAGAGAGAGAGAATGAGAGAGTCAGAGGGAGAGAGAAATTTGGCATGCCAGGGCCTCAGCCACTCAACTCCAGATACTTCCACCACCTAGTGGGCATATGCAACCTTGCTCTTGCCTCACTTTTGTGTGTGGCATCTGAAGAGTTGAACTTGAGCCCTTAGGCTTCCCAAGCAAGCACTTTAATCACTAAGCCATCTCTCCAGCTCTTTACATTTTTAACACTTCAGTGGATGTGTTTTAGCATGGGTAGTCATAAACAGTTACAATCTTGGAAACATTTGAAATACTAGAAGATACTCTTTTTCATTCATAATGATAAGAAAATAAAATTTCCTACCAAGATTAAGATTGACAATGAAAGGAAACTTTTCCACACTGAAGAGCATCAGTTCCTTATGTGACACAATTATTCACCACAGACTAAAAAAATTGATCGCTGGCACATTGCTATTTATCATGTTCACAGTTACCAGCTCTTAAACTTTTAATTTCCTCCTGTTATTTTGCAATCAAATTTAATGTTGTGGCTTTGAAATAAATGCTAGGTCACAAAGAGTGATTTGGATTTTGACACTGATTTTCAAGAGTCAAGAGCTGTCTGAAATTCCCGAGGGCTTAAAAATAGTGCTGAAACAGAAGTGAGCACCCTAGGGATGTGATTAGCTTTGTGTGCATGCAATTGTATTTTCAACACAATTAGCTGCCTAACTATGTGACTAAACTTTCTATGTATTTGCACATATAAGTAATTATGACAGAATTAAAATCAGAAGAGCTCTCTGCCTACTTTGTTTTCCCATGAGAACAGAAATAACGTAATACATTGAAAACAATTCAATTTTGTACAGTTACTCATTGAATGAACTATGGGCAAATAGTATTTTAAAGGATATGTTTTCATCTCTTTTGTAATGAAAAGCAGAGATCATAGAGACTAGAAATAAACATCACTGAAATTGCAGGTGTTGTCTTTTACCATTTCTAGTATGATATCCTCCTCACCATACGTGCTTGAATTTATAGAACATGTATTGGTGGGAATTTGCAAGTACATAATTTCATTTAGACAACATACATATATTTTTCTACCCTCCAATGTATGTGTCTTAAATATAATGTGAGGTATTTAAATTGCCTTTTATTTGCATGACTTCTCTTATATCAATTTCTCGCCTCTGAAGTTACATGAATAGAATAGTGTGTCTCATTTAGTATACTCTTTACATATGAATAAATCTTCATTCCAGTCCTACAGATGGAGGTCACGTTTGTTTTAAAGTGCACACAAGTACGATCTGTGCTGGTGTGACTCTAGCACCCTTGGCCCCATGTGGAATTCTCTTGGTGATTTAGATAAAGGATCCTTATGAGAGATCATAAGCCCCTTTGTAAAAAAAAAAAAAAAAAAGTTACAACAGTTAGATCAAAATCAACTTTCTTTCTTTCATCCATTCTGTTTTGTATTTAAAACACCCTCCTCTGTGTGTCAAAAGGATCTTTTATCATGTTCCATACTGGATGGTATTTACATCCTGGCATTACTTCTTTTTGTTAAATTATAAAGATCACCGTATATTTGTATGAGTGTGATTGACTTGTTCATTTTACAAACTTATAATTTAGCATGGCAAAGTTCAAGTACTTTAAACACTTAAAATATTTAAAATTGATTAATGTCTTTTCTTTTTACAGCCATTTTTTTAAATATATTTTTTAAAATTTTTATTTATTTATTTGAGAGTGACAGACACAGAGAGAAGGACAGATAGAGGGAGAGAGAGAGAATGGGCGCGCCAGGGCTTCCAGCCTCTGCAAACGAACTCCAGACGCGTGCGCCCCCTTGTGCATCTGGCTAACGTGGGACCTGGGGAACCGAGCCTCGAACCGGGGTCCTTAGGCTTCACAGGCAAGCGTTTAACCGCTAAGCCATCTCTCCAGCCCTTTACAGCCATTTTTAAAAGTGCATCTTTTCACTCATATTTAAGTGTGATTTTGACTGTTAAATTCTTCTCCTCCAGTGAAAGTAGCATTCTTTACTCAGCAGTCTGAGACCTTTAATAATAGATACTTCCTTGACCTCTATGCTCAATTATTACATTTTTAAAAATGAACATAAAATTGGGCTGGAGAGATGGCTTAATGGTTAAGGCACCTGCCTGCGAAGCCTAAGGACCCATGTTCAACTCTCTAGGTCCCACGTAAGCCAGACACATGAGGTGACACAAGCACAAGGTTGCACATGCAAAAAGGGTGGCACACACATCTGGAGTTCTATTGTAGTGGCTAGAGGCTCTGGCTTGCAAATTCTCTGTCTCCCCCCACCCCTTTCTCTCCCTTGCATATATAAAGCCAGTCTGTTAGGTTTACCTCAGTTGTTTTTTAATGGACATAAAATTACCTCAGAGGAGTGATTATTGGCTTTAGGCAGAGTGATATGCAGCAGCAGGTAGCCATTTGGATCCCTGGAGAGTGTGTGTGTTTCAGCAACTCAGAGCCCAGAAGGCATTCTCCATGACTTGGTCAGAGCAGAAGCAGAACATCACACAAAGATTTACTTGCCGGAAAGCTGGATATAGTGGTGCACACATTTAAGCCCAGCACTCATCAGGAGGCTGGGATGTAGGATCACTGTAAATTTGAAGCCAACCTGGGCTACAGAGTAAGCTCTGTTTAAGCCAGGGCTAATGAAATACCCTGCGTTGGGGTGGGGGTAGGGGTGACAGAACACCCAGAATAAATTGTAGGAAAGATATGAAGTAGGTGAGACTTCCCCAGAGCTTTTTTCATCATCTTCACCAGCCAGATGCTCCTACTAGTAGAGCTGATCATCAACGTCATCAACAGATGAATGAGTAAAGAATGCGTGGTCTGCGTGCAAAATGGAGTTTTATTCAGTCCTTTGCTTATGGAATGCATGGAACTGGAGATGGTTATGGCAAATGAAAGAAACCAGGCACAGAAAGACAAATATTATTTTAATATCATTTTCTCTCATAAGAAGTATATATCTATATCTATATCATCTATAGCTATATCCATATCTATATCTATATCTATATCTATATCTATATCTATATCTATATCTATATCTATATCTATATCTATCTATCTATCTATCTATCTATCTATCTACCTACCTATCTATCTAATGTGGAAACATGGAGGGGATGTGAGAATGGGAAGGGCATAAGAGAAAGGAATGTGGTAAATAAGAGCGAAGTACATAGGGCTGGGGAGATGTCTTGGTGCCTAAAAACGCTTGCACAGGCATGACAGCTGGAGTTTGCAGTCCTAGAATGCATGTGAAGCTGGAACCACAGACTGTCTGTCCTCTCAGTGCTCCTTCTGCAAGATGGCTGGCAGAGATGGGAGAAGCTTAGGACGCGTAGCCTGGCATAAACAGCAGTGAACAAGATTCTGCCTCAAACAAGGTGGCAAGCAAGGGCAGACACTTGAGGTTGTCTTAACATCCACATAAAAACCGTAGCATCCATGCACCCATATTCTCATGCATAAACACCCACATTCCAATACACACAAAGAAGAAAAAGATAAAAATACATAATATGCATACATAAAAATGTCATAATTCGTCATTTGATACAATGAATAGATGTGACTATAAAGGGAAAATATAGGGACTGAAGAAATGGCTCAGAGGTTAAGGTACTTGCCTAAATGGAAAAAGGCATGAAAATAGTCATTCAGAAATTATTAAAAATTGCAGACAAAAACATTCATGGCTCATTTATTCTGGATCCCTGCTATCAGTCCTTTGAAATGACAATCATTTTGTTTTTTAAAGATTTGCATGCAGCAGAATCTTGGATTTTTAAAAAATGTTTTATTGTGTTCTATCCTCTAAAGTACAGAAAAATAATGTTGACACTAAGCCAAACACAAGGTGCTTATTACTGACTCTTGACTGTTATTCATATACTTGAATATCTTATCTGTGTTTGCCCATTTCTGTATTTTGATGTTTGCCTACTGGTCCCAAAAGACTCAGGTATACTGTGTAGGGAGACATCTGGAAGTCTGGGTAGATCCCTGTTGCAGTGACCTTCTTAATGCTGGGACAAACACCCAAAGTGAAGAAGTTTATGGGAGGAAATGGTTTATAGTTTCAATGGAAATTTCCACACGGCAGAAAATCTAACTCCCTCCACCATACACCCATAGCAGAGAGAAAACAGCCAGCAGTAGTTGACTCTCAACACATACCTAGGGCTGGACTCAAGATTCTCCCTAGTGGCAGAGATGTGCCTACTGGATTAAGTAGGAAGCTTAATCTAAATCAAAAGTACCTGAGGCTACAGGGCATGTTTACAGTCAAAACACCACAACTAATGTTTGGAATCTTGTGTGCCCACAAGTCCAGCAATGTCACCCCTTTGTCCCTACACCCGCACCAATGAACAAGGCAGCACACCTCTATTAGGATTCTGTATTCAGTCAGAAAGTGATCCCGGTGCTCTGTTGTAAAGTTAGAATTGCAATATATTTGTGATTCAATTGGAAAATATTTTGCTAAAATATAATTAGTATTTGTGTTTAGGTAGGTCAGATGAGCACTGTGCTCAGTTGTACGTTGGCTCCTTTTAAGTCCCTGTATCCAGTCCGAGCATGACTAAAGATAATTACTCTCCCTGAGCAAAATGAAAATCAACAGTTTGCACCAGGTTAGCTGACAGCTACTTAGAACATCTTGCCATCACACTGTGCGTGCAGATAGAGTTTGGTGTGAATTTTGTGGAGCAGATACTCAGTGGCAGCTTAATTGACTGAGGCGATGTGTTAGTTACTATTTCATTGCTACGAATAAGTACCTAGGTGCAGGGGAACAAAAGCAATTTAAAGAAGGAAGAATTTGGGTTTCGTTTGTTTGTGGGTTTTTTGTTTTGTTTGTTTTGGCTTACAGTTGGGAGTTATAGTCCAATATGTCGGTGAAGGCATGGCACCAGGAATTTGAAGCAGCAGGTCACATTACTGAGTCCACAAGGGGAAGCAGAGTGGTGACCGCTTCTGCTCAGCCATCTCTGGTTCGTATGCAGTTCAGGACCACAGCCCATGGAATGATGAGGGAAATTCTTCCCACCTCAATTGACCTAAGTAAAATAATTCCTAGCACATATGCCTAGAGATTTGGTCCCATGGTGATCGTAAATTCTGTGGAGTAGACAGATTAACCATCACAGATATTTGCATTTTCTTCTTGCTGCTGTTCAAATGACTTTATTGACTCTATCATTAATAGTAAAATAATTTAATTAAAAGAAAAGAAAACTTAGTTATGGAGTGGCTTGCCTCAGAGATTTTTGTGCTGCAGATTTAAGGCAGTGCTTTACAGGAAACCACAAGTACATTAGTGTGTAGAGTTTGGTCTGTTAAACTCTGGGCTCACTTAGGGAATCATTCTGGCCCATGGATGGGGTGGAACTTAGGAGATGAACAATACTTCAGTGTTGTGAGAAATCATACCAGACTGTAGGTCTCTGAGAATCCTAAAGTTTGGGAAACAGCTCTTGGTGTTCTGATTGATGCCACGGATTAGATGTTGCATAGAGGGTTTGTCACCAGAAAGTCACTATGTTTGGGTAAAATTCTCATTTCCCATAGTTGACACTGAAGTGGGGTGGGGATGTGTTCAGCTTCCCCCATATCCTTCCTCAGTGTCCCCCTTGGAAGCTACATCTCCTCAGGATGCATTCTCTCACCGCCAACTGTGCTCTGCAAGCATTTGTGGAATTTCTCGGCATTTGCAGCTCAGCCAAAGACTCCAGGGAACTTGCACGGAGATTTCTGGGACTCTGCTCCTACACAACTCTCTCCCCTGGCCGCTGCGCTGCACATCGGGTCCCTTCTTCACTGTGATCACCTCTGCTCAGGGCACCGAGTGCCACGCCTTGGGTTTCTGAGGTTTCTGCTGCTTTGTGTAGGTGGAGAAAGCCTCTCTGCCAAACCCAGGGCCACTGTGGGGCACTGGCTTGTTATACTCATTGGAAATACAGTCCTGTGCAGCTTCATTTATTGTTTTTTCCAATGCCTACAGATAGTTGTTTCACATATTTCTGCCTTTATGTTTTGTAGGAATTGCCTGGAAGATCAATTATTCTCAAAAGAAGGAGGGAGAGAAAGGGGGAGATGGAAAAGAGGGAGGGAGTCTTTTAAATAGATATAAGCCTTAGATTCCTCTGTTGGGGTCTCCTCAGTGACCTTCGGCAGTGCTTAGGGCACTAAGTCGGCTTTTTGCGGCTTAGGCTGGACTTGTTCTGGGCCCTGGCTACCAGCGGGGCTTCCTTCCAGCCACGATTTCCCTCACTGGCCCACTTCCCACTCCGCTTTGCGCATATCTGCTGTCATTCACACATGCTTATCACTCTTTGCCTATTGAATATTGAATTAGCATATCACTTTCAGCCTAAAAGGCACTTCCACCGTGGCGTGGAGAACCCCGAGACTAGATGAGGTTCGCTGATTCTCCTGTAACTGTGTTAGGGAGCAGTTTTACATGAACCACTCCTGTTTCTTCAAGTCCCATACGCTCAGCCATTGCGATGAATAGTGTGTTGGCATTTTTCTTGGACTTCTTTTCCACAGGGGCAACTCCAGCTCTGCACTTAGTACGCAGTGGGAAGAGGCACTGACCTATGAATTGAGGATTCAGGTATCAGGGCTTGGGTTGGAGGTACAGGTCCTCTCCCGACTCCAGTCCATCCCTCTCAGCAGCCTTGAGAGTTCTCGCCCCCTGGATCTCCATCCAGCTGAAAGCCTAATCTGTCACTTTCACACAGAAATGAACGTCAGGTATATCTGGTTAGTTTAGGAAGCAAAGTTGGAGGCATTATCAAAAATTCGATAGAAAAGTGAGAGGAGTACCTGATAACATGAGTGAGATCCTCTCAGTAGTAACGTTGCCAAAGAAAAGAAAGATGCATCCACGTGTGGGTTAAGGGCTCCTCCAGGGAGAGCCACGTTTTGATGCCTGTATGATGTGTACATTTAGAGGTTACCGCTGTCAAGTTACATTCCAACACATTGCTAAGAAAGTACCGTTCCCTTCTCTCTAACAATATCCGAAGTGGGTTCTTTTATAGTAGGATTAAATGTTTAAGAATTTCTCTCAATAAACAAATTTGGAAGGTGAGGTATTATTGTTATAAGGGGCACTGTTGAGGCCCAGAGAAGGGGGATGCTGAGAAGCTAAGGTTACAGGTCATTTATTTGCTGTCTCTGCCAAGATGCTTTTAAGAAAACCTATGTTGTCTCTGCAAGCCATTTGTGGTGACATCCGAAGTTTCCTTCCTTTTCTCTCTGAAAAACAAAGAAGATCCTAAGGAACAGAGGCCCCCCCCCCCTTTTTTTTTCTCCTCTCCTAGGCTTGCATACAAAAGCAGACACATTAGTAGAGGGTGAGACTCCTTCAGTTAGTTGTAAGATGATAGAGTTGGTTCAGAAACATGGAAGTACAATTGCACTAGGAAGGCATGTATATGAACAATGGAATGAACAAGGGAAAGCATGTGTTTTATGGTTACCTGACAAGAGGATCATGTATACAGGGAGCAGAGGATGATGGGATCAGAGTCAAGATCATTATGTACTGAGCACACTGGCAGAATACTGAAAAGGATGGGGGAACTGATCTGAAGCATCCCACAGAGGTGGAGACAGTGCCCTCACCCACTATTAATAATATAGGATATGATTATATTTAGAAGAAAATTTTACCTATCCAAATAAATAAAACACACACATAAATAAAGCATGCATACACGTGCATGCACATGTGCACACACACAAGCACACCCCTCCCAGACACTTGCAACTGAAAATGTCTCTATTCAGCTGATTCAACCAGCCATTCATAGTTTACATGGTTGATCCAGGAGCAAAGGGCAGGATAAAATTCCTGATAGCCCACTGGGTCAGTTGCAAATGCAATAAGGGCATCAGCGAGGAGACTGGCCCACACATGACTTTTCAAGGTTTAATGTCTTTCACATTTCTTAAGGCACTGTGTTTTGCATGTGGAAACTTGTACAAATTAATGAATATCAAAGACTGTGTGGATGACCAAACTGATTGTATTGTTATTCAATAAAAAATATTGTGAGCCATTTGAAATCAGTTTCATAACCTTGATAAAAAAAAAAACCACACAAACACAAATGTCCTTTCCTACATAACAACTTAGATCTAAACCATTATGCATTCCATGGTGGCTCATGTCACTGTTGTTAAACCACACTGAGCTGATAAATTAAAGGGGAATTTAACAGTAATTGTGGGTATTTCTACAAAACTGCATGATGCACTCTTTCAAATAATCAGGGATTACATAGAACTGGCAAAACTTGACTAGGCATAGGTTTTGTTTAAGATAAAAATATAAGTTATTCAAAAGCATATGTGAACATTGGGTGCTGATCTATTGAATGCACTTAGAAATTTCTTCATTTCTCTGTGTTTAAATATATTTAAACATCACTTGCAATATATTTAACATCCCTTCAATATATCTAAACATAATATTCAGTTTATTTAATATCACCACTTAAAATTTGGTATGCACATTTTACTTTATTACCATATTAATCATTAGACTATTGATAGTATCAATGATTGAATTTTTATTTTAATATTAGTAAATGTCTGAAAGAAATGAAATTCTACTTTGACTGTAATGCAAAATTAAATTGATGTTTTGAGTTACTTATGATTTTTATGAGTTATCTTATCATTTCTTTTGTAATCATTAATTATTCTTACTTGATTCAGTTTAAATAAATGTTCAATCTATTCTATAATCACCAGTTTATAAGAGACCTTGGATTTTTAAAATCCAGATAACAAGGTAAATTTGATTTAACTCTACTAAGGTGAATTTTCCCCCTGCCTGGAAAATTGAAAGGGATTTGAAAACACATTGTTGTGATATTAAGATAAAGGGGATAAAAAGGAGACCTTGAAATCTTTTCAGAAGGAGCTCAAGAATATCATGTATTTACCTTCATGGCTTAGACTTTTATCAGGTGTTTGGATTTAGGTTTTCCAGTACTTAGAGAAGAATCAAGTTGTAATCTTTGTTATGAGGATAAAATATTATATAATTGTTTCTTTGTAGGCCAGAATCTAAGTTAGTAAAAAATCCTTAACATGCATTTTTGTCAGCTCACCATTTCCAGTACTATCTGGCCTGGGAAGTGAAGAGGGTGGTGATCTACTTTACTATCTTAATTTATTTATTAGCATGCATGCACATGAGTGCGGGTGCATCAGGGTCTTTTGGAGCACCAGATGCACACACCATTTTGTCAGAGTGCTGAGAAACTGAACCCTGAGTGTAAATCTTTGCAAGCAAATGCCCTTATCCACTGACCCATCTCCCTAGCCCAAGCTTTGTGATCTTAAAACTCAGCAAATATAAGTAAAAAATATTTAAATTATTATAACTATGCATATCATAACATTCAAATACACACTTCTGGAGAAAGTTTGACTTTTGGTGCCATTTATCTAAAAGTGTTCCAGGGCTTCCTGCCACCAAAAGCGAACTCCAGACACACACTGCACTCTGTGCACCTGGCTTATATGGGTACCAGAGAATCAAACATGGGTCTTTAGGCTTTGCAGACAAGTGCCTTAACCTCTGTACCATCTCTCCAAACCAGAATCTTCAACTTTTGATGTATCCATATGTTTTGAAATTTCATGTTCATAAAGTGGGGATAAGACCTGCCTTGGCGGGGTTGTTTTAGAAATAGATGTATTAGTCACAAAACCCTTGAGCAACTGTCCCCAACTTTGACATCTAAAATCAAGTGGCTGTTATTATTCAGGCTGTGTTATGTCAAATAGTGTGTGGGTACATACTCTGTATTTCAATTAGATCATTTTCTCTCTTGTTCATCTAATAACGGTGCAGTTAGAAGTTGCACAATTTCACGTTGAAGACTAGTGGGCTGCAGTGATTGCTTAGTGGTTAAAATGTTTGCCAGCAAAGCCAAAAGACACAGGTTCAATACCCTATTACCCAAGTAAAATCAGATGCACAGGTGGCGTACATGTCTGGAGTTCATTTGCAGGGACTTGAGGCTCTGGCATGTCCATTTTCTCTTTCTTCCTCTCCCTCTCTGTCTCTTTCTCTCTCTCTCAAATAAATTATATATATATATAAAATTATATATATATAAAATAAATTATATGTATATAAAATATAAATTATATATATGAAATTTATGTATATGTATATTATATGTATATTATATATATATATGAAATTTATGTATATTATATATATTGTATATATATAATTTATGTATATTATATATATAATTTATGTATATTATATCTATTTATAATATATATTTAAATTTCATGAAACAATGCATCTGATTTTCATCTCCATCTCTTCCTAACAGCTGTATTAGCTCTTCCCTGTCTATCTCATGCCTAGAAATTTCTGGTGGCTTGAAGTATCTGTGGCCCATGGATTCAAGATTCCTAGTCTTAGCCCTCTGATTACATGACTGCTTTCATATGCATACTTATCTTTCTGCCATAGACATACATGTGCACACACACACGTGCACACACCACTTTGCCATTGGTATAGGTATTATAACATATTTAAAAGTACTGCTCAGAATTTCTCACAAAGGTTGTTATGGGTAGGGAAAACATGCATGATTACCCCAGGCTCAACAACATTGTGAGATATAGGAATTTTTAGTATTCATATCTCTTGCCATTTGCTGAATGGGGCTCAAAAGTGAGAAGGAAGACCAACAGGCAAGAAAGTGAATCAAGAGTGTTTATCATGGGTATTAAGCAGACACTTGATAGATACTAGAGAATTATAAAATGAGGAAAATTCATTTGAATTAATTAGATGAAAATAATTGTAATTACAACCATTATTAAAATGGCTTGTGTAGGACTAATTAACATATGTAAAAGCTCTTTGGCATGCCCTTAATAGTGATATGTGGCAGCTTTGTATAGCTGATATGTTTTACATAATTGCAACATGAGACTATTCAGCTGTGCTCCAACTTCTGTGGCTCAAGCAGCATTTTATTTACCACGACTTGGAGCTTGTTAAATAGAATTTGAGTTTAAAGAGTGTTCCCATATATGTAAACCTGACCTAGATAATGGAAGAGGTTACAAGTTGGGAATTCCCCATGAGAAGAACTATTTTGGAACTAAGAGAGCAAAACAATTTCTCTTGTTGCTTTTCCAATTCCAGTTCTTGATGTACATAAGGGGCTCTTGTAGAAATTTCTAGAAATGATAGTCATCTTCCTGAATGTCACGCTGTAACCTGAGGCATGACTGAATGTCTACCCTGTGACTGTACACCATCTTCGCAGGCTAACCATACACACAGCATGGGGTGCTGGTAAGGCTTCCTGGGTAAGTAAGGCCCTGTCTTCATATTAGTTGAAAGTACTGTATTACTAAGTTAAGAACTTTTCTAGTTGTGCCCAACTGGGGACACAGACCCAAGAGGGGGCTAGGTGATTATTAGAGCAGAGCCTGTGAGAAAGAGAAAGCTGAACACTGGAGTCATTTATACCAAGAGAGAACCTGCTGCATCTTCTGTCACTGCTCTGATGCTAAGGCTGCTAGAGCTTCCCCGACACTCATTGGTGTTGTTATTGGACAGCAAACAAACAAACAAAATCAATAATGGATGAACAAATAGAACATTGCATGGGAAAAGGGGAAGGAACTTTTTGTTTTGAATAATATGTTTTTAAATATTTTATTTATTTATTTGAGAGAGACGGAGAGAGAGAATGGCACACCAGGGCCTCAAGCCACTGGAAACAAACTCCAGACATGTGCACCACCTGGCATTTGAGGGTATGACCTGCTAGACTCTGCTGATTTATAGCACATACAACCTCTGTTTATAAATGCAATCACATGAAGCCCACCTATTGTCCTCACCGGATTTGTGGAAGTTTGGTAGGAATTCATTTCTGACCTTGCTGTCTTCAGTGCTACTGACAGTGCTTCTCATGCACACATTCTTCTTCAGTGCGCAGTCAGCCCTGAGAGAAAACTGGGAAAGAGCATTGTTTGCAGGCTGGAGAGATGGCTTATCAGTAAGGCGTTTGCCTGCAAAGCCAAAGGATCCCGGTTTGACTCTCCAGGACCCACATAAGACAGATGCACAAGGAGGTGCATGCATCTGGAGTTCATTGGCAGTGTCTGGAGGCCCTGGGGTGTGACCATTATCTCTCTGTCACTTTCTCTCTCTCTCTGCCTCTTTCCCTCTCTCAAATAAATATATTTTTTTAAAAGAGCATTGTTTGCAAACATCAGCATCTCAACAAACATTCTTTGTTACTATTGCTCACCTGTGCTGCTCAGGCCAAAGATTCACCAGGGCAGAGGAAATCTAGTCACATTCGTTTTAGGCAGGGGTTTTTAAGCATGGTTGTGAGATTAACTTCAGGGCAAATTACAAGTCAAGAATTCAGCAGAGAAAAGCATCTCGTAGCAAGAGCCTCAGAAAAAAAGTATTTGTAAGGTCCATAAGAAATATCCCCGCATAAGAAAAATTCCCATAGTTCATGCCCATATTTTATTCTTGTAGTTTATTCTTACATCATGGCCTTTCGGGTCACGGCCCTGCACTCTGTCTGAAGCTGGTGGAACCTAGACACCTAGCATACAGGATTCCACCCAGATTCCTGCGCTGATGGCTGCATCCCGAAGGTGAGGGTTTTGTCTACAAAAGGTTTTGAAGCTTGGGCCATCAGCTTTGCTTCACCCAGAGGTGGATTCTGCTAAGTCTTGTCATTTCTCTGTTGGGTGCTGCAACTTGCCATGGAATGAACATTCGTCAAACTTAAAATGTCACTAAGAGCAGCGGGCTCTTTGATGTCTGTCATTTGTGAACGAGCACAATTTTACATACAGCTATCTACATGTTTGCATACTCAGTCCCCAAGACTGCTCTGCACCCCAAGATCTGTGGACTGAGGACTTGGTGTGTCTGTGTGTGAGTTATTCTGAGTCAAGTAGGTGTGTGGCTGCGGGATTCTAAGTGCCCCAGGAGCTCACGCTTTCTAAAGTGCATTCACACGTGGAACCACGTTGTGTTTGAGATAAGAATCACAGTAACAATGACATAATTCTTCTTGTGCAAGAAAGTTAAATATAAATCAGTGCTAATGCCTCACTGGACTATGACTCAGGAAGAGTGATAATAGGTATCTCTCTTGCACGTGACCCTGTTCAGGCTATAGGAAGTGGAGTCAGGATGGAGTATTTTACAAACTGTATTTTGCCTAATGTGGACTTCAGAGGAACACGAGTTTAAACATACTTGCTAGATTATACTCAGTTTAGAAAAAGAAATTATCACCCATTATTATGCAAATAAATGCAATTTATAAAAGTTTAATATACATAGCTGGATGTTGATTGGATACTGACCTAAATTGAAATCTTGAAGATCCAAATCTGACTGCTGCAGGTTGGGCAAATAAATGTCATTGGGTCCTAGATTTCTTCATGTTTTGTTGAAGAGGAATGAAATATCTATATCCAACTCACAGCGGTGTTGTGAAATGCAACTAATATTGAACATGTAGTTTGTAGACTGGAAAATGATAAAAGCTCTGAAACATTGCACTAAAGACTTACTATATGATTGTTGAGAAAAAATGGAAATGGTATTCTTTTAAGTTTAATGATAGATAATATATTAGGATGTTCTGTACCTCAATTGCACACTTAATAAGCAGTAGCATTTTTATTTTTTTCTCCCTTGAGTGTGTACCAAGGTCTTTTGACACTGCAAGTTAATACAAGACACAAGAGCCACATTTTGCATCTGCGTTCAGCTTCACATGGGTTTTGTAGTTGAAGCTGGCCAAACTTGCTTTGGAAACAACTGTATTTAACCACCTAGCCACCTTCTCAGCCCCTGCAATCTAGTCCTGAGTCCTTTGAAATCCCCAGATAATAAGGTTTCATCAGTGTGAATGATCTGCGTGTGCATTACTGTCATACTTACATATATGTATGTATGTATTTCAAACATTGTATGTATTCAAACATTCAAGCTTTAAATGAGTGCAAGGTATGATTTTAAGATTCATTTTTAACAAGAACTGTTCACAAACACATACCTTGGAAGCACTGGGATTCATTCTAGAATGCTAGCATGAACACAGAACATTTGTGTAAAGTAGAGATTTGCGGTTTTCCTTAAGCTGACCAGAGCAATAGTCATTTACTGTTGGCAAAAGGAGATGCCTCACAAGCACTTCTGTCTGACAGCTGAGTGTACAGGCCCAGTGGAAGATGGGAAAAGAGCAAAATAGGGTGATGAGCTGCTTGATCTAACATTTAGATTACATTTAGATCACATTTCCCTTGATAAAAGTAAGTGGCAGATATTAAAGAAAAAAAAACATGTGTTGACTTCAAATTAAGAAGCCAACATATTCTGCTGATCTTCAAGTGACACTGACTACTTTTTCTGTAGAACTTTGCAGTGTCTAATAAAATATGAATTTTATCTTTAAAATATAAGCCAATTAGTTTTGCCTGGGTTAGCTCAGAAAATTATATTCAATGACACAGTTTGATTATTGAAAAGACAAGTGTTGAATTTTGTTTTCAATACAAAGTAAAAGCATGTGATATTTTAAATATATTTAAGTATACAAAAATATCACAAAAAATGTGAATGGCAATTCTGCATAGCATTGAAAGTTTAAATAAACATTAGAAGACATAAAACAATGGCAAAGAAAAATTTATAAGGTATTTAAAAATATATTATTTGACAAAGACAGAAAGAAACAGAGAGGGAGAGAGAGAGAGAATTGGTACACCAGGGCCTATAGCCAGTGCTAATGAATCCCAGATGCATGTACCACCTTGGGCATCAGGCTTACCTGGGTACTAGGGAATTGAACCTGGATCTTTAGGCTTTGCAGACAAGTGCCATCTCTCTATCCCCTTACCAATGTTGTGTATGTCTTATTTAGTTGACTCTTTTAAATTATTAATGACTAAAATGATATCCTGTTTTCAGTGTATTCTTATGTCATTTTTTTAATTAAAGACATTTTCTTTGAAAGCCATAACACACTCCTTACAAAAATATCCAGAATATCCATTTCTTCTTTACCCACGAGTGGATTCTGCTTAAGAATTTTTTTTTCTTCTTTTAACTTACTATGTACCTTTTCTAACTTAAGGAAGTATTTTATTTAAAGAATAAAGAGTAAAGGCAAAAGGGAACATGAAATATGATCAAATCAGATAATGTAGGTTAGCTTTAATTTGAGAGTAAAAAGCATGTTCACCAAGGCTTCACTATTCTCTCTGGAACCATATGAGTGTTTCTATAAACATTGTCTGATGAATGAGGCACCTTAAGTTTTTATTTGCAAGAAAATGTAGGGTTATAGCAGGCTGTTCAAACCATCAAAATCCTGCCACCTACAGTATAAACAAAGGTATGATTTAACCTTGCTAGAATGAGACTTTGATCCTGCAAAGCAGAGCCGTGCCCAGTGACCCTGCTACCCGTGCTCCCCGTGTGCCCACGGCACAGCACCTAGCTCATTTCATCCAGCACAGAGTGGCTGCTTAATGGAGCTGAGCGACAGCCTGCATTTCTTGCCACATTTGACAAGCAAGTTCAGTTTCAGCAAGTAAACCTTATTTAGGGAACTAATGTTCTCCATTTGTGTATTTGCAAAGGCTGTGCTTGAGGCGATAGCACAGAATGAATTCTCAGGAAGTAACATGAAAACGAAGCTAGTCTTTAGATCACTCCAGTGAAGTACCTTTCATTTTTATGGACTTTTGAACAAGTCTCATAGTTTGCAAATGGAAATCAACACTGATTTCATTTATTTTCATTCTAGACTACATTAAAGTGTGGTTTTTGCCAGTTTAAGAAAGGAAAAGAGTTAATGAGAAAAAAAAATCACAAAATCAGAATGTAAGGCTTTAAATGTTATCTTTGAATAAATAAAATTTAAATATTATTAGAGATGCTTATATATTTTAAGATGAGCTCATAATATTACATAAAAGTATTTTCGGAACCATGACTAAAAAATTATTTGTAGAGAGATTGTTACTCTACCACAATCTTTGGAAGCATGCATTATAATCTGTCAGCTAAGGGCAGACAAGTACAATTTTTGCAAGGAGTAAATACTGAATGGAGGTTATGGAGAGATGATTTTATAGCTGCATCTTTCAGTTTTACCCCTGCAGATGCTGGTATGAAATCATGAGTGTTTTGCCTTCTAAATCTTGTTTTATTATTAAGTGGAGGCAGTATGGCTCAGTAGAAAAACAATGGATTAAGCACTGCCATAAATTCCGGTTCTGGCACCAATGCAAATTCCCTTCAGCCTTCTGCATAGTGGCACCAAGTGCATTACTGAGAGAGCCTGGTGTATGAAACTGTCATTTGGCTTCCTGAAATAGCCTTAGCCAGAAGATCCTGTACACGAATGGCTCTTTCCCAAACAAAGAATGCTTAGAACAGTGGGGGACCTTGTGGAACATGGCATTCCACTGTCTCCACTTGCAGGGGAGGCT
Organism: Jaculus jaculus; assembly: GCF_020740685.1. Taxonomy (NCBI): domain Eukaryota; kingdom Metazoa; phylum Chordata; class Mammalia; order Rodentia; family Dipodidae; genus Jaculus; species Jaculus jaculus. The sequence continues at coordinate 8,731,432 of NC_059119.1, read as the reverse complement.
TCTGAGAGTCAGAAAACTTGCATGACCAAATGAAGGTGAAATAATGGATAACAACATCCAGGCTTGTGAGGTATGTCCACTATGTGTGATGACAGATGACCCCTGGGGGTGTATTAGTTAAGTAACAGGTCACTTGATGAAGTATTGTGTGAGACTTAGATTGTCTACTTGATTGCTAAGTATTTCAGTCTTCTAAAAAGTCTTTTAATAAGTTGGGTAGAGTGCTTTCCTCATAGACATGAGGCCCTAGTTTCAATATGAAGTACCCAAAACAAGCAAACACATAATGTACATGTGTGTGCCCATGCATGTGGAAGCCAGAGGTCAGAGTCTTCCTCGATCACTCTCCACTTTAAACTTAAGCAGGCTCTGTTATGAGCCTGGAACTCACCAGTTAGACTAGTATAGCATGACGCTGTATTCCAGGGCTCCTCCTGCCTCCACCTTTCCAGTGTTGGAATGACAGGCATGCACCAGCATGCCCAGTGTTTGCTGGGGTGACGAGGATCTTTCTGCTTTCCCAGAAGATGTTCTATGAGCTGAGCCATCTCCATGGCAACCATGTGATAATTTAATGCAATGATTATTGACAGGTCACATATTGGCAAAATGTATTCAGATGAATCAGGCTAAATGAACTCCTATGTGAGTTTGGGTGCTGTTTACTCAATATTCTTGCTGGGTCTTGGGATCCACAGAGTTCAGATAAAAATACTATAGAAGTAGGTAGTAACTCAACAAGAAAGTATCTAAGTATATGAGTGAAAAGTTACTTTTATTAAACTTTACTAAACGCACGATTATGTACAATGTACTTTATATGAATTATAAATTGTTTCATTTAAATATAAGACTGTCCTTCCTGGATTTTGTGGCATCAACTCCTGAGTTGAGTTTGACTGCTTGGTAGTGCCAGGGGAATCTTTAACACTCCGGCTGAAAGGTTTGTTTATTTATAAAACAGATGAAACCCGAAGTAACTACTTCATGTACTGGAAGAGTTCAGTCATGGTAGCTCCCACCACAGTGTAAGACAGCATCCGAATTCAAAGGTGTTCTTGATGTTTTATTCAGGTCACTTTGAAGTTTATTATCTTTTCCTTAAGGAAACTTTAACTACCTTCACTGAACTTATGTTAGATGGTGTGAGGGAACATAGTGCAAAATTAAAGATGAGTGAAAACACTAGCTGAGAACAAAGTCCACTTGAGAATAGGATGGGCTATTTGCTTTACTCTTATTTTTCTTTCTTTCTTTTTTCATTCTGTACTTTTCTTTCTTTTTTAAGATTTTATTTTTATTTCTTTATTACAGACAGAGACAGAGAGAGAGAGAGAGAAAGAGAGAGAGAGAGAGAGAGAGAGAGAGGGATTGGCTTGGGCACACCAGGACCTCTAGCCACTGCAATTGAACTCAAGATGCATGTGCAACCTTATGCACATGGCTTACGTGGGTACTGGAGAATTGAACCTGTGCCTTTAGACTTCACAGGTATGCACCTTAACTGCTAAACCATCTCTGCAGCCCCTGTCTTTTTCTTTGTGTTGGATATACGGTTAGTGCTATTTTATACAACTACATTTACTGAAATCTGCAACAACAGTTCAAACTTGATAATATGTATGTATACTATTAAAATTAATAAAAAATGTAGCTAGAAAGATGGCTTAGAGTTTAAGGAGCTTGCCTGCGGAGCCTAAGGCCCCAGGTTCATTTCCCCAGTACCCATAGAAGCCAGTTGCACACGATGGCCCATGCATCTAGACTTTGCAGTAGCCCTGGTGTACTCATACTTTCTCTCTCTTCTCTGTTGCTCTCAAATAAATAAATAAATAAATAAATAAATAAATAAAGTAAAATATACAAAATCAATACATCAAATACAATCAATAAAATGACTAAAAATTAGTATGATCAATGATGACATCAATACTGAGAACTACAGTATTTGTCATTCCCATTAGGATATGTTATTTTTATGATTTATTTAATTTTTGGATGCAAGCATGAGGATTTGTAGTGTTTATCTGGTAAACACCCTTGGGTTGAAAGGTCTGCTGCCCAAACCAAGTCATGGTTGGGGGATGACAGACCTGTATGTAAGTCATGGAGTCTTTTTGGAGGAATTTAGTCACTAGGGGTATGCCTGTTGGGGATATTGAGACTCACTCCCCTTTCCCATCTCTAATTGTATCTGTCTTCTACTAGTGGATTAGATCTCTTCTGCTGAATGCTCCCAGCTTGATGAGTTTTGTTACCACAGGCTGAATAACAACACCAAATGACCATGGAATACACCTTCTGAAACTGTGAGACAAAATGAATCTTCCCACTTTCTAAGTTGAACATCACCAGTGCTTTGTCATTAGTGACAAAACTAAGCTGAGTTTTTATTTGGAGGGTCAGATTGGAATCAGGCAGGATCCAATGAGTAGTGGACAGAGGAGAGGTATGGATCACAAAGGCAAGCTTTTACTTTTTGGTCTTTACTTTAGTAAAATAAGTCATTTAGAGTAAGTATATGTACATATTTAAAATGTTATTAGTAATGAATCATGTAAATAACTATATATTTAGTCTTACTCTGTGAACCTCTATTTCTTTTCAGTTGCTGTCCTGAAATGTGTGTACATAATTTTCTTACTTGTTCTTATAAATTTATACATGTGAAATAACATAATTCATAGGTACATGTGAGGGTGATCTGTGTGGTACACTTCGGCATATTATTATGTTGTAGTGTTTTTATAACCTCTGTAACTTGCTGTTTCTGTATGTTGCTTTCTAGATTGAGATACAGTAGTCTACTATTTATATTTTAAAAAATGAATTTTATTGCACATTGATAAGCTTGTGGGTTAGTAAGAGATTCTTTCCTTCCTTCCTTTCTTGTTCTTTGTAGATTTCAATTATGTGAAAGTTACAACAGTTGTTCATTCCACAGCATCTGGACAAGCACTGAGAGTAAAGAAAGGTCAGAGCCATAGATGTTAGGATTGTGCAGATTTTTTTTTAAATTTATTTATTTATTTATTTGAGAGTGACAGACACAGAGAGAAAGACAGATAGAGGGGGAGAGAGAGAATGGGCACGCCAGGGCTTCCAGCCTCTGCAAACGAACTCCAGACGCGTGTGCCCCCTTGTGCATCTGGCTAACGTGGGACCTGGGGAAGCGAACCTCGAACCAGGGTCCTTAGGCTTCACAGGCAAGCGCTTAACCGCTAAGCCATCTCTCCAGCCCAGGACTGCGCAGATTTAAAAAACAATGACCAATTGTGTTTAAAAAGAGTTTTCTGCTTATACATCAGTAAATTCAGATGTTTAACACCTTTCTAGATCACACTTTATTTTGCCATGCCCATGTGTGTATGATGTATGTATGAACATGTGCATACTCATGTGAGTGTGTGCATCTGTGTCAAGGCACACGTGTGCAGTCACAGGACAACTTTTGGGGGTCATTTCTCACATTGCCTGCCACTTGAACTTCAGTGTCCGGGGCCTTATCCCCAGGGTCATTTCCTCAGCCCTGTAGAACTGAATAATTTGGCTAATTTATAATTTGATGATGAAGCATCCATGTACTTCCTTTGCATTTCTTGTGAGATTTAACTTTTATGGCTTATAGTATATTGGAAATTATTCTTTCTGCTATTTTATTGAAGTAGTTTTTTTGAGCAAAACCCCTGTTTTATATGGGGAAAACTTTGGAGAAAAAAATAGATATATGCTTTCCCAATGTGGATTTCTTGCCCAGATTCTATATGATGTTAGCATTAAAGCAAAGTTCAGGCTGGAGAGATGGCTCCACAGTTAAGTGCTTTCCTGCAAAGTCAAACAACCCCAATTTCATTCCCCTGGACTCACATAAAGCCAGATGCACGGTGGCATATGAATCTGCAGTTTGTTGCCAGTTGCTAGAGAACCTGGTGCACCCATTCTCTCTCTCTCTCTCAGACTCTCTCTCTCTGTGAGTGTGTGTTTCTCTTCTCCTTATCTGTCTCCCTGCTTGCAAATAAATGTATTTTTTTAATATTTTTTTGTTCATTTTTTATTTATTTATTTGAGAGCGACAGACACAGAGAGAAAGACAGATAGAGGGAGAGAGAGGGAATGGGCGCGCCAGGGCTTCCAGCCACTGCAAACGAACTCCAGACGCGTGTGCCCCCTTGTGCATCTGGCTAACGAGGGACCTGGGGAACCGAGCCTCAAACCGGGGTCCATAGGCTTCATAGGCGAGCACTTAACCACTAAGCCATCTCTCCAGCCCGCAAATAAATGTATTTTTTAAGAAAAAAGTCTCTGGATTGAGAATCTTCTACTTTCTCATTTATGATCTTAATCTAATGTGATAAGGATTTCAGTTTTATGTATATGATATTCCTAACCAAATATACCATGTGTCAATGAACTTTCTTTACTATAAAAAGTTCTTCTTGGGCTGAAGAGATAGTTTAGTGGTTCAGGTGTTTGACTGCAAAACCAAAGGACCCAGGTTTCATTCCCCAGGACCCACATAAGCCAGATGCACAAGGTGGTGCATGCATCTGGAGTTCATTTGTAAGTGGCTGGCAATCCTGACACTCCCATTCTCACGCTTTCCTTCCCTCCTTGTGCCTCTTTCTCTCTCTCTCAAATTAAAAAAAAAAAAAAGTATAAAAAGTTCTTCTTTTCCATCTTGAGTAAGAGCCACGTTTACCATGTGTCAAACCTGCACAAATGTATGGCCTGTGCATAGATTTTTTGATTTAATAATCTATATGTCTGTCTCTATCCTTTTCCTGTGCATTGCAATAATTTTAAAATGCCAGCACTTTGATGGCTGGCTCACAGGGCACACGTCTACACCTGAATTATTCTTCTGTGCTCCCCTAGAATATTCCATGGATTCTTAAACTCTGCTCCTTCAGTTTGCTACTGGCTATTTTGTTGTTGTTGTTGCTATTGTTGCTTGTTTCTTTTGATACACTCATATGTATTTATATGTATTTGTAGATATAAAATAAAATTTAAATCTAAAATCCATGTATATGATAAAAATGTAGTATTAGTTTCTTTGAGTCTGGCTTATTTCTCTTAATGTAATGAGATTTCAGTTCCATCTACTTTCCTGTAGTTGCTATGATTTCATTTTTCTTGTGACTGAAAAATTCTGTTGTCTAGAGGTACTATGTTTTCTTTATCCATTCATTTGTTGATGAACAGGTTGGCTGATTCCTTTCCCTGGCTATTGTGTGTAATACTAGCATGGACGTGCAAGCATCTATGGTATGTTGACATTGAGTCCTTTTAGTATATTCACAAGATAGGTGTCACTGGGTGATATGGTAGATATATCTTTAGTTTTTGAAAAATCCACATACTGATTTCCATAGAGGCAATACAAGCTTATGTTACCATCAGCAATAAATAAGTTACCACATCACCCACATCCTTACTAGCATATTCTGTTATTTGTTTTCTTAATATTAACCATGTTGGATGCAAGAAGGAATCTCAAACAGATTTTAAGTTGTTTTTATTTATTTATGAGAGATATATAGAGAGAGTGAGTTGGCATACCAGGACCTCCAACCACTACAAACAAACTCCAGACTTATGTGCCATCATGTACATCTGCTTATGTGGATTCTAGGGAGTTGAACCTAGGTCCTTAGACTTTGCAGGAAAGTGCCTCAATGGCTAGGCCATCTGTCCAGACCTCAAACAGTTTTAGTTTGCATTTCCCTGACATATAAGGGTGTTGAGAACTTTTTCAACTATTTATTGGCTGCTTATATATATTTTTTCTTTTGAGAACTGTCTGTCCACCTCAGTAACCCATTTATTGGTTGAGTTATACACTTTTTAGTGTTTAATCTTTGTAATTCCTCATATATCCTAGATATTTTCCCCAGTCTGATATATGGCTATGTAATATATTTCCACATACACACATACATAAACTGTACATTGTGCGCTACAATTATAAAATAAAATATATATTCTAGGTAATGGATAATGATAATTGTTCGTTATTTTCTTCTAGTAAGTCTAACATATTGGTTTGAAACAGTTGTTAGCTTCATGACTTCTATATTCCCCATGTCTTTCTTACACATCCATTTAGGTTATAGTCTCTCTTCAAAAAATAAATTTGGGTCTGGAGAGATGGCTTAGCGGTTAAGTGTTTGCCTGTGAAGCCTAAGGACCCTGGTTTGAGGCTCGGTTCCCCAGGTCCCACATTAGCCAGATGCACAAGGGGGCGCACGCATCTGGAGTTCGTTTGCAGAGGCTGGAAGCCCTGGCGCGCCCATTCCCTCTCTCTCCCTCTATCTGTCTTTCTCTCTGTGTCTGTCGCTCTCAAATAAATAAATTTAAAAAAATTAAAAATAAATAGATCAATAAATTTGGTTATAAGACTTACCTGAACGTGTCTGTCCTGTAATCTTGTTATTTTGCAAACTTGCTGGGTTTTTAAATAGCAAAAGCCTACTAGAACATGTGTCGGATACACGTTGTCCTAACGTCACTGCTACTTTAGTGCTTCTGCTGTGTTGACCATTATATAATAACAAACAGAACAAAGAAATTATTCCCCTAACAATGCTAATTGAACACACAGTTCATTAAAAGTTACTGAAGCTGGTTAAAATGAAAATTCACTGTGCACTCACTGTCAGACCTGTTTCTCTTCATCTAGCATCTGAAATGTAGAGTGGACACTCCTATTTATCTTTTTTCAGATTCTACAGAGCCATTCCACATTTTGACAAGTTACACCCAGCTAATCCCAGATTTATGGGCCCAAGCATTGCAGGGGGGGTGGGCGGTGGCGGTGAATACCACCGTGTCTCTTTCCCTTAAATCTGGGACTCTTCTTGCTCCAAGTGGTTATTTGCAAACCTATCTTTTATTTCACTTTTTTTTTTTCCCCCTGAGGCCTATCATGAAATGTAAGAAAATGCTGCAAGATAAAATGTCATGTTGATTGTATGGGGAATTTTAAAAAGAATTGTAAGTCAGAATTTATAATAAGACTTTTAACATGGAGTAGATGTCGGCTCTCAGGTTGTTTTCCTAGGTGGGCTTTCTAGTCTTGAATCTGACATTGAGAAAATGGAATTTTAGAGAAATCATGATTCAGTTAGTGAAATAATTAGTAAAGAAATCAAACTATACTTGCCTCAAATAATGCTTTCTGAGCCACAAACCTCAATTTTCTCATAAGTTTCATTGGAATTTCTGAAGCCAATGATGGTTGTGAAATGATTCTACTAAGCTACTGAAGTGTAGCAAATGTGTTGCACTTCAAAATCTCTTTCATTAAGCATTTACAATCTTAGATACCTAAGGTAGAGTTAAATATATTATAGCTCATTCCTTAACTAACCTCTGCTTATTGACATCACAGTGTTCCATAATTTTTATAATCTCCATTTCTTCTTTTATTTCATGTATATACATCCTTGGGAGCAAACAGAAAATTGTCATTTTCTGGATACATTTCAGTAATCCTACCTCATGAAATTGTAGAACCTTTATGTCCTTTCTTATGTTACATCTCATCTTTAAAGTAGCAGATATATAAAGAGTCCTTTGGTTAAGTTGGATTTTCTGTTCTTAGCTGCCAGGTAGCATGGCTACCATAAAAGCCTCACCACTGGCTTGTTATTGTTTATGAATATTTTCTTGCTCTTCAGTTGTTACTGCTATTGTTAGCTGGCTCATTGGTTGATACATATTCTTTTAAAAGCACCCTAAATACATGATTGTCCTTTGGCATTGAAAGTGGTGCCACCATTCTGTGCTCCTGATTGACTGTGTGTCTACACTGATTATCTGCACTACAGAAATGCTGGGCACACAGTATTTCCCCAATCTCTGCTGCCAGTACTGGTCATGCTATGCATTGCTGAATAATAAGACATATTGATAAGATTTGGGGATTTTCTTTTCCTTTCTGGATAAAGAGAAGTATGTAGAGACAGGTCTACTCCTTCAATCCTTTAGTCTGTCTTTGGTTACATGCACACTGGAAGCTCAGCTGCAGCAAACTTCCTGCAGCCACGTGGTGGTAAGACTGAGGCCACAGAGCCAGGAGAGGAGAGGAGCCTGGTTCTTTGTTGACATACTGTTACTGCTGACCTCAGGATCCTCAGTGATTGTCCAGAGACTATACTGGACACAAAGTAACATTTCTTTCTAAAGTCAATTTTATCTGCATAATGTCCTCAGGATGCTGAAAACATCCTAATTTGGAGGTTGAGCATACTTGAATCTCGTTGTCAATATGAGTTGCTATTCACTAAAAGGAGTACTGCAGAAGAATGAAATGATTTTTCAAAGCACAGGGGATGAGGGAGGACATTTTTTCTTTTGCTTCTGCCATAATTTTTTATTGGTAACTTTAATATATGAACATGCTGCACAATAGCCATATTCCCATCAGGTTATCCTCTTTGAGACAATGAAATTGTTATACAAATGTAAAATTAACCTTTTTGTATATAAAACTTCTTTAAAGTATGTGACTAAATATATTCTGAGCCTGCTGTTTGTGGGTTTAAGTTTCCATCATTTTTCCTAGTAACTCTTTTAAATTATTTTTATTTTAAAGATTCATCTAAAAGTAGTAATACCAGCCCACAATGATGTTCATATAGCATTAGAGTCCCCCATTCTCTACAATGATGGCTACATTTTCTATAAGAAGGTTATGCAGAAAAATACAGAATTTATTCATAAGTTATATCTCATGAATATCTTAATTTCACTGAATGATGTCATATTATCTAAGGCATGTTTAGAAAAAAACACAACATACAATGTCAATTTGTAAGAAAAAACGTAGAGAAGAAAAGGATAATCATTAGTATTTTGCCATAGACTTTTTTTTTTCAGCAAAGCAAGGATAAATTGCCTTATTTTCAATTATTTCAGTTTCAAGCATTTCAACTTTTGGTCTTAAGCTTTCAGAATCTCTTGTCTCATGATATTTAAAGCATGGGGAGATCCATGATTCTTATTCAACATTTTCTAAGGTGTCACAATAACCCAAAGCAAGAAGCTTCTTTCAATTCATAGAGTTAATCCTTTCCTGGATTGTGAACATTAAACAATTTCCTTGACCTTCCCAAAGCAACCTTAAGTATGATTAATATTTTTTAGTCCAACATTAGCTATTTATACATTTAAAAAGAAACAAACATGTTTCATGTCTAGGTATTAACAAAAAATGGGATGACCATCTTTAGAGAGCTTGCTTGTGAAAATCTAGCACTATGAAGAGGCAGAATTTCATACCTTTGTTGAGGAGACCTCATCAACATTTTAACAAGGTGATGAATCAGAAAGTGAAATCACTTTATGGTCATAGGCAATTTGAGTAACAGCTGAGATTAGACAATGGAAATCATATAATTTTACTTATATCCCATAAAAGTCATGAAATACCCTGACTAGGGTGATTTCATATACTTCACTCTTCCTATAAATCTTTAAATATCTTTTAAAATAATGAGCTAATTTTCCTACCTTATATAGAACTGCACTTTCAGTGGTTTGAGAATTTATGTCAAGAATTGTATGTATTTCTTCAATTTTGATTGAAGTACAAATTTTAAAATGAAAAAAAAAATCTGTGTTGGTTTTGGTCATGGCTAGCATTCACCTTGACTTAAAGATAATGACTGAAATTACATGCAAACCTCTTTCATTACAAAGTTTTAAGATGAGTTGTGGAGATGGCTCAGTGGTGAAAGATGTTTGCATGCAAAACCTGCTACCCTGAATTCAATTCGCCGACCACTTACATAAAGCCAGATACACAAAGTGGCATGTGTCTGACGTTCCTTCGCCATAACAGGAGACCTTGCTGTGCCATGCTCTCGTCTGCCTTTCTCTCTCAAACAAACAAATAAATAAATAAATAATACTTTTTTAAAAGTACTTTTAAAAAATAAAGTTTTAAGGAAATTATTCAATACTGTTGCCATCTTCAGAATGTTTTCTACTAAAGTAAGATGCACAGAGAGATAATTTCAATAAGAACGATGTCCCCTATTGTTCCTTATTGAGATGACTGGAAGTTTTTACCTGACAGAACGTGGGACAATTATCTTGTCCTTTGTGTTCAGAGATGATGTGCTGACAGGTTATTTTCTGAGCAATAACTGAGATATGTGACCTGCTGTCCTTGCTAGAAGAAAGCCTATTTTGTAGTTGTCAGAGGCAGTCGCTGAGCAGAGAGTCTGACATTCGTGGCCTTGTAGCCTCTGGGTCAGCAAAGTCGGTTCCTGATTCCTGTGGCTGGGAAGGACCCTGGCTTCTGTCTTGTCTCAGTGTGAGATGCTGACAGTGTCTTGCTGCAAACTGTCTTTAAAGGCATGATTCTCTCTGTACCAGCCCCACTCCCCACGTGCAATCAACCAACATGTCTGTAATCATAACCTTTCAGTTCCTCTGGTGTTTACTCCATGGTACTGTCAGTGAAAGACAGTGAGCTCGGTCCAGAATGTAGAAAGGATTTGAGAAACTCAGCTCTTCTTGTTAGACCTGATTCTGTTATCACTGTTTCCACACTGGAAAGCCAACGGCAAAGGTTTTCTTAGTGATTCTCAATATGATGTAGCGGTAGATGCTACATTAATGCAGTTTCATTCAAGAGTGAAAGAAAATGAGAAGGAACCCTAGCCTCTGTTTAAATGCAATAATAATAATAATATCAACAAAATTTGCCATCTTTCATTTGAATAATCATTTTGATTTCCAGGGTTCTTTCATATATGGTGCTGCTATTTAATAATACAAAGTATAACAGGTAGTTGACGAAAATAAAGTTCCTCTTCACCTTCAAAGTCTATAAAATAGGGCTGGAGAGATGGCTTAGGGGTTAAGTGCTTGTGTGTAAAGCCTAAGGATGCCGGTTCGAGGCTCGGTTCCCCAGGACCCACGTTAGCCAGATGCACAAGGGGGCCCACGCGTCTGGAGTTCATTTGCAGTGGCTGGAGGCTCTGGCACGCCCATTCTCTCTCTCTCTCTCTCTCTCTCTCTCTCTCCCTCTTTCTCTCTCTGTCTGTAGCTATCAAATAAATACATAAAAATAAACAAATTTTTTTTTTAAATTTCAAAGTCTATAAAATACTCTCAAGAAAGATCATTTTATATTCTATTAATTCTGAGTATTTTCTATTTCAAATGAGAGGAAAATTAGCATAATTACAAACATATGTTTGTTTTTATCTAAATTTTAATCTGTATTTTAACTCCCTCACTACTTAATCCTTGTCACTTTGGCTAACACTACTTTACATATTTTTTGCCAAAAATGAACACTTTTAATCTGTGATTTGGTCTACTGCCATGGTTTCAAGTGTCATCTTTATATACATGCTTGCCAATTCTCTCTCTCTCTCTCTCCCCTTCTCTTTCTGTCTCTCTCTAATGTTTTTCCCTTCCTCTGTCTGATGGACACCTGGAGTTGCAGATTACTTATACTCAACATGACTACACTCAGCATCCAAGACCTGACTTCCAATCCTGGCTTCATTGTTACTATCATATTTCTTGTGTATGAGAAATCAGGATGACTAATTTAATCATCTTGGCATCCTTCCTTTCCTATACCTCTTAAATTTGACTAACAGTAAAATTGTGACCAATTCCTTATCTCTGATAGTTGATTCTGATTTGTTTTGCTTTGTCATTTTGATGTAGAGTTCCACTCTAGTCTAATCTGACCTGAAACTCTGTAGTTATAGGCTGGCCTCAAACTCGCAGCGATTCTTCTCTCTGCCTCCTATGTGCTGGAATTAAAGTTGTGTGTCATCATGCTTGGTTCAATTCCAACAGTTTTACTTCCTTATATTTCCCCCCACTCCTCTGCCCGCCCGCGGTTGCCAGGATCCGCCCCCAGACCATCAGGAGCTGCTCCTTCAAGCCCACTCCAGTGATCTTCTAACTCCTCTTGCTGCTTCAGTCTAGCATTGAATTTTGTACACTACTTTCTATGTCAAGTAGGTAAAATAATAATTTCCAAATACCTTTTATTTTTAGTAACACAGCCTTTTATTGTCACGAAATGGAACCAAATTGCATAAGACAGATAAAAACAGAGTTGCTTCCTTTGAAGTAGCAGGGGAGTGTGAGCATCCCTGCTAGTCCCTTCAAGCTTCTCCTCCTCCCTCACATACCCCCCAAAATGTACAATGCTTCCTTAGACAGGGCCATGGGAATACCATTGAAAACCACTTTTAAAACATCTTCTCAGAAAAAAATAATTATTACTATATGATAAAAATGTATTTCAAACATGTAGCAAGGGAATTGGCTTTAATAAATCAAATTAAATTATGTACTCATGACAGAGAAAACAAAGATAATAATCATTACTGGATCATACACTACTACACAGAAAAATGGAGGTGCTATTGGGTTTAGTTGAGGCAAATCTAATGCCCTAGAAGAGGTCATAATCTCATAAAATTCCATTAGAATTAGGTGGTTATGTTATCTGCATTGTTGATTATTTCTCCTCCAAAAGCAGTGAACTACATTGAACAAAAATAGTACACCAGGTCATTATGGTTATTATGTTTTAGGTTGTCACTACTAGTCATGTTAGAATCCTCCTGAAATAATAACTGATTTTAATTACCTGCTATATTAAGAACAGATTCTCTGGCATAGATTTAAGGTAAATAACTATCATGCTGTATACTTCAGCCTCCTGGAATCCCCTGGGCACTTTTTTTTTTTCCAGCAACAAGAAATGCCAGAATTCATTGTATGTTGAGACCTAGCATGTGTTTGTATGAGTCTCTCCCTTCTTCCAGATCCATGAATACCATCATGGAGACACCACTCTTACAACTTTGCCCAGTCCTAATTATCTTCCAAAGATGCCAGCTCTAAATTACTACCTCCATATAAAGTCAGAGGTTAAGGGTAGAGAGATGGGTTAGTGGTTAAGGCACTTGCCTGAAAAGCTTAAGGACACAGGTCCAATTCCCCAGGACCCATGTAAGCCAGATACAGAAGGCAATTCATGCATCTGGAGTTCATTTGCAGTGGTTGGAGGCCCTAGCATGCCCATGCTCTCTCTGCCTCTTTCTCACTCTCTCAACTAAATTAACAAAAGTAAAATACAAAGAAATTAGGAGGAGAACCATGTAAACATCAGTAGCTATCTGTAATTTGTACTCTTAGGAGAAGGGGTTGCAGGAACGTAGATGAGGAAGAACAGTCTTCACAGAGTGGATACAGATGGTACGAATGAAATGCCACGTGGAGGGAAAACTACGACTGTCTTGAGTTGTTGGCACCGCATGTCAAATGTGGTCATCAGATGGGACCACAAATTAAACATAAGGGCAACAGATGCCATCAATGCAATAATTAAAATCTTATTTTTCATCTTTTCACTTATAAGAGTCCACACAGGAATTTCACCAAGTCAGGAAAAATGAAATGTTGGAATGGCCAGTACAATCATAGTGACAGGAATGGTGTGGGCAGACAGGGATGAGGAGAAAGAGCGTACACATGATGTCTCCATACAAAACTCGTTGTCAACAGTAATAACTTTCAAAAGTATTAAAAAGAAAGGAAAATAAAAGAAAGAACTAAACATGGCAGGAACTTTAGAGAGACTCAGTTAATGTGAAATATCATGAGGAAGACCTAAACTAAAGCAATGGTGATAAGGACTTAGAAATAATCTTGACTTTAGAATTACATGGCAAGCAGAGTCAAATGAATGAACCTAGCAAGTGAGGAAGGGATAGAGTGAGAAGGAGAAAGAGAACACCAAACCTTTATAATTCAGGTGCCTGGGTATATGGGAGACAAGGAAAATCTGATGAAGAAAGCGGCAGTGTCATTTTTTAAATGCTGGGTTGCAAGCTGCCACTTTGAGAAGCACGCGAGGTGACGTGAGAGTCTGTCTGGGAGACAAGAGGAGCGCCCGGTGCCGTAATCGGAGTTGTCTCGCATGGGCAAGAATGTGCCCATGCCAGTAACGGGGAGAGCAAGCAGCGGCCTGTTATCACTGAACAGCCGAGATGGGATAGAAGTCAGGGACACTTGGCTCTCTAGCAAGCCAGGACGAGGACAAAAGAACTCATCGTAATGGAGAAAACGTAACATTTAGAGATCTAATTAAGCCCTTAAAAAAAAAAATCATTGTGTCTGTGCCTGTGAGTGCACACATGCTGTCCACATATGTGGACACACAGGCTATCCTTGGGCGTGGCTCCTCACCTCCCACGTTTAAGCCTAGCTGACCCACGCTGTCCCACGCCTTCTCTCCTCCACCTCCCACATCCGTGCATGCGTTCACCTCTGTGTGAGTTCTGGACACGTGAACTCAGGTTGCCATGCTTGCACACCAAGCACACTTGTCAGCTGAACCATCTTCCTATTCCAGATTGACACCCTTCTAAGGAAAGCTTGAACAATTAATTATCTTCTTTTGTAAAAAAAAAAAAAAAAAAAAAAAAATGGGCAGTGCCCGGTGAACATGTGGTGCTGAACCTCATCCCTGAGATTTCTGGTGTTTTGTTTCTTCATTTTTAATATATATGTTTATCTTCTGAATATTCTGATTGTACTTCAGATGTAGTCATCCAAACAGGGCAATAATATCACAAAGCATACAAACATCATTTGAATTTTAAGAGAGATGAAAGAGAACACTTTGTTATTAATAGTACCTTTTTTGTTGCATGTTTTGTTTTTCCAGGTAGGGTCTCACTCTGGCTCAGGCTGACCTGGAACTCATTATGTAGTCTCAGAGTGGCCTCAGACACACTGTGATCCTCCTACCTCTGCCTCCCCAGTGCTGGGATTAAAGGCGTGCGCCACCATGCCTGGCATTAATAGTAACATATTTTATGTGGCCTATTGAGTACCAAATGATATAACTTTCTCCATCTTTATCTTCTAATACATGTTTGAGTTTAAAATATGTGGAATAAGATGAAAGCCAACATTTATATTGTGATATCTATGCCACAATTTTTTCTTACATTTGATTAGTTTGAAGGGAAATAATCCCTCTGAGAGATGCAACAATTAAACCCAGGATAAAAGATGTCCATCCAAGCCAGGCGTGGTGGTGCACAGCTTTAATCCTAGCACTTGGGATGCAGAGATAGGATGATAGCTGTGAGTTCAAGGTCACCCTGAGATTACATAGTGAATTCCAGGTCTGAGATAGAGTGAAACCCTACAAAAAAAGATGTCCACCCACCTGCACCGGAATAAGAATAACATGGACCTCAGGAACAGACGGGGTATAAAGCTGCCTTCCCTGATTATCACCTACACATGTGGGCATAACCCAAGATTCAATTGTTCAGATTCATAGGAAATTTATGTTAGGAGCCATCCATCTGCACATTTTCCCACCAGTTATATTTTTTTAACCATTAATAGCAAAGGATTTGTAGATTTACGGGTCAAGATGTCTGGAGAGTGCGCTCCAGCGGACTTCTTAAATTTAGAAGTTGCAACACTACCATGGATGCAGGGATTTTTAACATAAGTGTTTTTCTGTGTCACAAGGGGACCACAAAGCTTGTCCCTAAGGGTGGTGGGAGTCGAATTCAGAAACACTCCTCCCTATGCTGATGATTCTCATTGGCTGAGTGTGTCAGGCTCCCTGACCAATTACTAGCAAGGCAAATGGCAGTGTAATAATCAGGATTTATCTCTGACACAAGAGCTATGTAAATTGCCTACAGTTTAGGTACCTTGAAAACAAAGTCATGGTTGTTTTAGCCACAGTGTGGGCCACAGTTTGGCAGAGCCAACCAATTACTTATCTCTGATAGTTGATTCTGAAAGTGTGTTCCCTGGAACACAAGCTTTCACAGCCTTTGCAAAGTTAAATTTTGTTTTATTTCCAACCTACTGACCCAGGATCTCTGAGTGGTAATAATCTACATCTGCTTAATGAGACCTTATGACTTTTTTTTCTGATGAAATGTTGAGTTTTGGAAACATTTTGAAGACAGAAGACAACATTGATAAACTTCATAGGATGCACAATCCCTTGCTTCTTTTTATCCACTGATTCAGCCAGCCATCTACCCATCTATCTGTCCACCTTTTGAAATAACTTTTCACATGTAGTCAAATAATGGTAGAGAAAGTGAATACAGTGCATGAATGACTCTCAAAACAGCTCACTGGAATCACAAAATGTCTGTGATAGAAGACACGTTTATTTATTTTGCAAAAGATTACTTTATTCCTTTGCTTTCTTTAATACCCCCCCAAACTTAATATTCCTAGTTTACTAGAATACAGGAAGTTTCTAGATTTTCTAAGTAAAAAAAATCTTATTATACACACACACACACACACACACACACACACACACACACACACACACATATATGAAACAAGAGTTGGAAAACTAGCATAGATCAACTTTAAAAGAAAGAAATTATGAGAAGTTTCTTCAGTTTACATAAATATAGAGTGCTCCTACTTCATTTAAAATGTGAGTCTTGTCCATGTATTCAACACATATTAATAAAAAAAGCAATTCAATACATACAGGCTTTTACTCAAAAACTTTATGATCAATTTCCATTCAGCTTTCTAGAAAAATGCCCATGAATTAAACATACTTAGATATTTAAGCAATATTAATTTAGGCCCCCTGAAGTTTTAAGATATTGATTATAGTTGTGCAGAAATTCAAGATAAACGAATTCCAGATGCAAGAAAAATGAACTTGGTATTTACAATTTTCAGTCTTGTATTTCTGCATATAAAAAGAACACTGAGCAATCCTTCCAACATAAACCAAAATCAATATTATCAATGAGATTTAGTCTATAATCTTTCAGTGTAATAATTTAATTCATTAAAAAGTATTAAAATTATATTGGAATAAAGATTTCAAGTTTGAGCTGAAATTTCATACCTTATTTTACAGATTGCAATTAGCATAATTTGCACCACTGTGGAAACATATCTTCTTCAAGAGGTGATCCTAGTAGAAAGTTAGCATTCATCATCTTTCAAAGCACAAAATATAAACTTATTTCTTGCTTAATTCATCTATATTTATACAAAGGAGTGTGTAAGTTGACCAACAAAGCTATGGATGCTATCACTAGAGAGGATCTGATATTTAAATTTCCTATAGCTCAGGCTGGAGAGATGGTTTAGAGGCTAAGACCCTTGCCTGCAAAGCCAAATGACCTTGGTTCGATTCCCCAATACCCACATAAGCCAGATGTAAAATGTAGCACATTCATCTGGAGTTCATTTGCAGTGGCTGGAAGCCCTGGCACACCAATTCTCTTTCTCCCTCTTTCCCTCCCTCAATAAATAAATAAAAACAAAATATTTAAAAGAGAACTTAAGGCTGGGCATGGTGGTGCATGCCTTTAATACCAGCACTTGGGAGGCAGAAGTAGAAGGATCACTATGAGTTGGGGCCACCCTGAGATGACATAGTGAATTCCAGGTCAGCTTGAGCTAGAGTGAGACCCTACCTCAAAAAAAAAAAATAAATAAAAATAAAAATAAAAATAAAAGGAGAAAAAAAATTTCCTATAGCTCCTATCATTTCTAGATGCCTTGAAGTTTAACTTAGATTACCAACTTGACAGGATTTAGAAACACCTAGAGGAAAAAAAAAAAAAAATATATATATATATATACATACACACACATATACATATACATATACATACATATACATACATGTGTGTGTATATTGGGTGGACATGTGTGGGAGGGAATTTCCATAGAAAATGAATTGGAAAGAGCCACCCTAAATGTGGGTAACACCATCTCATAGGCAGTAGTCTTGGGCTAAATGAAAGGGAGAAAGCAAGAGGGGGACCAGCCTTCACCTCTTCTGCTTCGTGACTGCACATCAGTGTTACCTCTTGCTCCTGCTACCAGGCCTTTCCCACCATGGTGGCCTGCACCTTCAAATTCTGAGCCCAAAATACCCCCTTTCTTCCAGAAGCTGTATTTGTCAGTGAGGAAAGCACTACTAAACGCTGAGTGTTGCCATCACTAGAGCTCCACTCTTTCCTCAGCCCCATGTGTTACTCTTGTTAGAACAGCCAAGGATGACACTAATAGAGAGTTCATGCGAAATTAAAGACTCGATGTTCTTAGATGTCTGAAAAAGTACTCCCATTCCTTTAAGTAGTAGATTGGATTGGTCTTGAATTCCATAAATACTTTCGCATTAGAATTTGAAGGAATTGTTTCCTACTTTTTTTAAAGTGTTTGGTATTGTTCATGAAAAGCTTAATACATACATACATACATGTTAATTCATAACTGCTCCTTACAAATATGCATACAGTCACACAGGTATATGTATAATATACCTGTGTATAATAATACAAGGCTGGGAAAATTTCCAAATTCCCATTAGCAATAGAATCAATAAACAAATTCTACTGGAATTATAAAGTGGCCTAAAATACAGCTGTAAGAATGACTATAGAATGCCATATACATTGTGAGACAATTCACATATATTTAACTTGAATAAAGCAAGATACAAGAAGATGATATACAATATGATTTCACCTTCATGTACATGAAAAGACAAACTTCTATTTTCTACTAAACTATGTGTCTATTAGCATCATAATTATTCATTGTGAAAAATATGCCAGGATTTTGTTATTTTTATTGTTACTATTTATTATGATTTTTCCCCAGTTTTTAGAAGTTGAGAATCCACAAGTAGCTTCAAGATCAGTCTCACATCATAAGTCAATACCTCTGAGGATATGTTCTGAAGGCTTGATCAGAGCTGTTAGATCTACTTCTGAGCTCACTCACTTGGTCTGAGTTATTATTTTTTTTAAGAGAGAAACACACACACAGAGTGAGTGAGAGAGGGAGAGAGAGAGAGAGAGAGAGATTGAGAGAGAGAGAGAGAGAACTGGTGCTTTAGGGCCTCAGCCACTGAAATGGAGCTCCAGATGCTTGTCTCAGCTAGTGGGCATATGCGACCTTGCCCTTGCCTCATCTTTGTGCTTCTGGCTTCCATGAGATCTGGAGAGTCAAACATGGGTCCTTAGGCTTCACAGGCAAGTGCCTTAACCACTAAGCCATCTCTCCAGGCCCTAGGTCTGAGTTATTCTGTCTCAGCTGGCTGTTGCCTAGCAGGGCCAGTTCCCTATAGTGGGAACATCTCCAAAGGGTTGTTTACAAGATACAACTAAAGTCCCTGAAGCTGGTAATAAAATCAAAGAGTAACAAAGATGGAAACTGACCTCTTTTTAAACTTGTTATGAAGCCATGTTATATCCATCACTACTGTTGTGTGTTGTGAGCCAAGGCAGGAAGGTGGAGTTCAGCAGGCTGGGATCACAGGGAACAGGGCACATGCTGAAGAGGCCATGCTACAGACAGACTGTTGCATCTGTGAAAAGCTTAAATTAACAATTGTGAAAAGTCTGATGGTTAAGGAGTTGGTAGTGATAATTTAAACATTTGAAAGTTTTAGTAAAGAATGAGAAAATATGTCTTAATGAAACAGTATATTAATGCCACTAATTCTAAATCACCATGGAGTAAAAGCCATAATAGGGCTGGAGATATTGCTTAGTGGTTAAGGCACCCGTCTGCAAAACCAAAGGACCCAAGTTTGATTCCTCAGGACCCAAGTTAAGTCAATTACTTAAGGTGGCACATGCATCTGGAGTTCATTTGCACTGGCTGGAGGCCCAGGTGTCCCCATTCTCTCTCTCTCTCTTTCCTTCTCCCTCCCTCCCTCTGCAAAATAAAAAAAAAAAAAAGGTCATCATAGAGCATTATTTGGCAGAGGTCCAACACTAAATATCTCAGAACTCATAATCATTTAATCAATTAGTGTGATTTAAGCAGACAGGAAATGTGAAGAAAGTATGAAATAAATATTTGTGTTCAGAAGTATGTAGATAAAGTGCAATATTTAGAATATTAATATTATGATATAACTTAGTCATATAAAATTTTTGTCATTTATGCTCTAGGGAAAGAAATAATTTCTAAGTTAGTGAAGACACCCAAAGATGATCACTCAGGCTAACTATGTGATCAGTTTCATATGTGGAAAATACCTCTGTAATAGGTATTCATGAGGCTATGTCTGAAATTCCTTTCTCTCTGTTATTTCCTTATTTTTGGAAATATTCCAGGTGCTTACAAGATAGAAATATAATATGGTAAGAAGGTCAGAGGAGATGACCTTAGACTCCATGTGCTTTGTCATAAATGATCAGAGTGAGTCAGTACTATATGACATTTCACCGAAACATGGCAAGACCTTCCACATAACTGAATGGTAGGATATATATTCTGTAAGGTACCAAACACATTCCTATTGTATAACACTGGTTCCATGAATATTAAATAAATATCAGCTATTGTCATTGGTGTTTATATTATGAAGGGTATGAAGAATTAATAGAAGTCGTTCATTTGCCTAATTGCATATTCCTTTATTAATTCCTTCCCAGTTGCATTGTAGAGCATGTAGACGTGATGGCTTATCATAATGTGAACTTTCAAAGGCAAACTTCAGCACCATGAGTAATTTTAAAATATAATAGTGTAATTATGCATACCCTAACAAGTATGTAATTGTATTTTTATTATTAATGAAAAAACCAAAGTGTGTGACATCATTTCATACATCTATGCTGTAATAAGTCTGAATTCTCTTCTGACCTACTTAATTTGATAATTATGTACCCTCGCCTACTTTCAAATGCACATAATAAATTTAGTAAGGATTAAGAAGGGATAAAATATTCTTGAGCTACTACCAGAGAGAGGCTCAGGGCCTGCTAGAATCTGGCTCTATGGGTGTGTTAACCTCAATGTCAGGAAATTAACATTCCCTTCCCCAGGAACTTCCCCAAGGACTTTGCTTATTAGAAACAGGCAGTGAGGCTTTAGTGTTCAGAGGTCAGGTCGCTGAGTCTCGGTTTATCTGCTCTTCACTGATCAGCTCAGTGACCTCAGTTTCCCCACTGGTTAAAATAGAATTGCAATGCACCTGCCTCGCAAGGTTGCTTGGAGGTTATGGCAGAAAAGCATGGGCAAGCCTGGACACAGGGCTGAGTTCAGATGCACTGACTGTTACTTTTGTACATTCTCCACCCACTCACCAGTAAAAGTCAAGACTTCAAAAGAGTTCAGAACTGGCTTCAAACCTGGTATGTAAAGTAGACATGGTGGCTTATTTGAAGCCTAAAGTGTGTTGACCCCAAAATCACTTTTATTGAATAAATCCACCCCTCAAAGCTAAGACCAGTGTGTCTTTCCTGGCATTCCAATGGGTTAGATTAACTTTTTTAAAGATACATCACCTTTTGATGAATGATTTAAAATTTGACTATTATTTATTCATTAATCTCATTTTCTTAATACATGAGTGGACTATAGATTCAAGGCAGGGATGTCAATGTGTTATTCCTTCTCGATTACCATTAATTGGCTGCCTAGCTATCTTCACTTTGTATTTTCTTGAAAGCATTGAAGAATCAATTCCTAGTTTGGTACAGGCAGCCATATGTCTGTGGTGTACGTAGACGACTCACAGCTGACTTTTAGGCTAATGAAAAGAAGAATGTGTTACATACCAGCTTTGAATAGTTCATTTATTCTGTTAGGCAAAAAGCATTGCAGTCTCCATCTGTACTTCCCAAATTAAACATTTGCTTGAGAAAGATTATATTTTAATTGTAGTTAATATTAGCTTATTAATAAACTCCTCTGGAGGAGATGAAATGAAACCATGCTACAATCATAAAAAGGCTCTTTTATATTTCCTTGAAATGCTCTAAATCTTTTTCACACTGTCTCACATGGCTGTGAAAACCAGACCTCTTTTTGTGTATCTACAACTTTCTTTTCCTTTTTTCTTCTGTATCTCTTAAAAACTATTGAAATCCAAGAATTCAACAAAAAAGTAACCTTTTCTTTCTTACTTATTTTAATAGTCATCCCAGAGTTTGTGACACAAGTGAACGTTGCCTTGGAAGCCTTAAGCAAGAACTCATTGAGCGAGTTTTATGATAATCAGTTTGTGGATGTCTCAAAGAAGATCTACGATACCATTCATGATATCCGTTGTTCCGTCATGATGATCCGGGTGAGTTTGCTGTAACTCTTCTTTACGTTACTTCTCCATGATTTGCCGTCTGGAATATCTGTGGTCGCTGCAGGACGAGTGTGACATATGTGTGTTAATGCCAATATTGAAGTCCATTAGCAATCAGGAAAGCCTGTGTGCACGCATCCCGAAGGTCAGATCTATTGTCACAGACTTCACTTTTACTTACACGTTTGACTGTTGTGTATGCAAGCAATCACCTGACTGTAGCATGTGCAGATGTAATGAGCTTCATTGTATGTGGGTGTTTTAACATGATCAGGAGCTGGGTGGGGGTAGAAACAGAAAATTGCTTCTTTTGTTTTCCTTAAAAATAACAAAGGTTTTTCTTATCAGTGAGAAAATATGTGAACACAAAGTGTGTGTCTATGGGGTTGAAAATGATGGATTCGCAGTTAAGGCTCTTGACTAAAAGGCTATGGACCCAGGTTCAATTCCCCAGTACCCAAGTAAGCCAGATGCACAAAGTGGCGCAGGCATCTGGAGTTGGTTTGCCATGGCTGGAGGCCCTGGCATGTGCTAATCTCTCTCTGTCTGCTTGAAAAAATAAACTAAACTAAAAACAAACAACAACAAACCTTTTAAGTGTATATATGGTCAAACCCTTTCTTCCTATATCACATAATTACAGGTTGTTCTGCAAGAAATATTACTTAGATGTGCTATGAGCAGCAGCAAATCCTTGAACTGTCATAGCCTTGAAGTCCTCTGCATAAGACATGCCACATTTTCAGGGGTTGGATGCAATGTTTTTGGTGAATATATTATATGTACACTGACTAAGTCATTTGTTTTTACTCAAATGGGTTCTTTACAAAAGATATGTTACTAAAGAAGCAAGGAAAGTTCTTTAGAAAATTAATGTGCAAAATAAAAAAGAAAAAGAAAAAGAAAATGAATGTGCAAAGTAAAGAAGATACCATGTTTTGGACAGATCACCTGGAGGCAGACGCAGAGGCACAGGCTTGTATTTTAGTCAGTTTTTTAGTAGTCTATTTTAGAAGAAGAGAGACCAGAAAATTGGAGACCAGGCTAGGAAGTAAATCACAAGGTGTGATTATGAGTCAGTGTGGGTGACTGTGGACTCATGCTTCTGCTAAGATCTTGGTTGCTCTGTTGAAAGCATCTTGGAATGATTTCACCTAAGGTGAACACAATCTGGAGGTTTACCCACCTTTTCATTCTTGGTTAAATGCTACCTTGAGAGCTGTTACCTGGGCCCCGTGCTCAGAGCCTATCAAACTCTTGTGGTGAAGGAAAGCACCTCTCAGATAGGGCGGCAGGTGGCTGCAGTGGAAGATTCAGCTGGCTACGTCGGCACACTGTGTGGGAGGGTCTGGACAGAGATCACCGGAAAGCTTTAGGGTTTCACTGTTTGCAAAGCTATAAGGTGGAGCGAGGGACACCAAGAAGGCCCACTGGAACACCCACCGAGCCTCATTGCCACTGCTGCTCTGCACTGAGCCGTCTCCAAAATGGGGACAAATGTGAGGGCTGTAAGAGAAAGGATAAGGGTGTCAGGACATAGAACTTAGCACTTCATGAGTCAAGAAAACTTGAAAATACACCCAATTTTAGATATCAGAGGAAATCTCAGACTAGGTATAGTTCCCTACTTATGATGGATAAGCTAAATATAATAGTTTTTGTTTTAGCAATGATACACATTCAGCAAAAAAAATATTTTCTAAATTTGAATTTCGATTTTGTTCCTGTGCTATCAATATGTAATGTGACATTCTCATGCAATATTGGAAAACCAAAGCCCCTCCCAAGCCAATCCTTTTAATCATACATCTAAGAAGCCAACGCTCGCAAGTATACTGTATGGTGAACCTCTGGGTGTGTTTGATATATTGAATGCATTGTTTATTTCAGCAATATATTAACTTATGAGGAGTTTATCAAGACCCATTTTATGTTGATCATCTGTACAGATGAGAAATTGTGAGTATGTATTTTCTCTTCATGTGATCAAACCCATGACATTCTAACCATGCTGATTCTGAACAACAAAGAAACCTTGCCAGATACAGCCTTGATCTTGAAGCAGATTTTCAAGTTGGTGGTCAGGACAGAAATGCTAGAAGTATGAAGATACCCCAATTCAAAAACCAGTCTTACCATTGTGGAACACTACTTTGCAGACTGCTGTCCAGATATTTGAGAAGATAAAACAAGCAAAATTTAGGAGCCAGACAAAGCTTTTTATATTTTTTCCTGAAGCTATCTGGGGATGAAAAACATAAACCCTAAAACCTCTCATGGCTGAATATTCCAGTATTTGAACATTTTTTTTTTTTTACCAAGATGACTTTTATATAGTAAATCAAATTATTTTGCCATTATTTCTTTATATTCATCCATCCAGGAGTCCTCTGAGGGACAGTAGAACGATTTGCTGTAATTACTAACAGCCTTAGAGGGCATTAATTGTTCTCTATTGTCCTTACCTTTTCAAGGTAAGCTCTTCCATTTCTGCTAACTTTTTATCTTAAGAATAATTTAGTGATTTATATTCTCCAATAATGGTTATTTAATTTTCAACAAACTTTTCAGTGAGACTATTAAAAACATATCCTAATTTGGCCTAACCAATGTCAGGTGAAATAGAGTATTTTTAATTTTTTTCCCCTCATGTGCTATTTCTACTGCTGTATCATTTCTGTCTAATTGATTTCCCCAAATTCAAACAGTTGAATGTTGGACTAAGCATAATTTTATCTTTTTTATTTTTACCTTAATTTCGCCTATGCATTTACATTCCATTTAAAAATATTTCAATTTAATTTATTTATTTTCAAGGAGGGAGGGAGAGAGAGAGAGAGAAAATGGGTGTACCAGGGCCTGTAGCCACTACCAATGAACTCCAGACGCAAGCACCACATTGTGCATCTGACTTTATGTGGTACTGGGGAATTGAACCCAGATCTTTGCAAGAAACCAAACTAGCTACTGAGCCATCTCTCTAGACCTTTAGTCTCTACTTTTAAAATCTAATGTAATTGCTAAACTTGAATAGTATTAAACATTATTGTGTTTTTAAATGGCTGCTCATATAATTTACCTAGTTTATTTCCAGTCTGGTTGTTTACCAATTTATCTTCTATTAGATTTATGAATTGTCAATTCTTAGTTCTTTCATGTAGATTGTAGAAAAAAAAAAATTCTAAAGTCAACTGAATCGGCGCTGCAGTCACACTAGACAGTCCTGGTTAAGGAAATGTTGGCTAAAATCCTTTGGTATCTGATGCTGTATTCACCTTGCATATCTGTAAGCATGTGACCTCAAAATACAGTTTTCAGGATGAAAATAGATGGAAGTATTCTCAACAAAATACTTGTAAACTGAATTCAAGAACATATTCAAAATATCATATGTCATAACCAAGTTAGTTTCATCCCCAGCTTCACTTTTGGTTCAATATATACTTATAAAAAATGTAATAAACGATTTAGAGGGATTTACGAGCAAAAATAACATGCAATCTTGATAGATGCAGAATAGATATTTGGCAAAGTTAAATATGCTTTTCTGATGTAAGTCATGAGGAAACTAGGAATAGATAGAGCATACCTCAACATAATTTATTACAAATCTATATTCAACATTATTCTACATGATGAAACCGAGGATTTCTTCCAAATTCTGGAACAAGATAAGGGTGCTCACTCTCTCCACTCTTCCTCAATATAGTGTCTATATCTCTAGCTAGAGCAATAAGACAAGAGGAAGATATATACAGGATTAAAATTTTAAAACTAAAAGTGAGTATTTTTCTATTTGGAGATGATATGGTTTTTAAGTCCTTAAAGATTCTATAGACTTCACCAGAAAGCTTTTAAAACTGATAAACTTTGTTTGATATTTGACCTTTAAAAATGTTTCTACCTGGGAATGGTAACAGCACAGGTCTGAACCCCAGCACTTTAAGAATGGTGCTTCTATGTTAGGATGGTAACAGGACAGCTCTGTAATCCCAGCACTTTAAGAATGGTGCTTCTATTTGAGGATTATAACAGCACAGGTCTGTAACCCCAGCACTTGAGAGGTGGAAGTAGGAGGTTCAGGAGTTCAGGGTATCCTCAGCTACATACACAGTTGAGGCCAGCCTGGGCTACATAAGTCCTGTCTGAAAAAAAAAAAAAGCAAACAGAGGTACTGTGCTTGGAATGATGGAGAGAGAGAGAGAGAGAGAGAGAGAGGTGCACCATCTCTGTCCCCACATCCTCAGCTTTAACTCAAAAAGGATTTCCACAGTTATTTTTGGAGTATGGTATCCCGCTCTGGATTTAATTAGTAAGTAGTAGGTGGAGGAACATAGAGGTCTGACTCATTTGCAGCTATATGAAAACCCATTCTTTTTTTTCTAAAACACTGTCCCTTTATCATAGAAAATAATAAGATTGATCTGGTATAATATTCTCAGTACAAGGTTCTCCTTAATAGTAATCAATGATCTTGCCTAAGAACTGAAAAGTGTTTCTTCTTCTTCAAGAGCCTATCACCATTTGAAAATAATCATAGTGATGTAAATTCAGAGAAAGATAGGCTGTGTTCTAAATGATGCTGATGAGTTATACAGAATCCTGTCACTTCTTAGTTTTCAAGAGTGGCCTTTAATGCCATCGAGAGAAAGTATGAACTTAAATTCAGAATGTGGCATTTCATGAGTTTGTAAAATAGCCTTAATATCTGTCATGACTCTTTTTTTCTGGCTTGTTATTATGTTGGCATCTGTTAAGAGTATTTTTGAAGGTTTAAAATAAATGCTGTGATATTTAATAATGTATCATAACTGGATCCAGTGTGTGGACAGTTAAGTTTGTAGAATCCAACACTTAGCCATAGAAAATAAGAAGAAAATTTTTGGTCTAGTTGTGTTCAATATTTGTTCAGATTTTGTAAGTATCATAGAACTATTTAATATAGTGGTTAAAATCAAGAAATGTATCTTGCTTTAGTTTAGTCTCCTACATTGGAAGATAAAGCTGGTATTTAACCTATCTCAAAAGATAATTATACTGGCAAAATGAGCTAATAGAAATGGAATGTTTGATAAGAGTATTAATGCCGGAATATAATTACTATGACTGTTTTTATATACAGCTAATCTTTACTAATACTACCAAAGCTACTTGTTATTTTTATATCTTGAAAAACATGGGCTACAGCAAATACAGAAACATTGTAGTGCGTGCTCTGCAAGTGCAAATGCAAAGGAATGTCCGGAACCAAGACACTCACTCCTTCCTAAGATATTGTTTATGTAAAGAGACACCGACAGTCGTTAACACCATCTATAACACAAACTACAGATCATTTACTGTATGTTATACTTTTGAAGACAAGGCAGTTTAAAGTAGTGTTATTATAATTCATAACATTTTTAGTAATCTCATGAAATGTGAAAAAGTGTAGTGGGTCCATGGCTCATCTGTGGGGAATATTAGAATAACAACACCTGTTAGTTGTGGTAGTAATATAGGTGGTCATCACAGAAGCACCCTCAAAGGAACAATATCTAAATAACAGGTATTTAGAAAGCAGATTTTTTTTCTAATGGATTTTCTTATGTGCCTTATCAAGATAATTTCCAAATACATATGTGAAACATTCATACAGCAATTCTGAACCTTGGAATTTTCTGCATCACTTATATAAATTTAGTTTTTATCTTTGTGCACACACGCACGTGTGTGTGTGTGTGTGTGTGTGTGTTGGATTGTGCTCACGTGTGTGAGTACAGGAATGTGGTGGCTAGAGGACTACCGTGTGTGTGTGTGTGTGTGTATGTGTGTGTGTGTTGGGTTGTGCTCACGTGTGTGAGTACAGGAATGTGGTGGCTAGAGGACTACCGTGTGTGTGTGTGTGTGTGTGTGTGTGTGTGTTGGGTTGTGCTCACGTGTGTGAGTACAGGAATGTGGTGGCTAGAGGACTACCGTGTGTGTGTGTGTGTGTGTGTGTGTGTGTGTGTTGGGTTGTGCTCACGTGTGTGAGTACAGGAATGTGGTGGCTGGAGGACTACCGTGTGTGTGTGTGTGTGTGTGTGTGTGCTGGGTTGTGTTCACGTGTGTGAGTACAGGAATGTGGTGGCTAGAGGACTACCGTGTGTGTGTGTGTGTGTGTGTGTGTGTGTGTGTGTGTGTGTGTTGGGCTGTGCTCACGTGTGTGAGTACAGGAATGTGGTGGCTGGAGGACTACCGTGTGTGTGTGTGTGTGTGTGTGTGTGTGTGTGTTGGGTTGTGCTCACGTGTGTGAGTACAGGAATGTGGTGGCTGGAGGACCACCTTCGGTATTGGTCTCTTCTTCCACCTTGATTGATTCAGGGTCTCTTATTTGCCATATCATAATCCAGACTAGCTCACTACTCACGAGATTCCTAGGGATTCTCCTGCCTCTGCCTCTGCCTCCCATCTTGCCAGAGACATGCTGAGGTTCTGGGGTTTTTGTTCACTGCTGCTTTCACCAGCCTATCTGGCCCACAGGCTCCCTGGTGATTCTTCTGTCTCTACCTTCCTCTCGCCATAAGTGCACCGAGATTACCGTCACTAGAACAGTTTCCAGTTTGCATGTATTCTACAGATCTGAGCTCAGCTACTCAAGTGCACTATCCACCGAGCAAGCACCCCAGTTTTCCAATATCTGAATTTTAAAAAATTACTCAAGTGCACTATCCACCGAGCAAGCACCCCAGTCCTCCAATATCTGAATTTTAAAAAATTCCATTTGCACAAGGTAACATCTAAGTCAGATAGCAACTGTTCCCTGCACATAAATGAATAATTTCTTAAAAATTATATCGCAAGGACTCTCTTATGCTGATTTTCATTTCTCATGCTGTGATTCATTACTTAGTATCTTAGACCAGGGATTGACAGCCCATAGCTTGGGGGACAAATTAGTTCCACTACAAAATTCCAATGATTGTTGATGAAAATATAGTTTCAATACTCTCAAATAATTGACAACACAATTAAAGAAGATATTCTGACATGAAAAATATATAAAATTCCTTTTCACTGTTTTTGAGGCAAGACATAATTCTATAGTTCCAAATTATATAAGGATATTAAAAAAAATATTCCTTTTGGTATTTTGTATCATTTCAAGTGGCCAAGTTGTTTTACTCTATCCTTTGGTTGTCAATGTTGAAATGATCCTATCTTGGAGTTTTATTTTATTTTATTTTTACCTTGGAGTTTTAAAGGATATTGACGTATATCAACTTTATGCTTTCACCTTTTTCTTTTTCATAGGATAGCATATTGTTATGTTTCAAAGATTACCAGTATTGCAAATGAGCTTTCATGAAATAAGTATGTACTAAGTAAGTTTAAAGTGCAGTGAAGTCAGAAGTGTCCAGTTAGTATAGTAAGTGTCATGCTCACTGTAGTTTCTGAGTGGCAAGTACTTTGTGAGGCGCTGTGGTGTGTCACCTCCACCCACTGTCTTCCTTTCCTCTTATGACCACAGATTGCTGCAATACAGTTTTTTCCAACCCCAGGGAACACTTTTCCTCTGTGGGCCTGCCTGCATTCAAATGTTAGACTCTTCATGCTTTGTGAAGCCATGGTTGACTGTGGAAAATCTCTTCAAGCCCCATTTCAGATTTATTTAGCATACAGACTTATCACCCTTTTATTTCTCACTGTTAAGTAGGTTTCCTAATGCTTTCATAGTCACCTGCTTTTTTTTTTATTCTCACATGAGATATGCTAGGGAATCCTAGTTGAAACGCTGCCCTTTTTGGAAATGTTCCCTTGTAATATTAAGATCAGTTTGTACAGAAACCAGCTAGCAGGGAACTTTGTAATGGGGACTTATTAGAGGCTTGTAGCAAAGTAACTTAAGCTTTATATGCAAATTTAAGGCAAAGCTTAGTGGGAAGACTTAGTGGGGTTCTTGCTGTCATCTCTGAAAAATAAAGAGTTTATAGTAAGTCTACCCAGAAGCCCCTGCTGCCAGTGTCCAGCAAGAGATCTGAGTCTTCGCCCTCAGTGGCCTTCCTTGTATGTATGTCATTTGAAGTGACCTGTGACCATAAGAACAGAGGTGTTCACGGTAAGAAAGAATATCCATTGAGAAACATGTTGGTCAGGCTACAGAAGTTGAGCTAGCCAGCTATCTCAGGTGCTCATGCTGGGAGAAAGATGTTCAGCTTGAAGTCGTCCGAGAAGTGCTCTCTCATCAAAGGGTCAAAGGTTGCACTGCCAGGAGGAGGCTTTGGCCTGAAAGGGCTTTGATGCTCGCAAGTTCTGCACTTAGACAGCTCAGCACAAGCTCACTTCACAGACTGGACTCACAGTTGTTGCATCTAAGTAGGCAAGCATCTCTCTTTCAACACACCCTCTTGTGTCAGAAAAAATGATTATGGAAACCAAAGAATCATGTAACACAGATGTCTAGCTTGAAAACTCTAGGGAATGTTCTGCTTGGTTGGTTTTGTTCAGTACAGAATAAGTTATTGTAAATAAGTTGATATATTATAAATGAAATTTAATGTATACATTAACTCTTGTAAGTTTTTAAAAATTATTTGTAGATAAAAACTTAGTTTTGTTCTAAATTGCTTAAGAAGTGTGCATCTCTTCAAATACAAAATTTTCTGCATGGATACATTTCAAAAATAACTTTTAGAGTTGAATGTTCCTTCAAGAGAGAATATTATAGAAAAAATGATCTATAAATTGATGATTTTTAGGAAATGGGCTTAGAAAGGAATGAAACACAGCAGGGGAGATTGAGAATTTTTATATATCTCCCATCTAAGTTCTAAGTGATGTGGTTTCAAAGAGAATGGTCTTGGAATGTGATCGAGAAAGACCTCTGAGAGAATTGAGGTTCATCAGGCCACACTATCATGGATATCACATAAGGAGAGCTGGGGTCACTGGTCACACACTTCAGAAACCAAAGAAGGAAGCAGTTCTATATTTCACAGCACAGGATCGTTTTGGTGTCATAACTTCCCTTTGTTCTTTGGCTAGTTACAAACACATAATCTCCCATAAGCATGTTTTGGGCAATTTGTTGAAGAACACATCCTGATCTCTTCTTGCTCTTTCAGATAGAGACACATTAATTCGCTGTCTGTGCCCCCAATTTGCCCAAACACCCAAGTTCCAGGCATCTTTGTGCTTGCTGTTTTCTCCAGCCATGACTCTGCCAAGGGTCTCTTTCATTTCCTTGTCTGACAGCCTACACAGTTCTCATACCAGAGCTGTGCATACAGGTAACACCTACCACGGTTGCCTGTCTTGTTCATGTTGACATAGTGTTTGTCATGGAAAGAGCTATATTTAACGTGTCAGTCCACTACCTTTATACATAAGAATACAGATGAAATGCAAGAAGGGTTTTTTAACATTTCTCACAATAATTAAATATAAACAAACTTTATAATCAAATGGTTTCTAAATATTATAGTTGTTGAAAATGTTTTTACTGAACTTAATGTAATTAAGGGAAGGAATAAAGTGATGTTACTTTATATTTACATCATGAAAATGATGGTCAATAGAGAACTACTCTGATAGATACTTCCACAAACAAATGGAATTTAATATTCACTTTAACATGATTTTAAGAGTACAAAGATTCCTGTGTAGGTTGAAGCTTCTAGAAAGTTGGACCCATTCATTTCTAAAAGCCCTTCATTTTACTTATGCAGGTGACAAAGATGTCACAAAGATTCCTCTTGAAAAATGATGACAATTGGGGGGCTGGAGAGATTGCTTAGTGGTTAAGGTGCTTTCCTGTGAAGCCTAAGCACTCAAATTCAATTCCTCAGGACCCACATAAGCCAGATGCACAAGGTGGCACATGCATGTGGTGTTCATTTGCAGTGGCTGGAGGCCCTGTCATGCCCATATTCTCTTTTTCTATCCTCTCAAATAAATAAATATATATTTATTTTTTAAGCGCTGTAGCCAGGCATGGTGGTCACATGTCTTTAATCCCAGTACTTGGGAGGCAGAGGTAGGAGGAGCACCATGAGTTCAAGGCCACGCAACCCCAAGACTACATAGGGAATTCCAGGTCAGCCTCAGTAGACTGAAATCCTACCTTGAAAAAGAAAATAATGACAATTGTATGAAATCTTGTTGAGACTCTTGATTATGTACATTAGATGCTGGGTTGTGGAAGAAACGTTTCTTCAGAATGCACTTTTTTTTTTTTTTTTTAGAAGAATGGGTATTGAGTATATGTTACTTTATTTAATCTGGCTAACGTGGGACCTGGGGAACCGAGCCTCGAACCGGGGTCCTTAGGCTTCACAGGCAAGCGCTTAACCGCTAAGCCATCTCTCCAGCCCCAGAATGCACTTTTGAACTTAGAGAAGTAGCGTGTACACACATTCATCTCCACTATCAATCCCCTGATGTAATAAGCTCTAAAGAATCACAAAAATTGTCTACAAATTTAATGATCAAAATGCTTTTGTGTTTGTGTGCATGTGGGTGATGTGTGTGCAATGTATGTAGTATGTATGCATGTGAATGCATAGATGTGCATGCATGTGGGCATATGTGCACAGGCCAGAAGAGGATATTGGGTATCCCCTTGATTGCTCCAGTTTCTTTGAGACAGGCTCTCTCCTTCACCCAGGATCTTGTGTCATGTTTTGTTAGATTGTGATCCTTCTGTTTCTGCCTCCCTCAACACTGAGGCTACAGGTGTACACATGTTTGAGTTTGTATACGGGTGCTGGGAATTAAAATGAAGTCCTCTGAGTCATCCCCCGACCCCCTCAAATCAGTTTTATACTTTCTTACACTGCAGTGTTCAGAACAAAAATCCACAATTTAATTAAAGCCATAAAATGTAAAAAGACATAACAAAAGTATGCCCAAACCTAAAAATGACTCTGAAGTACTTTTAAACTAGTCCACAGAGGTCTATGCACTAAAATTATAAAATGAAAATAAAATCATGGATTTTTAATTTATCTTCTATTTTTGCTGAAATTAGTAGTTTTGGAAATGAACTCAGAATGCCAGTTTATTCAAAAATTTCTTTGGTAAATAATACATAGAGATTTAAATTCTTCCTAGTGTTTGAAAAGTGAGGTCCTTTGAGGAAGGGAGCAGACAGAAATAGTCACTGGGTGGACAACCAACAATGTATTTGCTATTTAAACTCAGTGAGGACTGGGATCTTAATCAAATATTAATGACGCTGTATAATCAAATATGATGACTTTATGCCTCACTAGATATACTGGCCAAAGTTAATTTTTGAGAATTAATCTTCCTTAGGTAAAGGAATTTCTCCAGAAGGAGCTCTAGAGTGATGGAGAGGATAATGTTGATAAAAATAACAGTAACAGAAAAAAAGTGAGGCTTGTGTAGAGTTCACGTCAGTGAGAAGAAGCCGAGGGCATACAAAGCCTCGCGGGAAACAGCCCAGCTGCAAGCCCGCTCCCCAGCAGCGTGTCCAGGGAGGGACAGAGGAGGTGCCCACTGCAGGGGAGAATGGACTCTCCCAGGGCGCAGCGCCTCCTTTCTGCTTGGCCCCGTCTCTCGCTCATTGAGAAGTCCTTCCTATCCATGAGTTAAACAAGCTTTGATTGGCACCAGTAAGGCAATGAGACAGCACATGTACACTAGCGATGAAGTCTTCAAAACACGAGGACTCCGTCGTGTAGAGTTGATGTCCTTGGGAAGAGACAAAAGAGTAAACAGTAGTGGTGGGGATAAGTGTTCTGGAGAAAAGGTTCACAAGTTGAAGGTTTGGTTCCCTTTTCAAAGAGTCCTCAGTACTGTGGCTTTGAGGAAGTGATTGGCAAGACCACAAAATCTTCATAAGCATTATTGAGAAGCGTGGCTTTGGGGCAGTAACCAGCTGGGCCACAGAAGCGTTCTTCTTCAGTGGACTGACCCACTGATGGACTCGACCTTGGAGCCGACTATTAGGAGATGGTGGCACTGCGGAAGGGGGTCCCCACTCCCAACCTGATGGCCTGTCCAACTAACAATCTTAGCGATGACGGGATCAGTGAACATTAACTGAGAACTCTCAAACCATGTGCCAAAATAATCCGCCTTTTAAATGACGTCTTTTGGGGCTGGAGGGATGGCTTAGCGGTTGAGGCGTTTGCGTGCAAAGCCAAGGAAAGGATCCCGCTTCCATTCTCCAGGGTCCACATAAGCCAGATCCACAAGGTGGCACACAAGTCTGCAGTTCGCTTGTAGTGGCTTGTAGTGGCTGGAGGACCTGGCGCACCCATTCTCTCTCTCTCTGTCTCTCTCAAATAAATAAATAAAAATAAAATATTAATAAATAAATAAATGATGTCCTTTTTAGGCTGACCTGGAATTCACTACTTAATCTCAGAGTGGCCTTGAATTCATGGCGATCCTTCTAACTCTGCCTCCGGGGTACTGGTATTAAATGCCTGCGCCACCACGCCAGGCTTAAATGACGTCTTTTAAGTATTTGTCACAGTGACAATAATAATAATAATAATAATAATAATAATAATAATAATAATGTACTAAAAAGAGAGACAAAAGAAAACGCGCATTATGAAATTGAAAGGGAGGCTATGGTGAAGGGTATGCCAGAGGGGGGAAGGAGAGAAGAGAGAAAGGCAAACAAAAACAAAATTTGTTTGAATCAACATCCAGTAATCTAATTATTTGTATGCTAATAAAAGTAAATAAAAATCGATATACACCAGGCCGCTATCATGTTTGACATGGAACAAACAGGATGATGTGAGGGAGAGAAATTTAGCCTGGGAGATAGAAACATTATAGACATAGTAATTAGAGGTGAATCTTTCTTAGATTATCAAATTTGACTTCTTAAGAGTAATAAGGATGGGCTGGAGAGATGGCTTAGCGGTTAAGCGCTTGCCTGTGAAGCCTAAGGACCCCGGTTCGAGGCTCAGTTCCCCAGGTCCCACGTTAGCCAGATGCACAAGGGGGCGCACGCGTCTGGAGTTCGTTTGCAGAGGCTGGAAGCCCTGGCGCGCCCATTCTCTCTCTCCCTCTATCTGTCTTTCTCTCTCTGTCTGTCGCTCTCAAATAAATAAATAAATAAATAAAAAAAATTTTGAGAAAAAAAAAAGAGTAATAAGGAGTCAGCAATTTAAAGACAGGGTAATAATATCCTAGGCAAAATGGAATAATTGTAAAGATGATATTATTAGTGAAATCTTTGTCAAATTTGAGTAATGGAAGGGAAGGACACTGTTTATTATTGGGGAAAGGAAAAAGGTAAAATGATTTTGGAGAGCTAGATAGAGGACAGGTAATTTTGGCTGTGTCAGACATACTAAACAATTTAATTTTATTCCAAAGCATTGATAACTATTGAAATATGGTGGGTAATATGATCCCATTTGAATTTTAAGAAATCCACTCTAATTTTTGTTCAATGTTGCATGCCTATGTTTAATCCTGTCACCAAAATTTAATATGTAAAAATAAATTAATACTTTAAAAGTATGTCAATCCAAATGAAAACTAAGATGATAAAGTAAAGAAAAATAGGAGCTCAGAGAAGTCTTGGTGGTTGGGAAATTAGAGGTGGCTCCATAGAGTGATTTCAGTTCAGTCAGTGCATTTTACAAATCTGAGAACTGCTTGGGATTTGGTAACCGGGTAGATTTGAAAGGCAGAGTTTTCTATGGGATTCCATATCCAGTCACAGTGACAGTTAGGGATAGTCATCATACCAAGCAACAGACCATGTTGACCAGATAAGACTGTCACTCACTGCACAATAGTTGTTCAATGTAGCTGTTGCACACTTGAAATTTGGCTACTGTGAAAGGAGCTGTGTTATATAAAAGAGAAGGAACATACTGTGAAGACGTAGTAATAAAAAATGTATAGAGTATCTTTATATATGGTTTTCTCATGTAAATTGATACCAACAATTCTTTTGCTTGGCTATCTAATTATCAAGTGACATGTGTAAATAATTTTAATGGAGCACTAGCAATTTTAAGTCATACTTGTTGCCCATATTTACATTGGCCAGTATCATACAAACAAGTTGAAAGAAGAGGCAGGCTTTTTTTTTTTTGAAAATTATTATGGAGATAAAATTGGCAGAATTTTCTGAGTTTTGATGTGGGATAAAAGGGCATTTAGAAAAAAAATGTGATCTCTTTTTCTTGTTTGGGGCCATTATGTGATGTGACTGTGACTTAATGAGCTGAGAATGACATGGATAAATCAGTTTGGGATAAAACTTGATTCTATTTTAGCAAACTCGGTCTCTAAATTTATTTTTGATAGTTATGTTATATGGAACATTAATTATGTGACCTTTCAGCCTATACTAAAAATTTTGCCTATTGAACTTGGTTTCCCTTAGAACACATTGAGATTTGGACAGGCTATATTTGAGAAGAAAACATGATAAGAACAAACACATTTAGAGTACAAGATATGGAAGAGAACCTAACCAAGACTGACAGTGTAACTAGGAAAACAGAAGGCTGAAAACAAACAGACATTTTTTTTTTTTTTTTCGAGGTAGGGTCTCACTCTAGTCCAGGCTGACCTGGAATTCACTCTGTATTCTCAGGGTGGCCTCGAACTCACGGTGATCCTCATACTTCTGCCTCCCGAGTGCTGGGATTAAAGGTCTACACCACCACTCCTGGCCAAAAACAAACAAACCAAATGCAATGCTATGTCAAAAACTAAGACCAACATGTTTTCATAATGTAGGATATTATCTCAGGATTATAAAATGGCCAGGTGTATCCCCGATTCTCAGGGATATGGGTAACCAAATAGGTCGTTTGTGCTGTAGGTACGCAGTGCATGGTTTCCGGGGGTCCTGAAATTAATCGGGAAGTCCACAGCTTGTACAAGGAGCAAAATACGACAGTTAGACACTGAGAATGCTCAGAGCCTGTCGTTACCGGCATGTTCCAGGGGCTTCAATAGAATGAGAGGATTTGCAACAGGGACAGAGGGAGAGCTAAATTTCTGAACTGTGAGGTGTTCGGAAAGAGAGGTTCAACAAGCTGTCTCTCTTCCCTTCCAATTGTTTATTCTGACATTATATGTTGTCCTCACATTGTTATAGAAGAAAAAAATAATGAAGATAGTCTGACACCCTGCCCATGACTATAATTCACTTTCTGTAAAGTGAAGTCTTTATTCTTTATGCAGCTTTAAATTCAAGATAATAAACAGTTTATGGCTTTGGTGAGATCTGGTTTTTAATGACTCTCAGTGTGTCTTCAAGTCATTGTTATCCTCTTGCTGTTCTTCCATGATTTTCTATAGAAGAAATTGTCTCTGGATGACCTTTTTCTTCCTGTGTCCTTATGAATGTTAGCAGAGAATCATTAGCCTTTGCTTCTGCACTTCCTAGATAATTGCCTTTAGCTATTTATTTCTTTGGTAAGATTTGCTTTGCTACAAGATATTCTATAAAATGTTGCCTCTGATTGTATTTTGATAACCCCAGTTGTCAATGGAAGTGTGGTAGGAGAAATTTAACAAAGAAACACGGCCCAGATGACACTCTAAAATAAAGTTTCTATTGTCCAAGCTTTACCAGAGACAGTATGACCCTGAGTCTCCTCCCTATCTGTGCAGTTCATCCTGTTTGTAAGTTAACTACACAGTGCAGCCATAGACACATCCCTGAACAAACAGCGTTTCTTTTTTTAATTTATTTATGAGAGAGAGAAGGAAGGAGAGAGAGAATCTGCACACCAGGACCTCGAGCCACTGCAAATTACCTCCAGACACATTTGCTACCTTGTGCATCTGACTGATGTGGGTACTGCAGAATTGAACCTCGGTCCTTTGGCTTTGCAGGCAAGCACCTTTACCACTAAGCCATCCCTCTCACCCTACATTTGTACTTTCTTATCATTGACTGATTGGTAAGGAATTTTCTGTTTGTTCCTCAAAATCATGTAACCTTAGAAACTTGTAACTCACCAATAGTATAAAGAATTCAAGATGATGTGAGACTGACTTCCACACTGCTTATAAAAACTTTGAGCTATCAGAACTCAGTACTTAGGCTTTGTAAGTTATTCCCTTGAGTCCACTCTATCTCTGGTGCCAGCTCTGTATGACTCAGTTTCCCATAACAGAATAGCACATTTCTCACAAAAGTTCACTTTGAAGTGGTGTTTGGGTGCTCAGTGGTAAATGAAACATTCTTGTCACACTGCTCAAAGCTGGGGACTATTGCAGAAGATGGGTGAAAAGAATGTGAGAGCCAGAGACTATGGAAGGATACTTTGAGAAACTATCTTCCAGATATGAAGACACTATTAATTTATGACCTCATAGTGGCTGTTGTTTTACATCCAAAAAGATCTGCACAATATTGAGCTCACTAACATTTCAACGTGGATGATAGGAGGGCATAAGAAGCAATCAAAATAGAGGAGGAAATAAGAAAGTTCAGTGGAAGGGGAGAAAGGCATACAAAGAAGGCAAAGGGGGCTGGAGAGATGGCGTAGTGGTTAAGCGCTTGCCTGTGAAGCCTAAGGACCCCGGTTCGAGGCTCGCTTCCCCAGGACCCACGTTAGCCAGATGCACAAGGGGGCACACGCGTCTGGAGTTCGTTTGCAGAGGCTGGAAGCCCTGGCGCGCCCATTCTCTCTCTCCCCCTCTATCTGTCTTTCTCTCTGTGTCTGTTGCTCTCAAATAATAAATAAATAAAAAATGGACAAAAAAGTATTTAAAAAAAAGAAGGCAAAGGGTGAGGATTATGATATAATCACATTATGTTCACAAAGACACTTGTCAATAAATAATTTTTAAATTGAGTGGAATTGTGTCAAACATCATACAACTAACTTTACACTTCTAGAAGATATCTATAGAGATGAAGTGAGTCTATAGAGATAATTAAGTCTCCTTGTTCCAACAAGCAAACAAAAAATTAATGCAAACAAAGCATATATATATATATATATATATATATATATATATATATATATGAAATTATAATTGAATATGTTGCATTAAATACAATTTATCAGTAGTAACTGTGTTTGAAGTCATTAGTGGAATAAATCAATGTAAGGACCAAAGAAAGAGACAAATGACAAGTACCTTGGAGGGAAGGTCAAATAGATTCTTTGTAAGAGAAGATGAAGCAGGAAGATCAAAAGAAATAATTTGAATGTATCAGATATGCTTTAGAAGTGGAGCAAAGGAAAAATGCCCTTTTCTTGAAAAATAAAGCTTCCAACAGAAACTGAAAAATCAGGCAGAAATTAGAGTGATGCCCTTGAGCAGCTGGCGATGAGATCTAGCCAGAGGGAAGTAAGTTTTGCTGAGAGATCACCATTTGACAAGGACTTTACACAATCCTCTGATTTCACCCCCAGTGCAAAACCTTGAGGCAGGGAGTTAGCAAACCTTCTTATTGATAGAAAAGTATCCACTTAACTTAGAAATACTGCCCCAAAGTTATTCTGATAGGAAGCGATTGAACAGGATTAACACTTAGCTACTTCTGCTCACCCTGCAGCTTGTATTCATAGTGTTGCGTGCCCTGCCTTTATTAACCCCTCAGCGGGAGATGATCTAGTCTCACTAGATAAAAGATGTCACAGATTAATTTGAGTGTTTATGCACTAGCATTAAGAATTTGAAAATTAATTGAATTCAATTACAAAGAAGGCAAGATTCAAGAAAGGTGAATTGTTAGACATTTTTAAACACTGTACATTGTTTTATAAGGGTTTCTCTAAATACTATAAATGATCTTTCATTCAGTACTCTGCTTTTATTGTTTATAATTGTGTTATGTGCTGGAAGAAATTTGAGTAGGCAAGAACTGATCACCATAGAAATAAGTCAAGAGTAAAAATTCAGAGGAAGATATGCAGTTCAATCGTAGAGTACTTGCCTATCAGACCCTAAGTTTGAACTGTGGTACTGAAAAGAAAACAAGACTGAAAACTTGTTTTCTCTAATGTATATCTACAGGCAACTTCTTTCATTATACTTTTGATTTTGCAGTTGGACCCTGATGTAAAGAGACCCCCACTGAGATAGAATTGTGGGGAACTCTGTTACCATTTCAACTTGATGTCTCCCACAAGGATGCTATTATGGCTGCTGAGTCCTCATTGGCTATTTAGTATGTACTTGAATTAAATTCACAATGAGGTGATGGAGGTCCATGGAATTAAAACCATCCCAGAAGGATTCGAGTAGCTAGAGAGTCTCTTTAAATGTTAATTAGAGTATAGGAGCAAAGCTTGCTAAATATGAACAGGGGTTAGGAGAGAGAGAGAGAGGGAGAGAAAGAGAGAGAGAGGGAGGAATGTCACACAAGGATGAGGCCCACAGAGCCTTTGAAGAGATGTGTTGTCTTTTTGTATTTTATTGGCTCCTCTGTGGAATGCCAATGAGCATTTGTTCTTGGTGGTAATGAGAGAGGTGTTTACAGTGAGGGATCAAAGTCATTCCATCAGCTATGATGCAAGGAAGAAGGATTGTTCCTGTCAGGGTAGCCAGGTAGAAAGTTCATCATCAGGCTGACATAAGCTCAAATGAAAGAAACACACTAGATTGGAAGAAGTTACTGAGATTTTGACAATAGTAGAAAACACCTGTACTAAAATTAAATAGAAAGGATAGCAAAAAGAAACCAAAACAAAACCCACAAAACAAACAAAAAACTTTATGTTATGTGTTCTTTGCTAAATACCCTCCTAAGTAAATCACACAAACCCTTTGTACTTTTGGTTAGAAAATGCCTTTGGATAACCTAAAACAAATATTTTGTCAGATTAAGTAAAAATATTAAATACAAAAACAGCTTAAACAAAAATGAAAATTAGAAGGACATAATGCTAGCTGTTTGGTAGATCCAGAAACTTGGCCGTTATCCTCTCTTGGTATCTTTTCAAAGTATTCACCAAGTCCTTCCACTCTAGACTCATTTGTCATTCTCTCTGGGCCCTTCTTTTCTCTCTCCACCACAATAATTACTAATGCTTGTACACATTTTGATGGCCCTTCCTGCTGAAAATATTTCCTTGCCCCTACATAAGAACTAGCTCTTACTATAAACTTGCACAGCAACTCCAGCCTTCCACACAGTTGATCACAATGGCTCTCATACTGTTCTGCTGGAATTTAAGTGTTAAGGAAAAGTATGTCAGTGAACTCAA
Source organism: Jaculus jaculus (assembly GCF_020740685.1). Lineage (NCBI taxonomy): Eukaryota > Metazoa > Chordata > Mammalia > Rodentia > Dipodidae > Jaculus > Jaculus jaculus. The sequence goes on along the minus strand of NC_059119.1, from coordinate 8,690,161 downwards.
ATCTCTTGTTCACTGTAGGATCAAAAGGCTGGGCTCACACTAGGTAGAATTAGTTTTAGAGTGAAAAAATGGACAAATGCCTTGCAAATTGAGGATTACATATCTTTATATTTCATGTAAGCTTTAAATTATATCCTCATATTAGAACATTGAAGGTTTTGGCAATGTAAATAATTCATAATTGTTTTTCTATGGGAATGTGGCATGCACCTGCAATCACAGCACTTGAAATACTGAGGCTGGAGAATTAGAAGTTCAAGATCATGGAGCAGAAGAGATTGCTTAGTGGTTAAGGCACTTGTGGAGCCTAAGGACCCAGGTTTGATTCCCCAGTACCCACATAAGCCACATGTGCAAGGTGGCACATGCATCTGGATTTCATTTGCAGTGGCTGGATGCCTTGGCCCACCCATTCTCTGTCTGTATCTGCCTCTCTTACTCTCTCTCTCTCATAAGTAAATAAATAAATATATATTTTTTTAAGTTTAAGGCCACACTGAGCTACATAGTGAGACCATATCTCAGAAAAGCATGAAGGCGCTTCTCATAAACATTATATTCTAAGTTCCCTAGTAAGTGAACCTATGAGGGTAGGTGACAACAGGTCGTTACTCACCACGGCCCTTTATTCCCTCTCCCTGGAGCACTTGTGACCCCACGACCATGGTGTTTTCTTAGTTCTCTTCTAAGGGGTTTCTGAGGCTTGGCTCAGTATGTTTGACCCCATGTGAGTCTACAAACCTAGGTGAGAATTTTTGAAGCAGGGCTTACTTATCATCCAATGTCAATTACCCAGAATGATCAGTGATCTATGAGAAAAGCTAACATTGGAGGCATCTGTCATCCAGTGGTGTCTGTCTGATTAGTTGGTAACTGGCCACTTCAGCCAGAGCCTTCTTTGTTGTAATATAAAGGGGTTCACATAGAAATAACAATGATAGTAATGTTGTGTAGGAAACAGAAAGGAACATGACAGTGGTAAGATAATTTACAGAAAAAAAAATCCTATGAATAAGCAGAAATTAATTTGAAAGCATTTGTAAAGGCAAAGGAAGAAACATGTAAATATAAACGGAGTAGTTATGTGATTCCAAACTGCCGGAATGGAGAGTAGAAGACACCTTCTCAGAAAGCAGTGATAAGACAGCAAGGTTCTTAGGGGTTCAACATATGCAGATGGCATAGATAAAAGTGTACCTTAATTTGTAATCTGCTATAAAGGATTATTATTTTTTCTTCTGCTAGTATTTTGATTCCAAGCTTAGGAACCAATTTGGGGCAGTATTCTCTTGTACTGGGCCTTACACTCTGCATGAGCAAGGGTCTCTGCTGGGCTGTAGCTGTATACAGTAAGAATATGCTGTATTAAGGTTTCCAGAAAGACATATAAAAATTATTTTTCAATGACTAATTTTAAGCACTAAAATCATTCTGATATGAATATCCATCCTCCACAAATGACCTAGTGCAGGGATATAAATATATTGGTAGGCTATATAAGTAGAAACTGATGCAATACCAATAGCTTTAAACTGAGTTAAGAAAATTTATTTACAGATCATTCCCACTGCTTTCAGAAAATAAGCCTAGGCATAAGTTAACAAAAAATAGGCAGATATGGAGATATAACTTTGATGATAAGAAGTCATGAAAGAAATAAAAAAATTTAAGATAACCATTTATTTATTTATTATTTATTTATCCACAGAGAAACTGAACTATATATCTAAGGACTTTGGTTCTTATAAGTCTACTGAACAATGTCTTCTATATCTTATGCAATATTTACCTTTGTGAGTTGACCTGTGTTCTTTGATTTAGTATAATATTTGTATAACTCCATGTTTGTTTCTACTATCAATACTACAATCCTTGAAAGCAGTGAGTAATCTTTATTTTCCTTAATTTGACACAACTAGTTAATGCACTCTTCTACAAGAGGATATTTAGGCTTTCCTGATTTTTGTGAATGAGGCTATCATGAATGGAGACAAATAATATTATGTGTTAAATGTAAGAATTTAAATTACTTGTCAAAATATTTGTCCCATTTTTACACTTCTATGGGAAATACATTGATGTTCTGGTGGTTAGCTTCTCAATACTTAAGGTCGCATACTCTTTTCATTTTATATACTCTACTTAACATAAAATAGTATGTATGGTTTTAAAAGCATCTTCCTGGTGATTAAGGGTATTAATCACCTGTGTATTGCCTGATAGGCATTGCTTTTGTCTTTAAATTTCTTACATCGTTACTTCCTCACAATTAATTATTTCACTTGCCTTACTTCTGAAGTTTCTTTTCTTCTCTTAATCATGGTATTCACAAATTTGAACCAAACCAAGCCATGTTTTTCCATGATAAAAATTGTTTTTTGATGTTAGCTAGAAAAATTTTTTCATTGTTATTTGTCCCTTGTTCCATATTTCTCCCCAAACATCATAATCTTTACCTCCAATTCATCCTTTTGTTCTTTTTTTTTTTACCATGTCCATTATTTGAGCCCTCGCTCTTCAGAGGACTGGGATTTCAGCTGTGCATGGCCAGAGTCAAGCCCCTTCAGGCCCTCAGGCTGGTGTGGGAAGCACTCTTATTTGCTGAGCCATCTCGCCCAGCCCCTAGCTTGATGTTGTCATCCAACATTTTCAATGATCTTTTCAACTTTCATAGGATTTGACTTTTGAGTTTCTTCTCAATCTTTACGTTTAAAATTTTGTCTATTTTATTTTTGTGAGAAAATAAGGCTACCCAAGAGCATCTACTGTTTTAATTTTGCACTGCGATGAGTCTGGCAACACAATAGGCTGTTTGTTTGCTACAGGGTTCTGTATGTATTATGTAGACATCACTTGTTTTGCCTGGCTGGTATGTATTCAAAAGTCCAAAGATAGAAATGTACAGGCATGGTGTATTCAGGTTAAGATAGTTGAGTCCATATTTTATTTACAAAAAAAGTCAACTGTGGCCATTAAATGTGGACGACTTGCTTCAGTTAATATTGGTATTAAAATCTGTGATTTTCCTGTCCTGGTTTTCATACTACATTGTGAGCTGTTTATGTCTTAAAATTTGTCTACTTTCCAAGCCTGAAGAGCTTCAGAACTTCCTGAGTCTTAATGGACCCATAGTTTAATTTTTTTTTTTCAATTTGAACTTCCTATGGAATCTCCCACTAGCATACATTGTTTCAATTCCATGTCATTTTTCATAAGACCATTTGGGACAATAGTTTTCAGTTCCATGGAGCACATGATTTGATTTGAAACTTGATGGGATATATTACATTATCTTAGAAGAAACCATGATTTGTAGATTTGAGGAAAATAATTGAAATAAATGATAAGTCCACTGTTGTACATCACTATTTAGAACTTATATGATTTTCAATATTATAATTTTCCTATATGTATTAAATACTACTGTGTAATTTAATAAAGCACTGAAACCTTGATAAGAAGATGCAGTGTTCTTGTAAGGGATCAATTTATTTGAGTGAATTTATCTTGCCACAACAAGCCACTTCTAGGTCCCTGCTTAGTAGGATGTTGTTACTATTTTAATAATACATACATAGAGTTATCATTTTATGTGTATATATTAATCATTAGCTCTAGTACATACCTCAAAAAATAGTATTTTGAGAACATCATGAAGTTTATACTAGCTATGGTGCCAATAATGAATTTTAATTGAAAGGAAAGCTATCTACTGTATAAAATAGTCATACCATTGAGATGAAGAGAAAGCAAAAACATTTGCAATCTATGCTGCAGGTGGTTCTTGCTTGATCCTGATAGTTATGATCTTAATTCTCCACAATTCAGTATTTCCTTGAACTTTTACTGTAACAAGTAATCGCTTACTACATGAAAATTAGGCAACACAAGGTTTGCTACCACTGCATATCACCCTTCTGTTCATGGATAGAAAAAAAAAATTCCCTGACTTCACACACACACACACACACACACACACACACACACACACACTCACAGAGAGAAAGCGAGAGAGAGAGAGAGAGAGAGAGAGCGGGGGGGAGAGCGAGCGAGGGAGGGAGGGAGGGAGGGACAGAGAGAGATCCATTGTTTGTATATAATTTCTTTGTCTTTTATAATTATCCAGATATGTTTAGCTATTTACAGTTATTAACTCTTCATACATGATATGCTGTAAAATTAGCTTCCAAAATCAACAACTGAACCAATCCTGAATGAACATAGGCATGTTAGAAGGATAAACTATACTAATTAGAGTTTTCTATAGGAACAGAACTGATAGAATGTGCATGTTTTTGAAAAGGAATTTATTAGATTAGTTTACAGTGCTAGGAAGTCCATTAATAGCTATATACAGGCTAGGAACTCGAAGAACCCAGATGCTACCTAGTCCAGGAGGCTGGATGCCTCAGGAGTCCCAGTTTGGCACTAAAGACCAGGAAGATTCCTGGAGAGCCTTTGGTCTTTGGTCTATGTTTGGAGCCCAGTGAACTTTGGTTCTAATATTTGAGGATAACAGCAACAGGTATAGATGCAAAAAACAATAACTACCAAGTAGCAAGGTTCTCTGTTCTGTTGCAGCTTTTAAAAAATATTTTATTTATTAAATTGCAAGGAGAGAGAGAGAGAGAAGAGAGTCAGAGAAATAGGGAGAATGGGCATAGCAGGTCCTCTAGTATCTGCAAACAAACTCCAGATGCATGTGCCACTGGGCATCTGGCTTTATGTAGGTACTGGGGAATTGAAACCAGGTTGTCAGGCTGTACAAGCAATTACCTTAACTGCTTAGCTGCTCCTGTTTCAGCTTTTTATATATAGTCTATCACCTGGGCTGGAGACATGTGTTTGCCTGTAAAGCCTGAGGACCCAGGTTTGATTCCCCAGTACCCATGTAAGCCAGATGCATAAGGTATTACATCCATCTGAAGTTAGTTTGCAGTGGCTAGAGGCCTTGGCACACCCATTCTTTCTCTCTCTATCTGCTTCTTTCTCTCTCAAAATAAATAAATAAATAAATAAAAACATTTATATTCTTACTACCAGCTGGGCTGCCCATTATAGAGGAAAGACTTCCTCTCTCAGGTAATCCTTCCTGGAACCCCTTCATACTTCTTGCTAGCAGGCATGTCTCTTACTTGGTTCCTAATCTGACCATGTTCACAGCAGAGCTTAACCTGCATATCCAGAAAAACACTTTAAAAAAAAAATTGTTAGCATCTGTCTACTTTTTCTCTGGATACTAAGTAAAGTAAACTTGGATACAGTGAGCAAGGATTAGGAAACAATTTAAGAAAAGTAAAAATGATTGCTGATGAGTTTACATTTTCATTGAAATTTTAAAATGGTCCAGATTTCATATTTGCCAATGTCGGTATATTTCATGCAGACTACCAGGTGACATTTCAAAGGAAGAAATTATTTCCTCACTGCAACTCACAAAAATAACCTGGAGATTAAATAGTAACACACATTTTGATAGTTATAACAACTTCAAGATATGTTAGTTCTGTCTATTTTATTAGGACATAACTAGTCTCATGTGTAGCATTTATAATAATTTATATGCTTGCTATCTGTTTATACCTTATTATTTTTGTATTAGATTGCCCTAGTTCTGTACAATTTACTTATCTAGGAAAAAAAAGATAAGAACATATTAAAAAGATAGACTTGATTATTAAGAAAATTTATGCTTAGTTCTGATTTCTGTGTTTCTAATCTTTCCTATGCCTCATTTTCTTGATGGATTCCTCTACTGTTCCAGTTTTGCTTTCCCTAATTTGCAAGGATTAACAAAAGAGAAATGGAAATATACGCCTCTATGTTATGTTTCAAATGAGACTTAAATCTGTCCATTATTTTTCAGTAATAAGAATGACCTTATTTTCTAAAACCAGACATAGGAAATGGGTGAATAAAAAGGGCTGATGAGAAGAGAAAATGTATTGTAAGTCAAATATGCCTTAGATAAATAGGACTTGTAGCCAATGTATTCACTATGTAGGTATTTGCTATAGATTTGATAGATGAGGGCATATTATATTACAAATAAAATGTATTCAAGATTAAAATCTATTGATAATTAGTTTAATAATACCAATGCTTTTTTTCAAAATTACAATGCAAAAATTTAATTCCAGTCCAAAAGTTTAAAAGCTAAAATTCTGAAGTGAACGTTTCAAAGAGTAATGAAACAGACCAGTTTGTATTATTTTATATATGTTATCTTTTGCTAAGTATATGAAAAAACAAATCTTAGTTAATATTTTTATAGTTTTATGTGAGTCAGAAATTCAAATACAGTTTGGCTTGGTGCTTGAGCTAAGAAGTCATCACAAGTCTGCATTCCCAAATATTAGCTATGGGTGCAGTAATCAGGAATTTTTTTTCTTCCCCAAGCATTCTCTTCCTCCCAGGATGTTAGTGGAACCATTGGCCAGGAATCCCATTCAGTTCCTTGTAATATATGCAGTTCGACACATGGCTGGTTGCTCCTCCAGAGACAAGCCTGTGAGAAAGGAAGAGACAGCACTTCAAGGAATGGAAATCAGTGTTTATAACCAATCATGGGGATTAAAGCTCTTTCGTTTGCTGTATTTTGTTCATGACATGCAAGTCCAGTCAATGGTTCTAGACCTCCCTCCAGAGGAAGAAGCTCCGCGTCACTGACAATAGGGATATGCCATTGTCACTAGACTCATTGTAAAGGTGAATTGTCTGGTGCAAAATCAAAGCTCATCTTCATGATTGATATATATATATATATATATATATATATATATATATATATATATATATATTTTTTTTTTCTATTCAGGTATGTAGACCACTAGGAATTTGTCATTTCAAGTTATCAAACCATGCAAATACTCTTCACACAATGTTGTAAAACTTAAATATTTTGGATCAGACAAAGAAGCAACCAAATAAACCTTTACCTGTGTTGTACCTTTCAACAAAAATGTTCCTCAAGATCAGTGTTAATTGATTATATTGCATGAATATAGTTCATTTGGCAGCATTTTCAATCACTTGTGTGTGTGTGTGTGTGTGTGTGTGTGTGTGTTCATCTAGAGGAATCCCATAGATCCTGCAGTTTAGTAAGAAAGTGGGTTCTTACTGAGAAACTCTATCCGATTCATATCCAAAGTTGGATTATTTATTTTGCAAGTACATTCCTGAACTGTAATGAATGTGCAAAAAGTATGAAATCAGAAATGTTCCACATTACACTTTATGCAATGTGAAAATATCCATGCTACATGAGACCTATTAGATCAAGATATAGACTATTATCTGTAACCCAGAAACATGCGCTGCTTATCTGATCATTATCTTTAAACAAAACCATATTCTGTCACCATAAATTAACATCATCTACCTTATTATTTTAATCTATTCTGTCTCCAAGGTTAAAGTTTCATAAATAAATGGAATCAAGTAGTTGCCTCTGTACAGCAGATCTATTGAAACTTCTATATAATCTTTATTAATTAGAAACTTGGTTGCATCTAATCATTCTCCTCATATTATCCTATTATATCTCCTGCTTCCCACCTCCCACTCCATTGAGGGTTCTCTCCATTGGGGTTACCTGTATTCACCATGAGATTATGTGTATTAAATGTAGCAGTCAGTCATGGTGTGGCAGGGTCAATGGCTCTGGCTACTTCTTCCCACCCTATGGCTCTTACAATCTTTCCTCTCCCTATTCCAAAATGTTCCTTGAGCCATAGTGAGGTGTGTCATGAATCTACTTTAGAGCTCAGCTCCCTGCAGCTTCTGGGTTCCTGCTTGGAAACATTCACCGTGTCCTCATTGTCTGTTCCCATGCCCCTGGCACAGGCTGTCAGGCTCACCTGAGCGTAGCTCTTATGACCAACCCACCATTTCTTCTGTGGTGTCACCGGGACCCTGCAGCTGTCATGAATGTCTAGTATTTTCTCTGTCATAGTGACAGATTTTGGTTCTTCCCAATTTTTCCTGCCTTCTGTCAAAAAGAAAGATAATTCTCCATCTGAGAGGGAGAACATCATATGTTAAGGAAGATAAGTCTAGTTAAGTAAAAATAAAATAAAATAAAATAATACTTGGATGTGTATAGCTACACATTTTGCCAAAACCTTGTGGAATCTTCTCTCTGGAGTCTATGACCATCGTCTCCATAGGATTATGACTTGGTGCCCAGTGCCAGGTATGAGCTATTTCCTACTAAGCGGTCCTCTTATCCATTTAGAGAGACATTGGTCATCACCATAGACTGAGTTCCGCTCTTGCTGAGGTGCGTATGTCTTGTCTGTGTGGTTGATTTTATATCTAGCATGATCCCCTGTTTGTTCACAATGTTGGTGTCCATTCCCCTCCAGCAGCTCAAGTAGCACTTTCCGCACTATGAGAGCTGCCCATTAGTGTTGGAAAAATGCTACAAGTTTGTAATAATTACTAACATCACTGTAATGAACAGTCTTTTCTGTACATTTTAGTATACATATTGCAGTTGTTACTTTCTCATTGTGATCAAATATCTGACCAGAGCAACTTAAAAGTGAAAGGATTTTTCATTGTGAATGGCTGAATGTTCAGATGACACTGTCTGTCATGGTGGGGAAAGGCATGGTAGCTGGTAGAAGGCCGCTTCACAGCATGGTTGACTACATAAGGAAGAGAATCAACAAAAGTCCAGAAGTATATCTTCCAACAAATGAACATGGAAACTTGTACTTGCTTTCTATTGATATGGAATGAATTATCAAAACATATATATCAGCTAAGGACAACCTCAACGTATTACTATATTTCCATGGTCAGTAGTCTGACACATGGTAGCTGAGTGTTTCCTCAGAATCTCTTCACTGTCCCTCAAAACTGTTTCCTGTATCTTTAGGCGCCATCACAGACTTGAGAATTCAGCTCCAAAGTGTCCAGACATACACCAACTACCAGACCAGCAGTTTCCAAGCTTAGTTTGGATAGTGAAGTAGCATTTATTCCTGAGCAGTGATGGTGCAGCATTGAGGCAGTTCAGTCAGCAGTGAGAGGAAGGAGGAGTTGAAGGAGCATGGAGGTGTCCTCAGCTAATTGTGAAACTATCTGCTTTTTTATTGCTGGCATTCTTACAACTACAGCTAAATCATACGCATATGTGCAGATAATTGGAAGATAATTGCTACTCTGTTTACTTTAGTTTTCATTGAACCTCTCTTGTTGATGGGGATAATAATACAAAGTAACTTTATTAATTTAAAAATACACGCCCATTTCCAGACAATTTCTGTTGTTTGCCCTACTCTGAAATGTGAGTGCTGACTAGAAACACTAATTACATTATATGACACAGTCTTAATGCATGACGAAGGAAAACACATTAAGCCAAAAGTCAATTTTCCATAGTATTAGAGTCCATTCTTTCTTTTTTTTTTAATTTTTTTTTCTTTTAATTTATTTGAGAGCGACAGACACAGAGAGAAAGACAGATAGAGGGAGAGAGAGAGAATAGGCGCGCCAGGGCTTCCAGCCTCTGCAAACCAACTCCAGACGCGTGCGCCCCCTTGTGCATCTGGCTAACGTGGGACCTGGGGAACCGAGCCTCGAACCAGGGTCCTTAGGCTTCACAGGCAAGCACTTAACCGCTAAGCCATCTCTCCAGTCCCCATTCTTTCTTTAAAAACTACTGTATTTATTTATTTACTTGCAAGGAGGGAGAGAAAGTGAGAGAGAATGAGAATGAAAGAGAGGGGGAATGTGCATGTTAAGGCCTCCTACCACTGCACATGAATTCCAGATACATGCATGACCTTCTGCAACTGCGCATGAATTCCAGATACATGCATGGCCTTCTGCATCTGGTCCCGTATGTGTACTGTAAAATGAACCCAGGTCATCAGGCTGTGTGAGAAAGTGCCTTTAACAGCCCTAGATCACATTCTCAAACTTTCTGATTTTGACAAAGCTTACCTGGACTCCCATGAAGTGTTTCAGAAAATGACTGCTGCTGGTTCAGATATCTCAAATGACTTTTAAATATTTTTAAATCCCTGAAATCTGCAAGTGTAGTGACTTTTCTCCAATAACGAAGACTTCAATGGTAAACACTTTCAAACTGACATTATATTTAAGAAAAACAAGAAAAATATCAAAACGGCTTTTGAAAAACGGACCATACATTTCAATATATAATTGCTCTAAATTGCTAGGTAATAGTTCTCTTATGAAAGGCTTTTTTCTATACAATATAATGGTTAATCTCGTGAATTTTGTGGGAATTAGAATCATCAAAGGGACAAACCTCTGACTTTGGTGAGAGAGATTCTAAGTTAGGCTGCTGGAGGTGGGAAAATCCTCCCTAACTGAAAACAGCTCCATGCCATAGAGCCAAAGTTCCTGTACTACAGACAAAAAAGAAAATGAGAGAACATGAGCCTTTAGTTTCCTCTTGCTTTCTCTATGTGGATGCAATGTGACTAGCTATCTCAAACTCATCCACCTTTACTCCCCATGATGATGCATGGTACCTTGAACTGTGAGCCACGAAAACCTTTTCCTTCCTTAAGTTGCCTTTGCCAACTATTTTATCCCAGCTATTCGAAGACAGCATTGCCCTCCCTTTAGTTAAACATTTCTTGGTATATTTATGAGAACAATATTAGCTAACATCTAGATCAAGACCTTCATGGTTTCTTCTTCTTATATTGTTTAAGCATAAGATGGCAGACAGGAATAAATGTCACATTATTATCTCTACCCATCTATAAGTAGACGAATGGCCAAAAGAAAATTCCTTCATTAAAAGCAAATATTTGGGCTGGAAATATTGCTTAGCAGTTAAGGCACTTGCCTGGGAAGTCAAAGGAACTAGGTTCAACTCCCTACAACCCATGTAGAAGGTAGCATATGGGTCTGGAGTTGGTTTATAGTGGCTGAAGGTTCTGTTGTATACATTCTGTCTTTCTCTGCATCTCTCTCTCTTTCTCTCTGATACAATAACGAATTAAAAAGCAAATATTTTAGAGTACAATTATTGTAATCTACGTTGTTATCACAACAGGCAGCATATGACAGTGGCTGAAGGCAGCATATGACATCTCCAAATAATAAGAGTTCTGGGGAAAGCATTTTGTAACCAACAGCACCTGAAAGTGTTGGAAAAGCCAATGTGGAAGGCATGAATTGCAAATTCACCAGATAAATGAATTGTTGTTGAAGTGAAGTTATTCACCTGTATCAGTTTTCTCAACAGAAAAAAAAAAAAAAAATCAGGCTACACACACACACATACACACACACGAAAGCAAGAGAGAGAGAGAGAGAGAGAGAGAGAGAGAGAGAGAGAGAGAGAGGAAAAAGAATATAAGCTCCATGTTTTATTTTACTCACAAGGATAGCTCTTCATGGTGTTCCTCCTATCTCTGTCTCCTGAGATTAAAGGCACTGTGCCACCACACCCAGTTGTGTTTGTGTGTGTGGGTGTGTGTGTGTGTGTGGGGGGGTGTATGTGTGTGTGTATTTTTGAGGCAAGATCAACAGACTGAACTTTTTTACATGTGTGTGTATGAGAGAGTGAAAGAGAAACAGAGAGAGAATTGGCACACCAGGGCCTTCAGCCACTGCAATCAAATTCCAGACCAGTGTGCCTCCTTGTGTACATGTGAGACCTTGTGCCACCTTATGCATCTGGCTTGTGGGGGTCCTGGAGATTCGAACATGAGTCCTTAGGTTTATCAGGCAAGCACCTTAACTGCTAAGTCATTTCTCCAGCCCTATTTCTTTTCTTTTCTTTTCTTTTCTTTTCTTTTCTTTTCTTTTCTTTTCTTTTCTTTTCTTTTCTTTTCTTTTCTTTTCTTTTTTTTTAAGGGAAGATTGTTTGATGAGACGGGGTCCCAAGTACACCAGGCTGGCTTCAAACTCACTATATAGCAGAGGGTGGTCTTGAACTCCTGATCCTCTTCCCACCCTCAAAGTGCTTATTTTGTTTTGTTTTTTAAGGTAGAGTCTCGCTACTGTAGCCCAGGCTGACCTGTAAATCACTTCGCAATCTCAGGCTGGCCTTTAACCCATGGTGATCCTCCTACCTCTGCAAAAGAAAAAGAGAGGGAGAGGGAGAGAGAACAGTATATAGTAAATACTTTCCTTTGGGCACTCATTAACTAATATCCATAGTAGCTAAAACTCTTTATTGCCCACTCTGTCTATTTCATGGAACTGTCCTTCAAAATTGAGGGTTGTTTTTCCATTTTATTGACAGCTTCCATACTTACAGAAAACAAACCTTGTTGATTCCCTACCATCCCTCAGTTTCCCCGTTACTTATCTACACTCCATCATATCTCCTCCCTCTCTCCATTAATCTTTCTTTTACTTTGATGTCATCATCTTTTCCTACTATTATGATGGTCTTGTGCATGAAGATAGTGCCTGGTACTATGAGGTCATGGATATGATGTTGGGTGCATATATGTTTAGGAGTCTCTATTCTTTATTGAGAGATGAGTTTCCTGGAGGCAACAAATGGCAGGATCCTGCCTTTTAATCCAGTCTACAAGCCGGTATCTTTTGGTTATGCCAATGGTATTAAGAGTTATTATTGAAAGGTATGTATTTATTCCCTTCATTCTTCTTTTATTGTAGTACTTCCTGTTTCCACTTTACTCACTTGTTTTAACTGTTACTTGAGTATGGTTTTATTTTGTCCCATTTTCTCATGTGTGTGTTTTGCTTTCTCTTCAGTGAGAAGGGTTCCTTCAAGTATTTTCTGTAGAGCTGGCTTAGTTGTCATAAATTCCTTTAGCCTGTTTTTGTTGTGGAATGTCCTTATTTATCCATTGATTTGGATAGATAGCTTTGCAAGATAAAAATAATCTTGGTTGATCATTGTTATCTTTCATAACTTGGAACATTCTGGGCCCTTCTGGCTTTTATGTTTGTGTTGAGTAATCTGCTGTTATTCTGATAGGCTTGCCTTTGTGGGTGACTTACTTTTTCTCTCTAATTGCTTTCAATATATTTTCTCTGGTTTGTGTGTTTAGTAATTTAATTATAATGTGGCAAGGACAGGTTCTTTCCAGGTTTTGTCTGTTTGGTGTTCTAAAAGCTTCCTGTATCTGCACTTGCATTTCTTTCCCAATTTGGGGGAATTGTTCTTCTAATACGTTGTTGAAAATTCCGACTATACCTTTGGAGTGAAATGCTTCTCCTTCTAATATACACTTAATTCTTATGTTTGATCTTTTCATACTGTCCCTAATATCTTGAAATTCCCATTCATACCTTCCTATTAGCTTGTCTGTCTCTTTGTTGGACTCTATTAGGTCTGCCACCTGGTCTTCTAGCTTAGATATTCTGTTCTCTACTTCATTCATTCTGCTGGTGAGAGAGTTTTATCATTTGACTGACTGTGTTTTTCAGTGCTAGTATTTCTATCTGGGTTTTCTTCAGTATTTCTATTTCCTTACTCATGTCCTATAATGACCTCCTTATTTCATTAAGTTAGTTTCCTCTGTTCTCTTTCAGGAGTTTGTTTTCTTCTTTAATTCCTTTGTTTTCTTCTTTTATTCCTTTGGTTTCTTCTCTGATTTCTTTGAGTATAGGTAAAATCATTATTTGAAATCTTTGTCAAGAATTTCATCTAAAGTCTCATTGGGGTCCATTTCTGATGGAGTTATAATTTTTGGTGGGATTGTATTGTCATGATTCTTTATGTTTCTTATACTATGTAGCGACTTTTGCATCCTGAGTTGAGTAGGGTTTCTGCTTATTTGCAGTGCTGTTAAGTGTGGGGATCCAACTTTATAAACTGTAGGATATGATTTTAAGGTACCAAGTGTAGCTCTTTCACTCCAATCCAACCACAAAAATAATCCTAGGCGTTGAGCTTGCATGCTATTCAAGTATTCTAATGGGCTGTGTGGAGCAATTTACCGGCAGATTCTGAACTTCAACAGAGCAATATACACATTCAATAAAAGCCAACACAGAGTGTACAAATGTGGGCATCAAAACAAACAGATAGCCTTATAAATCCAAAGTCCCTAAGGGTGTGTATGGCTCTATGCCCTTAATCCTGTCAGCTGGGAGGTTGAGATTTCTGTTCTGAATTGGGTTCCAGGTCAGCCTGGATTCTGAATCAGATTCTGCCCCCAATAATGACAAAAGCGAAAGACAAAGGCACTATAAATCTGCAAGCAACAAAGGCAACAATAGTCAACTCCCAAATACACCTTAATTGAGAATGGTAAAGCCAACCGAGAATATGTAACCCATAACCTGCCCTTGACAGGGAAAGAGAGATTGCACTTCCAGTGCAGGTCTAGTACCTGCTTTTCTTTGTCAGCCAGTCTTATCACTTTTGGGTGGCTTCCAATCTTACCAACGCTAAGTGCCCACCTTGATCCCTCAGTGTTTGGCTGTGGACCTGGTGTTCTGACCCATTACACCAGATGTCCTGCCACCAGGGCTGAACGTGTTCTCTGGAGGTTCAAGGTTCTGATGGTTGGGGTTGGGAGAGTGCTGGAAGCCTGGAGTTATATTGGAACTGCTCACCTCGACCCACCTGTATCGCTTTTAGCAGCTCCTCAGCTGATCTCTGTGTCTCCCCTTCAGGTTTCTTGACTTTGCAAGGGGCCTGATGAGGCTGGAAAGTCCCCTTGTTTGGTCTCTGCTTCTGCAGCGTGGCACTGGGCCAAGCAGATCAGGGCCACAATCGCCCCACTGGGATTCTGGCCAGTTTCCTCCTTTCTGGGTGGATTTTGGTCTCTCTTGTTTTTCTGCCATTGCTAGTAAAAACATCTTCACTTATTGGAAGAAGAGTTTATTTTGCTGTGGTTTTGCTTAAATCCCTCATTAGGTTGGTTTGGTATGACTCCTATGCCACTGTCTTACCCAGAAGTTCCAACAGTGAGGTTTTTATTCCTTATTTGTTTCTCCAAGTCTATATTAAGGTATCTTAATGTCCAGAGACCCTACAGACAGCAGATATATTAAAGCAGAGATGTAGTAAGTAACTGTGAGATACAACTACTTTGAATCTCATTTTATAGCAGATCGATGGCAGAAACACCTTGACTCAACCAGAATGTTTGCTCATTCCCTGGACAACTCCTTAAATAGCTGCACTCCAATCTTCAGTATGTAGTAATTCAAGCAGCCATAAACTCAAAACAATCCTTTATATTGCTTTTATTGTTCACTTATATAGAATGAATTTATTGTTTATTGTGCATTTATTTGGATAGAAATGAATGAAGAAGGATGGAAGAAAGGAAGGGGGAAGAGTGTCAGCATAAATGTTACTATGAACCCTGACTCAAAGAGGTCCTATAATTTAGCAGAAAAAAAATAAATAAACAGCCAATGCACTTAAATATTATAGGGTTTCACACATCAAGTACTTTAAAGTAAAACTCATTCTTTTTTTATACGGGTGTTCATTCTTAGACAAAATTCATCAAGTCAAATGTCCTTGATTTCTTTCCACATTGTTTTGTTATGTTTCCTAAGTTGATTATATGTGATATAAGATATTTTATGTGTGTTGACCATGTTTTAGTACTGAGGTCTGATCAGCTGTATGATAAAATATTAAATAGAAGCCTTGAGAAATTTCCTGTAATTTATTTAAACTGGTTATAACATTTATGAACTACATCTCTGCCCCCTTGAAGATATTTCAACAGGTGGAACAGCAGCTACCTCTGAGTGCTTGGCAGGCTGCCAGAATCTGCAGCTATGAAATTAACAATTCTTAAACCAGAAAATCACACACACACACACACACACACACACACACACACACACACACGCACACACAGTCTCTTTCTCTCTCTCTCTCTTTCTCTCTCTCTCTCTCTCTCTCTCACACACACACACACACACACACACACACTATATTTTGAAAGTTAGCCTCTCATTGCTAGGTCAAAACACCTGACCAGAAGCTGCTTATAGGAGAAAAACAGTTTATGTCAGGCTCATAGTTTGGAGTGGAGGCCTCTTAATGGCAGAGGCATATGTCTCCCCTCCTTATCCGCCCATGGCAGAGAAAGACCACAGCAAGTGTGAGCTGGCTCTGAACACACAGGACTGGAATCAAGATCTGCCGCCAGAACAGCAGCTACTACAGTAAGGCTTCCCTCAGACGCCATCAGCAGCTGAATAAGTGGAAGCTTCATCAAAAAATACCTGGGGCTGTGGGGGACATTTACATTCAAACCACCACAAATGTATGATGTGATATATGTATCATTATAGTACATATGGTATGTAACATTATATAACATATATATATATATATATATATATACATACATATATTATATGATACATAATTTACAATATGTAATATATATGTAATACATAGGCATATATATGCACATATATGCATGTATATATGAGAGGAGGCAGGGCTAAAGGTAGTATAGTATGGTTCCCCTGTAGTGCACCCTGTTGCTGAGTTGCTTTATTGTTTCTGGTCTCCCTCATCCATATTCTCCCACAGCAGACACCTCACCTCTTAGCCCAGGTTCTTATGTTGGACTGTAATTCCCTTGGGCCAGGCTGGCTGCCCTCCCTGATTTATACCCTGTCTACATCAGGGCTTGGTGCATACTGTTAGACACAAGCCCGCTTTTTTCTTCTGAAGGTATGGTCCTTGAGCTCCAGGCATTGCCTCCTCTCCGCCTCCACCCCTGTAGTTCATTCGAGCTCTTCCTTTCGTTAAGGTTCACTATGTAGCCAAGCATTCTAGTGTGGGCTTAGGAAGCAACTTTGTAAGTAGTGTTCATTTTGATGTGAGTGGTATATTCACAGCATAGCCCAGTCTAAAATTATCACCTAACAAATGCTACCCGTGGCTGCGGTGGCTACTTCTAGACCCCTAAAGAGCTGTAATGGCAGGCAGGTTGCAGGGTACCATCTCTCACTTTTAGGGCTTCACTTTTTATATTCAGCGTGAGGTCTGGTACCCCACCCGTGGATCTCTGCACCTACTATATCGTCATGGCTCAGCACAAACTCCAGTTTTGTTCAGTTATTCAAGCTGCAGCCTTCCAGAGGTGATGGTGGGACTGCCGAGCCTCCGTTGGTACCAAGAAACATTCTGGGAAGGAAGCCAGCTCCAAATTTACATCAGTTATCAATCAGGCGATTCATTAATGGTACAACATAATGGAATGTTCCCAAAACGTTGCTTTCCTGAGAGTTGCCACTTACCATCATAGATGCCTGAGAGAGTTCCATGTTTATGAGGAGCCGTGTTGCTTCAATGTAAAAATGGGCAGAGATTGTTTTGAGTGCACGCACCACCCAGCAACTACAGCTGTCTCCACGCACTCTGAGGGCTGCGTCCCAGAGAGCCGCCACGAGTATTCTACATTGTCAGAGGAGTGACGCGCTGAGTGCAGATTGTCAGTCAAGTGGGGATTCTTTTGTCTCCCTCATCCATTATACATTTTAAAGAAAGGATTGTTTTAAATGTATACCTTATCTGCTTAGCAAATAATCTTACACATGTCCATCAGGCACTGATTTCTTAATTTTTCATATTATAAAACACACATTGTGTTTTTATTTCATGTGATTTAAGTGATACATCAGCGTACATTTAAATCTCTGGAAGTAACAGTATACTCCAAAGACATTTGTTTAATTAAAAAAATATAGGGATGGAGAGATGGCTTAGCAGATAAGGCACTCGCCTGCAAAGCCAAATGACCCAGATTTGATTCTCCAAAACTCACATAAGCCGCATGCATAAGGTGGTGCATGCATCTGGAGATTTTTGCTGCAACAGCTGGAGGCTCTGGTGTACCCATTCTCTCTCTATCTACCTCTCTCCCAAATAAATAGATATATAAAATTAAAAAAAAAAACAGCTGGCCACATAAAAGCAGCAGTAACAATATTGAAAGCATAAAAACAAAGAACTATTTGTATCACAGCAGTGGGATTGTAAAACTGGGCCCTGTTCAAAAGAAAGCCTTTCCCACTGCTAAGCCTAATATATCATGTACTTACTTGAGCCTGCTTATTCTTTTTTAATTTTTAAAAAATTTTATTTTACTTATTTGCAAGCACACAGAGAAAAAGCAATAGAGGAGAGAGATGGACAGAGAGAGAATGGGCACCTCGGGGCTTCCAGCCACTGCAAACGAACTCCAGATGCTTGCGACCGCTTGTGCATCTGGCTACCGTGGGCCCTGGGGAGTCAAGCCTCAAACTGGGGTCGTTAGGCTTCACAGGCAAGCGCTTAACCACTAAGCCATCTCTCCAGCCCAGACCTGCTTATTCTCATCAGAACAAACAGTTAACTCTGTGTATCTCAATGAAAGAACCCTTGACTCCATGGGATTGTGTTTATTTAAACAAAACAAGAATCTTCCTCAATTTCCTGCATCTTGCTTGCCTGGCTGAAATTTAAGCAGGCACTCCAGTACCATGGCCACTTTCCCTCCCACAGCAGTTTTGAAAGAATGCTTCCTGTCATACCCAAACCTTTCACTCCCATGTGTGACGTAGTCTGTTTTCTCTGCCTACAGATTCTTTTCCATTTCTACTGCAGCTGGTTTGTAAAACACCTTTACTTTACATGGTAAATTAACACATCTTTGATAGGCTTCTGCTAAATGTGTTTTTACAGGTAATATTGAATGATGTATTTTGTTGTGCTTTAAGGATTCAAGAGCCAGGAATGGGCACCAAATTAGAGCAAGCTCTGGTTGTCTTTCTGTGTTAGGATTAATACCCACTTCTTGATAAATATGCCACAGTGTTTAATGCTAAATAATGTAACTGCAAAAATATATCTGCTACTATATATTAATATTTCAAACAAGTGTGAGAACACAGTCTTCAATTTTTCCAGAGCCCTCCTGGCTTATTATCCCCTACTCCCAAACAATTTCTAAGTAGAACCTAGCTAAAAAAAAAAAAAAAAAAAAAAAGGTGAAAAAAGAAAACAGACAAGCCAAAGAGATAGCATTGTGGTTTCCCTTGCTGTGTACGTTTGAGGACCTGAGATAAGATCCCTGTGCACACATGCAGTGGCAGCCCAAAGCCTTAATCCCAGTACTGAGGAGGCAGAGATGGAGGACCACTGGAACTACCAGGCAATCTAGTCTACCTAAATTGGTAAAATCCAGGTTCTATGAATGACCCTATCTAATAATAATGATTATGATGATGATGATCATGAGAGTGATTGAGGAAGATGCCCATCATATTGACCTGTGGCCTCCACAAGCATCAACACGCATATGAACATGAATGCACAACACACATGTACATGCACCCCACACATTATCATTTTCATGATATTTTTTGAGAGGGAGGATCTTATTATAGGTATAACTTACCATATAGCCAGGGTTAGCCTTAAACTTCTAATCCTCCTGCCTCAGAGTCCGTCGAGCTTGGATGACGGGTATGCACCACCACATCTGGTGTTCTCCATGGCAGTTAAAACAGATTATCTTCTTAGATCCTTGTGATCTCTGTGGATACCTTCCACTTTACTTTGTTCCTGCTTGTCTTTCCCCCATACTGGCCTCCTTCACTCTCCCCCTAAACATATTGGATATAGTCTGCCTTAGTTTGAAGGTATCTTTCCTCTTTTCATCGAAGGCTATAATCCCGAATGTGCTGATTCATTTTCACGTCTTTCAACCTCATGCTTGTGTGGTATGGCTTTACCACTGAGCCATATTCCCAGCTCCATCTTGTGCTCCCTTCCTTTCTCTATTTTTTTCTATTCTTTTTTCTCTGCTCTTTTCTTTCTTGCTTTTCTCCCTTCTCCAAGATCAGTCTATTTCCATGCTAGGGAGAGAATTCAGGGCTTCCCTAAAATGGGCAAGCACACTACCAACTGAGACATACCCCAGTCCCTTAACATGATGTTTTTCAATATACTGTAGTGTTTTCTGTTGGTTCATAATATCTATGTGTACATCTTTTTAAAAATTCCTCGACTTCTGTCCTTGACTTTCAGTCATAAGCTACTCTAGAGAGGTTTTTGTATGTTTGTTTTAAAATATGTTCAATGGAAAGATCACACCACGGTGGCTTGCTGGAGCCACATGGTACTATGCAAATGTGTTGATTTTAATTATCATTCCCTGGAAGCAATTTGAATTTAGTTCTGTTTTCTCATGTTGTTTCAGAGGTTTCAGTCTCATATGCTCCCAGGAGTCCCACATCATTTAAGGTTGTACTTCCTCTTTGCAGTCTATTCCCTGTGCATGGGGAAGGGCGCACATCGACATGTTTAGCATTCTTTTCGTTTATCTTCCCTCTTTCGGAGTAGGTATAGAATTACTATGTCCTATGCTATTTCCCTCTCCATCTGTCTACCTAGTTCTTACTCCCAAGATAAGAAACCAAAATCATTAGCTGTTCTCCCTTTTGTCAAAGTCTCATCTATTGCTGAGAAATCTTGAGACTATAAGTGGGTTAGAAAATTGAACCTTGTTAAAGTGTTTCTGATCTTCTTCACCTACATTTTTTTCATTAAACATTATAGAGAAGTTGGCCTGTTCTGACACAGTAGGTGACTGTGTCTGGAAGAAGCCCGGTAACAGGAACAAATTTGACTATCCTGGACTATGTATTTCACTGCCATGAATGACTATTATAGGAAAATAATTCTTTATTAATGTGAATAAATAAATCAGATAGAAAGTGGCTTTAAAATAGTAGTGTGTGCATAACATTCCTGTTTTAATCCAAGTGAGGGAAGAAGCTTGGCAAAAGTAGAAAGACCTGGGCCCAGAAATTAAGGTGCTTGCCTGAAAAGCTTCAAGACCTGGGATTCGAATCCCCAGTGTCCACATAAAACCAGATGCACAGTGCGGTGCTTGCAACTGGAGTTCTGGCAACAGCCAGAAGCCCTAATGTGTCCATTCTCTCACCTACCCCTCTCTGTCTATCTCATTGAACATAAATAAATTTTAAAAATATTCAAATAGTAACAGTACAAATAGTAATTTTATATTTTGAACTTATGAGCTAGAGAGACAGCTCAGCAGTTAAAACTACTTCCTATGCAAGCATCAGGGCCTGAGAGTGATATAGGAAGAAAGAGCATTAACTCAATTCTGTGGTGAAAAAAAGGTGGAACTACAAGCTCAAATTAATTTCTGGTCTTCATCTGTGTTTGTTTTTTTATTCAAGTGTTTTTTTTTTTTTTTTTTTTTTTTTTTTCCCCTTGGATAGGACTGTGGTCTCAGCACACAGCCTCACACTGAAATAGTCATCAGCAATTCCAGTGGTTCTTAGCTGCTGTCCTCATACTGAGATATGTCAGGCTAGAGGAGGAAAAAGGAATTTAAACTGATAAATCCTATAGAAAAATCTATAGTTAAAATTAAGGTAAAAAGCCAAGAACAATACAAGGGCGAGGGGAGAAGTTGTCACCTTTGGACCAGCCACAAGGACACAGAAGCCACTTATAGGTACCAGGAGAAAATATTGCTAGGATGACATTCACGGTTGATAAAAAGATAAAGCAGGATCTTAGAGGACATTTGTGTCACCCCAAAACAATAAAAGTTTGGTCTTATGGACAAGAGTGCCCTGAAAAAGTTTTGAGTTGGAAAACTCTCTGGAAGCTATGCAGGATTCATTCTTTAATCTGTAAAATAAAATCAAATACCTTGATATCATCTATCTATTTTTGTTCCACTGTTTTGAGATTTATAAGTCCACTAGGTTGTTATTCAGTCAAACAAAAAGGAATAAAGAGAATGAATGAAAAATACATACACAACATTAATTTTAAAAGTCTGATTTAAACTAGTTATTAAACCTATAACGAGGCTGTTATACCACTAATACAACACCAACTAAAATGGAGGTAAGTAATTATTTATGATCAATGCTCAGCAACCCTGAAGGTCAGGAATAATAGTGGTGAGAGAGATTGTTCTTTATTGTAACAATGGGCATTGTCTAGGAGACACACTTCTGGGCATGTCTTTAAGGGCTATTCAAGAAAGGTTTTACTGTGGAAGGGAAACCTTACCTTGAATGTGAGTGGCATTATTTCATTGGTTGAGTCTTGCACTGAGTAAAAAAGGAAAGCAAAGGTGGACGTGAGCTTCCCCAACAGCCTTCCTCACTCCCTGCTTCTTCGTTGTGGATCCCACACGAGCTGCTCTCTCGCTGCCTTGCCACCACGCCGTCTCTGTCATGCTGGAGTGTATGCCCTCACACCATACCACAACATAAATAGCGTCTCTGTTAAGTTGATTCCTGTCAAGTATTTAGCTACAGCAAAGAGAAATGTAAAAGAAAACAGAATAGAAGAGCTTTAGAGAGACACTGTTAATGATGTCCTCAGTGGAACTAAACCCACAGTTCACGAGGTGGGGAAAGCATAGTCAAGGAACAGGCGGAGAATACAAAGTAAGTCACGTCTGCATGTTGACAATCGTGCGATGGGAGCACAACAGTTTATCAAGTATAATGGACATTATCTGACACTATAGGTGCTGGAAATGCTAAACTGGCTGGATAATATGTTCTTTATTAAAAAGTCAGGCAGTGTTATAAATAAGAAAGAAACTGAATATCAGGCTGGGGAGAAGGTTGAGAGGTTGGATGCACTTGCTTATGAAGCCCGACTGTCCAGGTTCAATTTCCTAGTACCCGTGAAGAGCCAGGGGCACAAAGCGGCACGTGTGTCTGAAGTCCCTTTGCAGTGACAAGAGGCCCTGGATTGCCCATTCTCACTCTCTCTCTCTCCCACCCCCTTTCTTTACTGGTAAATAAATACATAATAAAAGAAAGTATTTATTTAAAAAAGGAAACTAAATTTCATGGCATCATACGGTTTATTAACGCTGGTTCTGAAGGTGTCCTTAGTGACAGATAGGGCAACTAGAGTCCTTCAGAAAATAGCCTGATATCTTCAATCATGGTAGGTGAAATGCTTTCTACAAACTGAAACCTAAAGTGATTTGCCGTATGCCAGAACTCTGCCTAAGCTTCCTCTATTAAGTTAGATTTTATATGCTGAGTAATGTTTAATACACCAAGATTTCAGCAAAATGCTATAACCACAGGGTTGTGTTTGATATGCATATTTCAGAAATAGGAGAATTGAACAGAAATATAAAAGCACTGCCCATGGTCATAAATTAGAAATTAAATCGAGGAAACTTTACTGGATGCATTTGCAATGCAGTTCTGAAGAGATGTCCAGTCACTGTGATTCTCTCATTCATATTCTGCACTGAACCTCATCATGGAGCTTAAATCATTTCAAAGCTGGGCGGCATTTATTCAAACTCTCAGTACATTTAAACCTTCCTTTCCTGTCTCAAAATGCCCATAACCCTTTAAGAACTGGTGATCAGGTGATTTTACTTGTGGCCATACTACAGGAGCTGTTTGTCCCGCGATACTGGCTGCTCTCTGGTTTGGTCTTGTTCTTGTGTGACTGTCTATCTTCACTGGGTTTGATGTGAAACATTGTCCTGTCAGTTTTTAAGTTGTTTTTCATGATGCCTTCTCTTCTCTCACATGAAGCCACCCTCAGCATATTGTTTGTAATTAACCCTTATGCTCAGCCCCCAGCCGGTGGGGCTTTTGAGAGGGAGAGAGCCTGGCTGGTGGTTTATTAGTCCAGCACTCTGGGTGTTTAGGGTTCACTCAGTCGTGCTGCTCCCTCCCAGCTGATGTAACACCCAGCGTCTGCTCTGCCCTGTTTTCTCCAAACTGATGAAACTTCTCATGACTATAAGCTGGGAGAGAAACCCTTTCCTCCTGCATGCTGCTTTTGCATGTGTTTTTTTGTCCCAGCAATGAGAAGACAGCTGCTACAAGTATTTTTTTATAGATCATATGATGTTGAGCCATCTTATCTTCCTATGTGGACTATTATTCACTTGCTACTGTAGTTAGTATAGATATGCTATAATATAGATAGGAGCATTTTATCTAATATTACCTGTGTATATAAATGTTATTTGTCTATGGACTTTATTTTTTCTTCACATCTTATTTACATTGATTTTCCCCCAAACTAATTGACCATTATTCTCATCAACAATCTCCCATGAAAGAATTTCATAAATCGTTATTCATGACAGCTTACAGGTAGGGTTTCCTTGGCTATTTCTTTGGCTCTTACTGAGAATACTTTGAGAACAATATAAACACAAGAGTACAGAATTCAAATGAAAAATCGTTGCTTTGGCTGAGAAATGTCAACAAACTTTAGAGTATTAAAGAATGGCTGGGTGATCCCTAACTAGATAGAAATAAATTAAAATCAAATTATCTTTAGAGGGAAAAGGAAAAGCAGAGCTAGTCATATGTGCTTCCTTAATCCTTAAGGGGACTGGATATCAGACACATAGCCAATCTATCTGCGGGACTCCACAGGCAGAATCTTTATTTTCAATCCTATTTTTTTCTATTATATAAAAATTATTATATGATGCTTTTTTAAACCTTTGTCATTTTACAGATAGTTACCCTCATAAGCTACTTTGCTCATTATTTCTTCATAAAGTTTTATCCTCCCCAGTTGCTGAACAAAGGATTTTATATACCACTTCATCCAAAAGGCTTACAAGATACCGATGCTTGTCTTAAGAAGAAAACACCAAAACTGTAAGCCATTACTAGGTTTGCATTTCTTTGCATAACTCCTAGGTCAAGTGGAACAAAAATTCTATGTGATATTTGTCAAGAATCATTCTAAAAGTACATAATTTTTTGTCCATCATTGGGATCTTGGGCTCATGACAATAGAAAATTACACTTCTTCATGTGTCATTTAAATTATCAATTAAGAGCAACATTTCTACAGTCACAGATTGTTGATGTTTCCAGGTAATTATTTTATCTGTAAAAGAAATGAGAAAATAGAGTTGAGGCAGGGAAGTTACATCATTACAAGGATGAAATTATCTCAGTTCCTGAACTCACAATGTTTCATAGTCTTCTGTGCTTATGTGAACCTGAATGGCAACATAGATGGACACATCAACAACAGGCAGAGATATTTCCCTTTACTTAAATAATCAGAGGCCATAAAAAATAACTCATGGGTTGGATGAATATAACTTATAAAGAGATGGATATTTATTTCATAATCTGGGTTAGTTTTTCTCATAAGTTAAAGTTTAGCAAATGTGTTTTATGGAAAATGTATAGATTTCTAGTTTATCAGGAAACATTGGTAAGCCTTTTGGAAACATAGACTGATGTCTTCATCTCATAGCATTTTCCTTAATTTGGGCAGCAGGATGAACTCACTGTGCTCCATCTACAGTCACCACCAGTGTTGATTATGTCCCCCCTTCCTGGAGCAGAGTTACCATGCCGGTTGTAATTTATATTCCCTTTCACTGGAGTGGGAATGTCAGTTGTGACTTGCCCTGCTTAATCTATTATGTTTGATTACTAACCTGTTCTGATTTACTGACCTTCTCCTGTCTACAGGATCCTTTGTCATCAGCTCATGGAGGATCAGTGTCACTACTGTCACTGAAATTCAATCTGACTTAGGTTCTCAAGCCCCTGGTATAGATCTCGTCTACCTCTATACTGAACATTGCTTGTTTGGCCTCTGTTGATCCTTCCAGGCTGGTGGAAGCTATAACAGTTCTGCTTTTCATAATTGGTCTATTGAAATCCCTGTGTATACATACTTCTCCTTCTACATGCGTGAACAATGCACCTTAGCAGGAAATGGAATATGGCTTGATGGGAAGGCAGGCACCCTGGGGACCAGGGAATGCAAACTAGGAGAGAGGAAGTTAATGTGAATCAAGCTGGGAAACCTCAGAAAATCAGTAATTAAATTTATCTCCTTTTTCCTCTGTTTATATAGAAGCATGGAGGTTCTGGATGGATCCTCTGAAAATGTTCTCCTTAGCCAAGTAACCATGAATCTCATGATTTTTTTTTTTTTTCATAAAGTTGCACCCAGCTTGGTAACATATCACTGTGACTTTATTTTACTATTCTGGTCTCTGTTTGTTTTCCTAAGGCTTACTGTTGTGTGACTACAAACCTGAGTAAAAATAGCACCTAGTTTTGCCCAAGACTCTGTTTTCAGGAAAGCTGGGCTTGCTAACCTACTTCTCCCATTAATACTACTTCTTTGGCCTGAAACACATTTAACTCCCTCCTTACAATCTCTTCTTATATTTACTTTCACTCTCTTATTTTTGTCATTTAATATATTGTGGACATATTTTCTATTGGAACCTTAAGAGAAATCCTTTATACATACATATATATGTGTGTGTGTGTGTGTGTGTGTGTGTGTGTGTGTGTATATATATATATATACACATATATGTGTATGTATATGTATATATATATATATACATATATATATGGTGTGTATAATAAATTTATTTGAGAAAGAGGGAAAGAGAGAGATGGATATATATAGAGAGAGAATGGGTATGCCAGGTCCTCCAACCACTGCAAACAAACTCCAGATGCATGTGCCCCCTTGTGCATCTGGCTTATGTCAGTCCTGGAGAATCGAAATAGGATCCTTTGGCTTTGCAGGACAACTCCTTAACTGCTAAGCCATATTTCCAGCCAAATATATAATTTTTATTTTGGGTCATAGAGTAAGAATGCTTGCTGCTTAAGCGTGAAGACCTGAGTTTGCCTCCTCCAGCACCCATGTAAAAGCCAGATGTCTATATATGCCTATAACCCCAGTCCTGATGGGAGTAAACACAGGAGAATCTCTATGTCTCCCTAACTAGCCAGTGCAGTCATAAAATTTCCAGCTCCAGATTTAGTGAGAGATCCCAATTCGAAGAAAAAAGTAGAATGATAGAGGAAGACACCTGACGTTCTCCTTTGACCCCCACACATGTAAAAAGGTAATTGTATTTTTTTTATTTTTTGAAATCTTTATAATACTGCTGATAAATAATCTTCCTGAAAACACCCTATTGTCATGTATGAGTATGTGTATTTGTGTGTTGATAGAAAATAGATACAAATAGATATTTCTACACACCAATCAACTACTTTCAGCATTAATTTAAAGCTCATTACTGTGGCAATGACTAACATGTATTCAAGCAGCATGGTCTGGCTTTTCTTTCTTTCTTTTTTTTTAACATTCTGTCTATATATGTTCATTTTTACCAAGGAAGTAGGTCTCTTCCTAATGCAGCATGAGTAATAACATTAGTGGAGGTATTGATGATATTCTATTAATTTCACTCTGTGTAATAGCCTACATACTTCCCCTCTTGAATGTGTTCCATGGTAAAGAGGGAAGAATTAAATAAAGGCATTCAAAGATTTGTCAAAGTTGTCTCTCACATGTGGAAGCTCCTGGACCATCTGGTTTGCCTCTGCTGTGGTACCTGACATATTATTAACACTGAAAAAATGTGACTATATTGACAACTGAGATCAGATCATCTATCTATCTATCTATCTATCTATCTATCTATCTATCTATCTTATTACAGTTATAGAAGCATAATATATTTGTAGATTTTACATCACCCTTGTTGGACAAGTTTCACACACTCTTAGCTAAATATACATAGTCTAATTTTTGTTTCTTTTCATTTGTCCACTCATTAGCTTGTCCCTGATACAGATGTGACAAAGCAGCTGTGAGACTGAATATAAGCTATTTCTGATTGATGGGAGAACCCTAATCAGTCTTCTTTCAAAAGTGTTGTCTACAGAGAAAATAACTGGTTATTTAAAAAAAAAAAGAAAGAAAGAAAGAAAGAAAGAAAGAAAGATACAGGGAAACCCCTGGCCGGTTCTCTAGATCCCAATGATGTCTAGTTGCAATGAAATCTATAATCAAATTTCTTTTACTGTTGCTTGAGGTATACCAGCTAAGCTACTACACTCATTGAAAGCATTCTCTGAAGTCTATATGCAGACCCACAATCAAAAGAAGTACTTGGCTGTACCTCATGTACATAAATCATATTTTGAGTTTTTCTATATGCAGTTTAATAAAATAAACTATGTCCAGGATCTCACATCACTTTAGTGGTGGAGAAAAGGCAGGGCCAGATTTTGAACATAAATTTAGATAACCTGTCCCTCTCCCAGGACAAGTGTAATATCACCAGCCGACCATGTCACACTGCAGAATAACAGAGACTACGGTGTTTACTGTATAAATCTGAGAAGCCAAACAGTAGATATTGTCTGTTTTTTAATATCAGTATTTGAAATTCTTGGCACATGCTTTCCATTTTATGAGAATTTTGTTTATATTTTATGTCTATCCGTTAGGGCACATCAGATGTCTTAATGAGAAATTTAGGCATCATTATCTTATTGAAATCTTCCAGTAAGAAAAAAATTAATTACGCCATTGAATGTATCCCCCGGTCATATGTGAACTCCAATACTCCTGCCCCTTAATACTTTGCTCCTATATTAAAACTGCTGTCTGCATTTACACCATCAACATCTCATATTCCCTCTGGCTGTTCCATAGGCATACTGTTCTCCAAATAGACCATACTGAAATTTGCATCATTTTTTCTTTCTTCTTGAAAGAAAGCCATAATGGGGTTTATTATAATTATGTTCACAGGCTCTCCAAGAGCTGTTTGGCTGTATATGGACAATATATTCTTAAGTATTAAAGACATAGGCCTGCAGCACTTGTCGGTCCATAATTCTTATTGATTTCAGTGAGAGTTAGGTGTTCAAAAGAGCTGGGAGATGGATTATTAGCAAACAGAGGAAAGCTCATGGCATGTTTCTGTGTTTTGTAAAAGAAATCTGCCTTGACTGGAACTTTCAGAGAGAAAAAGGCAGTTGGTCATGAAAGAGTAAGGATACATGAATTAATTGCTAGTGTATGGTTATGTTGAAAACTATCATTATGTTCATGTCTAATTTAGGACAATGCAGCATTGTTTTGTGACATTCTGAGGTGAATTATTCCTTCAGACTAGGTAGCTTGCTTATTTCCCAAGTTTATTTTTTTTTCCTTATGCCATTATACCAATTTTTGTAATGGCTACCAATAGCTGCTGTTTGGCTAAGCATAATGAAGGGACATATTTTAATATATGACTTACCTTCCATTCCCTTTGTAATCCATTATTCTTTGATTTTGCAATATTGTGATTTTGATCCAAACCATTCTTATTTCTCTTTACCCTATTTTGTACCATTCATTTTCCTAGCTTATTTTTGTGACCATCATGTATTCTATGATTGAAATTATACTCAGATGATGTGATTATTTGATCAGTTAGAAGATCTCTCCTATTAGACAGAATAGTGTCCACAAATTTTTGTCTGGAAATAAGTCTCAAACTTGACAACTCTTTTCACCCTGCTTATTCCTAACATTCCTTAGAAAGGCACAGAGACAGCATAATTTTTTTCCAAAACAAATAATTATCTGATTTATTATCCAAAATAATTGACCTCTTTCTACTTGTCAGGCATTCTGCTATAAACTGGAGATAGAATAGGTAACAGAAAAGTGGTCCTTGTTTTAGGGAACTAATGATGCATGGATAAGATACACTCACTAAGCCGAATCATCATACAAAACAAGTCTGGTATCAACTAGTTACCCATTTGAAGTTCATAAGTTTCAAAAAATGGAAACTTGGAAACATAAAAGTAAACTTGGAAATTTTTCTTAAACACATTAGGGATGTTCGAAGTACATCAGGTGAGGGGGTCTGGAAATTATAAGTACCATGACATAAACAGGATGCTTCTGGAGGAATTCAGAATAGATGTGTTTGTATGCAGCCTAGGCCTTGAGAGTAGGGAAACACAAAACAAATGCAAAGTTATCATGATCTGCTTTAGCTTCTGCTGCACACTTAGGTCTTCATTTTAAAGTTTGGGGAAATCGACCTTACATACACATGGTTATTTAAGCTTATACTGAGATTAAAAAAAAAGAATATTTGTTTGGGAGAGAGTGTGCAAGCAAGCTAGCCCACCAGGGCATCTAGCAACTGCACACAATCTCTAGACACATGTGCCTCCTTGTGCATTTGGCTTTCATGGATTCTGCAGCATTGAACCCGAGTCCTTAGCTTCACAGCTTCACCTTAACCAATGAGTCATCTTTCCAGGCCCAGTTAAGTGTATTATAGCAGGTAGAGCTTATGTAAGGAGTGGGTTTATTTCTACTTATGATGTGGAGGGGAAAGCGTGGTGTGATCAGGAAGCTGCCACATATCCCCTTACATCAGCAGGAAGACAGTACAGAAAATGAGCTATGCTAGTCCTGACAAGCAGGCCTATGACATTTAAAGCCCACCGCCAGTGACACACCTCCTTCAGCAAAGTGGTGCTTCCCAAAGACTCCACCAGCTGGGAATGAAGTATGGCACTTAATCACTAGTCCATAAAGCTATGGTGGAGATGTTCTATCCAAACCATCCTACTTACTCTTCAAATCAACTGAATGCTATCATGAGTTTGGAATAATCATGTATCAACATCAAAACATAGACTGGGACTTTGGAGGTAATTTTTCACAAGTCTCTCCTTGATAAATGTGTAAGTACTGCATAGAATTCTCATTTCATTATAAGCTATTTCCTGTGTGCCATCAACGAATTACTAAAAGTACATATGCATGCACTGCACTCACTGTACAGTATGAATCTGCTGGGGGAGAGGAGGAGATGTCACTAGAATATGCATAATCCTTCCTCAAAAGTAATGATGCATTTGGAGAGTTTAGAAGAATTTAATAATGAAGCAAAATGCTGAGCAAATATGTCTTTAATTTAGTGAGAGACTTAATTGTACACTGCTTGAAAGTGCTACAGGATAAATGAGAGACTTTCCCATGAAAGTAAGCAGACTTCCTATGAGTGAAATTGTGATGTACTTGAAGCTTATTTGGATATTTCCATATTCTAAAATGTACCTGGAGAAAGACAAGGTGCCACAGGCTGCCTCAGAAATAGCTCTTTCTGTTCATCTAACTACTGGCTACTAATGGAAAGCTGTTGGGAACATTACCACTCTGAGTTCTTTTTTTTAAAATAACTTTTAAATTTTTTGTTTGATTTTTATTTATTTGGCAGTGACAGACAGAGAGAGAAAGAGGGAGAGAGAGAATTGGCCAGCCAGGGCCTCCAGCCACTGCGAACGAACTCCAGATGGATGTTCCCCCTTGGCTAACATGGTTCCTGGGGAATCAAGCCTTGAACCGGGGTCCTTAGGCTTCACAGGCAAGCGCTTAACCACTAAGCCATTTTTCCATCCCCCACTCTGAGTTCTTAATTGTTCACAGAAATGGATGGTGTGGTGCAAAAAGAGAAAAATTTTCAACAATCAGAAAACAAGGCACAGAACCAACATGAAAAGTATCCATGTGCAAAAGTTTCAGAATGTGAAACATATTGAGGACTGAGGCTGGAGCAGAGAAACACCTGGATGGCTCAAGTGTGAAAGATATAATAAAAATGTTCACTAAGAGGCATGTGGTGAGGCATAACAAGGCTCAGTCTGCGCCCTGTAACACAGCTCCTCCAAGAGGAAGTATGGAAGACTCCATTGAGGTCAGAACATTCCATATTTGTATTGCATTCAATTTTTGAACAAGAGACCTAGGTAAATGACAGCCCTTAGAAAATGAAGGATGGTAAAATGGCAGGAGATTATCTGGAGAGAGTTCCTTCCCCTACTGCAAGTATTTACATTTCACACAAGGATGATACTGGAGACCAAGGAGACATTTCCATATGTCAATGGAAGTCAGCTTATTTTGCTACTGGAGACACTGGTTTCTGAGCTAAACATAAAGCTTTCCCTGTAGAAGGTAATTTGTTTATACTATAGAGTCAAGGACCCATGTCTCCCACTGAAGAAAGTGGGACCCTATATCTATAAGCTTCCTAAAATATGGTTCATATTCTACAAAAAATAAAAGCTCTTTTCCCATAGAAAATATCTGTGTCTCTCATCAAACTTAACCTGATGGCATAACACTCTGACTTGATTACCTAATGTTCTTATGAATAATATAGATAGGTTTAAAATACCAATGAGCAGCTCCTAGTTGTCCAAGATCCTACAGAGTACAGTTTCTCAGTTCATCTGCTATGCGTTTTTTTTTTTTTTTTTTTTTTTTTTTTTTTTTTTTTTTGCCTGATAACCCACATTGTGATAATGGGGGACTGCATTTTTTCAGGAGTACGTGCTAAGTAGGGCTTTTGGAATTTACTGGGGTTTACCTTCAGTTATCCTTAGTTTGGTCTACTGAGATGTGATGATGGGCTATTTATTGTCTACGCCTGTCTATATTATCTGACACAGAGTGCCTAAATCCTTACAAAGGAGATCAAGACAGTCAGGGCATTAGAAAGAAAATGAGCATGAGAGTAAGGAATGATTGCACAGATTAGAAATGGGTTTCCAGTGGGGCCGGAGAGATGGCTTAGCTGTTAAGATGCATGCCTGTGAAGCCTAAGGACTCGGGTTTGATTCTCCAGGACCCAGGTGCACATGGTGGCGCATGGCGTCTGGGGTTTGTTTGCACTGGCTGCAGGCCTTCACGTGCCCATTCTCTCACATTCTCTCTCCCTCTCTCTCCTTCTGTCTCTAATAAGTAAATAAAAACAAAATCTTAAAAAAAAGGAAATGGGCCGGGAATGGTGGCACATGCCTTTAATCCCAGCAATCCCAGCACTTGGGAGTCAGAGGTAGGAGGATTGCTGTGAGTTAGAGGCCACCCTGAGACTACATAGTTAATTCCAGGTCAGGCTGGGCTGGAGTGAGACCCTACCTCGAAAAACAAAAACACAAACAAACAAACAAAAGAAATGGGTTTCTTTTTTTTTTTTTAATTTAATTTATTAGTTTTCTTTTCAGCAAATACAGGCAGTTTGGTACCATTGTTTAGGCTCACCCATGATCTACCCCTCCCATTGGACTCTCCTTGTTGATGTAAATGGGTCGTGCATTGTGGAGTTAGCCCACAGTTATTGGTAGATAAATGTCTCTGCATATCATGACCCAACACGTGACTCTGATATTCTTTCCGCCCCCTCTTCCGCAAAATTTCCCTGAGCCATGTTGGGTTCATTTTTGGTCTGCTTTGGGGCTGAGGTGTTGGGGGTCTCTGAGGCTCTGGCTCTCTGATTTGGTAGGAGTTGATTTTTCTCTGTGTTGGTCTCCTTCCCCTTTGTGCTGGTATCCCGTTCATCAGGAAAACATCACCCTTGCTTGTTTCGCTAATTGTCCTTAGATTCAGTCGGGCCCCTTTTGAGGTATGTTGGGGCAGCTCTCCTTAGAATCTGCATCTATCTGAAAAAGAGAAGCAGATTCTCCAACAGAGAGTAAGTTAGCATCCGGAAAATTGAGTTAACAATTACTTTTTAAAAAAATTATTTATTTGTTTGAGAGCGACAGACACAGAGAGAAAGACAGGTAGAGGGAGAGAGAGAGAATGGGCCCGCCAGGGCTTCCAGCCTCTGCAAACGAATTCCAGACTCGTGCGCCCCCTTGTGCATCTGGCTAACGTGGGACCTGGGGAACCGAGCCTCGAACCGGGGTCCTTAGGCTTCACAGGCAAGCGCTTAACTGCTAAGCCATCTCTCCAGCCCAACAATTACTTTTTTGATAGAGTTTGATAGGTGTAGGCCCTCTTGTACCCCATGATTGATGGTAGCTTGATATTGGAGAGTGGGCTTATGTTTGGGTATGGTTCTAACTTGTTTCCCAGCTCTAGCTATGGGTCTCCTACCACTGAGGGGATCAGTTAGCCAAATCAAGAGTAGTTGGTTCCCCACCATGGCTGTGTGCCACTATTGCACTTGTGTGGGCATCACATCAGGTTATTTGTTGCTAATTAGGTTAGACAATGAGTTTGGTGGAGAAAAGAGAGTTACCTCCTATGTCAGGTGTGCTATCCAGGAAGACCACTCATCAAGGACGTGTGTCTGTGTATGTGCGTGCGCATGTATGTCCAGCAAATTCTGACTGACTGAGGTGTTCGTGAGGAGAATGATTTCAAAAAATAAATAGATAAAAAATTAAAATTAAAATTAAAAAAAACACCACAGTACAATGTTTGTGTTGAAGTCTCTGAGATTATGTGTCATTCCGTGGACTTTCTTCCAAATGGCCTTGGTTAAATAGATGAATGATGAGGAGGCCTACATTATGTTCAGACTGAAGACCACCACTGTGCAAGCCAGGGAAGTAGTGAATTTCCAAGCCTGCAGGATCTCTCTTTCAGTGACATACAAATCCTTTTCTCTCAGTTGATTCATATGTCCAATAAAAATCAACAACAACATTGTTTGTTTCCAAATTATTTATGCCTATTGAATTTTGTTATTGTAATCCACAAATTTGTTAAGTGAAATAAGAGTACAAAAGTAATGATAGTTATTTCAAACTAATTGATTTGGAAAGACTACATAAGGGAAAATCAATAGAAAAATTATAAGTCATACTTGGGGGAGGATAAGAGAATATAAAATATTCAGGGAAACAGATAAGAGACAAGTGGCCTCATTGGCTTTTCAGGTCTTTTAACAGTTCTTTTGGCAAACACTGGTGGAGAGAGGCTCTTTGCATTGAGCAAACTCGAAGCCAGATTGAGTAAACAGGTTTTACAAGTGGCATTGTTCAGGAAACAAGTCGAATGAAGATGGCTTTCTGGAAGTTGGGTTGTGGAGTCCCATCAAGTCTGTTTTACCCTCTTACTGATACACTCTAGTTTTACTGTGACTGTGGAACCATCACGGTGTGATGGGTGATCTTTGTGGTCAACCAGAGACTGGATTTGGGATCATCTAGGGACTGATCCCTGGGTTTGCCTGTGAGGATTCTTCCACAGAAATTTAACCAAAGCAAGGAAACCCACCCTGAATGTAAGGGTTGATGTAGGCTGGGGTCCTACACTGAACTGAGTTTGACAAGGGAGAAGTCTAGTTGATCCCTGGCACTCCCTTTCTCTCCATCTTGTGCCTCCCACCATGCCTTCTCCACTATGAAGAACTGACTGCTATTATAAACCGAGAGCCAAAATAAACCCTTCCCGCCTTGTGAGTCCTCTCGTGTATTTGGTTACAGTGGTAGAAAATGTCATTGACACACAAGACATGCACAGGCTTAGAGACAGGCTGTAGCATAAGAGCAGTTAATAAGACAAAGATTTAAGGTTCTAGGTAAAATAAAAAAAAATATGTTGTTAGTTGTTGAGAGTTTGTGTGAGTGGGCATCTTCATGTGTGTGCAGATGAATGTGTGCCCGTGGGTGCACATGTGTGCACAGACATGTGGAGGCCAGGAGACAAGCTCAGGTGTTACTCTTAGGTGAGGTCTACCTTTTTGGAGACAAAATCTCTTTTTGGTAAGGACTTTGGCTAGTAGGCTAGACAGGAAGGCTAGCAAGCCCTAGGTTGTACCTGTTTCTACCTGCTTCCCTGCTACACCCAGCTATTTTCATGTAAGATACAAGGATCTAATTTAGGCCCTTAGGCTTGCAAATAAGCACTTTTCCAACAAAGAATCTCTCCAGCCTCTGTGTGTGTGTGTGTGTGTGTGTGTGTTGTGTAGACAGGACATCCTGGATCCCCAAGATGGTCTCAAATTTGCTATTCTGCCCAGATTGGCCTTGAGGTCCTCATTCCCCCACTTCTGTCTCCCTGTGCTGCAGTTACATATGTAAACTACCACACTTGGGTTGGTAGTTTGGTATTGTTAAAATATATTGCTTAATTTCAAGAATTCTGAAAGGCTGACTGGGGCCGTCTTTCCTACTGTTCTTGTTGATTCTATGAAAAAAGATCTTTAGTTAGTGATTGCTGACAAAACCACACCACATTTTTCTTGTCTTCTCTGTGTGTGTAATATGTGTATGATATGTGAGTGTGTGTGCTGTATGCATGTGTATGTGTGTATGCATCAGCTCGTTGTCCATGTATGTGTATGCCAGAGGACGATGTCAGGTGTCCTCCTCTATCACTCTGCTGTTTGATTTCCCTGAGACAGAGTCATTCTTTCATTGAACCTAGAGCTTCCCCATTTTCAATGAGATTGACTGCCCAGGGATCCCCAGAGATACTTTTGTGTCCAGACCCTCAGCACAGTGGTTGCAGGCATATGTGGACATT
This sequence comes from Jaculus jaculus, assembly GCF_020740685.1. Taxonomy (NCBI): domain Eukaryota; kingdom Metazoa; phylum Chordata; class Mammalia; order Rodentia; family Dipodidae; genus Jaculus; species Jaculus jaculus. Next base: position 8,654,088 of record NC_059119.1, on the reverse strand, counting down.
GCTGATTTATTTGTTTGTTTGTTTTGTTTTTGTAGCTGTATTCAGGTCCTCATGTTTGCACAGCAAGGACCCACTTCTGCTGAATCTTCTCCTCACCCCACTCATCTTAATATTTCCCTTCAGTGATGGAGTTTACTTGCACAAATAGTTGTTGTCAAATGATCAAATGTGTCTCTTTTCCTTTAAGACCCCATTCTCAAAAAGAACCTGAATTCAGGTAATTCCATTGCTTTAAATTAATTTCAAATTGTGAGAGTCCTTTGCATCTTTAATGAACACATGAAATGTTGATATGTCTTGAGATAATGCTGATGGATTTTCAATTTAATTCATCTGAGCTTCACACATCAAGTATTTAAGATAATGAAGATTTTTCTTTAAGCACACATCTTAAGCACACTTATCTTCATAATCTTCCTTTAAGGAGATAATAATGATATGATCACACTAATGAAAGTTTTCCAAAGTTGAAGTTTGTTTTAAATTAGCGACTTTTGTTAAACTTGCAAACTTACTTTCCAAGGATGTTCATATGTGAACATGTCTCTCTCTCTATCGATATATGTATTCATATATGTAGACATATAAGTATTTAAGCACAGACATTCATATTATCATTATACTTCTTTGGGTGCTAATAAATATCAACTAGACGGGATTTGAAAAATATGAAATATTTTTATTAAATATTTTATTTGCTTATTTATTTACTTGAGGGAAAGATTAAGAGGCAGATAGACATGCAGAGAGAGAGAGAGAACATCAGGGCCTCAACCACTGCAAATGAACTATACATGCATGTGCCACCTTGTGCATCTGGCTTTCTTGAGTCTTGGGGAATCGAACATGGGTCCCTAGTCTTCACAGGTAAATGCCTTAACCACTAAGCTATCTCTCCAGCCCTAACATAAGAATTTTTGCATGACACAAACATGAGGGAAGATACAATGGAGTCAACAAAATGCTATATAATGTTATATAACATTTCAAAACAATAAGTGAATTCATGAAAATAAATAATGTTTTCATAAAAATCAGTAGATCAATTGGTCATCTGAAATGATAGTAAAGGATAAAGTTTTGTATCTAAATTTTCTGAAAATTCTCAGAGTATAGGAATATATGCTGCTTCATAGGAAAGCTTATTACCCTATGCAAAAGTTGCCCAAAATTTTTATATTAGCAAACCTGATGCATAAGATGGCACAAGATGTCTAGAGGCCCTGACATGCCCATTGACTTTCTCACTATCTACCTCCCCACCTCTTTCTATCTTTCTCTCTCTCTCCCCCCAATAAATAAATAAAACATTTTTTTCAAAGTCTCATATTTTCTTTTTCCCTACTCAAAATTGTTTTGCTAAAATAAAAAGTCTTTGTTGGTTACCAAGTTTTCTCTATTTTAGTAATCAATTTATTTAGAAAATTCAATTAGAAAGTGTGACAGGTACCTTTTCTTCACTGGGGCAAAACCAATAATCAGAAGGAGCAGACAGGATGAAAGTTTATTTATCCTTGCATTCATCACAGCAGGGAAAACATGGCACCAGGGACACTGTGCCTCACATCCTGTCACACTGACACGGAGGCAGCTAAGAGTGAGCTACTTCGCACTGGCAAGGAGACTGGTCTATCCATAAGCTCTGGCCCAGGTTTGCCACCAGGGGTTCAAGTAGGAGGCCTAATTACAAACAGATGAGTCTCGGGGAAACAGTTCACGATCAGACGACCACAGGAGGATATTGTGGTAGTTTTCATGGATGTGCCCCAAATAGACTCAAGCTTGTAACTTGGTGTCACTGTGGGTTGGGTCCAGCCTTAAGATGTGTTTGGGAGCAGAGCTGAATTCTGGCGTAGTATACGCGAGTGTTTGGGTTCTGCCTGGGTTTCCTGGCGTGTGCTTGTTTATGGTGCTGTTGGTGGTATTTCTCTCTGTGGGAGCATGTGAGAGGGAGCCAGCTTTTTCTGCTATTATGGAACTTCCTCTGGATCTGTAAGCTTCAATATACCCATTTCTTCCATACACTGTGCCTGGATTGGAAGTTCATCCCTGCACTGTAAAGCTGATTGCAACAGATATGATACATTTTATAGATCTTTCTTTTGGTATGAGAAGATGGGTCAGTGGTTAAAGGCACTTGATGGCAAAGTATGATGGCCTGGGCTCCATTCCCCAGTACCCACAAGAAGCCATATGCACAAACTGGCGCATGCATCTGGATATCGTCTGTTGTGGCAAAAGTCCCTGACATACCCATTCTCTCTTTCTAGCTCTCTCCTCCACTCTCTCTCTTTTGTAAATAATCATGAAGAATATTACATTAAATACTGTATTCTGAAAGATATACTGTTTAAATATATATTCAATTTGCAAGATTTTGGGGGCACACATTATTGATTATTACAAAATGGACTATAGTAGAAAAGTAGTTAAAAGTTGAAGTGATTCACTGAATTTCTGTAAGCGTTAATTGCTGAGGCAGTAAATTTATCTTTGTCAGCATATGAAAAATATCCCAAAGACAGAACTGTCAACAAAGGGCCCAGAGGGACTGTAAGGAGGAAGGACAGTTTAGGCTAAAACAGAGTAAAATGGAGTTCATGGTTTGGGCAGCCTGACTGTAAGAATGATTGAGATGAAAACTGATATATTTTGTTTGCTTGCCTGGCCACCCCCTCAGCAAGAAAAACTGTAAAATGAAAGTAAAATATCAGTTCGGGGTCAGAGCCTTTGGGGAGCAATCCCGGATCTTTGGCCCCCAGGTAAACGAACTCCTCTACTTTCGCCCACACTAGAGTTGGACAATTTCTACAACACCATCTGGTTAGGTTATGAAGTTTATATTTAATACAAGATAAAGTCACATGATCTGTTTTTTTTTCAAAAATTAACATTTAAGTAAATATTTGAAAGTAATGCTTACACTTATTAACATAGATGCAGAAGATCATGCACAGCAATATTACTAAATTAAAAAAAATCAAGTAGGAGTCCTAAATGAAATGCTCACTGGTCACAGATTTCCATAAATTGACATATTAGTTAAAACATTGATATAAATAACCTTTATATTCATCAATAGCCATAAAACTAAGACCCAGTAGTACTTGTGAAAACAAGCCTCCAAGTGATGTTTATAACTTACTCTCTTTTATATTGAGTTGTATCTCAAGAGGAGTTAGATTTTACTAATTCTGGGATGAACAACAATAGAACTCAGTGTACAAAATGCCAGCCGTGGCTGTGTGCTTTCTGCTGGAAGGCTCTTAGAGCACGATTCTCTGTGAGAGTCTGTTTTCTCACAGTGTGTATTAAAGTAAATGTATGTGTAAAGTTACACTTCTCTCATGGAGTTATCTTAGTAATTATGTGACCAACTTGATTAAGGTGAAATCATTGCTTTGTTTAATTATTAGCTGCCATGGTTTCAGTCTTGTGACTGACTGTTACAGTTTGGATCTGGAATGCCCTCCTATGGCTTAGGTGTTCAACAGTCAGCCTACAGTGCAATTGGATGTGGTTGGAGCCTTTAGGAGGTGGACACTGGTGGGAGAGTGTTAGGCTGCTGGAGAAGAGCCTGTGAGGAGGGCTGGCCTGGAGTCTAGTTCCTTTCCTGATGCTGTCTGTTTCCTGGGGGGAGGTAAGCAGTCAGTTTCCTTTACCCTGCACTCCTGCTATGGAGTTTATGGCTTTTACATTACAGCTTCAGATGTAACCATGACAACTGACTGTGGGATGATACCTCTGAAATCATGAACCAAAATAAATCTTTTCTTCACTTAAGTTGTTTATCTCAAGAATTTTGTCATGGTAGAAATCTGACAAGTTCACTGATGTTTCTATGTAATAAACATGGATTTAAAACATTCACTTTTAGAGTCTTAAAGTTCATGATCTCAGAAGAAACTAGATGGATTTGACAAAGAAAAGACTCCACACATTAGGAATGCTGTATTCTAAAGCAGAGAGGATCTTAGCAGAATCCATTACAGAATGCACATATCTAGAAATGAATGTAGCTACTAGCGGGTATGTGGATATTCATAACTTCGAGGCATACCTATTGAATACAGAGAATTCTGTCTGTGAATTAAGATAAATATGGACTGCACAATAACCAGGATTAAGTAGGAAGGAGGCATTATTTAAAAACTTCCATTATGCCAATGCTTCTTAGGACAGCAGCACTCAGGGTCTTACTTTGTGAGTATTCATAGAACATTTTTGTACAACATTAACAACTATAAAACCACTTTTATTTCCAGTCAGAACACAGTGATCCCATGCTGATATTTTAAACAGCAATAAGCCAAAGGGGAAATTAACTGAAAGCAGCAATAATGAAGCACATGCTTAATGATTATTGAATTTTTTATATTATTTATTTAAATGACTGTACTTTAATTGATTACAACAAACTGAAATAGAGAGGGACATCTGATTTCTGTTTAAGCATACCAACTAAGAAACAAACAAATGAACATAACAATCACAACACTGAGTTGTGAATATTGTGTATTTCCTTCTAATAAATTTAGCCCAGAAATATTCCTCTTGGTACATACAATGTATTTATTAGGCACTGGGAAAATGCCACTTTCTTTCACAGCTACAAGCCTTTTTAACATACTGTGGCTTTTAGGAATATAAGCTAACAGATTAGTGCTCTGCAAGGAACTGGGTTAGGAACATAGAACTTTGGGAAATGGCTCTGAAAAGCATTCAAATATTGTGTATAAGTAGCCTTACATTCTTCTCTCCTTTATTAATAAGTAAATCAAAACCATATTTTACATTTTAAGTGGTTTTTGCATTCTTTGAAAGCAATATTATATATATATGTATTTATGTATGTATGTGTATTTCTATATTCTAGAGTTTAAATTCTAAAAGTATTTGCATTTATTTAATGACTTAATTCTTCTGTAAATTGGCAGGTGGTACATATGTGAGCACAGAACTTTCATTTCATTTCACTTATTTATGTTAAAATGGGTAGGATGACAATGTGTTTGAAATAAAAGATAGTAGCTGGGTTTGGTGGTACATGCCTTTGATCCTCCTAGGCAGAGGTAGGATGATTACCATGAGTTTGAGGCCATTCTGAGACTTCATAGTGAATTCCAGGTCATTCTGGGCTAGAGCTAGACATTTCCTCAAATGTACAAAAAAGATAGGGAGGTGAAAATATGTATTAATAAAAAGTACCTTTCTTTTAAATTCAGTGATCTTTATGAATATACCATTTATTTTGAACTCTGCAAAAATGTAACAATTGTTATGATTTTGTACTGCAGTTATATTTTAACATGGCATTCTCATATCTAATTGGGCACTGAACAAAAGCTTCTCTGATATAGTGAACTCCTTTTTCCTTGCTTACACTAGAGACAGAAAACTTCCATGTTGATGAACTAATATTTTCATCTTTAATTGATGATCACAGTGCCTTTTTATGCAAATGGCCACTAGATGGCAGACCTATCACTGAACAAATTTAGTCTCTAAAGTAACTTCTGCAAATGACTGGAATTACAATAAAACAATGCTTTCTTCCAAACCTGGCCTGAGCACTCCCTATGGTTTGAAGCAATCATGATAATGAAGGTGACCTGGCAAAGTATACGTTCGCTTAAGCCTTACTATTTTACCAACGTATAGTACTTGTTGCTATAATCTTCTCATGTGGATATACTATATTATGGATGAAAACTGTGTTGTGGAGAAAACATGGGTTTCCCAGGCACATGGTAAAGGTTATTTTTCAGGACACCTCCAAGGAGATAACTTTGAAGAATTCGTGCTTGAGGGCTCCAGCATTTAATTACACTTTAGTTTGAGATGTACTGTGGGATAAGTATTGGTTCTGTATCTTTGAGATATTTTCTTCTTATTCCTTTATGTTTCCCAAATAAATTCAATCCCTCTAGGCACCTGCAAAATCAATCTGAGTACCCAGACCTCCCTGCCTGATGGTCAGGACCTCTAATTTTGTTTGCTCTCACCTTTTACATTCTCTATTCTGTACTGTCTTTGTCCAACATCCTTCTATTTCATATTTCCTTTTCACCAAAACCTCTCATCAGTGTCCCTTAAATTGCCTCTTGATTCCTGATGGCGAACATTGGGTTCCAGCTCATTTTCAGCCTTTGAAAATAGGCCAGCAGTTTTGCTAAAGAATGGGCAGCAATCTTTTGCAGAGATTGGAAATGTGTACATGTGTGTATGTGCGTATGATCCTCGGGCTGAGCACCAGTCATCTGAAGTGATTCCCTTCACTGCCTTTATGTTGTTATCAGTGCGTAGGCAGTATTTACTGACATGGCGTTCGACCTGCTTAGGGTCACAGCTAAGTCGTCTAAGATCTGAAAGCAAATATGAGTTCTGGTAAAAACTTACAGATGGATGCAAAAGGAAATAGGTGAAGACAAAACGACCACTTAATATGTTCTCTTTATTCCACTTACAAGTTGTGGGGATGCAGAGACGCTCAGTGGTTAAGGTGATTGCCTCAAATTACAAGTTAGCACTTATTGCATGAATTCCCTGTCACAAGTCAAATCATTTTATAATAGACTGATTTGGTTCTCATAATTGAACTTTACATTCATATGAATGGAGAGGTATAAGTATATTCGAAATATATTCTAAGTGACAAGCACGATGTATTTCCTCGTTAAATAAGCAACATAAATCCATTGCAGAAAAAAAATATGAAAATACATGTGCAAAACAAAAAAAAATGCAGACATTTTTCTCATGTTCACTTTTGTGACCATTCTCTCTGTTTCTGTGTGTTACCTTTTAAATCATTTACTTGCATTTCGATGATCCATTTACCTTAAGATAACTGTGGATTCACATATATTTGCAGGCAAAACCATGGAAGGGGTGTGCTGATCTAATTTCCCCCCGGGATGACACCTTAATGAAGTTATGGAACCCTATCACAGAGAGGATGCTGGCATGGATAAAGGCAGGACAAAGACTGGATCCATGTCCACTGACTCCCCCTGGTACCTTTTAGCAGCCACCCTCACCTTCCTCTACTCCACTCAAGCTTCCGAACTGACAAATAATCTATTTTTTCTCTTTCTATAGTTTTCCCATCCCTGATAGATCATATACGTAGAATCATACACTATTAGCCTTGGGTTTTGGAGGGTCTTGAACTATTTCAGTCTTATTCTCAAGATTAACTCTTGTACTTGGTGTCATTGATCCAGTCTACTGTACTGTTCGGTGGGATTCTATACTATAGTATGTCACATTCCAACCAGTAATATGTGAGTGGTCCAGTTTCTCTAAGCCATGGTGATTCTGGTGGTGACCAGCATCTAGTATTGTCACTAATAGCTGTTTTGTAGCCATTCTGATAGGTATATGGTGATATTTCATTAGGTTTGCATTTATCATTCCCTAGTGGCTAAAAATAGTGTGTATATTTTACATGCTGCTGTATCCTTTAGAGAACCTGCTAGTGATTTCTCTATGACTTCCCATAGGTTCTCTAAGCCTGGAGATGCTTGTTTCTCATATTCGTTTATTTATTTATTTTGGTTTTTCGAGGTAGGGTCTCATTCTAGCTCAGGCTGATGTGGAATTCACTATGTAGTCTCAGGGTGGCCTCAAACTCATGGCAATCCTCCTACCTGTGCCTCCCGAGTGTTGGGATTAAAGGTGTGCGCAACCATGCCTGGCTTTGTTTCTCATCTTTTTAGTAGATTCATTTACAGAGGAAGAAATTTGAATTTTGTTTTTGTTTTTGTTTTTCAAGGTAAGATATTACTCTAGCCCAGGCTAACCTGGAATTCACAATGTAGTCTTAGGGTGGCCTTGAACTCATGGTGGTCCTCCTACCTCTGTCTCCCTAGTGCTGGGATTAAAAGTGTACACTACCATGTCCAGCTTGAAGTTTGAATTTTGATGAACTCCAATTTTCCATTTCTTTTATGAAGTGAAAATCCTCAATTGTTTTTTGTTTGTTACATGATGTAAGAAAATAGAAAAATAGATGCCTCATCATTTGTCTTAGCATGGAAAGGCATGCAAATTCATTGTATTTTTATTTATTTGCATTCACGACGCAGGTAGGTGTGTGTGTGTGTGTGTGCACACATGTGCAAGCCAGGGTCTCTTACAACTGCAAGCAAAGTTCAGATGCATGCACCATTTTTCTTCTGGCTTGATATATGTACTGCATAGGGTATTGAACTCACAGTAGCAGGTTTTGCACACATGTGCCTTTAATCACTAAGCCATCTCCCCAGGTCAAATTTATTTTTATTTTATGAAAGTGAGGCTTGTTTATTTTAGTTCTGAAAATATTATGCTTACAGACTTAACTAAGATATGTGAGAAAAGAATTCCAATGACTAATAAAAATAGAAGTTACAAAATAAAAATGTAGGGTCTTTGTATCAGTATTTCTGGTATTACATAATTTAAGAATTGAATTGCTAGATAGACATAATACTTTCCTCATTGAAACATGCATGCTTCCAACCTAATTGCATCAAAATTTTATCATATGAAACATGGTTTAAAAATAAATGTTTGAAAATATCTGTACTCATCTCACAGGAAGCTGGAATGTTTATATTTTGCATGGTTTTGAATTATCCTCTATTTTTTAAAGGCTGCCTATCAAAATGACTGATTTCATTCTATATCTCTGGTAAATGATAGATTGGAGATATGTATATAGACAGTAAGTAGATATAACTCATTCACATGAACTGTGTTCACTTGCTTTCAAATATGTTTAACATACTCCGGTTGTGGTGGCACTTGCCTTTAATCATAACACTAAGGCACAGTGGTAGGAGGATCACTGTGAGTTCAAGGCCAGCCTAGAACAACGGAGTGAGATCCAGGTCAGTTTAGGCTACAGTGAAACCCTACCTTGAAAATAAAACAGGAAAATAATTCTACTTCAAATATATCTAACATAATATAATTTCTACCATTCTCAATTAGAGTGATAAAGCTCTGCAGGCTAGAACTACCAACAAGCTGCAAAATAAACTTTAAATCATTAAGAAAATACTTTCTAGTTTCATTTGGCTAGAATTTAAACAGGAAAGTTATAATTGTTCCTGCTTCCTCTTCAAGTTGTGTTAGCTCTTTCTTTGCAAACTAGATGTCACAAAAATATAGCAGTATTCTTAAAATACAGAATGTAATTAAAACTAATTCTCATGGATTTTAGGGTTTTTTTCTATATGTTGGTTGAACATAATAATAACTTTACATATTTTCTAATTTTTTTTCTCCTAACCTTAAGATAATCCCTGGTATTTGGAAAATTCTTTATTGATTTCCCTTTCCTTCAATGTATGTAAACTTATTGGTTTTAACATTTATGTTTCAGTAAAAGTAAATTTGTCAAACAAAAAGTTTTAAGACTATTTTGAGTTTTCTGGTACACTTCCCAAGTAAATTCAAGTTTCCAGCAATAACTGGTTAGATTTAGTTTGTACGTGGGTGCCTATTTATTCTGAATTGTGGGTTTTACATGGATTTAAGACTTTTGGAGAATTATAATCTACTGTCTCATCACTCTGTGCTCAGTTATCTAAGTTCACATATTCCTTTTAAGTAAGAATAGGTTTTTTATTTTTTTGGGGGGGGGAAGAAACTATTTGCAGTTTCTGAAGGCTTCAATGATTTAAAAAGATTTCACATACATGAGGTCAGAACAGTTTTATGTAAGTCTCTATTCATCTGCTAGGGCTACTGTAACAAAATGCCACACAGTGGACAGCTTGTGAACAACTGAGATTTATTTCTCACAGCTTCAAGTGCTGAGAAGTCCAGGGTCAGGTGGAGTCTGTATTGGTGACAGCTTGCTGTCCCATTCCTAGTGGCACCAGCTATGTCCTCAGATGGTGGCTAGCTCTGGCTCTTGTTACCTCCAGGAGTCTCTGACTTGTGCACAGCCCTGCTCTTTAAGAGTCCCCCTGATGGCCTAGTTGGCTTTCAAAGTCTCAGTCCCCTAAAGCCATACCTACAGTCCTACAGTTAGGATATCAGCATGTGAATTTTAGGGGAGAATGCATCCATTATTTATGATGAACTTTACATAGACCTATGAATTTTAGATAAATATAAACTACTGTGATGACTCCCTTATTAGGTCTCTAAGCTCTTTTACATTCCCTCAGTAAGAACATTTTTTTAAGAAGCTATTTGAAGATTCTTCAGTGTTGATAATTTAAAAATATTTCATATACATAAGGTCAGACCAGGGTTTATGTAAGCATCCATTTTTGTATCTAAGTGATGGTTTTCTTTGTCATTATGTTCGGATTGCTATCTCTTCTTATCATTCTTTTCATTGTAAGTACACACATGCAGGCATGCACGCACATGCATGTGCAGACTCACACACAAACACGTGCACATGCACGCACGCACATGCATGCACACTCACACACATGCACGTACACACATGCACACACATACATATGCAAACACACAGCTCTGGACATGTCTCAAAGGCAATACTTTAGCGGTAGTGAAACATTTCCACAGGTTTCTTCACAGTGATGATTATCACCAATTAAGCTTCCTGAAGCTCAGAAAATGAAACTGCTCACATTGCATGATTTATCTGCAGTGGACTAGAATAAAGAAATCACCCAATTAGAAAAGCTGATGGAGCTACAAAGCATTGAGCTTGTCTCTGTTCTACAGTCTTATAGAATTGTTGGAAATTTTAGATTATTGTAGAGTTCTAACATTGTTAGAGTGCTTGGAAAGTTAGTTTTCCTCTGGGGTTACAATCATCATAGATTTAATCAATGGCAATTATTTTTTGTTATTAGACACTCTTATAACAATTTTGGGGTGAGAGCTACTAAGAGGTGAATTCCAGCAAGCTGTTAGGCATGTAAGAGTGGCAGACTGCTTACCCAACTATAGCTGTGTGGTCAGTTTAGAAGTTCTCAGACAGTCAAATTTCCTCTTACATCACAAAACCCTCCTGTTGTTATAATAATCGATTTGCACAAGCTCCTATTCATCATTGGCATTTTCTACTGACTTTCTCCTGAGGGCAGGAGTTACCCACAACCCTTCGTTCACAGTTCTCAAAGGTATCCATGACTTCTGCGGCATGATTCCTATCCTGAATTTATGTTTCATAGCCCACCCTTATTTTCCTGGTATGATAGTTTTCTTTCCATGGAAGTTGCTCTTCTCTTACCATATTCAGCATCTTATTTAATTCTGCTTATTCTGTTCCCTGGGCTGTTGAGCATAAACGTATGGACAGTCCTTGCATAATATTGTGAAAGAAGCATGAGACTCAGCTGTGGGGTGTGTGTGCGCGTGTGCACACACGTGCTACCTCTGTGCGTTCTGGATAACACCTTTCACATAGGGCAACTATTGGAACCAATGTTACCATGCAGTGTCTAGTGATAGCAATGAGAAGTAGTACACAGTAAACACATAAAGTGAACATGAGAATGAAATTAAGTTTTTTTTTCTACAACAATGACAAAAGTGATAAAGAATGCACTTTTAAAAATATTTTTATTGACAACATCCATACTTACAGACAATAAATTATGGTAGTTCCCTCCCTTCCCTCACATTCCCCTTCACAAATATGTTCTCCATCATATCCCTCTTTCTGTTAATCTCTCTTTTATTTCAATGTCATTATCTTTTACTCCTATTATAAAGGTATTGCGAAGGTAGTGCTGGGCACTGTGAGGTCTTGGATATCAAGGCCAATTTCTGTCTGGATTGTAAGCAGTCATTTTAATCCACAGAGCTGTGTGCATAAGCATACGTAAGTATATACAATTATCCACCTCTACCTTCTTGAATGATAGTATGCTATATGCGGTGTGAAGATCTACCTCTGTGGATACTTCATCCTTGACAATTATCAGTCATGCATTTCATTCTTACCTGTTCCATAACAAATCATCTTGGAACAGCAGCTTCAAAGAACAAGTGTCACTCACACACGGTGCTGGGAACAGCCTGGATTCAGCTGGGGCGAGGGCTGGCTTTGTTTCTCATGTGGTTGTTGTCAGTGGTGACTGGAGCTACAGTCACCTGTGTTCATTACCTACGGCTGCTGTGACAAACACCGCAAGCTGAGGACAGATGCAGGGGCTTGCTGTCTCTCCATTTGGGATGATATTAGCAATGTCATGTTACCAACACAGGTTTTGGAGGAGAATCTTCCTTGCCGCTTTCTATTGTGTTGGCTACCAGCAATGCTTGCTGTTTCTTGGCTTGAAACATGCCATTCAAATCCTGCTGTTTTGCCTCCTGGATTTGTTTCATTCTTCATTTTTCTGGCCGGGTGTCCAATCTTCTGTTTTCTGATAAGAACACTGTTATGTTGAATTCAGTGTTCACTTGAATCCAGTGCCAACTCATCCTAAAGTGTTTATGTTATATTTAAAGTTTTAGGGTATACATAAAGAGTATATTTTATATTATTAATTAAATTATTGTTGTTATTATTATTTTATTTTTATGGTAGAATTTCACTCCAGCCCAGGATAATCTAGAATTCCCTATGTAGTCTCAAGGTGGCCTCAAACTCATGGCGATTCTCCTACCTCTGCCTCCCGAGTGATGAGATTAATGACTTGTACCAACCACGTCCAGCTCATATTATTTATTTTTTAAATGTTTTATTTTTTATTCATTTATGTGTGTGTGAGAGAGAGAAAGAGATAGATGAGAAAGCTCCACAACCCCTCTTTTAATTACACGTTCTTTGTATGTGCGTGTGTGTGGCATATGTGCTTGTCATGTTCACAGGTGTGTGGGCATACCAATGTGTACACACACTGGTGGCAAGAATGTGTGGCAATGTGGAGGGCAGAGTTAACATGAGTGTCTGCCTGGATTATGTTCCACTTTATTAGTTGAGGCAGGGTCTCTCACCTGAACCCAGAGCTCCCTATTCTGTTAGTGCCAATAGCCAGCATGCCCTGGGGATGCACTCTCTTTGCCTTCCCAAGCACTGGGATGTGGGTCACTGTCACACACACCTGGCATTGCATGTTAAGTGTTGGGATCCAAACTCCATTCCTCCTAACTCTTGTGTAGCAAGTGTTTTGACTGCCTGCACTATCTCCCCATCTCTTATTTACTCTGGTTTTTAAATGTCAGTGTGAATTGAGTTCCATCTTTCCAGGTTCTGACACCTGAAACTAACTCTCCCTTGAGAAGAAACTCATCCCTTTACATTTTTTCCCCTACTCTAGAACTCCTCAGTAAATGTATACCTTCTTGTTGCTTAGCTCAAAACAAGTAAGTCTTACGTTTTATTTTTTTCCATAAAAGTAACCAACTTCATAAATAATTTCTCAGACTTATTCAACTTTTCTGGAGAAAGCCAAAAGTAATTTGCTAAATATGGTATTTATGTAACAGACCCTACAAAAATGCTATGAACCTAAAAATGAGTACAAAAATGGTGTTGCCCTTAAAGAACTTAAAATTCAGTACATAAGCCAAGGAACTAGGTTCTAATTTCAGTGCTATCCTCTGAAAAAGATTTAATAATAAACATGGGTCCACATTGTATAAATAATACCAATGCCCTCCACACATTACCCATTGGTTTATAAGTATATTCTCACAAATAATTTAAAATTATTAAATTTACATTAAGTTCTCAAGACTATTTACATCATTTTTCACAAAGTGTATCTATCTTCATTAATTCTTTCTTTAAAATTAGCAAATATTGATTGCACGTATTGGGGAGATTCAGTATGATGTGTCCATACCTGCAAATAACATCCACTGGTCAAATTCAACCACCTTGTTCTCTACTATCCCCTCCCATCCATGCTGGTCTCCATTTTGTGCAATTCTGCCTCCCAGTTGACAGCTTTCAGCTTGGGACATGAAGGGGCAAAGCTCTGCCTGTGTCTCTCCTGGCTTGTCTTGTAGCTCTGTACATTTTGGTGCAAATGATGTGATTCCATTTTTCTTTGCTTTCAAATAATACTCCATTGTATCAATATAAAGCATTTTCTTTATCCATCCTTTGGTTAGCAGGCAAATGGTTGAATTCCATATCAGATCTAGTGACTGGTACCTGCAATAAACATGAGTGAGCAGCTATCATTTTGACAGACTTAAAAAAAAATCCATTGAATGTATACCCAGAAATGGTATAGTTGGATCATATGGTGTGTCCAGCTTTGTTATATTTTAAGGAAAATTTCATGTTATTTATAATGGCTGTATTAATTTATATTCCCACCAACTTGCTAGTGTTTCTTATGTTATAGTACCACTCTACCAGGTCTTTCCTTTACAATCCAGATAGAGTTATCCTATTTTCAATGATCTGAACTCTGATATTCTCGACACATTAATTCTTGCCTAATACAGGGTTGCTCATCTCTCTAGCCTCTTTAATCACTAGGACTTCACCAGCTCCTGCTAGACTGTTAACCAAAGCTTAACTGTTCATTGGCTCAAAACTAAAGTACACAGTTTCTGACACTGATTGTTTATGTTGTCTAAAACAGCACCCCCCCATCCTCACGGCTCCCTAAACCCCAGGGGCAAATGCTAAATTCTCACATGCCACAGACTCAGCCCCTCTTCTAGTATGGTACTTCCTCAGCCAAGAACACTAAAAATTGCTTGGAGCTAATTATGATATAAAGATGTAAGCAGGTTTGTCGGTCTCCTGAGAAAGGAGAAGCTGGTCAACCTCCCAACTGTCAATAACTCTGAAAACGCTGAACTTAGCCCACCTTGCAAGCAAACAATACACTATAATTTTATTGGTAAGAAAAGACACGGTGCCTGGGACATAGAAAAAAGGCCATTTTATTACTCAGCCATGGTAGAAGTAGGCTATTAATACCTATGTACCTGATACTCCACCCTCACTTCCTATAGGGAAACACAAAGGAGACACAGATGGTTCCTGAACACTGAGTGAATTTGCATTACAAGAGAACAATTCTGAGCTTTAGAAATCCAAATCTTTATAAGAGGCAAACGTGTATTGTCTTTTCTCTGCAAAACTTATCTTTATTATACAGATAATAAACATTGCTGCCCTTTCTCTGGGAGATTATTATATTTTTCCAAGGTGGCTACAAATAGGCTGTTTGATTTCAGAGGAGGTTCTTATATTCCAAGGTGACTTCATGCACTCACACCTTTGGAAAAATAGCCTTGTATAGTGACAACAAGCCAGTATCTCACTTGTGAGAGGTGCAGACATTTAGGACATCCACAGAGAAAAGGCTGTCATTTTAATGCTGCATTTTTCCACCGTCCTTTTCTAATCATACCGCTTAAAAATGGCCGTACTCTAAAAACTCAACATCCTTCTCCATAAAACTTAAGAGCTCAGGGATTCTATGGCAGAATGCCCATGTGCATGCAGGTTCTCTTATCCCTTACAATCCTTCTTGGTGGATGCCAGAACACTAGTTCCCTGTGTTCCTAGGCCATTTGCCTTTCTTGAATGTTAGACATATATATAACTCCTATAATTATGGCTCTTGAATTGTAAATATTTCTGGAAGTTGTAGCCATAGAAAATTAACCAAATAACTGAATAAATACATAAACAAATAACAATTAAAT
Organism: Jaculus jaculus; assembly: GCF_020740685.1. NCBI lineage: Eukaryota > Metazoa > Chordata > Mammalia > Rodentia > Dipodidae > Jaculus > Jaculus jaculus. The sequence continues at coordinate 8,638,485 of NC_059119.1, read as the reverse complement.
GAATAAATAAATATGCCAGGTGTAATGACATAGATGTAGGCAGGAGTTATTAAATTTCCATTCTAGGTAAAATGCCATTTCTTGCATATAAAATAGGGATTACATTTTCTTTTGTGTTTTTTTATTAGTTATGTACACAGTGTATACAGTCATGTTGGTACCATCATAAGCTTCCTCCCAAATCTCACCCCCCCCACAGAGACCCTCCTAATTGGGGAATATGGGCTGTGCATTGTGGGGTTAGCCATCAGTTATGGGTAAGAGGCAATGTCTCTGTGCATAATGACCCAACGTGTGGCTCTAACATTCTTTCCACCCCCTTTTCCACAAATTTCCCTGCGCCATGTTGGCTTCATTTTAGATCTGCTTCAGTGATGAGGTCTTGGGAGCCTCTGTGTTTCTGTATCTCTGATTTGGTAGGAGTTGAGTGTCCTTTGTGTCTATCTCCTTCACCCTTGTGCTGTAGCAGGCCCACCAAGGAAGCAGCACTCTTGCTCATTTTCACAAATACTCTTAGTTTCAGCTGGGACCCTTTTGAGGTATGATGGTTGTTTGCTGCTCAGTAGCTTAGACCATGAGATGCTTGGATGGATGTTGGTCATTACCCCCAGTCACTCATTAAGCACCTTCTGGCACTAGACAAGCTAACTGTCTGGGGACTGACTGTTTTCCAGATTCCAGCCAGGTCACTCCATGTTGTTTTTTTTCTTTAATGTTTTGTTCATTTTTATTTATTTATTTGAGAGCAACAGACAGAGAGAGAAAGAGGCAGATAGAGAGAGAGAGAGAATAGCCGCACCAGGGCCTCCAGCCACTGCAAACAAACTCCAGATGTGTGCGCCCCCTTGTGCATCTGGCTAACATGGGTCCTGGGGAATTGAGTCTTGAACCGGGGTCATTAGGCTTCACAGGCAAGCGTTTAACTACTAAGCCATCTCTCCAGCCCAATCCATGTTTTATACCAACAGCATATGGTGTCTTCAGTAGTAGGGTCTTACCACTAACCTTTGGTGGATCATCAAGTACTCTGACAGAAATATGTCTTTTTTTTTTTTTGGAAAAAAAAAAAATATATATATATATATATATATATATATATATATATATATATATATATATATATATTTGGTTTTATGAGGTAGGGTATCACTCTAGTTCAGGCTGACCTAGAATTCACTATGTAGTCTCACGGTGGCCTCAAACTCATGGTGATCCTCCTACCTCTGCTCCCGAGTATTGGGATTAAAGGCATGTGCCACCATGCCTGGACCTGTTTAAAGCTTACCATTATCTCATGGCTTAAACATGGATATGCAAGCCATGGGAGTTTCAACATGAACATGTAGAGTTTGTCAACTTGTGTCCTTTTCTTTGTCTGAAATTGGTGTGTTCCAATCAGTATTTCTCACATTGATTAACCAGGTGTAATTTCCCAAAGAATATCCTCAATTTAGTATACAAATATAAATGTGAGTCAACATTAAGGAAACAAGTATATGGACTGATGTAAAGCACCCAGTAACTCAAGCTCTAACAAGAGTCATAATAGACAGCAAGAGGTTTAATAGAACCACATAAAAATTAGGCTTGAGAATTCTGTATTGATGGCAGAAAAACAAATCATTTTCTATCCTGATGAGAAGATTATTGCATTCACTTGTACTCTATGCCAAATATAGGGACTCCCAACTGTATTTTCAAGTCATTTTCTTCATGACTATAGTAAAAGAAATTTGTGTGTTTTTGCTGCTCTGCCCTGTTTGGTCATATCTTTAAATTTTTTTGAAGGTATATGACATGAGTCACCTAAATTACCTTTCCATCTCAGAAGCTTGCATATAATTAAGACCAGCAAGGGAACTAAGTATTTTACCAGTGAGGGAGGCTTCTTAGTCTTTACCATCTGATTTTGTTCCTAATTCCATTAGTGAAATCCATATGAAATATTAGAAGGAGTTATAGATATGGACACTGATAATAGAAGTTAAGTCTCTCAAAGGAAAATATTTCCAGCTACCCAGCAGCATAGATTGCATATTTTAATATTTATGTTCCCTCATGATTTCACAGTTTAATTGTATTAAGTGCATCATTATTTTTTCATTATATCCAGGTCCTGCCATTCTTCATAATGCCACCTGCAAAAAATCACAGCTCCAAGTGTCATCTAATTTCATAATTAGGGATGTAATGCTGGTTTTTCTCTATATTAGGCCAGTCCTGCCCTGGATGAGTTTACACAAAGGGTAGTTATTTTCTAGAAACATTTCCAGTCCAAAGTCTATTAAAATGCCATGCATAAGACCCTTGGTAAGTACATATTTAATTTATGGAATTAAAATCATGTTTGTTTTTAGGTAGATATGGCAGCTTATGCCTATAATCCCAATATTTGGAAGGATGAGATAAGAGGATCACCATGAGTTCAAGGCCAGTTTGGGCTATTATGTGAGTGGGCAAGAAGTGAGACCCTGCCTCAAAACAATATATATGTATATATATATTTTCTAAATAAGGTATAATGTGGCTTCCAAGGACATGCACAGTAAAATTCTAGGTTGATTGGCACCATTTTCCATTAGGTTAACAGAATTATATTTCTTCTAAATATTTTCACCCTTGCTGTTTCCTCAGCTAGAAGGCTCTTACACTCATGTTTCCCAAACTACCCACATTTTACTTTCAACTAATTAAAGCCTGTTTTATGTGGCCATGCTTCATTTATGGGAACATCATTCCTGACCTATTTAATCAGAAAAAGCTCTAATCTCTTCAAAGTCCCTCTTTCGATCTGTGATTCTTAGTTCTCTGGCTCTGATGTGTATTTCCATTCCTAATTACCCTCAGGTTCATGAAAGGGTTATCCCTGTGCACCCACATTTTCTTTCTGTGCCACTTGCTTCATGCAAGCTTGGCATGTAGCAGACACTTGCTAACCAAATATAATGATGATATATTCATTAAACTTCTAAAGAATGTAAATAAATAAAGAAAATTTTCAGAAACATGAAGTTTAATTCTTTACTATTTAGAAAGCTGGGAAAGCACAATTGTAGATAAATTGCCTTGTTGGATTCTAAGCTTTTGCTGTCAGATAGTCATTGTTTAGAGTTATTGCACCACTGAAACTTAAGATAAGGAAGTGGGCTCTGAAGCGAAGTGTTTGGAGCTACTGAAAGGACAGGAATTACTTCTAGGAAAGAGAAAAAAAGGTAATTTCTAAATTGTTATATTATAATCCTAGTAAGAAAAGTAATAATTTCAATATTCAAACTCATGGGAACATCTCAAACATCTAATATTGCCATTGTGAATTATTCACAAAACTACATTTATTAATTTTGAGAGATTTATATCCACTCTATATTAATAATATAATGGAGGTCATTATTCAAATAGTTTTAGAGAAATTGATCACAAATCAATAAAGACCAGAGGACAACAAAATAAGATTATTACAATGCCCAGCCATTATTACAAAGAAAGTAATCAAACCAGTATTAAGAAAGTTCTTGATGAAGGACAAGGGTGATTCTTTCAACCAAGGCCTCAGTGAGGTATGAATACTTGTGCTCATACTCAATGGCATGAAATAGCTCATGACGTGAGGGTTTCATAAAAGAACCTTGCAGGAAAAGTCTCCTATGCTGATATTCAAGGGTTGCCCAGCTTAGCTAGTTGATGAATCAGTAAGCCATAGGATTTAAAGTAATGGACATTGTGTAAAATTGAAAATTAAAAAGTTAGGCAAGGCCTGGTTATGTACAAAAGATTTTGCACACTTAATAATTGGATAGATTAAAGGGAATATCTGTATATATTATACAGTGATCTACCAGGAGCGGTATTTGCCTGCCTATGGCGGTGTCATTCACAGTACTGCATTGTAACATGGTACACCTACCCTTAAGTTATAATTTAAGTTCAAAAAATTTAAAAATGACTAGAGTCGCCTTAGTTATATGATTTTCATGAAAAATAAACTTCAAAGAACTCCTCTAAGTTTTCAATAAGACTAAAGACCAACCATAAGGCACAGAAGCTGTGTCTGCATGCCCCGTGGGCTGTGTGTAGCCAAGACTAACTGTGTCAGGGATCCTGGGGGAGGCCCATTGCTGAAGTCATTCACTCACTGACTTATTTTCAGCATTGAGGGTTGCACGTTGGACCTCATCTATACTTGAGTTATTTTCACCTCTGGTTCTTATGCTTTATTTTGAAACAAAGTTTCATTAAATTGCCAGGGCAGGACTTGAACTGATTCTACAGCCTCCAGACAGGCCTTGAACTTGCTTCCAACTGTCTGGAATTATAAGGCAGTGCCACAGATCCTTGCGATAAGGAAATAAAAGTGTCTATAAAGTCTAAATTGCTTTTTCTGACTTTTAGGCTTCCTTTGGAAAAGCCACTCTACTGGTTTTTTTGTTGTTGTTGCTTTGTTTTTTTCCTTCATTTCCCCCAATTCTCATTGTGCCTCTAAAGTACTACCAAACCTCAGGGTATCTTGTTGCTTGGAAAAATATTAGGGAGTTTAATTCACCTTATGATTCCCAAAGATAGAGTTTGTCATGTCTGGGAAGCGGGTAGGGGCCAGACACAGCTCGCCCTGTCACTTCAGCAGAGAGGAGGGAGCTGAAGCAGTAGGAAGCAGGGCTGGGTCAAACCTCTGGACCTTGTGCCCGAGGCCCTTCTCCTCTCTAGCAGGGCTCTGCCTTCGAAACGTTCTCAGGTTTCTTCTCCAGGACCAGCAAAGTGGGATTGCAATTTTCAAACTCACTCGTGAGCCTCTGGGGGACATTTACAGTCAAACCACCACTCCCATTTTTTTTCTGGAAAGTTCCTTAGCATTCAATTTATTCATATCTTTCAAATTACATTTATGTTTCAACTCTAGTGATAGATCACATCTTCAGTCACCCTTCCACTTTATTCCTGTTAATTTCACTTGCCTGTGTAGATACCTATGCGATGACTTCACCAGTTTATCAGTTGTTTTACCTTTTCTTTTTTTAATTTTTTATTTTTATTTATTTATTTGAGAGTGACAGACACAGAGAGAAAGACAGATAGAGGGAGAGAGAGAGAGACAGAGAGAGAATGGGCGCGCCAGGGCTTCCAGCCTCTGCAAACGAACTCCAGACGCGTGCGCCCCCTTGTGCATCTGGCTAACGTGGGACCTGGGGAACCGAGCCTCGAACCGGGGTCCTTAGGCTTCACAGGCAAACGCTTAACCGCTAAGCCATCTCTCCAGCCCGTTTTACCTTTTCTTGCTTGGGTTGAGCACTCCATCCACATCACAGGCATGCATGGGAATCATCTCAACTTGAGGTTGTATTCAATCTCTATATGGTATGTAGGTTATTTCACTTTGAATGGGCTATGAGACTAGGGGCTATCTATGGGAGTTTTTTCTTTTCTTTTTTTTTTTTTTTTCCGAGGTATGGTCTCACCCTAGCCCAGGCTAACCTGGAATTTTCTGTGTAATCTCAGTCTGGCCTGGAACCAGAGTGATCCTGCTATCTCTGCCTCTCTAGTGCTGGGATTAAAGGTATGTACCACCATGCCCAGCTCTATGAGACTTTTTGTAAAAGAATAGTGGTTTTACTTCTTACAGATTTTTTGAGTTCCAAATGAGATCATTCTTGTAGAACCATTTTCTGTAGAACTCCCTTGCATTTCTCTGCCTATGTATGAGCCTTTCAAAAGTCTTGAATTGTGCCTCTTTGGGTTTTGAAAACTGTTGAATTAACACCATATAAATATTCAGTACATACTTATCATTTGAGTTTTCAGAGTCTATATTTGAGACTGACAAGTATTCTAGGTATCATATAAGAAAAGATGTATTTTCCTTTTTTTCCCCATTTTAATGTGTTCTACTGAATGTTTGTACAAAAAGTGGCATGTCACTTTTCTCCCTCTCAAAAATGATGTAATTTCATAGGTATAAGACCAGTGTTAAAGGTTGAATATACAGAGATATTTCACTATAACAGACTTGAGTGTTTGATGCTATTACAGCAATAATTTCTACCATAGTTAAAATAAGTATTACAGAATAAAGACTTAAATTTTATATAGAACACAATTATACTTATATACATTACATCAAAAGAATCTCTTTCTTCTATCACCTTGGGCCTGTTAGACTTAATTCTCAGAGTCCAGCAGGTTCACCTTGCTTTTATCACTGTAGGTCTGAGAAACAGAGACACACTTTTGACCAACTATACCAGGGTTTTTTCCATCTGAAAAATTGTAATGAATCATAATAAGAAAGTAATAATTTTATGGTACCCCTATACAGTTAATGTGTGACTTTTGCTAAGGAGACATAAACAGAACTTTGTCTTACCTATATAGGACACTGAGTACAGACCAAGTGAATAACTATAAAGTCTAGCTTGAAGAAGCAGTGAATTTTCTAGAGTGACATGCGAGAGCATAAGTGGAGGTGCTCCTTGTCAGAAACTGAACCATTCGCGTTACTGAAAAGTCCACCCCTGTGTGAGAGATGACTCAAGAAAGTTGCATCCCTGGCATTCCTGCATGTATATCCCTGACACAAGTTGCAAGCAGCCCACCAGACTCCTCACCAGAGCAATTGAGCAATTGGTCACTGCGTATATAACCACCGGGAGGGGTCTTGTGAGTCACCTGTGTCTTGGAACTCATTTTGTGAATTTCACAAGCCTGTTCTCCTCCCCTCCTCCCATGCAGGGTATTTTAAATTCTGAGGAAAAGGCTTTACAATAAAGGCCAAAGTGAATTAGTATTTGTAAATGACTTAGAATAATGTCTAGCTCTGTTAGTGTAGTCTTTAGCTATTTGTATGAATGTATACAATGAGCAATTACATTTTATTGTTTTTGAGAATAATTAAGGAGTAATGCTTGTGTTAAAAACAGAATTTCATTTTCTCTGGATTTCAGTGTGATTTATTGTTGAATACTAATTCCAAAACGTTTTTCTGTGTATGTCATCAGAGTGCTTTATGAAGGTTTCATGTACTCCTGATTCACTTGGACCACTGTAAAGGTTGGAAGTATGCTTCAAAATTGAAAAGTTATTTTTTTTTGATAAATGAATTATATAATTATATTTTCACCTTCTTTTAAAGAAGTGTTCATTTAATTATAATAATTGTATCTCAAGTTCAATGAAAATGTTGTACATATAAATACTTATGTCTTCCTTGTTATTCAATGGTTTTAACAATCTTTTGGAGGTGGTGTGAAAACTTAGCAGAATGACTGTGGGGGGAAAACATGCTTTAGTGTTTACAAGTGAAGATTTAGTTCTTCATTCTAAGGCCTCATCAGTCCTCTGATAACTGGTGCTCTCTAGTCACGGTCATTCTCCTGGGACTATAAGCACAAGAAAAGATGCTGTATAGGTCAAGCAATCCATCTTCTGCTATGTGGTTTTCAGGAATTTACCATCAGTATTTGCCATTTGCTCCTGCACCTTATATCACGACGACAAATTACAGGTGCTCATATATGCTTTCAATTGAACTGCTCAGAAGCAAAATGTCTATCTAGAGGAAATAACCTACTAAAACAGTGTGGTTTTAGGGGCTGTAAAATGTAGTAGCCAGGGGCTGGAGAGATGGCTTATTGGTTAAGCAGTTGCCTGTAAAGCGTAAGGACCCCGGTTCAAGGCTTGATTCCCCAGAACACACATTAGCCAGATGCACAAGGGGGTGCACGCGTCTGGAGTTCGTTTGCAGTGGCTGGAGGCCCTGGTGTGCCCATTCTCCCTCTCTCTATCTGCCCTTTTCTCTCTCTGTCACTATCAACACAATAAATGAAAATGAACAAAAAAAAATTAATGTAGTAACCAATAGGATGCCATTGGTAATATAAAATCTCTAAGTCCTTGTTATCACTAGCCCACTGTTGCAATTCTCATCTTGTTAATGGCACAAAAAACCTGTCCAAAAGCAGCTGATGAGAGGAAGGTGGCTTATTTTGGCTTTTAGTATCAAAGGGAAACTGATGGCAGAGAAAAGATGGCATGAACCGAGCATAATTTGCCTGTAGGAGGAAACAACAGCGGGACAGTAAAATTAATTAGCACTGAATAAGGCAACCCCCAATAACACACCTCCTCCAGGAGGATCTACCTCCCAAATTGCCATCAGCTGGGGATCAAATAGGGGACATTAAATCAAACCACTACACCCATGGAAGGCATATCTGCACTTTGTCATTTATCCTTATAATTCTTTTGGATCTGCAAAAAAAAAAAAAGGAACCATAAGCAGATTAATACTTAGTCTATACTAGATGCAACAAATATCATATTGCCTTTCTACAGGAGACTTACAAATAACTTAAAAAAAATCAGGCCTTCATGTACAAGGAAGAGTGTCTTAGAATACTCACAAAAACATGTGTGTGAGCACATATGCAGTCGTGTGTTTGTGTCTTTACTATTGTGGGCTATGCTTTTATTATTTCTTACCACAGTGTGTAGGACTGAGGCATTGTACTGTAAATAGATGTAGACTGCCCATTCCTTTGCATATGTGTGGTACATACATATGCCCAATGCAAACACATGCAGAGGTCTGTGGAGACAATTAGCTGCTGTCCTCTGTTACTCTTCAGCACTTTTTTACTTGAGACAGAATCATTCACTTAACAAAGAGCTGTTGTTTTCACTCACACTGGTTAACTAATGATCTCTGAGAATTCCCCTACCTCTGTTGCCCACAGGGATGATGTTACAGTAGTGAGTGGGTATGCCCAGCTTTGTAAGAGTGTGCTGGGGATAGAACTCAAGCCATCTCAGACCCTCATGGTTATATATAAAATCTCAGCAATCTTCCCCAGCCTAGTTTGTCCATTCTTTTTTTCTGTTTTGAATTTGTGTATTACATGGCAAATTAAAGCCCTCAGTGCAATCAAAAGGGACCAAAAGAGACATGAAGAACACTTTCAATGTAAAAGTAGAAAAGCTTTTCCAAAGACCAAAGGCCATAGTTTTTTTTTATTCTTTATTAGTTATGTACATACTCACTGTGTATATAGCCACCTGTCAATTTTATTATTATGCTGCCCTTCCCTTGAAGGCTACTTTGGATATCTGACTTTTTGTGCTCTGAAGACTGATGTCCCATTAAGCATGTCCTTTGAGCTCAATGTATCAACGTTTTCTTCTCAATTTTATGAAGTTATCCTTTACTGTTAGCTTCTAAAGCGTTTCTTATTTTACACTCCACATTTAAATTTTCATGAAATTGAAATTTGCATACCTATACTTTCATATTTTTTCATAAGATTCTCTAGTTGACTGAGCATAGTTTACTACAATGGATGATTGCTATGAGTTTGGCCAGCCTGTAACTGTAGAGTGAGTTCTAGGTCACCCTGGGCTAGAGAGAGGCCCTTCCTCGAAAAACCAAAATAATAATAATAATAATTTCATTTAAAACTTATTTTTTGCCACAGAGCAAAAGGTTTAGGATTATATGTGGACTTGATTCTATTGGTCACATTATCTTTTCTTATCCACAGATATTTCTTTCACTTCCTAATTAAAATTTAAATTCCAAAAGAACAATATCACACTTAAAGTGAGAATAGGGCTGGAGAGATAGTTTAGCAGTTAGTGCACTTGCCTGCAAAGCCAAAGGATCTGACAGACTTTCCACCCCCTCTTCAGCAAAATTTCCCTGAGCTATGTTGGGTTCATTTTTGGTCTGCTTCAGTGATGAGGTGTTGGGGGCCTCTGAGGCTCTGGCTCTCTGGTTTGGTTGGAGTTGATTTTTCTTTGTGTTGGTCTCCTTCCCCTTTGTGCTGGTATCTGTTTCATCAGGAAAACAGCACCCTTGCTTGTTTTGCCAATTTTCCTTAGTTTTAGTCGGGCCCCTTATGAGGTATGTTGGGGCAGCTCTCTCCTTAGGATCTGCATCTATCTGAAAAAGAGAAGCAGATTCTCCAATGGAGAGTAAGTTAGCACTCGGAAAATTGAGATAACACTTTTTTAATAGAGAGTTTAATAGGTGTAGGCCCTCTTGTACCCCATGATTGATGGTAGCTTGATATTGGAGAGTGGGCTTATGTTTGGATATGGTTCTGACTTGTTTCCCAGATCCAGCTATGGGTCCCTTACCACTGAGGGGATCAGTTAGCCAAATCAAGAGCAGTTGGTTCCCCACTATGGCTGTGTGCCACTATTGCACTCATATAGACATCACACCAGGTTATTTGTTGCTAAGTAGGTTAGATTGAAAGTGGTTATAAACATTTTGTCAGCCCTTACCCTGCATATGCCTCTTGAAGAATGAACATTTGAGGCTTATGAAATCCATATTGATGTCTTATTTTCCAATATGGTGCCGAGAAACCAATATGGAGTTCTGCTTAAATGGAGCTTAAATGTTCTGGGAGAAGAACAGACTAAAGAGAATGATCTCCCATGACTGGAAGGTGCTGTGGAAAATAGGTAACTATTGCCCCTGGAAGTGACTTGTCATTGATAGGTACAGCTGACGTAAAAAACTTACCCTTGAAAATAAATGTGGAGGCATTTCTAGGAAGCCTGAAAATAAATATCCCTTGCAGGTGAAGATCCAAATGTTTCATGTTATCCATATGGTTTGTGGAGGCTTTGCTGGCTTCCCATTAAATAACCACTAGGCTAAAATGTAAAATGCTGTATTATGCTATTAAAATACTGCACTTGCCACTTCCAAATTTCTTTTGGCTTTTAGACTTTTTAAGTCTTTATAACAAAACTCCCTGATCCTTAGTGTAAATTAGTATTTAAAATAAAATCTGTCATTCTTTGGTTTTCAGAATCCCATACAATGTGTCATTCTGATTCTATCCATTTACATTCTCCCAGGCGAATAACTTTTATTACCTGATTTGTCAGAGAAATATTGCATCTCTGAGCATGTTTACATAAATTATTCTCTCTAAAATTAATAGGTAGAGAAATTTACTTCAAATAGATGGATATGTCTTACATATTTCATAGCATATACATTAATACATAATGAGTAAGCGTCTGAGACCAACTTTTTGAGATACTTGAAAACTCAATGAAGGGACTGATTTTCAAAGCAAACCATTTATTTTTAGTCTTATATCAATTAATATACACTTTCAGACATACATCTAAGTATAAAATAAAATTATATAGGGCAGAGAAAATGTACTTAATTCCATCATTGGAGTACAAGCAAAATTTCAGTGCACTTACCAACTCCATAGAGACAGATACTCAAGAATACACTAAAAATAAAAAAAAAATCTTCCTCCACATTGAAGGTATTGTACAACAAATAATATTATTACTCTGATCCAATCCCACTCCATTAGTGTACCAGACAGCAGTTGGTTTACTTTCAACATGATTTTGTAAAAGGATATGTCTCAGAAAGGCATGCATGTGTGATAAAAGACTTTTAGAATTAAACCAAATAGTTGAGGTTGGACATCTTTGGGGACAACAAAAGACAAGTGTGGATAAGAGCTAATAGAATCAACACATGGCTGCATCTGTTTATTGAATTTTCTGAACTTCATGAACTGTATTTAAATTCAGTGGACTGACTTTAATTTTATGTGTGGAGATAAGGAGTGTCTTGTCACCAAACACTAAACTTCTTGATAGAATGAGATTTTAACTGTAATTTTCCACTGAACACAACTATGAACTCCAAATGACAATAATTATTTGGATACAAAACTTGTATGGACTTATATATTGATGTGCAATTTATATATAGATACATGTTGCATGTCCTATATATAATTTGTACCCCTATATATAACATAGTAACCTTCTTTGGAGTGATATTTTAAAACGAGGCAAATCCTTACCTCATGTCACATGACTTGGCTACAATTCTAACAAGTATCCACCTCACATTCATAGAAAAAATGTCAGCAACAAGTGTTGGCAATTCCAAGATTAATTTGTTTGTTTACTGATCTATGTTTGTGACTTCACATGTGCACATTGTGTATTTGATCATATTAACTCCATGCTAACCTCATTTCTCTCTCCCTCTCTTGCTGGAGACATCCCTCCTCCCAGCACATTCCCCTTCTACTTTCACATCTTTTCCTTAGAGATCGTTGAATTTAATGAGGGCCACTTATGAACATGTGTGGGGGCTATTTTCTGGAACATGGACAAGTTGTTTGTGATTACATTGCTGAAGGAAGGATTCACAGATTTTTTTAAAATTAGCTAACATATCTGTCGTTAATCAAACAAACTTAATAAACACACTGGCAATCTTAACAGAGGGATAGAAAGTATTTTAAATTAATCAAATGCAAATTACATAATATAAACCTGTGTTTTAAACATGGGTGGGCTTAATAGTATAGGAGTTTGCTCATAGATGACCAAAAATGGCTGAGAGAGTAATAAATATAGTCAAGTGAAGAAGAGAGAAAGGATATAGAAGCATCAACACATGCAATGAGACAACACCAAAATGTTTAACAGGTATGCAGTTAGAGTCTCGGATGGAAGTAAATGTGAGCCAGAAAAAATTCCAACAAATGCTGATTGAAAATACAAGTGTAGAAATGAATTTCTGAAAATCATTTGCAACTCCAGCAGCTCAGTGTGCCTGATTACTCACATGTAGGGAATATATAACCAAGTGTCATGATGACACTTGGAGCCTGGCAAACTTTAAATAGAAGCTCAGAGCTGTGTGAAAATTTACCTTTTGGGAAAAAATTATAAATATATTGTATTATTTTAAAAATAAAACTCAGGATCATAAAGCACAGTTTGTATGGTTTCTTAACAATTTTCAGTATCTTGGGTTATTTAAAAGACAAACTTCACTGTTTCTGATTTACAATCATTTCTATTGTTCATTACACCTTAGTTGGTTTGGGAATACATTCAGTATGAGTCTTGAATCTATCCAAGATTCTTAGATTATTAAAATACATATGGAAACGTATGCTTTATGATTGAACATTCTTAGTTCTCTGCATTTTCTAGTGTGTATATGTGTGTGTGTGTGTAATTTAACTAATGAGTTGTATTGCTCAGCTACATACTTCATTTTAAAGTCTGTCGTTTATTGCTAATGCATGTATTTTCAATGACTATACCTATATTTTCTAGTGTTTACTAAACTTTTAAATTCAATGTGTATGATGTTCCTGGATAACAGTCTTGTTATTCATAATTTAATATCTTGAAGAAATACTGTCATTATTTCTGTCAAGTTTTGTGGAATGTTTTTGAATACTTCTTTTTGCACTGAGTGAAATGATTCTGTGTGAATTATGTAAAATAATTTGCTATGGTTATATAAACAAGTGTTAAGAGTAGATAGAATGTGACTTGTGTGTTCTGGGTTACTCGGATATTCTGAATTAGTAATGTATAGCACATCTTCACTCCACAGTCACATCCATTATACTTACAGCAGCGTTCAATCTGTATGTCCCCATGTTAGTATGTATGGATGATCACATTTCTGTTAAAATATATGACAAGATTTAACTCAAGATTCACTGCAGATTTGAGAAGAACAAAGTATGTGTGTGCACAGTGACTGATGAGTTGGTTACTGCCTTAACTGTGATTTATTTGAGCTCAAACTTTCTTTTGGGCCTGTATTTGAAGTAACTGGGAAGGAATCAGCTGGTTCTTGGGTTGTTTCCCCTTAGAGGTGGGAAAACAAGGGAGTGCAAAGCTTCTCAGAAAATACAGGGAAATCACTTATCTCAACACATTGTAGAAGTCAAAGGAATGATAAATGAAGAAAATCATTCTTGCTTTGTAATTCCCCATGACTGTTTTTTTTTTTTTTTTTTCCAATGTTGGGTTTGATCCTTTCCAACATGAATTCCATGTTACTAGTGAGATGGAGCAACGTCAAGAAGTAGCAGATGTGTACAGCTTCAATACTCTATACCACAGGCACCTGTGCCTTCTGGATTTAGCACAGACTATTGCGTTTTACTTTTTTTATTTTTTATTTTTTATTTATTTTGACAGAGAAAGAGAGAGAGAGAGTGAGAGAATGGGCATGCCAGGGCCTCTGCAAATGAACTCCAGATTTGTGCGCCCCCTTGTGCATCTGCCTAACGTGGGTTCTGGGGAATCAAACCTGGGTCCTTTGGCTTTGCTGGCAAATGACTTAACCACTAAGCCGTCCCTCCAGCCCTATTATGTTTCATTTTAAACGATTTCCATATTTTCTTCTTATAAAATTCCTGAAAGTCAGATCACATGTGAGCTTGTCTGTGATATCTTCAGACTTCTCCGACTTCCCACCACCAAAATTGCCTCAAATTAGAAGTTATTACTCCCTCATGGTCTGTCCCCATAGTACTTTAGCTAAACTTCAACTCATCTGCTTGACATGTGAAACTTTTATGAATTCTCTTCTTGTCTATTTCTGCCACTAAGGGATGATTCAAGATTCACTCTTCTGTCACCAACTGTGGGAGCAATTGTTGGTAACTAAAGGAACAGCACATTTAATAATTATATTTTCTAGGCTGGAGAGATGGCTCAACAGTTAAGACACTTGATTGCAGTGCCCAGTGACCTGAATTCAGTTACCCAGCACCCACATAAAGCTAGATACACAAAGTGGTGCATGCATCTGGAGTATGTTTGCAGTGCCTGGAAGCCCTGGCATGGAGACTTTCTCTGTCTCTATTCTATCTTTCTCTCCATTATCTCTCTCTCTCTCTCTCTCTCTCTCTCTCTCTGTCTCTCTCCGCTTGCAAAGAAATAAATTTAAAAAAAATTAAAAAGGTATGAGAATACAACTTCCAGTTTAAAAGAGAAATGAAAATATCCTCATTAGATACTGACCAAATAATGGTCTAAAATCACTGAAGGGAAACAGCCTGTACCAGTTACCTTCTCAGTGCTGAGATGAAACACCCATGCAGAAACAGCTAGGAAACAAAGGAACAGATTTTACTGCTGGCTTAGAGGTTCAAGTGAAAATAGCACCAAGTTAGGGAAAACTTGGGAGGATTGGGAAGCTGGCTCACATTGTCGCATGCCAACAGAAAGGAAGCAGTAAGAGTGAGCTAGGTATCAGGCATGGGCCAGTGGACTGGACTATAAAATCCCAAGGCCCCAACTCTAGTGACAGACCTCTGGCTTGCCAAAGGACCCACCAGGTTTAAGCATGAGGCTTAATTAATCACAAACATATGAGGATATGGGGGCATACCACACAAAAATACATGTTTATCCCTGAGTAGGTTAATATTCTTGTCTTGGATTCCAAATTACTTTAAGAAAATTTTCTTGTGATTTTTGCCACAGTATCACTGTATAAAATAGTTTTATGATATATATGTGAATGCCTGAATGCATTACTAGAGTTAACCAAATTTAAATCATTAAGATAGCATTTATGATCTCCATGAAACATTCCACATAGAACAAGACTGTGAAGTTGTACATCACAGGATTTAGAACAAGGCAGAGGGGATACCACACCAACAACTGTATGTATATATAAGTAACAAAATACACTTTCATTAGGCCTAACTAAATAGTAAGCTAAATCTTTAAAATATAACCAGAAGTGGTGGCTAATGCTTTTAATTCTAGTATCTGGAGGCAGACGTATGAGAATCACTGTTAGCTTGAGGCCAGCCTGAGCTACACAGTGAGATCCAGGCCAACCTGTGTGATATAGTGAGACCTTGCCTCAAACAAACAAAATATCTTAAGCATGCCTTTTATGAGGTGAGGAGAAAAAATGTGTATGTAGCTCACCAATTTTAATGTAATAATTGAAGTGATCAATGATAGAATTCTCATGTGTATTTTCTACTTAATTTTTGTTAGCTATTAAATTAATATGAGCCAGGCGTGTTGGCGCAGGTCTTTAATCCCAACATTCGGGAGGCAGAGGTAGGAGGATCGCTGAGAGATCGAGGCCACCCTGAGACTACATAGTGAATTCCAGGTCAGCCTGAGCTGCAGTGAAACCCTACCTTGAAAAAACCAAAATAAATAAATAAATAAATAATAATAATAATATGGTATGATTGGAGAGAATGTGTTGGAACTCAACTAGAATCATATTAAGGAATCTGTAAAAAAAAAAAAAAGTCATTTTAAGGTTACATGTTTTAAGTATTACCCTCCATTTATGTTGACTGGTTAGGGTGAAAGAGAAATTTATAATGAAAGTAGATCATTGCTGGCCTGAAGTTAGTGTTGGAAGCTAAGGCTGATAGAAAATGTGTGTTGGAAAATAAGAGTGTTAGAAATATTTTAAAACTAGGGTGCTGTTCTGATTACACATTGCCATAAAACTTTTACATCGTTGTATTATGTACTTATGGTGATTTGTATAATTTAATGTCATGCCTCAGTAAGATTATTAATATGCTTGCATCTGGAGTTGTTTACTGCAGTTAGAGGGTCTGACATGTCCATATTCTCTTTCTCTCCTATCTTTCTCTCTGTTTCTCAAATTATAAACAAAGAAGCAAACATTAAATCTTAAAGATTAGGCAATTACTGATAGTGTATTATGTAGACTTTGAAAGACATGAGGGTGGCTAACCCTATTCTTCTACACAGAGAAACAAAATATTATTCCATGTAGCTTCTTAATTACTTGAACGTTCTACATAGTAAAATTTAAATTCAAAACTAACCAACCAGTAGCACAAGCATTTTTTAAAGTTGTTTTGGTCCAAGAAAAATAGATAACTTATTAAATTCTGAATTTTATCAGAATTAAGGACTATATCTTAAGGTTAAGTTTTAAAAAAACAATATAAAGTAAGTAACAGATTCATAATTACCACAGAAAGATGTGTGCAATCTAATTTCAGTTTGAAAATCTTGTATGGCAAAACTGCTAAATTCCTTTTTATTTTTTTCATTTTTATGAACAAACTGCAGAGAGAGTTTTAGAGATGAAGTAATAAAAAAGAAAATCATGGGAATGCTATAAAATGCAGTGAAGTCATGAAATAATTAAATATATTGCCTTAATAAAATTATAAATAAATTATTTTTAAAGAGCTGTAGAGGTAGCTCAGTGGTTAAAGGTGGTTGTTTGCAAAGCCTGATGCCTCTGGTTTGATTCCCCAGTACCCAGATATACAAAGCAGCTCATGTGTCTGGAGTTTGTTTGCAGTGACAAGAGAGGCCCTGGCATGCCCATTCTCATTCTCATTCTCATTCTCTCTCTTTGCTTGCAAATAAATAAATACTTTTAAATAGGATTGTGTCAGAGTGTTTAATTATTTTGTGTGCATTCAAAAGTCTTGTGGAGGGAATAATATGACTATTAGAATATGCTATATAATATATTTGAATTATAATTTTATTAATTTATGATGTAGCCATCCTTTTAATTAGACATCTAAATAAAGATTACATTTTTTCATTAGAAATGACATATGGATTAAAGTTCAAGATAAATCAGCCTGTGAAATTTATAACATATATATGTATATAATTTCACTTTACAAGCTTAACATGACAAGACACTGGAATTAGTGGAAAGAACCTTTCCTGAGATAACCTGAGGTTGAGGTTTAACTTTTCTAGTTTAATTGGAACCCCAATGGTCAACTTATCTCTTTCCATATGCAGATTGAAGTGTTTTAGAAGGAATTAAGTGAAATAATGAAGCATAAGAAAGTCATTCCATTAATCTCTGTTTAAGTTATTATAGCCAGTTAAATTAAATTTGATTTGTAGTATCTTCTAACATTTTAGTTTTGCTTAATTAATTGTGAATAGAAACAAGATTTGTGACAGAACAACTGTGCTTAATGGAGAGAGATGATGTATAGAACCAGCCAACTGAAATAGTACTTTCACTCTATCAGTGTCAGAAGTCCTTCACTTGGAACTTGTGTCAATATTTTTGGGAAAAAATATAGGGGTAATTGAAAACCATGGCTTTAACAGAAAATACTACTTCATTTAAACTATTTCTTGATATGTTAATGCTAACCTTGATCAATACTGACATACTTCATACTTTTGGTCATATACCCATATTCCAATTCGTTATGCATATAGATTACAATTGTTCAAGAGTGCAAGTTTCAAAGAAGTCATTTGGATTTTTTTTAATGTAGTTATGTTACATTATCAAACTTTATGGTGGCTTAACTATTTAAGTGAGCTTGCCATTTTGTAAGTAGATCCAGGGGTCACAACACTGATAAAATTTCAAATTAAAAAAAAAATGTTAGCACTATCTATAAAGACCAAGTACTTTTCATTTCCCCCATGTTTCTAGTTGCCTTTTCTTTCTATTCACTTGTTATATAAATTTCTTTTCTAATTTTTATTTATTTACTTAAGAGAGAGATACAGAAATAGGCAGACAAAGAGAGAGAGAATGGGCACACCAGAGCCTCCAGCCCCTGCAAACAAACTCCAAATGCATGTGCCCACTTGTGCATCTGGCTTACATGGGTCCTGGGGAATCGAACCTGGGTCCTTTGGCTTTGCAGGCAAGCACCTAAACCTCTAAGCCATCTCTCTAGCCCATAACTTTCTTTTTTACATTTTATCATTTTTTCTAGAAAATTTCTATCAGTAGTGTCTGAGAAATAGAATTTAATAAAGGGAACAACATGAAGAAGTACTAGACTTTGTGTGGCTTCCACTATCAAGGGTCCAGTCAGACACTCTGGTCCATTACAGACTCACCAGGAGAAAGGAGATCAGGAAGTAAAAGTCCATGTCCTCTGCTTGACAATTACTGTTCTTTATTAGAGCAAAAGATATTCCAGTTTAAATATACCAAGACATAGCAGAGAGGGACTAAAACTGTGCACATTATAAATTTAACACTGAGTACCTGGGAATCAAACATTGGTAAAACCTAGAATATTTATATGCAGATTTTCTTTGAGCTCAACAAGTGTATTACAGAGGACAGTTTTTTATTTAACAGAGGGACATTCAGGCTGGTGTATGGCTTTAAGCCACTCATAAGAGATGTGAGAGTGTCTGAGGAGCTGGAGCAAAATGCCAGCAAAATATAAATGACATCCGTGGAAGTCTTGCCTATAAATATTTTCAAATTTATAGCACTGGGTCTACAGAACATATTGTGTGAGGAAATACAGTGTGAACAAATGGAAATTGTGTTCCACTGAAGTGAGAAAGGGGAAGATATAGTTTTATTTCTTGACCAACATTTCTGCATCGTGATATCTCTAAGTGTGCAGCTATAAATCTGAGATGAGTCTCAGGAAATGGTGTAAAAGATTTCCTTGCTAGTCAGTCATAGTGTAGAATTCCTTCCATTCACTCAGGAGGAGAAACTTACATATATTGAGCTAAACAATATGGCTGGAAATCCTAGGGGGACGTTAGCTTTCTACGCCAGTTAGTGCCAAAATTTGAAATTGTGAAAACCTGAATATTAACATGAATGTTTTTTCATTTAAAGCAAGTAATGTGAAAAAGTACAGATATTTGATTATTGTCCGTCAATCAGTACTGTAAATCAGACTTTCAAGCATTAAATGTATAAAACACAAATAATTATCATAAATAACCCATTTTTTTCTGCCTGAACATAAGATTTTTGGTATATATATAAGGTTTTGCTCTTATGTTATAATATGTAGAACATTATTTATATTTTCCAACTTGTTCTGCCTAGAATATATAAATAAGTTCCATAAACCAACAGTAAAAGTAGGTCCAATTTTTATATACAATATATTCTGATAAATTATTTTCAATAATGAACAAGACAAAAATTAAGCATCAAAGGTATGTCAGTATTTGAGTCCTTAATTGTCTCTATCACTTCCTTGATGAATAGGATAATAGTTTCCTAACAATAAAATTCCATTTCCCAGGCTGGGCAGATGGCTCAGTGGTGAAAGGTACTTGCTTTCCAAATGGTGCATGATCCTGAATTTAATTTGTAACAGTAAGAAGCCCTCACATACTCATTCATTCCCTCTCTTTCTTTCTCAAATAAATACTAAATAAATACGTTAAGATGTGTTTCCCCGTTTTCCTCACTTTTCACTACTAACAATGTTATAATGCAATAATAATAATTCAGCGTAATCATACAGATATAGAATCTTAATCAGTATTATTATGTCCATCACTTTCTGAAAACCAGCAGTGCTACAAACAAAGCACTCATAGTCATAGCATTTACAAAGACCTGTACTGGAGACACCAGTGGCCTATCTCAGGCTGCCACGAGGGGCTCACTGAGGTGAGATTAGAGGAGGGGAGGGCCTTGAGGCTGTAGGGGCCTGGGAGAGTACATGAGGACCTGGATTTAACACATCACTTCAGACTATTTTCACTACTCATGCACAAATATACCAAATATTTAGAAAGAAACATAGATGTGGTATGTATTATCCCTGATTTAACATTTTTAATTTCAAATTGTATAATTTAATTTTTAGTAATTTAGCAATTCAGGAATGTCCTAAAGTTTGAAGAATGAGTTCTTCAGGACACCACTGCTTCGATGCATCTCCTTATGGGTGCACAATTGCCTCCTCTAATGTGTTTGTGCAATGTGCGCTTAATATTAAGGTGCCTGCCTTTGAAGCCTAAGGACCAAGGTTTGATTCTCTATTGCCCATGTAAACCAGATGCACAAGGTGGTGCATACGTCTGGCATTCATTTGCAGAGGCTTGAAGCTCTGACACCACCATTCTCTTTTATGCCTCTTTCTCTCTCTCAGAGATATTATTTATGCCACTAATTTTATAAAAACAAAGTATGAAATATAATTTATATTAATTTGTAATGATAGAAGAATGACTATGAAAATTTGTTATGCCACTAACAACCTCACTAGTTTTCTTATAGCAAATAGTTAACAAAACTCAATATTGTTCTTGATATAATCATTCTAATTACTTGCTTAAATTTCCTGAAATATCACCTGATGGTAAAATTACCCTGTAGACTACAACATTTGTAAAACAACACAAGTGCGTACTGCATTAAAAAGGAATCAGGGAAACATTGAGGTCGTACAATCTAAAAGGAAAGAGTTTCACTGAAGTTGAAAAGACTAGAGAAGGATCTACTTTTAGCTGCCACTAACAGGGTTTTAAATTAGACAAAGAGATTTATAAGCTGTAAAATTTAGTGATTTTTCATTTTCTCTGTTATGTATGAATTACCAAAATTGGGCTTAAGGCTAATGAATATTTCTGTTAAATTAAGGAACCTCATGTAATTTTAACTGTTAACCTTGACTTCATGTGCCTGTGTATACTGACTCCTCCAGAGAAGCAATTCAGGGTCTGGGTGCAGTCCAAAGGAAGCATTTGTGACCAGTGATTCTGGTGTCTTATCACAACAGTGTTCTGGGTTGCACACACAGAAACGTTGGCGTCTTGACGAGAAGCAAAATTGATGCTGGAGACTCATTAACCTTCTCATCTGTGTGATTTCTAGTTTCTGTTTATATGCATAAGATTTATTGCACTATGACAAGACATTTGAAATTCTTTGCATTTTGAAAGACTCCTCTAGTCATTTCATATCTTTTGACCTTTCTTCTGACTCTCCCATTTTTAAAATAATTTACATTTATTTGTTTAAGAAAGAGAGAGAGAGAGAGAGAGAGAGAGAGAGAGAGAGAGAGAGGATGGGCATGCCAGGGCCACTGGCTACTGCAAAGGAAATCCACACACATGCGCCATCATGTACATCTGGCTTACATGGGTTCTGGGAAATTGAACTTGAGTCCTTTGGCTTTGCAACCACTAAGCCATCTCTCCGGTGCGCACCCCCCCCCCACTTTTCTTTAAATATGACTATGCTATTTTTTAAACAAGATCATTTTAAGTTGTACTTATTTATTTTTTCTATCAGGTTCAGCCTATTTTAAGTCTCTTAATGATTTCAACAATCAAAAAAAAATGCCAGTGAAAGCAAAAATGTGATGCTACTTTATAGTTTATTCATTTGTCTCCATATTTATTGAGGGAATGTAAGAATAGCTAATGTTTATATTTATCATGTTATAGTACTACATTCAGTATCCAATGCTATGGTCTCATGTTAATCAGAAAAATTCTATAATATTAAGTCCACCAAAATTGAAGTTTAATATGGTTACTCAATGTATCACATAGCATGATGAGATTTCAATATTTTTTCATTCCCATGCTCTTCATTTTAATCTGTGTCCTGTAGCTATCATCTTAGGAAAGAGAGATGACAGGTAAGAGGAACATTTTAGTGAAAACTGGTCATGTGCCCCCAGCTGACAAGGAGTCAATGAAGCTGAAGGAGGTGCACAGGAAAATGTAAAAACAATGGCTTTCTCTGTTAAGTCCACATCATCTCTTTAGCTGACCATAAGAACATCTCAGTAAGGGACAGGAGAAACATAGAACCAAAGAAGTTGTCCAGGGCCAAGGAGTGAGTCTCATCTCATTAGCTGGGAACCCCTTCAATTCTATACCAGCTCTTTATGCATTTGTGGTCTCCAGCAGCTACCATAGACTCTAGCACAGCATGAATGCCCCACAATGAAAAGACAAATGGATGAACCCCCAAAAGATAAGCAAATGAGCATCAAGAGAGCCTAGACATGTCATCTTGCTCCCACAATGCTGAACTAACTTCATACTCAATTCATCTGCAATTAAGCAGTTCATTTATATTTCTTTTTCTCATTATTCAAAGAAAATAGGGTTAAATTGAAATGTAAATTGTTCACGCATTTCGATGGCCTAGAATTGGAGTAGGTATAGAGAGGCAGTTAAGCAGCAGGAAGGCGTGCGCATCCATACATGTCCTCTTAAATATCCTGTGAAATCTTGGTCAGTGCTGCACAGCCTACCTGAAGATAAGCTAAAGCAATTTATGCACACATATGCAGAGAGTGTTCAACAAAAGTTGTGCAGTGTGCAAAAATAAAAAAATCAAGCAAACTCAACATTTTTTAATTGAACTGCAAGCATTCCATTGTGAAAAGTATAGTGCAGCTTCATAGGAAAGTGTGAATAACATGTGAATATAATCTATATCTCTTGAAAGGATTTTCGTCTTGAATTTTAACAAGAAGCAGTACTTGTAATCTTCAAGACGAAAAGAAGAATATTGCATACATAGCTGGGGATATTAATTAAGTTAAGCCAAGCACTGAGAAAAGCCTTGGTATTATTGTATGACGGTATAGATATGTATACATGTATATACATATGTGTGTGTGTGTGTTAAAGGCCCTTGGCATGATCGTTACTAGAACTGAAACATTTCTGATGCTCTAAGTATGTTTATGGAGAAGACTCATGTACAAGGTCTTTCTTCATTGAAGCTCATTTTTAATTAAGATTAAATTATGTCATCCTCACTAAAAACTAAAGCATTTATTAAATAGAAATGCTTAGACATTAACTGATTAAAATGAGTTTGTAGTGTAACTTATTTACATGTACTTAATAATGATAACTTCACAGTTTGTGTTTCCAGTTGTAATTACACTTGGGTAATACAATTGTTATGTTAGAAATGTCTGGCAACACATTTGAATAAATAAATACTCATCTTTCTGCATTACTATGGTACAAACACATTTAATAAATTTCATATATTTAAATAAATTTGGTATTTTATAGCTGTAATTATCCACTCCTGAAGCTGCCTTAAGTATATAGTCATCAAACCTAAAATTTCATTCATGCCCCTTTTGTAACTAATCCTCTTCATAATTGCTGAAAAATTTCCAAACTTGAAATTTCTAGACTCTTTCGTCTAGAATTATACAGTGTGTTCTCTCATTTTACTTTTCTTTCTGGACTAATTATTTTTAGATCCACATATTGTTGCTTATATCAATAATGCATTCCTTGTTATAGCAGAATAATGTTATTTTAAGCAAGTTATAAAATTTTTAAAATAATTTCCCCATTGAGGCAAACCTAAGTGGTTTCTAAATCTTAGAAATTGCAATTAAGCCAACAATCACTATTTGTGTATAAGATTTTGTGTGAATATGTTTCCTTTTATTTTAAGTAGATCTGGACAAATAGGATGGCTACATCCCTGTTGTTTATACTTTCTTTGTGACTCTTCTGCCTCTCCCTCCCAAGTGCTGGGATTAAAGTCATGTGCAGCCACACCTAGCTTATTTTTTAAAATATTTTTATACCTTTTGTTTATTAACAAGAGAGAGAGAGAGAGAGGGAGGGAGACAGACAGACAGACAACAGAAAGTGAATGGGCATGCCAAGGCCTCCTGTTAGTGCAAATGAACTCCGTGTGTAACCTCATGCATCTGGCTTTACGTGGTTACCAAGAAATTGAACCAGGGTTATCAGGCTTTCCAAAAAGTGCTTTAAACACTGAGCAATCTCTCCAGCCATTTTTTTTTTCAAAGCAACTTTACCTTGGTAGGTTTGCTTTCCATTTTTCTTAATTCTAATGCTGGGACATGTCAGTCCAGAACTAACACTATGCATGTGTTAAGAATTAGTTTCACACCCACACTAAGTGGCTACATCAAGCTACATGTTATTCATTGAGGTATTCATTTCTTTCTACAATAGCGCCTTTAGTTTGGAGACTTAAAGGAATCTCTATACAACAGAACATAATTCTTCCTCAGGGCTTGTCCAAATATTTGTTTTGTTGTGTTTCAATGTTATATTCTATATACAAACTGCCAACTTTGCCTGCTTTATTTTAATGTTGTAGGAAATTTTTGTGCCCCATAAAACAAGTTCCAATCCAGTATCCCTGAATTATATGCCAAAAAGTCTGACCCAGATCGGAATTACTGTTTTATTGAGTAACATCCAACTAGTAATGTGTAACTTCTTCCGTAATTTTATTGTTCTCCTTTCTTTCCTTCCTCCCTTCCTCTCTTCCTCTCTTTCTTTCTTTCTTTCTTTCTTTCTTTCTTTCTTTCTTTCTTTCTTTCTTTCTTTCTTTCTTTCTTTCTTTCTTTCTCTCTCTCTTTCTTTCTTCTCAGTGAAATAGGAGTTTTAGGTTCAGACACCCTGCCTGGCCTTACAGGAAATGCTGGAGTACAGCAGGTGTTTTGGGCTTTGTTAGTGTGCCTGAGATTACTTTGCAAATCTAGATAGATGAACTTGCTTAGTGCTGTTGATGTTACATCTAGCTTTCTAAAGGAAGTCAAAGATTTCCTGCCTGCTAAAGAATTCATATCCCCATCAGGGAGTCAAACCACAATTTTCCTTTCCCTCTAAATTTCTTCTATAGAATACTTTCATAAAACCAGTTTTCTGAAGGCTGACAATGTAATATATGAATTAATGAAGTCACTGTTTTTACAAATTTACTTAGCTTAAAGGAAAATGGTGCAATATGAGGACAGAGCCTGCAGATCAGGGAAGGGAACTTTCTACATCTCTGTTACAGGCTCCTTAACGTCTGCTCTACTGATGAACACACAGGCTGTGAACTTTTCTCTCACCTCATTGGAGCTTTTGTCTCTGTCCACTCCAGCTTCAAATATGCAGCATTAATAAACCTGTTTCATGGTGGCCAGGGCAGCTCTGCTGCCTTGCTGTGAGTCTTGAAATTTTGCCCTTACTTTTATTGCTGACATGTCCTTGAAATGTCATGTTTAACCATAAGCAGATTTTTTAAAATAACATTTACTGCCTTCTTTTCCTGCCAATAAAAGCAATAAACATGTATTGAAACAAATCAATTGCAAAGGATAAAAGCCACATATAATATTTTAAAGCACATAGATGATAATTAATAAAACCTGTTTGTGCATTTTCTTTGCTTTTAATGCATACATACATGCATATAACCTTCAACTAAATGTGTTTAAGTATACCTTATTGGTAAACATTACACAAAGCTCTTATTTTAATACCTACAGAATAGCTCTTATTTTGCAAAGGATAATATGCTTAAAATTTCAGAGGTCTTAAATTGTTTACTGTAACAATAAACATTTTAAAAATTCACATATGTAGTGTTTCATTTGATATAATGTTTGATACAAAAGATGGGATTTTCATCACTCAAATATATTAGAATTTGCATCAAATTCAGTGTATCAGATTGTGATTTTTGGCTAGATATTCAATTAGTCAACTAATTATCTATTGCTACTATTTTTACTACTATCAACAGCACCTCCATAACTCAACTCAGCTCTCCTTTATTCACATTTAGCTTTGTAAAATATACTTACGAGTTTTAACTGTTGATTTCTACACTTCCCATTCATATGTGATGACCAAGGCACATAGTTCATCCACCAAGTTCTGAAGTAAGCCTCTATTAGTTGTGAACATGGCCTGTTAACTCGCTGGGGCTGTATTTTTTTAGCTGTGAAAGGGAAATGAAAAGAGTTGCCTCTCGGGTTAATTGTTAAGATTGAATGAGGAAATGAATGTGGAATGACTAGACACCTTTTTATGCTAATGTTGTATATACTAATAGCAGGACTAATCATGAATATTTCTTTTCTCTTTTTCTTCTGTTCTCAAAGAGAAGAATGTGAAAAAGCTTGCTTTGAGTCTGGAAATTTCTACTATTTGAACCTTCCAAATAAAATGCTGCCCCCCATGGCTTCATAGTCTTCTTTGTCTTTATTTGAACTTCTATCTGGACTCCTTCTCAAGACAGTTTTTATGAACCAGGTATGCAGCTATGAGCATTAGAGATCGGTCACAAGCTCCTTTGGTGAGGATGTAGATGATGTGTTTTCCTGAGTCAATTTGCTTTACGGGTGCTTTATGTGTAGAGAAATGACTTCCCTGAGTTTGCTGATAGAAAGGGGGAAAAGGCTATGCAAGATGTACCCTTTGCATGTTCTTTATTGCTTGTCTGTAGAAAGGCCTTATGTAAACTTGAGGAATTTTCATTAAATCTTATGATAATCATAACAATTCTAACTCAACCTTAGACATCAACCATTTAGATACTGGAGAGCTCTTAGTCTTGGTAGGTTTCTAACTAGTGACCAAATAGAGAGATATTTCACAGAAAATAAAAACAACTAAAATGTAGAATGGTCTTTCCTCCGACAGAAATATTGTATATGCTCAGCTCAGGATGCATCGGTCTATGATGTGCTGTTTGATCATACACATTTGTACACTTTTCTCCTACATTAGGACTTGTGTTTCCAGTTTACTACATGGCCTTGTCAGATTATATGTAAATTACTATACCCTTCAGAGCATCAAATACATACCTAAATCATTAGTTCTTAGGTTCTTAAGGAATGATTCATGGTACTATATTCTTTTTGTTGTTGTTTATTTTTATTTATTTATTTGATAGCAACAGACAGGCAGAGAGAGAAAGAAGGAGAGATTGAGAGAGAGAGAACGTATCAAGGTCTCCAGCCAGTGCAAACAAACATCAGATGCATGTGCCACCTTGTGCATCTGGTGTCTGTGGGTACTGGGGAATCAAGCCTTGAACCAAGGTCCTTAGGCTTCACAGGCAAGAACTTAACCACTAAGCCATCTCTCCAGTCCCATGGTACTATATTCTTAACTTTCTAGAAAAGAAAAATAAGACTAGGCTTTTTACTATTTCATAAAGATAAGGTTATTTGGATTCTTACAGGAATTATGTTTACTATGGGTAATGTGGACATTTTAACAATACAATCTCTTTCAGTACATGAATGGAAAGTGTCATTCTATCTATATGTACCTTTAGTTTCTGTAGGCAATGGTTCTAGTTTCCAGTATCCAAGTGTCTTTAGCTCCTTGGTTATTAAGTTTATTCTTAAGTAATTTATTATATTTGGCATTATTGTAAATAAAATATTTTGTTAATTTCTTCATTGTGTACTTTGTTAATGGTAGGTAGAAATAAAACTGCTTTTCTTTTTGGTATGTTGTTTCTGTATTCTCTGATATTAATTAATTAGTGTGAGTCCTCACCTTTTGTGGAATTTTAAGTTTTTAAATTATTATTATTTTAAAAATATTTTTAAGATCCCAGTTTGTTTGTTTTTTAAATTATTTTTTGTTTACTTTTATTTATTTATTTGAGAGCAACAGACAGAGAGAGAAAGAGGCAGATAGAGCGAGAGAATGGGCGCACCAGGGCCTCCAGCCACTGCTAACGAACTCCAGACA
This sequence comes from Jaculus jaculus, assembly GCF_020740685.1. Classification (NCBI taxonomy): domain Eukaryota; kingdom Metazoa; phylum Chordata; class Mammalia; order Rodentia; family Dipodidae; genus Jaculus; species Jaculus jaculus. The sequence goes on along the minus strand of NC_059119.1, from coordinate 8,610,429 downwards.
CATACGCCCCCTTGTGCATCTGGCTAACGTGGGTCCTGGGGAATTGAGCCTCAAACTGGGGTCCTTAGGCTTCACAGGCAAGTGCTTAACCGCTAAGCCATCTCTCCTGCCCAAGTTTTGTAATTATATAACACATAAACTGTATGTATGTATATATGTTACAATTTATAAATGGTGATGATTTTATTTCTTTTCTTATTTTCCTTTCACTTATTTGTGTTGCTTAATTGCTCTAGTTAGAACATCCAGTACCATGTTGAATAGAATAATACAATAGTGGGCAATTCCTGGTCTTTGAGAAAAACTTAGTTTTTCACTGAATATCATGAAATAGCTGTGTTTTATTGTCAAAACATAGTCTGAAATTTATACAGAACCACAAGTTACCCAGACAAAAATAGTTTAGAAAGAAGACCTAAGCTACTTGTCTCATACTGCTTGGTTTATAAATATGTCAAATGTTTATACATATATAATAATTCAAGTAATCAGATAGTTGAATAAAATTAATGAATTAAAACTAATATGAATACAAATTCAAGTGAATAGAATTTGAAGCTCAGAAATAAACCTATAAGTGGACAATCAGTTCAACATCAATAACAGTGTTAAGAAAACACAAGAGAAAGGTTGGCTATCTTAATAGTCTCAGTGGAAAAATAACCACATGTAAAAACATAAAGTTGAACCTATGTTATCAACCACAGAAACAAATAGTGGATTCAACATATAACCCTAAAACATAGTCTAAATTTCCTCACAGAAAAATGGGGAACATTGTTCTTCAAGTGATTTTGTGACATTGGTTTTAGGAGTAACTTGAGGGGGCATCACACCAAAATCCCAAGTAACAAAAACAAAACATAACAAATATGACATTCAAGTAACATTTTATTTTGTAAAGAAAACAATCAAAAACTTTAAAAGGCAAACTGAAGAATCGTAGAAAGTATTTTAAAATCATGTATTTGCTAAGGGAGTTCTTTATAGCTACTTATGTCAAATAAATAAATAGTTCAATTTTAAAAAGCCAATGACTTAAATTGTCATTTCTCTGGAGAAGACAAATAAACAGTGATAAGAACAAAATGCTTAGCACTCAACACCGAGCAGATGCAGAGCAAGACCTCAGTGAGGGACCACCTTGCACATGTGCATAATCTACCAAAGAACGAGTAAGTGAACACATGCTGTCAATGATGTGGAACATCTAGCGTCCTTAGTCCCCATTTGTGGGAGTGTAAATAGATGCAGTGTGGGTGCAAAAGTAGGGCATTTCCTCAAAGCTGTAAATATTTGAATACTCTATAATCCACCAATCTCATTCTGGGAGTCTATCCAAAAGATTTGGACTCACCATCACAAAATCATGCCTGCACTCCCACATTCATTGTAGCTCTGCTCACAGTGGTCAGGGTATGAAAAGCACCCAAATGCTCATCGACAGAGGGAGACGTAAAGAACATGTGGTTGGTGCTTAAAGTGGAATGTTATTCTGCCTTAAAAAGGCAAGAGGTGTAGGAATATGAGACCAGGAAGAACCTGAGAGACAGTATGCTAAGAGAAGTAACTCAGTAACAGAAAGATTACTGCATAATTCCACCACGAGGAATTGTAAGTTCATCAACCTGTGGTGGAGGGTGTCAAATGCCAACAGTAAGGAATTGGGAGAAGGAGAAAGAGGTGTGGTTTCTTAATGTTTATGAAGGCTTGGCTTTGCAAGATGAATAATGAGAGCAACTGGTTTACAAGAACAGAAGCAGCCTTTTACGTTCTGGTATGCATACGGCGACCAAGCAGCAGAATTTATTTCATTTAAGGCTGAATACTGATCATGATGTATTTAAACCACACTTTATAATATATGTGTGTGTGTGTGTGTGTGTGTGTGTGCATGCTATGTTTTATCACATTTCATAGTGTGTGCATACATATGTATATATGCATATTTCAGTATATATATTATATTTACATATGTAAGTTTATATACAGTACATTTTTGGTGCATATATACCACATTTTATGGTGCATATATACTAAATATTATTTATCCATTCTCCAATGATGAACACCCAGACAAGTTCTGACTCTTAGCTATTCTACTAATACTGCAATGAAAACAGGAATTCAAATAGTGTTCCATCTTATTGATTTCAATTATATTGGAAATGGTTTCAACACAAAAAAATGAGAAATATGTGAAGTCATGGACTTTTAAATTAGCTTGACTTAATGATTCCACAATGTAGACATACATACTATATCATGTTATAACTTATGATATATATATATATATATATATATATATATATATATATATATATATAATTCTTGTCAATTAAAAACAATGGACTACAATCAAGTTTACAATTAGGTCTTCATAAATCTGAGATCTTCTTCATGTACCTTGATTAAGACTAAAATGAATGATTGGTTTCTGCCCTCTTGGGTCGTGTAACCATCACAGTTACGTGGCATATGACCTTCTGTCTACATATTTACTTCTGAACTTAATTCAGTTTGAACTTTGTTTCTGGGAATTTAAAACCTAGTCATTCTTGAACCACCACTCACCTCCTACTGCCTATGTTGGTCCTGGTGAGTCAATCTTTCTGAGCAATGTTTCTGAAAAGAGGAGAGCCTTTTCACTGGGGGAAAGTTAACATCTAGAGAAATTTTTGATTGTCATGAGTTAACATTGCCTGACCACATGTGGTAGGAATAAGATGCTAAATATCCCATAATACACTCAACATATCTTCACCACCAGGATTAGCCAGAGAAAGATGCCAATATCAATATACAGAAACCATTCTGAAAAGGCATAAGCTATTGCACAGAACCAGGAAGTCTCACCACCCCCACAAATCCCTGACTTTTACCCACATGGGATTTTATTGTGACATCTGTTATCCTAGATCATATAGCCCCTCTATTCAATCATGTTTTTATTTCTTTATTTTATTTATTATATTTACTTATGCCAAGTTTATGACCCAAGATCCTTGTCAGGCTAAAGACATTGATCTACTTCCACTACTGGACACTTGTTCTGAAGTCTCTATTTGAGCCATACTATATTGCCAGAGAGTAGAATGGGCTGTGTATGAGAAAATCAACTTCCTTCTGATCCTCCAAATTTTGAAAATCACTCTAAACATAGAAAAATAACCCTATGAAAATCAAATATTTTCTTACATGAATAATTATCGGTTTACCATCTATAGAAGTCAGACAACTAGTGGATGACCATATTTTCACAACTCAAAAATGTTCCCACAAGTTTTGTGAGACATTAAAAGTAAAGCTTTTTAGTCAAAATGTTACTTCTTTATCCCATTATAAACTATAAACTGAGCACATACGATTTGCTATTAGTGGTTTTTACACAGAGACAGACAGATAGACATTCCTAAATCATGGCAGTTAAATTCTAGTGAGTCAAAATAAAATAAATATTCTCCATATTAAAGAAACTATAATTTTACAATTTTAAATTATGATCATGAAAAAAATAAAGAAAATGTACAAACTGTTGTAATAAAATAAGGCAATTGGTTTGGGCAGATGGCTTAGTAGTTAAGGCATTTACCTATAAAGACTAAAGATCTAGGTTTGATTTCCCAGGATCTGCATAATCCAGATTCACAAAGTAGTGCATGCATCTGGAGTTCATTTGCAGTGGCTAATGACCCTGGCACATCCACACACTCACTATTTCTCTTATAAATAAATAAATATTAAAAAGGAGAAAATTGGTACCTTTAGAAAGAGTGAGCAGGAAGTGAAAAGAGATAGAGGCCTTAAGGTCACATAAAGATTTCAGAACAAGGGCCAAAGAGATGGCTTAGCAGTTAAGGCACTTGCCTGCATAGCCTAAGGACCCAGATTCAATTCCCTGGTACCCAATGTAAGTCAGATGCACAAAGTGGTGTATGCTCCTGGAGTTTGTTTGCAGTGGGTAGAAACCCTGGTGCTCCCATTCTCTCTCTCTTTCTCTTTATGAATCTCTCTATCTAAAATAGATAAATAAAATAAAATAAAAAAGTAAAAAAGGCCAGGCATGGTGGCACATGCCTTTAATCCCAGCACTTGGAAGGCAGAGGTAGGAGGATCGCCATGAGTTCGAGGCCACCCTGAGACTCCATAGTGAATTCCAGGTCAGCCTGTGCTAGAGTGAGACCCTACCTAGAAACCTCCCCCCAAAAAAAGTAAAAAAAAAAAAATCAGAGTAAGTGTCCACTATTTCTATAGTAATGTCTCTAGTCTAAAAAGGATCTTGAAGCTGGGCATGGTGGTGCACGTCTTTAGTCCCAGCACTTGGGAAGCAGAGGTAGGAGGATCACTGTGAGTTCAAGGCCACCCTGAGATGACAGAGTGAATTCTAGGTCAGCCTGGACTAGTGTGAGACCCTACCTCAAAAAAAAGAAGGATCTTGTTTAATAAATTTGACATATAAATAAAAACATCATAGAGTAGATGAGCTATATGACCTCAGATAACAGACATCACATTGTTAAACATATTTAAGGTTTGTAAACTTTAATTTGTAGCTGTAATACTTTTGATAATTCTCACTAGGAATGGTAAAAGAAAAAATGTCAAAGAAAAACACATAATTCCTTGGAGGGCAAAAAAGGATCACCCCTGCTTTCTCCACACACACGTTATTATGTCCGTGGAGTTTTAATGTCCTGACACTCTATCTCTATATAAAAATCTCAACCTGAATGTTTTTAAGTGTCATACTTTTTTTTTTAATGGGAAGGGAGTTCTTTTGCATAAGTAAAGTGAAATATTAGGACAGTGAGGACACTCAAAACACATCAGACAGAAAATAGGCTATCTAGATCCTTCTACAGTGATTTCTAACATTTCCCAAGGCACGGGGAAGCGTGTAGAAGAGGGGACAGAAATAATGTAAGAGGCACAGGGTGGGAAGATGTATTCTGATGCATTGTCCCTGCCACCGAGACTGACTGATGCATTCATAACTCTATGGTGATTACTAATACTCTTAAGGAGGAGGACTCTTAGTAGAATGGGAGAGGGAGAGTATGATTTGATGCACATATAATTACAGTATACTCATACAGTGAATATCCTAATAATAAATTCTTTAAAGATCCTCCCCTTAAATAAGAACAATTATAATTATGAATAGTAGTTAATATTCAGTGTTTCCCACCCATCATCTCATTTTGACAGCATTGTCACCCGAAAAATCGGGGTGGTATTTTCTTTTGCTAACCTCAGGCAGCTAAGCATACATCGGTACTTTAAGTCTCCTTTAGAAGGCTTTATAATTATAGTTGAGATTTCTAAAAACATGAAATAATGACCTGAATTTTGATATGAAAAACAATGGATGAATGTGGAGGGTCATTAATACTCTGTAGAAAAATGGGCTTTCTTCATCTTTGTCAGGCTTAGAGACAGCTCAGTTTAGGGAAGGTAGGTTATTCCCATCTTCCCTTAGGTTGTACATGAGAGTGGAACTTCTCTGGAGCCAGTTACAGACATAATTCTGATTTTATAAATAATTAACATTTAATCAAAGAGACCTCTCACTTGATTTTTAAAGAAAGCCACAGGTGGAGTTGTAGCAAAATTGGTTTAGCACAATAGCTTTAATAAGTTAAACCTTATTATACAAATATAGATACAGGTAGCCAGTAAGTGTTGTGTCAACCCAGAATACTATCTGAAGATCTTAAAGTTTCTAAACAAGGCTGTGGGTTTTGAGAATAATTTTGTGTTAAATTGGAGGGATCCAAATTTACACCAAACTTTTATACAGAAGTCAGATGAAATGAGTGATAGGACAGCATAGGAAGAGGAGAAAAGAACAGAGAGACAGAGTTTAATTGTGTTGCACTGAGGAAACCAAAGTCGAGGAGGGTGCACAAACTGCCCTAAGTCTCCTTATCACTCACTGGACGGCATAGCATACAGTCAGGTTTGTCCTTTTACATATTATAGGGTCTTTCTGGTATATAACATTACTTTTATAGATTGAGATTTCAGTCTCATAGATGGAACGGAAACACACATGTGCATACACACACACACACACACACACACAAACACCCCTTTAAACTTCCACATGTTAAACCTGAGTGCTACCTCTAAGCATACCATCTGTCTCCAAATGTTTAACTTCCGAAAGCTATTAACATAAAAAATTCTATTTACATTAGTGGATTCCATGGACAGTCCATTTTTATTCCTCCTCTTTAAAAAATAGTATTTACTCTTAACATTATTTGTCTCCATTGCTGAAAAATTTAGCAAATCTCCCACAAAATAGAGAATCCTTTTTCCTGCAAACTATTACATTATGCATTTAATCTTCTTTTTTGCAATGCCATCCAAACTCTTGCTTCACAAAATGTGAAATGCTTCCAGAAAGTGTTTTGAAAACTCTCCTACTGGTTTTGTTCATGAAGTGAAGAGGTCGCTTTTGGTGACTTTGCAAGAAAACTATTAGTCCTGTGTTAAAGTGGAAAAAAAAAAAAAAAGAAGCACAGAATTATGTGGGCGTAATTGGTAGGCTCATCTCTTCTACAACAGCACAGGCAGAAATGGTACTTGTGACTTTTGACAACAGTTCCTATTAGACTGTGTTAGTATATTTATTGTGGATTGAATCAAATTACTGGGATGAATGATGATGTTATATGTCAGTACATGACAGGCTATCACCCTAGTATAAATAACAGACATTTATAAGAAACAGATCACAGTAGGTCCATCAGAGAGGACAGTCATCAACTGTGAAGCAACAGAATGTAGGATGCTAATTGACTCACATGTTATTTGTCTTGGAAGATGTATCAAGGAAGGAGGTAGAAATACTTGGTAGGACAAGTATTATTTCTTAGTAATACTGGATTAATACACAAAATTGTGAAATGTGTTATTTTGTAGAAGTTGTGTAGTGTTAACTAAAGCTATTAAGATCTAAGAAGAAATAGTTGTTCTACGATCTTTGCTGCCTATTGTTACAGGATAGGATTATAAAAAGTTCAGTGCGTAGGTTCTAAAACAAACACTCAATACTTTTGGAGGCCTTAGTGAGAAAGGAATATTAATATTTCATAGAAGTCAATTGAAATAAGAGAAGGTTCTAAAAAGAGAAGGATGATGCTCATCGCAAAGTGAGAACAAACAAAACGCTTGTTAAGGATCCACAAGTTAAGAAAGAATCCAGATCCGGGCTTGGTGGTGCACATCTGAAATCCCAGCACTATCTCAGTGAGTCTGAGGCCACCCTGAGATACATAGTGAATTCCAGGTCAGCCTGGGATAGAGTGAGAACCTACACCCCCACCACCAAAGAAAAAGAGAAAGAATCCAAAGGCAACAATAGAAGTCTCACCTTCTTGAACTAACAAGTAAGGCACTAATCACCTATACACATTTTGAGAGTGGACCCAAATATAACATACTGTGTGCAAATCAGAAAATCAAAACTTCATCCACTGGAGAGTCCCCACGTGGAGTGAGTTGGACAGAGCTCCGGTTCCGGGTTCCTTTCCAACCTCCCAGGTCCCTGGTCCTAGCTCTTTTACTGCTGCCTTGGGGATGCCTGGGCCCTGTGAGCTTGCTGTGGAAGCAGCCCTCTTGCTTGCCTTCCTGATTGAATGGCCCCTGGGTCATTCAATTCCTGGATCCTGGTCTCCACTTCCCAGGTCCCTGGTCCCAGTTTTCCTGCTGCTGGCTGGGGGCTGCCTGGACCCCGTGAGCTTGCTGCGGAAGCAGGTGCCTTGCTCCACCTTCCTGGTTGAATGGCCCCTGAATCTCTAATCCCCAGATCTCCTGCTCCTGAGGGGCACATGTGCGGAGTGAGTAGGCCAGAGCTCCCAGTTCTTTTCACACATCGCAGTTACCTGGTCCTCTACTCACGCTGCGGACTTACGGTGGCCTGGTAGGTCCCTGAGTTTGGGCCAGAGAAGCAGGTCTTTTTCTTGGGCTTCCTGATTAACTGGCCCCTGGGCACCCAAATCCCTGTTCCGCTGGGCCAGAGTGCTCAAGGTAAAGATCCAACATGCTAACATCACAATCACAAAGTGCACCACAGTTTATAAACTATAGACACCAACATCATCATAGGTGGAGTCTTCAATACTCCACTATTACCCATAGACAGATCATCCAAGCAGAAAATCATAGAAATAATAGAGCTCAACAACAGTAAAGATCTAACAGGCATCTACAGAACTGTCCACCCCGATTCTATAGAATCCACATTCTTCTCAACAGTCCATGAAACCTTCTCCAAAATAGACCATTAGGTCATAATGCTTGCCTCCATAAATTCAGGAAGATTGAAGTAACTTCCTGCATCATATCAGATCACAATGATTTAAAGCTAGAAACAAACAAAGAGACATCAGAAACTCCATCAGCTCCTAGGGACTCCACAACATACTTTAAAAAAAATAAATAGGGGCTGGAGAGATGGCTTAGCGGTTAAGGGCTTGCCTGTGAAGCCTAAGGACCCCGGTTCGAGGCTCGGTTCCCCAGGTCCCATGTTAGCCAGATGCACAAGGGGGCGCACACGTCTGGAGTTGATTTGCAGTGGCTGGAAGCCCTGGCTCGCCCATTCTCTCTCTCTCCCTCTATCTGTCTTTCTCTCTGTCTGTCACTCTCAAATAAATAAATAAAAAATGAACAAAAAATATTTAAAAAAATAAATAAATAGGTTGTGTAAAAATTTAAAAAATAAATTGTAAAATTCCTAGAATTGAATGATAATAAAGACACGATTTGCAAAACATATGGGACACAATGAAGGCAGTCCTAAGGGGGAAAATTCATAGTACTAAATGCCTTCCTAACAAAAGCAAAGAGATCATAAATTAATAACTCAACTGTCCACCTAAACAGATTGGAAAACTAGAAGAACCAAACCATCCCAGTTCTATATGAAAAGAAATAAGATCAGAGAAGAAATTAGTGAATTGAAAACTAAGAAAACAATTTTAAAACATCAATGAAACAATGAGCTGGTTCTTTGAACAAACATCAAGATTGATAAACTCCTGGCCAGTTTGATCAAATGATGAGAGAAGTCTTAAATCAACAAAATCAGAAAAAAAAAGAAGTCACAACAGACATCAATGAAATTGGAAGACTCATCAAGACATACTTCCCAAACCTCTACTCCACAAAATTGGATAATCCGGAAGAAATGGATGAACTACAAGCCACATGCCACCTCCCAAAACTAAACTAAGAGCAGATTCATCTCCTAAACAATCTTATCACATCCATTGAGATTGAAGAGGTAATCAAAAACCTCCCTACAAGAAAAGTCCAGGACTGGATGGCTTCTCAATCAAATTCTACCAAACCTTCTTTGAAGAATGGAAACCAACATTTCTCAAACAGTTTTACATAATTAGAGAGCAGAGAATCTACCCCAACTCCTTTTATGAATCTGGTATTGCGCTAATACCAAAACCAGACAGAGATACAATACAAAAAGAAAACTATAGTCCTGTGTCCCTCATGAATTTAGATGCAGAGATCCTGAACAAAATCCTCGCAAACCAAAATCATCAACATTTCAAGAACATCACCCACCTGGGATGATTCAGCATATGACAATAGGTCAATGGAATACACCACACAAATAAACTCAATCTTAAAAACACATATGATATCTTCAATTGATGCAGAGAAGGCCTTTCATAAAATACAACACAACTTCATGATCAGAACGCTGGAGAGAATAGGCTGGAGGGTTTATATCTCAACACACTAAAAGCTATATACAAAGCACCTAAAGCCCAAATAATACTTAATGAAAAAGACTCAAGGAGTTCCCATTGAGACCAGGAACAAGACAGGGTGTACACTCTTACCACTGCTCTTCTAAAAAGTAATAGAAGTCCTAGACCCAGCAATTAGACAGGAGAAAGAAATAAAAGGGATACAAATTGGAAATGGAGAAGTCCAGGTAGCTCTATTTGCAGATGACATGATCTTATACATAAGTAACCTGAAAGTCTCCATCTCAAAATTGCTAAAGGTGATTAATCCTTTCAACGAAGTGGTAGGATACAAAAATGAACACAAAAAAAATTAGTAGCCTTTCTATATGCAAAGGCCAAATATACAAAGAAAGAATTCAGTGAGGCTGTCCCATTTTCTATAGCAATTAAGTAAATATTTTGGAATAACATCAACGAGGATGTGAAAGACCTATAGTAAAACAACTAAAAGAATAAGACTCAAAAACTCAAGAAAGAAATCAAGGAGGACTTAAAAAGGTTGGAAGATCTCTCATGCTGCTGAGTATTAATGTTATGAAATTAATAATATGAAAATAACAATTCTACCAAAATCAATATACAGATTTAATGTAATACCAATAAAAATTCCAGCATCTTTATTTACATAAACATAAATCTGGATAAAATGTGGCAATATGCATCAAGTATTAGTTTGCAGAAACAAGAAACCCTGACAGACATACATGCACCACACACACACACACACACACACACACACACCACACAAATACAGTTAATAAAAGGAAATTGCTGGAAAAATTAAGTTGTGACTATGTAAGCTACTATAAAAGTATTTTGTCAATAGTGAAGGATAATCTCTTTAGGGCAGCTGTTTGGTGTTCTATTTTGCTTTGTTCCTCCTCATGTATTTTTTTAAGATTTATTTTTATTTATCTATTAGAGACTGGGGGAAGAGAGAGAGAGAGAGAGAGAGAGAGAGAGAGAGGGAATTTGGCACCCCATAGCCTCCAGGCACTGCAAACAAACTCCAGATGCATGTTCATGCCATGTGCATTTGACTTATGTGGGATCCAGAGAACTGAACCTGGGTCCTTAGGTTTTGCAGACATGTGCCTTAACTGCTAAGCCATCTGTCCAGTCTCTCCTCATGTATTTTTTAGCCATGGATGGCAATGTTTAGTTATTCATTAGCAGGTGTGTGCTAGGTTGTTAGAACACCACAGAAGCAGGAAGGTCTAGCTGATGAACACAGAGTGGGCAGTTAATAGCCAGCTGTCAAATTCAACAGTGAGGCATTAAGGCATGACGTGAAGAGCACCATGACAAAGTTGTGGCAGATGTAACTTACCCCACACACAGCGTTCTTAGGAAAGATGTTCTCAACTAACATTGAAAACAGGAAGTGGCTCATCATTTACAATACATAAGAAGAAGTTCAAATTTCATTAGCTTTTATAGCTCCTAAAAATTTATTGCCTTGATAATTCTGGTGGCATTATGATGAATTTTGAGTTTAATGAAAATGCTCAAATATCTATCTATCTATCTATCTATCTGTCTGTCTATCTATCTATCTATCAATCTATCACCTATCTATCTATTAATTGTAAGCATTGTGTTTTGGAGAAGTCACCAAGTGTGTGGCACTGGTTCTTTACTAAAAGAACAACTTCTAACTGCTCATTTCCTTTTTTCCTTGTGAAATGTACTGGAAAATAATTCATAAACCAAACTGTTCACCATGATCAAATTCAAAACTAAGTTTTGCACATGGCTTATGAGGATTGCCATTATTTACTTCTAGAACATTCATATCTTCCCAAAAAGTAACTGTATCCATATTTGCAGTCATAGGATGTTTCTTCATTTCTCCCCACTCCTATAATATGTAGATTTTGTAACTGACATCTGTCATTTAGCATAATGTTGTCAGGTTTAATCTGTCTTACCTTGTAACATCATTACCTGGATGCTTTACATGAAAAAGTGATATTTTACTATATGGATGCGTGATGTTTTGTTTGGATATTCATCAGCAGAACATTTGAGTTGTTTCTACTGCTTTAGCTACTATGAGAAACACTACTGTATGAACGTATGTGCACACATGCATATGATTTATGCAGATGTATGCCTTCACGTCCCTTGGGTATACAAATGAGAGTATATTGTTGGGTCATATGTCATCTTAGTAATTGTACTTCCTGAGATTCTACAAGTGATTTCCAAAGTTGCTCCATTTTACAGCCCATCATCAGTGCTGTGTTTGATTTTTGCAGACCCCGGAGGAACTAGAGGATGTTTCTGACCTTGAGGATGATCATGAGGTCCGCAGTCACACCAGCGTGCAGACAGAAGGGAAAACAGACCGGGTATGTCACCTTTCTGGAGGGAAATCTGTGGGTTCTCATTAAAATCTGCCTCAATTGGCAGATTTCTCAGATTTGAGTTGATTTTTTCTGAAACATGTAGAGGATGGACCCAGAATATTGGAATGGAAACACATAGGAATTACTTTCTGTATCTTGAGAGCTCACAGTGAGGTCATTTGTGGTGAGGCAACAAATTACTCCATACTGGGTTGGATCTTGGTAGCAGTCATATGATTGTAAATATGAAATATGCACATCTTTATTTAAGGTAGAAAGGATGATCCAAGAAATTATAAATGTCTTCTGTAATTTTTGGAAACAAAATATGCCTCTGAGTCAATACTTCCTATTTTTTATTCCTGTTGATAGTGACATCTTTAGCACTTACCCTCAACATACACACTAACATGTGCGCATGTGAACACACACACACACACACAAACACACACACACACAGACTCAGTTACTAACATGTTAACCCAGTTTCTAAATTACTCTGGTATGCTATACTTTATTCACACCTAAGAATGAAAAAGCTGTGAAACCTGGGCGCCCTACCCACTGTCAGTTTTGGGTTTTTTTTTTTTTTTTTTTTTTTTGTCTGTTTGTTTTGGTTGTGGTTTTCTGAGGTAGGGTCTCACTGTAGCTCAGGCTGACATGGAATTCACTATGTAGTCTCAGGGTGGCCTCAAACTCACAGTGATCCTCCTACCTCTGCCTCCAGAGTGCTGGCATTAAAGGCGTGCACCATTACACCTGGCTCCACTGTCAGTTTTTTACTACATGCCCAATTAATCACATAGCCTGTACCTGAAATTCACACAGTACAACGTAGCTGCTAAGACTGCCTGGGGTTATAGCTAATTCCTCCATCTCCTATTGTGTTACTTGGCAAAGAAATCTAGCCTCCTTCTGCTTCAGCTCTGTCATCTGTAAAGGGGGAATATTAATACTACCGTGTAAACATTACTGTGGGAATTAGTTGAGTTCATGCATAGTACCAAGTTTCTAGTGAGTTCTCCATAATTGTTATTTATAATCATCAGTGTTAACTGTTATTATTGGATTAATTAAATGCAGTGCTAGCCAATTGAGAGTGGGAAGAGAATTCCTAAAATTTCTGTGTCCTGGTGCCTCATGGTGTATCACACTAAAAATGAAAACTCTGAGCACATTGTGGTTTTGTTGCCAAATTGTGTCTCGTTAGTCACCTCAGAGACAATTTGAGGAAGGATGTTTGGTGAGGCATAGATGTGAAATGCACATCCTCACCTATTTCCTTAAATGGGAGCTTGGCACTCTTCAACGTGGTTTAATGCACAGCTGCTCTCTATGGACGGAAGGCAGTGGTTTGAAACAGACTGTATGCTTTACCAAATTTTACTCACAATGCTTAGGTTTTCTTTTTCACCATAACTTTGCTGGTAGGATCTTTTTCTGCTCATCCTTCACTCCAGTGCCATGTTCTACACATAAACACCATCATATGATGTCAAAGGTATTTGGTAACGCCCTGAGCTGAGCCACTCTTGAAATCCTCTGTTTTGCTGGGCATGTGGCTTGTCAGACCTGTAGAATCCAGTTGATGCCAAGGATGTCTGAAGCAGGTAGCATGTAGCTGGAATCACTAGTAAGATCACTAGTGATCTTAATCACTTAATCACTAGTAAGAGATATTATTAAGCAAATAATTGGGGAATTGGAAATGAATTTGCTTATGGCAAAGATGCCCAGCTTTTCAATGAAATATGAGATGCTGAATCATGAATGCAGTGTGGGTGTCAGGGCTGATAAGGCCATTGCTAGAAGAAAGCTTTATTAAAATAAAGATGCTTTTTAGATTGTTGGGATTAGAATATGTCTATTCTCCTGCTGGTGTGTAGGTAGTGAAAACTGGATTGAGACACATAAAATTAAAATAAAACAAAACACAAATTGTCTTCATCTACAAAATAAGAATGAGACCGTATCTTCTCTGGTAACTTCAAATCAGATAATGCACATGTGTGGTTGTGTAATTTTGTACATGTGTATATGTATGTGGCATGAATACATGTATCCACGTGTGTGAGTGCATGTGTACACATGTCACACCTACATGTGGATATGAGAGGACAGTGTCAGCTGTCTTCCTTAATCTCTCTCCAAGTCTCCTTTCTGACAAAGCTTCTCCCTGATCCTAGAGTTCACAGAATTCACTAGACTAGATAGCCAGTGAGCCTAGAAATTCCTTGTTTATGCCTCCCAGCATTATGACTATAGTTAAGCACCATCACACCTGGCATTTTATGTGGGAGCTGGGGATCCAAACTCATGTCCTTGTGCTTTCTCAGCAACTTTACCTGTGGAGATGTTTGCCCAGTCCCCAGAGTGTTTTATATATTTTACGACTATAGGACAAAAAGGTAACTTTGTTTTTTCATCCCTGTGTTTACTTGCACTTTTACTCCAAGTCTATATTTTACGACTGGCCACCTGGCTGCCCCCAAGCTCACGGCCATTCACACAGCCTGTCGTCTCCATTACCCTCATGGATGTTTTATATGAGGACTGTTTGTAGTCCCATAAAAATCACCTCAGAATTCTTCTGCATCATGGGCTTTTGTTGAACTATACAGAGATTTCTGATCATCTCATTCATCTAAAATGTCTTTGGGTGACAACCTCACCATGCCTTTATAACAAGGTAAACCTGTGGCCATCAGATCAACTGGAGGCAACATTATGTTTAAACTGATTAACTTCTGCTTTCATAACTCTCTATATGATTTCCAAATAACTCACATGTATTGACTTCCTGCCTTCAGGTTTACCTATAATTATGATGTGGAAACTTTCTACAAATGCTTTGTCATTGCAAATAATACAATTCTATATCCAGTCTCCCTACCAGGCATTAATACCCCACAGACTAGTGTGTGTGTGGGGGGGGGGAGAGAGAGAGAGAGAAAGAGAGAGAAAGAGAGAGAGAGAGAACTTCAGGGTGTTGGTTCTTGCTGTCTACCTTTAGTAATATGGAGTCTCTATTTTTATTTTGTGTAAGCAAAAGACACACTAGCTGGCTGGTAGGCTTTGGGAGTCTCTTGACTCAAACTCCCATTAAGATTTCAGATATGGGGCTGGAGAGATGGTTTAGCATTTAATTGCTTCCTGTGAAGCCTAAAGATCCCAGTTCTAGGCTCGATTTCCCAGGAACCACATAAGCCAGATGCACAAGGGGCACATGGCTCTGGAGTTCGTTTGCATTGGCTGGAGGCCCTGGTGTGCCCATTCTCTCCCTCTCTTCCTCTCTATCCCCCACTCCCTCCCTCTTCCTCTGTCACTCTCAAATAAATAAACAAAAATTAAAAAAATCAACTAAGATTGTTTGCAACAGCTGCAGGCTTTGGCATGCTCATTCCTCTGTCTCTCTTCTCTTTATCTCTCTCTGCTTGTAAGCAAGTACATAAAAAATTTTGCGCCACTGTGTTAGGCTTAACATGGATTCTGCAGGGCCTGAACTCTGCTCCTCAGGGTTTGTGTGACAAGTGCTTTTAACCACTGAGCCATCTCGTCAGTCCTCACAGTAATTCTTGACCCACCCATTCAGCCCATTTCCATTGAGGACATTTCTGATCTCTCAATATATGCCCCTTTAGAATCAGGATTACACTCCTTTTGATATGGCTAGTTTGATAGTACTTTTGGAATCAACTTTCATTTTTATCCTGATATATATTTTTTCCAGACAAGTTGATGTATTCCCTAAGTCTAGTCCTCAGTTCAAGTGCCTTTATTTTCAGGCTCTGTTTTGGGGTCAGAAACAAAAATGATAATGACATTGTATTCACTTAAATTCATATTAACTTTGCCATCCTAGTATTATCTCAGTTTTGTTAACAGGTTTACTGTCAGAATTATGTAACTTGTGTACTCCATGGATATGTTTTGAAACTCAGACCTTTGGTTATCAATACATTTTGGTTTACTTAGGACATAAAATTCCTGGGATAAATCCCTTATTAGTATACAAACAAGCTACCACCAACAAAATCCTGATACCATTTAAAAAAAATGAAAAAGAGAGAAAATGAAAATTGTTGTCATAGTCTTGGTAGAGGAACAGGCTTTTTTTTTTAAAGTTTGAGAGGGTAATACTTTTAAATGTTGAGTAATCTGACATAGGAACACCTTTGAATGTGTATCCACCTTGCATGTTTTTTACAAGAGTCCATTCCCAAGAAGGATAACTCACACATGTCCCTAACCACCTGACCAGAACCCAAATTCTATTTCAGTAGGTTCTGTTTTTTTTAGCAGACATATTTTCTACCACAAAGCTCCACGTTTATTGTATTGATGTAATGATGCTATATTATTGCCTCATATCTATTAGAGACCTTACATTTACATTTTACTCAGAATTACTGTAACTTGTGCCCATCTGACTGAGTATGTATTTTCACACATTTACCAAGCACCACAACTTTGAGGAGACATGATAAGCTCTTAATATGGATTCTGTTGAGAATCATTTATGTCAACCATGCCATGCTCCATGTGGACTTTGTAGTCCCTGAAAAGATAAATGTCTAGATCCCATCTTACACAGTTATTATGGGTACTGTTATAGTCAGCTCCACATCATTGCGATGAACATCTGACCAGAGATGGCTTACCGGAGGAAAGAAGGGTTTATTTCAGGCTGTCAGATCCAGGGAACGAAGTCCCACCTGTGGTGGGAGCAGAGGGCTGAGGGCTGCCCCTCAGACCCTAGCTGAGAAAACCACCCTCAGCCTGTAGCATCTGCAAGCACGGCCCACCGGAGGCTTAAAGGGCTCTCCTTACACCTCTGGGCTGGAAAGGAAGATCCACTTCCACTGGCCTTGCCCTTCTAGCAGGGATCTATCTGTGAGGGGCTTAAGTGAGAAGTTTAATAAAAAATGATTGAAGCCAGGCATGGTGTCACATGGCTTTGATCCCAACACTCAGGAGGCAGAGATAGGAGGATTGTTGTAAATCCGAAGCCACCCTGACACTACATAGTGAATTACAGGTCATTTTGAGCTAGAGTGAGGCCTTACCTCAAAAAACAACACCCCCCCAAAGAAACAACAACAAAAACAAACAAACAAACAAAAGACTGAATCTATGGGGCCAAAGTACCAAGATAACTTAGATGATGCATACTCTGCTCTATTGAATATATCCGAGGACCAATTTTACACACTGTGTAGTAATGCAGTAATGGTTATTTATTCTCATTTTTTCTTTGCATTTCAAGCCTCATAACTTTAGCTGAACATCATCTCCTATTGCTGTCATCAGTGGCAAATGCTGCTGAGCACTGTAAAGCCCATAATCAACCAGCAGTGGTTTGGCATCTGCAGTCAATGAGAGAAGATATTGGATGACCAATAGTGCAATAGTGCATGCATCATGAAACACTAACAAAGGGAACATGGTTCTCTCAGTGATTAAACATAGTACTCCCTGGAGTGAGACCATGTTTTTATCCACTGATGAGGTGCTCCACCTGACACAGAAGTTTGGGTATAGTAGGTCCAGAACATTCTTTCCCAAGCTCACTGTGTATTCTGTTCATGTTGTCAGTAAAGTTTAAATGGGCAGTTCAACATAAAATCTCAAAAAAAAAATCATGAAAATAGATTTCTTTCAGGGCAATTAGGATCCTAAGCTTCCTGATACTACAATCCTTATATGTCCTAAACACTTCTTTTAAATAAACCAAACACATGTTGTCATATTTTATCCATTAACAGAACTGTGCAATTATAAGTTAACATATTATAGTTCACAGACATCTCCAAATTTGCATTTTCTCTTTAAAAATACTTGGAATTTGTTTCTTTTAATATTCTCCTACTTTTGTAACTAAAGAACTAGAAACAAAGATTTTAATTATTTTTTGGTAGTCATATTAATGGATAACAAATCCTAAGTTTCCAACAACAAAGTTTCTAGAATATAGATTCAAGATCTTATAACCTTATTACTGCTGAGTCAGTACTACAGAATTGATATTATGATTGTGCTCTGAGCACATGATTTGTGAGACTGAAGACCATGAATCTTAAAATCAGATCTGTTTAAACCTTACATATTTCTAAATTTCCCAATCCTAACTTCTTTCATCAGTAGGAAAATTTGTTGGCTGACATTCAGAAAGTACCTAGACCTCACAGTCTCCTGTTTAAGCAAGTAAGGAGTGTAGCTGAGGGTCTGGTCTTGCAGGGCATGGAGCATAGGATCCAGGCCTGTATAGGCAAGGATCTCTCCCTGGGCCTCTCACCACATTGTCCTTTCAGAATAATTAAATTAAAAAATCTCTAATTTATTATTATTTTTCTTTAGTTTATTTTCTGCAAAGCAGGGAGTTGTTTAGTCCCTGCAAAGAGGCATCTGAGAAAATGTTCCTCACATGTTCTAGGGAACAACTATATAGATACTTTGAATAAAGTGAATTGAAAGAGTGTGAAAAGGGCATCAGGGAACAAAGAGACCTATGCTTTGTAGAAATGTGGTTTATGAAGCAGCCAGGAGTTTGGAAGCTGTGGAGCCCGGGTGGTGATGACATGGTCAGTGAAGCAAGAATGACAACCTGAGTTTGGGTCCCGGGCACCAATACTAGAAGCGGGGCGCACAGTGCAGCCTGTAATCTTAACACTCTGCAGACGACAGACAGGAGGAGCCCTGGCGCTTGTTGGCCAGCCTCACTGAATTAGCAATTCTGGGTTCAGTGAGAAAGCCTGTCTAACAGAGGAGCAAGGCCCTTGGCATTGAGCTCTGGCTTCCACAGGCGCACCCCCATGCAGACCCTTCCCAAGTACACATGGAAGTAGCCTACAGCACATGCAACAAGAGTGTTGGGTTTGGAATCACATAAACATAGATTCAAATCTTAGTTGCATTAATTACTGTAGATAACCTTGGAAGGATTATGTTCCTGTGTCCAATGTTCTCATGGTCAAAGCTTTTAATGTAAAGTTCCAGATGTAAATAAGGAATCATTTTTAAATTTCAACCACTTACTCTTGTGGGTATTATGATGAACTACCATAGTGTTCCACTCACCCCCAATCTTCTTTTTTGTACCCTACATCTGACCAGCCCTTGAGTCACTTTAAGAATCTCAATTCCCAGGTCAACTCTAGTGGTATGGGTCTCACATCAACAATCATTATTTTACCTAACAATGGCTACAAAAAGCAAGAGCACTGACACTGGGAATCTTATGAGGATATTGCTGAAATTGTCCTACCCTATTATTACTTAATAACAGTTAGTTTAACTTGTAAATTAACTGTAAAGTAGGATATGTGCCTAAGAAAACAAATAAATAGAAGATCTGGGGCTGGAGAGATGGCTTAGCGGTTAAACGCTTGCCTGTGAAGCCTAAGCACCCCGGTTTGAGGCTCGATTCCCCAGGACCCACGTTAGCCAGATGCACAAGGGGGCGCACGCGTCTGGAGTTCGTTTGCAGTGGCTGGAAGCCCTGGCGCGCTCATTCTCTCTCTCTCCCTCTATCTGTCTTTCTCTCTGTGCCTGTCACTCTCAAATAAATAAATAAATTTTTTTTTTAAAAAAAAGAAGATCTGATGGTGTCAGTGTTTTAAGGTTTCCACTGGGAGTCCTTGAACCCATATATCCAGGCCTCCTCACATGAGCACTAGTACAAGACATGTCAACATGCAAACATAAATTCATGCGCTCCACACATACACTGTGCACACTCCAACACCACAGACCTGACACACGTGTACCTGTGAGGTAAACTAAAAGAACACAAATCACCTCCTCCTCCTCCTCTGTGCCCATCTATAAAGAAGATATCCTTAGTGATTTTTCCCACTGCTGGTGTAGCTTGAAAGCCACGAAGGCCTGTCTGATAAAGCAAAGGTCCCACTGTCTGATCTGGTGCCTTACAAAAGAGTGCTGGTAAAGGGACTCATCTAACCATACTTAGTGGGGCCACATGCTATCTGAAGGCATCTGAAAGCTGCGGTCACATATTGCTGGGATTGTTTTGGACATTATTAACAAAAATGAAACACCTTAGACAAGGTTTCATTCACAGCTATTTCATCTTTCAGCATAGAAAGGTTATTTCACTTTCTGTAAAATGTTGGTAACTTCTGCAAAACACATTATAATAGGTATTCTTTTTAATGACTAAGATTTGTCATTTAATTAACATGCACTAATTGGAAGGATATAGTTTGTAACCCTGCTGCGCTTTAAAGGAAGTACGAGAGGCCGATGAATCTATATCAGCCCTATAAATAGAAGTAAATTAGGACAGATGAGAACAGTTGCCTAGGTTACTGGACACAACCTCAAAATGTCAACAGTAGCAAATGAATTGGAAAATATTAAATCTTAAAATACTGGAGATGATTCTTAGTGTATTAAAAATGGTGTTATTCTAAGTTCATGTTGGTAATGGGAGAAACTGCCTCATTATTGCTTGTCTACAGGCAGTTAGCTGACTGTCCTCCACCATGAGAATAGATTTAAAAAAATGCCATGGTTGGGTGGTTTACTTTAAAAATTGGAACTGCTTTAATAGGCACTATTTATTATCAGAATACACTTTCAATAACTCAAATTTATGCTGAATTACCACACAGAATATGAGGAAACGTGACCTCATTACCTGCTTCATGATATAATTTGGCTCAGTCTATTATAAAAAATAATTCACGAAGACCTGGTTGAAATTACATGACACCACAGCCGTTCAGCAGCAGGCTACAGCTTTTCTCAGCATTGTTTCTATCATTTCAGCTGTGCACTTGGCAGTGACTCTGCTCTTCTAAGCTTTGGAATGAATGTCTCTATTTTTTTCTTTTGAGGTGTCTCTCCTTTCTATTCTATACATTGGGATATATATCTAAAGTTCTCCAATTCTTCCCCTTTTGTTATGCAGTGCCAAGATGTGGTATCACATCAGCTGCCAACTCTAGCATAGCCCTGTCTCCTGACCTCTGGCTACATATAATCACAGGCCTGCATGTTTTCTGGTCTTGATACATGTGAAGATGTAGCCAGGCTGAAATGTATCATCTGTGTGTGTGTCTACAGTGTGAAATGATTATATTAGGTCAATAAATCCATCAACTCACAAAGCTATCATTTTAGGTAAGATATTTAAAAATGTATTCTTAGCAATGTTGAATCTTACAGTAAATAATGGTTTTATTCGTCATTCTGTACCAAAGATCACTAACGCTTACTATAACTGCCTACTGGAATTGTTACCCTCTGGTCAAAATCTCCTCCTCCCCACCTGCATCTCTCCCCAAGTTTCTGGGAAACAACTTTCTATTCTGTTCTTCTGTAAGCCCAGCATTTTTACTTTTTTTTTTTTTTCTTCAAGGTAGGGTCTCACTCTAGCTCAGGCTGACTTGAAATTCATTATGTAGCCTCAGGGTGATCTCAAACTCATGGCAATCCTCCTACCTTTGCCTCCAAAGTGCTAGGATTAAAGGTGTGTGCCACCACGCCTAGCATACATTTTTACATTTTACAAAAAAAAAAAAAAAGCAAGATCAAAATGTAGCATTCATGTTTTTGTGCCTTGCTTACTTTGACTACATCCATCTGTTTTGTGTTTAAAAAATAGAATTTCTTCCTTTTAAAAGTTTAACTTAATTTATTGCAATTATAAATTATTGGCATTTAAAATACAAATTTTCTCCTTTTAGGCTGGAGACATGGCTTAGTGATTAAGGCACTAGCCTGTGAAACCTAAGGACCCATGTTCGACTCTCCAGATCCCGCTGTAAGCCAGATGCAAAGGTGAGGCAAGTGCAAGGTCGCACATGCCCACTGGGTGGCACACGCATGTGGAGTTTGATTGTAGTGGCTGAGCCCTGGTGCACTGATCTTCTCTCTCTCTCCCTCTAAAAATAAAAATGAAAAGTTTCTTTCTTCTTTTAATATTTTATTTATTTATATTAGAGAGGCAGATAAAGAGAGGGAATAGGACTTTCAGCCACTGCAAACAAACTCCAGACTCATGTGCCACCTTGTGCATCTGGCTTATATGGGTCCTGGGGAATTGAACCTGGATCCTTTAGTGTTACAGACAAACACCTTAACAACTAAGCCATCTCTCCAGCCCCTAAAACATATCTTTTCTACACCCCTCCAATCTTTGTATATGATAAGTTATATTGACAGTCTGGAGTATGCGCAGAACCCTTGCGTATCCTAGCCTTTTATCAAACTTTGGTAAAAAATTTGGTTTTCACCAAAATTTGGTGAATTTTATTCATTGACACATTCATAGCAGATAGATCATAGCAAATGGAAAAGCTCTAAGGATAAAACGTCCCTGTGTTAATGGAGCTAAGCCAAAGCTTCTACTCTATGGAGTCCCATTAGCGAGGCTTGACCAGCCTTCCTGGAAAGAAGCCATATTGACAAGAACAAATTATTTTTTTTCTTTTATGCTTTCCTTCTTTCTTTCTTTTCAAGAGACAAGATTTCGTGTAGACCATGCTAGCCTTGCACTAGTTATGTGGCCAATGATGACTTAGAACTTTTGATCCCTTGCCTCTACCTCTTGAATGCAGGCATTACAAGTTTATATGGTAGTAAGGGTCAAACCTGAATATCAGGATGCTATACAAACCCTCTACCTACTCCTGAGCTAGATATCGAATCTTGGAAAGGAGGTTTGCTAATAGTGTGACCACTCTCGGAAGGATAGAAGTGTAGTAGTTGAAGACTTATGTACAAAGAGACGTGATGGCTGAGAAAAGGCATTTCCATGGTGGTAGTCCAGACTGTCTTGGTCTGCCCATGGTCTGTTGGATCATGACCACTGGTCATCATCCCATAATCTCAAATCCAACGTGACAGTGAAAGAAAATTACTCAGGAGAAAATAAAAGGAAGGAAGCCAGATAAGATGGTATCAGGACAAAACGTTGGCAGGATCAGTGACTGAACCGTCCTGAGAGTCCACTGTTAAGCACTTTCTGCAGAACTGGAGCGAGGGGTTCTGTTTCCCTTGGAGATGGAGTGTTAGTGATACAAGCAAGAGTATCAGACATCCGAAAGTGAAAGGGAACCCTGATCCTGTAAGATGGAGAAATCACTGTAAGATTTTCTTGTTTGTTTCTTTAAATAGATGGAGCCATTGGAGCTATTGGATTCAGAACATGCCATGATCACACATAGTTTGAGATTCTCACTAGAAGGATGTGCTGAAAATACACTGAGTATGATATAGGAGGGCACCACTGTTGTCATGAAGATTAACAGCAGGATCTTAGAAATGGGGAGGATGGAAAAGTGTTAGGGGTCAATATATGATGGTGGCTGAGTCAGTGGGATTTGATAAAGGTCTGGACTCTGGGTGTGACACCTTGAGGTGGGAGCCCAGGGCAACACAGGGTTTTTTGAGGAAGTGCTGAGCAGACAGACTCACCATAGATATTAATGTAGACGAGATTGAACTACAGGCGTTGGAGAGAATGAAAGACATAAATTAATTTTTGATATATCTAGTTACCAAAATCCATTAGAAAAAAAAAAAAAGAACTTGACAAGCAAGCAGGTCTGGAATTTATAAATTAGACCAGAAATCACCTTATGTATATTATTTTATATTATAATCCCATAACCATCTAAAATTTAAATTTGTATTCACTGGTCAGTGGCTACTTTTTTCCTTAAAAATCATTTTTACTAAGTTTAGGAGTGTTTTCATTTAGTTTCCCAGCCTCACCCTCACATCTCTCTGTGCACCCACTCATTTTGAATGTTACCTGTTCAATAAGGGCCCCCCATTTAAGTCTTCAGTGTCTTTTCTAGTTTCATACAGGCTTTCCACGTGCCCCACTTCTCTTTTTCCAGTGTCACTTAATTTCATGATCTGACACACTACCTATTTGCAACTTTGTTTAGCCCCTCCACTACATAGTAAATTCAATGACCAGCAAAAATTTTCATTTGTATTTTCCTCATGTTATATTTTCCAAAACCTAAAGTAGGTCCTTGAAGATAGTAAATATGCCATAAATACTACTGTATTATAAACAAAAGAATTTTTAGTCATAAATAAGTTTTGGATAAAGTAATTCAATCAGAACAACTGAGGTGGGAGTTGGGAGGCTGTGCTTCAAATATAGCATATGACTTCAATTAATAAATAATTTGTCATATCTGTATGTCATAGTAGTGTTTCAGTTAATAATTACTAAAGCAACAGGCATGTTAAGACCATTGCCTTTTCAGGTTCAGAAGTGTTCATGAAAGTCTCTAGGCTGTCAAGGGCTGTTCTTCCCCGTTCCTTGAACTGTTAACCATTGATCATAGTTTTCAATTAGTAAAAGTCTAGTTTATATGAATTAGGTATTTTTGAACTAAAAGTAATGTATATCTAGCAAATAGTGAGTAAGAATAGCAGAAAATAAGGATTAATGAAAACCCTTGCTTTAAATATCTTTAATATTAAAAAATTACCTTTGTGCTCTTATAGTACAAAACTCCATGTCATTGCATGTTGAATATTTGCCTGATATGTATTCTGTATCATGATATACATCTAAGGATTGGATAAAAATGCTGTGAAAAAATGGAAATACACCTAGAACATGTGTGTTTTCTTCAGTGAGGAGAGTCAGGCATCATTTGACTTCTATAAAAGTCAGCCTCTGAACTACTCTTTTTAAATATTTTATTTGGCTTATTTATTACAGAGAGAGAGAATGGGTTCACCAAGGCATCTAGCCACTGCAAGTGAACTTCAGAAACATGTGCCACCATGTGCATCTGGCTTTCATAGGTTCTGGAGAATTAGCCTTCTCAGACAAGCACATTAACCATTAAGCAATCTCTCCAGCCCTGAGTTAGTCTTTTCTTTTTAAAGTTTTTTTTTATATGTTTTTATTTATTTATTTGAGAGGGACAGATGACACAGAGAGAGAAAGAGGGAGGGAGAGAGAGATGCTATTATAATTTCAGTGAAGATCATAGGTTCTGGAGTCAGAATCCTAACATAGGGTTATTGTGAGTATTATATGGGATAATATCATAAGGTGTGATACGTTACTAAGTGGTCACTTTCCATCATCTTCATGTGCTTCCCCATGGCTCCACTAGCCATCATTATTTGCTGAATGGGTTCACATCTATGATAGCACTGCTATTTTTCTTATATCCACAACATTTCATATTCTGATTTTTCTTCTTTAAAATTTTCAAGATGCTTTCCAGAAAGAGGTATTCTGGTTCACCAAGCTAAGAGAATTTTCTTCTATATGTGAAGTACTTAGAGCATGACACATATATGCATATATATTTTTTTCTTGAGTTGTGTGCCTAGCAAGTGGGAATTGAAGGAGCTCCATGTTGTCAGAGCTGTGATTATTCCCGCTGTCCTTGTCCATTAGCTCGTGATTGTATATTATATATTAGATTAGTGCAGTTCTGTGAAATGATGAAGTTAGAGCCTACTGTTGCTAAAATTTCCTAAAATTATATAAAATAGTGTTACAGAAAAGAAAGAAAGGGCTTTCCTTTCCACATATAATTTCTGAAAATCTGCAGAGACTTTTCAGTTTGGTTTGCTCTTACTTTAAAAGAAGTGCCAAAAGAGCCTGGCTTTAAATCACCATTTCTCATGGGACACAGGACCAATCTTGGCTTTTTAATATTAGTATATGACTGACTTTTAGTAAGGTATGCATTTTCTGAGATTCTGAGTTCCTGATTTCAATTAAAATACTACCTTACTATGACATAATTGGAAAGAATCTATACAAAATTCTTGCACAGTGTTAAGATCATAATCATAATGAGGACATAAAATATGGTCCATTTTACTAAGTACCATGTTTTTAAAATGTGATGACTTTAATTTTTTTAATTGACACAAGACCAACAGATTGGTCCTTTTATTCTGAGAGAGAGATAGAGATAGAAAGAGAGAGAGAGAGAGAGAGAGAGAGAGAGAGAGGAGAGAATTGGCACAACAGAGCCTCCAGCCACTGCATTTAAACTCCAGACATGTGTGCCACCTTGTGAGCATGGACAACTTTACACGCTTGTGTCACCTTGTACATCTGGTTTTGTGGGACCTGGAGAGTCAAACATGGGTCCTTGGGCTTTGTAGACAAGTGTCTTAATCACTAAGCCATCTTTTCAGCCCATGCCTGTTTCTTGGTATTTTTTTTTTTGTTTGTTTGTTTGTTGTTTTTTTTTTTTAAGCAGGGTCTCATCTAATCCATGCTGGACTCAGGCTTGCTATGTAGCTGAAGATAATCTTCCTACAGTCACCTCCCAAATGCTAGGGTTATAGGATTGTGCCACCATGCTCAGCTTAAGGTGTAGTAATATAAGCATAAGGAGATTTACATATTGGGTACTTAGGTCTAGAGCAAGGTGAACCAGAGCATGCTTAATAAAACAACAGCTTACACTTTAATTTTCAGGAACAGAGAAGTAGGCATAAATATCAGGGAAAATGGAAATCTATTAAGAGAAGGAAAGAAGGAAGAGAGGAAGGAAGGAAATAAAGAAAAGAAAAGGAGAGAGGGAGGGAAGGAAAAAAGGAAAGCAATTGGGGTTAGGGTTAAGGCCACAGCAATTTACTATTAACCAAGTACAAAGATGTCAGTGAAGTGAAGGAGCAACACCAGCCTTAAGCCATGCTAGATGCAAGAGTAAATATTCATTTTTCTATTCTGGAAAGATAAAAGATTTTCTAAATGTGAAAGCAATGATATAAAATGAAGGAAAGATAGGCAAGTTTTACTGGTGAGAACACAAAATAAAATAAACCAAAAGAAATAATATAGGAAAAATCTGAAATATCATTTAAAAACAAATACCAGCAGGGAGAAAATAATAATCACTATGTATAAAAAGTGTGTATGTTTAACTATATGTTCAAAAAGTAATAAATAGAAGTGACTTCTCTAATACACCTATTTTCCTAGCTAACAGAAATTTGTATGTAGGATCTGGGACAAGTTACTTATACAGAAGGTAGATATTAACAATGAATAGGCAAATAGCTGTCCTACTACATCAGCAATTACAAAATGTTAACAAAAATATGATAAAATGTTATCTTATTATCAAACCTAAAAATAAACAATCTCAATATCCATTATTGATAACATTCTTTGGAAAATGAACTTGTAGTTTGTGAAGCTATTAGGATAAATTCAGAAGACACATTGGAAAGCACTGAAAACCTTTATCAAAGTGTGAGTCTCATCTTCTAGAATTCCCCCCCCCATATATTTGAGGAGCTGGAGAAGTATATCAATTAAAGCCTACTCGATGTATTCACAAGCACACACATGCAGATATATAGACATATAGATAAGCATACATGAAATAAAAATGCCCAAAGACCACAGATCTCATATGAAAGATAGTGGACCTATTTGAGGAAAGAAAAGAGATTTATTTGTGTGAGGAGGCTGTATCTTACAGACATTGGGACCCTTTATAAAGTAGTAAGATTCTGGAAATAAGAAACTGAATAATATACATAGTATGATCCCTTATTTGCAATATAATTTACAAAAATAGTAACAAAAACTATTTTATATTTATATCCTGTAAAAATTACCTAAATGTTCACTTATTTTTTGTTGCTTGAAACATTTTGTATATGCACAAGTATCATTTATGAAAATGCAGAAAGAAAAATGAGTAAGAAGCTAGGCATGGTGGTACACACCTTTAATCCCAGCACTCCGGAGGCATAGGTAGGAGGATCACTGTGAGTTTGAGGCCACTCTGAGACTACGTAGTGAATTCCAGGTCAGCCTAGGCTAGAGCAAGACCCTCTTTACCTCTCAAAACCAAAAACTAAACAAATACAAAGTAAAAAATAAAATGAAAAAAATAATTAAGCACATGATACTATTTATCGTTTATGCACTGTGAATACTTTCATTAGACCAAGATGCAGAAGACCATAGTTGTTATTATTTAAAATTTTCTATTCTTTAAAAAAAAATATGTCCTCTATGTATGTAATGATGCATAGTTTGGTAGAGCCTTGAATAGGAAGAAATCCATTTTCTTTTGATATAGGCAAAGAAGTCTTGATTCAAATTGGCTAAATAGCTGTGCATGGTGGAGCACACCTTTAATCCCAGGACTCCAGAAGCAGAGGTAGGAGGATTGCTGTGAGTTCAGAGCTGCACAGAGACTACATAGTAAATTCCAGGTCAGTCTGGGCTACAAGAGACCTTACATTGAAAACTCAAAACAAACAAAAAACAAAACAACAACAACAAAAAACTGGCTAATAGCCTTTCCTTAAAACTAGCAATTAAAATTACCTCTCAATTGGCTCCACCATTTTCACACAAACTAGCAAGCCCGTTGTCTTCATGTACCAGAGTTTCAGAATACATTTTAGTGACAAATTTTTCCAATATGGCCCGATATGATAGAGCACATCTTTACCAGTGCAGTTCCATTGATTTTTAATACGTCAAATGATTGAAAGCAGCAGAAATGTCAGTAAGCAAGTACATTAGTGATCACTGGCCTCAGTCAGGTGAACCCCTGGGGTTCAGTTCAGTCTGAGCCTCTGTTCAGCCATCCTTTAGAAAAGTGTTTTTGTGAGGAAGGACTTCTCAACTGCACTGCTCACAGTTCAAAGCTGATGTCTCTGTAATGGTGCATTCTAGAAGGTTTAACAGTATACCTGACATCTACTCAGTAGACTGAAGTAGCAAATATCACTCATTCAGCTATGAAAGATATTTCCCAAATAACAGTGAGCTTGTATTGTTGGAGTTTGATGGTTTGAATTCAGAACAAACCCTGGAGGCTTTTTTGAATGCTCTATCCCCATTTTATGTTGCTGTTCTAGAAGGTGGAGGAACATTTTTGGAAGTAGAGCCTTGATGGAGGAAGTATGCCACTAGGATTGTGGGCTTTGTGACGTCATGCTCGGCCCCGTGGACTGCCACTCTCTGTTTCCTCTCAAATAATATGACTGCGTGACACAGGCTGCCTGCTCCTGCCACTCTTTCCCCACCATGAGGGAACTGAGTGGCTGCTGGGAGGGTATTTTGTCCCAGAAATGAGAGAGTAACGGATACAGAAGAAGAGGAACTAACCAAGCCCAGGACCAGCTGTCAGCTCTAAGAAAATTTGTCTTCTCTGATTAGATAGCTCCTGATCATTTTGATGTACAAATTTCTTTTTAATAAGATAGTGAATTGTGGCTGGTAGGGAGTAAAGTTTTTCTTTTTGTTTTTTCTCTGTTTGTGTTTGCTTTATATCCTTGGTTTGTAAAATAGAATAATTTTGTAAGCATATTTACTCTTCTTTTAAAACTGCACAGACTGTGAAATGCCATACTTACAAACCTTTGGCAAAAATCACACTCTCATATCTTCTGCATTGAAAATGTTCCCAGTTACTGGAGATTGAAGCTTTTTTTTTTTTTCTTTCTTTGTGAGCTGTTTCAAGTGAGGCTGCTGGTGAAATGGCATATATCTTTCTGAAAGCTTCTTCCTTTCCTTTGAGAACTTTCCTAATGGAGGCACAGGCTTACTTCTGCTTTGTGTTTTGACGACATAAACGACATCATCTGGACCCTGCCTCAGCACCGAGACAGGCGGTTCTTCCTCCACAGCGTATCTCGTTGTCAGTCACCAAATGGAAACTGTGCTTGAAAACATGTCTGTTGCTAAGTGCCTTTCTAATCCAGATGTCTGCCTCTCCAAACTCCTTTCTAGAATACAAGGAGAATTATGCTTCGTAATTTAGTTTTCATGTGTAGTCTGGCCATACGGATTGCGATTCCACAGTTTTAGATTGTCGGCAGTGCTGCTGCTGCTGTCGTTATATTATTCCTTAATTAACCCTGTGCTCTCGTTGTGCATAGTTACCACAGGTTTTAAGTGTTTTAGATATCAGGCAATAACCCTGGAAGACTTTATATGAATTATATTTTCCCAAATATGTGGATGATTGAATCCCCTGTTAGTACAAGAATTTGCAGGTGATTCTGTCTGTTATTGAAAAGGGCAGAGTATTTGCGTATTATTTCCATACATCATCCAAATTACCTATATATATCCTCCATATACTTTATTTTTTCTATAATTTTATTATTTATTATTTAATTGCAGACAGGCAGAGAGAATGAATATGGGTGCACCAGGGCCTCTTTTCACTGCAAAAGAATTGCAGATGCAGCTGCCACTTCATGCACTTGGCAGTACATGGGTACTTGGCAATCAAACCCAGGCCATTGGGCTTTGCAAGAAAGCACCTTTCACTGCTGACCCATCTCTCCAGTCCCCCCGTGTGCTTTAAAGCATGTCTAGAATGGTATTAGTACATTGTGACTATAAATTCCACATAGTCACTTTATCATATTTATTAGGAAGTGACACAAGAAAAATAGAGTTTGCCCATAATCTGCACAGATGTAATTTTACAATATTTAAAAAAACCCTTTTATCCATTATTGGTTAAATCTGATAAAGTGGGACCCACAGATATGGAAAGAAGATTGTATCCCTCTCAGATAATTTTTTATGGAAGTGAAAATAAAGGAATTTAATTACTTGCATTGCTTTAGTTGCAACGTAATGCAGCATGAAGGAGATTTCACCTTATTGCAAGCCTTGAAATGTTTGTTTGGAGAATTAGGAATAGTGCAGGAACTAGTGATAAGCATAGATATCATAATAAAATAGTAGTTTTACCATTTAAACTTTGAGATTCTTTGACAACTATTTGAACTGTCAGATTACCCTATCAAACAGTACAATCTAGTGACATTTTCATTCTCTTTCATTATTATTCTTAATAAATAACAAAAAAAATCATAACAGGAACTACTGAATGTAATTTCATGACAAAATAAGGGAATATGCAAAGTGCTGCACTATTAATGCCGTGTTGAAACAAGCTATAATATTTTCTATGTTGAACTGCACTGCCCTGGGAGAATATCGTCTGTCAAAGTGATTGAATGGCAACTGGTTAAATTATACCTGTGAGCAGCAAATCCTGGGTTCCTCCTCATTGCTTTCTCCATTGTGTGCTGTTTCTTCTTCCTACCACTTTATAAATCTGCTTCTTCATTTATTTCCCCCAGTGATTTATGTCTTCCCAAGATAATCATTTTGTTAAGAACCTTGAATAAAAATATAAACTTAACATTTTATCTTGAATATTTCATTTCACTTTTGCTTCAAAAAGCTTTCAAACTTTTTAAATAGACTTTTGAGATATTCTAAGGCTAAATCTGAGCTAATCTATTAAAGGGGAATGTGCTTGAATGATTCTCTGCAAGTTCTATCATCATTCTTCATACAATACCTCACAGTCTGAAATCTCATCAGTGGTACAAGGAAATGTTATCCATTCCTGATGGTTCAGCACATGGTGCTTATCTTATCAAAAGAGTCTAGAAAGTCTTAAGATTCTGGGAGCCAATTTCTAATTAGTATTCTCCTGTCCTATAAGATCACAGTTACTATTACATCTTCAGATAAGTGATCTGTCTATCAAAGAAAAAAAAAAACATTTTGCAACATTGACTATGACATTGAAAATTGCCTCTTATATGTTCTAACATAGTTTTAATTTTTCTTCATCATAACTGTTCACCTTAGGGAAAATACTTCATGATTTGCTTACAGATTTAGTAAATTTATTTTAACTTAAGGAAGTTTAGGGAAAATAAAAAAATAATAGCACCGTCATATAAGTAAAATATTCAACTATTATCTTAGTCAATTATTGTATCAAAAACATTTTCTGAGAGAAAAAAAAAAACTAAAAACACTTAGGAAATTCTTTAGGTACCAGTTCTAGAGCCATTAACAGTGGATTACTTTGCAATTATGCATGTGTTTTCACATGTAATCTAAAATTCCAGAAACTAGGTTCATGTTCTAATAAATATTAAATAATTTCAGAGTACCTAATTATCCATGATCAATGCCAGGGTTAAAGAAAACTCATCCTGGTGGTTAGTGGCTAGTATTGTGTGGTGTTTCCTCTTTTCTTCTATGGTATTTTGATGAGCTTTTGGAACCTCTAAAACTAGATATTGAAAGTTTATTTTGTTCCTACTTGCTGCTGTGTCTAATGTCAACATCTTGGAGAAGTGAAGGGCAGGAAAGTATAAATAATAAACAATGACTGGTCTCTGTGAGACTCGCTTTTCTACAGTTACACATAGGGCATGTAATTGGTGCCAGTGGTTGCCTACACAGGCACTCATGTATGCTGCAGTAATTTCCTCATTAAAGAGGATGGATGACAGATAGGTGGGATAATCAGCTGAATCTTGGGTGGCTTTCTTCCAAGCCATTCTGCATTTTTTGTCTTTTTTTCAGTCCTTAATGTTTGTTTCACATACCATTACACAAAATCCAGTCTTGTTCTTTCTGGAAATTGGTAATTGTATTAGTCAGAAATAGAACCACTAAAATGAATTATATATTAAAAAGTGAATTTATTGAATAAGCTTATGCTAGTCCCATAGCAACTGCAAGCCCAAGAATCAAGGGACTGGGTAGCGGCTCTGTCCATGAGGCTAGATGCCTCAGCAGTCCCTGTCCAGCACTGAATGTCTGGAGGCTTCCTGAGGTGTCTGTGATTTTCAATCCATGCAGGTCTTCAGTCCACACTGGTCTTCAATCCACACTGGAAGGCAGCAAGCAGCACCAGCAGCCAAGTGGAAGGAAGGAAGGGGCTCTTTTCACTCAGAGCTTCCTTATGCAAAGTCCCCTGCTGAGAGGGGTCCCCCCCCCCCTGCTCTGGGGGAAGGGTTCACTCTGGGGGAAGGATTTCCTCAGTTAATCCTTCCTGGAAGCAACCTAGAGATCCATTGGAAAGGGATGTCTGTAGATTACTGAACAGACCAAGGTGACAACACCTTAACCATCATCATGTGTTAAGAGACCCTCTCAGGAGTTCTGAAGGTCTGTGTGGTTTATCCAGCAGAAGAGTAGGGTTTATATAAACACCGCCCTGTCTTAGCGGCGCTGCAGCAGGGGAGGAGCACTGGCGGTACCATGTACACTTGCACGGGTGTTTCGCAGCGTGCAACAGTGGTGATGATGCCTGATGAACAGGAGGTGAACCACACCAGTCTGTCACTTTTACCCACACTAAACTACTATGGATGTTGATGCTGTGAGAGAAATGCTTGCCATGAACCCCTCCAGCATGGGTCTTGGTGGTAAACATCTGATCAGATGTAGATTTAATGATGATGTCATTTCATCCCCATAGATAGGAATGGTCCAAAGCAGGCCCAAGACTCCTGTAGCACACAAGGGGAGACCAAAAGAAAAGCAAAAAAAAAATGTCAGGATATCCCAATAGCTCTGATGAAGATGAAAGAAATAGTAGAACCTTGCTTTGTGAACACTGTTCCCTGTGCTGTACTCACAAAACCAGCTTGCCCTAACAACTATCTGTTCCTGACAATCAAAAATGCTTGGGCCATTGCTGATCTCAGTCTAGTTAGAGTTACCAACGAGCCAGTTATTATTTCTTAAAGCTTAAAAAAGGAATAGTTCTGAAAGAACATGTGTTGATTTTTAATTTAGGGGCTGTCACTTTTAATGTGTCAGTCTTCACTACTGAGAATGGAATCCTTGAAGTAAAATCTGTAGCCAGAGTCACCTACCTCTGCTGGGAAGACTTTGAAAGGCCACTGGTTAACTGTTTTATTACTGAGTTCAAGTGCCAGTCAGTACAAGAAAGGACATCAGTATGAACTACATTCATGGTGTCTTCCCACTGTTTGTGAACGAACTGAATATACCCTCCCCTTCACCACTCACGCTGGTGTGGATACAATGCCTGTCTGTGAAGTCAACAGCTACTATGTTTATCCATTCTCAATGATATCCACTCTCTAGCACCATGGCCATTACAGCACAAGGTTTCAAGATGCTAACATAGAGTCTCACATCTATAATTTTGCCAGACTGGGTACTTCGAGTTATATTCCCAAGATTCAGAAGCTTCCTCAAGAGTGCTCCCCAATACCGACGTACAGCCACATACATAAGTGGTGCCTGCAACTGGCATTGTTTTTTTTTTTTTTTGCAGCAGCAGCAGCTGGAGTCCCTACTGTGCCCATTCTCCTTCTGACTGTCTCTTCTCTTTGCTTCTCTCTGTTCACAAATAAATAAATAAGTAATTTTTTAAAAAAGAGTGAATAAGAACATTAGACCCCATCTTGCTCATGGTATAGCTGTCCAGGTAGCCACTGAGGCTGGAGACAAGATTGAAAAGTTTCCAGATTTGTTTCTCTTGGATGCCATTCCTTCTCCTCTTGGTACTGGCACTGCTTGCAGTTATAGCTGTTCTTATTGAGCAATTACTACGCCCACCAAGTATGCATAGACCCTGTGACAACCGTCTGGGTCTGCGCATTCAAATAAGTGAACTTGAGTCTGATATAATCAAGAGTAACAACCTCGTTGGCAAAGTAAGGTTCATAGTCATCCCTTCAGAGCCCATCACATTGCTGAGATGGAAGTCGCTTTTGATATTGCTGTTGATGACTCCCTCCGAATCTCCGCTGTGTTTAAGTACACAGGGGGAAAAGGGGCAAGATTGCCGTCTACAATACCCAGTGGCCCTTTGAGAAGGGAAGATGCGGAGTCCATAACTCGGGAAGACGTGCAGATCTGAAGCGGAGAATCAGCGGAGCACTCCGTCGCCAGCCTGGTGCGCACTCGCCCTGACAGCAGCTGCTGAAGGCAGCAAGCATCGAGTCCAGATCTACAACCAGAGTGCAGAAGATCCATGACAAGCACAGTGAAATCATTTTCATGGATAAGAAACCCGCTGAAGAGAGGGAGAATTTCATAGCTGGCCAGGAGGGCAGGAGGCAAGCAGGAAAAGTCTTTGGTGGAGGCATGATTCCCACTGCTGGTGCTTCCTCGGGGCCTGTCACTGAAGTCAGAGAAGCCAAACCCAAATAGCATGCTTAAATGCAGCGCAACGTCGGAGGTGCCAAACGGGATCAATTCAGGGACGGCTTTCAAGCTGAGATGCGATAGTAGATTATGGGGCATTTTCGATACTTGAAGACGGAGCATACACACAGGGAAGGAAAATCACCTTGCACTTTATAAGCGCTGTAAATGGAAAATGCATTGTCTCAAATAAGACTGTTGAAAATTTTCAACAAAGGAAAAGAAAAAAAAATATTTTACACACGCACGCACACACACACACACCAAGATGTTGGGTTGAAGAGGCCCTTTGAGTTGGAAGTGAAAACAAGAAGGTCATAGAATTTATTAAGAAACATGGAAAGGAGAGATTTATCTGGAGGAATAGACTCAGAGGCTGTATACCTATCCTTTGCAGGAACAATCTAACCTCAATGCACTTTATTTATTGTAGCATCAGAGTTTATTTAAACATCCTAAATCACCTGTTCTTGGCCACTTTATGATGGCAAGCATTACCATGTTGCAAAGTTTTCTTTAAAACATATGCTGTGATCCAAAATAGATGGGCTTTGATCGCTGCTCTGTTAACCAACAAATACTCATATTTATTTTGTAAGTATCTGTGATATTAGGATTACTTTGTTTTATGTTTTCTTTATTTCCTCTTAATGAGTAAAAGTTAGTTTGGTGATTTTAGACTTTCCTTTATGGAAGTAGTTTTTTTTCATAAAAATAAGCTTCATAGCAATGAAAGTTTTATTAGGTCAATAAATAGAAGACAATATTTCAAAAGTTTGCTTAGAAAAATGTAATAGTCCTTTATTCACAGGAGCTGCATTTCCTATAGATGCGAGATATTTGTGTGTGATCCAAGAATACTTATAATTTATGTAAACACATAGTTCTTTTCTATATATGAATACCTAGAATAAAGTTTAATTTGTAAAGTATCAAGGAATAAGTTAAAATAATAAATTGGAATTAATATAATAACATGCACTAAAAAAAATTGCCAAACTGCAAAATCATACACACATAAGGCCAAAAATATAAGCAAATTTCTCATACTTTATCAATCAGGCCAATATACTGATATATATATAACATAACCACTAATGACCCTATAGTGCCTTATGTGGTTTCTACTTTCAAGAAAACAAACTTATATTGTAAAATTTCTTACTCAACAAAATATTGAGATGTCCACCTGTCACCCAGAAATGGTCTCTACAGAAATGTTTCATGATAACAAGACTGAGGATCTTTCCCCTTAATTGCTATAAAAATCTTCCTCCCATGCTCATTGCTAAGGTTCTCTCAAGGGGAGCTCGCCTGTTTCTTTTTTGCAGTGTAATTCAATAAATTTTGGCCTTTTATGTCCTTGATAAATTCATTTTACTGCCCACATTGCTGATCTGACATGTAACTTACTTCACATACCAACCAGTCTTCTGTTTCGGGAGCCATTATTAGTAAAGTAAGAATTTCTATAATACAATCACAATCATTATAATAGCAGCTGCCACTGAATCATATAACCAAGAAGATTCCTGAAGGGCCTAAGGTAGAGGGTACCGGGAAACAGATGTGGACTGAGGGTAGTCTGGGTGTAGCTGGGTGTTGTTGAGGGTACCGGGAAGCAGATATGGCCCGAAGGTAGTCTGGGTGTAGCTGGGTGTTGCTGGAAATATCACATTACTCACAGTGCTGCCAGTTTAAAGAATTGCTTACTTCTAGAACATTCATTTTAATAACTACAAGCTGCATTTCACCATGAGCAACTTAAACTGTAGAAACATCAGAGACAAAAGAAACTCGAGTATTTCACTGTAGTAGAAAAAAAAATAGAGCAAAACATAGAGTGGGGCCAAGTAAGATGAGAAGTTTAGGCCTTAAAACACATCCACCAAGAAATATATGATCTGGTTTGTATAGAAATACACTTGAGCTTTGCTATGATATGTTGGCTGTTCTAACTTTTTATTTTGAAATAATTTTAGAATTTTGGAACAGTTAAAATAATACAGAGGGTTTTCATGTTTTTTTTTTTTTTCTACATAAATTTTCCTAATGTCAGCATCTTAGATTTCCAGGATCTGTTTATCAAAACTGACACATGAACATTGGAAATAGAGAACTAATAATCTAAGGCTATTTTAGATTTAAATGTATTTTCTACTGACCTTCTTTTGCTGTGTGCTGTCTCTTACCTTTCTGACCTGGAGTTCATTATTACATCATGCTGGTCAAAATTGTAGCAATCCTCCTGCCTCTGCCTTCAAAGTCCTGAAATTGCAAACTGCCCCACCCCACTTGGTAGGATCTAGTATTTTATTTAAGGGTTATATCTCCTCAATCTTCTAGACCATGACAGCATTTCCTTGTCTTCCACAAACTTGAGATTTTTGAGTGCTTCATAAATTGCCCCTCAAGTTGAATTTGCCTCATATGTCTACCAGGAACTTAAGTTTGTAAATTTTGGGGGGAACACTGCGAAATATATATGTCCTTCCAAATCTATCAAATCGGTACATTCAAGAAGTATCTCTTTTTGTTTCTTCCTCTCTGCTAAGGTCACTTGCTTGTTTGTGTGGTGAGGGGGTGTGAGGGGTTGCTGGCTGTGAGATTTCTCCTTCACAAAGTTATTGTTGTTATGAAAATATCTCATGGAGAATATTTTTAAGACTTTTTGTTAGGAAATGTGGGAAAGAAATACAGAAAAGGTTCAGCTCAACAGCAGGGATAGGCTTTATTTGGAGAAATCCTGAGAAGTGCTCTGATCAGGAAAGGTCAGGAACACCTACCTCCCTTACAGTCCACGGGATGCATGTGGGGCGGTGGGGTAGTGTGGGGTGGTGGGATCATGGGAATTCCCTGGTTGCAGAGCGGCCCACCTTGCCTCAGGGTTTGGCCACCACGGAGATGGGAATAATTGGGAGGGTTGGTTGCCTCACTCTTGGGAAACAGAGTTACAATGAAATGTCAGCCAGAGTCCAAAGATGGAGTCATTCCGGTTCTAACACTGTTCAAACTGTTCCTTCTCAAATGGTCACTGACTGGTTTTAATAGTTACCAGTGAAACTTGAGGAAATGATTACTGGGAAGTTTTATTCCTGAGATATTTTCTCTATTTTATTTCTTCTACATGTATCTATATACATAAGTAATAACTGTCCTCTTTTCCTCTCTCTTGTTTTTTTTTTTTTAGTTTTTTGAGGTAGGGTCTCACTCTAGCTCAGGCTGACCTGGAATTCACTATGGAGTCTCAGGGTGTCCTCAAACTCATGGCAATCCTCCTACTTCTGCCTCCCGAGTGCTGGGATTAAAGGGGTGTGCCACCACGCCCGGCTCTTCTCTCTTTTTTAAATTCAAATATTTATTACCATCACTCTGGTTACTTGGATACTCTATAAATTTTAGGCCTATTTTTGTTAGCCAATGTGTCTCCTCTTTGGTATTGAAGATCAGTCTCTATGTTCTCTTTTGCCTTTTTTATTTTAGTGACAGTTTGCATATGATTCAAGTTCATCCAATTTGTCAATTCTTCTAGGGTTGTCAACCTAAAGCAATGAAGTACTCACATCATTACTGCTGCATGATTTGGGGATTCTGGAGGGATATTCCAGACTTGTAAACCCCAATTTTGAGTACTTTTCCTATTTGTTTTAAAAAATAATTGCTAAGAATATTCTCAAAGAAAGAAAAATTATGAAATATCAAGTTTATTTAAGGAGAAAATATAAGCCACGAGGTTTATTTAGGGCAAGTTGGGATCTAGGAAAAGGCTGGAGCAGTTTCACAACTACATGGAAGTTAGGATCTAGAAGCCTCTGGAAAAAGACTTAGAAGAAACATTAGTGTAGGAGGCATGGTGTCCACTCTGAGCCTCCAAATAAAGTTAAGAGACTAAGTGGTGTTGGCTTAAGAAAGAATAGAGGGGTGGGGGAGCAGGGATATGGAAATTCACATGAGAAATGAGTAGCAAAGAGGGTCAAGAGAGTTATTACACCCATGGTTACTCCAGGTTTAAAGAGATAAAGCACACAGCAGGCTGTGAGATTAGAGGCAATGCAGTTTAGAAGTTCACAAGTGGTAGGCCCAGAGATCAAAGATGTGTCTTGCATGTTGTCAAAGTGAGAAGTTACCCCAGAGCATGACATAGATGGAAGACAGATGAGGACATTCCCAAGTCCAGGGGGAGCGCTTCCTCCTCACCGAAGCTTATAGGAAGACAGACAAACTCAGGCCTGTAAGGGAAAGACCTGATGGGTTCACGGATTCAGGAGTTGGTCCCAAAAGCTAACCCACCAAAGCAATGTGCCAGCCCGTGGAGCAGCAAGAGGCTGTGCAGTCATTGTGGATGAAACTGGATCAGAAATAAGTCCCATTCCTACTAAGGTGACATTGTTGCAGGATTTCGGAGTTCAAAGGGGTCCCCCTAGTTTACAAATCCCAATTTTAAGTTCTATTCTATTTTTTTAACAAATAAATGATAAAAATGAACTCAAGAGGCATGTATGAATTATTAACTGTAAGGATGAATCACAAACTGCAGGATTTATTTAAGGGAAATTGAGATGTAGGAAGAGGGCTAGATCAAAGTCTTAAGCATGTGGGAAGTAGGACAATCGTATTCACGTGAAAAACGCAGTAGAGCTCATGAGATTCACTTAAGAGGAAAGGCCAGGACACAGACCCAGCAGCGTATGGAGGGAGATTGTAATGGTCACCCACCAGCATCTGTTCTGAGCTGCCTTCCACATGAAAGAAAGTTGATAGGAAATGCTGATGGCTTAAGGTAGAATAGCAGAGGGAAAACATCAATGCAGAGACCAAGAAGTTCAGATAAGAAATTAGTAGTAAAGGGAGTTACACCCATGGTTACCCTGAGTTTAGAATAATTATACAGGCTTTAGAGAAACACCCATGTGGTAAATATAGAGAAGAAGTGAAATACACTCGTGATTCAAGAGATCAGAGTAAAATCATCCATGTAATTGAGAATTTACCCCAAAAGATAAAGCAGAGGCTAGTAGAAAAACTACTCAGACCAAGAAACAGTATTCTGCTTGGTGACAGACTCCCATGCATCCAAGTAGACATCACAGAGCAGAGTGAGGGGGATGCAGAGAGAGAAAAGAGCTGAAGGAAAAACAAACAAACTAAAATCAGCCTTTATAGTAGCTTAAAAATGCATTCTTTCCTAAAATTCAGGCTTGTAAAGGGGAAGACCCAGTTGTTGGTAGATGCTGGACTGTGAGCAGCAGAGGGCGCTGTAGCTACCGGAAACAAATCTAGATCAGCCACAAGTTCCATTCCTGCCAAGAGTTCCATTCCTGCCAGGGCCAGGTGGCAGACGTTTTCTCTGGGCTTCAGCTTCTAATTGAAGCTGCCTAAAAGAAGCTAGACCCCCCCCCCCATTTCTCCTTCAAGATGACGTCTTCTGGTTCCCTCTTTGGGCTCCCCTCCTTACTAAAACTGCCTAAAAGAAGCAAGATTTCTCTCCTCTCCTTTGCTGTCACTTCCGGAAGGCAGCCGCCCTCTGCCTCCTTAGAAGGCAGCTCACTGGATGTTTTGTGACTTCATGAGGAC
Organism: Jaculus jaculus; assembly: GCF_020740685.1. NCBI lineage: Eukaryota > Metazoa > Chordata > Mammalia > Rodentia > Dipodidae > Jaculus > Jaculus jaculus. The sequence goes on along the minus strand of NC_059119.1, from coordinate 8,569,762 downwards.
GGCCGGCTTGAACTTGGCTCTCAGTATGACATAACAGCACTGTTCACAGGATTGTTCAGACTGTAGGGCTTTCCCTTTTCCTACTCAGGGTGCTTCAGAGAATTTATAATTCCATTTTTTTTCTTTACCCCTTTGAGATGTACATGTAATCCAGGCTCTTTCCATTTTTTTTTTTCTTTTCTTTTCTTTTCTTTTCTTTTTTTTTTTTTTTTTTTTGGTGTTTCGAGGTAGGGTCTCACTCTAGTTCAGGCTGACCTGGAATTCACTATGTTGTCTCAGGGTGGCCTTGAACTTAGGGCGATCCTCCTACCTCTGCCTCCCAAGTGCTGGGATTAAAGGCATGCGCCACCACGCCCAGCTTTCTTTCCAATTTTTTAAGAATTTTGTTTTTCATTAGTTATGGTCATGCTGGTACCATCCTTAGCCTCCTACCCACCCTCCCCCGTCCACAGGGACCCTCCTCATTAGGGAATATGGGTCATGCTCTTTCCAATTTTATGACAAAGGAAAGTCTTTCTTTTTTCAAATGTTTATTTTATTTATTCATTTATTTATTAGAGACAGAGAAAGGGGAAGAGAGAGAGAAAGAAATAGAAAGTGAGAGTGGGCTCACCAGAACCTCTAGCACTGCAAATGAACTCCAGATGCATGCACCACCATCTTGCTTACATGGGACCTGGAAAATTGAACCTGGGTCCTTTTGCTTTGCCGGTAAATGTCTTAATCACTAAGCCATTTCTGCAGCCCAGGAGTCTTTCTTAAATATCTGAGAACCATCCCTTTTGAAATGTAATCTTGAAAGGAGACAAGGTTAACCCTCTCCCCCAGCCCCTGTGGCAGGCTAAGAACCTGAGTTCAAAGTAGACCAAGTAACAAACCCAAAATTTCTACTTTTAGTCAAATTTAACAAACTCTATAATGTCCTCTAGTTCTTTTCCACTATCTCAGGCAGTACTTAAAAACTACGCCTTTAACTGGTTTGGAGTAAAAATCCATGCCATGTGTTTTTTCTTGATTTTGCTGTAAATGTGAAATTGATGCTTTTGAGAGGGAGTCAGGAAGGTTTGTTAGGTAGTTTAGGGTGACTGTGCCCTGAAAGTAGAAAGCAGAAATGTCCTTAAGTCTGCCTTCACAGTTCCCGCTTTACTAGAGATCAGAGCAGAAGCTTTTCTCTCCTTATTTCTTGACTAACGTAGTTTACTAAATTTGCTTTTCCATAAATTATCTGAGCTTCTTTTGGGAGGGATTTTCCCTTTCCTAGAATTTAAATCTGGTCCTGGCATTGTGATTGGTAAAGCTCAGCCCCAAAACTTGGCTTCATGGTTGGCCTTTTCTAGAGCCAGCCCTTCACCTAGACCAACCAGCCCTCACTCTCCCTCACTGAGCCTGAAGGTAAGGCCCTACTCAATAAGGTCATAAGTAGAGCTTACCAGGTAGGCACACTCCCATATTATTTCTTATTATCTTTTTATATGTTCATATCCAAATCAAACTATATGATAATCAGGAAAGAGAAAATATTTTTTTTTAAGAAATGTTTTCCTTTTTCTTCACACCTTTTTTTAATTATTATTATTTGAGAGACAGACACAGAGAGAAAGACAGATAGAGGGAGAGAGAGAGAATGGGCGCGCCAGGGCTTCCAGCCTCTGCAAACGAACTCCAGACGCATGCGCCCCCTGGTGCATCTGGCTAACCTGGGACCTGGGGAACCGAGCCTCGAGCCAGGGTCCTTAGGCTTCACAGGCAAGCGCTTAACCGCTAAGCCATCTCTCCAGCCCGAAAATATTATTTTTAAGCATCCGTTATTTTGAGCTAACCAGCTATGCATGTCAACACATTCACCTTTATATTGCAGCTTCCTTAATCTGCAGTCAACTCTTTATTTATTTACTTATTTTTAATGTTAAAATAAATTCATTTTCTCTTTTTGATTTTATTTTTGTAGTCAGTGAATACATTCAGGTTGGTACCATTGTTAGCCTCCTCCCTGTCCTATCCCCTCCACCAGGACCCTCCTTGTTGGGGTATATGGGTCATGCATTGTGGGGTTAGCCATCAGTTATGGATAGGAGGAAATGTCTCTGTGTGTCATGACCCAATGTGTGGCTCTGACATTCTTTCTGCTCCCTCTTCTGCAAATTTCCCTGAGCCATGTTGGGTTCATATTAGGTCTGCTTCCATGTTGATATCTTGGGTACCTCTGTGTCTCTGGATATCTGGTTTGGTAGGGGGTTGACTGTTCTCTGTGTCTTATCTCCTTCACTGTTGTGCTGGATCCCAGTTTGCCAAGAAAACAGCATTCTTGCATGTTTCCCCAATTGTTCTTATTTTCATCTGGGGCCCTTTTGAGGTATGATGGGGTGGTTCTTTCCTTAGGATCTGCATCTATCTGAAAAAGAGAAGCAGATTCTCCAACAGACAGTAAAGTTAGCACAAAGTAGATGTATTAATCATTGTTTTTTAGAGACAATTTAGTGGAGAGCGGGTTCATTTTTAGATATTGTTTTGACTTGATTCCCAGCTCTAGCTATGGATTCTGTTCCATTGAGCAGATCAGTTAGCCAAATTGAGAGCAGTTGATTTCCCACCATGGTTATGCACCACTATTGCACTTGTGTGAGCATCACATCAGGTGGTTTGCTGCTAAGTAAGTTAGATCATGCATTGCTTGGGCAGATATTGGTCTTCATCCCCTAGTCACTCATGTAGCACCTTCTAGCACTAGATGGGCTGTCTGGGGACTGACTCTCTTCCAACCATGCGGCTGAATGCTACATGCCAGCAGTGTACGGTGTCTTCAGCTGTAGGGTCTCACCACTAACCTATGGTGGGCCCTCAAGCGCCATGACATAAATCTGTCTTCTTTTAGGAAACCTTGTAGGTCTCTGTGATCAAAAGTTCATTGTCCATGGTTTCCACCTGCTGGTACCAGGAGTTATAGGTCAGCAGCCAAGAGGAAAAGGAAGAACTGGATAAGTGATATAAAACAGATAGAGGGATAAGAGAGAAGGGGGAGAAGGGAGAGAGAGAGAGGGAGGGAGGGAGGAGAAGAAATTGGAGGAGATAATGAACAGGTTTTTTTTTTTTTTTTTTGTACCCTCTCCAGGACCTTGTGAATCTGGTGTTCCCTCTAAGGGCCTGGTAGTTTATCCATTTTGTCTGTCTTTTAGGATGTGGAGTTTTATGGTACCATTGCCTTTGGGATCCAGTTTTGTGTAGCCCTCCCCTCCTTACCATCCCTTCTCTCCTCACCCTCCCTATTGTCAGGTCCTCAAGATGCTTGGTGGGTGTGTCGGCAACTTGGGTAGATTCAGGTTAGGAGCTGTCGATGAGTGAAACTATGCAGGGAGCATCTTTCTGTGATTGGGTGAGTTCACTGGGAATAAGCTGTTCCAGGCTCAACCATTTTTCTTCAAATTCCATTGTGTCATTTTTCCTTCCTGCTGTGTAGAATTCCATCGTGTAGATATACCACATCTTAGTTACCCATTCATCTAGTGATTCCAGCTCTTGGCTATTACGAATTGAGCAGCTATAAACATGTTTATTTATTTTTTGCTGCTTTTTATCTCTACTGAAATTCCAGGCCCTGGTAAGCCTCCCTACCCCACTGGTACAACTGCATGGGCTCTCTCCCCTCCTGCCCTACATGTGGCAGGAGCTCTATGACTTTTTTCCCCTCTTTTAGTTACTTTTCATGGTTCAGGTCCATGCTCACTGCCAGCGTTGGTTGTTGAGCCTTGGGGTGCATCCATGTTTCCTTCCTTGGGGTGTGCACCCTCTCTCTCCCTTCTATATTCTTGAATAAATGTAACCATTTAGTAATTATCCTTCTCAGTCATTTTTAGTCTCAATTCCTTGGGTAAAAACAGATACAAACTCAGGGTTTGGGGCTCAAGCACTTATCCTGAACCCCTATAACTCCATTATGCTGTTCCCTCATATTCTACATCTTTTTTGTTCTTGTTTGTTTGTTTTTGAGGTAGGGTCTCACGCTAGCCCAGGCTGACCTGGAATTCACCCTATTTTCAGAGTGACTTCGAACTTATGGTGATCCTCTTACCTCTGCTTCCTAAGTGCTGGGATTAAAGGAGTGTGCCACCAAGCCTGGTATATTCTACATCTTTAATTAAAATCACAGGATTGAAATTTTATTTCCAGTTTGTCTTTGTTACCCCAAAATTCTGGGACACCATAAATAAATAAATAAATAAATAAATAAATAAATATATATATATATATATATGTATATGTATATGTATATGTATATGTATATGTATATATATATATAATAGATAAATATATATATGAAATACATTATATATATGATTTTAAACAATTTTAGAATCACAATGGAATGAGAAGAAAATTGTTATACATTAGTTTCAAATCAAAGCAGTAGGTCAATCAGGGGAGAAATGCATGGAAGATGAAAGGTGATCTATGGAGATATAGGATGTCTAAAATTTACAGTTCACAGGAACCAGCACAACGGTGAAGGAGATAGACACAGAGAACAATCAACCCCTACAAAACCAGATTTGAAGAGACACAGAGAGTCCCAAGATCTCAACACTGAAGCAGACCAAAAATGAACCCAACATGGCTCAGGGTAATTTGCAGAAGAGGGGTGGAAAGAATGTCAAAGCCACATATTAAGTCATGACACGCAGAGACATTTCTTCCCACCCCAAACTGAAGGCTAACCCCACAATGCACGACCCACTTACCCATATACCCCAATAAGGAGGATCTCTGTGGAAGGAGAAGGACAGGGAGGAGGCTAACAATGGTACCAACTTGACTGTATTTACTGAGTACAGAAGTAAAAAATATAATAATGAAATCTCAAACAGCAGGGTGTGGTGGCATACTCCTTTAATAAAAGTACTTGAGAGGCAGAGGTAGGAGGATTGCCATGAGTTCAAGGCTACCCTGAGACTCCATAGTGAATTCCAGGACAGTCTGGCCTAGAGTGAGACCCTACCTCAAAAAAACAAAAACAAAAAAATCTTAATAAAAGAAAGAAAATTAGCTTGATTAGAATTTACTTAAATTTCAGCATAGGAGAACCTGAACTAACTGTGGATCTTAGGTCACAAGTGAGCAGAAACATGATAATTACCTGAGAATGTAACCACAAAGAAATAATGTTTGTGAAATTGCTATAGTGAAGAAATACTTTAGTTTACATTTGAAGATCTCCAATGTGATAATTAGGTGATAGACTCTGCAAAAATAATATCTGCTCCTTTTTATTTCGGTATTGCATTATCTACTGTTAATTGATATTAATCTGTGTTATATAATCCTTACATGTATGTACAAATATTTGCAAGTGTCATACCTGGTTTGAAATATAAGTATCTGTCATTACCATTTCTGTGTAGGTCATTAATCATGGAAATGTTTTAGATCTTAGCAATATGTGCATGCATCAAATACATAAACGCATACACATATGTGTACACATAAGAACACTTTCATATATATATATATATATATATATATATATATATATATATATCTCCATCCCACATTCACACATAGATAGAATCACGTATATTATATACACAAATATATGCATATACGTATACAGACACATAAATTAGGCAGAAGCAAAACTTATGGAAAGAAAATGTCATGAATATTTGCAGCTATAAGTCATATTCCTGAAATTGTTATTTTCATCAAGAAAACTGTAAGAAAGAATTATAAGTTCCAATTCCCATTATGCTACTAGAAGATAAAAGTATAAATTGTATTTATTTCATTGTACATTTAATACACACACACATATATAGTTATAGTTAGTTATAGTTATAGTTATAGTTATAGTTATAGTTATAGTTATAGTTATAGTTACTATGGGACTTGGGTGACTTTGAGAAAGCAGGAATCTTTCTTGGCTTCTGGTTGGCTGTAAACTACGAGTTGCTGTGCTGGACTTTCATGGTCACACCAGACCTTCCTATGCCAGGATTTTGTCTTATGAATTCAAATTATTTATATCTCGACCATTAGGTAAAGTTTAAATGCATTTTTTTTTAGATTATAGATATTACTTGAGAAGGAAAGAAGACAAAATTCCTGTTCAGCAGAGGGGTTCTGGAATTGGAAAAGCCCACTCATAGCCCCAGACTATGGTCTTTTCTGAGCTCTGGATGAAGACAGCCTCTCCTTCTCTGACCTCCAGCAAATGTAGACAGTAAAGACAGGCCCAAGGACATTCCTCATTTTTGCTTTTGGGACCTTGTTACCCCCAAATTGCCTCACAATAATTTTATGAATGTTCATTAGGCATATAGATGCTTTACAAATTATATGTGATTCGTGATTCATGTATTTTTCAATTACACACACACACACACACACACACACACACACACACATATATATAAAGTATTTTTAAAATTTCATTTAAAAATATCTTTATGTATTTATTTATTTGCAAGGGGAGAGGCAAAGGAGAAAGAGGGAGAATGGGCACAAAAAGGATTCTTGCCACTGCAAAACAAAATCCAGAGGCATGGGCTACTTTGTGCATCTGGCTTCATGTAGGTGCTAGGGAATCAAACTTGGGCCATCAAGCTTTGTATGCAAGTGTCTTTTAACAACTGAGCCATCTCTCCAGGCCCTTGACATTTAAATTATAAAACATGTTTTTTGGAGTTCATTTTCAACTATGCATACTTATGTGAATAATAAAAAATAATTAAACATACCTTTATGTTTCTGCTCAGGGTTGATTTTAACCTTGTTGTGAGTAGGAATGGTACTTTAGGATGACTTCATGCTGGGTGATGATGGAGTATGTAAGTAGATGTTGGTGTTATGACCACACATAATTGTACTGTGCTCTATGTAACATAGTGATAGGAGGAGTTGTCCTGGTGTCACTAGAAAAGCTGATTTATAAGCCAACAGTTTAGTGTTGTGTCAGAATCCTGTCTCCTGACTGATTTTTTTTCCTGTTCTGGTCCTCAGACTAGCACACCTCCTGCCTACTTCTAAACAATTGACTGCAAACTGGGGCAGGGGCCACAAGTAACTAAGCTTATGTGCCAAGTGAAAGAAAATTGGACCTAAGTTGCATCTTGTAATGAGTAGATTTCCTGAGTTGCAAGTTTGAGCATTTCACAGTGGTTCTAACGTTTAACACTTGAGTTGTTAAACAATTTATGTTTTTTTCCATGTGGGTGATACTGAAAAAAAGCATGTCAACATTTTTTAAAGATGACCCAGGAAAATGCAATGCAAATTTAAATTAATCAAATTATCACCACATTTAGTGTTCAAAAATTTAAGTATGCAGGCATTTAGATGTAGCTTACAATATTGTTAATGGGCATATCTGTTGATTAAACACAGGCAAATAATGTGTATGGATGTTGTAAAAATTTGTAGTATAATTTTGGGTTCTTTGTAGTGTAAACTTCGTATTCAGTTCAAGGACCATCATAGTTTGCTTGGCTGGCCATAAATCATCTAGTGTTGGATTTATGTCTGGAGGTCATTTGTTTGCTTGTGTGTTTGTGGTGTGTATGTACGTATGTGTAGAATACACATGTGGTGTTGTTATGCAATGTGTGATAAGTGATGTGTGCTGTATGCACATGTTTGTATGGTTTTGCGGTGTCTGCAGAGACCAGAGGAGAATGTCCCTTATCTTTCTCTTACCATTCTTTCTGGTAATTCCATGAGACCAGGTTATATCCTCAAACTGGCACAGCTGTTCAGCAGACCCCTAGAGATTCTTGTGGCTTTTGCATTTGCATTATTTTCCCTTACATGAAATTTGAATACCCGTAATACTTACCTTCTAGGGCTGCTATGAAGACAGATGAATTGATAGTTCCTAGAGAATGTGGCAATAAGGAACTGCTAGCTAGTTTCACTGACTTTGGTAGCAAGTTCCAAAATCAACAGACATATGATAGAACCTTATTGATACATTTGTGATTCATGAAGCCCTTGAGCTGCCTGCATATATAGGAGTTGTGTTTCATAGAGATGGAATTCAGCGTACAATCACTTGACTGTACATGTCAGAGATTCTAATTCATGTTATTTGTTCTCTTAACTTTTATTTTGAAATTTTAGTGATTGATTGATGGCATTTAATAAATTATCCACAAAAGCCCGTAAACCTTTCAGTAAAGGTGTCAGTAATTTACTGTTTCATTATTGTTTCTCTCCTGTGAGAAATAGCCTAGAATTCTGCAGAACTTTTTTTAATTTGGCGAATTGTTGCTCAACTTCCTACCTTGTCTTGTAAGAGCTGAAATCTGTTGATTGTAATTCACCGTGTGATTTGAGATGTTATAAAGAAATTGAGTGCAACCCGTGAGCTTGCTGCCCACGACAGTGTCAGTCTCCATTCTAGATAATAAACAACTGGCTCACTACCTGGCAAGTGGGGAACAGTTGTAATTATTGTCACTTTGAGTCTGGCGAGGCTCAGATGGGAGGATTAAGTTAACTTCGGTAAGGTCATATAAGGACTCTGTGGCAATCCCAGGGATGGAACTTGGAATGTGCTCAGCCAGGTTTCCTCCAGAGTAGCTTTCCTTCCTTATACAGATAGTGAAAGATGTCCTATGATAGCCCATTGCATACTTCAACACTATTTATTATTATATCCAGCATCATGGACTTATTTCCTCTTAGATACAGCATGAAAATAAAAAGAGAGCCTTTGCTGAACCTTGAGATTATCATTTAGAATTTTGAATAATTTTACAAAATAACATTGATCAGTACATCAGATGAAGAAAGTCTATTTATGAGCTAGCTTGATAAGATCATAGCTTATAATTTACTTAACATGCTTGCACAGTATTTTTGAGTTTGGATTCATTATCTGTGTCTTCATTTATGTGCCTCACCATATGCCAACAATAGTAAAAGTAATGTTTTTGAAGTAGAGTCTCACTATATAGGCTGACTTGGAACTCACTATGTAGCCACAGTCTGGCATCAAACTCATAGTGGTCCTCCTGCGTCAACTTCCTGAGTGCTGGGATTAAAGGTATACACCACTAAGGCAAAAGTTTCTCTTAATGCTTTAAACAGAAAATACACACACACACACACACACACACACACACACAATTTTCAGTTGCATAGAAATAAATTTATATTTCCCATTAATTAAAAAATTTGTGTCATGCATTTAATTTTATTATTCAGGGGAAATCAAATAATAATACAATGGAAATGTGAGTTAGAATATGAAAGTATATTGGTATTTTTTCTTCTAAGTAAGAAATTTCACTTGTTGAACATTTAATGCATTTCAAGCCTGTTCTGAGAATTTTAAAGGGAAGTTCAAATCAGAAAGCCTCATTCTTCATTGTATATACTGGGTTAGAATTAAGCCATAGTTAAATAATTCTGAAAATCTTATAGATACTATGTTATTTTATATGCTTTATTGCATGGTTACACTTACAATAATAAATAGGTAACAAACAACTGGCAGTTGTTATTGACTCTTTGATTTTTATTCTTGTTTGGATTTGCCATTAGCCATTATTTATCTTTATTTCATATACTTAATCTTTGTGCAACTATGCAGTATTGATTTGCTGAGGTACATTTTCAGAGTTTTGAAGCTAGTGTCCTAAACATTACAAAGCTTTAGATTTTTTTTTCTTTACTCTAAGGGCCAAACTAGCATTTAGAAATATAGAAGTATTGCATGTATTGTATATTCAAGGTGACTATTTTAATAAGAAAATACATCATTTGTCCTTTTAAAATATACTTTTTCTAGACTTATATACTCACTCTACTAGGAAATATAACAGTTTTGTGTGTGTGTTTGTGTTTGTGTGTGTGTGTGTGTGTGTCTGTGTGTGTGTGTTTTGTGGGAATTGCTCCTCCCAGGGTCTATCTGTTTGATGATATAATTTCATGAACAGTCGCCTCAAAAGTATGGTGTTCAAAATATTAAATAATTTTCACTTCAAGATTTGACTTTTAGTTGACAGAAAGGTAACTGATGTCTTGGGGTAAGGTTGTGAATATGGTTGATTTAGAATATAGATGGTTTTCAACCAAGCCTTCATTTCAGATTGCAAGAGGAAGATGCTGTTAGGAATGTAACTTATTCAAAGAATAAAAAATAAGCTGCCGGGCACCTTGCAGTGGGAGAGTGCTTCAGTGCTCCATATGCCAACTCAACAGGGCTGGCGGTTCTGATAATCCCTGCCCACAGCTTTTCCTTTCCCATAACTGCTTACACAAATGTGCTCCTGCACGTGTCTGCATACGCAAACGGACACGTCATGATATGATTTACATGTGCTTTTGTACCACATGCATGCCATTGAAATTATATAGTGTCATTGTTTACTAAGCTATACATCCTATTCATTTAAAGTTCTATCTAAACTTACACACACACACACACAATGTTTTACACTTCACTTTCAAAATATATTACTAGCGCAATTAAAAACATATGCATTTTCTCACAAAAAGTTATGCCTAATTTAAATTTGGATTAACTTAAAAATTTAATTCATTCATAATTGGCAAAACATCAGGTCATTTTAAGGAGTAGACTTGCTATGTCAGACACCAAACACTTCCTTTCCAACCTCAAATGTGATGTCACAGTATTAGAGGACATATTTGTAATTTAATAGCTTTTCTATGTGAAGCAAAAAAAGAAGAGTTTTGATTAAATAACAGGCTATAAAGTGCTTCTGGTTTTAAGTGAATGCATTTTTTGGATAACTTATAATAACCAAAATTTCCCAGAATGCTGTTTCCATAGAGAAACAATTTTGAGATTGAATTATCTCGCATTTTAGGCTAAGATGACTCAACTGCCTGAGGCAGAAAAAGAAAAGATCGCCGAGCAGGTTGCTGATTTCAAGAAGGTGAAGAGCAAGCTGGATGCTGAGATTGAGATATGGGACGACACAAGCAACGACATCATTGTTCTCGCCAAGAAGATGTGTATGATCATGATGGAGATGACAGACTTCACGAGGTATTTATGTGGGAAACGGTGTGCAGTACTGATGATGGAGAGATAAGACTGTCACATTACTGAAATTTAAAGTTTCTCTGAGTGACAGATTCCAACGTGAAATGGTAAAGGCCAACATAAATAATATCATAATATCCAATTAGAAAGTTGTAGTGTATAATTGCAGTTTTTGGTAAATATAGAAAGTCTCTCTCACACTCACACAGACAAAAAAAAATCTACACCATACAGTTTTTCCCTCGCCTTTTGCAGACATCTTGCCAATGCATTAAATTAACATGTTACCTTCACCCAGAATATGATAATTAAGGTCTGGTGACATTTGGAGTTATCCAAACAGATAATGTCTATAGCTACCTAACTTTAGTTTTAGTGGCATGATCAAGATCTGTAGTATGTGGTATTCCTGATATTACCATCTGGTATATTTGAAATAAAATGGCCTAATAACATATGCAAGTAGAATATGAATTGTGTATATATTCCAGAAATTCAAATGTAATTTCATAGAACTGACAAAAAATAAACTGTATAGAGTTTGTTCTACCAGTTACTAAAATTTACAAAACTAAAAAACAAAACAACAAAAATACTATTATTATGTCTTGATTTAGTAGTGAAAATTGCTGAATATAAAACCCTCAAAAAAGCTAGGCATGGTGGCACACACCTTTAATCCCAGCACTTTGGAGGCAGAGGCAGGAGTGAATTCCAGGTCAGCCTGAGCTAGAGTGAGACCCTACATCGAAGAAAAAAAAGAAAAAAAAAAAAAACTCAAAAAGACAGATTTACATGTAAAAAACAAAGACAGATTTACATGTAGAAAAAGGACAGATTTATGTGTAGGAAATCACCCTATTACTATGTACTATATACAAAACTAACTTGGAACACGTGTAGTTGTAAATTATAATAAGAGGAGGTGAGGCAGTTAGGGTGACTGGGCCATAGACAGTAAAGGCAGGAGCATCTTTAGGTCTGCCCTTGCAATCTCTGCTTTGCTGGAGACCAAAGAATGATTTGCCTTCTGGCCTGTTTTTCCATGAACAACCTGGGCCCCTCCCTGGGAGGGAGTTCCTATTTCATAGAATTTAAATCTGATCCTGACATAGTGGTGGGTTAAGCTCAGCCCTAAAATCGTGGCTTCATGGTGGGCCTCTTCTTGAGCCAGCCACCAGCCCAGACCAGTCAGCTCTCACTCTGGCTCACCTGAGCCTGAAGGTCAAACACCGACCCCCCCCCCCCCATACACAATGTTATAAATAGACCCTTACCAGGGGAAAGCTCTCTCTTGTTTGGACCCTGAACTTCCAGGTTCTGATGAACCCTCAGTCCAGCTGGACTGAAACAAGAGGAGATCCCCCTCCCTCACTCCCACATGGGCTTGCTACTCTCTCCTGCCCCCACATGGCAGGAGCTCTGCATTGTCTTTTCTTCCCTTTTTCTAGTGGAGACTCCTTACCCTCTTATCCATGGATTTTAATTCTTTAAATGCCCAAGATAAGAATCCAGGGTGCCCTGAATTTATTGGTATGTTGCCATATTGGTATATTGGCAAAGAAATCCAAAATTACTTTTTCATAGAAACCTTAACAGTCATTCAGTGGTGTGTACATGACAAAAAGTTTCTGAATGTTACTTACACAGGAAGGTCTCAAGACTATATTGAATAACATAAAATACCATATATCAATAGAATGCATATTAAATTGCAAACATATTTGGAAAAAATTACAGTAAAGGATATCAAAACTGCATAATGGTATTTATATATAAATATTAGATAAAATAACAAATAATAAAATTGTAATAAAATGTCATTACAATTAATATAAAATGTATAGATATTTCAGCATTTTCCTTGATAAAAGACATAACTAGTAGATATTTGAACAAATTTTACTTTAAAAAGTAGGGTTAAGTTTTAATTTTTTTATTAGTTATGGATATACTTACCATGTAAACAGCACATGTTGGTACCATCTTTTCCATCATGCCTGCCCCTTTTCCAAAGGGTCTCTCCTTGTTAGGGATGCAGGTCATCACCATGGAAATTGTGGGGCATGCATTTTGGGGGCAGCTGTGAGTTATGGGGAAGTAATGTCTCTGTGTATAATTTCCCAACTTGTGGCTCTAATAATCTTTCTGTCCCCTCTTCTGAAAAATTCCCTGAGCCATGTTGGGTTCATTTTAAGTCTATTTCAGTAAAAGGCTCATAGGAGCCTCTGGATGTCTGGTTTGGTAGTTATTGAGTGTCCTCAGTGTCTATCTCCTTCCCCCTTGAACTGATACCAGGTTCACCAAGAAAGCAGCACTCTTGTTCATTTCCATAATTCTTCTGTGGTTTTAGATATTAGAATTTTTTATTATTATTCATTTAAGTGACAGAGAATGAGTGAGTATGGGCACAGCAGGGATTTTGCTACTGCAATCAAATTCCAGACACTCCAAACACATGTGATACTTCTTGCATCTGTCTTTACGTGGGTACTGGGGAACCAAATGTGGGCTGACAGGCTTTGTAAGCAAACCTCTTTAAACACTGGGCAATCTTTTCAGTTGCCAGAATTTCTTTTAAGTTTGTACAATTGGTCAAAACTCTTAGAAGTAGCCAAGTTAGAGAGAGTAAAATGAAAGGAACATGAATTAGTATAAGCTATAAGCTTCATTTTGGAAATACATACAAGATAAAAACAGTTATCCTTACCTGGCTATTTGGCTGCTGTATGTGCATCTATTTTTACTTCAGAGAATCTTTCCCAGTGAAATAACCCAAATAATCCAAAGAAGACCCGTTCATGCATGGAACAATGATATAGAATTATTCAACATAGTAGAATCACTATGACAGTAAAAGGAATGATGAGCTGCTATATGAAGAAGAATGTACAAAAACGAAGTCAAGTTTTTTAACAGATATTTAATGAAATGTAGAATGTCCTTTGAAAAGAAAATGTACTCTGATCTGAATTTTATAGCATAATATATATGTGTGTCAATTCGCTTAGTATTTCTCCTTTGTTTGGTCTAATGCCAAAATTATTCTTTATGACAGAACACTATTCTAATTTGTATTCCTTTGAAGGAAAATTCGTTTTTCAAAGACAATAGGCAGTGAAGATTTTCCTGCAGGTTTCAATGGAAAGTTAGAAAATTAAATTTATACCATACATTGCATTTCATAATGGATGGCTTTCAGAAATCAGTTTCTATTTTCCCTTCTTAAAATCTAGCCATGTTTTTCAACCATACCCTACAGCTTCCAAATAGCCCCTCATTCCTTGTCATGCAGAGTAATTTAGTTTTGACCTATGCCTCACTTTGTGCAGAGAAAGGTTCTAGCAATCTCTTGATCTTTCATTGTGTCTCTGCATGTCCCTCTCTGTCCATCCCTCATTTTTTGTGTGTCTCTTATTTCCCTCCACATATGAACACACACCTTTATAGTAAACACATACATATGCATATGCCATAGTACTACATACAAACATGTTTTTGCAACTTCATCACAGATTTAAAAAAAAATATTTATTGCTTTCAGATAGATTTTAATGTATTTCCGCTTGGCCTCAAACTCCCTATGTGGCTGGGGATGACCTTGAACTTCTGATCTTTGTGCTTATGTTTCCCAAGTGCTGATATTATAGAAATGTGCCACCCCACCTGGTTTATGTGTTGCTGAGTATTGAACTCAGGGCTTTGTGCATTCTAGGCAAGCACTCTCCCACATGAACTATCTATCCTGGTTATCATGTATAATTTAGTTACCTGTTAATATTTTGGAAATTTATGGTTTTCTATGATATATATGTATATATAACATACATATATATGTATATATATATATCTCACTCTTTACACACACACACACACACACACACACACACACACACACACACACACATATATCCAACCAGATACTAAATTACACATTGTTAAAGAATGATTACATATATATGTGTAATTTAGTATCTGGTTGGATTTCCGGACAGAAATATTTGAAAAGATCATGTCACATAAGCTTTCCCCAAATTAGGAGAAAATTGGAACATACAAAAAAATCTGTATGTGATTTCAGTATTTCCCCTCTCTGAGATACACAGAAAAATGTAGACATTACATTGCCTTGGATAATGTGTACATCAAGTTCCAAAAGAGCCATGGCTGCTGCTATAGCATTGCCCTGTGTCTATAGATCTAGAGCACAGGGACCACAATGATCAGATACTGTGTCGAAGCCTGGAGAGATGGCTAAGTGGTTAAAAATATGTTGTTCAGCAATGACTACCATCCTATATTCCATTCTCCAGCACCACAGAAAGCCAGGCCCACCGAGCGGAACAACCATCTGTATTTCATTTGCAGTAGTACAGGTTTTGTCATACCTATTCTCACTCTCTAATTTGCTCTCTCTTCTTGAAAATAAATAAATAAAATGTGAAGAAAACAAATTCCTTGGGGAAGAGATTTATGGAGCAGCAACAGATAAAGCACACACACAAAAAAAATTGTGCCAAAGCAAAATACCTCATATCAAGTGCTAAAGTAATGAATATATTTTGGGGCTCTTCACTCTACAGCAAGGACTACAGGAATACAGAGTAAAAGTAAATGGATTGGATGGTGGAATTTGAAAGATCTTAATTTTCTTATTTTTTTTTTTTTTTGAGGCAATCCCAATAGACTGGCCTTTTTTATGAGAGTATGTGCGTGTGTGTGCATGCGTGCACGTGAGAGAGAGAGAGAGAGAGAGAGAGAGAGAGAGAGAGAGAGAGAATATTGGTGCACCAGGGATGTCAGCCACTGCAATCAAAGTCCAGATGCATGTGTCCCTGTGCACATGTGCTGCCTTGCACACGTGCATCACTGTGCATGTGGCTTATGTGGTACCTGGAGATTACAAACCAAATCCTTAGGCTTTGCAGGCAAGCGCCTTATCCACTAAGCCATCTCTTCAGCCCGGATCTTCACTTTGGAGGGAAAGGAAATACAGGACAGGTGTCCCTGAAGATACTCTAGTGACTGGAAAAATGTGGTTCCCAGAAAGGATAGAAAATTATAATATATACGAAAGTACTCTCTTATCACCAGCAAAAGTGTTATCTGCTATGGAGAGAAGGAAGTGAAGGCCGTTGCACTAGATAGAAACTGTGCTGAAGAGGCAGGTTCAGTCATTCCACCAAAGGCGGATGCAAGAAGATACTGCAAGAGAATCTGAACTAGTCATTGAGTGAAAACTCTCTCTCTCTATCAAACACAAAATAGCAAAATAAAACTCAAGCAGACAAAATTAAGAGAGATGAATCTGAAACAGTAAATAGAGTAAGAAGTAAAATAATTTGGTAAAGCTTAGGGGAAAAGAGGTAAAGATTTTTTTTTTTAAATTTATTTATTTATTTATTTGAGAGCGACAGACACAGAGAGAAAGACAGATAGAGGGAGAGAGAGAGAATGGGCGCGCCAGGGCCTCCAGACTCTGCAAACGAACTCCAGATGCGTGCGCCCCCTGGTGCATCTGGCTAACGTGGGACCTGGGGAACCGAGCCTCGAACCGGGGTCCTTAGGCTTCACAGGCAAGCGCTTAACCGCTAAGCCATCTCTCCAGCCCAAGATTTTTTTTTTTTTAATGACAGATTATAAAGCACTCACAGAAGAATATATTCAAATATTTTTTTTTGTTTACTAAGTAGAATTTTTGTGTGGACACATCATGTGTAGTGAAATCATTTCCCTCCTCCCTGCCCCCATTCCACTGAGGGCCCTCTTTAGTGAGAATGCTGGTATTCACCATGAGGTTGTGAGCTATGAGTTATGAGAGCAGCAGTCAGTCATTGAGGAGGGAGGGCTATGCAAATATTCTCTCTCACCCTGTGGCGCTTAGTCTTTCAGTCCTCTCTTCCCGAAAATTCCTTGAGACATGGTGGGTGTGCTTTAAGTCTACTTTAGTGTCAAGCACTTAGCAAATTCTGGATTTCTTGGTATTAGATTTTTAAAAAGAAAAGCAATGTTTAATCAAATGAATAATGATTGTGAGATAAAGGTAAACGAATAATAATGAGGTCCAAGGAGGGTCTGGGGAGATGGCTCAGTGCTTGCTTGCAAAGCCTGCCAGCCTATGCTCAGTTCCCTAGGGCACACATAAAGACAAAGGCGAAAAGTGACATAAGCATCTGCTGTTCTTTCATTTGCAGTGGCCAGAAGCATGCATGTGTGAGCATGTGCAAACACACACACACACACACACACACACATACACATTAAATAGTTAAAACCTTATTTTTAATTGTTAAAGAAAAAAAAAACTTTGGAATCAGAGAAAAGAAAGAAGATCTAATACACTTGTGTTTGGAAACTTTGAAGAATAAAAACAAAACAACTATTAATTTTAAAAATCTAGATCAAGATTTTTCACATCTAAGACTAATTGAAATTTATATACTACAGTATCCTATCTAGGGAACTAGAATCAAAATAACTCCAAAATATATTTTCTTCATAGAATTACTAATATGCCACATATGCAACATTCTATATGAGTGAACATTTATATGATTTCATGGTAAAAGCAGGTATACAATGGGAATTTGTGAAAATCCAACCTTCTCACCACCGAATGGAAGTAGTGTAAGTTTAATTGTGCCTAATTTTGCTCCATGTGAATACCTCCATATCTCTAAACAATTTACTTTTTCATATTTTTTTTTCTTATGTTATTTTTTATTTGTTTATTTGAGAGAGAGAGATAGGCAGTGAGAGATATAGAGGATGAGAGAGGGGGAAAAGAAAATAGGCACTCCATAACTGCTTCTTTTTTTCTATTTATTTATTTGTTTGTTTTTATTTTATATAAATTGTAACAAGATTTTCTCTTTTATCCCCTTGCCCTAGCTCCCAATGCCCTTGATATACTCCTCCTCATTAGGGTCATGGTGTTCGCTGTGGGGTCTATAAAGTTCTCTGTCAGTCCCTGTGGGATGGTGGGGGCCTATGCCTCAGGATATTCCTACATGCTCTGTGGCTCTTACAATCTTTCTGTCCCCTCTTCTGCGATGTGCACTGAGCCATGGCAGGCCTATTGGTGGTATGACTTAGTGTTGAGTTCTCTGTAGCCTGTGGATTTCTGTTTTGAAAGGTTTTCATTGATCACAGTGCTTTTTGCCATCAACCTGGGGCTGGTTGTCAGGATAGCAGTAAGAGCAATATTCACGTCACCACTTCCCCTGCAATTTCTGGCCCTGTAGATGTGGTAGAGATGGCACATCTCATGGTGGGCAGTTGACTAACTTCTGTCTTATTGGTGGATCATGGCTCTCCTCCCTTTTCTCTACCATCTATAAAATAAAGCAGATTCTGCAAGCAAGAATGAGAACAGCTTGAGTTAAATGGGGGTATGCAAATTTGAGATTTTTTTTTTTTTTTGGTATGTAAGCCCACTCTTCTTCTGAGGGGGAGCAGTAGGGGGCTTCTCTTTAGAATATATACATTCCCTGACAATGGGATCCTGACTTGGTTTCCAGTACCAAATATGAGTTTTCTCCTACTGAGTGGGCCTCATGACCAATCAGAGAACAGTTGGTTATCCACAGAAGCTGTGTGCAACCATTGCACAAGTGTATACTTCTTGACAGTCTGGTTGATTTCATAGTCTGTAAGGTCTCCTGTTTATTCATGCTATTGGTGACTGTGTTCCTCCGGGAGCTCTCACAGGACTTTCCTGCACTATGAGGGCCAGCCAGGTGAGAGGAGGAGCCTTCTTTTAAACCGTCACTGGAGAGCAGTGTAAATAGTTACAGTGGATACATTTAGACACATGGTCTAGAAATAGAGGGGGAAACCATGAAAAAGAAACCTGTGCGAAACATGAATGTTTGAAAACAGAAGAATGCTTATTACTTGTTTGTGTGTATTTGTGTAACTTAATGGCATGTGTGGGGGTGGGTGGTGCATGCATGTGTCTGTGCCCAGGCGGCACCCACCCCATCTACTTGGCTGCAGAGGGGTGCACAGGACTATGGTGGCTGGAGGGGATCTCCAAGTGTCCTGGTCCAGTGTTCTGCCAACCATTCCTACCTGAGTCATAGTCCTTCACTGAGCCTAAGGCTTGCTGTTTTTAACATCAGCTTTGGCAATTCTGGTCTCCCAGAAGACTGGGGATATGTACACTGTGGACACACCTAGCTGTGTGTGTGGGTTCTAGAAATTCAAACTCTGGTGGTCTCAGACCCCGCAGGACCTCATGCTTGTTCAGGAAGTGCACTTAGCTTCCAGTGTCTTTCCTGCCCTAAATTTGCACACAGGTCTTATGTAGTCCAGACTGCCTGAATCTCACTATGTAGGTGAGGCTGTCCTTGAACTTCTGATCCTTCTGCCTTTACCTTTCAAGTGCTGGGATCATGGGCATGTTCCACTGTGCTCCATGAGAAACAGATGTTTTGAAGTTGTTGGCACACAGAATGCAAAAAGAAAGAGTACTTGATTGAAAATACAACATAGCAAGGAGAACACTGGGCAGGACTTAGAAAAATCTTGAGTAATTTATGAGAATCAATGAGTGATCTCACCTACAGTCCTTAATGAAGATGGGAAGATTGGAAAGATTCTAATTTGAGTGATTTTCAATTTATTGACTTTTGTCTGACTAGCTTGACTGGATAGTATACAGGGGAAAATCATTATTAGGAGCTATGTACAAAAGAATTATAAAATGGTAGATGTAGGATAAAAATAGAGGCTCAAAGCAGTATTAAAGAAGGTAAGCGACATGATATCATTTTCTAATGTTGGAATATTTAAATGAATATATTTCAAGACAAAGGAAAAGAGGAATGTGATGGACAGGGTGGAATTTTAAAAGCAGTAAAAGCCACAGCAATAATTAGACAGGTAAACCACATACATTGAGAAAGGAACAGAAAAAATAAACAGGTATGAATGGAAACCTACACAAATTTTTACATGGTTATTATTTCTAGTCTAGGCCTGCATGAAGGAGCTGAGAAACAGGAGAGGATTTCTTGGCCATCTAGTGAGTAGATTACATTAGCCCACTATTCTCTGTAATATAAAATAATATTTTATAATCCTTTCATAGTGATCCTTTTTTGAACTATCATTTATTTTTGTTCAAATATTTCTTCTTGTATGTCAATGAGTATACATTTTATGAAATATAGCTTATCTTTTTCCTATACTCATAATTACAATATGCACACAAATATGCATAATATTTATTTTTAATTGTACATATGTGTATATAAAGTTGGATTCTATTATTGGGTGAGATCTGTGGAATTCTGAAATTCAAATGTAGAGAGATACAGCTTTGATAGAAAAAAAGATTTAAGTATCTAAAAGGTAGCCAGGTATTAATTAACTTATTTTTTGTTAAATCTATTTTGAGGCCTAACACACATTTACTAGGAGCAGTGTGAATGGAACTGGTTGGGCTTCCATGAATTCTAGACCAGCACAAAATCTGCAAGAGGATTTCAGGATGAGAGAGGATATGTTGGAATGCATGAGAGGGTCCCAACTAGGAAACACAGACAATTGCACGGGGAAATAGAGAGAAAGATGGGGAAAAACTGCCCCATGCGAGGGGCTGTTGCTCTTAAAGAAAGGAATGTCTTATTGTGGGTTTTCTTTTAATTCAGTTGGCAAGGTCTCTGCTATGCCAATGACTCTGAGGGAATTTTAAGCTACAGTTAGGGCATTAGGAGAGAATTCACAGCTGAATAGAGTGAGAACTCAATGGAAAATAGACATATTTTATGATACTCCAAAGGTAAACACTGCATCGTTCTCACAATCCCAGGTCTCTCTGTCAAGGCCATCCACACACACAGATGTATCATATTGCTTAAATTGCAGCAAAGGTAGGAAAGAAATTTTGGATTTCAGACTCAAACTCTTTCATTCCAACGGAATCCAGAGTCAGCTAAGTTTTAGAGCATATAAACTGTGCTCATTCAAAAGATTATCCAAATGCCTCTGAAATACTGCAACATGAAAAATGTCAAAGTGCATTGTAACATCTGTCTAGCCATATGTGTAATATATGTGGGAACAATGCAGCTGTTATGTAGCCTTCTATAGTCACTCAAGATAAATATTAAATGCTGCATATCTCAAATGAGTGGGGATTGCCTGGTCCAGAAGAGTTTGTAGTACAGACAGCAGTTCCTTTGATTTCTTATTTGCATAATGTCTCAAGGAGGTTCTGAGAATCTTGGTCAGGCAGCTGGCTAAGCCTACCTGTGTGCAAATGAGTCAAAGGCGAAATGAAGTTCACTAGTAGCAGCTCCACACAGAAGAAAATTAAATTGCTCATGGTCAGATATGAGGAGATGAAAGCCCCTCAGGTAGGTATTCTAATACATTTCAAAATATATACTGAAGGACGTTGGTGAATTACACATAAGCTTTTGGTTTGCACCATTTTCCAGATAAAGAATATAATCATAATGCACAAGTGCTCTGCATTCATAAGATGGAACAAAGTCTTTAGTTTATTATGTGATTAGGCACACCCTACATAACACCTTGATATCCCTTGAGGTATGCCTCCTGCAAAATATCTGATTAGAAAGGGCAGATTGAGGCATCACGGGGGTGCCAGTTTGCCAGCTGGTCACCATGTGTCGAACTGGTGTTTTGCGATGAGAGCTGGCTGACCTCTGCTGAAGACACAGACAGTATCTAGCTACCCCAGGCAATCGCAAGCCACAAGTGAAAACACAATCTCTCAGATTTGTAATGGAATTCCAAGAGATGTCAAGGTGAGTCACATCACATAAATGTCGCCTACTCTGACTGTGTTCAGGACATCTGCCCACGCTACTTTCTATTCCATTTCCTTCTCGAATAATGAAGCGACTTTCTTGCGTGCCAGTGGGGATGGGAGTCTTAAAGAGCATCAACAGAAAAGGACATTATACATTTCCAAACTTGCTCATTTGTTATAGCCAGGGGCAGGTTCTAAATTGCAATCACTCTTGATAAGAGCAAAACTCATTTACTACAGCTTCACAAATCTAAGAAAAGGCACGCATATCAGGCAGCAAGGTCCCATGACAGCCTTGTCAGCAAATGCTCGCTTCAGGTTCAGTGTTTGTCCATTACTTTTTAAATTAAAAATGCCTATGAATGACTGCTTTAACCAATGCATTCTAACAAATAGATAAGTAGCCCAGTTTTTATAAGACAGCGCTCTAGTATATTTTCAAGTAATGATCTTTTTTTTTTAATTTTATTTTTATTTATTTATTTGAGAGCGACAGACACAGAGAGAAAGACAGAGGGAGAGAGAGAGAATGGGCGCACCAGGGCTTCCAAGCCTCTGCAAACGAACTCCAGATGCATGTGCCCCCTTGTGCATCTGGCTAACGTGGGACCTGGGGAACCGAGCCTCGAACCGGGGTCCTTAGCCTTCACAGGCAAGCGCTTAACCGCTAAGCCATCTCTCCAGCCCTCAAGTAATGATCTTTTTTTTCAGTGTTATTTTTCCTCAAATATCATTTTATTAGTCTTGCCATTGAATCATTTCTCTTCCTTTAACTGTCATGTGCTTGGACCATTAATCTGATGTTGACTGAGTATGCCTTCATGGAGCTCTCCATCTAAACCAGACAACCTAAGTTAATCAGGCTTCCTTGGTGTGGATAAGTACACAGGGTTGGTAGAAAGTATGGAGAGTAGTGATAGGAATTGAGAGACAGAGGCATCAATAAAAAATAATTATTCCATTTTGCTAAGTGAAAAATTACAACTGCTGTTATTATGGGTTGCAAATAGAGGTAAACATGTAAAATGATGAAAATGCTATTTTTTCTCTATCACAGTTTTCTTCTATATATACTGTATAATCTCATGTATGATTTAAGAATACACAAATCATTATTAACATGGTCTCTAGGTAAAGGGACAGCATAGAATAAAAAAAAAAAGAGATGTAAAGACACAATTATCCTGATCTGTGTAGATGAAGGAGCAATCTGACATTGTGTGGATCAAGTGGAAGGCAGATAATGTGGAATGGGGAGCTTGAGACTGAGAATGACATTACTTTGGAGGGAATTACCATGACAACAAGTGTGACCAAGATGGGTAACCCCAGAAGCCTTTGAATCAGGAAACAAACATTATCATTCATTCATTTTTAGCATATGTTCTCTCAGTTATTTAGAGGACAGATTTGCAAGATACAAGAATGAACTTAGGGACACCAGATGAAGGCTTCTTTTTTGAGAATCAGATCAACATGACAATAATAAGAGGACAAAAAGTACAGATCCAAAAATTATTTAGATGAATAAATGGAAAGATACAATTTTTGATTGCATATAGGCTTGAGGGGAAGGTGGATTCCAGGAATCTACATTTACTGATGGATGTGCGGTGATAGCTCACCCTAAGGGACAGAAGGCACACCGGAAATCACTTAGCCTGTCTCTCTCCCTTACAGTTCGCACACTAGCGTTTATAATTTGGATTTTTTTCCAGTGCACTATAATTTTGAAAGCTCTCATCCATCCATTACTTAAGCCCCATGAGAATCCTCTGAAATTGAGTGATCATATAGTTTTATCCACTTTTTTGTCAGATAAGAGCTCTGAAAATTACATTCCTCAAATGCACATGCTCATGAGAGTATGTTATATATTTATTTATTTATTTCCACTTAGTTTCCCTAGTCCCAGTTTGACAGTCAACCTGGATGGGACAACTTCAAGTATAAGGAATATACTGTTTAGTCAGAATTTGTATTTAATAGGCAAGTTTTGCATATACACATTCTATTTGGAGGATCATATTAATTTATGTGTTACATCAAGGCATTTGACTGTAGGGATTGACAACATCATTCTAATGCTCCTGTCATATCTGTTGCAAATCTGTTTTGTATTCCTACACGGTTCTACCACAGACAACTTTTATTTTGTAAGCAGCATCCAAAAAAATTGAGCAGGGCGTGGTGGTGCATGCCTTTAATCCCAGCACTGGAAGGCAGAGGTAGAAGGATCACCATGAGTTCGAGGCTACCCTGAGACTTCATAGTGAATTCCAGGTCAGCCAGGGTCAGAGTGAGACCTACCTCAAAAACCAAAACAAACAAAGAAACCAAAAAAAAAAACAAAAAACAAAACAAACAAACAAAAAAAAAAAAAAAAAAACAGGCTGGTGATCACAGGGCATGAGTATTGTACGGAGCTGGTTCCCCATGTTCTGGGCCCTGCCCCATACCATACTCTGCTAAGGGCCCCAGCTGAAACTAAGAATAATTGGTGAAACAAGCAAGGGTGCTCTTTTCTTGGTGAACCGGGTACCAGCACAAGGATGAAGGAGATCAGCACGGAGAAAAATCAACTCATACCAAATTAGATATCCAGAGACCCAGAGGCCCCCAACACCTCATCACTGAAGCAGACCAGAAATGAAACATGGCTCAGGGAAATTACACAAGAGGGGGTGGAAAGAATGTCAGAGCTACATGTTGGATCATGATATGCAGAGACACTTCCCCTACCCATAACCTCAACAAGGAGGGGGCGGGGAGGGGGTAGGACACAGATGAGCCTAACAATGGTACCAACTTGACTGTATTCCCTGAGTACAAAACTAATTAATAAAAAAAAAATTAAAAAAAGATGAGGACTGCTTATCTGGATTGTATACATATGTGTTTTTGAGGCAAATGAGAAAGAGAGAATGGATTGAAATATGTTTCACATGAAGAAGTTGGCAATGGCGTGATCTCATAAACTAATTGAGGAGGCTTGTCAAATTATGTTTGGCAACTTACAATCTTGGACTGAAAATGAGAGTTAGATCAGAATTAATCTGAGTGCTGTTTATATTAGACAGTGTTCATTCTTTTGAATAAATGAATTGCTCATCTCTTCTGACCTGGATGGGCATCATGTTCTAAAAGGTATGGGTTTTTCCATCAGCAGTTATCCATTAAGATGTGTAGCTCTTATTACTTATTACTTTAAATCTGAAATTCTAATTTATATGTTTAAAGATAAACATTTAAATATTTGGATCTACCATTTAAATACTATGCACATCCTTAATAATTCTCTATAATTTAGGTTAAATTAATCTATTGTATAAATTTCCAGATCAACTCATTTATGTTTGTGGATAGTTGAAACAATTTTAAACAAGAAATTTAGAATACCTATTCTTGAACAGAAATAAAAAAATGCCTGCATAAATATTTTTACCCCTCTAGTAGATTTACTGATTCTGAATGTCAAATCAAAGCAATTATGAATACTTTTTAAAAGAACTAGTTTTATTGATTGCTCTTTATAGATGAGACACTATTTCTTGTACTAATCACATTTGATCAAGTAACAATGCTAATGCTAAATTCAACATGATTCTTAGAGAAGATACAGCCGTTTGACGAAACTCATAAAGCTAAGTAGACTGCAGAGCCTAGGGTGATTTTTTGTTGTTGTTTATTTTCATTTATTTATTTGAGAGTGACAGTCAGAGAGAGAGAGGCAGAGAGAGAGAGGGGTTGAGAGAGAGAGGCCAAGGTCTCTAGCCACTGCAAACGAACTCCAGACGCGTGCACCCCCTTGTGCATCTGGCTAACATGGGTCCTGGGGAATCGGGAATCGAGCATCAAACTGGGGTCCTTAGGCCTCATAGTCAAGTGCTCAACCACTAAGCTATCTCTTCAGCCCCCTAGGGTGGTCTTAATTTATTATTTTTCATTATAGACATGCATAGCATGTATACATCATATATTAATACCATCCATCCCCTAATACCTAAAATAATTTTGAATATTTTAGCTCCCTAGTTGTTTCTGTTGTTAACTTTTGAAAAATATGGGCCTACAATTCATTAATCACATTTTTATCATAAAATGAAGAAAATAATGATCTTTGCAACCCTATGTGTAGTTTACTTAGTGTGCATATGTTAAAATTAAATGTTCCTAAAATCTAGGCATGGTGGCACAGACCTTTAATCCCAGCACTTGGGAAGCAGAGGTATGAGGATTGCCATGAGTTCAAGGTCACCCTGAGAGACTACATAGTGAGTTCCAGGTCAGCCTGCGCTAGAGAGAGACCTTACCACGAAAAGAAAAGAAAAGAAAAGAAAAGAAAAGAAAAGAAGAGAAAAGAAAAGAAAAGAAAAGAAAAGAAAAGAAAAGAAAAGAAAAGAAAAGAAAAGAAAAGAAAAGAAAAGAAAATGTTCCTTCATGCTTGTATATTAGTCAACCATCTCTGAATGTTTTTCTCAAGAGTGCATGAGGCCAGGCAAGAATGAAAGAAATATTTACTTCTTACTCTATAGCACATATCCTTTAATGGCATTTGAACATACTTCTGTTGAAATTTTAAGTTACACATATGGAAGGTAGTAAAGGTATGTTCATGTATGTAAAATCAAGATCCCATCCCCCCCATATCCTCTCTTACTTCCCCCTCCCATTACAACCTTTCTTCTCTGTTTTCTCCATTTTATTTCTATGCAATCTTGGCTACTGTGGGTTCTTCTAATGCCCAGAAAATCAGGAATCATTTTCTGACATCCGTGTTCACTTGATGACTTCACATACTTTCCTCCTGCAGCTTTCTTTCCTTGAATCCTTTGTAGCACAATATTGTCTTTTGTTCACACTTGATGTCATCGTTTTTATTCTTTTTGTTGTTGTTGTTTCTCGAGGCAAGTTTTCACTGTAGCCCAAGCTGACCTGGAATTCATTATGTAGTCCCAGGGTGGTCTTGAACTCATGGTGATCTGGGACACTGACTGGTGGATCCAGTGTGGATGGTGCAGGTCCAGGCTGGTACACTAGGTTCAGCTCTGGCTTTCACCAACTCTAGGCCCTGGAGTCCCAAGACCTTAGCAAAACAGCTCTATTGGCACTCAGAGGCCCTGCTCATGCACTCATGACAGACTCAAAGTGGCAGTGAGAGACAGGGAAGGAGCCGTGATGCTTGGAGTCTTATAAATATTACTTGTCTTCTAAATATTTTATTTATTTAGGGGCTGGAGAGATTGCTTAGTGGTTAAGGTTCTTGCCTGCAAAACCTAAGGACCTAGGTTTGACTCCTCAGAACCCACACCAACCAGATCATGGTGGTTTGATTCAGTTGTCCCTCGTAAACTTAGGTGTTCTGAGCACTAGGTTCTCATCAGATAGAGATTTGGGAATTAACGCCTCTTGGAGGCAGTGTATTGTTTGGGGCAGGCTATGGGTGTTATAGCCAGTTCCCCTTTGCCAGTGTTTAGCACACCCTCCTGTTCCTGTTGTCCACCTGATGTTGTCCAGGAAGTGATGTCCACCCTCTGCTCCTACCATCGAGTCTATAAGCCAAAACAAACATTCTTTTCCCACAAGCTGCTCTCAGTCAGGTGATTTTTGTTTTGTTTGTTTGTTTTTTTGTTTTTATTTTTTCAATATATGGTCTCCCTCTAGCTTAGGCTGACCTGGAATTCACTCTTTAGTCTCAGGGTGGCCTCAAACAACCCTCCTACCTCTACATCCCAAGTGCTGGGATTAAAGACATGTACCACCACATCTGGCTGGTCAGGTGATTTCTGCCAGAAATGCAAGTCTGACTACCACAGTAATGTTGGTATTGAGAGTGGTGTTGCTGCTAGACACCTGATTGTGTGGCTTTGGTATTTAGGAGCTGAATTTCAAGAGGAATGTGGAAGGTTTTGAAATCTTGGCCTAAGACACCTTAAAGTGCTATAAGTACAGCTTGATGGATTCTTCTGGTCATAGTTGCCAGACCTGAATGCAGTAAGAACTATGGACTGTGAAGTTTGTCTTATAAGGGAGAAAAGAAGTTTTCTCTGGACAGGACTAGAAGCAGTTTGTGTGAAAGGCTTGCTGTTATGTCCATGTCCTGAGAATTTGTGCAGGATTGCATGGTGTAGAAACAGACTGACGTGAGTGGATGGATATGGCACAGAAAGATATGTTTAGACTGAAAGTGTTGCCTGTTCAACTGCAATGGAGAGATTACAACCTTTGAAATTGGGCCAGCTGAACTGCACTGATGCAACAGGAAGAATTAGACTCCTTTTAACCTAGTAATCTAGTAGAAGTAAATCTTCATCCTCATTTCTCTGGCTACAGTTTATATTGAGTTATATCTGTACATTCTGGTAATCTAAAATCTTTTAAACTATTCTAATAGCCTTGCATGACCAACTTTATTTTTAAAGCACAGATATAATGTCTAATGTTCTGATTGGAGCTTAACACTTATTTTTATATAAAGAGACTGAGTAAATGTAGAAACAAAGAAAAGAAAAAGAATGCAGACTCTTTTGAAGGGGCCTGAATGCTCAAGGAGTGCCCTGATCTTCAAAGTCTGCTTTATCCCCACCCCACCCCCTGTTTAGCAAATTGACACCCTACGGGGTATTGTATAGTATAAGAAATGCAGAAAAGAAGAGGTTCATTGAGTTTGCAATGAGGTGTTGTGTTTTGGAAATGACCATGGGCAATGTGAAGCAGGTTTGCTGGATGCCTGCATGGAGACCTGATGGAGCCATGAGGATGAACCATAGCTTGCAGTGGAGACCCAGTGGAGATGCCTGGACCACAAGATGGCTGCCAAAATAAGCTGCCGACCCTGGCTGGTCTTGCTACATAGCACAAGCTGGCTTAAAACTCACTATGGGATCTTGTTTGTGTCCTTGAAAGTGTCCTGTCAGGGTAACAGGGACACAAAGACCATTTCCTGCACCCTGGCTGACTGTACTGTCCTGGGTTTTACTATCTGCCTTCATGGCCCCACATCTGAAGAGAAGACCTTGCTTCTCCTGGGACCCAGGGCTTTGCAGGCAACAAGGATATTCCACACTGGGCAGCCACAATGTACCCCTCTACCACCTCTCCCTGAATATGGAGGAAAAGTACATCTTGGGCTGATCCCTGAGGAATTCTTCCAGTTTCTTTATCCTAAAACTGGTGGACAAGGACCCTCCATGCTTGGAATGGGCTTGTCTTGTACTGTTTACAAATGAAATCTATGTGATCACCCTAGAGACCTTTTCTACCATATCAATAGTAGGGTTTCTTGTCTACATAATTAAAAACTATGGTGCCTCTATTGCAGGATTTATTGACATACTCAATGAGCAAAAAATTGCTCCGCTGGAAGAAGTAAATCAGGCACCCATCAAACAAATCCAGGATGTGATTGAATTGGAGAAGTCACAGCAGGCGCTGATTCACAAGTGCGTCTACCTTTTTGATGATCAGAGGAATAACATTGCTATGGCCTTGGAGGTCATTTTCTGGGAATTGCCACATACAGTGTATAAGGAAGTGATGAATCACCTGGACTATCAAATTTCGGTGCAGGGCATGATGCACCAAAAAGAGCAAGAGCACATGAGAAACTGGGTGGAGAAGAGTGTGGCGCAGAGCATCTCTGCACAGCAGGAAAAGGCGACAGTTGCCAAGTGCACAGCAGGTCTGAATGCTCTCAAAGAAGGCTGAGGCCAGCCCATTATGAAAATGTAACGTTCTCATTTGAGACCACCAGAAACAGTGAACTAAATGGAAAGCAGTCTGCCTGTCTTCTGTATTGCTATTGATTGAAGTCACAGCACGCCTTTCCTAAGAATTCATTTTGTGAGTTAGACATCTACAGGCCAGTCAGATTTTCCTCACCTTTACTCTGCATCATGAGTACTTTGGTGATCACTTTTGAATAATCAATTTGCAACAACTTGTTGCTTGACTAAAATTACCAATTTGTAATTAATATTACCATCTTGCAATAAAATGGCAACTGAAACAGTTTTATTTTTTTTTTGTTTGTTTTGAAGAATCTACTATTTATCTTATAAAGGGAAGAACGTTGTTCATCTTTTTCTTCCCCTTTCCACCTGTGGTTTAAAATCTATTCCCTCCCAATCCTTTTTTGGTTTATTTAATTAATTATTTTTGCCTCAGTGATATAAGATTTTACTTTATTTTGGGGTTGATACTAATTTGTAATAGCTTCCAGAGTCCCATCCAAAGAGTGATTGAATTGGAAGAAATAAGGTGATTTTTTTTTTTTTTTGGTCTCCATGTATATGTGTGTATAAAAAAAAACTGTGCATGCTATTTGATGATTGTCAGACTATTATCAGATAATCCCTTAACAAGTAATAGAAATATACCTATTGTAAAAAAGAAGAATGTATACAGTATTCTAGAAGTCAAGGTAGAAGAATCATGTGAGTTTGAGGCAAGCCTAATAAAGTGAGTTCCAGATCAGCCTGGGTTAGTAAGAGATTCTGCCTCAAAACCAAAACTGCAGCAAAAAGAAAACAAACAAACAAAAGGCTTTCAATAAAATATCATATACATTCTATTTCCTGAGATGTCCCTGTCAGTCTCCTAATTGCTTTTTTTTTTTTTAATTTTTATTTATTTATTTGAGAGCGACAGACATAGAGAGAAAGACAGATAGAGGGAGAGAGAGAGAATGGGCGCGCCAGGGCTTCCAGCCTCTGCAAACGAACTCCAGACGCGTGCGCCCCCTTGTGCATCTGGCTAATGTGGGACCTGGGGAACCGAGCCTCGAACCGGGGTCCTTAGGCTTCACAGGCAAGCGCTTAACCGCTAAGCCATCTCTCCAGCCCTCCTAATTGCTTTATTAACCTCTTAATTATTTTCCATTTATAGCTTCCTTACAAAAGAGCTTCTTTTTGAATTACCCATCTAGATGCTTTCTCTATTGATGATGAAATATATAGTTTAAGATTGTAAAAACATGTAGAGAACAAAGGGAAAATTAAAAGAGATGAACAACGCAAGGCAAAGGGAGAAACAGAATTTTGTTTTAAAATAAGAATGAGATTTAAACATGAGGATGCCTCACCCCAGCACACCTGTGGTGGTTTGATCCAGGTGTCCCCCATAAACTTAGGTGTCCTGCATGCTAGGTTCCCAGCTGATGAAGATTTGGGAATTAACACCTCCTGGAGTGAGTGTATTGTTGGGGGTGTCCTTAGGGGTATTATGGCCAACTTCCCCTTGCCAGTATTTAGCACACTCTCCTGTTACTATTGCCTACCTTACGTTGGCCAGGTGGTGATGTCCACCCTCTGCTCATGCCAATGTTTTCCCTGCCATCATGGATCTGCCCCCTCGAGCCTGTAAGCCAAAATAAAGCTCTTTTTTTTTTTTGTCCCACTAGCTTCTCTTATTTGAGTGATTTCTAGCAGCAGTGCGAACCTGACTCAATGACACCATTCCACAGTGCACCGCACAGCACTCTGCTAAACACTTATCCTGCATGAGACGTCAATTTCTCTCTGAGCTGTTTAACAAAGAGAACTATTGTAAACAATATTGCTGTTAAAATACAAGCAAATTTTAAAAAAAAACAACGGTTTCTGATTTGAAGATGCAGAACAGATTTTGTGTTCTTAAACCAGAGTTTAGGATTTTGTTAGTAGATGGCATATCTTTTGTGAACATTCCCTAGCTAAAACTTAACTCTTTTCACTCAAGTGAATAATGTCTAGGCCACAGGAAATTGAAAGTAAGTGGCTATTGAAGGAATTCTATGGGATTTTAACAG
Source organism: Jaculus jaculus (assembly GCF_020740685.1). Lineage (NCBI taxonomy): Eukaryota > Metazoa > Chordata > Mammalia > Rodentia > Dipodidae > Jaculus > Jaculus jaculus. The sequence continues at coordinate 8,538,184 of NC_059119.1, read as the reverse complement.
TATATAAATAAGAGTTTTATAAGTAATACTGAACTAGCAAATGGGAAACATATTTTTCAGGTTGAGATTATGCAAATTAAAGGAAAAGGAGTTGAATATAACATTTTTAGGTCATCTGAATAAATGTGTTATTTTCTCATGACTTAGCACTGAATCTCTGCTTCTACTTGTGAAGTTGGTGGCAATTATGACAAATTGACCTGTAAGCTGTAACCAGGAATGATCCTAGGCCCCAGATAGGCAGCAGTGAGAGTCTTCTTTTGTTTCCTTACCTCAGAATTTTCTGGTAGAATGAACTTGAGATTGATGATAACTGAATTGCGAGGAAGTATGCTGAGAACTTTTCAGTATTACACTGTCTTTCCTGTACAGAACTTAAATATTTTCATATAATATCTGATTAATAGTTTAGCACTTCCTGATCTTGTAAATGTCTCTTATTATTCATCATAAACATATAAATGATTAATAGGAATGAAGTATTTTAAGATCACTCTCACAAATCTAATTTGATAATTTTGATCAGTTGTAAGGAAGATAAAATAGCTAATGTTTTACTATTAATTTATTACATATCAAACTCAGCTCTAAATTTGTAAATCATTTTGGTAAATTACGTGAGGTATGCATTCTGGTATTTTAGCAGAAACCATCCTGGACAATGTAGAAAGTACATTCACATTACCCAAGACGGTAAATACCAGAAGGAGGATTTGAATTCAGGCAGCTTGGATTGAGTCTGCCCCTTGGTAATACAAACATATTGTGGGGAAGGATAGTGAAGCAAACAGATGGTGGGGTTCCATGATCCATGTCTCTATGAACATGCGAAAGTCTAGGGGAAAAAATGGCAGCATATTGGAAATTAAGTTACAGGAAATCTGTATTAGTCAGGGTTATCTATAGAAGCAGAACTGATAGGATAAACTGGTATTAAAAAGGAGATTTAGGGCTGGAGAGATGGCTTAGCGGTTAAGCGCTTGCCTGTGAAGCCTAAGGACCCGGGTTTGAGGCTCGGTTTCCCAGGACCCACGTTAGCCAGATGCACAAGGGGGCGCACGCGTCTGGAGTTCGTTTGCAGTGGCTGGAGGCCCTGGCGCGCCCGTTCTCAATCTCTCTTTCTCTGTCTCTTTCTCTCTCTCTGTAACTCTCAAATAAATTAATAAAAAATGAACAAAAAAATTTTTAAAAAGGGGGATTTATTGAGTTAGTTTACAGCAGTCCAACAATAGTTGTCTTCAGGCTTCAGAGTCAAGGACCCCAGCCTAGTAGCTGCTCAGTTTGCATGTCTTCATAGCGTGGCTGTCCTAACCCAGCACTGAAAGCGTTTGCGAGAGACACTGCTCTTTAGTGCATGTTGGAAGGCTGATGCAACTTATGTCCAGTGTGGACGAGTGATAGTGATGTATGTTCCACGGAACATCTGTGGGGCGATGTGGGCACCTAGTAAAAGGCATTCACCAGCGAGTAGTTCATGCAGTAAGGCAGAACAGGAAATCCAGCCTTAATATTGTTGAGTGTGTGTACGTGTGTGTGTGTGTGTGTGTGTGTGGTGAGATACTCTCCTCCGTGGTTGCTGGACTCAGGGGTGTCTCATTCCATTACTTCTCTACCCGCTCTCATTTGGGCCCCAGCCTCCTACTAATTCTGGAGTTTACTATTTTTATTTTCAAGCACTTTGGTGATTCCTAGGTTTGTACTCCTGCACAAAATTGAGTTACAAACCCACTTGGCCATGCCTGCTCACCTATGTGCCATCTCTCAGATCTCCCCAACCCTCATGCTTGTGCAAAAATTGCTCTGAATAACTGAGCCATCTCTGTAGACCTAGTCTTCATTTTTCTTTTCTTTTCTTTTTTTTTTTTTAGGTTTTTCGAGGTAGTGTCTCACTCTAGCCCAGGCTGACCTGGAATTCACTACGGAGTCTCAGGGTGGCCTCAAACTCATGGAAATCCTCCTACCTCTGCCTCTCAAGTCTTAGGATTAAAGGCATGTGGCACCACGCCCAGCTAATTTTAAAGTTTTATTCAGTCATGTTCGAAGCCTAAATCCTTCCCTTTAAAATCTGTGTAATAAATAACTATACATGACAACATACAAGCTGAATGGTATCACAAACTGAGTCCTTTAATCCAGTCCCTACTCTGGGGGCGTGGGGGGAGCAGGTGGTGACAGGACTCTCCGTCTAACGTGCCAGCACATTGAAGCAACAGGTTGGGTGTGGTACTCATGTTTGCACACACATGAACAGTGTGCACACATGTAACCGCACATACACTGTTGTTGCCTGCAGTGCTAGGACTGAACCCAAGCCCCCACGCAGGACCAGCGAGCATTTAGCGAAACTGTAGCCATGCAAGACTCAGCCTGCAGGTACAAAAGCAACTGTGGCTTCCAGAAATAGGTCACCATGACTGTAAGAGAAATGCTTGAGCTAGGTCAAAACTATGACCAGAAAGACAAAGCAGGCATTTCAGGTCCAAACAGTGGAATGTGTCAGAATCTAGGAGGTACGGGGTCAGACTAGCTAATAGCAGCTAATGGTTATTGGGAGAGAGGGAGTCACGTTCATCGGTGGTGGAGTCACTGGTAAGTTGCCCTTCCCACAGTCAGCAAACTTCCACCCATGATCATGCAAGCCACCCTAGTTAAACTCAATGGATTAAACAGGGAGATATGATAGTAAGGTGGGGCTTAATGGGAAAGAAAAACCAAATTAATAGGGGGAGAAGAGGATATGAGAGGATAATGGGGGAAGAAGATCAAAATACGTCATATATATGTATGTATGTATGTATGTATGTATGTGTATATATATATATATATATATATATATATATATATATATATATTCTTATCATATTTGTCATTTCATATACACACACAAGCACACACATATATGGCAAATCAACTTTTAAAATAATGAATGATAAGTGATTTTTTTTACTCCCCCCTTTTTTTCTTTGGTTTTCTTGTATTGAGGAATCTGTGGCTTCCACCTTTAAGCTGTATATAAAAATTTCAATTTTTTCTTTAAAACTGTCACATTGGCTTTATTCTCAAGAGTAATGGTGAATAGCAGGGGTGTTCATTTCAATTTAATTTTTTTATTTTTAAAATTTTATAGTTAAACTGTGTCATATTTAATCTGAAATTAATTCAACATAAATTGAAAAATAATTTAAAACAAGAATATTTTTCATATGCAGAGTATAAATGTTGACTGATCATAATTTATTTATTTATTTTTATAATTAATTAATTATTATTATTATTATTTGATTTTTTGAGGTAGGGTCTTGCTGTAGTCCAGACTGACCTGGAATTGACTATGTTTCTCAGGGTGGCCTCAAACTCATGGCCATCCTCTTACTTCTGCCTCCCGAGTGCTGGAATTAAAGTCATGTTCCACCATGCTTGGCTGTGATTGATTTCATTTTCTTTTATTTTCATTTATTCATTTATTAGACACAAAGAGAAAACACCACTTGCAAAGGAGAATGGGCATGCCAGGGACTCCAGCCACTGCAAAAGAACTACAGAGCTCCAGTGGCATGCAGCACCATGTACATCTGTCCTATGTGGGTTCTGGGGAGACAAACCTGGATCCTAGGCTCTGCAGGCATGCACTTTAACCACTGACCCATCTCTCTGGGCCTGACTGATTGATTGAGTGTAAATCTCTCTTGTGGTTCAAGTGGGTCTTTAACTCAGATCTTCTCACCTCAACATCCCAAGTTGTTGGAATTTCAAGTCATTTTCCTTATCTTCAAATATTTTTACCACATTTTATTAAAGAACTATTTAACCCTAAAAATACTAATAATAGAAAGTGGCCTGCTGAAAAGAAATTTCCTCTCACATTCTTATCTTTTCTTCAATCTGAACACTAAGACATTGCCACTTGGACTTATTTGTTTATTTAACTATTCTCTCTATGCTCATTGAGTTAGCTAGGCTTTCCTAAAGAGTTTATAACATATATTTTGACTGCCTACAAGTTTATGCCAGTGTTTGCAAGTTATTTCAATAAAATCTGTAATTTTATCACCAGTACTCTCATGTCTTATGTCTCATCAAGCAAAGAGTGAACAGAATAAATACATTAATATTCTACAAAACAATGAGGAAAGAGAAGCCCAGCAGGCTGAGGACATATCTGTGGAACAAATTATTTTATACAGTGTGTTCCAGATAAGAGGACATTTTGTCAAAACTTGAAGAAGACAGGGAAGCTCAGCAAGACGACCTTTACAGGAGGTGAGTTCCACGTACAAGCTGCAAGTGGAGGAGAACATCACGAGAAGTCCTGTTCCTTGAGCCTGGAGGAAGGAAAGGCAAAGGGCTGGAGATGAGGCCAGAGCTGCAAGGAGAGGGGAGCAGAGCCCTGCTACCCAGGACTTTCCCTGGAGTGTAATGGGCTGCTTTGGGTCTGAGGCATTTGTTTTCTGATCTGCTACATGTTACTAAAGAGTTATCCCGCTCTCCGCCTCCACTGAGAGCTCAACATAGGCAGCTTAGATAAAATCAAATGGGTCAATTAGAAGCTAGAACAAGAACTCAGGAGAACACGATGTGCTCTGCTACAATGAATGGTATAGTTTTTATCTCTTTGAAATTCTCATTAATGCGAATTCCACATTTTTCATAGTTCTTTGAAATTCTTATCAATTGTCTTCCCAGAAGTCCTAATAAAGGGAGGATGGATTTCATTTATTGATTCCATATAATCCTAGTTTCTCATTTTATGGTTGTTCTTGTTGGCATGTGCGTATGGGGGGGGTGGGTCTTGTATGTTTTGGGCATGTGTATATGGTGGGTCTTGTATAGGTCTAGGTATGTGTACATAATTATTCCTTGTACACGTCTGATCCCTTGTTCTTGTTTTATTTATTTATTTATTTATTTATTTATTTATTTATTTATTTATTTTGTCTTTCCATTCTTCCACTGTAGTAACTTCTAGTTTTGGCATCTCTTTCTTGTTCTTTAAATGACTTTTTTTTCCCCAAAGCGCCTTGTAGATATGCTGTCTTTTTAATGATATTTGTATTGAAAGTTTGATGTCGCTTAGTTTTATTTTGCTTCTGCCATTGAACATGCTCTCCTTTCTTAAGGATGCTGTCCCGCAAGGATGTTACTGCTTCTTCACTAGGATAAAAAGTGTTTTGGGGTCTGGAGAGATGGCTTAATGGTTAAGCATTTGCCTGTGAAGCCTAAGAACCCCAGTTGGAGGCTCGATTCCCCAGGACCCAAGTTAGCCAGATGCACAAGGGGCACATGCGTCTGTAGTCCATTTGCAGTAGCTGGAGGCCCTGGCGTGCCCATTCTCTCTCTCTCTCTCTCTCTCTCTCTCTCTGCCTTTCTCTCTGTGTCTGTAATTCTCTAATAAAGAAATAAACAATGAACAAAAAAATTTTTAAAAGTGTTTTTGGTATAGATGTTAATCCTGAGATCACTGCTTACACTTAAGAATAAGCCTGGGAAAAGTAGCTTTGGGATGCTGTACGCTAAAGCCACATTGCCTCTGCGTCCCTTGACAATGAGGTGTCTGATGCTGGAGAACTTTAAATGCCTTTACCCAGTGGTTAGAAAAGTTAGAATGTGTGTTTGTTATTACTTAAAATAAAATCATTCATGCTTTGTTGAGAATGAGAAATGTTTAGCTGTTGGTCTTTTATTAGTCAAGGAAAGGAAGGGAAATGGAAGGGGAGTAAAATTGGCTACGTGTGTGTAAGCACAATTACAGCCTCATGGTTCTGTATTTGGTATGGCCCAGGCTGAACCTCATATATATGACCATAAGTTTTGTTTTCTTTTATTGTGAAACTTGAGAACATATAAGTTTACAAACATGAATAGCAACTTTGGGTTTTTGGTACTCGCCTGCAAACTCTTCTGAGGCCAGGTTAGTTCACTGTTCCATTCACCAGGATCCTGGTCTGAGTCTGTGGTGGACTCTCCTGCTATCTCCTCCCTTCTTGATGCAGATATGCTGGGATTGCAGCAACCTGCACAGCTCCCACTTCTTACAGGGAACCTGAGATCCAAAACTGAGGTAACCATGCTTCTGGAGCAAGCTCTTTATTCACTGGATCATCTGCATAGCCCTCATTTCTTAACTTTTTTTGATTTTTTAAATATTTTAGAGAGAGTGAGATCTTTATTTTATTTTAGAGAGAGTCACACACACACACACACACAGAGGGAGAGAAAGAGAGATAATTTCTGTACCAGGGCCTCAGCCACTGAAATCATATTCCAAACACTTTTGCCACCTAGTAGGCATGTGTGACTTAGTGCTTGCCTCACCTTTGTGGTTTATGTGGATAGTAAAACATGGGTCCTTAGCCTTCACAGGCAAGTGCCTTAACTACTTAACAATATATCTGCAGCTCACTTCTTAACTTTTTCTGCCTATTTTTCCTTGATGTCCCCAAACCTTAGAGAGTGTATTAGAGATGGCTTATTTCACTTAAAACTCTCAGCCACTTATTCTAAGATTTCGGACAAGTTTTGATTGTCTTCTATGACCAAAATTGAAAGCAGCAGTAATCTATGATAATAAACCTGAGCATTTGGAGAGTAATTTATTGGGCTGGGCACAACATATCCATTTAGCCAAATATCAGTAATAGCTTCACCAGCTAGGGCGGATGACCTTCCCAACAATAGATTTTTGACTAAGATTTTAGTACCAGGCAACTAGGCAAGAACCCCTCTCCCCCACCCCACTGTGTGTGCACGTGCTTACTCCCCTTTAAAGTGTATACCTTAGGACTACCAAGTAGTTTTTAGACAAGATTCACAGATGGGGAGTAAAGAAAAAAATATATAGATGAATAGGATTTCATCAAAATAAAGATCTTATGCATAGAAAAAGATATAACTATCAGAAAGATGGGATAGATTTTTCATCCCAGTGTAAATATTGATGAAATACTTTTTATCAAAGTGAAAGTTAACATAAAAAGTCCTGTTGGAATACAGAGGATTCCATGTGGGAGTTAGAATAATAACATGTTGAATCAGAGAGTAAGCTTCTTAGAAATCCAAAGGAGCAGACAACTTAGATTTTATTAGACTATGATTTTACTCTATGTATTCTTAAAGATCTTTAACTATGAAGTCTCAAAATTCAAAACGCATGTTTTATAAGAGTGACAATCAAACACACTATCATTAGAGAGCAGAGCTCACATTTATTTTCAGTGTCTTGTGTTCATGTGTGTATGTGTCCACAAATGCCCAGTGCATGCGATGTTTATTATATTTAGTTTAGTCAAACATAATGTGTTTTTCTTTTGCAGTAGCTTTTCTAATATACCACAAAGGGTCATTTTAAAATCATGATTCTTTTATGAAAGAGATTGTCTCCCATTGGTAATGCTTAGGTAGTGAAATACCTGTTATTAGTGTGGCTGGATATATTCTACTGATGAATATTCTCCTATAAATCTGAGGCTTAGAAAATGTACTCCATTTTACATAATTGTACCCTTGGAAAAGACCATTTCTGCCTGATGCAAGTCAAATGCTGTTGCTTTTGGTCCATGCATTATTCCTTTGCTAAAGTAGACAAAATATAGGTGCGAAAAAAGACAGCTGTGATGTGCAAAATAACACCTTGAATATCAAAAAACCACATATTCCCAAAACCTATGCAGGCAGCATGTGTTTGTGTGTGAGGGTGGAGTGAGCTAGCTTCATCATTTAAATGAAATACGTAATTTCTAGCTCAAAACATGGGTTGTTTGTCTTTGTTTCTCCAGTAGACTGGCAAGTGCACTATTTTCCCTCACTGCAGTGGCGTTACAAACACCCCCCTGTGACCCACACTGGCTACGCTGATAACTTATCTCTGTTGAAATAACAGCTGGGGCTTTTGTGGCAAAATTGTTCTCTGCCAAGTTAACCAGCCTATATGAGATGTGCTCGTTGACCTTGTTCTCATTAACCCATGCTCTACCCAGCTGAGCTAACCTCCAGTTTGGTCTGGAGCCAGTGTACTGCTTGTAAGGAAGAACAAATAAAATCTTAGCATGTGTATGGATTCTCATTTTCCAAAAGAGAGCCAGTCTTTCAGAAGTCAATATCAGCTCTCAATGAATCACTATTAACCAAAGCTTCCAAGCAGACACCAAGCTGTCACTGTTAGAGTAACTATCCACTGCCACCCCTGCCCCCCCCCACCCGCCCAAACACACACACGAGGACACTGTCAGTGTCAAGCTTGGGTCTTTGGCTGTGCTACATGATCAAGCCCGATGCTGAGCAGAGAGGACCTCATCATCGGCAGTCCATACCATGGGCTCCTAAGTCGCTTTTGACTCATGGAAATTATGTGAGCATGCATCAGACTGGTGATAGATTAGTTCCATCACCTGAATCTGTGCTTGGTATTTCCCCAAACCTAACATTCATCTCTGAAAATCAATGTTCCACTTCTTAGACCAGCCATCTTTGGTGGTTGGATTCAGGTGTCCCTCATAAACTCAGGTGTTCTGAATGCTGGGTTCCCAGCTGATGGAGATTTGGGAATTAACGCCTCCTGGAGGGAGTGTATTATTGGGGGCCAGCTTATGGGTGTTATAGCCACTTTCCCCTTGCCAGTGTTTGGCGCACTCTCCTGTCCCAGTTGTCCACCTGATGTTGGCCAGGGGGTGATGTCCACCCTCTGCACATACCATCGTTGGCCTCTGCCATCATGGAGCTTCCCTCTTGAGCCTGTAAGCCAAAATAAACCTCTTTTTTTCCCACAAGCTGCTCTTGGTTGGGTGATTTCTACCAGCAATGCGAACTTGACTGCAACACCATTGTTTATGTATTTATCCTTAATTCTCACCTAACATGTTACCTATGAAATAATGTTTAATGGCTGTTTCTTGTTCAGGCATGAATGTGTATGAGAGCATGCAGAGTTTCTGACCTTTACAGTGACACTTGTTTTCTACATGCATATAGAAGTTTCAAAGGCTTGGAGATTCCTGTAGTCAACTTTCTCATTTCATAAGTAAAAGATAGACTTCACAAAGCAATTTGATGACACATTTAAGACAAACTCACATCTTTGTCTTCAAGCAACATTTCATTGCAGAAGATATTCCATTATTTCAAAAGAATTTGTTGTAATGTTTGTAGATATGCATTAATTAATTTTCCAATAACTGTATTCGTCAAATGTGAGAGAAAAATACATAACCCCCATTACTTTTATTACTGAAAATGGAGAAATAAGATACGGAGTAATTTTTTTCTGATATTTGAGTCAGTTTCTTGCTTGAGATTTTATATTTGTCATTTAAAACTCACCATTTTGTAGGATAAAATTCAAGTTCCATGTTTAAGAACTTTGTACATGTGCCAAAAATATTTATAATTGCAAAGTTGTGGTTAATGGCTTCTGTTGTATGTCTATCTATCTATCATCTATTTATCATCTCTCTATATATATACATACATACAAGCATATATATAACAGATATATATATAAAACAATGTATATATTATATGTATATAATATATATTATATATAATATAAATAACCTGTAATGCTACAAACCCCCAAAAATATTTTTTAGTACTTATTTCAACATGTTTCACCAGGTTAGGATTTTAAACAAATTTGGGAAATAAGTGATTAGGGAAAAACTTCCTAAAAATATTTACTGTACACTTTATTTGCTATACATAGTTAAAAATGTGGTCTTTGCTTAATTTGAGAACTATAACATATGAAAATATTCAAATGTATCATATTCACATCAGGTTATGCTCTTATGACCCCTCTCCCCCACATACATAACACTGAAGCCTTGTTTGAAGGCTTGTTTTGGGGTGGGGTTATTTGTAATCATTGTGCAGTCATAACTATGTTTTTTAGTCAGGCCTGTGGGGAGGTCAGGGCCTAACAGCACACTTTCCTACACTGGCTTTTACGTTCTTTCTGTCCCTTACTCCAAAAGGTTTCCTGACCCTTGGAAGGTATATAATAATTCTCCTTTAGTGGTGTGTCCTCAACAGCCTCTAATTTTCTGCTTTGATCTACATTCTAGCAAGGAAAGAAATATGAGAGTGGCAATAGCAACAATGAAAGATAACTAATGCCGATTTAATACTAATGCTCTACTGCAAGTGCTACGGAAAATGTCAGAGGAATATTGAATTATGGGTGAGGGGCTTTTCTACAGTTTTTAGAGGAAAGGCATGCATTGAAGAGCACATGTGACATGTTAAGTTGACATTCACCAGGTCGACAAGCAAGGCCAGATGATACGGAGTTAGAGGGGCCTTGCAGGTCAGCACAGTGAGCGTATTTAGGGGCACTTGTATGGCCAGGCATTCTTCATATGTGGATTCTAGATGACAACTAATGATGTCATTTCCTTTCTCAGGAAATTTGCTCATTTTTGTTTTCTGCATGCGTGTGTGTGTGTGTGTGTGTGTGTGTGTGTGTGTGTGAAGCATGTGTCTTTTTCTAGGTACCATGATTTTTATAAAATAACTATACACCAGAGAAGAGCAATATCTTTCTACTTTACTTCCTAAAATGTCTACTGTGATCGATTTTTAAAATTTTTCTTTCATTTTATTTATTTGAAATACAGTGAGAGGCAGTCAGAAAGAGAGAGAGAGAGAGAGAGGGCACAAATATTTGCCCCAGGGCCATCAGCTGCTGCAAATGAATTCCAGACATATGTGATACCTTGTGCATCTGGCTTACATGGTCCTGGGGAATCAAATCTGGTACCTGTGCTTGTGGGCAAGTGCCTTAATCGTTAACCAATCTCTCCAGCCCTGGATCTAATTTTTCATTGGTGTCTTGGTACAGGTGAATTTGGAGGGAATAATGAGTAGAATGATTTCATCACTGCAAACATGACATTCTCTTCACCCCTGTACTTTGTACTTAGGTTAATAATAATTGTATACATTATTAGTTTTTGAATTATGATTTGTGTCCAAAGCTATTGGACATTGGAGATTTTACCTCTTGCTGTTTATTGGGTGAGTAGAAGAAAGTGAGAAGCCTGGAGATGAAGGCTGTATATGTCAACAACTAGGGGAATAGAGGGTCAACTTTTACTCTTTGTCTTAATAAATTATATTTTCTAGCAGAAAATACAACAAAGATCATATGTATAAGCTTTCCAGATTATTTTGAGAAAAATATGTGTTAATAGTAGCACTTATTCAATCAATTAAAATATTTTAATTAAATGTAATACTTTTTTATCTTTTCTCTCAAATTGGACACTTATAATTTGTCAAAAATGGAATCTTCAGAAGTCGAGAGCTTTAGAAATATTTGCTTTTTGCTAAATTAAAATTCTTTTTGAGTACCATAAATAGAGTTTCCTTTATCAAGGACTACAATTGGCATCTTGTGAATAACAGAAAATAGGAATGACTCAGCAATAATTTTATGAATATTCACTGCTCATTTTCAACATTCTGTTTAAAAACACCCTCAATATAGCTTTAATGTAAATCCTTTCTAAAATATTATGAGGAAACTTGGAAATTGTAATCTACATTTTAAATTACCAAGAATAATATCAAACACAAATTGCCATCAATAATTATTACAATTTCTATCTGTTTGTCAAAAAAATCCCCCATAAAACACTGTTGTGCATTTTCCCTCAGCACTACTATTTATTATTGAAAGGAGAGTGGATAAATTCAGCTGCTCAAATTCTGGATGCAATATAGTTTGATATTGGCAGTATAGTCAGTGATAGCCATTAAATGCCATAATCATTCTATTTGCTGTTTATAGGTCTGCAAAAATGTGGAGAATGGACTTTCTATCATTTATGCAATGTATATGTGATAGAGAATAAACATATCCATAAAATAATAGGTGGAAATTTAAGGATGATTAAAACTGTGGACAGGAGTGAGAGAATTAAGTGTTGTTGGAGGTCAGGCACCAAATGAAGGGCCCAGTGATCAACCAGGACTAAACTTAAGGTCATCAGCAAATATTTAGACTTGGCCACTATGCTCCTGTAGTCACATGAAAGGCAACCAACTGTAAATTTGCCTCTAAGACTAGCAAGGACTCAGTGAGCACACTGGCATCGTGGAAGAGAAATCAATACTGCTTACTATCTTCCATAGTTGCTGTCCTATGCACAGTTTGCATGTGCAGTGTTGGTTGGGGAGTACCCCGTATACAGGTGTGCTGAGCATGTGAGCATTCCAGGCTTTCCAAGTCTGGGCCTTTGCTATTGTTCTTCTTATTACAAACTCTTCTGTCTTCTGACTGGGTTGAATCAGAAACATTTTTCCAGAGCTCCTCAAAAGTAAAGGATACTGGCAGCTTCCTTGTCTCCATTTGAGCAAGTCCCTCTTTTATTTCTGGCTTAAGTCTTCCATCTTGTCCTTTTGCACTCAGCCTTTGGACATATGAGTGCACACAGTCCAATCATTACTCATCTTAAAATTATTAAAATGACACTTGAATTTAGTAGGGTTCATGTTATTTGGCATTTAATATCTCAAATGAATATATAGAATCATGTTCACTTATGTGATTGCTGAATGTTTTGTAAATGAAGGGAAGAACAAGTTTTGAATAAATATCTTGTTCTTTATTAAATGTTCAATACTTGAAAGATCAGGCAGGTTAGGTGACTCAATCTCTCTCCATTGTAATTACTTTAAAGGAAAGAAATAGTTCTTTTAGCTATATTGAACTTAATATTGGGTTAATTGCAACATGACAGGTACACTAGGGAAAACACCAAAGACTAGTAATTACACTAAAACATTTCTATCTCTAGGAAGAAAAATTAAAAAAAAATCAATATCCCTGTCATTTTCTTTTATAGATAAAGTAGTTACGGATATATCAAATTATACTAAGGAAAATTTGAAAAATTCTATTTTACTCTTTCTCTTTGTGATTTCAAACTCTTGAGTTTTTCATTTTATTCTCATTTTAAGTTTTTCCTGTGATTTTTTTGTATTTTTAAATTAGATCATTTACTATAGTAAATATGTCAAATGTTTTGTACAATAGGTTGAAAACTTTATTCATAATAGATAACTATTAAAACATTACAGGAGATAAACTTGGGCTGGGAAGATTGCATATTGGTTAACAGTGTTTGCTTACAAACTGCTGAACTATGTATGGAATTCCCCGGCCCCAGCACACATAAAGCCAGGCAAAAAGTGGCACATGCATTTGTGATCACCACAGACTTACAACAATGGAAGGTGGAGAATAGGAGAATCCAAAACTCTTGGGCCAGCCAGACTGGTGTTTCTTTGCAATGGCCATCAATCCTGTCTCAAAGTAGGTTATAGACTCCAGACAACCTGAAATTGTCCTCTGACCTCCATACACACGTATCATGGTTGTGCTCACATTTTCACACACACACCACATATATACATGCATACATACACACATATATACAAATAAATAAATAATAAACATTTTTATCAAAAGGTAAGTTAGAAAATCCTGTAGTATGGGTCTTGAGGTTCCCTAATATATCATGGTTTAAGAGGATTATTCCCTATTTACACACTTTACTTGTACAGAGACAAATGGAAGATTGTTTAACAATTATTTATCACCATAAAATACTATATGTTTAACTATAGTGGTTTTTATTTCCCAATGCACAATCTTTATAACTACTATTGATGGACCTGGGAGAGTGGTTATTATAAAATTACAGATATTTGCATCTCCCTTCATATACAGTTTTATGAATCTGCAACTGAGTGTGAATGAAAGATAACTCATCTTTAATTTGCTTGAAAAGTAATTATGGAATGGCTTATCCTGGGGTAATTGTAAATTATGACACAATTTCTCAGTAATAACATTCTCAGCTAAACAGGTAATATATGGCACTTTCACGTGCTAGTTTAGCAGTTTGGTTAAAATATAAAACTTTTCATGTCTTTCTTGGTTAGACATTTATTAATGCCATATGGTTGATCATCTGTGAAACTCTCTATAATTGTTTTCAGATAGAAAAAAAAAAGAGCATGATTGCTTTGTAACTAATATGGAAAATACATATTTTCCACCTGCAGTAGTTTGAATGTGTGTCCCCCATAGAGACTGGGGTGTTTCATTAAAATTGAATTAGCAGCTAATTCTGTAGCAGACAGCCTCCTGCTACAAGGGGGTGTGTCACTGGTGGGGATCCGAATTCCAGCCTGAAGGTATACAGAGAGGATTGAGCTGTTGTTATGCTTGCTTGGGGTGGTGGCAGCTTGGTGGTATCTTTGCGCTTGGATTTATGAATGGCATCCAGCATTGTTCACCGTTCACTGGAACTTTCCCTTGATCTGTAAGCTTGAGGTAAATTCTTTCCTCCCTTAAACTGTGCCTGGTTTGGATGTTCAACTCAGCAGCATGAAAGTGACTATAACACCACCATCAACATAAGTACAATTGATTATTTATTACTTTAATAACTGTTTTTAATCTTAACTCGGAGATGTGTATTTAATTTTAAGGAATTATTACTGAAAGGACAAAGGGCTTAAAGTCATGCGATCTAAGCGCTGGAATGTCCTACAAAATGTCTTATCCATGTTCTTAGTGCATAGAAATGGAATATAATTTCTGTTTCTAAAAAATTAGCATCACTTCTAGAATGAATGGCTTGAGAAGTGGTAATACTTCTGTGAAAGCCATTATGCTTCAGGATTTTCACTTTAATGTGACATTTCACACAAAACAGACATGTTGATTACATAATAAGTGAAGGATGTAATATAATTGCCTTAGATAGTGGTGAGTGCTGATAAAAAATGACTTTGATAAAGTAGTTGTCACAGTGTGCTCACATGATATCTCAATGTCCGTCAGGAGAAACTGATCCTTTTCTTTCAAAATAGTAAAAAAAAAGATATAGTAAGAAAAATCCCTTAAAGATTTCCCATTTGTTGTTTTGCATACTCTGTCTATACACCCTCCCACCCATACTCCAATCTATTTATCTCCCTCTCATCTGTGTACCTACCATCTATCTATTCATCTATCTATCTACGTGTGGATGGCTATGTATGCAACGGTTGTGCTCAACTTTAAAAACTAAATTAATGATGCAGTGCTTTGATTTTTTGAGTAAGCAGGTTTATGGGACAGTGAATTAAAATATTTCAGCTGATTCATAATGGGCTATACTTACACTGCAACTCTTCTCTAGTTACATTTTCTCAGCCAATAAAATAGTATGTTCATGTGCATGTTCAAGTTATCTGTTCATACAACATTAGAAATTTACATGGGTGGGCTGGAGAGATGGCTTAGTGGCTGAGTGCTTGCCTGTGAAGCCTAAGGACCCTGGTTCAAGGCTCGATTCCCCAGGACCCACGTTAGCCAGATGCACAAGGGGGCGCACGCGTCTGGAGTTCGTTTGCAGTGGCTGGAGGCCCTGGCGCACCCATTCTCTCTTTTGCTCTCTGCCTGCCTCCTTCCCTCTCTCTCTCTCTCTGTCACTCTCAAATAAATAAATAAAAAAATTTTAAAAATTAAAAAAAGAAATTTACATGGGGCTTATGGATATGGGTGTATGTTTTTATTTTTTTTCTTATTTGCTTAAAACATGAGTTTGTATTGTGTCACACCTATTGCTGGAGTGAAGTTGAGTTGATAGCTATACATTGAGGAATCCTGTCTTGTGGCCTAACACTTAACAAAGATGCAAAGCACATATTATTCCAAGCACTTGTGTTGCCATATATCTCACCATGATATATATATATAATATATCTCACCATGATAATATCAGCTCAATAGTGACAGAGGAGACCACATAAGAAATAAGAAGAAATTATTTATGTCTTTGGAAGAAAATGAATTAGAACGCATAGAAGTATTTTTTAAAATTCCATCTATATATACTATTCCTTATACTTGAAAATATATCATTCTAAACTGAAAGTATAAACAGAATATTTTTCTAAGCTTTTCTTTACATAAAACATAGACATCTTTCCATGAGCTAGCTTGCTTTATCACACTAGGACAATCCCATAGAGCCTCCTTGCATCTCCTCCCTACTGATGGTTTTAGTGGTTCCCACTAAAGCTATTTGGCTCCACCCACAGGCCAAAGGGATTGAGGCTACGCATCAGCCTCCTGTGATGCTGTGATGCCTGCCCTTTGGGTTGGCTGCCCCAAACAACTAAGTTTGACAGGCTCTCGGGGGTTGTCACTGCGGCCCCCACTTGGTCATTGTCTCTTCCCCAGGCACACCTGGCTGATGTGTTAGCAAATGGCTAGATGAGCAATTCCCACACCCAGAACAACATTTTGCAGGATAGAAATAAATACACGTGGTTCACTCTGGGGCATAATTGCCAACTCCTGGGACAAGTCTCGTTCTTTTAACCTAAAGCACCCTGTCATTCATATCCTCTGAGAACGGTTTTATGGACGGTAAAACCTTCCAGAGGCTCTCTAGCACTTTATTTGTCTTTCTGTCAGTTTTATCCTTAGAAACTCCAACCCCACACACATCTGGCCATATTTTCCTTCACATTATCTGAACAGACATGTTTGTTCCTCTGGCCCCTCTCTCATCCTCTTTAGTTTGGTTTAGGACTTTACAAACTCAGCCTATCACCTTTACCTCATTCTCTCATTTATCTACCAAACCAGAGACTAGTGTAGCAGAAGTCATTAGCCACATTTGCTTTTCCTTTTGCAACTTTTCTTTTTCTTTATTAGAAATGTACATACTCAGTGCATATACAGCCATTTTGGTACCATCTCTAGCCTCTTCTATGTCCTCCCTACTCCACAGAGACCCTCCTCATTGGGGAATGTGGGTGTAGCCATCAGTTATGGGTAAGAGGCAATGTCTTTGTGCATAATGTCCCAACGTGTGGCTCTACCAATCTTTTCCCCCCTCTTCCGTGAATTTCCCTGAGCCATGTTGGGTTTGTTTTAGGTCTACTTCTGTGGTGAGGTCTTGGGAGCTTCTGTGTCTCCGGATCTCTGGTTTGGCTGGACTTGAGTGTTCTCTGTGTTTATTTCCTTCACCCTTGTGCTGGTAACAGGTTCACTAAGAAAGCAGCACCCTTGCTCATTTCCCTAATTACTCTATGGTTTCATCTGGGGCCCTGATGATGGGCTGACTCTCTCCTCAGGAACTATGTCCTTCTGAAAAAGAGAAACAGATTCTCCAAGAGTGAAGTCAGCAATGGATAAATGGAATTATTATTTTAGAGAGATTTTAATAGGTATAGGCCCTCTTGTAGCCCAAGATTGGTGGGGGCTTGATATTAGACCAACAACTTGTTTTCTGGATATTATTCTGACTTGTTTCCCAGCTCCAGCTATGGGTTCTGTTCCACTGAACAGATCATTTAGCCCAGTCAAGAGCAGTTTGTTACCCACCATGGCTGTGTGCCAGTATTGCACTTGGGTTAGCATCATGTCAGGTTGTTTGCTGCTGATTAGCTTAGGCCATGAGTTGCCTGGATAGATGTTGGCCATTTTCCCCCAGTCACTTGTGTAGCAGCTTCTGGCACTAGGCAAGCTATGTGGGAACTGACTCTCTTCCAGATTCCAGCCAGGTCTCTCCATGTTCTGTACCAACATCATATGCTGTCTTTAGCAGTAGGGTCTTACCACTAGTCTTTGGTTAGTACTCAAGTGCTCTGATAGGAGTCTGTCTTCTTTTGGGAAACCTTGTAGGACTCTCTGATCAACAGCTTGTTGTGGATGTTAACCGCATCCTGGTACTGGAAGTTACAAGCCAGCACAAAGGAAAATGAAGGAAGAGAAAGATAGGTAATATAAAAGAGAAAGAAAGAGGAAAGAGAGAGGGATGGAGGAAGAGAGAGAAAGAGGGAGGAACTGGAGAAGATTAAGGTTAGTCTTCATCATACACTCTCCAGGGCCCTTTGATTCAGGTGTTCCCTCTAAGGACCTGATGAAGGTTCAATCTTTTAGTCTGTCTTTCAGGATATTGGATTTTATGGTACCAGTTCCATTTGGGCCCAGTTTTGTGACCCCCTCCCCAGCCTTACCCTCCCCTTCTACCCCTCCCTCCCTATTGCCCGGTCCTCAAGATGCTTATTAGGTGTGTCAGCATCTCAGGCAGATTCAGGTTAGGAGCCACGGATGAGTGAGACCATGCGATAATTGTCTTCCTATGATTGGGTAAGTTTGCTGAAAATGATCTCTTCCAAGTTCAACCATTTTTCTTCAGATTTTACTGTGTCATTTTTCCTTACTGCTATGTAGAATCCCTTTGCAGTTCTTCTTTCACACAAAGAAGTTCTCCTTGGGGAACCATCTTGGCCTCAGCTGTATATTGTATAACCCACAAGAACCAGGATATCTCTGCTACTGCTTGACCACTCTCAATTCTCCCATGTGCCACACTCAGAGACTTCAGCACCTTCTCTGTCCCGTTAATTGTTTTCAGGACATCTCTCCATTCCAGAGGCAAATCCCACTCACCAAGCTGCATGACATTGCATACCACTACAGGAAGATGGCCACTCTGGGATTCTTCCCAGAGACACTCTTCCTCTTTGTGGTTTAACCTCTGTTTTATCACCCATAACAAGATCCATGTAGTCACCCTGGGGTGACTCAAACACATGTCTGTCCATTCATCCCAGCTAGGGCTCAGATGACAGACCAAAACAAAATTGCACCAAAACCAGTCTGATGAACCAATGAGTTTACTGGGTTTAATTAGAGAGCAGGATGAAGGGTTGCTTACAGGAACAATGGATGACTTAAATGTAGCTATATCACCAAGCTTACTGAATGAATTTTATTTTTATTTATGTATTTATTTATTTTAGTTAGTTATAGAAAGAAAGAGAGAGAGAAAGGCAGAGGGAGAGAGAATGGGCATGCCCAGGACCTCCAGGTACTGCAGACAAACTCCAGATGCATGTGCCCCTTTGTGCATCTGGCTTATGTGGGTACTGGGAAATTGCACCTGGGTCCTTAAGATTCACAAACAAATGCCTTACCCATTAATCCCTTGTTTACCTTTTATATAACCTTAGGGAGAGGTCTTGAAACCTTTTTCCCAGACTCATTTACCACTTATTCCCTCCTCCCTTCAGAAAGGAATGTTTCTATTCAGAGAAAACTACTATATAACATTGGGTAGAATTTGCTCATCAGGAGTTGTTTGCTACTCCTATAAGCTGGGGGAATGTTCGCATGACCTTTCAAATTCTCCCAGATGTGCTGACTTCTTGACTCCTTACTCCCTTCAGGAGAGGGTGTTTCAATTTGGAGGAATCTGCTATATACCACAGTTCCTTAATCAGGAATGCTATGCATCATGTCTTGTCAGTTAAAAACCACTCTGCTTGGCAAAATGATTGGCAGATGTTTAGGACCCCTTGTAACTTCTCTTGTTCATGTGTTTCTTCACAGATAAGAAATTTCAGTGACATTGTAGCCCTTGGAAACATTTGTTCTAATTCACCAATTCATTGTCATTCTTTAAGCTGGCACAATTGTCACAGCTATACCATCATTTGTAATGATTTTGTTTTGCCTTTTTTCTATAGTTAAAAAAATTCCCTCAATAACATTTCAATTGCTGGTAAACATAAAGAATCCATGGGGAGCTATTATCTTCTCTTTTACGAAAAGTTTTAAATGTTTTCTGTCTTGTTCCTATTGGTACTCTCATTAGGTATATAGGGAATTACTTAGAACCTCTCCATTGGGGGCTCTGATCAGAAGTAGAATTGGTAAATCTAAATATGGTGGCATGTCTTCTTTGTCTACTTTATCTCTTTAACTCCACATGACTGATTTCATAGAACTAATAAGGCACCACACTGAAACAAGAACAATGATTAAGAAAAGATCAAGAGGTTTATCCTAAAATATTCTTGGCTTCACAATGTCATGAAATTGTAATGATTAGTTGGTTCTGTTTAAATACCTCATGCATTTCTAAGTTCCACCTAAGGTCTAAATCTATACTTATAGCTAAAAGAGCAGAGCATTGTCCATGGATTTCTGTAGTAGTTCGGATTAATTTATGCATGCTATTGTATTGTAAATCAAATCTAAGATTTATACTTAGACTGGTCAAAGACATGAAAAATTTCCTAAGTTGAAATATTAGATTTATTACCTCAGGATTTGGTAAGGATAATTACTCACCTTGTTAAAGATGCTACAAAGGCTGAATTTAAAATATATATGTTTACAATGAAACGCTAATTTTTCTACTTTGATAATAAGTTCTTTATCCAGCATACTCTATAAATGTTTATAATTTTAGTAAGTCTTATACAATCTTATTTGCTTATTTGGTGGGGTAAAGTCCTGTGTCATTTTAACATCAACAAACATGTAGCAAACATGTATACTGCCGAAACTGAGAAGGGAAGCTCATTTGAGTTATGCCCTTCCTGCTGGCTTGAGTTCAGTGTGTATCTGAGTACAGCCACTGTGAAAACTAATAATGTTTGGACCCTGATCTCAGGTACAAAGACCTAGCTGGATGGTTACAGAAGTAAAAACATTTCTTAGCCCATTGCATTTAAAATGAGTTCAGAATGTAATATTTTGTTTAAATTGCTTTGAGACATGGTCTTGCTCAGTTGCCCAGGGTGACCTAGAATTCCCTTTGATATCCAGACAGGCCTTGCACTACCAGTTCTTCTGCCTCAGTCTTCCAAGTAGCTAAGCTTACAGACATTGGGCACTAAGTCCATCTTTATTTTTAAATTTTTTATTCATTTTTATTTATTTATTTGAAAGTGATAGAGAGAGAAAGAGGCAGATAGAGAGAGAGAGAGAGAATGGGCATGTCAGGGCCTCCAGCCACTGCAAACGAACTCCAGATGGGTGTGCCCCCTTGTGCATCTGGGTAACGTGGGTCCTGGGGAATCGAGCCTTGAACCCGGGTCCTTAGGCTTCACAGGCAAGTGCTTAACTGCTACGCCATCTCTCCAGCCCACTAAGTCCATCTAACAATGAACTTTTAACACTATTTTTACTATTCTCTGGTTACTAAGATGATGCACAGAGATTTCTTAGTTTATCACTTTCAATTAAGTTAGAAAATAGGTTGTATTAATAGTTGTTAGTGCATCTAATTTCTGTGATTTGATGTAAAATTATTTTCTAAATATTTCATTTTATGTATGGAATGTATACATGTTCATGATATTTTAGTGCCTCGCTGGTTATTATCGTGTATATTATGACATGAAAATATACATTACAGGTAATCATACAAAATTACTTATTATACAAGATGAATGAACTGAGAGGAATGAATATCTTTGTTGGAGAGATTTTATCATCATATTTTTCACATACCCATTCACCTGGACCAGGGTTTGGCAGCCATTTTCCTAAAGGACCAGTATATATTCAAGGCTGAGAGTTTCACATGGTTTCAACAATGATTTCTCACCTCTGCAGCTATAGAACAAAAGCAATCCTAGAAAATTCATAAGTGAATGAGTTTGGCTGTGTGGACTTAACATTTTATCTATGCAACCAAGTGATGTTCTGATTTTGGCTTGCAAACAAGTCTTTCAGTCCTGTCTTTTGTCTTGGGAAGATGGTACTGAATGGACGTAGGGCCAAATGGACCATGGGTGCTGTTTCTGGGCCTTCATATACCCCAACAGACAGGGCTCAGTATCTCCCTACCTACTAAACGTTCATATCATCTTGCTTTTCCTTGTTAAAATCAAGGTTTCCTACCATGAGATCCTATGCACGTCATTTAGCTTTATTGGAATTTCTAAAGTGGTTTAGTGGCTAAGGAACATACCTGAGAAGCCTAAGAAACCAGGTTATATTCCACAAAACCCACATAAACCAGATTCACAAGGAAGAACATGAATCTGGAGTTTATTTGCAGTGGGTAGAGGTCCTTGTGTGCCCTTTCTCTCCCTCTCTGTTCCCCATCTCTCTCTCAAATACATATACATATTTATACACGCTTCCCTTGTATCCATTTACTTTCAGTCTATGGCTAAAATAAAAGTTTTGCTTTTATTTGTAAAATGAAGTTTTTCAAGTAACTTGATTCAAGAAATATCTGGACTCATGAAGACTTTTCAGTTTTCTTCATAAATACTCACCATTGATTTACTTTAGAAGTTAAGAAAAAAAAAGTAAGATTCTAAACAAAAATATGCTGGACAGGTTTAACCAAAACAGCTTTGAATCAATTATCCACAGTTTTCAATGAATAATCAAGAATTTTGACAATATTTAGATGCTGAATTGCCAAGCTATTAGAAACTGAGAGATTTGATTAGACATCCATATTAATAAACACCTGTCACAATAGTATCACAGATGTTCTAGAAACATAGCTAATGTAAAATCTTGATGTAAAAATTTTAGTCATATTCACAACAATATGGGACCCAAATTAAACTTCATGACAATTATATTATTTTTTTTACTAAAATTAATGGATTTTTATTTAAAATGGCTGAAAGATTTCCACTAAAAGGCTTGCAAAACATTTAAAATTATAATTTCAGAGTGAATCAACAAGACAGTGTATAATCTATGTTGCCTATATGTGTATATAAGGTAGTCACATATGTTGCATGCTTAGAACCTAGTATTTTAAAATTTAACAACTCTTATCCAGTACCTTTAGATTTAATTAATACTCATGTGTAACAATTTTAATAAAAGATATTTTGTGATGAATGATGATCATCCTCATACAATAGAAGACATAATATACTAAAATGTGTAATGTTTTTTTCTTTCCTTTAGAAGCACTTTCATTAAAATAAGATAAATACTATATCCAAATTTATATGTGAAAGAATGAAGTATATGAAAGAATGAATTACCATAAGACCAAAGATGTGTTAATTAACATTTGATCTGAACCAGGTACTTAGGAGGCAAATTTGAGAGATCCCTATGATTTAGAGGTCATCCTGAGACTACAGAATGAATTCCAGTTCAGTATGAGCTAGAGTGAGACCCTATCTTGACAACCAAGAGAAATAATACTTGAAGTGAAGTAATAGAATTATATTTCTCAATTCAACACCACAATGGTTAGTATTGTCCAGTTGAAAGGATCTAAAATCACCTAGGAGACAATTAGCTGACATTCAATGAGAAACTTTTCAGATTAGGTTAATTCAGGTGAAAAGACTCACCTGGCTTTGGGCTGCACCATTCCATGGACTGAGGTCCTAGACTAGATCAAAAGGAGAGCATGTGTCCAGTACCAAGTTTTGCTTCCTTTCTACATACTGAATGCGACCACCCGCTTCATATTCTTGCCACTATACCTGTCCTACTGTTGTGAACTATATCCTTTTCGTCTACAAACTGAAATAAATCCTTTTTCCCTCAAGTTGCATCCTGTCAGGTATTTATTAAGAGCATCAAGGGAAGTAATTAATATACACTCCAGATTTGGAAAATATTCCTGTGTACATTTGTGTGCTATTCAGGCAAGGGTCATTTGAAGGGAGTGTCTTCAAGGTCAGTGCATTACATTATTAAGATTCTTTTTCAAGTTATGCCAAAATCATATCCAGGCCTCATTCCTGCAACTTCATGGACATTTTCATATGCACTACATAGTTCTTCCATGAGATGAGCATGACAAGCATTAATGTCCCCCGCTTTAAAGATGGATGAGTAATACTTTAGAGTAAGGAGTATCTGCTTCTAATTGGAGACCCCAGTGCCTGAGGTGAGGACAATTCCTGTGGGCATCCAGAGTCTTTGTTTTCACAGGCCCAGTGTTGGAAGAGGCACAGTTCAGTCATTAAATGTGTAGCAGAGGGCTGGAGAGATGGCTTAGTGGTTAAGCACTTGCCTGTGAAGCCTCAGGACCCCGGTTTGAGGCTCCATTCCCCAGGACCCACGTTAGCCAGATGCACAAGATGGTGCATGTGTCTGGAGTTTGTTTGCAGTGGCTGGAGGCCCTGGCATGCCCATTCTCTCTCTCTCTGTCAATCTCTCTCTGCCTCTTTCTTTCTCTGTCTGTTGCTCTTAAATAAGTAAAAATAAATTTAAAAAATTATAAAAAATAAAAAAAATATATGTAGTAGAAAAATTCCAAAAGACTGAATACAAGTTACAATTTGCATGTAGGAAGACAAAACTGTGTTTACAGAAGAGGTTCAGTCTCTCTCTCTCTCTCTTATTCACACTCATCTCTTATTCCTCTTCTTTCTCATACATCTAGATCATATAAAACTAACCATAGTGCACAGTTAAAAGGAGATGATAACCCTAAAAAATATACCAGCTTTCCTTCATCAACTGAATTTGTTTGCCTATAGTCATGGTTAAATGACTAACCCTCTTTATGTAAATATCACAGGGTCTTACTACAGAAGCAGTTTTCAATGAAAGTTGAAATAAAAACTAAATTAAATTAAAATATAAAATAAATAAATAAAATAAAAATTAAATTAAAAAATAAAAGTTAAGACTCGAGCTGGGCTCCTTTAAACCCAGCACTCAGGAGGCAGAGGTAGGAAGATCACTGTGAGTTCGAGATCACCCTGAGACTACATAGAGAATTCCAGGTCAGCCTGGGCCAGAGAGACCCTACCTCCAAAAACCTGAAAAAAAAAAAAAAAAGTTAAGGCACTTCTTCCTTCTTTCTATTTTCTTTTTTCCCTTTCTTCCTTTCCAAAGAGTCACTAGGCTTTTCAATGTCACCTGTGACATCTTAGTTCACCCTAGAAAAATGTACTTAAGGGTTTAAAGAGAAGTCTAGTACCTCTCTGTCAATTAACTTCTTTTCACTATAACTATCTGAGAAGGGTTTGTTTGTTATGATTTTCACATAGCCTTCTCTTTGTAGTGAAGGTGAATTTTGACAAGGACACTGTGTCACATGTACTTCTCTAGATCTGCCCAAATCTTCACTTCAGTGCAGAATCAATCTCCCTCTCCCTCTCTCTCTCTCTCTCTCTCTCTCTCTCTCTCTCTCTCTCTCTCTCTCTCTCTCTCTGTTTTTCTTTTGGTTTTTCAAGGTAGGGGGTCTCATAGATCAGCCTGATCTGGAACTCACTCTGTATTCTCAGGCTGGCCTCAAACTCACGGCCATCCTCCTACCTCTGCCTCCCGAGTGCTGGGATTAAAGGCGTGCCCCACCACGACTGGCTTCAGTGCAGAATCGTATTCTGCTTACTCCTCTTCTTCCTTTGTTTAATCAAGCCAGCTATAAGTTACTGCACTCAAGTAAAGAAGATTTCCCCTCGTTTCTTGCCTCATTTCTTACTTTTAAATTATTAAGTGTTCTTTTTACTTTTCAGTATTCTATAACTCATTTGTCAGCAAATACAATGATGCTTTATTAAACATACCTGACATGAGAATCTATCTTTGTAATAAATGCATTATTTCTGTCCAAAAGGAGGATCGAGGACCAAGTTGATGAACCTGGCAACTAAGAAAGTTGCTAATCCAGCAAAAATATTGGTATTTTTGTTATCCTGCCCCGGTGTGCACATATGCAACCAGAATCCAGATAGCTATTTAGTTGTTAGCCATAGGGTATAAATTATTTCTATAGATGAAGGACCTCAGACTGTCCAAGTTTTTGTTTTATTTTATTATTTTTTGTTATATTTTTTTCTGAGGTAGGGTCTCACGCTAGCCCAGGCTCACCTGGAATTCACTATGTAGTCTCTGGGTGGCCTCGAACTCACAATGATTGTCCTACCTGTGCCTCCTGAGTGCTGGGATTAAAGGTGTGCACCACCACTCCCGGCCTCAAGTTTCTTTTTAACAGGCCATTTGTGAGCATAAAGTAACATGGTAAATATCCACTTTGATTATCTTTTTATTTATTTTTCTCATTTATTTGGTTTCATCCCTTAGCATTGTTGTGTTTACTGATTGAAGAGAAAAATTAGCTCCTATAAATGTTTTTAGTTTTGATGGATCAGTATGAAAAAATTCAATGGACCTCAGGTGTTTGATATAACATCTAGATTCTAAGAGCCAAATTCTCTTGGCAGTAAGGTAGGGTCCTGAGAACCCTCAACATAATCAGAGGCGCATATGACTTTACTGGGACTTTTTTTTTTGTCCAATTTGGTGTGTATGAATTCTGTACATTTGTGCCAAGCTTCCTCAGTATGCTTTTCGCACAGTTTACACTCCATTGGGGACATGCATGGAAATCCTTACCCCTATGAAGGATGTCAAATCTCAGTGCCTGAGAGGCAGTGTAGAATCCACAATTCCCAGCCCTTTAAGTACTCATTATGTTTCCAGAAATAATGGGCATATTTTAAAATAACTTTGGTTTCCCATCATTTTATTCATTTTGTTATTAGTGGTAATATTTATAACAAAGTTTTTGGGGGTAGCTTGAATTTGAATCTTCTTTTTAAAATATACTTGCTTATTTAAGACAGAGGAAGAGGCAGAAAGAGAGAGAGAGAGAGAGAGAGAGAGAGAGAGGGAGAGAGAGAGGGTGAATGTGCACACAAAGGCCTCTAGACCCTTCAAATGAACTCCAGACTCATGTACTAACTTGTGCATCTGGCTTACGTACGGGGGAATTGAATCTGGGTCCTTTGTAGGCAAGTCCCTTAACCTCTAAGTCATCTCTGCAGCCCTTGACTTCCCTCTTGAACTTTATTTTTTATTTTATTTATTTATTCTAAAAAGCCCTAAAATAATTCCTATACTCTATGCTCCAGCATCTGTGCTCAACAGGAATAACTGTTTTTTTTTTTTTTTTAACATACATTGATGCTTCCTGCCAGCATATAAAATGAAAAACAATGGAAGAAAATATTTTCTTATGATAATTCATGGATTCAATTTAGTACTAATTTACAATGGCAAAAACAGGATGTATTATAGATGACTACAATATGTGGAAAGTTCATGCATATTAACAAATTATAAGAAAGATTGTTTTAGTATATTCATTTTTTACTTAATTTTCATTATTTAAAGACAATTATGCTTTGAAAATTATAATTTCTTCTTTTTTATTTATTGTTGTATTTTTATGAGAGAGAGAGAGAAAGAGAGAGAGAATTAGTGTACCAAGGCCTCCAGACATTGCCATCAAATTATAGATGCATGCTCCATCTTTGGCACACATTCAACCTTCTGCACTTGTATCACCTTGTATGTCTGGCTTACATGGGATCTGGAGAGTTGAGCATGAATTCTTAGGCTTCATAGGCAAGCATCTTAACCATTAAGCTATCTTTCCAATCCTGAGCTTGTTCTTTTTTTTAATTTTTAATATTTCAATTTATTTTGTTATTTATTTATTTGAGGGGGGGGAGAGAATGGACCTGCCAGGGCCTCCTGCCACTGCAAATGGACTCCAGATACACGTGCTCCCTTGTGCATCTCACTAACATGGGTCCTGGGAAACTGAACCTGGGTCCATTGGCTTTGAAGACAAATGCCTTAACTGCTAATCCATCCCTCCAGCTCCCTGACCTTCTTCTTAAACCTTCAAAAGAAAGAACATCGTTTTCTTATTTTCTCTTCTCCTCTTACAAACTTTATAATCATCTTTTCTTTGGTTATGCACAGTAGAAGTTACAACTGTGAAGTTCATTTCTAGTTTAGGTCAAGAAATCAAGTTATTTATCCCTTGAAACAAATATTGTACTGTACTATTGATATATAAGTGCACAGTTTATCTGTTGTCTGTCCTTTTTGTCTCTAAGTGTTCTGGGAAACTCAGGCATGATTCAGATATGGGCAATAATCCCACCAGCTTGCAGTCCTTTTCAAGAGCTGAGACATGTGCATACATAGCTCTCATTTAGAAAGCTGTGAGTCCTGAGAGACATAAAGGTAAGATAGAATTTTCATATGAATAAAAGATTGATTTTCTTTTCTGCTTTCAGTAATAGGAATGATTGGGGGGAAAAATGATATTCAAACCATGGCATTAGACACTAATTTACAAGATGTAATGAAAAGAAAATATTAAGAAGCCTATATGCACGTGTTGCCTAAAACAGGAATTATACTCTACTCACGAGTTAATACATAATTGACATGGGTAATCTAGTATGTGTCATAGATATGGGAGCTGCACAGTCTAGAAGGATATTTGCATTGCTGTCACTCTTAAAATAAATTTTGAAGACATCAAAATTCACATGCATGTGTCTAGCTATCTGGACTCACAAATTATGCCACTCTTTTTCTCTAAGATATCTAGGATGGTTAACCTTCATTGTCAACTTGACTGGGTTCAGAATTGCTTGGAAGTCTGCAGCATCCCTCTGTGTATGGCTGTGCAGATATTTCTAGAAAGGATTTACTGGTGGAGGAAGACATTCACGGAAGCAGACCGTTCCATATGTTGGTGGCCTTACGATTGAGTCGAAGGGGAGAAATGAGAAAGGCAGCTGAATGGTGGCATTCCCTTCTGTATTTGCTTCCTGTCACATAAGACTTGAAGGATCTCTCTGTCACGGGCTTCTGCTGACACAGTGCCCTGCTGAAGTACATGGGGCTAAGTATCCCTTTCTCTGAACCCCTGAAACCACAGAATAATGAACCATTCTATTTTTGGGGGAGGGAGTCCTTTAAAATTTTTACTGGGCATTTAATATATGAATTTACTGAAATTGGTCATATTCCTATTGCATTATCATCTTTTACTCCTTATCCATATCCCCATCCCCATTCCACTAAGAGGCCTCCTCTTTGAGGGTATTAGAGATCTCTGTGAAGTCATGAATGCACCAGTCTGTTCCTGCAGGGAGGGCAATGCCTCATAGTCTGCCTTTCCACCTGTGGCTCTTACATTTCTGCTTCCTCTTCTACAGTGTTCTCTGAGCTTTTGTGGGGAGGGGGTAATGTTAGAAAAATCCTTTAGTGTTAAGCTCTCAGCAGCCTCTTATGTTCTGTTTGATGAGTTTTTCGTCTCTTCAATGTCTACGACCATCTCTCTGGAGAAGGTTATCAGACTAGCAGTAAAAGCAGCACTCACATCTAGTTTTCCACTTCCTCTGTAAGGTTCACTAACCAAAAGTGAAAGCAGCGTTGATCAAAGGGGATAAAACACACATTTAGAAGGCTTGTATTTTTGATATGCATAAACCACTCCATTTATCCAAAGAACAGTGGAATCTTCTCTTTAAGGAAGCTGTAAACGTCCAAGCCATAAGCTTCTGAGTTGGTTCTCAATACCAGGCATGAATTCTTCCCGAGTAAGTGGGCCTCATATCCAATCAGAGAAAAGATGATTAACCCTGTAGCTGGGTGGCTACTGTTGCAACCATGGGTGTATCTTGACTACCTGTTGATTTTGTCCCTTCCAGGATCTACTTGTTCACTCTCTTAGTTACATTTACCCCTTGGCAGCTCATGTGGACAGCTGTCACCAAGCTTGCTGCCATCTCCGTTCCAACTTGGTTTCTCAAAGTCCTGTGCCTACAACCTATGGTTTCTTCAGTACGGTCTTATGATGAGATTTGGTGGGTAAACAAGTGCTTTAGCAGTGGTCTGCGTTTTGGGGGTCTAATGGGCCTACCTGCCAAATGGCTCATTATGGGGTGCGTGACCCAAATCTGTTACTTTGATTCACCTGCAATAGCCTTCAATTATAATGTAAACTTTCTCCATGTCAGCTGAGTAGTTCATTCAAATTACCCATTTCTCTTTCTAGCTGTTCTGTTAGATAATTTCTTTATTTATTTTCAAGGAGAGAGAGAGAGAGAGAGAGCGAGAGAGAGAGAGAGAGAGAGAGAGAGAGAGAGAGAGAGAGAGGGAGAGAGAGAGAGAGGGAGGGAGGGAGAATATGGTTATGCTAGGGCTTTTAGCAATTGCAAATGAACTTCAGATATGTGGGCCACATTATGCATCTGTCCTTACATGGGTACTATGGAATTGATCCTATAGTTAAGCTCTGTAGGCAAGCACCTTAACTGCAGAGCCATCTCTTGAGCTCCCTCTCTTTTTTATGAGTGTTATACCATTTAATTAGCTAAGAAAGAAGTAGGTTTCTATAGTGCTAATTCAGGTAATCCTTAGTTTTCTGTGCCCCTTCTTCTCTCCTCCCTCCCTTCCCTGGTCTTCCCTACACCCTCTTATCCCTGGTATTCTCAGTCCCTCCACTTGTCTGTCTAATCTTCTTTGCTCGTATCCCTTTTCATTACTCCTTTTCCCAAGCTTCCTGAACATTACTCCTGATGCTTACTACATCTTATAAAGGGATCAAACTATTCTGTGTTAGGATCTTTCTGATTCCCAGTTATCTCACTTAATATAATTAGTATGATTTTTTCAGATCTATTCATTTTCCTGCACATTATATAATTTCATTTTTCCTTATCACTTAAGTTGTTTTTTTTTTTCTAAATATTTGGTGACAGCAATGCAAACATAACTAACAAGCTAGCCTTCTTTAAATAGGTCCAATTATTTTGAAATGTTTAAAGAAATCATGGATTGAAGATGATGAAACAAGTTCAAGAAATAGTCAAGAAGATCTCAATGTTGGAAAGTTTCTTATTTATAGGAGGTGATGGTAGACAGCCACAAAGTAAAATCA
Source organism: Jaculus jaculus (assembly GCF_020740685.1). Taxonomy (NCBI): domain Eukaryota; kingdom Metazoa; phylum Chordata; class Mammalia; order Rodentia; family Dipodidae; genus Jaculus; species Jaculus jaculus. The sequence goes on along the minus strand of NC_059119.1, from coordinate 8,507,684 downwards.
ATCTTAAAAACTGATGAGAAGTAGGCAAATAAAATTAACTGTTAGAAACTATACTTGAAATAAGGTTTTCCTCTATTAACGCTAGCTTCACATTTCTCCTATGGGAATACTGAGGTCGTTTTTAATGATATCATGAATAAGATATTAAAATATTTTTATATTTTATCGTTCTCTTTATAATTTATGCTTCTGTAGGTGTTTTATAAAATACAGAACATGCTACAACTATACGTGTATGCATGCACACACTATGGTGAAGAATGCTAAAGCATGTGCCATTCTCTCTTTCAAGAACAGAGTAGGCTAAGTGAAGATTACAGGCAACCTACTTGGCTGAAATTATGAATAATTTACAATTTAAAAAGTCAAAACCTCAAAGTGAAGAAGGGGATATTTTAGGGAGCTGGCTTCTAGTATAAACATACCGTTTCCTTGAGCTGACCCTATGGCACGTCATAATCCTAATGATTCCAGCCTTTAGAAAAATGTCATCTTTCCCATTAAGGGATGTAAGTCTTTCAGTAGTAAAGTGTAAGACTAGATTCAATTATTTCACATTTTAAATGATATACTTTAAAATTGCCTTTGAGTAACCTTGTAATAATTCAATAAAACACATATGTCTTTTGAGAACAGCAGTAGTGACTAAGTAGCATAAACCTTTCCTGTATTAAAAAAAAAAAGTATTTCTTGTCACACCTGATCTGAATAAGTCATTTTAAGATGGCATGCTTACTGTGTTCGAAAATGTAATGGCCTCTGAGGACAGCTACTCTGCGTGGTTGGAGGGCGTGCTGCAGGTCATCCGGCAGGGTCTGTTGTCTCAGAGCAGGGACTGAAAGGTGGCCTGTCAGCCTCCTGACCGGGCCCTGCTCTGGGTTGATTAACTGTGACCAGTCCTGACTGCCTTCGTGGCCCTCTCACCTCTGTGTGTTTTTGTAACCAGAGTAAAAAACATGTGGCTATGCTTTGAGAAAGACCTATGTTAAATCATAATGGCTAAATTATGCTATTTCCCTAAATTGAAAATGATCATTTCTTTATTTGGTATCAAGAAAATAGGGACAGCCAGTACATCTCAGTGGTTTAGAGGAAGCTGGGAAAAAAAAAAAAAAAAACCTATGCTTTGTAAGGGATTATTGTGTACATGATTAATGCTGGGGCCACTGCCATCAGATAAAAAAAGGGACTCCCACAGTCAGAGATGATTGTATTTACAGTACACTGCTTTGATTAATGTGCACACTCAGAGAACTAATGTGTAAAGGCTAGCAAAAGACCTGTTTTCAAATGTTAGTGCTAAGTACAGATTTTCCATTATGTTCTTAAAGAATGTCAATGAATAATGACATAGTCCCTCCGAGAGAGGTGTGTAGGAAGGTCATGGGTAGCATTAGTGTGGCTAAGAGGAGACACCAATGGCTCTCTTTTTTATGAGGGAAAGAGAGACAGGGAGAGAATTGGCATACCAGGGCCTGCAGCCACTGCAATCAAGCTCCAGATGTGTTTGCAAAATTGTACGCATGTGAGACCTTGCCTGCTTGCATTACTTCGTGTCTCTGGTTCATGTGGGACTTGGAGCCAAACACTGGTCCATAAGCATTACCGGCAAGCACCTTACCTGCAAAGCCACCTCTCCAGCCCCACAAATAGCCTTCTTATCAACTCTCACTCATGTATGAATTTGAGGATGCCCCAATCAGAACTTTGCCCCGTCTCTCAGTTTTAATGACTTATTAAAAGAGGATTTTTATGTGATCCAGAAAATATAACACTATCCTTAAGAGATCCCTTCAAGAATGGAATGGGGCATAAGTTCTAAATATATTACAAAATTGTATTTTTATGCCCAGTGAGTCTCCAAAAGCAAATGAGGGCTGGAGAGATGGACTGGCAGTTGTGGTGCTTGCCTGCAAAGCTTAAGGACTCGTGTTTACCTCTCCAGGTCCCACATAAGCCAGATGTTTGAGGTGACCAAAGAGTGCAAGGCCACACATCTGTCTGGAGTTATTCTGCAGTGGCTGGAGGCCCTGGTACACCGATTCTCTCATTACTCTCATACACACTTTCAGTCTTTCTCTTGCTTTCTTGCATAAAAAAGAGCAAATGAACAAATATGATGAAAATCACTTTAATTTGTTTCTATCTGCCCAAGAATGGATCTCCTCCCTTATTGTCACAAGACAGAAAGTGAATCCTTCCATGGCACCTGGGAATCATGTGTAGCAGACAGATGGTATGTGGGGAGGAAAAAAAGTCACAGACACATGCCTCTCTAGATAACCATAGCTTTTCCACGTCGTCAACATTTAGGTCCAATCTTTTGATATGAGCTGTGATGGCAGATGGAACAATACTGGCCATGATAAAAAGAACTCCTAGTTAGAGAAGCAACTTCAGTGGACTTCATCCAATCTCATGGAAGCCAGTGCTCTCTCAAGAGGGCACCTCTGCACAGCTTGGGGAGGGAGCAAGCGACAATTATTCGACTACATTAGAATTCTGGCTCATGGAAGCATGCAGCAGCCCTATTAGAGGGGCCCTAAGACTAACCATCACAAGTTCTCTACATCAGCAAATAAGCCTCTGATGTTCAAATTGATACTCAGAATTAGTTTAAATTTCTGGGCAGTTGCAGCCCATTTTAAAAGAAAATACTAGAGATGGTAGTTATATGCATCCTAATTATCACTGCTTCTCTAAAACCCGCAATGGGCATCATTTTTCATACCTCCATAACAACCTTCATACAATCTTTCTAGTTTTTGTTTTTTATTATATTTTATTTTTGACATTTTCATACATGATGTAATATATTGCATTCATAGTGTCTCTCTAATTATCCTCCCTTACCCCTTATCACTCCCACTAAACCCATCTACTCTCAAACTCACCTGGAGCAGAAGTCGAATTGGCATGTGGCACGGGAGTGTCCCCAACAGGAATAAAAGCAAATATACTGCCATTGTTATAGCAGAAAATCTTCCCAATCTCACATAGCTGTGTGCGGAGAACTGAGTGAAAAACATGAGTACTTGGAACAGTTTCTGGGACAACATAAGCAGGAGACAATGCTTGCTGTTATGTGTGCTTTCAGGACAAATTTAATGTATATTAAGGAATAACTCCACAGATAGGAAAAAAAGTGGAGCGACGTGTTTAGATGAAGAGTATCTGTCTATCTGACCTCTGGCCCACAACTTAAAAATTCAGTAGACCTATGAAAGATGAACCTCATCTCATTTCTGCTTTTGATCCTAACTTTACTATGTACTTAGTGTCTCTTCCTTTCTTTCTCACCATGAAATACTTCTTGAATAGTTTTTCCAGGAATTGACTCATTTCCAGCAGGTTGCAGAAGAATGGGGGAAATTAGAGCTGAAGAGAAAATAAAAACAAAAAGTTTCCACATCCGATCTTATTAGAAAACTAGCCGGGTGTGCAAAAAATAGTTTGTGGATTTCAGGAAGGAATCCCTTCTCCTTCTAAACACCATGAAGTGTGCAAGCAGCAGCAACAACAACAACAAATTAACCAGAGGTATTCACTAAGGTGGGTCTCCGTAGACATTCCAGATTTAATGCCAACCTCTGCTACCTAAACAAATTCAATGCTGAACAAGAAATACTCTCATTATTGTGCACAAAGCAGAACCCGTGCAATTTCTGTCCTTAATAATTGACAACCTATATTATGAGACTTACAAAATAAGAAATAGGATTGGCCTCATGCCCAGGCAGAGCATATGTCTAATTATTTCAGCTGGAATGATAGAGGAACCTTGGTTCTTTCCCATTTTTTTTTTCACTCTACTTGGTGGTATTGAACATTTTAAATAACTTTTTGTAGTTAAGCTGAAAAAAAAAAGTTTGTAAGTTTGTAAGATTTCAGAGTATTTTCAGAGGCCATGTCAAGAGCTTTCAAACCCCTTTTGTTTCCAGGGCCCAGTTAGAATACATTGTCCTTCATTTTGGTTATGCGAGTCTATATATCTGGATTCTGGAATGTGGATAGAGTGTTCTGTGCCTATTTCTATCCCAAACCCAACAGTATCCTATCATATCTCAAGTGTCTTATTTTTTTAGATCTTGGATTTCTAGTACAGTGGATCCAGATGAGCATCCTGACACCTTTGGGGACAGGCATTCTAGGCACCAAAAGACACTGGGGTTCCCAATTAAACTCATTAGGATCTGAGGGAAGGACAAACTACTCTTTCAGACAATTAGGATTGTAAGAGCCTCAGGGTTGATGGGAATAGCCTGAGATGCCATCTTTCCCCCATCCCTGCAGAGACTGACTGAGGCCTCTTGGTCCCCACAGTGAATACAAACAACCCCACCAAAGAAGACCCTCAGCAGAATTAGGGCTGGGAGAGGGGATTTATGTGGGTAGCCCATGTGCGCTGCCATGTCACATGCCAATTCAGTGTAATGAATTGAACTGATATTTGAAAAGCACAATAAATTTTAAATTATGAAGTAAAAAGGTCAATTTTTACAAGATGTTACTTGTAAAAGGGATAGGCAAAATTGAACATTTCATTAGTACCTACTGTGTGCCAAATACTATATAAAACATTCAATTGTATGTTCCTTACCATGTTGTCAATATCATGATCATTATTTTTTTTTAATTTTTGTTAACATTTTCCATGATTATAAAATATATCCCATGGTAATTCCCTCCCTCCCCACCCCCACACTTTCCCGTTTGAAATTCCATTCTCCATCATATTACCTCCCCATTACAATCATTGTAATTACATATATACAATATCAACCTATTAAGTATCCTCCTCCCTTCCTTTCTCCACCCTTTATGTCTCCTTTTCAACTTACTGGCCTCTGCTACTAAGTATTTTCATTCTCACACAGAAGCCCAGTCATCTGTAGCTAGGATCCACATATGAGAGAGAACATGTGGCGCTTGGCTTTCTGGGCCTGGGTTACCTGACTTAGTATAATACTTTCCAGGTCCATCCATTTTTCTGCAAATTTCATAACTTCATTTTTCTTTACCACTGAGTAGAACTCCATTGTATAAATGTACGACATCTTCATTATCCACTCATCTGTTGAGGGACATCTAGGCTGGTTCCATTTCCCAGCTATTATAAATTGAGCAGCAATAAACATGGTTGAGCATGTACTTCTAAGGAAATGAGATGAGTCCTTTGGATATATGCCTAGGAGCGCTATAGCTGGGTCATATGGTAGATCAATCTCTAGCTGCTTTAGGAACCTCCACACTGTTTTCCACAATGGCTGGACCAGATTGCATTCCCACCAGCAGTGCAGAAGGGTTCCTTTTTTTCCACATCCCCGCCAACATTTATGATGATCATTATTTTAATGAATATAAATCAAATTAAGGGCACCAGGGTCATTTCTTCTCAACAATAGTTGGCTCTTATGACCCACAGTTCCCATGCGGATAACTGGCATCCCCAAACTAGGAGGGTCCTTTCACAGGGGGGAGGACAGGTGTGAGGGTAAGATGGTACTAACATGTGCTGTTTACACAATGAGCATGTACATAACTAATAAAGAAAAAAATGGTAAAAATGAAGACAAAGTATCGAAAAATTATATTCCAAAGTTCAAAAAACAATAGTTGGTTTCTAAGTGACAGTTCTAGAATGCAAACATAAATGACTATCCTGAGTACGTTTCACTCTATTTCTGCAATAAATATGAGTATAACACATAAATAAAGTAGCTGTGCCTAAAGTTAAGACTCTCACACGAAAGTTCTATTTGAAATATGATAAATAAACAGCAAACACAATTTTCCATCTAGCTGAACATATGTAATGTAGGGATTTGGAGTCAGTGTTGATAATCTAGCAAGAGGAAGGCAGTGAAGTAATAGGTCAAAGTAATAATATCTGCAAAGTAAAGCAGAGGACTAGAGGCCACTGAAGCCATTCCAGCCATTTTCCATTGCCCTAGAAGGTATGTAAGACTTTTTTTTACCTGAACACAGCTTCAGGTACTGTTCCTTGAGGCTATTTGTGGAATTCCTCTCTCCCTACCACCTAAATTTAACCCTGGGTATGTTTTCAATTATGTTATGATAACTCATCAATTTCTAAGGTATTTTTTTAAATACTTGAGGATTGGTAGGTTTTATGGGAGGTAGGACATTTCTTCTTAAAAGGAGACTTTGTATCCATGTTACCTAGTCACTATCTCAAATACTCCCAAAGTATGTAAGTTGTTTAAGACATATTTCACTTCTATCTTCCTTGGTTTTCTTCACTGAAAAGTAAGGGTAAGAGTATAAGCCCCATAGGGTGCATATCTGTTACTTTTCTTATCACTGCGACCAAATACCTGACTAAACGACATGAGGGGAGGGCAGTACTGTGCGTGAGGGTTTGGGGAATGCAGCGCATCATGACAGGGTGGGAGGGGACTTGGAAAGACTTTGCCCATGGTGGTAGGATACTACAGTGGCTGCTTCTCAAATCTGCCAGATCAGGAGGAAAGATGCTAGGATGGACTCGTCATGGTCTAATTCTTCAGCTAGGTCCTATGTCCCGGAGTTTCCACTGAACAATTGGGGTGCTGCCCTGTAGTAATAGAAACTGCCTCTTGGAACTTTTTGCTCGAGTGGGCCAGCGGCTTTTCAGGGCAGAGCCGGAAAGCACGAAAACTAATTCTTGGAGTCATTTAAACCAAGAGCCAGCCTGTTGCTTCTGCCACCGCCACCGCTTCTGATGTTCCTGCAGCTGCTGCGTGTGCTGCAGACGCTCACTGGAGTATTTGCTGACCAGCAGACAGCAGCAAAGTGAGGGATGTGTATCACATGTGCAAAGAACAGGCCGCATGTGAGTGAGGGTTCAGCATTATGTGTGTAAGAAACAAAGAATGTTGACTCTAAAATAAAAGCTTTTAAACATGTGCTCAGAAAAATGGGTTGAGGAACAGGACTGGTGAGATTTTTTTAACCAAGGAAACACCACACACACACACATCGTTCACTGACTCAATGATAGCTTCCAGGCTAAGCCTACTTGTTATTTTCAACATTTCTGTGGGCAGTTTGTTACCTTTAACATCCCTTGCTTTCAGTGGTAGTTAATATATGTTGTGTGCACACGTAGTGTTCTCAGTCAGTAGTACAACTGTACACTGCGGAAGTAGGACAAAGAATATAGCTTCAGTTCATTCAGTATCTCTTGACACTCCTTGTCACCATTGGTCATCTACTATGTTCAACTTAGAGGTAGACATTGGCAAAGGAAATTAAATTACATTATCGTGAGCAAACCATGTACTTGGTTGTAAAATTAACTACAGGGCAAAGTATAAGTCAGGCGCTGAGCAGAAAAACATCTCACTGAAATGTTCTCAGAAAAGTTATTTGTAAGGACCATAAGAAGTATTCCCACATTTTCCCTATAGTTCACTTCTACAGGTCTTATAATTCATCGCTACATCAAGCAACCTCACAAAATAGCAACACTAACCAACAGAAGACCAAGTGTTCAAACACATGAGCCTGTGGGTGTCATTTCCAACTGCAACTATAATAGGGTGATTTTATTGCAATAATTAGTATGCATGTAGTTGTGGCTAGCATGCAGAAAAATATATATTCTCATTGTTTGCATGTATTAGATGAACCACAGAACTATAATCACATCTGATGCTATTTGAAGATCATATACATATCAAAGGAAAAGAGAATGGAGGGTGTAGTGGGTTGAATGTATGGCCCCAAGAGACTCGGATGTTTTATTAAAGCTGGTACTATTGAATCTCCAGCTTCCTGCTTAGAGGAGGTGTCACTGGGGGCGGATCTAAATTCTAGTTCAAAGGTGTGCAGAGAGGCGTGAGCTCCGGCAGGGTCCCTGCGGCTGGCTGCCCCTTGCTGCCTGCTGCTTTGGCTTTTTGTGATTGTCTCTCTCTTCTTGGAAGTCTGGAAGCAGCCTCTTCCACTACCGATGCAACTGCCACCCCCACCCTGGATCTGCAAGCTTGAAGTGCATCCCTTCCTCCCCTAAACTGCGTCTGGTTTGGATGTTCCTCTCAGCAACATGAAGCTGTCTACAAGAGAGGGTCAAGTATTTATAAGAATTTTGCCAAAGACCAACAGGCTACAAAATCCAAACAATATAATTAAACTCTCTGTTTATTTTAAATCAGGGGTATAAAATATGAAATCATTTCAATGATATAACTTTCCCAGAATGACAAAGATCATGACATAATTAGGCTACTTTTGTTCTCAAACCTGGATTTAATATCTAGGACCTAATATCTTATTTGTTCAAATAAAAAAGAAAGAAGGAAGGGTCCTAAATGGCAGATGAGTAAAAGATAAAATAATGTTACAAGTAGTAAGCAGATAATTAAACTAATAAATGATTGTTTAAAATAAATTTATTTTCCTAAATAAAACTTCCCTGGCATCTGCATTTCTTTCTTTTAATCTGTCTCATTATATCTTCAATCCTATACTTTTAATTAAAATAAAAAATATCCAACAGATAAGTTGTATGCACTGTGAACAACAGGATGGTTTAAAGCATAAACACATTGTGAAATGGCTAAACACACATATACTACCTCATAATTATCAGTAGCAAACCCTCTCCTTCATCACATTGCCAGCCCTCCTTATTGGGGTATAGGTAGGTTATTATTGTGACTACTGGTTATTAAAAATGCCTGGCCTCTGGTTTCTTTGAAATATTTTCAAATATTTCATCTGTCTTCCCTCTTCCTTGAGTATCTTTTCTCCGCTGGATCCAATGCAGTGATTTAAGGCACAGTTTGCTGACAAGAAATCCTGAGAACCCATTATGAAAATGAAGGCAGCAAACAACCTTTGAATGTATTCCCCAATTTGAAAAGCCTTCATTACATAGCACATTTCAGGCTGAGAATGTTAAAAATTTATCATAGTTTTCAGTAATTGTAGCTTCCTCTGCAAGCATGGCATGATAAGGAATCATTTGTAAAATGTGTATTTTGTTTGGCACTCCATAGGAAGCTTGCCAGGAAATACATTTAATTAAGAATGTGGAGAAGGGAATAAATGTAGTTTGTCATTATGTATCATTGTTACTTTAAATTTCCCAAACTTATTGTTACTTTTAAGATTGTGGATTCATAACAAGGTTTGTATTTGAAACTAGAGGTAATTTCTTTTTTTATCAGCCCAGGGTTTTAATACAGGGATATATATTATTTTGAGGGGAAGTGTCCATTAGGTGCATTTCTTGGCTATCACTCTTTGTCTATTGTTTAAAGTACAAGAGCCTTAGCTGGTCTCCTTAGACACAACCTTTGTACATTTGTTAAGACCTTGAAAATTGATGCATTACCTTTTGGGAGCTTAGACAGCTTTATTTAAGTTTAACTTTCTCTAGAGATGCATAGAAATAATGAAATGCAATGCCTTTCTTGCACGTAACCATGCACATAACTTGTAGTCCTCCCTGATGTGTAAGGTAAATTTGATAAGAGCAACCCAAGTGTTGTAATGATTAATGCTGATTTTATATAAAAATCACAAAGCAAGCCATGTCAGCAGATTCAGAAAATTGGGATAGCTATCTCCAAGGCCAGATTTTCGTCATGTTATATATATTTGCTTAAATTTTCCATTTTAGTTTTAGAGGAAACCTTGCTCATAGTAGTTTTGAGAGGCACCATGGGACAAAGGCAGCAATGAAAGAGCCTATATTGCTGTGAACGTAGGGGCCACACATGGCAGTCTACAGGTTCTAAGGTATAGAATTTTTGGATCAGTTAGCTACAAATGAACCACTCTGTCTTTTACCCCTATGTAGTGCTAATTTTCAGTGAACAAAGGCATTGATTTATATAATAAAATATCTTTCTTGGGCTGGAGAGATGGCTTAGCAGTTAAGCGCTTGCCTGTGAAGCCTAAGGACCCCAGTTCGAGGCTCGGTTCCCCAGGTCCCACGTTAGCCAGATGCACAAGGGGTCGCACGCATCTGGAGTTCGTTTGCAGAGGCTGGAAGCCCTGGCACGCCCATTCTCTCTCTCTCCCTCTATCTGTCTTTCTCTCTGTGTCTGTCGCTCTCAAATAAATAAATAAATAATTAAAAAAATCTTTCTGATGTCAAACTATGTTGTCTGTCCTAAAGTTCATCCAAAGTGTAAATAAGAAGTAAACAAAGACGGCTCCTTCCTCTTCTATTTCCACTAAACCTTGGTTTCAGTTGTTTTTTTTTTTTCACATTATTTACCATTTATTTCTCTTCTACTTTTTCTGTCATTCTCCCTTACCCTGCAGCATGAAAACAATCAATGTAGTAAACATACCCTCAAGATCCATTGTCTTGTAGGGACAAGGGGAAGAAATCCAGTGATTCACACTTGGCAGTGAGTACAGCTAGGACATCAGGAACAGTTTTCAGTGGATCAAAAGGCTGTATTAATTCAGGTCATTATTTATTTATTTGCAAGAAATATGAGATAGATAGACATAGTAAAATCAAATCACCAAATAGTTGTGCAAACTTCTCATCTTTAGAGTAGAGCTCCAAGTAACAAGATCTAAAATTGAAGATCTTTGTTTCTCTTTTACAATAAGGTATACAAGCCAGGTTTTTTGTTTGTTTGTTTGTTTGTTTTGTTTTCCTGTATAAAGGCCCCTCTTAGTTCAAAACCATCATTCAATCATTATTGGAAACTTGCTCCAAAAATGTAAAACATGCACTTCTCTCTTTCTGCCTACCCTGAGAGAGGCTGAAAACAATCTACTTTTGTCCCGTGGCCAAAACTGTCTTACAGACATATCAATAGCCTTTATGCTTGAATTATTATCTTGTCCAAAGCAATGTTCAGGGCTTTTGGTAGAAGTAAACTCATGCAGTTCTTAGAATGCCTCCAGGTGGTGAGTGATACTGTTATCGCTGAAGAAAGAGAGGTGCGGAGAAGTTATTGATTTCATTTGCTTCACACAGAGTTAGCAATGATCTCTTAGTAGAAACAGTCCAAAATTATGCGAGTACGGATTCATATTCAATTAATTTGATATGCTGCCACTTTTACTTAACTCTACAGAGGAACTACTTAAGAGGAAGAAAGTGGACATGAGGGTCAAGAGAGGGACAAACAGTAGCCATTATGAGTAAGTGCACATGAATGATGGTCCGAGGAGCATTCACATTTTCTGGGACTTTCAGAGGTTAGGCTGCAAATTCCTTCTCTCAGGCCAAATCCTCCTGTTCTTTCATGTTCTGATTATGGATTTCAAATGGCATAAAACTCAGGCATGAGCAAACAAGATCAAAAGCTGGGGCCACAGCCGTGCACTTTCAGCTAGAGTATTCACCTGGCTGACCCCAGTTATGCGTGAGGCTTCTCGGTCATGCAGCAGCTGCTTTTACAACACACATGAAAAAGACACAGAACACACATTTTCAGTACGTCAAATGAATTGTCCTCAGCCTGAGAGCCATCTACTTGGGAGAAGAGTTAACTCATGGCATCAGTGTTGTCCACATTGTGTTTTGAAGCAGTGGAAGGTTGAATAGACTTCCTTAGGTAAAGCTGTTTGGACGGGGTGTAACTGGGTGAAGGGTTCAGTATATGCTGCTTTGTTAAAGACTAGGTTATACAGTTCTTTACTTTTAAAATAATTGTAATGTGTTTATTAGAGAGACACAGAAAGAGAGGCAGGTAGAGAGAAAGAGAGTAAGGGTGTGCCCGAGCCTCCTGCCACTGCTAACTAACTACACACTCATACTGCACTTTGTGCGTCTGTCTATACTTGTATGCTGGGGGAATTGAACCAGGGCCTTTCAGCTTTGCTGAGCTATTTCTTCAGCCTGAAGATTATGTATTTCTTAAGCCCAGACTGTTTGTGTGTGAGTTGATTATGGGGAAGGTATAGTGTGATGAAAAAATGTAATATTCAGGTTAAAAGGAGAAAACTTTAAAGTGCCTTAATGATCAAAATGCATAGCTGAATGTATGCTATTCATAATGTACGTTTTCATTATCTACCATCTGGATACCCTAGAGACACCTATAAGTTACCACAAGCAACAAGTATCAATGAAACTCACTGCAATTCACTTTCATGGCATGATTTCATGATTCTTTTTTTTTTTTTTGTATTTTTTATGAGAGAGAAAAAGAGAGAGAGAATTAGCATGTCAGGACCTCCAGCCAGTGCAATTGAAGTCCAGACACATGGGCCATCTTGTGTGCATGTGCTTGTTTCACCTTGTGTGTCTGGCTTATGTGGGACCTGGGGAGTTGAACATGGGTTTTTAGGTTTTAAAGGCAGGCACCTTAATGGCTAAGCCATTTTTCCTGCCTAGGATAACATGATTCTTAACATAATAGATATTAATTTTAAAAATGTCAACAACCTATCTTATCTCAATGGGTTTTACAAAGTGGCATGAAAGTTAGATGGAAATGAATGGGGAAGAAGGATATTAATGGAGGGGGTCAAGGTGTCAGAGAGAATAATTGAAGGGAGTAAGATCAAACTGCATCATCTATATGTATGAACATTTCAAATACTGAAAATAGGGCTACAGGGATGGCTTAGTGGTTAAGGTGCTTCCCTGAGATGCCTAAGGACCCAGGTTTGATTCCTGAGTACCCACATAAACCAGATGACAAGGTGGCATTATGATAATTAAGGCACTTTAAAGTTTTCTTCTTTTAATTTGAATGTGTTCACAGTGGCAAGAGGCCCTGGTATACCCATTCTCTCTTTTTCTCTATCTGCCTCTCTGTCTGTCTGCTTCTCTCTCTCTCTCTCTCTCTCTCTCTCTCTCTCTCTCTCTCTCTCTCTCTCTCATAAATAAAGAAAGAATTGATTTTAGCTGGACGGACGTGGGTGAAAGCTTTTAATCCCAGCACTCTGGAGGCAGAATTAAGAGGATCATTGTGAGTTCGAGGCCACCCTGAAACTACATAGTCAGCCTGGACTAGTGTGAAGGCCTATCTCAAAAAAATTATTTTAAAAAAGAAAAAAATATGGAAAAAATCTAATTGATGTTAATTGATGAATACAACATATAAACCTAATATAATCGTTACTACCTTGGGTTGCAAATTTTTATATATGCAAATATAAATGTCCATCCATTGGTATGGTTGTATTTGGTATGGTAAATTTATTTACTTTGAACCACTGAACTGATATGTATTCTTTTATTTTTAGGGGCAAAGGGCCACTAAAACACACCACTGATGTGATCTATGCGGCTAAAATGATATCAGAATCCGGCTCAAGGATGGATGTCCTTGCCCGGCAGATTGCTAACCAGGTGGGTTATTGACCAACGAAGTGGCAAAACTCTACTAATTGCTTTCTGCCATTCAAATATTGATTTGAAGAAAGTATACCTTTTCTACTCCCTTAGATATGTTTTTTAATATTAAAATTAGATTCATAAATTATACCATTGTCTTTTAAAGTTTTGTTTATTTGCGTGTGTGTGTGTGTGTGTGTGTGTGTGTGTGTGTGTGTGTGGTGGGTACATTGTACATTAGGGTCTCTTGGCAATGTAAATGATCGCCAGACACATGCCCCAATTATGTCTCTGAGAGAAGTGGCTGTAGGGAGCTCGGGAAAGGAACCTAGGATAGCAGGCTTTGCAATCAAGTATCTTTACTCAAAGGCCCATCTCCCCATTACTCAAATGATAACATTTTAAGAATGCAAGTAGTGGGCAAATAATTCTAAGAATGTTTACTTTTTAGGAAAGATTCTTTTGTAAATCAACTTGAACAGTTTCAAATTAATTAATTTTTAAATTGGCTATAATAACAGATTATTCTTTCTTTCCTCAATTGTTTTCATGGCTTAATTTTGCTCTTCAAAAGATGGTAGCTTTTTATTTTATAGAATTAGCAGAATGGTAAAATGAAGATAGTAAAATGTAGACAGTATAGAATTCTTATGGATAATTGTGTTTTTTAAGCATTTTTAATTCCCTTAATTTTATAAAACCCATCTACTTATGAAGCTATCTTATGCCTAATTTTAAAATAAAAAATCTATTAGTTCTATTCATTACTATAGTGAAATAATTAAAATTCTATGCTTAAAGACAAAATTTTATGATTAATGCCATTCACTCATTACTTTACTCTGCTGAAAGATGAAGAGCTCTATTAGTTAACAGTTGTGTGGATACAATGAAAAAGAAACAAGTAAGGAATAATTCTAACAGAAAATGTCTGTAATTCTTTGAGTATACATATATTTTTGGTATCTTACTACTTAAAGCATTATACAAATTTAATTGACTTGCTTTATAAAATGGTTTGGTCATTGCTATTCTGTAAATTCAAAAAAACAGAAATGGCCCCCAAGATATCAGAGCACTTGCATTTTCTGATTTCCAGATTGTGTTCAACTAATAAAGTCTATGCATATTTTCTGAAATATAATACAATCCAATATTTGAAACATTGAAGCATTTCAGGTATGGAAAGATAGAAAAAAAAAAAAACATTTAGCACTTGTAGCTAAATCAAACTCTGTCCTGGTGTAATGAATGACTGAAACCCATATCCACCCATGATTTTTCCCATTTTAGAATTTTATTGCATTCACATCTAAGACAGAGGAAATGTATTAGTAAACTGAGCCTTACATGTAGACTGGGTTATATTTTCTAAATAATTTTTAAAATACTGAATATTTTCTACCTTTGTTCTGTCTGTTTTTGAATATGCATTTCTAAGAGTTCAAGTGATTGCATCACTTTGAAATTTTTCTTATATTGTTTCATTCAACTTTAATCTGATCACATCACTTTATAGTAGGTACTTTCTTAATGTAATGATATGCAATTATGGCAGCATTTTTCACATTATGTCTACATGCTATATAGGAGAAAATAAAGATATCATTTCATTTCCATATTGTTTTGACATTTTATGAGAAACTTGAAATGAAGTGTTTACAGCAAATAATATGAAACAAAGTTAGTTGAAGCTTCTAATTCTTTTGGACCTTTCCCTCACCTTCCTTTCTTCCCTTTGTCTTTGTACTACATTTATCGTACACACACTAGGTACAAGTCACTACTTATGAAGGGCTACTACTCAGTGAACCAAAGGAACTAAAATTTCCTGATGATTTGAATTGCATATATTTTTTACTTTAATTGCATGATATTATAAGGCATAGAGTATTAATTTCTTATATGTACATGTATATAACTTATAAGGCTCAAAACTGTGTAGTTAAAATTTCAATCTCCTTCAACCTTTAAAATGTATTATGATATAATAAGCACATATATTTATGCAGTAGACTGTGATAAAACCTTATTATTATTATCCCAGGGCCCACAAGAAAGATGATTTTCCCCAATAATCCCGCATTTCTTGAATTTTAGAATTATCCTAAGATGGGGTAGTAGTTTAAATATGTCTTCCACGATATGACAGAACTCTGGTACAAAATTGCCATCACTCAGGAGTATATTCCTAAAAGTTTTTCTTAGCTGTTACAATTCTTAAACAATTTCCTTATGAGTAAACTGAGTAATGAGTTGGAGATCTGTGATAAAATGTAAGATTCCAGAATCCTGGTACTTTTTTTTTTTTCAATTCTTTAACACAACTCTATAATTTTCCATTTTTTTGCAGATCCTATAAATTTGATGAACAAAACCAACACCTTAGAAGATAGGAATGATGGAGAGTTCATCTAGATGTAGAATCAATATACCCCTGAGTAGTGAGGAGATGAGCAGGAGCCAAAGTAAAATAATAATTGCTGAAAACTGTGTTGCACACAGATAGGATAAAATCAGACTTGTAATGCTGTGTCTGAGGCTTGATAATTCTTTCTTTGGTACTTGGTCAAAGCAAATATGTCCAGGTTATCAAGTTATTAACAAACATGCAAAGAAATCAAGTTTTAGTGTTAATTGTATTGATTGTACTAACTCAAGAAAGTCTGACATTTTATATACAAGGAAGATGTGAAATAATGCACAGTGCACTCAGGACTGGAGAATACAAGCTACAAATGTCGCTTACATTGATATTTGGACCAAATATTGGTGGCTTTCTTCATTTGAAATGGTTTTATTCTATTATGAGACAGAACATTTTACTGTAATGGAATAATCCTAAAAATTGAAATTCATTATATCATCTTCACCTGTCCCTTAAGCATATAACTCCCAGAGGCACCTTGTGAAAATATGTGTTTTTCGATGTTGTTATCTACTTGAGATTTATTTCAAGCACAGATGTTGATGCCTAGATCTGTTCTTCAGATTAACGAGCTCTTGCTTTATGAAAATAAACGCCCAGCAGCTCCTCAGGAATTCAGCAGGGCTCGACACGGAGATGTCTGATCAGTTTGCATCCCTGAAGTGATAGCTAGTTCCCAGCTCAGAGCGATGCTATTTTTAACATTTTTTTCCCTTTTTATCATTTCATTGTCATTTTTTTTTCCACAGAAGCAATGCCTTCAAGGCTTTTGAGAGTAAACTTCAGGTTAATTTCATGTATATAATACTGAGACCCTGGGAATTAGAGAATGAGGTGTTCTGGGATGTGAAATGAAGGCGTTCTCTAAGGAGTGAACAAATAATTCAGAGGAGACTTTCTCTTTATGACTTCTTACATGTCTTCAAAAATTCTAATAACTAGCTTTGGTCTGAGTTACCCTTCCACCATTTTCCCCACAACCTGACACTGTGTTCAGGATAGTGCATTCCTGCAAGCTTGTGTCAATCCAAGTAATTCTTCAATTTACAAATTTCAGGTGTCAGGGACAGGGTGCTGTTGTGAATTATAATGTATCTTTTAGAAAACGTGTGTCTTTCCTCTCATGGAGGTCCTCCTGAAACTTCAAAGTAGGTTGGGCTCACTATTCTTTATGCCTGCTAATGGAATGAAGATGCACTTTAAATGGAAACATTCTTGTCTTCAATTTGTTTTAGAGTTTAGGGTTTAAGACACTATTTTTTTCAGTGATCATAAAATAAAGTGAAACATTTTAAAAAGATTTAAAACCTTTTTAGATCTCAAAACAAACTTTTTACACCATATAAAATTTCTGATTATACATTTATGTATTGATATGCCACACATTGTAATTTTCCTATATTTCTTGTAAATCAGCTACTCAGAACTGATGAGTAATTGCTGTCTTTCATTGACATAGAAAAAATTTCCACAATATTTTTAGTCATAGTTCCCTACTTCCTTAGATACTTCATATATTATGTACTTCACGTGTGTGTGTGTGTGTGTGTGTGTGTGTGTGTGTGTGTGTGCGCGCGCGTGTGTTGATAAGGGACCCGGGCCCTTGTGCATGTCAGGAAAGTATCCTACTACTGAGCTGCATCCCTAATTCTCTGTTCTATGCTTTAGAAAAGTGAGCGTATTAATCAACAAACAATATTTAAAACCTTGAAATATGTTGAGATTTCCGGGATAAGGTCTTTACAAATTAATCTCTGGCCATATGTAAGAAATAGAAAATAAGGCATGGGGGTCTTTTCATGTGTGTTGTTAATACAGAGGGAACATAGTTGCATTGGTAGGTTTTATGACGATAACGAAGTACTAGAAGCTGGGTAACTGTATATGGAAAA
This sequence comes from Jaculus jaculus, assembly GCF_020740685.1. Lineage (NCBI taxonomy): Eukaryota > Metazoa > Chordata > Mammalia > Rodentia > Dipodidae > Jaculus > Jaculus jaculus. The sequence goes on along the minus strand of NC_059119.1, from coordinate 8,490,100 downwards.
GACTTCTACTTATTTTACAGTGCTGGAGTTTCAAAACTGCAAACCTGATCTTGGCCTCATTGCTGGTAGACTCTCAAGGCGGTACCCCAAGGTACCGCATGTTGTCCTGTTCCTTTTTGCAAGGTTTTGGTGATCATACCAAATTATGCTCACTTGCTAATGATCCCATTTCTAAATACTTCATTAGATTACATGTCCACCCTCTGAATACTTCAAAATTAGGGAGGTATTTCAACATGTGAAACATTTGGGAATACACTCAAAATATATCCAAACTATAGCATTTGCTTTGTGGTAGGCAGGGCACAGTATACAAACAATGAGATTTGTATGTGTTTAGTGTGAGCTATTTACAAGAGAAATAGTGTCAACACAATGAGATACAACCAGCCAATACAGCAGGAGTATGAAACCTGTGCATGTGGGGCCGCAGAATAGAGATTTGAAAGTTGCAGTGTTAGTGACAGATAAACTAGAACCATATTTGTTTGTGTCCAAAGGAGAGGTTGTGAATGAACAACTATCCCAGGATAAGAATTGATAATTCTTATTGATAATTGATAATGTGGAGGGGGTAGGCAAGAATTGAATGAACAAGCAAATGCATACTTAGAAATATGTTATGATGTTTGCTAGAAAATTATAAGGAAACTTTTAGGAGGTTGATAGAAATAGTTCTTCAAGAATTGAGAAGGGCATACTTGAAGAACAATAAAATGACACAAAACCTATAGAGGAAGAATTCGGGTTAAGACTTAAATGGAAATGGTGCATTTGATGATTGAAAGAACCTTAGTCATTGGTAGCAAGGAAACTAAATTCTGTGGAGTAGAAAAGTGAAGGCAGCATTATGAGGACATTAAGAATTTTCAGTGACAAATTTAAGAACACTTGAATCTAAAAATGAGAAATGAGCTAAAGAGAGAGGGAGGGAGGGACAAGGGGGGAGACAGAGGAGAGAAATGAAGAGAACTTGACAGATTTTCTGTAGAAAGATTGGGAAAAGTGCCATTAGAGTTACAGTAAGTGATGGGACCACTGGTAATCATTGATGGTCTGGACCTGAGGACGTGAATGATACAGCCCTTGCCTGTGCTGAGTTATAGGTGAGGAAAGGAGGCCTCTGGGAAAGGTCATGAATATGAAGTGCTTTCATTACCATCAACTACTTAAAATTTCCAGTCTTGAAATTCACAATGGCATCCAATAGTTTTCATTGGCAAACCTTGCCAGCTTAAGAGTTTCAAACTGTTATCTATAGTTACAAACTTCATTTAAAATATATCTTAAATAAAGCATATACTCCAATTTAAGGGGGGTGAAAAGCCAGTAAGATTATGGGCAAATGTCTCTAAAAGTGACTATATGGCTAATTCACACTCAGAATTCAAATGGAAATGTAGTGCATCCATTTTTCTCATGTTAGTATGATGTTTTTTGTATTGTGCCAAGAATTTTGCAAGAAAAAAAAAATCCGGTTGAATGTAAGAAAAACACTTAGGCTAAATGTTATTTGTTTATCTGCAGTAGGTGTCCCTGTGGTTACATAAATTCAATTTAAAAATCCATGTTTTAAAGAGCTAACCTGACGTCTTTGTAATCATCTCCCAGATGAATGAAGTGGAAAAGAGTAAGCAGGATGCTCAGTGTGTGACTATGGCGTTTTACAGTCCAACTCGCCAAAAGATGATTTGCAGTGTTCCTTTAGATATTATATCATAACCTTTTATGTGCAGAAAATTATATGTGTATGTGTGTCAGTAGTTTTGATTTTTAAAAACATTTTATGTCTTTATAAATATTGCATTGTGGCATACAGTCTAACAGTTAACATTATAAAAAGGCAACATGTAACCATCTATAATAGTACAGACTATCTGGGGAAGTTTCTCAGTAAGCATAAGAAACTGGGGGAGCATTGTGCATTCATTTGAATGAACTAGAAAATGACTAAATTAAAATCATTTATTATTTCTGATGCTTAGTTTATGAATAGGCAATATGTGGGTCGAATTTAAATAATGATGTGACCACTAAGCCTCATGCATGAAAAAACTCCCACATCATGTACCTCCGACAGAGGAAATACCTGAGGAAGATTTGCCTCCCGTCAGGATGAGACCATGAGATAACTGGCTGTTCCTCATTATGGGGAAATATCTCTGTCTTAGGGTTTGGCAATTGAGTGTGCTGATATGCCTAAATTAATTAGCCAAGTTCATCAATTTAATCAAGCTATTATATGAAATTTTAAGTTTTAATTTTTTACCTCCAACCTCCATATAAAATTTCCAATTCCATTTGCAAATATTTTCTTGAGACTACATGTTATCACCTTATATAGTCATGCATTCATGTTTATTCTTTCCACTACTTTAGGACATGCAGGTTATTTCAGAATTTTAGAATAATAAGCACATAGCAATGATTATCTCTGCACATAAATTGATGTCTTACTTTCATGTCATCTAAAAATATTTAGAGAAGAGTTAAACTTGGGAAAATATATAATCTTTAATGATTGCATAGGGGAAACTCCATAAATAACCAACTGAAGCCATTAGCAATGTTATAATGATGTCAGAACTCCTTTTCTCAGTTTCTTATATAAAACTCCATGCTAAGGGTGCCCATTGCTGGGAAGAAATTTAATACATCACTAAAATACATGTGTCATCTTTATTTAGATGATATATATTGGATGAGGTAAAAATGAATTTACTCTTTCTGCAAACTAGCAAGCCTTTAAAGTTGTAAATGGCAAAGCCGAATGTTTATTGCAAGTTTCTTTTTACTTCCACAGAAGCGACATGAAAGAGAAACTAGAGAACCTAGGATTCCACAGGGTAGTCTGATACTAAATCTAGTGATAGAATAATTGCAGCTCAGATATTTCTTTTTATGTTTACTAAAGATATTAATTTAATTACCTCTGCATGCTCCAAAATCCCTCTGATGTTTATTTGCTAAACTGAGGTAAAGGCTGAAGAATGAGTAACCTATTCTGATGGGAGAAGCAGAGCAAAATATGTTAATGGAATTGGCCTGAAGAATAGAATTTATAGAAAAGTTACTTGCTTCTAATTTGCCTATAGTGCCTGTAGTGATTAACTTTGATCTACCTCTCATTTATAATGCTGTTTCCACTTTTTATCTACAATTCTCATCTAGTGTCCAGATCTATCATGCAAGCAGGACTTGCTGGCTTATCTAGAGCAGATTAAGTTCTACTCCCACCAACTGAAAATCTGCAGTCAAGTGAAAGCTGAGATCCAGAGCCTCGGGGGAGAGCTCATCATGTCAGCCGTGAGTACTGCCTGGCACTAATGTCATCCCACTTAGAAGATGCTAGGTTCAGAGCAGTTTGCCCCTCTCACACTGTCTAGGAGAAACTCAATCAGTTTGTATAATTTAGCCAGATTTATTTTAAAATTGCTAAATAGGGGGCTGGAGTGATGGTTCAGGTGGTAAGACACATCTTTATAAACATGAGGGCATATGTTTTGCTCACCATAACTCACATGAATGGCTAGAAGGGTGGCATGTACCTGTCATCTCAGTAACTAGGAAGCAAACATGGGCAAATCCCTGAAATAAGTTGGTTACCTGCATTCTCTGAAGCAGTGAGCTCTGGGTCCAGTGAGAGACTGTCTCAGTAAAGAAAATGGAGAGTGACCGAGGAAGCTACACAATGTCAAATTCTGACTTATATGGGCAAGTGCATACACTTACATGTGCACTTGGTTACACCCATGTAGTTACACATACATCATGCACTCATGTCACACACAACACACACACACACACACACACACACACATTCACACTCAAAAATGTTAAGTTGTGGGATAGAGGACAAAAACCAAAGGAACCAGGTTTGTGTCCCCAGTACCCACATAAAGACCAATAAACATGGTGGTGCATGGATCTTTAGATCATTTGGAGAATAGTGTGCCCATTCACTCTTTCTTTTTATTGCCTCTTTCTCTCATATAAATAAATAAATAAATATGAAAATGTAACAAAAAAAATGCCAAGTAGATGTATAGCCTTTGAAAGAATCGGACTTTTATAAATCACTTGGATGAGACCTGATGTTCATTTAGGAGAGTTTTTAGACATCAGAAAGGGCACAGATGGGGCTCTGAATTTAATCCTGTAATGTTTCTAAAATAAATGAATGTGGAATTGCAAATTAATTAAATGATGGTTTTATTGCTATTAGTTGATATTCATTATCCACTTACTCATTTTTATAGTATAAGGATTTAGCTCCTGAGTTTTGAAACAACTCTACCCGGACTTTGAGAAGTAAGACATTGTGGATTCAGAGGAGCTGCATAAATTTTTGGTGGCCTTGAGTTTCAAGCTGCCTTAAAATTATCATGGTAGAAATAATTTCTTACTATTCTGTTCATCTTTTAATAATAGTAGATCACTTCTCTTGAGCAGGATTGGTAATAAAAAAATTGATGCCTATATTGGATTTGGTTATCAGTGACTTTGAGAAGGACACTGACTAAGATTATAAATTTAAGTTAAAGTGAAACATTATGAACACTCCAGTAACTGGTGCAGCTGATAAAATGTTTCTTAAGCTACTCACAAGTATGCTGTCAGTTCGCAACATCTAATATCTGTATACTCCAGCACTGAACTTTCCCTCTGTGAATGAAAGTTGTAAAAGAAATGTAGTCACAAACAATCAGAGTCAACCTCTAGGGGAGAGAGGTGCAAGTCAGTATTGGCTACTTGTTGCCTACATTTTTTCTTGGTCTTCACAACACCAGGCAAGGAAGATCATTTATTTTCTTCTTCCATTTTCTTGAATATATGAAACAGCAAAATTCAGAAAGGTTAAACTCCCTGTCAAGAGTCATATCATTGAATGTCAAAGTTGGGGTGTGCCATCTAACCTCCACACATCCTATGTCTGGGGGAAATGCTGAATAGACGGTGGAACTGAAGTGCACAAGTCAAATGCAGAGGCTTAGGAGTATTGGGCGGGGGGGGGGGTTTCCTTGTGTCCTATTCCATTAAATGTCAGGAGAGAAAATAAAGATTAATATTCTTGCTATATTAATATTAGAAAAGACAATACAAATCGAACTTATAACATCCTGTCACTTTTCAAGGGAAAATATGGTTGATATAATCACAAACCATAAAAGCATAAAAAAAGTGTGTATAAAATATGCAAACATCATTGTTTTCAAACATATATCTATAAACATATTTACATATAAATATATGTGCATATATACACACATACCTAACATCTGCTTATGTATAAGCAGGTGATTTTTGCCTTACAACTTAATCATGTACTGATCAACTTATTGCAGGTTGAAAATATCATGAGGCAAAAACCTTATGCATGTAACCCCTTGAGCAATAATAGCTTAGCCTAATATAGCTTAAGCAGTAACAGAACACTTATATTAGTCTATATTTGGACAAAATTATTTTCTAACATAAATCTTAGTTTATAATAATGTGTTGAATAACTTATGTAGCTTATTGGATAATTGCAGCCAAAAATACCAGGGAACACTGTGATTGTAAAATGTCAGCTGATTATTTTGTGATTACAAAGCTCACTGGGAGCCCACCTCTACTATCACGCCATGCACTGATATCCTAGATGACTATCAAAATTCAAACTGTAGGGCTGGAGAGGTGGCTTAGCGGTTAAGGTTCTTACCTGCAGAGCCAAAGGACCCAGATTCTATTCCCCAAGACCCACACAAGCCAGATGCACAAGGTGGCACATGCTTCTGAAGTTCATTGCAGTGGCTGGAGGTCCTGGTGCTCTCTCGCTCTCTCTCTCTCTCTCTCTCTCTCTTTCCTGAATATTTATCATTTACCCATTATTTAAACATAGAAAAATTATAGATCAAATTGTTATAAATCAAATACCATCATATATATGATACATATAGCATATATATGTATTAATCAATTGGTTCTATATTTTAAACTATTGGGCATCCAGAATTCACTTTCTCATTTAATATTTCATGCATGCATCACCTTTATAAAGTCTAAAATTTTATTTTATAAATATGTGCTATGTTGCTATGTTCTTATCTTGCACAAATCAAAGCTGTCAAGATTTCTTTAAAGAATGCACAGCTCCTATGTAGAAGTTAAATACATTGCTCATAATTGCACCTCCCAATTACGATTTCCACCAGATATAAATGGAGCAGCATTCCTTCCTATTTGGTGTGATAATTCAAATTCATGAACAGTACATATTTTACAGATGAATTAGGCAGTGACATTTGGGATTCAGGATTTATGATGTAAAAGCTGAGTCATTATATGAGATGAGGGATGCTATTGCAGATCCAAACCTATTTGTCATCATTTTGCCCACAATTTCCCATTAGAATAAATAAATCTGAAAAAGGGAGAGCATGCCCTTTTTTACACTTCCTACTGCCATCTGCTTGCAGGTAGATTCTGGAAAGCTTTTAAAGCACATTTCATTTATACTTGCCAAAGCACACTTGCTTTAATCTCTCAGTGACCCCCATGTTTCTGATATATTTTTTCTTCTTTCAATTGAGAACTCAGAACTAAGCTATGTTTCTATGAAGTCTCCTACAAAATAACATGTATGATTCAAAAGTGCATAAACTTACTAAAAACAGACAAGTTTTGAACTCATGTCTTAACAAGTTAAATTTTAGTACATGCTCTTTGAATTCCAAGATCAGGTTCATGTAGCAAGGACTTTTGACAAATATATTTGGTAGAAGAGGAGTATGTGTGAAATGTATTTCCAAATAGAAAGGAGAATGCATTCTGGGAGAGTTAGGATTTAGGACAAACGAAGTGAATTAGTGCTATGAAGGATTTTGAAATACATTCTTATGATATACATCACTGAATGAAAATTTTTACCCTGCCAGCGATGCATCAATACAGTCAACATTATCCCTGAGGTTACATGCTTTAAGTACAAGGAAACTGTAATTCAGTTAATTCAAAATTTCTGCTAAAGACTGAGTACCATCTGTGGCCAGCCATAGCAGAACACTAGCGTGTGAGAAGATGGCTGGTTTTTTGTTACATCCTTCCCAGTGCTCACATATGCAAGACCCCAACAAACATCAAATACACCTACATACGCAAAATGACTCTAAAAAATGCAAGAAACTATGTCATATTAAATTGCTTCAATGTACACAGTTTATCAGATAGAGGAATAATCAATTCTTCCAATACACAGAGTGGGCAAGAGAGAGTTGCATAAGAAGCTTGTTCCCATGTTGGGGCCATGACATCTCAGTCTCCAACTGATGTATATTAAGAAGATAGGAATAGGACTCAGGGTGTATGGGACAGCCAAGATGAATACACAGCATCGCCATGGGATGTTGCAGGAGGCCATTGGTGTGTTATGACTGAAGAAGACATTGCTCATGCTGCTGGAGTTTGTATATTGGGGTGGAGGATAGAAAAGAAGATGTAAGATAAACCATATTCAAAAGCGTCATTTTTAATCTTATAACTGTTCTGTGTACTTAGTCAAGATTAATTGCTTTCTTTTAAGTGTGAGATGCTCACAAATAGTGTTTGTAAGTTAAACTGTTTTGGACAGGGTGCAGTTAAATTGGAAAGATGAGGGACTGAATGAGAGAGGTCAGTTTGGCAATCATTCATTTTAAAACTAGCCCAGGAGAGAAACAGTGAGCATACCTGGATTCATGCAAGTTTGCTAGGCAGAGAGCATTGTATGCTTATAAGAAAAATATGTCAGCCAAAAGTGTGAGGATCAGTAATCTGTTTTGTGTTAAAAATGAAGAATTAGGAAGAATCCAGACTTATGCTAACATTTTAGGGTTTGACACTTAGCTAGCCATGTCATCCTAAATGAACTGCATACAGAAGGACATTTAGGCGATGGGGAGTAAGGAAACCCATTCAGATTCGATTTGCAGGCTTTAGGTTACTGAGAGGAATCTAAAGGGATAGTTCCAGGAAAAGATGGGTATATTGTTCTAGCAGTTAGGTATGAAGCAGAATTACATAGAACTAGCCACTGAAGGCATGTCGGAGAAGATAACAGAAAACCTACCTGAAACAAAATTCCAGAAAGATATTTTCCATAAAATGATTCCAGTTATACCTCTAATGGATGCACATACTTAATTTGACAGTTTAAACCAATAAAGTGTTGGTATTTTGGAGAGAGCCACAGTCATCAGGAAGTTGGACCAGTTTCTTCATTGGTTTCATATCTGTGTCTTCTGGTTTTCATTATGATCAAGGTCAAAATTATGCCATCTTCAGTTCTCCCTGTAGCTTTTAAATTTGGGGTTGAACAAAGAAAGAAATGGCAGCAAACCTTTCTGAAATATTTTAGAGGGGACTTACAGAATATTGCCTCAAAATGTTTGCCTTTATATGTTATTGGCCAGCTCTTAGTAATACTCATAAAGGTAACTGTAATCAGTACCGCAGGGTGTAGGTTGTTTTGCTATTTGGTATTTTAAGCTGGAAACATTGCTTTGCATTGTAATCTGATCTGATAAGTACAAAAGAGGAATGGGTTAAGGTTGGCAACTGTCAATTTCTACAATGTCCCCCTGTGATTACCAAAAATCATAGCAGTGCACATTCATGTTTTAAATATGTTCCCTTAAACACATAGCTCCCTTAAGACAACAGAACTAATGGAATTTTTAAAGATCAAATATGCAGCAGTCAGTAACTATCATGATATAGGTGATCCAGGTACACTGTGTTCCAAAAGTGAATGTTGGGTTTGTGCTTAGAAATGTTTATTATTTGACAAGCAACATCAATAACATGGTGATGCCAAAAATTGTATCATAGTAAGTGGAACACTTGTGAGTACAGAGATAGAGAGAAGATGGTGATATAGACTAAATGTTACAGCAGTTTATAGAGAGAGGGAGGGAGAATGAGAATGAGAGAGAGAGAGTTGAATGTGAGAGCAGATACTACTAAAAGCTTATTTATTTTTGTTAACAATTTTCCTTATGTATTTTCAAATTTTGTTTATTTTTATTTATTTATTAGAGAGCAACAGACAGAGAGAGAAAGAGGTGGAGAGAAAGAGAGAGAGAGAGAGAGAGAGAGAGAGAGAGAGAGAGACAGAGAGAGAGAGAGAGAGAGAGAGGGAGAAAGAGAGAGAGAGAGAGAGAGAGAATGGGTATGCCAGGGCCTCCAGCCACTGCAAACGAACTCCAGACAGGTGTGCCCTCTTGTGCATCTGGCTAACATGGGTCCTGGGGAATCAAGCCTCAAACTGGGGTCCTTAGGCTCCACAGGCAAGCACTTAATTGCTAAGATATCTTTCCAGCCCACCTTATGTATTTTTTTTTAAATGACAGTAACACAAGAAATCTTTTAGGTAAAGAGCAAGATGCACAAGAAAATGAACTAGTGACCATGGACAAAAAATTCTTAGCAAGTGAGAAGAAATAGGATTAGGAAAACAGATGGAAAGGCCAGGGCTGGAAAATAAGAGTATATTTCATCTAAGCTATGATAAAGGTGAATTAAGATAAATCACCTTGAAGGACAGATAATGGTACATTAATGTGCTTCTTTTTTTTTTTTTTTAAATATTTATTTATTTATTTATTTATTTATTTGAGAGCGACAGACACAGAGAAAGACAGATAGAGAGAGAGAGAGAGAGAATGGGCGCGCCAGGGCTTCCAGCCTCTGCAAACGAACTCCAGACGCGTGCGCCCCCTTGTGCATCTGGCTAACGTGGGACCTGGGGAATTGAGCCTCGAACCAGGGTCCTTAGGCTTCACAGGCAAGCGCTTAACCGCTAAGCCATCTCTCCAGCCCTAATGTGCTTCTTAACTGCTGGATTCCGTGTTTTGATGAAATGGTAGTTTTTAACATTGAGATTTGAGCACTCTTTCCAGGTTTCATTGTAACAACACAAAGAGAATAAAATAACCTACATTGTCAGCAATGAGTTGAGATAGTGAAGAGAGATACTGTGTGGCAGACATTATTGCTCAAGACCCAAGCTCTGGGTAATCACTGGGATCGTAGAATCTGTCTCAGGTTCAGTTAATCCACCACCAAGAAGGATTCAGGATCACTGAGACTTCCTGCCAAGTGTGTTCTGTGGAAGAAGGGGGTATATGGAAGTTCCAGTGCAGTATGAATGGCGAACACAAAGCGACTGGGTAACTGAATGTGTTCTTGCATTTTCATTTCTAATCATTTTGACCGATGAGTGTCCTGAAAAAGAAGAAAGAGTGTAACTCCGTGATTAAAATGTACCTAGCTTACCAAATGTCATTCCAATAAATTTATCCATTACTTTCAATTATTTTGCTAGTGTTCTTATATATAGTGACCAGTAAGAAAGCTAGTGTACATTTGAAAGTATGCTTGCCATCAAAATTAAAGGGCTGGAGAGACAGTGCAGCAGTTAAGGCACTTGCCTACAAAGCCTGATGACCTCATTTCTATTCCCCAGTGCCCGTGTAAGCCAGATACACATGCTTCTGGAGTTTGTCTGCAGTGGCTAGAGGCCTTGGCATGAGCATTCTCTCTCTGTGTATCTCTGTCTCTCTGTGCCTCTCTTTTTGTCTGTATCTCTCTGCTTGAAAACAAATATTTTTAATTATCATTATATTTTAACATATATACATATATTGTAAATTAATTGAATAGGAAAAAAAATCAAATAATGAATAGCTTTAAACTATTAACGATACCCTGTTCCCCAAGTGCCATAGTTTTAGGCCAGCAAATTTTTAAACTACTTAAAAATGATTAATTATATAGTCACTCTATTTTGTGGATTTCCTTTAATGTGTTTAATTGTACTCTCTTACCCTGAGGCAGGTGTGCCAAAGCCACAATTTTAAGAATTGGATAAATAAATGGAAATAATCAGTTGTTGGGAAAAGATCAGCAAGACTGAAAATTTGCCAAATGACTGCCGTCTAGCTTCAGCAGAAATGAGGTGTGGGGCAGGGTGTGCATCCATTACAGAAAGATAGGGATCAGCGAGAATGTAGCTATTGACCAAAAGAGCCACCAGGGCCTGCAGGAAGCAAGCAATGAAGTCCATGCAGAGAAACTTAGTAGGCTAAATGCTTGCCTTGTTGAGGCATTAAGGGAATTATCTAATGAGTTTTCTGAATTTAGTTTAATCGCTGGTAGACATCAAAAACAGGAAAATTTAAATAAAGGGATTGTTTTATTATTTGAAAGAAATAGTCACAGAGAAATGAAAAGAAGGAATCTAAAATGCAAAGAGGTGAAGTGAAAGAAATAAGGGAAGGGAGATGTATGTGGAGAAGGAAGACAGGAGAAAATGGAAAGTCAATGAAGGCATTATGCCATACATTTCATTCTTGGTTCGGCTGTTGATTGGTTTCTCAAGTTAGGGACCAGGCAAATGCAAGTGATCACCTGGTAGTTACTCAAAAGAATATATTTTTAAAAGTGTGGAGGGCATTGTTTCCCTTAAATGTTACATGTTAGTAAAGCAACTAAGATATTCTCTTGGTATATTGGCAAACTGATATTATGGATTGGGTGTTCTTGAAAATGCTTATTATGTGTGCATCCAGTTGTAATAACCTTTAATGGGACCTTCAGAACCATCTGTTTGTGTTATAACTATCTTGGATCCATTTTATGATCAGTGAAATAGGTCAGGGATGTTTATGACTCATCCCAGTTCACAAAGGCATCTGTCTGGAGTCAGGACCTCATGCTCTGTACTTCAGTTACTAAAAGGCGTCCCTTTGCCTTCGCAGCGAGCTTCATGCAAGGGTGGCGAGAGGTAGCCAAGCACCTGGCTACCTCTGTCAAGGTTTAATTGAGACATGCAAGGAAGCACTACCTAAACACATCAAAACAGTGAGGATTTAATGATTTGTCGTTCTTAGGAATAACTGGTGATGGAGACATGGCTCAGTGATTAAGATGCTTGCCTGTAAAACCTAAAGACCCGAGTTCAATTCTCTAGTACTCATTAGTACTCATGTAAAGCCAGATTCACAAAGTGGCTCATGTATCTGGAGCATGTTTGCAGTGGCTGGAGGCTCTGGTGAACTCATTCTCTCTCTCTCTCTCTCTCTCTCTCTCTCTCTCTCTCTCTCTCTCTCTCTCTCTCCCCTTGCAAATATAAAAAATAATAATTGGTTATAACACATACTCATAATAAGTTGTTAGTAGGAGTTAATTCAACCTATCATTGAAAGCCAGAGTATAATATAGACATTGATGTCTTTTGTTCTGTTTCTTGATATTACACATTATGGTTATTTTTCTTACTTAGAATGCCTTTCCTTGTTCTCTCTTATAGTATGTTTTCCTTCTCAGTATCTATCCAAAATATTACTTTTCATCACCAATTCACAATTCATAAGTAATAGTATTACATAAATATTGTATTATTTGCCTTGCTTTGCCTTAAGAGGGGATTTCTGTAATTTTGACAAATCTTCAGTGAGAATGAAATCACAGGATTAGAGATTTCATGCTAAGTGTAAATCTAGACAAAGCTGATTTGTTCATATCAAAATGGTGAGCTGCATCATTTATAACTTCAGAACTGACTATGGCTTTAGTGAGGCAGTTGTACCATGTCTCAAAAAGAACAGTCATGTATTTCACAAAGTTACATCAGTTTTTCTTCAATCTGAGAATTAAAATCAAATGTCTGGGTGGAAGAAACACAAAATAGGGGCAGTGATGAGGATAGATGCTGCTTGTGATGTATACTCTTATCTAATTGCAAATAAAATATTGAATCAATGCATTTTAATCTGTTATTATTGATGATCAATTTTGAAACTGAAAATGGGTGTATTTCTGTTCTGGAGAATAGGATTGGCTTGTTATCAATACTCAGCAGGAAAGAGGACAGATTAACTGTGTCTATTGTGTGCTGAACAACCTGGACCTTGGAACTGCAAAGCCACAGGGGGAAAGGAGAGGCCATGCAGCCAGCGAGACGGACTTGACAACCTTCAGATGGAGCCAAAGCGTCCATTAGGCAAAGTGTAGCTGCAGGAGAAGAGCAGTGCCCGAGGCGGACTCTGGTGCCCATGTGTTTGCTTAGAAATGGGGAGACAACGCACAGAGGCAACGTGGGGAGGAGAAGAACAGCACTGTGCTGAAGATTCTAGAATAGCCAAGTGCTGAAGTCCAAATCCATTGTGAATTTCACAAAGGCAGGGGTGGAAGCTCTTGTGAAAAAGGCCCAGGGTGCATCACAGATAACACAATTGTAGATTCAGTTTTGTCTTCAAGCTGACGCTATGCTTGTAGTTGTATCATAGGAAGTTATGCTAGACGGAAGATACACCTCCCTCGTGAGTGTGTGTGTGTGTGATTTCTCAAGAAAAATCACAACCTCACACTACCTCAAAGTCTAGATGATATCAACAGCAAATTACTACCTGTGACTAATTAATGTTAAATGTTGGCTTTATACTTGTTATCCATTCCCAGGATCTGCATCCTGTCCACCATAAATGTGTGGGTGCTAGATAGCCGATGGTGGAGCACTCCCCTACTATCAACTGTTTTCAAACATCCCTACAGTCGTTGTTCCACGATGAGGCTGGCATAGCCCCTGCCCTGGCAGCCCGCCCACCTCCTGGCTTGTGTCCTCTAGCCACACTGTGTGTGGATGACTGCTGGGTGGTTAGGACCGCCATCCTGCATGGCCTGGCTGCACAGCTAGCCCCTGACTGAAAAGAGGATTTGGCCGATCAGACCCCCAGCTTCGAGATGTCTCCATGCAGATTCATGGCCCCTGTGAAGTCAGGCCACAGCTGAAAACAACCATATTCATATTTGCCTGGAGTCCCTCTCCCATGTTTCTTCCTCTTTCCCTTCTGCTAAGAACAGACCAAATGCATAACTTGTACCTCAGGCTCTTTCCATAGGTAACAAATCAGGAGACAAATTATAACCCCACTGTGCCCTTCACTGCCATGCCTTTATGGAGGCAAAAGAGGTGACGGGAGAAAATTGCTGAACTGGGTGAATACTAATTTACTGACACCTTCATATGTAAGCTTTTATCCTCTCCACAGCATTACACAGAGACTCCCAGTATTTTGTGGATAAGAAACAGAGGCTAATAAACGAGTATAAATTGTCAAACCTTGTATGGCTAACAGATGATAGATTGTGAAACTATGAATTCAGGCTCTAGTTTCAGTTCTTCATATCATTCCACACAAACATGCATTCATTCTCATTCTCCCCCCTGAGCAGAGTAAGAAAAAAAAGGTCTATGCTTTTTAGCACTTCATTATAGAAGAGGTAAACTCAAAAATAACAATTTATGAGATGTTTCACTTTACAAATATAATTTGCATTCCACTTACTTGTAAAAGAATGTACATCTAGCCGGGTGTGGTGTGGTGGTGCACACTTTTAATCCCAGCACTAGGGAGGCAGAGGTAGGAGGATAGCTGTGAGTTCAGGCCACCCCGAGACTACATAGTGAATTCCAAGTCAGTCTGGGAGACAATGAGACCCTACCTCAAAAAAAAAAAAAAAAACATATATATATATATATATATGTATATATATATATATATATATAACCAAGAAACATACAAAAATTGGAAATGAAAATTAACAAAAGATCCTAAGAAAATTTTACACATAGAAAAACCTTTCAGATACATTTAGTATACCAGATACATATATTAGAACTGAAAATTGATAACTAATTCTCAAAAATTGTTATAGTTTTTGAGAGAGATCATATTTTGCCAGGCTTTCAATTTAAAGAAGTTTTGTGTGTTAAGTCATCATTAGAGTAACAATTGGTTACATGATGGGTAGTGTCTTAATCTAGTTTTTTATAAAAGATATTTCTTACATTGACCCTTAAGAAAAGCCTGAGTTGAACATTACATCTCAATTTAGTGAAGGCTTTTCAGCAAGGACCTGTGATAATATGGTCTGGAAATGCCACTTTCTGATGATGAAGCAAACCACAAAAATAACACCAACAACCTTAGGGAACAAGCACTGTCTGTTGTTTATCTATGATGTCTGATATTATAGGGAAGTTTGTGGTCAAGCCCTGTGCCAAAGGCAATTTGTGGCTGAATTTTCTGATAACATTCAGGGTCTCATAAACAAGAGATCCAGGGCCTTTCTATGTCACTTGGGCATTATGTAAGCCTTGAGCAGTGTATGTTTGTGTGTGTGTGTGTGTGTGTGTTTATTAGTTTTTGTTGATGGTAACACTGATGTTCTCTCAAGGATGTTTTAGGAGCCTCACTTATACTTTTATGTTTGTGTACAGGGAAAGTCCATTTCCCTATCACAAAGGGAGGAATTATATTTAGTCTAGCTCTGATTCTGGATAAGAAATTTTAGCATTGAAAAAAAATGTTTAAGGAAACTTTTCTGTAGACAACAGTATTGAGTTACTCAAAATAAAGTAGGTTATTTCATGAAGGTATGTAGCTCCCAATTTTCAACTTATTTATTTATTTTGTTTATTTTTATTTATTTATTTGAGAGCAGCAGACAGAGAGAAGAAGGCAGAGAGAGAGAGAATGGGCACACCAGAGCCTCCAGCCACTGCAAACTCCAGATGCATGCACCTTCTTGTGCATCTAGCTAACGTGGGTCCTGGGGAATCAAGCCTCAAACCAGAGTCCTTAGGCTTCACAAGCAAGTGCTTAACCGCTAAGCCATCTCTCCAGCCCCCAATTTTTAACTTTTGAAACAACAAGGTCTTCTGTTCACACATAAGTTTGATACTGGTTTTTAGGCAGCATTTCTCTACATTGTTACTGGGAGTACAAGATATATGTCCTTCCTGACTTGTCAGCATGGGGCCATATCTTAGTCACTTACTTCTTGCTGGGACAAAATACTGGACAAAAGGTATTAAAGGGATGAAGGCTTCTTTCAGCATGTAGTTTCAGGTTATAGCTCACCATAGCAGGGAAGGCGTGGTAGTAGGGCTTGAGGCAGGTAACTGGTAACATTCCGCCCACGAGGAAGTGAGGATGGTGAAGGCTGATGTTCAGTCAGCTGACTCCTCTTGAGTCAGTCTAGAACCCCGCTCATGAAACAGCCTAGACCAGTCAAAGTGGGCCTTCTCCTCTAAATTAACCTAACCAAGAGAATCCCTCACAGAGATTGTCCAGAGACTAATTTAAACTAGCTAACTCCTCACAGGAAAAGTCTAGGCTCTGTTAAATTGACAATCAGTTTAAACCATCCAAGGCTACTATCAGTTCCGCCTGAGGAAAAGACGAGTATTATGGTTGACAGTGGCTGACCTATACCTTCTCAGACAGAAATGAACTCTCCTGTGTAAGTTGCTTAGGAGATGGTAATTAGCACACAGTCAATGCCCAATAGATTAGCTTTAGCAGTAGTGATGCCAGAAACAAGAGTTTTAGCTAGTATGTGATAATGTGAACTTCACCATAAGTGATAATGATTACTGATGCACTTGTTTGGATTTTTTTCTTTGTTTTTTTGAGGTACTGTCTGGCTCTAGCCCAGTCTGACCTAGAATTCACTATGTAGTCTCAGGGTAGCCTTGAACTCATGCCATCCTCCTACCTCTGCCTCCCGAGTGCTGGGATTAAAGGCATGTGCCAACACGCCCAGCTTATTCAGACTTTTTAAAATCTACCATTTCTAATTAAGCTTAAAGGGAGAGGGATAGACAAGTGCTGAGACTTAGTGAAATCACCGTGCTGCCTGCCACTTACCTGCTTGGCGTCCACACCTGGTTTCTTAGTCAAGGCTCCCAGGAGGACCAGTAGTCACTACCTTGGTTTCTGGGTGAAGAACAGTTTGTTCTCGTATCGGTTACGTACCCTAAGCTGCTGATATTGAACCCACGTGAGCTAAAAGCCTCGTGGAGAGAGAGTTGCAATTTCACCTACAGTTTTCCGTGATATCAAAGACAGAATTCATCCAAGGAAGTGGGCACATAGATATTTCATTCAACATTTGAGTTACCTGAAAGAATCTATTACCACATACGGTAGAAATTCAGCTACTTCGAGATTTAAGGATATTATTGTGATGACATGGACATAAAAGATGTTGGGCACACTGACACATACCCACCGCATTGTAGCCATGTTTAGCAAAAGTGAAAATTTGAAAATAAATAGGCGTTTTGAACAATTGACTTCAAGGATCTCATGCAAAGTAAGTATTCTGATTTGAATAGTGTAAAGAATTTCATAGAAAGTTTGAGCCAATAATAAAAGAAGTGGAAGAATTAGGTTAAATGAAGACAAAAAGGTATATGAAACTGACATAAAAATAAAAACTACTTTAAATGCAAGGTACTTTTATTTATTAATAAACCAGGAAAAGTGCTTGGATCAGGAAATAGTGTAAATGTAAGACCATATAACAGTCATTTTCCAGCACAATTTTTACATATGTGAGAAAAAGGAGAATGAGTAATATAATTAGACGTCACCAGAATGAAAGTTTTGTGATTCTGTTTCAGTTAGAGGAGTGAATGAGTGATATGAATGGTTGTCTGCACACAGATAGAATACTATATATATATATATATATATATATATATATATATATGGTACATATGAATATCATGTTCATCAATTCAAGAATTTGTTGATAGACATTGATATTTGCAATGAATTTATTTTCAATATCATTACCAAAACAGCTGTTTCAGATAGCTATTATGTTATAAATAATACCATTTTATAAAAATGGAAACTGTTAAGTTAGAAGTTGAGTTGCTTACTCAAGGTCAAAACAAACGAGTCACCCTGAGGCTGGGTGTGATGGGTGCACACTGCCAATCAAAGTACCAAGGAAATGGAGGGAGAAGATTCCTGAGATTCAGGCTGGTCTGGGCTAGACAAGGAGACCTTGGCCCCCAAAACAGTCATACTACCATCATCAATGCGCTCCTCTGGTTCTAGAAGATGTGTACTTACTGTTCACTACCCAGGAGCAGGATACAGAAGCAATCATAAAGATGTAAAAGCCCGCAGCCCTCCTCTTGAGCAGATAGGCATTTTCCATGAAGAAATTCTTATAGTCTCGTATGATAATCATGATGACTCATAGTTTGTGAGTTTGCAATAATTATCAGATTGGTATTTCTAAACAAAAATGTTTATATGTTTAAAGAGTAAAGTCCCTTTACTATTACTCCGTGTTAGAGATGAGACCCTAAGTACAGCACAGTTCAGGAGTACCTCTTCTCTCCTGCTCAACCTCCCCCTCCCACCCATTCTGATTCAAGAAAATCTCTGAACATGCCTCGGCCTTCATTAGGAGTGAATATTGAATCACAAAGATAGAATTGGTCTCGCTATTCACAGAAATGATTCTGTACATCCCTCACCTTATATTCTGAAAATATTCAACCCTGAGCCACCCAATATCATAATCATGACCATTCACAGTCATGTTTCCCTAGGATAGAATTTAAAACAAAGCACTTTTAGAGTTCAAAGTATCACACCTATCCTTCATGAACCATGAATCCACTTCTTCCAAGGAATGCAATTTCTATTCAGAGCCAATCAATGTGAAGTTGATACCCATGTGCTAACATGTCATTGATCATTTGTGGTCAGAAGGAATTCTAATTGTTTTCAAAAGACACTAGTCTTTGAACTTATGTCTACTTCTGTGCTCTTGCCTTCTCTCTTTCTTTCTCTCTCTCTCTCTCTCTCTCTCTCTCTCTCTCTCTCTCTCTCTCTCTCTCTTTCTCTCTCTCCCCTCCACACACACACCCTCTCCCCCTCCACACATACACCCTACAGCCAGGCATATATTTATTCTTAGTGATTGCTGTACCTCTTTGACCTTTATTTTTAAATTTTTTATTTTTATTTATTTGACAGAGAAAGAGGGAGAGGGAGAGAGAATGGGCACACCAGGGCCCCTAGCCATTGCAGATGAACTCCAGACACGTGCTCCCTCTTGTGCATTTGGCTAACGTGGGTCGTGGGGAATAGGTCCTTTGGCTTTGAAGGCAAATGCCTTAACTGCTGAGCCATCCCTCCATCCCTCTTTGACCTTTATTTGATCTCTTTTGTGTTTTAAGTAATTATTGAGGACTTAGAAGCAAGTCTCCCCTTTGTACCACTTAATTTAATTAGGCCTCTCATTTGGGCTCAAGCTGAGTCAATATTATTTAATTCCTTGTCTATATCCCTGGGACAACTCAAAACAGTCCATACATTAGCAAAATGGCTTAATATGTAGGAATCTATGAGTGGAATGCTTTTCTTTGCATTTTCTCTCCTCCTAGCTAATACTCAGCAGACACAGCAACAAACACCTCCACGTTTCCTCCTCATTAACTGAGCTCCTCCATGGCTGACAAAGCAATGCCCTTTCCTAGAAGATATTTCACGCTGCAAGTGGATAAAGTGAAATCCTTGGCATTGTCTCACTAATCCTGTTTTTTGAGCAGTTTTCTTAATGTAGCATTTTCAAATTGCCCCATTTTGCATCTGCTTCTCCACCTGGGAGCAGTGGCCATGCCAGGGGCAGCATCATGAATGACACAGTTTTCCCTGAGGGTATTAGGGGCCTCAGAGCATGCAGAGAGGAAGGTGACTGGTTGGGTCCCGGCACACTCCAAGGTTGTTTCTCTTTAAAGATTGTAGGCAGGGTGTTAGGACTGCTAGTGCATAGCCAGGAAGGGTGATTTGGATGATGAAAGGAGGGCATGGTAGACAGCTTCAGATTGCTGGGATAAACCTCCACACCAGGCACAGTTTGTGGATGTATGGCATTTATTTGAAGCTTACAGATCCAGGGAAAGTTCTACAATGGCAGAAAATGCTGGCCCAGTTTCACAGGCCCACACGGAGAGAAAAGCCACCGCCAGCACCAATACCATGATCAAGTACACTCAGGAGCTCCAGGCGAACTCAAGCATTCTGCCTATCTTCAGACTGGAATTTCCCAGATACACCATAGGGCTGGGCCCTAGGATCCGCCCACAGTGGCACTTCCTGCAGTCAGGCAGCTGGAGATCTCTGTAACAAGCTGCAATAAACTCCTGAATGTATTGGGGGGAACATCCACAGATGGCCTGCTAATCCAGGGAAATTACTTTAACAAAAACTTCTGGGGACACTGATGTAAATGGCATTTACATGCATACAAAAATATGTGGGGTGGGGAGACGACGGGGGCTCCAGTGGATAAAATGCTTGCCATACAAGCATGAGGACTTGAAGTCATGTGCTTGGATGCCATATGCAGCAGAAGCTTCTGGAATGCCAGTATGACTGGAATAAAAAGGGAAGTAGATATGAGAGAAATGCCTTGAAATTTGCAGGCCAGTTACACTGGGTGGTGCAATGGTGAGCAACAAGGGACCCTGCTTCAAACCAGGGGGTGGGCAAGGAGTGACTCCTGAAGTTTTCCTCTATCTACCACATTCGTGTAGAGGTCATTGCTCAATGACGTCCACACATGTGAACACATGTCATACAAACACGCACATACCCCTATCTATCTATCTATCTATCTATCTATCTATCTATCTACCTATCTATCTATATCTATTTCTGCAATGTCTATATATATCTACATGCAGGTGTTATAGGTACACATATTTATAGTAGCAGAAAGATACCTAGACGTGTGTGTGTATGTGTGTGTGTAACACAACCCATAGACATATTTAAATTAGCTATTCTAAGAAAGGCTGATATATATTTAGTTTGCCAACTTAATGATCATATGTGATAACATAAGTATAGCTGCATTGCTAAATCATAATATGTTTAGAGCACTATGCTTCAATGCAGCTGTTCTAAGTATACATTTTAATCTCTGTTTTACAAAGAATGGTTTTATGTCTCATTCACATAATGAACTGCCCATGCTCACATGCTTCTCAGAAAAAAATAAACAGGGAGCAGTAGTTGTTACTGATCTCAGAGTTTACCCATACTTCATAAAGTGGACCCTGTCCCACAGAGTGCTGGACTCATCGATTAGAGGCCTGACCACTGTGCTGACACCTCGTTAGGTATAAGCCAGCCACAAGTAGACTTGATATGAGGTTATTGTTGATTTTTGTCTGTCCTGTGTAGTTTCAGAAAATGGTACGATTTGTCCTTAGTGAATATCATCAGTCATATTTGAGAAGACACAAACAGTTGTGCTTGGAATATATCCTCTGCTTGAAATTATCACCCCTGATTCTGCCTTACAGCCAGTAATAAATACAATGAGACTATTAGCAAAAGTTATGACAAAATATTAACACTGACTGAGGCTTACTATATACCATAAAATGTTTTATGTGTATTATTGTATTTTAATCTTTCAAGCAAGTTTATGAACTCTGTTATTATTGATGCAATTTTGACAATTAAAGCCCAAGTCAAAAGTTAAGTAACTCATCCCCAAAATAATACAATGACTCTAAGGATTAAACAAGATTGACACTGGGGTCTTCTGATGACCCAACTTGCATTCCCAACCCATGTGGCTGTCTTACAACAGATATGTTATTGCAGCAATATAAAATTCCTTTGTGCCATTTTTTTTTCACTCCATAGGGCTCAATCCAAATCTAGTTCCTTTCTTCTTCCTACTAGAAGCAAAATGCAGTAGACATGTTGCTAAGGAGATAGAAATATGTAGTGAAAACATGTGTGGGAAATTCTTCTTTCTTTGGTGGTCTCCTTGCTGTCTTCCCCCAGCTCTAAAACATTTCCAGTGGCCCTGCACTATCAGAGTTTATCTGCTACAATCCCCAAACTTTATTTTAATTATTTCAAGATGTCTACTTTAACAAAAAAAGGTGGATATAGAGTTTTTCTGAAACCTAGTCAAGGCAACTGACATTTTAAAAATTCATCTACATCAAATATATTTTTTATACACAACCTGCCCAAACAAACCTGGTAAACTAAACAGGTATTGAAAGTCTGGTAAATGTGAAGTGAATAATCTCTGTTAAAAATGGAAGGATCCAGGCTGGAGAGATGGCTTAGCAGTTAAGCACTTGCCTGTGAAGCCTAAGGACCCCGGTTCGAAGCTCATTTTCCCAGGTCCCAGGACCCACGTTAGCCAGATGCACAAGGGGGCGCACGCATCTGGAGTTTGTTTGCAGTGGCTGGAAGCCCTGGTGTGCCCATTCCCTCTCTATCTGTCTCTTACTCTCCCTCTCTCTCTGTCACTTTCAAATAAATAAATAAAAAATGAAAAAAATATTTTAAAAAATTTTTAAAAAATGGAAGGATCCAAAAGTCTCAGTTCTAGAAATCAGACATGCATCCAGGCCTGAGCCTTTTCACAATGTTACTTTTTTCCCCTTTCCCATTCTTTCAACTGGTTTATGTTTTTTTTTCTAAGATTTTTTTTTTTATAGGGTGGAGTGTTTAAGCTTTCAGCAATATAGAAGGAAGGTATCTTCTAAGACTAAACACAGTTGTGTTTGGTAGGGAAAGTGCATTCTCAAATTAATAGAGTTACTAAACATAAATGGGGACGAAGGAAAAGAGCCCATCAATGCTGAGTGGATGGGAGATCATGCAGAGCGACATCCTAGACGCATAACCAAACCCAGAGTCTGCACTTTGCACAATGTGTGGCCGCCTCTATGCAACTGGCTAATCCAGGTCTTTGGGAACTTTATAGTGCCTGATTTCTTTTTTTCTTGCATAGCTTGTATGGAGAATGCAGGCTCTAGCTTTATTTTCTGCATGGGAAAGACTCAGCTTTAATGATTTGGGGATCTTGCTTTGGGAAATTGAATATATTTTTGTGCTATATACTGTCATACATGTTGGTAGGAGGCAATGGTATATCGTAAAATAAGCAGCGGTGCTGCGTCGACTCAGGTTCTAGTTCAGGTTGGTCTTTGGGAGCCTGCATTCTGTCCAAGAACACAAACACAGCTTACCTGCGTACAGGTCCTGCCCTGGTTTCAGGTGCATGACCATGGGTCTCTGTGAGACTAGAAAGATCCACAGAGGAGACGGATGTTTTAAACACACGCAAAACATTTCAGTAAATGCCAACTGCATTCTTGGCACTGTGGACTGTGCAGTTGAGCTATGTAAATATTGACTATAAGGTTTGAATAGATTTCTTATCCCAGAAAAGATCATTAATCCCCTTCACCCCATCTGGAAATGGGGATTTCACATTCATGTGCTCATGAGCTTCGATTGGTTTGTTCTCAGAATTCACTGTAGCAAGATTGTTATATTTTTCCATGGCAAAGAACCATAACACTAGTGATTATTTGAGATTCCAGAGCACTATGACTTAAATATTTTATATCAGAGGTGAATTAGATAGAAAAGCTTAGCTGACTAGTTATAGGAGGAGGCTTATTACCATAAAGAATGTGTGTGTGCATGTGTGTGTGTGTGTGTGTGTAGCATTATAACTTTCACATATTGATTTGTGAATAGTGTACAATACCGAATGTTGACTAGTATCTGAGGATGCCAGTATTTTTTCCATACAGATTATTGGAATGCTTAGAAATATGACACTTAACACAGAATAGCCTGAGAATAGATGTCAGACAGAATCATCCTTCCCAGAACTTGATTGTTAAACCTCTGATTACTGTGAAATAATACTAAATAGTGGTTTTGAATCTTTATGGTATATTCCCAGTGAACAGTGGGATCCATCTAGGATTTTGTAACAGTGATTTGGGGACCTATCCTTTCCAAAAGATTTAGAAATGTTCTTGAAGTACCAAGAAAATTGAGTTTGGTAGTATGGAATGCAATTATGTTAGAATTGGTTTGGTTAAGATATTTTTTTTTTCTTATCAATTGGTGTTCAGATACATTGCTTTGGTTAGAAATGAAAAGTAAGACAAGGAAATGGTGCTGGGAAAATGGTTTAGAGGGTCACAATGCTTCCAGTGTAAGCAAGAGGGCTTTGGAGGGCCTATTTTTCATTAGTTTGATCCTCTGCATCCACCTAGAAAACTGAACATGGCCAAGAATGCTTTAATGGAAGCCCTGTGGTGGGTGGAGGCTGGAGGGAGAAGAGCTGGGATTCACTGGTCAGCCAGTCTGACTGAAAACCATAGCTCGAGGCTCAGAGAGAGACCCAGTCTCAAAGAAGAAAATAAAGTAATGTTAGAAGACATAACCCTCACATTCTCCTCCTTGAGCCTCTGTGAGCACACACGTGGGTCACGTGCATTTACACACACAGAGATACACACACGTATGTACACCACATACAATGCACACCAACACACTATCATCACCATCCATAAGAGACATGTTTAGAGACAGAAATTTCAAACTATTTCTCAATATCTTCCCACTTGTTTTTTTCAATGAATAACACGAAAGTCCATGCCAGTTGCCCCATTTATTAATCAAAATTAAAGTTTTGGTTTAGGGGGGCTGGAGAGATGTCTTAGGGGTTAAGGCACATGCCTGCAAAGCTTAAGGAGCCAGGTTCAATTCTTCAGGTTCCATGTCAGGCAGATGGACAAGGTGGCACATGCATTTGGAGTTCATTTGCAGTGGCTGGAGGCCCTGGCACACCCACTCTTTCTCCCTCTCTCTCTCTCTTAAAAATAAATAAATCTTTTTAAAAAGTTTGGGGCCTGGAGAGCTGGCTTAGTGGTTAAGCGCTTGCATGTGAAGCCCAAGGACCCTGTTTTGAGGCTTGATTCCCCAGGACCCACATTAGCCAGATGCACAGGGGGGCACATGCATCTGGAGTTTGTTTGCAGTGGCTGGAGGCCCTGGTACGCCCATTCTCTCTATATATCTGCCTCTTTCTCTCTCTGTTTGTCACTTTCAAATAAATAAATAAAAATAAACAATTTTTTTTAAAGTTTGGGTTTAGACTGCTCTTGTTCCAAACAATGTCCCTTTCTCATTTGTTATAAATAATCTAAGCAACAAAAGAACACAGTTCATCAAATCATCACACTAATGTTTCCAGAAATTTTCTATTATGAAAGTTACACTAATAATCTGGTAGTGGGATGCATATAATTATGTATGTATGCATGTATGTATGTATTCACATATGTATGAATGTGGTAATTATTTGTTTGTTTGGGTTTTCCAAGGTAGACTCTCACTCTAGCCCAGGCTGACCTGGAATACCCTATGTAGTCTCAGGCCTTGAACTCGCAGAGCTCTTCCTATCTCCGCCTCCCAATGGCTGGGAACAAAGGCGTGTGCCACCACGCCTGTGCATGTGCTGTTTTGCTTGTTCATTGAAAATGTAGAGGGGTGACCTGAGGAAGGCTCTCCGCATGAACTAGGGCAGAGTTTTAGCATTGTACTAATTGTACTACAGGAGGAAGTGGTTGATAAGGAATGTAAAAGGTAGAAGAAAATATTAATAAAGTATTTCTCAAATTATTCTCCATATTAAAACCAAGGACCATGTAGCACCTGCGGGTAGTCACACAGCCTGCTTGCTTGGGGAAAGCACAGTACAAATTCAAGAGGGAACACCAGCTACTCCTACAGTATCATAGTTTTAAAGGGTCTGTAGGAAGACCCAAAGGAAAAGGTAGTAATTAAGACTTCCAACACTGTAGAACTGAATGAAATCTTGTGAATAATTCAGCTCAGCCTTTACAGTGCACAAAGTACTTCCAGCTCAGAGAATCTGCATAGCTCAAACATTATTCGGTATCTTGGTAAACACTGAACATTTATGTTCTGAATTTATGATTGACAATCTATTCTTACTGTTGTATATGAGTTTCCAGTTACAAATCAGAAGCCAGAACACAGTCACGGGAATCTAAGGGCTCAACTTAGTGACACATATTTCAGGAAGATATCTGCTTAAAAAATACTTTACAGACCCTTGAGTCTGGCTAAAATTGGATCCATATTCTAGTGTAAGGCAGACCTATGAGGTATAGATAAATTGGCATTGCGACAAAGGTTAAATAAATTCAGGGCTGGGATCCAGAAAGACCATTAGTTGAAAGTCTGGAAAATTCACAGATGAGTAAAGTTATCAATCAGGTTCCCTTCTTTGAACCCTCTGCCATCCCTTTCAGCCCCCAGACATGCTACTTCCTACGTGGCTTCAATAAACAGTGTCACATAGATGGAACAAGTAGATTTTGACATGTCATGTTTTTCATCATCATTGGGCATAGGAAGGAGAACTCAGGCTCTTCTAGGAAGAGTAGATGATAATACGCTCTTCTAAGTGTGATTAGGCTAAATTCAGACTCAGTCCTGTGCTATGGTCTCAGAGGTTTAGCAAGCACATTTCCAGTATTTAAGGTAGGACAAATAAAACCTTCATAGTTCAGTTTTAATGGCATCAAATACTCAGGATATAATAGTTACCTAATTCAGAGCCTTATTCATTGCTACATATTCTCCCAGTAATAACCATGTCACTTTAACTCCCATGTTTTACTGACATGGCCTGTGATTATGGTTAGTCTCCTTGAAGTCTTGGCAGAGGATTTGAATCAGCAGCTTCTATGCCTTTAAATGTTCTTAAGTTCAAACATGGCAACATCAAAAGAGCTAGGTAATGTATTCCTTTTGGATATTATATAGTCAATCTGAACCTACTTTGATTAAATTGGCATTTATCTTTCATTCTTCATTTTTCTTTTTCTAGCATGGCAAAAATACTTGCTAAGTGCCATGACATCAGATCCAAAGAACCAAAGAAAATGACAGTCATGTCTCCAAGATCTCACTTTAAAAAAAAAAAAATGTAATCACAACTTAACTGTGATCCAACAGCCAAATCAGATCAGGTTTTTTAAAATTTATTTATTTATTTATCAGAGAAAGAGGGAGACAGAGAGAGAGAGAATGGGTGTGCCAGGACCTCCAGCCACTGCAAAAGAGCTCCAGATGCATGCGCCACGCCCCTGCTTCTGCGTCTGTCTAACATGGGTCCTGGGGAACTTAACCTGGCTCGTTTGGCTTTACAGGCAAATGCCTTAACCTCTAAGCTATCCCTCCAGCCCCAGATCAGTTTTTTAAATAATGAATCTTTAGTTCCATGTTTGTGTTCTCAAAGAAGATCAAACAAGGAGACTACATCCAGTTGTGGGAAGGGCTGTGGTGGATGTATGCATCTGCTGAGTAATACGGCCAGGACAGAGAAGTTAGTGATGGCATGTTTCTGAAGGTATGAAGGGTACTGGAGAGCAACTAGGATGGTCTTGCTGAGTCATGAAGAATAGCTGTAAATTCAAGAAAAGAAACTCTTGGACAAACATACACAAAGCCATGGGGACATGGTTTAGTTTTAAGTCAGGATAACTAAACAGTGATCAAGTGAAAGTGATGCAAAATAAGAGGTACAGACATTGAAGCATATGCCGTACACAACACTCTGACGTTCGTCCTGTCTTTGTTAAAGCTACATCAAAGTTTATGGATCAGAAAAACCATCATAACACCAATTTAGAAAGGGAACTTGGAGTAAATCAAAACGGGACTTTTGAAGGACATGAATTGGATATTATTTCAATGGTGCTGACCTCAATTAATGAAGTGAAGAAAATTGACAAGATAGAGTGCATGCACTGGGTGACCCTGAAAGTAATAAGCATATATATGTAGGTTATAATGATAGTACAGTTTTACATCCTACGTGTCATACACTATTTTGTGTATATATGCATAAACATAATATACAAAGCATACATTTAATTGTACTCTCAATTTTAAACATATACATTAAATTGTACTATCGACTCTAGGTGGATATACTATGAAAGTTATATTTTCACATAAGAAAGCTGAGGGCCAGCAACATTAAATAAATTATACTTTTTACTGAAGTGGTATAAATCTTGGATTTTAGAGATCAGAATACATGAGGATGGTGTGGGTATGGTTCTGTATATAAATTAATCTGGGATTCAAATTATGGAGTGAGGATGAAAACAGTGTAAGTGCATTGACTGGCATGGTCCTAGCTTAAGTAAGGGTTTGAAATGGGAGTTAAGAAAGAAGCTTATCTAGAAGTGGGAACTCATGGAATAAGTAGCATCTGTGCACTGTTGAATACATACAATGCGAAGCAAGTAATGTGAGAGGAAAAAAGCTGTAGCCAAAATTTCAGAAGGGTTCGAATATGCAAAGTCAGCTGGGAGACAGATAATAACATTTCCACCCCGCCTGAATTCTGTGGGGCTAGGAAGAATGACAATGGAATTTAACAGAGGAATGCTTTTAGTGCTGGGTAATAAAACTTATTTCAGAGACCTAAATCATACTAAGCGTTGTAAATGAGGATTTTTCCAAAGCTTAATGGTGCTGCTATGCCTGAATTCTTAACATATTCCCCTGTGTCATCTTGTGTGCCTTACTCTGGTGCATTCACTTATCATTTTAATGTGGATGGAGCAGCTCAGAATTTTATGTCTTTAGAAAACACACACACACACACACACACACACACACACACACACACACTCACACACACATCTGGGAATGAGCATTTGCTTTCTACAGTTATAAAAAGGAATTTATTCCAAATCTACCCACATACACATCCCTCTACCTAGTTGGTCAGACCAAAGAGACAGGAACATATGCCATGTTTTCCAGGGTAATAGACCAATCACAACTAATTCCTGAATTCTGGGAAGATGCTTTCAGAATTAAGAGAGGAAACATTATCAAGGAAGGGTAGACAAATGGCTGTTGGATATTCAAGTAATAGTATTTTCCACAAAAGACATTGCAGAAGATTAACCAAACATAT
Source organism: Jaculus jaculus (assembly GCF_020740685.1). Classification (NCBI taxonomy): domain Eukaryota; kingdom Metazoa; phylum Chordata; class Mammalia; order Rodentia; family Dipodidae; genus Jaculus; species Jaculus jaculus. The sequence goes on along the minus strand of NC_059119.1, from coordinate 8,461,390 downwards.
TGAATACTTATGATCAATCCAGGCAAAGATTGTTTTGTACATTAGAAATGTGGATTGTAAAAGATGCTTTGATTTTATTTTCTATCGATATTATAGGAAAGGTCTTCAACAATGGACTGTCTGTTTAGTTTCTGTCTTTGGTTCCTAGAGGAAATGTTTTAACTTTTTTTGAAATTATTTTATGTTTCATCTCATACATTACAAATTTCTTACTAACAAGCTCATTTTACTGGAAATTTATTAATAAGCTTGGCTTTGGGTTTGACTTCTGAGGATGTAGATTTAAGCCTTTTTATTTCCTTCCTTTCACTCCACAGAGTGTATCAGAATACAAGTGAATGAAAGGTTACAATTAGCCGAGTAACCTCTAAAATAGCATAATTTATGGAAAAAGCAATAAATCACTTTCTAGTTTCAGTATTTGAACTATTATTATGATTACCATCAAATCATGGCCCCTGTGACACATATCATATGTAATTTGAGATGCATCAGCATATTTGGACCTCTGGGTTAAGAGCTTTGATCTAGAGGACACCACTTTTCCTTCTTGGTGACCCGTTTCATTGTCATTATGCTGCTGCATTAATTTGACCTATGGATGTTCAAGTTGAATGATGAGATTAAAATGGGAATATAAAGACTGGAGAGATGGCTCAGTGGGTAAAATGTGTGCCTGCAAGGCCTAACAACCTGGGATCCATTCCCCAGTACTCATGCAAAGCCAGATATGTAATGTGTATGCATCTGGAGTTTGTTTGCATGCCTCTATATTCACTCACTCATTCCCTCTCTCTCTCTTTCTCTCCTCTGCAAATAAATGAATATATTTTTTAAATGGGAATATAAAGCCTTTAAGATTTGATGTGAGAGACTCACATACACATCACAACATCCACACTATTATAAGGCAGATGAGCCCCAAATTTGGGTCTCCTCATGTTCATATTTTTCCCACAAACCAAAACACTCTTTAAAAAAAAATATATAATAGTCGGTCCCCTACCTCATTACACAAGCATGAGTTTGGATCCTCAGCATCCATTTAAAAACTGTTAGGCATGGTGGTGCATATGCTTGCAATCCTAGCTCTGCACAGGATACAAGGACTCCCCGGAGATTTCTGGATTGCTAATTTAGCTGAGCTGGTGAGTGCTGGTTTTGTCATAAGGCCCTGAATTAAGCAATAAGGTGGAGAGTGGCTGAGGAAGATTCCTGGTGCCAACCTCTCATCTCCACACGCACATACATGTACATGCACATGCATATTGAACATGCACGCTGACACTCATGTACAACACACACACACACAACTCAAAGGAAAGCCTTTCTTTAAAAACTGGTGACAAAGATGTAGTATTAGCCTAAGTGTACAGTCAGTGTTGGCATGCTGCTGAAGGAGAAGGAAGGTAGGGAGTAACTAGCCAGAGACCAGAGGCTATTCCAGAGTTCACTGTGTAGGGATATTAAATATCTAGATAGACGATAGATAAATAGATTAGATAGATAGATAGATAGATAGATAGATAGATAGATAGATAGATAGATAGACAGACAGACAGAGATTCTCAAACTTACAAAGAATGAAATCTCAATCCACCACAATCAGAAATGTAGTGAGTTGGGAAATCTCAGAGCCATACTGTTTCAGCAGAGAGAAAACAGTTTCAACAACCTATAGAAACATCCTTTTGTTTAGAAAGTAGGTGCTTGAGGGCTGGAGAGATGGCTTGGTGGTTAAGGCATTTGCCTGCAAAGCCAAAGGACCCCAGTTCAATTCTCCAAGACCCACATAAGCCATATTCACAAGGTGGCACATGTATCTAGAGTTTATTTGCAGTGGCTGGATGCCCTGTCACACCCATTCTCTCTTTCTCTCTCTCTCTTTCTCTCTGCCTCTCTCTCAAATAAATAAATAAATAAATAAATGAATAAATAAATAAATAAATAAATAAATAAATAAATAAAAAGAAAGTAGGTGTTTGAGATGGAAAAGGGTCCTAGCCACAAGCAGATTTGAAATGAAGATCAGGTTGACTTCTGCTGTCAGAATTTCCTGAGCCAAGCCCAGAGTTCCCAGATACCTTACCTGATATCTATGCCACAGCATTCTATGAGGATTATTAATAGTATATTGATGTTTATGGCTTCAAAATCATTATTGGAAGTTCATTTCTCCTCTTCATGTCATTGTTTTGTTTAATTATCTTTAGGAAAAAGAATGCTTTTGTTCCCAACATGTTGATTACCTCTGAGGACAGTGAGCTGGTGTACATAAAATCCGTTGTCCCGCTGCTTAGGCACTCTATGTTTATCACTGATAGTCATATCAAATCATTATTGCTGGGCTTCTTAAAACATGAGGAAAGTCAGCCTCAGAGAAAGAGAGGATATGTTTACTTTAATTTAGTTTGTCCCCAGAGCCCATTCTTATCCACTAAGCATCACTTCCATACTCCCTTCTCCGTGACAAGCATCCACATACTTGCATAGCCACCCAAATCAACCTATGGATTTTCTTATACTTCTTTGAGTTTACACAAAGGCAACATTCACAGTGACTAAGAACCACACATGGTTTCATAGTACATTTTCTAGCTACATCTGGGTGCCTGGGGATTAGTTTAGATGCCCACTGCTCTGGGACTGGTTCCCGCTGGCAGTAAAGTTTCTCATTTTGCAAACAGCTGGGAGGGCTACAACCAGATGCTAGGAAATGTGTCTGAACTGCATCCCCTCAACAAGGAGACAGCTGTGCTTATCTATAGAAAGACTCTGGAAGATTGTTTTGTGTTTTATAAGACACTCTAGGCAGGCTGAAAGAGGTTTCTGATTTCGAAAAGAAAATAAATTTGAGAGCAGAACTTTTTTTTTTTTTTTTTTTTTTTTTTTTTTTTTAGTATTTCCCCACTGTGGACAATTTTCCAGACCCTGATATTCCTTCAGGTGCAATGTATTTATTTGGAATAAATAAAAGACAGCCATTTCAAAAACACTTTAATTGTTTTCCTTAAGGTTCCTTGTTTGGTACCTGACATATTCCTTGCCTCACATCTCAGATAATAGCTCTACTGCTTGGGGCTTCTCTTGGAATAATTTTCCACAGCAATGTTTCATCATCTCACCTGCCACCTTATTCTTGCAGTATGCTGGATGAAGCAATAAAGGTATGAGGTCATGCTGCCGCTGCTTATTCCATATTTAAACGACTAACAGAGTCCATAGGAGTAGGCTGTTCAGGCTGACGTGTGCATGTGTGCAGCTGGGTGCCAGCCAGATTTATTAGCCAGATGAGATTATGGCAAAAATGGGACATTAAAAAGATACAGAAGGGGCTGGAACGGTAGCTCAGTTGTTAGAGGTGCTTGCTTAAAAATGTATGAAAAACCCTAATAAACTGGTGTCATTGATTTTGTTGTTAGAAATGTATAAAGTAGCATAATCAATACAGCTCCTATTTTCTAAATATTGTGCCATTACTTTCAATTTAGGTATAGATGTCAGTACTAAAGATTATGGTATATATCATGCTAAATCCTGGAAATGGTCCCCAAAACTCTGGGAATGTTAGGGTACAGGTAGGTAAAGATTTTCACTGGAATATAAATAAGTTGGACCTTATACCTATGTTATATGTCACACAAGTGCCCTAATGAGATGGCCTGATTGTGATGAACTGGTGGACATAAAGGTGAGACAGAAGGGTCTAGAATTAGAGCCACAGGTACATGGTAAAGTTATTTTTTACAGGAATTCTAAGATATTTGAAGAATTTTGACAGGAATTCTAAGATATTTGAAGAGAAACGATAGCATCTTGATCTGATGGTGCTTAAATGATTGAATCTATATGATTAAAACATGCTGTCCACCACTCATAAGACAGAAGTCAAAGTTAAGCATAACATGACATATGAACCAAAAGCTTCAAATGCATAGAAGATATAATAGACATACTTTGTGACCTTGTGGCAACAAAATGTTTAAATAGGACCAAAAGTTAACCAATCATAGTAAATTACAACTTAAAGTTGAAGTTATGAAGATAAAAAGTCAAAAGACTGTGGTAAAATATTTGCAACAGATACATCTTGTGCAGAATTTGTGGTATAGTTTCCTTCTCATTGCTGGGCCAAGCACCAGACCAAAAGCAGCCTGTGGGAGTAAAGGTTTTATTCTGACTTACAGTGTTGAGGGGAAGTTTCAGTATAACAGGGGAAAGCACAGCATGAGAAGAGGCTGAACTTTGCCTCAGGAGGTGGAAAACTGTAGCATAAAGTGTGAACTGCTGTAACACCCCCTAAGGCTGCCCCTGACAACACATCTCCTAAAGAAATACTCTTCCTCCAAAATCAGCTGGGGGCCAAACATTCAGAACACATAAGTTTATGTGGGACAGGTAATTTAAACCACCCCAACTTATATCTACACTATATAAAGAATCAAAAATCTGAATGAAATTGGGCTATAAGACACTTCATTAGGAAAAGATATGCAAATGTTCACTATATATTCCAAGACACCCTTACATCATTAGTCTACAGGAAAAAAAAAAAAAAAAAAAAAAAAAAAAAAACTCCTGCAGTGGTTTAAATGTACAGTCCCATAGGCTCAAATGTTGTTGATTGGTGGTAAGCAGTTCCAGTCTCCAGCAGGTGGAGCCCTGCCAGGGAAGAGGTATGTCACTGGAGGCAAATCTGATCCTCCCCCTAAAGTGTGAAAGGAGCACTTTGAGCCCTGGTTCTTTGTGTTTCCTGGTTGTTGGTGCTGTCTCTCCACCTGGATCTATGGAAGTGCGCCAGCTTCTTCCACAGCTGATGGTGCTCCCCTGGGATTTTTAAGCCTGAAATAAACAGTTTCTTCCCATAAGCTGTTTCCAGTGAGGTGTTTGTCCCAGCAACTAGAAAGTGACTGCAACATCATACTGACATTACATTGCATACTCACTAGACTTTGTTAAATTAAAATAAAGAAGAAGATTCAAAATACCACATGAGGCGGAGAGTGTAAACCATGTAGCTCATATATTATTTATGGCATTTAAGATGCCTAAACACTCGGATTATTTGTAATAAAGCCAAGTGCATATTTATACTAGTACATAACTTGACTTCCAGGCACTTAAGATAAAGTACATTCTATGAATTGGTAAATACAAACAATTATAGAAGCTTCACTCTTGACAGAAAGAATCTGTAAGCATTTAATTACTATGAAATTTTACTTAGAAAGTCAACTATATGTTCAACACATCCTAGTGCATCCATAAAACCCACTTGAAGGAATAAAACAAACTGGGACAACAAAATAGCCTGAATTAAGCCTGCAAATACAATCATGCATAAAAGACACACTGCATGCCATGGAATTCCATCTACCTACCATATGTCTGCCTATCTATCTATCTATCTATCATCTATCTATCTATCTATCTATCTATCTATCTATCTATCTATCTATCATCTATCTATCTATCTACTGCATCTGGATTAACTGCTGCCCCCTACCTGAAGTGGGGAAGGATTTCCTGATAAGAAGCTCAGAAAAAACTAGCTGATGCTGATATAACAACACAGATCTTTTTGTTTATTTGTTTATTTGTGTTTTGTTTCTTATTTATTTATTTTTTATTTTTATTTCTTTTTTTGAGGTAGGGTCTCATTCTAGCCCAGGCTGACCTGGAATGCACTGTGTATTCTCAGGGTGGCCTTGAACCCAAGGTTACATCTGATTCTGAGTGCTGGGATTAAAGGCATGTGCCACCACTCCCTGCATATCACAGAATTTACTAGTGTACTTAAAACATGGCCTATTTGATCATATACTGGGTTATAAAGAAAGCGTCTACAGATACTAATTCTTTCATCGATTCATTCAGGCTGTTCTCTGATCATACAATATTTTAGTTAGAAGACAGTACTAAAATGAAAACTAGGGAAACCTCATTTAATAGGAAATTTCAAAAGTGATCCTCTCATACATGAGTTAGCTAAGAAGTTAAAACTAGACAAAGGGAATACATGTAAGCATTCCACCATGCAGCATAATGGACACGGTCAGTTACAGATTATCACACTTGTGGGAAATACTATGGAAGGCAGTGTAGTGTTCTCAACAAAAGAAATAAAATAAGGTGGCTAATGCATTAGTTAGTTAAATTTACTCATTCAATAGTATCTCAAGAAGTCATGAATATATGCAGAAAATGTTATCTGTCTTTCCTTTTGGATCAACATAAACATGAGATAATGTTTTGCTTAATTAATAATCAGTGAAAACAAGTTTAAACTTGAGTAAAATATTTTTACCAACTGCCATTTTTTTAAAAAAATGTAGAGATGGAATATAGCAGCTTAAACTCATATTTTACTGGTGGGACTATAAATTTACATAACCTTGAGAATCTCTGGAAGTGCTTAACAAAAATGAATGTCGGCACTCTCATAATTCTGTCATTGTAACCAGGCAATACTCAATGCACCACCTCATACATATGTTTACTGTAAGGTGGATACTAACATATTCATTAACTGTTATCCATAATAGTCCAAACTATCTAAAAGTCACCAGCACTGTAATGGGTGTACTATGCCATTTTATATGATGGTGTATTATATGGAAAATATTAATTGATCCCATAAATGTAAATTTGACTTAATGAAATCAAAATACAAAATTAACTTTGAAATTACTTTATATATTGCATATAATTACAAATTGGCAAGATATAATTCATTTCATGATATATGCAATATATTATTTATCAAAATATACTAAATATAATTACTTAAATTAAATCACACATTTGGGAGGGATGGAGTGATGGCTTGGTGGGAAGGTGTTTGCTTGAAAAGCCAAAGTACCTAGGTTTGATTCCCCAGGACCCATGTAAGCCAGATGCACAAGGGGGTGCATGCGTCTGGAGTTTGTTTGCAGTGGCTGGAAGCCCTAGTGTGCCTATTCCTTTTCTCTGTCACTCTCTCTCTCTAATAAATAAAAATATAATATTTAAAAATATTTTAACTGCATATATTTGGTACATGTGATCTCTCTATATATACATATACATATATACATATATTTATTTATATATGTATATGTATGCGTATGATAAAACTAAATAAAAGTAGCAATCAGATTCCTGGAGAAGAAAGGAAAATTATGTCGGAATATGAGTATTTAAAGATTCTTTTGTCAAAATTAAAATGTTATAGAGTAAAAGTCAGGAGAAAGGAATAAAACTGCATCAGGAGAGAAAATTTTAAATTTTGTAAACTTCCCAAGAAAGCCAAAGTGAAGTACACTTAGCAGACATGGTTTCTGAGATAAAAAAAAAATAAATCAACTTTTGATTCTTATGGAATGGGATAGGGATGAAAGAATATGTCAGGTTTGCTGGTTCTGAACTTTGTTTCTGCCTTACTGTTATGTTGTTTACCTTATATTTGCTTTAAGTGAGAAGGGCATGACATAGCTTTTGTGACTGCAAATTTGGAGTAGTGTTTGCATAGCATGGTTTCAAGAACTGACTGAAGTGGAGCTGGGGTGAGCTCAGTGCTAGAGCACAAATGCAGGGCCCTCGGTTTACCCTCCATCACCACTAACACACACACACACACACACACACACACACACACACACACACGGACATGCAGGGTATCCACTTATCTACTTGCCCAATGAGAGGATTGCTTGAAATGGCAGGGTCCCCTGTGCATCACTGGGGGCATGGGTCCTTCTTTTCTGCAGATATCTGTAGAAGAAAGATGTGAGCTGTAACATAATGAATATGTTAAGTAGGTTTAAATGGTAGATTCTCAAGAATAAAAGAGGCTGAAACAGCATGGAGGTAGAAAGAAATATGCATGTGTAAAGTGGGGAGATTCAAAATGATTGTCATTCAGCCTGCTAATGTCACAGAACCTGGTACTCACTTATGTTCCATCCTGGACATTTTCAATATATGATTGAGGAAGCAAACTAATGGTTCTTAGCTGTGGCTCTTACGACATTGCTAAATGTCATAGTGAGGAGCTTCACGTGGATATCTATAGAGAGGAAGACCTCAGTGTCTGACACTGCACAGAAGAGGATGCAAGGCTAGCTCTGCTTGGTAAAGAATCATGATTTCTCTGAATCCTGTATCTGCAGCTATCATCATCATTGTAAACGATTTGTTCTTCAGCTAAGCATTTGCCTTTAACTAAATATGGTTGAGAGAGAGCTAATCAATACTGATCTGTATATTTCTTTACAATTGGCATATCAAATAAAATCAAAAGGCATTATAAGACTTACCAAAAATTGCATTCAGTTTATGAATGTTTCCCTTTAAAGGGATATAAAATGCTTTTGGCCTACAGGTTTTACTTAGAAAAAAAAAAAAAAAAAAACTTTGAAAATGCTGTTTGACAAGACAAGATTACAACTGAATAAATGTCATATTTCATTTTGCATCTGGCCCTCTAAGTACTGTTTAATTTTTAGTAATTCCACATTGATTCCCTCCTTTTGAATAAGTTGTCCCTTTCTGTTTTCATGTTCTGATGGAGAATTAGCAAAGGACACATTTGCTGTGTAGATCACATTGTGAGCCTACTGGAATAACTCTTACTATTGAAACAATGTTACCTCCTCAATTTAATTATAAGCTTGACAACTTCAATTTGGAGATGCAACTCCATTTTGACCAGCGTTAACAAAACCCTTGTTTGATTTGCCTATTAAGCCAGTTTGGCTGTGAGCATTTTTTAAATACATTTGGAAAGGGAGATTACTTTCAATACAGGCCATTCATCAAAAAAAATCTGTTTAGAGACAAAAGAATGTGTTAAGCAATGTTAGAATAAAATTAGCTTCTCAAGAGAGGTTTATGGTGAATTATAAAACATTGAATTAATATATGTATTTTTGATAAAAGATGTATTGAAACATTTACTGTCACATACAACTACCTTGATTAGATTGGGCTAGAGATGTCAGTGGGTGTCTATACGTTAGAAAGACTGCACAATATCTGTTAATATTTCAGAAATCATTAAATTATGCTGTTACTTCATTTAAACTCATATGCAGGTAGTCTTTAACATAATGTGTGCTAATCTCATCTCCAAGTGGTAAACTAAACGCATTAAGCAAGACTTTACAAAGCAGCCGTGGAGCTGGGGAGGTGCCTCTGGTGGTAAAGTGCTTGCTAGGAGAGCAGAATTCTGACTTAGAGCACTAGGTGTGGTGGTCTGTGGCTTTAATCCCAGTGCTCAGGAAGCAAAGGTGGGAAGACCCTGGGTACTTGCTCTCTAGCTATTCTAGTAAACAGGTGAGTTCTGAATTCAGCCTGGGATCCTCCCTGAAAAAATAAGGTGGAGAGTGATTAAGGAACTTTGGCCTCACATGCATGCACACACATGTCCTAACATGCATACACTCATGCAGGTACATTAATCACATATTTACATGCCAAAACTAAAAAAAAATAAACAAATAAAATGACTTAATAGTCAGATGACCGAATCTTGATTTCTGTTGCAAAACCAAGGCAAAGAAGCTAAATTAATTTCATCTAAAGAATTGAAAAAAATAGTTAATTGGAATTATGCACATTTGTGTGATTATATAAATTTTATGTACTCCTCTATCTGAGAAGGTATAATTTAATTTACTTCTGGTTTTCTTTACCTTATTGCTTTGCTTAATAACATGAAACTTGACTTTTGGCTATTATCAAGTATAAAATCTTAAAGTTAAAAAGTCTTAACCTAGATGGCTTCAGATGTGTTGGAGTCTGTAAGAATGACTTTATGGGCAATGAAGGGGACCATCTGAAGTGGGAAGAGAGGGTAATGATGTCATCAAAGTGTGATGTAAACATATGAAAATGTTATAATGAAACACTATTATGTGCTGTTAATGTATGCTTAAAAGTAAACAAAAGTAGTAATTTTAAATGGTATATGGGAATCAACACAGAATAAATATACTTTTAATATTTTATTTATTTCTTTATTTGCAAGAGAGAGAAAGAGAAATAGGCAGACAGAGAGAAATAGAGAGAAAGGCAGAGAGAGGGAGAGAATGGGCATGCCAATGAAATCCAGAAGCATGTGCCTCTTTGGGCTTCTGCTTACATGGATACTAAGCAATCAAACCTGGGTCCTTAGATTTCACAGAACACAGGTGTAAGAACTAAGCCAACACTCTAGCCCATATATATATATATATATATATATATATATATATATATATATATATATAAATGTTTTTTTTTTTTTTTTTTTTTTTGGTTTTTCGAGGTAGGGTCTCACTCTAGCCCAGGCTGACCTGGAACTGGAATTCACTATGTAGTTTCAGGGTGGCCTTGAACTCACGGCGATCCTCCTACCTCTGCCTCCCAAGTGCTGGTATTAAAGGCGTGTGCCACCACACCCAGCCAAAATAAATATTTTTAAAGCAGCGTTTTCCTTTCTTAATATTTAGCTAGTATACAAAGCAATGGCTTTAGCTATGACATGTTCATTCACATATACGGTTGTTTTCTGTTCATACTCTTACCCCTCTGGCTGCCCTCCCCCACTCCTCCTTTTCCACACATGCTTGTCTCCTTTCTGTTCCCCTTCAACTTTCATGGTATGTATTCTGTTTCTTTCTCTTGTCCCTTCCCTTTAGACTTCTTTCTGCCCTCTTCTCTGTTTTTGGTGTGTGCCTGTGAGGGAGCACATGTGTGCACATTTGTGTGAACATGTGTGGAGGCCAGAGGCTGACACTGGCTATCCTCCCTGCATTACATGGGCCCTGAAGAGTTGAACATGGTTCCTTAGACTTTGCAGGTGAAATAAATATTTTTATTTCTATTCTTTACTTATTATTTTTACTCTAGCCCAGGGTGACCTGGAATTCACTATGTACTCTCAGGGTGGCCTTGAACTCACCATGATCCTCCCACCTCTGCCTCCCAAGTGCTGGAGTTAAAGGCGTGTGCCACCAAGCCCAGCTATTCCCATTGTTTTAACAAAATAAATGTTTTGGCAAATGAAATGCCTTTCTTGTTCCAAGTACCAGCACACATTACAAAATTAAAACTATTCTTGGGCCGGGCTTGAGAGGTGGCTTAATGGTTAAGACACATGCCTGTGAAGCCTAAGGACCCAGGTTTGATTCTCCAGGACTCATGTAAGCCAGATGCGCATGGTAGCACAAGCAGGTGGAGTTCATTTGCAGGGGCTAGAGGCCCTGACATGCCTATTCTCTCTCTCCCTCTCTCTGCCTCTAATAAATAAGTAAAAATAAAAATTTTTAAAGATATTCTTATGAGAAGAGTTACTAGATTGTAAATTTTAAATTCTTAGGCATTGCATTAAAGTTTGTATAATTTATCCAACTGTTCAATATATGAAAATAATCACTTATTGGAAGTTGGGATTTACTGATAGGAAGGGAGATGAGATAACTAAAAACATTCTGTGGAATCAGAATATCTTGGTTCAAACTGTAGCTCTCCTTTAACAGCTGTGCAACCTTCACCAACCCTCAATACACACCTGTTCCCATTGTTTCCTTATCTAAAAACGTAAACATGATAACACACCTGCTTACTGGGTTACTGCGAGTAGATCTCCAACAGACACAGTAGATATTAGCAATAATCCTAAACTGCTATTATACCTGGGACCAAAGTCTACATGTGTGCCTTTCAAATGTTGTCTCGGTACAGATAAAATGACTGCCAGGAGCCTTTGAATTCAGGTAAACACTGAGACTCACAAAAATGTCTTTGGCTACACTGGATGCAAGTGTGCCAAAACAAATGTAGGAGAGAATCTAATGTGCTTGGTAGCATGGGCTCTCAGCCGGAATCCCAGCAGAAATAATTACCATAGTAGTTCACACACACACATTTGGAAACTATGTATTTATTTTATTTTAATTTTCTCTACCTGACAGGTAAGCTGAAAAGTGCAAGGCCTTCGTCATGATTGCTTGGTTCTTGTAAGTTCACAGGGCTGATAAGGGCCTCGCAACCAGAATATGGGGGTTGATACCAGGGTGTATGAGTATAAGAAAACATTCTGGCACGTTGACTTAAAATAGGTGAGATATGTAGAAAATCAAAATGCTTACTTTTTATTTATCGGTTTATTTATTTTCAAGGAGAGAGAGAGGAGACAGAATGAATGTGACAGGGCTTCTATCAGTTTCACCACAATCTTGTGAAATGGCCTTAGGAGATGGCTCAGTGGTTAAAGATCCTTTCTGCAAAGCCTGCGGACCCCAGGTCAGCTCCTCTGCAGCCATATAAGCCTGAAAGCACAAAGTAGCTTTACATCTGGCATTCCTTTGCAGCATAAAGAGGCCCTGGTGTACACATTTTCTCTCTCTTCCTCCTTAAATTTTTAAAAAATTGAATATTTTATTAAATGTTAAGGTATTTTGAGAGCTGTGGAGTCTCTCTTGTCCCTGATGGGATGGACCTCTATGGCAAAGGAGGTGAGGATGGCAAAAAGTCAACTTGATAAGGAAAATATAGAAAAAGCCTTCCAAGAGTAGGTGCATTTCCTAAAAGAAAGAGAGACTGGCTTGCCAGTTCGGGGTCTTGGAGCTGGGAATATAAAGATGGAAAAAGCTCAAAATGTTAGGACAACTGTGCTTAGGATTTTTGCTGGCATCTAAAGACAAAGAGTGGAAAAAGAAGAAAACATATGTTCCTCGTGCCAGAACTTAGAAAGTTTGGCAGACTCAGTAGTATGGGCCTTCAGCAACTGTAGCAGAGGATGGGCTTCTAGAATCATGAATTATCTCATCAGTGGAAAACTGCCCCTCCTGCCTCTTTAGCAAAGCTATCAAAGAGGGGTGGTGGCTTGGCCAGGTGAGTGACTGATAGTCTCTACCCAGGACCAGAGGACTCTTCAGAAGGAAAAGGCTCCCTTCTAATGTCACTAGGGAAATGGGAGGTGGTACCCTTCTTTCAGAGACCACCAAGCCTAATGTCTACCTGGCATTTCTTTCTTGGCTCACAGTAATTACAATAGCACTTATATGAGGGTTATTTCCTACCAGAAATTCCATATTAGTGCAGTGAATTGTAAGGCCTAACATCTCAGGTGACTAGGTAATTAGTTTTTTTTTTTTTTAATTTTTTTAATTTTGGTTTTTCAAGGTAGGGTTTCACTCTAGCCCAGGCTGACCTGGGATTCACTATGTAGTCTCAGGGTGTCCTTGAACTCATAGTGATCCTCCTACCTCTGCTTCCCAAGTGCTGGCTTGTTTGCATTGTTTTTGAAGGTCCAGCTACTCTGTATATATTAGGTACATGGACAAGTTGGCAATTACAAGGAAAAATAAAATATCTTCTGTTGTGTTTAAGCCTCTTTAGCAATACAAGACTGTTGATATGTTTGAAAGTCAAAGTGTTCAACCTCAAAACATTTTAGGACTGATCATATATGTTTGGAGTTTAACTGAAGCCATACAGCACATGCCAAACAGTGTGGAAAAGACACTTCAGCAAACTAAGATTCATACTGAATGATAGTATTGGCTAGGTCTCTTTCTGTGTGGTTTTTGTTTGTTTGTTTTTGTTTTATGTTTTGTGAGTAGTTGACCAAATGCATTGTAGAATAGGAATTTATTAAACACAAATACTTATTCACCTAGATGTCACAAAGAAACTGAATCTAATGATTTCCACTTGGGCATTGACTATGAGTATGGAGAAAGGGCTGTTTATATGTTTGCATGTAGATATTTACACATGACCTGTGGCCCTGAGACAGCAGAGATGAGAAGATGTAGCAGTTCTCAGATGATTGCAAATTCTCCATTTAGATCAGAGGGAGTATTAGCAGCTAGGAGAGAAGAGTCTCTTCTGTGTCAGACATTTCAAATTGCATTTGCCAGAAGAATTTTCAGTTAATTGCCATGATTTATAATAGAGGTTTTTGCAGGCTTGAGGTTTAATGTCTGGTTGCTTTGCCCTCCCAGGCCTTTGGGATGCATGAATATTCTTGTCTTGCAATAGATGAAGTTCAGAATTTTTTTTAAATTAATGAAACAAGGATTTCAAAGCCATATATTATCTCACTCAAATTTGCTTTTGTCTTTACTCAGAGATATTCAGTGAATTCATCCCTTAAAGGACTTTTCATGAATTCAGACCTGGATAAAAAGATTTATAATCTTGTATTTTTTTTTTTTTTCAGGCAAGAAATGGTTCATACTTTTTCTCGAGGAGTGAGCCATAGATCCTGCCTGGGCTTTGAACAGAATTTCCAATCGTTATCTAATTATGTTCCATTGCCTGTGCTTTGGCTAATAGCTCAGAGTTATCCATCTCCACGCACATAGTTCATAGAGCTCAAAGGTCTTCAGACAGTGTCTTAGAGGCTTTACTCATGAAATAACAGTATTCTTTGAGCAATTCTCCTAATGGGCTGTCTGCAAAACCAGTCTTCATGCTGTCCTTGGAGGGGTAATTTGTCCTGTGGTTTTTCTGAGTCATGCAGAGAGGAAGATCATTCTAGAACCATTTAGGATTTTCAAGTCAAAGGACTTGTCACAGGCCACCATAGAAGATCATAGTAACAGGATTAAAGGTAAAGTAAAGGATTAGCTTTTTAAATGACAGAAGACAAGCCAGTTTCTGTGCTATAAGGCATTACAAGAGGTGAGCTTGAACATCCTTCCTAGATGGCTGGCCTATACTTATGAGTAACATGAAAAAACAAAAGGGAGGCCGAATCAGTGTAAGACATGCAGCAATATAATTGTTGAATCAAAATGGACAAGAGAATGCAATTTTTAGGGTGAGAAGACCAAAACCTCTAAGGAAATCAGTAGCATCGAGTTCTGAGGTCTGCTTGTGGGGAAGCCTTTATGATGGTATAGCACCCGGGCATAAATCCCATACTTCCATTTTGAAGTATTCCAAGTACCTTAAAGTACGATTTCACCTTTCAAAACATCTTTCGTGTGTGTGTGTGTGTGTAAGTGAAAAGTACCTTCCAAATGTAACTAGGCTACAGGAGGATTCCAATGAAAACTAATAATTATGAAAGGAAATATTTTAGCTTGCAGTCCATCAGTAACTTAACAATGAGGCATGCTATTCTGTTCAAAATTTAGCATTTTTTAAAGTCGTTTACAGTAACAGAAGCTCCTATGTGCTCTCCAACATACATGAGTGCTTCAGAAAGTCCCGTGTAATGTTTGCAAAACACTTAACATTCCGACCACATGTTCCGACTTTACATGTCCTGCTTCAGTGAGTAAAAGTAGAAGTACAGATCCAGAGTCACCAAATATTATTACTTTTCAAACGTATTGTTTTGCTGTTACCTTTTTGAAGATTTCAGGTTTGGCAGGTAATGGAGCTAATTAAATTTCCTCCACAGGAAGCAGCCAACTAGACCGGTGCCCCAGGCACGTAACCTCAGCTCTCCACTTGACTTTGCTCACTTATTTCTGTGTGTGTGAGGAAGCTGCGCCAGGCAGCCACTGATGGGTTTTAGTAGCTCCAGAGCTGGTGTTTGAGCTGCAACTCTGACAGCTCACATCACAAAGGGGAGACAGGAAAGGCATATCTTCCCCACTCGTGTGTTGGCTACAGGTGACAGTCTGCCACATGGAAATAATATTAAAGGCACTGGTTGTATAGAAATGAGGCAACTTGGCTTAGTGCTAAGGTTTTCTGTAAAGTTTCAGCAAAACCCTTTCTCCTTGAGCTTGTTTTCATAAACCACCAAAAAAAATAACACATAGGGTCATGTGGGAAAAGGTTTCCTTGGGTTATTTCGTATGTGTATCTGTGTCAATAAACATTAACCCATCTCGCAGGCAACAAAGTAAATAACATTTAACATGACTTAAATCTTAGGCAGTCATTCCAGTGAAAGTATATTTACATGTATTACTTTACCTTTCATAAACTTTTTTTTTAATTTAGCCTCAGAGAAAACTAAAATCAAAATGGTTACATTTCCATAGATTACCAGAAGGGGTCAATTTTATTTGACTACGAAGCCTTTTGAGATCTTTCTGTGATAATAGACTTCGTTATATGATAAACTTCTACATTAAAAAGAACTGTTTTCAGTTATAATTACTTAAGAATTATTCCTGACAAAAAGCGTAACATATATACAAGTCTACCTCCACACACATGTACATGCTTGTGTGCTGTGCTCTATTGTAAGTGGTACTTTTAATGGGTAAAATTTTCTATTATTACATAATTATGTATGGATGTGATCGCAGGCAGTCTGTTTGTTATACAGAAAGGGCTCAGTATTACCTCCTGGAAATAGGGGAATATGTTACAAAGATAGCAATCACAATATACTATGTTACTATCCTGATTTGAAAGCTGAACAATTTACACGGTTTCATTACAAAGTAAGAGATAATGGTAAAATACTATATTAAAAGATAAATTATGCATATATTTATATATCAGATAAGTTGCCAAAATAACAGGATGGAAAATAGATAATTATATATGGATGCATAAATTATATAAGAATGTAAATTTTCAGCTTATGAACCTTCAAGTCTTAAAGTCCTTATTACATTTTCAAACACTGGCTTTCCTTTCTTTTTCTTATTTCCGTGTAGTTGGACAGTGTCACCTCCCTGATCCAAGCAGCCAAAAATTTAATGAATGCTGTAGTACACACAGTGAAAATGTCATACATTGCCTCGACCAAGATCATCCGAATCCAGAGTCCTACCGGGCCCCGGCACCCTGTGGTCATGTGGAGAATGAAGGCTCCAGCAAAGAAACCCTTGATTAAAAGAGAGAAGCCCGAAGAAGCCTTTGCAGCCATCAGACGGGGCTCCACAAAGAAGAAAATCCATCCAGTACAAGTGATGAGTGAATTTAGAGGAAGACAAATCTACTGAACCCCTATTCTGTTCTAAAGCCCATATTGTAATATCCTGCCTGAAACATGGCTTTATTATATACTTGATTAGTTCTGCTATTTCCCTAAGTTTTAGAGTTTAACTCACAAATAACCCAAAACAGAGGAGGTCAAACCAATGCAAGCAACGTGCATTTGGAATCACGTCTTTACCATCTCAGTCTACATACACGTAATGAGAAATCATCAGGCAGTATCCAGTGAGTCCCCCCCGCCATGTCAATTAGCTTGTCCCATCACAGGGAATGTCTTATGTTCCTGACAAATGAACGCAGTGAGGCAACAGTGGATACTGTTGAACCTCACTGGTAAGTACAGTCACTCCTCATTGTGAGTAAAAACAATAACATGAGCTTCTAGGCTTGTGTTTCAATGGAAACTGATGAGTTTAGTAACTGTTTGCATCCTCTATATTTTTTACCCAACATAACTTGGCATCTAACTAGCGAAAAAATGTGTGATGCTTGCTTTAGAGAAGAGCTTAACGTTGTCAACATTTAGCCAAAACTAACCAAAAATGAGTACTACTAAATGGAATTTGAAGGTCACCTCGTTGCTCACAGTTTTGTATTGGTGACATAAAGGTAGCTGTGCTGCTGGCTCCCCTGTGTTCAGCAGTGCTGGGCCCATCAGGGAAAACCCATAGCAGAGTTATGGAGCCACTGGCAAGTGCTCTGCCATCTTACTCTATCAGGGAAAACCCATAGCAGAGTTATGGAGCCACTGGCAAGTGCTCTACCATCTTACTCTATCAGGGAAAACCCATAGCAGAGTTATGGAGCCATTGGCAAGTGCTCTACCATCTTACACTATGCCAGCTCTCCTGGTGGTGAAATGAAAATTGAATTATATCCCAAAGTAAACCTATGGTGACAAAAGTAAAATGATTCCTACATGACTCCTAACAATCTTCTCTTCTCCATTTGTAGTTGTAATTAAAGGGAAAGGCCAGCATGAAAACCTTTTGGCACTGTGTAAAATGTAACTGAATTGTACTACTGAAGTATGAAGCAGAGTTAATGGCAATGAAGAAGGTGCAATGATTTTAATGATGCTCTTTTAAATAAAAGTCAGTGGGGTCATTTAATATGTTGAGTAACTGTGCTCATCCAGAGTTGAGTTCATAATGGACTCCCTAACAGTCTGAATGGGTGTACAAGTCAGTCTCTGTCTCCCTCCCTCTCTCCCCCTCTCTCTCCTTCCTCTCAGTGATCAGTTATTTTAACAATTGTTTCACTTTAGAATGAGAAAATAAATGTTTTTACATATAACACCAATTAATGTTAAGCATGAAACATAAGGAAGGTCAAAGGCTGGAAGCATGGTGTGTACTCTATCTGAAGACAGATGGGGAAGGAGAGACTTAACAGGTCATTTCTAGTTAGGGAATGCTAACTTTGTTTTATTGTAATGAATTATTTTGTTTTGTCTACCATGATGGATTTCCAGGGCTCTTTTGTTTTATTTTGTAAATTAGTTTTAATATCTATTTATTTATTTGGGGAGAGAGTGAGAGAGAGACAATGGACGTGCCGACGCCTTCTGCCACTGAGATCAAACTCCAGATATGTGTGCCATTTTTAGTATGTGGCTTTACATAGGTGGTAGGGCACCAAATCTAGGACTTTAGACTTTGCAACAAGTGCCTTTAACTGCTGAGTCAGTTCTACAGTTTGCATATATAAAATTCATACAAGCTAAGGGAAATGAATTCCTCAAACCTCTTTCTCTTGCTCTGAGGGCTTTCCCACCATAATTATTCTGGAAAGAGTATACTCCCTTGAAGAGAAGTCAACAAAAACAAAAAAAAAAAAAATGGGAATTATGCAGTTCAGAGTTCAAATGATTATAGTTTTCAGGAGTATTTAGATACTTGAGACAAACAGGGGGAAGCTTGGTACAGTAGTCAGGACAGCTTTCTCTCAGGTACCCGTGAAAATTCATATATTGTTGAGAATGGGTTTCCTTTAAATATGTCACTAGCTATATATACTATCTCCTGAAGTGGCATGCTTTAGGATCTTGGGACTAATTTAGATAATTTAGTGTCCATTTGAAACTATATAAACTTTTTACATGTTGGAGTTCAGAATGCAGTATTGGGAGAGAAAGGGACAAAAACAATTTTTCATGTTACTGCTACTTTACCCAGAATGGAATGCTAACAGACCTTTTCATGCATATAGGTCAAGTTCTGACTAATCTTTAAACAAACTATCATTTACTGGGCATGGTGGCACATGCCTTTAATCTCAACCCTCAGTAGAGTGAGATAGAAGGATTGCTGTGAGTTTGAGGCCAGCCTGAGATTACATAGGGAATTCCAGGTCTGCTTGTGGCTACAGTTAAACACTACCTTTAAAAACAAAAGAAAAAAAAAAAACACCTATAACTAAACAAACAATAAATGCTTCAACTTGGAAGCTTTCCCAGGAGCAAATTTGCGATGGGAATCAAAATATAATAAAAACAAGATACCTAAAGCTGAGAAGGACATCTGTCCACCTGAAAAAATTCCACCAGTATATAGCATTTCAAGATGAAGTTGGATTTAAACAGTCTGAGATTTAGGTGTTTATGGGCAAAAATTTGAAAAAAAATGTAAAAAAATTAGTCTTGATGTTAACAAATATTTGTATTACATAAAATAGTTAAGTAAACCTGATAAATAAGCAGGACTCTATTTGACATACAAATGTGGAACCATTACTTTCTTTCTCAGTGGAATGCTGAGATTTTCTTAATGGAAATGATAGTTTGTTGACCTAGTATGCAACTTTTGAAGTCAATTGGTACCACCCTGGTGATATTCTTACTGGATCCTGCTAGTAAGATCTCATCTATTCCTTCAAGAGAAATTAATTTATGTACATTTACATAAAGAAAAACTTACCTGAGAAGAAAGAGAAATTTTGTACTTCCTATAAGGATAGTTTTATCTCTGCTTAATCATCATTGCCAAATATCAGCCTAGACTCAACATAACTTGGAAAATGCCCATGGAATTGTAATCTATCAAAGATTATTTGTCTAGCTAGAAAAATGATTTTTTAATTCAGTAAAAAAGTAATAAGTATCAATCTTTTACTAATAAAAAATAAAAGTATATAAAATTAATACATTTCTCACTAGTGGATTGTTCATGAACAAGTCAAGGCAAAACCATTCAAGCATCAGATATATAAACTTATTAATCATTCCTTTCCTTTTCTCATAATTTGAGTGAAATTTATGGCTGTATTAGAGAGTACAGTAGATGGGGCTGGGGGGATGGTCAATGGGTACATTTACTTGCTTGTACATTGTGCTGGGTGGGTTAATTCCCCAAACACCTATATAAAGTTGGGCAGGTCTTATTTGCAGTGGCAAGGGACTCTGGCAGTCCCATAAACAGACAGATATCCATACACACACACACACACACACACACACACACACACACACACACACAGAGAGACACACATACACACACACAAAAATAATCGATCAATCAATAAATAAATAAATAAATAAAAAATTGACGAGGGTGCCATCAAACTTTAGAAAATTTATTTTTAAAAATATTTGTGGGGGTCTGGAGAGATGGCTTAGCAGTTAAGTGCTTGCCTGTGTGAAGCCTAAGGACCCCAGTTCAAGGCTCAATTCCCCAGGACCATGTAAGCCAGATGCAGAATGTGGTGCACACATCTGGAGTTCTTTTGCAGTGGCTGGAGGCCCTGGTGTGCCCATTCTCTCTCTCTCTTTCTCTGTTTCACTTCCAGCCTCTTTCTCTCTGTGTCTGCCTATCACTCCCAAATAAATAAATACATAAAATTTAAATACCGTTTTTAATTTATGCAAGCAGAGAGAGATGGAAAGAAGACAGAGTGAAAAAGAGAGAGAGAGAGAGAGAAAGAGGGAGAGAATGGGCACATCAGGGCTTGCAACTACTGCAAACGAACATCAGATACCTGTGCTCCTTTGTGCATCTGGTTTTATGGGGGTACTGTAGAATCAAACCTGGGACATCAGGCTATGCAGGCAAACACATTAATCACTTAGCCATCTTTCCAGCCCCTAGAAAAATTCTTTTTTGGGGGGAAACTTTATTTTTAATATATTGTATTTTGTTGTTTATTTGAGAGCAAGAAAGGGGGAGAGAGAGAGAAAGAGGGAGGATGGGTGCACCAGGGCCTCTAGCCACTGCAAATGAACTCCAGATGCATGTGCCCTCTTGTGCATCTATCTGGCTTATGTTGGATCTAGAAAGTCAAATATGGATCCTTTGGCTTTGTAGGCAAATGCTTTAACCACTAAGCTATCTATCCAGCCCAGAAAATTTCTTAATATTAATTCATAGTCTATATTCCTGAAATTTCTTCCCCACACAGTATAATGGGCCCATAGGTTACCAAGAGAGGCTAATTATTGTAAATGAGCTTTGCTGATTGTAGCTTCAGAGTTCAGTTTTCAAGCTCTACTATAAATAGGAAAGCTAAAATTGTGAATATATAACAAGTGCCAAATTTTGACTTTTCTACATAATATCAGTCCTCAAATACCATAACAAATTGGTGACAGAACATCTATGACAATGGGCAAAAAAAAAAACAAAAAAACAAACAAACAAACAAAAAAACTCTGCACTGGCCTCTTAAGATTTCACTGTCAGGACAGTGTCTTCGTCTCACTCCTCAGTGGGCTCAGCGCCCTGATAGTTGCCCACAGCACTACAGGGTGGAGCTACCAAACCGCCCCATCCAGTCAATGCTCCTTACTCTGGTTCCATGTTCCAGAGAACTCTTCCCATCTCACCTTGTTAAGGCTTTAAAGTTTTAAAGTTATGAAAATTCATTTCTAGAAGAATTCATGCCTTTAATTTTTCTATTCTCACTTCCGATGGATGCTAGGTACCACAGTTCCCATGGATACAGGTTTCTGTATAGTTGCAAAGTAAGTAAAGTGAGTTCTAAGAATTTCTGTCGTGATATTGGCCATCCTGTCTTGGTATTGTCAAAAGTGATTCTAGTGATTCACAATATCCATTTGAGTGAATCTGCACCTTTACTTTTGTTAGCCTATCCTTTGTCAAGACACCCTAGCTATTGTGTAGTTAAGGATTTAATACCCATTTGCAGGTTTCTAAAGTCAGAAATATTTGTTTGCTAAGTGGAATGTTTAGAAGCATCGAGTTAAATCCTGGAACTGCATATTATTTTAAAATTTTTGAAGCAAGAAATGTCTGGAACCTCAAATATTGTTTTCATCTGAATATGACATACCTGGGAAAATTATTTATTCACAGGAAAAGTCAATATCTTTCATGACTTTCTTTCCTTACCATTATAAAAAGTTTAGGATTAATATTTTGCATTTTACCACAAACTAAAGGAAACATAGTTATTAAAACATGTTCTTGCCAAGTACTTGGGTTTTCATCGTGACTCTGAGTCAAATTAGGAAAAGAAAATGTAGATGCTATTAAATAAGGTAAACGTAGCTGAATTAGTTTTTCCCCCCATTTCTATCCAATTCACATAAACAAGAACTTGTTTTCTATTGAAACAAAATATCAAGCTGTTTAAAACATGAACCATTGCAGTGAAGATTTTTTCTCATGAGAGTAGATACATACCCTCCCTGAACAATCCAAAAGAAGAGAGAGAGAGAGAGAGAGCAGTCTCTTTGTTAGTATCCAGCTGGATGGATGGCAGTTCTGTCTGCATGCTGTAGAAGGTCTATGGGGCTAACCTTTATGCAGGTCTGAGATGGTTGATGGCATCCCACTGTCCCCACTGGGAGCAAAACACCAAGATTTACTTTGAACAAAAGGTTGTCAAATGAGGGGAAGAAGTTATGATAGAGTATTTCTAAAATAACATGGGTAAGAAAGTGTCAGAGGTAGAGGTGGGAATCTGAGGGCTAGTTGCAGAAGTAAATAGCTTACATACACAGAGTATGGGCTGGGGTGAAAGTTTTTGGGTTCTATGAATAATAGGTGGAGTTACTTGAAAGAAGATTTGAAGGGTGGATTGGAATCTTATCTGGTGCTTTGGTAATGGTGAAGGCAGAAGGATGATCTGTAAAAAAAAAAAAATGGAGGATGAATTAATGATATAGCTTATAAGTGGAGAAACAGAAATTCAGCCATCCTTAAGGCTGATGTTAAGGCTGATGTGTGTAATTTCTTCCTGGCATCAGAGTCCATCTGTGTAATCACACATTTATCTAACAACTATTGTTTGAGCAACTGTGATACTCTGTGTTCTGAGAGCATACCAGGCAACCAAACGAGCAATCATCTTTTCTCTCATGTGTTAGCTCTATGTTAAATATTATCATTTAGTGTTCTCAATAATCTTATAGGATACACATTATTAAGCCCCTTTCACAGGTACAGGAATAGAGAATTATGCAATATTAAAATCTTGTCCAGAGTCTTGGTGCTTTGGAATTTTCATTTTCTGCACCTCAGACTATAAATATTTAGCCACCATACCAATCCTGACAGTTTGTAAAACTTATTTAAATTTCAGTTGATAATGATATACACATTTCAAAACATGGCTGGTTTTATCTATAAGAGCAAATTAAGGAAAAAAAAAAAGAACTTTAAAATACTAATCCAAACCATGCATCATACAAATCAGGCAGGAGTCTCAGTTTATGGTGTTGCCTCTAGTAACTGAATACAGTTTATGATGGGTATAAGGAAGTGTATATTTTGTCTGCATGATATCCTTTATTAATGAGAAAGCAAAAGCTTCCATGGAAACACCTGTCTTCCCACCTTCAGCATTAGTTGGTAAAAATCTTTTTTTTTTTTTTTTTTGGCATCATTTCTTTAGTTTTTACTGATGTTGTATGCCTGTGAATTTAAAGCTATGGATTCCAAGAGAGATTTAGTCAACCATTATTTCAATAAAGTTACATTTCCTTACATTTCAAACTTACTCATACTATAGCAAACATGCTTCTTAATGGATATCATGCGTGTGTGCTGTGCCTGCCTGATTATAAGTAAGAAAACCTAGCTCTTTGTCTTCATAGGACACTCACTGGAGTAAACTGAGTGGTCCTGTCCTTATTTGTGACTCAGGGCAGATTTCCACATCTTGGACATTAGAGAGTTAAGTGACTTTCCACTATGTTGTTTAATGTGACATCAGCAGAGTTTCCTTGAGCCAGAAGTGTGTTTATTTGAAATCTTCACTCGTGCAGGTGGCTGTCATAATGCTCCATGTTCCACAGTGCATGAATGGGGTTTAGACTAAAGGAAACTCTCCTTTAATTAGGTACACATTTCTACTAGTCATATCTCAAATTCTTACTAGGATGGGAACAAGAAAAGATCACTTGAATAATGTTAGAAGTATAGTACTGATGAGCTCATTAAAAAAAAAAAGATTTTGATTTATTTATTTTCAATGAGAAAGACAAAGAAGAGACAGGGAGACAGGGGGAGAGAGAGAGAGAGAGAGTACAAGTGGGCCCACCAGGGTCTCTAGCCACTGCAAATGAATGACAGATATATGTGCCACTTTCTGAGTCTAACTTTATGTGGGTTTGGAGGAATTTAATTCATATCATTGGGTTTTTCTTAACCACTGAGCAATCTCTTCAGCTGTTATGTGTTCATTTTAAATGAAATATTTTCTAGTTCCAAAGTTTTCTTTCCTGGGCATCTTCCAGAGTGGAGTTTATGCTCAGTTCTTATTATTGAGTCTTAAAAGGTGGTTGTATCTCTTTGAACATTTTAAAGGTTCTTTGCAATGGCCATATCTATAGTTTAAAAGCCTGTGGAAACCTTGCCTTTCTATTGACACAGTTGTAGACATTCTACCCCAAGGCAGCCCTAGGTGCAGAATCCCAGTATCTCATCTTTGTGGACCACCGGCACCTCTCTGGAGTACCCAATAGGAGGCCATCTTAGACCAATGGGTTTCTTTAATCTGAGCTTCTAACCTCAGACTTGGATTTGGAGTGATTTCTTATAAAGCAAATGGGGTCCATCTAAAAATGAGTTCAAGTTTCAATTAGACTTTCCTTTCTTATGACACTTTAAATCGCCAAGTCAAATTATCATAGAGAGGACTGGAGAGATGGGTTAGTGATTAAGACACTTGCCTGTGAAGCCTAAGGACCCCAGGTCAATTGCCCAGAACCCACATAAGCCAGATGCATATAGTGGCACATACATCTGGAGGTCATTTGTAGCAGCTAGAGACTCTGGTGCACCCATTCTCTCTTTTCTCTTCTCTTCTCTTTCCCTCCCCTCCCATACCCTTCCCTCCTTTCTCTCTCTCTCTCTCTCTCTCTCTCTCTCTCTCTCTCTCATAAATAAATAATAATAAAACTAAAATAGTTTTAAATCACAGAGAAAATATTCCACTGCATACCAAATATCATGCTGTGAGAACTCCCCACACTTATATGTTGGTATACAGTTTGTCTACAGGAATATAAATATGAATTTCTACAACTGTCTTGCAGGGTTATGCTGTGCTGACTGGCATTAAAAATTTTTTTTCTTCTACAGAAAGAAAATTTTCTAGATTGCAGTATAATAATATCTCAGCTATATCTGTAACTAAAAAAATGACAAGCAACAGGAAGTAGGCATGGGTTATGCCCGATTCAGCAACTAGTAATTTTGGTTTAAATGGAAATTTTCTTAGGCAAATTGAGTGATTAAATATGAATTAAAACTTCCAATAAAAACATTTCCAAATGTCCTTGATTTTCATTTTAATTGTGATTTTATTTTCTTATGAACTTGGCAAAAATCACTAGCTTTATCTTCTTTTATGAGAAGTTGAAACCCAGTGACAGCCCTGCAGATAATCTGTGGGGTGTAATTTGGAAAGAAAGAATTCTTAAGCTAAGATAGTCTGGGGTCAAGGAAATGGGAACAGTAATAGTTCCCTGAAAGCAGCTTACCTGGAGAATCTATGTTTTTTTTCCACTTGAGGCATTTTAGACCACTTTGCTATGTGTTTTCTGACGTGTTAAGGAAGAGTGAGGCCACTGACCTGACTGTGACCATAATGGGACGTTCAAAGCAGTTTTTATCTACAACTAATATTTTGTCTATAAAAAATGACAGAAAGAGCTGTAAAGGTTTCCAATCTATATTTTTCTTAGAAGGATTAACTTCATTAATCAAAAGAAGTAAATTATGTAGGAGTAAAACGGTGGTCTTTAATATTTATGGCATTGACGTGAAACCCAAATAAATGCTCCTAGTTTGGGGCTTGGCATGCCTCTTGCGTTCCAGTAAGCTGATTGTTTTTCCATTGTGTGTTGAATTGCATTGTTTTACCTGTGTAACACTCTGCTTTGAAGTTATGTAGTATGAATTTACTTTGTGTTCACTTCAACATACATCACTTTGTAGTACCTTAACAATTTGTTTATTTCTAGTTAAGTCATGCCCTTAAAGCAATAAAAATGAAAGTAGCATTTATTATCCATTTTGTGTTTTTATTTAGTGGTATGTGTCTTAGTGCAAAAACTAAAGTTAATGAGGGGCTGGAGAGATGGGCTAGTGGCTAAGGCACTTGCCTGTAGAGCGTAAGGACCCAGGTTCAGCTGCTCAGATCCCACTACGCCAGATGCACAAGGTGACGCATGCACACAAGGTGGCATGTGTGTTTGAAGTTCAATTGCAGTGGCTGGAGTCCCTGGCTCACCACTTCTCTCTCCATCTCTCATTCTCTCTCATAGAAAAGAAAATATTTTAAAAATAAAGTGAATGGACTGGCAAGTCGTTTAGTCATTTGCATTTGCTACTTTCTTTTGTTATAATGGGTGCCACATCTCAGAGAGGGTACTTTTATGAGCTATGCACTGCACCCAAGTAAGTATATCTGATATTACAAAGCCCTGCACATAGACATGGGTTTGGGACATTGCACATAAGTTTATCACATGCCTATGTGATTTAAAAAGGTTCTTTAACATAAAAATTAATGTAAAAGCTCAATAACTTTTCTGAGAATGTCTGGGGGTACACTGTAGACTAGTTACAGAATACCACTGGCTTAACCAGTGTGCCCTGCATCTCATTATTAATGTGCTGGGAACACCTAATTTTCTTCTGTGTGTGTGTGTTGCATACATGTGTATGTGCATGTTTATATGTGTGTGGATGCAGATGGTTGTGGTTATATAAGCAGGCATGTCTAAAGGCCAGGAGTTAACATCAAATGTCCTCCTCTGTTACTTTCCACTTTGTCCTTTGAGATAGGCTCCCTTGGTGAACCTAGAGCTCACTCATGCCAAAAGACTAACTAGCCATGGAGCCCTAAGGATCACCTGTCTCTGCCTCCTGAACTTTGGGCTTACAGTCATGGGCCTCCATCCCTTGTGGGAACTAGGGATCTGAACGCAGGCCCTAATGCTTGGGCTGCAGACACTTTATGCAGTGAGCCATTTCCCTGGCTCCTTTTATGGTTCTGTTAGCAAGACATCGAAGACAATCCCTGGAATACAGTAGTTACTTTAGTATCACTGTGACCCCATGCCTGACAGACATCATAATGGAGGAAAGAGATTTGGACACATGATTTCAGATAAGTTTCTATTTACTCTTCCAAGGAAGGCACAGCACAGCACAGCAGCCCTGCCTTTGCCCGTAGGAGCTGTGGCTGTAAGCCTGCATCCCATGGAGCAGACCAGGAAGTGGAATGACCAGGGTAAAAGGAAGGTATAACCAGGAAATGACTGTCCTTAGCGACGTCGTTCAGCCATCTAAGCTCCATCCCCCACATTCCCTATGGCCTCGCAAAGCAGAACCACCGAGAGGAGAACAAGTATCCAAAACACGAGCCTGCTGGGGAACATTCTGGATCCAAACCGTCGCACAGCGCAGCTCCCACGGGGAAAGCCTGTGGATGCTCGGGCAGGGGCTCTCGGGCTGTGGCTATTTAAGCATATGGCATGATTTCTCTTTCCTGAGTGCGGATGGCTGCCTGGCTCCGACTGCTCTGTGCTCCTGTTCAGGCTATAATTCCCGCGAAAGACCCTTCCTTGCCCTCGCTCACCGCTGCCTGACACTGCGTCGTCTATTCCGCGATGACGCGGCAGTGCAGTGAGCCTGCTGCTGATCCTCTTTCGTCTTCCCCGAGCCTCGGGAGGCCATTCTTGCTCGGGCAGCACCCCCTCTCTGTTTGGATCAGCTTGCTGGGCCTGCTCTGGGCTGGAAGTAGAACTGCGGCACCACTGTCCAGAGGAGCCGGCTGCTGCCTGGACGCTGCGCCCGGGCCCGCGTTCCCTGGGCGGCCGCATCCCGCAGCATCCCGAGCTCGGCCTCAGTGACGTCACCTGCACTCACTGCAGGGCCCGTGTCCTGCGCCTTGGAGGTGAAGCTGCTACCCTTGGCTGGCATATTCCTTCCCAAGCTCTGGAAATTCAAAACCCCAAATTCAGAATTACATGACAGGACGTGTTGATTGGTGTATTAGTCAATTTCTTTCTTTCTTTTTTTTTTCTTCAAGATATGGTCTCACTCTATTCCAGGCTGACCTAGAATTCACTATGTAGTCTCAGAGTGGCCTCGAACTCACAGCAAACCTCCTACCTCTGCCTCCCAGTGCTAGGATTAAAGGCGTGCGCCATCACCAAGGTGGGGCTTAACTCTCCAATACCCACATAGAGTGAGATGCATAACGTGGAACCAGTCTGTATCTGGAGTTTGTGTCAGCAAAAGGTCAGGGCATACCCATTCTCCCTTTGTCGCTTTGTTTCTCTCCCTCTCTCTCTGCAAGTAAAGAATAGATATTTTTTAAAAAAAGATATTTGAGACTTGGAAATGGCTCAGCAGTTAAAGGCGCTTGCTCTTGGCCTGGGTTCAGCCCAGGTTCAAGTCTCATATCCATATAAAGCCAGATGTACAAAGTGGCACATCCTCTGGAGTGTATTGGCAGCAGCAAGAGGCCCTAGTTCACCCATTCTCTCTGTCTTCTCACTCTCTCTCCTTGCCAATAAATGAATAAGTGGATAAATAAATAAAAAAATTAAAGATATTTGAAACAAAGCAAGCTCTTGTAAGAGACTATATGACATTATAGTTTAAGAATTTGTCTCCAAGCTAGGTTAACTTGGCACTATTACCTGTTGAAATAACTAGTTTAATAAAAATGAGATTTATTAATATCTTCAATTTTTATCATTTCTAAAATGCAAATAACTTCCTTACAGGGTTATTTAAGAATGAATTGTCCTTAGCACATAAAATATGTATCTTAGTGTGTGAACCATAGGAAGTGTATAGTCAAAAGGACTGAATGTACTTTTTAATATGTTACATAATGCACAAAGTATTATCAAATGTAGTGTGTGAGCATACCATCTGTTTATTTCTTCTCTGTTAACATTCCTTCTTGCTGGGGTGGACAAGCATCTCTGTGTATGATAGCTGGGATTCCAATGTTATTGTAGTCAATAATCCTTTGCATGTAATTTACTACTAATGCTCCTCAAAGTGACAGTGGAGTTCTCTTGGCAAAAATATCATAAACTGAAAATGTCAAAAGCTTGAAAGTATTCAACATACCTAACATACAGTATCTTACACAGCACAGTCCATGGAAGAAAATGTTATTTCCTCCTGTGGCTTCCTTGGAGCTGCAGCTGGCTTCCACTGACCTCTGTCATAAGAATATCATACAGAATATTGTACTCTCCTGGAACCAACTCAAGATTTAGAATTTGTAATATGACTGAATTCCTACTGTTTTGCAATAGTATAAAGAAATTTCAAGTCTAAACTATTATAAAATGGGGACCTTCTCTACTATGTAATGAAAATACCCCTCAAATGTAGTTATCCATTAATGATGACAGGATACACAAAAATATTTAACTGTCATTGAAAAGTTGATATTATCTTCCATCCACATTCATATAAAATGTGTGGTAGGGTTGTTATCTAATTTACTTCAGCACTACTAAATATTTACTCCATATAAGCATTGTGTTAAAGTTTGCATGCATTATTCTGCTCATGGAAATCCTATAAAAACCACTCATCCACCAGATATTGAGAAAATTGGGCTATGAAATTCAATGAATGTATACTCTGCATGAGTTACTTATTTGTTGCTGTGACCCAACAAGAAGCACCTTAGGAGATACCTTCTAACATTGTGGGAAAAGTATAATGGCAGGAGAGTGAGGTTGGATGATCACATTACATCCACACTCAGGGAGAAGAGAGTGAACAGAAAACTGAGGTCAGGCTTTAAAACTTAAGGCCTACAGTGACCCACATCCTGTAACAATGCTCTACCTCCTAAAGGTTCTGCAATCTTCTAAAACAACACCATCAGCCTGGGACCAAGTGTTCAAACACATGACCACATTGGAGACATTCAAAACACAGCATACTGTATTATTAACACTGGTCAAGTCATAATGGCAAGATGCCAATGAATGTATGTATGTGAAGTAAAACTGCATACACTAATGTGTGTATTTTCTAATAGTGTGTTTCTTAGGAGCAACACTCTGTCCTCTTTGCTTTGTGAACCCCATCTGTGGTGTTGGATATGGAAGTAATTCAGGTGACAGTGACATGTTTGAAGTACCTATTGTGCAATATTTTGTTTCTTAAATTGTCTATACTTGCTGGGATTTTGGGGGCAGTCTCAATTCTCTAACTACTTCAAAACACCTGCAGAAAAGATGGACATTTGAAGTGTTCACTAAATGTTAATTGAACAAATGAGTAAATGGATTAAATTAAGTTCCACCTGCACTGATGTAGCTGCAGGGCTTGTATATAAATGAATGCTTTTAAATAATTAGTGCAATTGAGAATGAAATGGCCAATTCTAAAGACATGCACTTTTCCCCCAGTACACCAAGGAGAAAAGGCAGAGCCATGGCCATCATGATAGCATTTGCTATCAGCTTCTACAAATCTTCCAACACATGCTCCAGAAGATCCAGTAAGGAGAATGGGAGGGACAGGGGCCATGGAGCTACATCTGTTTCCTAGCGTATACTCAATATGTTAGTTCCATTCTAGTGAGTATGCAATGCCCATTATTTGACTAACATAGAGCATGGTGATTGCCAAGGCTATTGTAAGGACTTGTATTTCAAGACACTTTCATATAATATCGCTTTTTTAACTCTCTAATTATTAAAATACACAGAATGGGAGCTAGAGAAATGGCTTATTGGTTAAGGTGATTGCCTGTGAAGCGTAAGGACCCAGGTTTGATGCCCCAGTATCTATGTAAGCCGGATGCACAAGGTGGCACAAACATATGGAGTTCATTTTCACTGGTTCAAGGCCCTGGCCTGCCCATTCACACCCTTTATCTGCCTTTTCCTTTCTCTCTCTCTCCCATTCCATCTCTCAAATAATAAACAAATAAAATATTTTTAAAATAGCATAAAATGGTTTTAGTTGTTGGAATTCACTGTAATATTTCCACATATCAAACACATACAACTGATAATATCCATTAACCTTGTTTGATACTTCCCTTCTCTCCACCCATGACAGTAACCTTCCCAATTTCTAGTAATAATGATTTTACTTTCAGGGCATCATGTATTTATATGTTTTTGCTTCCACATATGAGAAGCAGCATGTAATTTTCTTCTTTGTGTATCCAGTATATATATAGTTTTTCATTTATTTATTCCACCCTAGGCTGACCTGGAACTTGCTATGTGGTCTCAGAGTGGCCTCGAACTTTCTGCAGTCTCCTACTTATGCCTCCCAAGTGCTGGGATTACAGGTGTTACCATGCCCCTGTAATTTTAACTAATATGCTATCTTCTTCCATGTACATCCATTTTTCTTTTAAAAATAGGGTTAAATTTTGCCTTATGGTTGATAACAATTTCATTGTGTACATGTGCCTCATTTTTCCGTGCATTTGTATGCCAACGGACACCTAGACATAATGCATAAAACATATTATTGATAATTGTGCAATAAACATGAGTTTCAGCTATCACTTTAATATACCAATGAATTTTCATTTGTATATGTACCCAGGATAAGGCATCAGAAACTTTTTTAGTGTTTGGTATAGCTCCATTTGTCAATTTTTGCTTTTATTTTTCATGCTTTTGAAGTCTCATCCATAAATTATTTTCTGTACTAATATTTGATGTGCTTTCTCTAATATTTCCCTCTCTAGTGTGCATTTTGGTCTACATTAAAGTCTTGGATCTATTTGGATCCAAAGGATTGGAGTCAAGGTTCATTCTTTTGTAGAAAAAAATGATCCTGAATGTTGTAGTAACACCATTGCATATGAACAAAAACATGTTTCTTCTTCTGTTAAATGATATATTGGTATGCTATTAAACCAAAGTGATAAGAACTCATATTCTTTTTTAAATACTTTACTTATGTATTTATTTATTTAAGTAATTAAGAGATAGAGAGAAAAAGAGGTGGACAGATAAGAGAGAGGCAGAGAGAGAGAGAGAGAAAATGGGCAATCCAGGGCCTCAGACACTGCAAACAAACTCCAGACTTGTGCACCACCTTGTGCATCTGGCTGATGTGGTATTGGGGAATTGATCCTGGGATTTTAGGTTTCCCAGGCAAGTGCCTTAACCACTAAGCCTCATCTCCAGACTTCATATTCTTGATTCTAGATGTATGTAGCTATCTTTTCTCATTATATGTTTAAAGGATTTTTGAAGAGGATAAGTGGAAGTACCTTGGACATTGAAAGGGTGGCCAACAAATTCCACTTACAGCAATCTCATGAGAACACTTCAACACAATCAATATGAGACAATGTGTAGCCATGGCCAGTGGAAGGCAGGTAGATGAGAAAGTTCATAAGTATACAGATAGTAAATAAGAAATAGCCATGCATAGTAAGCATGATATTTGGTCTTTTTTACTGTCAAGCTAACCAGTGAATATATATATTCTCTACTTTATTTTATATATATATATATATATATATATATATATATATATATATATATAAATAAAATAATCCTGAGAAATGAACAAAGCTCTTTACTCCTTAAGTGAAAAAAAATTGTGACCAGGTGAAACAACTGAAAATTATTTTCTTCAGATACCAAAATTCTATGCTACAATTGAGATGATACAAGTACATGGGAAAGTATAGAAGAGAAGGGAAAGTACATTTCATAGAGAACCACTGAAGAGAAAAGCAAGCCAATGAGAAATATTCATTAGTTACTCTGAACTTTATGCTCAACAGTAGCAATTAAATATAAACAGTGAAACTATCAAGTCCACATAGTTACACAATAAAAAGTGAGTTATAAACAAATCTATTTATCTGAAGAGAGCAGACATTCTTTGCTTTTTCTATGACTGTTCAAAGATGAGCTTGATTCTCAAAATTGGAGATGAATTATTTCTCTATGACATTGGGTTCTGGCTTGGAAAATGTTAAGGTATAAAAGCACACTGCACATTTTATAGTACCTATCAGTATCTTTGCTTCTGATTCTTAGGTCTTTTGGGGGAACAAGGGAAGAACTATGGAACTGGCAAGAAATATAACTCTACCAACAATGATGGGTAAAGTAGAGAGATCAAGTGAAGTTCACTCTCCAATTCCTGAAGGACTGTGCTTCAGTTTCTGACCACATCCACTGGTGTTAGAAAGAAGAAAAGTCATAAAATGAGGAAGGTGGTTTCCAACATGAATTTTAAAGGAAAGGAAACTAGTTAGTATCAGAGTCTTAGCTGGGGAGATGAGTCAGTGAGTAAATTGCTTGGTATGGAAGTATGAGGATTTGCATTTGATTCTCAGTACCCCTATAAAATATGAGACATGGTGGTACACAACTGTAATTTTATGTACCAGTGGGGAGTGAGAGACAGGGAATCCCCAAGACTCACAGGCTTGCTAGTCTAGCTGAATCAACGAGCTCAAGGTTCACTGAGAGTTCCTATCTCAAAAATATAAATCCACAAAATAAAATAGGTAGGGAGTGTCCCTGAGGATGATACTGAGTTGTCCATCTGGCCTCCACATGCATGCATGCACATGAACATGCGCATAAGTGCAAACATGTGGACTCCTAGCTATTCTAGCACATATATTTTTTTAAAGAGAAGAACAACAGGGAAAAGCCCTACTTTATCAGCCATTGCCCTCAACATTGTTTAAACAGAGAGTAATATTCAGGGCATGAGCCCATCACTATTTATTTTTCCATATAGGGGCTAAATGTTGGGGGGTGTTGACATTGTAAGAATGTGTCTCTATTACCCAAAGACAGCTTCTCAAATTCTGTTGACACACTCCCCCCCTCTCTCTTCTCTCTTTTCAATCTCCTTGTCCATTTGTGTTTTTGTGTTTTTTCACAGTGGACTGGCTACATATATACATTGCTTTATTAACTTCTGGCTTTTTTGTGATTAAGAGATAATTTATTGGAAGATTTTGTGCTGAAGAATCATCTAATCTGCTTTAAGTTTTAAAAACAGATCATGCTGACATGTGCCAAGAACTGACTGAGTAGAGAACAAGGGCAGGAGCAGAAAGTTATGTAGGAAAATCTTCATAATTCATCTTAGAAATTAGGATGTCTAAATCAGATAGGCTGTTAAGATTTGAAGATGGGCCACTTGTGAATTTTGAATTATGGAAGACAAGGTTCACCTCAAGGTATCTGACATGGGCATCTAAAGCATTGACTTATAGACAAGGGTTATCTCAAGGTATCAACCATGGACATCTAAAATATGGAATTGTAGAAAAGGGCTAGCTGAAGGTATCTGACATACACAGCTAAAACATGAAACTGGAGACAGGGCTGTCAGCAAGAAAATATAAAAATGTTAGAAGGAGAAAATATAGAACTGAGATTGGAAATATTTAGAAATTAAAAATAGGCTGGGTTAGAGATACAATTTTTATGCTCACCAAAAATATAGAATGGGACTGGAGCGATGGATCAGTGGTTAAGGCACTTTCTTGCAAAGCCTAACAACTGAAGTTTGATTCCCCAGTGCCCACATAAAGCCATATGTATAAAGTGACACATGTGTCTGGAATTCATTTGCAGTGGCTAGAGGCCCTGGCGCACCCATTCTTTCTGTCTGTTTCTCGTTATCTTTCTCTGATTGAAAATAAATAAAATATTTATTTTATATAAATAGAGATAGATAGATAAACAGTCAGTACTTAATGCAAAGAAGAGAAAACAATTCCAAAAGAGTGAAGAAAGGTGGAAACTATTGAATCCTTACACTTCTGCCTCTGGTGTGTGTGGAGATGAGCAGAAAGCAGATAATAATGGCACAGTGACTAGTGAGAGGAACAGTCAAGAGGATATCACGGCATCCTGATAGTTGGATGAAGAATGTATTCCAGACAGAGAGAAATGATCAATCATGGTAAATTCTGCTAACATATTAAAAAGGCAACTACTAAGAACAAATGGCAAAACAGTAATATGAAGACATTAATCTAATAAACATAAGTTAAGTATTTGATGAATACAACACACTGTTGTTATGATGAGAAACACAGACCTGGGAACTGCTTGGCAGGAAAAGGTAAACAGAAAACTAGAAATAGATACTTCAAAGAAAGTTTAACTGTGTATATCTAGTGTAAACTTTAAACAGCTGGTGAAAGGAAAAAGTAAAGTTGCCCCCAGCCTAGCCACAGATGCAAAAATCCAAAGAACTTCCTTGAATAAGCCACAGTAAGATTTTGCATTATGCCTCATAGCATGAGCAGATACAGAATATGAGTCTTCAGAACTTGTGGAGAGGATGAAATAACATGAAATGTTCACAGGACTGGTATAAAGGTACTACTGAATGACGTGTGTTTTCTCCCTTATTCTTGATTTAACTCATTTTCTTCTTCATTCTTGTCTCAGATTATCTTCCAGTTGATGATAGTTGCTACAAACCAAGAAGAAATCACTAAAGCCATGACAGCGGTGTAAACTAACAGCAGTGTTACCAAGATGTGATGGAAACATATCATCACTTGAATAAAAGCAAATAGAACACATTCAAACTAAGAACGTTTTATAACAATTTCCAACTTCCTCCAATATTTGTCTTACTTATGACATCATATCTTCTGGCTTTAAAAACATGGAAATAGGAGCTGGAGAGATGGCTTAGCAGTTAAGAGCTTGCCTGTGAAGCCTAAGGATCCTGGTTTGAGGCTCTATTCCCCATGACCCACATAAGCCAGATGCATAAGGTGGCACATACGTCTGGAGTTCATTTGCAGTGGCTGGAGGCACTGATGCCCCCATTTTCTCTCTCTCTCTTTTTCTCTGCCTCTTTCTCTCTCTGTCCTTCTCAAATAAAAAATAAATAAATAAATGAACAAAAATAAAACTATAAAACATGAAAATATAAAAGGGATGTTCAAATTAAACATCAACCTAAGTGAGACATCCTAGAAAGTATTATTGGTGAAAAAATAAACACCACCAGATGTTGGTATTGCAAGATATCTCAAAAAGATTATTCCTTTTTTTGTTGTTTTGTTTTCTTGTTTCTCCATGCCTCCTACCAGAAGAGAATATGCTTAATTGTCCCTGAATGGACAAAACACCTCACCCGTATGGTTTCATGAAGGACACTACCTGAGGGGAGGCTTTGCTCTGAGTGACTAAAGTCCTGTAAATAGTTTCCTTGGCCATTGGATGTCCTCGGTGCTCTGCTGAGTACCTCCTGAGTAAGTTCTGTGGTCAGGGACATGAGGAGTTAAAAGTGACATTTTGTTTATTGCTGTGATGGCAAATTGGTGCTCCACTCAGTTAAATGGTGTGGAAATAATAGCAAAATTCAGTTTTTATTAGGTGATATTTTTAAGTTACAAATTAATAATGTTTTCTGAAGAAAGGTTTGCATATCATGTGACTTAATTCAGGAATATGACATCCCCAGTCTTGAAATTAAGTTATTATCAGTTCAAGCAGATCAAAATCATCAAATGGCCTGACATGACAACTCTATTTTCCATTACTTCCAGGTCTGTTGGAAATGCAGGTCTACATAACACTTTTTCTTGGCCCTTTTTGTTTTTGATTTCTGTAAAAACCTACTAGATAAAGAGAGTATTTAAACATATAGGGTAAAAGGAACATTATTATTTAATAAAAATCATTTTATCTTTTATAGATTACTAATAATGTTCTAATGATATTGCTTTATATTGTTTAAAATAATTATGCAAATGTTGCATTGATTTAGTGTCACTACACAAGAATCCCAACATACTGAAACATATAAATTAAAAATTATACTACCCCCACTTCAATCATACATGACCACTAACCTCCTCCAATTCACATAGTCCACATTTTTTGAACCCTTTCATGACCCTTCATTAAATTGTACATGCTTTTAAAATCCCTTTCTTATATATGTTTATTTGTGACTGTATTATTTTTAAGTTATGTAAGGAAAAGGAATGTCAGGAAAATATTACATTGGAATGGATCAGGCATAACATAAAGACTTTGGTCTTGCTGGTTGAAGAGCAAGTAGGAAAACAATTCTAAAGTTTTATACATCACCTCTTGGCTAAAAAGGGTTTGAAATAAGATTTAGAGTGTTATTAGGTTAGATGTTATATAGCCACACTAACACCATATCTTCAAGTCCCTCAGGGTCATTATTAGTAACAAGGGCTATATAAATACCAGAGATTCAAGGTCACACTGCAGCTTGTTTGGATGGAAGAGTTCACTTTGTCTTCATTAGGGAAGGCTAGCAGGTGAACAGGCTAATAAATTTTTACTTTTTTCCTTCACATCCACTGTTATAAGATTGTTTGAAAAAATTACTATACTTTTGTTGATCTAAAAGGCTTTAATGAGGACTAACTGCCTGGTCTGGTTTTGTTCAGTAAATAAACCATTAGATCACGCGCTGAAGGACAAGAGGGACAGAGCCTGGAGAAGCTTGCTCTATCCTACCCTGCATGCATTTTCATGGCACTGTCCTCATAACAAGTGTGGGCCCCTGGGTCCTCAGGGCTGCGTTTCTCCCACTGCGGCCAGGCAACTGTGGAGAGCAGGATCTTGAGGTGCCCTGAGCATGAAGGCTAGGAGAAGACTTCAGAGAGTCCTAACGGGTTTGTAAGCAGTTGAGACCTGGAAGGGTGTCCTCAGGGAAAGGGTGGGCTCAAAGGTTGCTAGCCTATGCCTGGGGACAATGTTCATTCTAGCACAATGGGGAGTCAGGTGATCTACATAGTGGGGGAAGAGGGCCTCAGGGGGCTGGGCTGTGTGAAGGCTGCTGGCTGATAGGAGTTTCCTAGGCAACTGGCCAAAGGTCACAGGGTTATGGGCAAAGCCAAAATCTTATCTGGATGTCCAGGTATCCTGGGGCTGAAGAAAGGGAGTGATCTGCTACAGCCCCCGGGGCCTTAGCCATGCCTGGCAGCCCAGGCCCATCTCCTGAAGGCTCCAGCCTGGGCCTGGCAGTGCCTGACAAACAAGTATTATTTTGGATCATGGACAATCCAGGTATAGGCTATCTTAAATTAGAATATTCTGGAAGGACAGAGGAATCATATTTTAACATAATGTATTCTCACTTGACATTGAGACATCAGTGGGCATTAAGAACACAGCTTTGTTCAGGTGTAGATTGTTACTATGGAGTTTTTATTTCTCAGCTTTTCACACAAACAGCAAATGACTAAGGCATGAGAGAGAGAACCCAGGAAAAACAGAAAGGAATTGAGTTTACTCATTCTGAAGGGAATCTTCCTAGAAGACAAAGAAACCATATTCTGCATATGACTGGAGTGTCCCAGGGGTGCAGGAGAGGATCTTAGGGGTGTGGTCTTGTCTGACACCGTTCCTGGGACCCCGAAAGGCAACTAAAGAAAGAGAACAGAATATTTTATTATTAACTGAGGGCAAGGGGCCCAATTTGAAAGTGCCATTTGGCAACCTTACCTACAAAGACGATTCTCCAGTGTAAACACTGATGTAAAACTAAGAGGGAACATGTTTTCATGATAATGTAAAGACTTCTGGGTAGAGATGATTGTTTTAAATGTTTATCTGAGTAAGAAGGAAAGCTGTTGTATTAAAAATGGAAAACTGAAAGCCTGGTGTGGTGGCACACGCCTTTAATTCCAGCACTAGTGAGGCAGAGGTAGGAGGATTGCCATGAGTTTGAGGCTACCCTGAGACTACGTAGTGAATTCCAGGTCAGCCCGAGCTGAACTAGAGTGATCCTAACTCAATAAAATAAAAAATAAAATATAAAATAAAAGGAAAAAAGGAAAAATGGATGGTTTGGCAATAAGAATGCAACATTCATTTCCTCATCATTCTCCCAACAACTTATAATTAAAATTCCAGATTTAATGGTTTTATATGGAGGAAAATGAGCAGATTTGGCTGATATCTATTGAGAGATTTTTCCGTGCCTGCTCTACTCTGATGTACTTAGAAAAGCAGTTCCGTCTTTACTCGGCTTCCCAGCGAGCAGAGCTGTCATAACTTTAGCTGTATCATATGTCTGAACTGAAGGTAAAATGCCCCTTCTTTTATTTATTAATGCATTTGTTTATTTAGGCAGTAGACAGATTCCATTTCTTGTTCAGCCTTTAGGTCAATCAAATTGTAAATGATCCATTTATATTAAAGAAATGTTGCACTATATGATACAGATGTGGTCTTTTATGATTTTTAATTGAAATTTAGTTATTAGAAAAATAGTTATTAGAGATTGAGTTATCATTCATTCCAGCACTTTCAAATGCTATTTGTTTTAGTTGATTCTTCTCCCCAGTCCTGTTCTCCCCCTAAACATCCTCCAACCCCCTTTGCTTTATGTGCCTCATGCCTCCTTTCACCCTCCCCTCGCTACTTCCCTGCCCATCTCTGCATACTCACTCTTGGTTACCCTTCCGCCTTTACAAATGTTACATACATTTCCCCAGAGGCACCTTCTTTAAGAGCTACTGAAATGATTAGTCATGTTGAGCACTTGCCTCTGTGGGTTCTCTCCCGACAGAAGGATGAAGACAGCACGTACTCAAACCGGGGAAGGACATGTGTTTATCCCTCGTAATCATTTAGAAAACTGATCTCTATAAGACGGACTGCTGTGGAATACCTGCACAGCTGTTGTTTCTCAGCTGGCTCAAGCACCTTGTCCCCGCTGGTACACACAGCCCACTGTTCCATGCTCATTTTGTAACCCTGACGGCTTATCCCACAATAGCCTGTCACTTTGACAGATCCCTGATTATAATACTACTTATCAAAACTGCCCAAACAAGCTTTATCGTATGTAGTCAGTAAAGAAGGATTGGAAAGTTAGAGATGTTTTCTCATTCCACTGGTGTCTTCTCTCATCATTTGCTTTAAACTGAAGGAGTTTGAACTTGAAAAATAAACCTTAAGCTGCTAGCTTAGCCACAAATGTTCCTTCTCTATATCTGACATTGCTTTTCAGACCAATTGATTTGTCTATTAAAGTTTAATGAAATATCCTACATTCTCAAAATAATGTTATCTATAATTAACTATATCCACTGAAAAAATAGCACTTACATTGATACCTTTGCCCTGTGGGAACAATCACAAGGTGCCAACAACAGCATCTTGAAGACACAGACGAGGAAGAGGAGGGATAGTTACATTTTCTGCTTTGATCATCTTAATTATAGCTCCCAAGTAATTCTTTTCATGTTGAAAGTAATAGTACTGTATGATTCCTGCAACTCAAAATGAGAAATAGACATTATTTGGCAGTATTGAAGTTAAACTTGATAACCATTTCAAAAATTTAATTAATAAGTGATTTTTGCAGCTGTCTTCTTTTCTCCTCAAGTCAAATATTAACTTTAACCATTTTTTTTTTATCCCACAGAGAGATAAGTGGAGTCATAAATTCTTCAATTAAAGTTTCTCATGATTCTCCCTAGCAATGAAGATTTGGTGCAGAATTCCACACCATGTTAGACTATTAATACTCCATAGAAGAATTTTAATTTTCATGCAATCCTCAATAGTTTTATCCACCCTAAAGTTTGTCAGCCATTATGACTCCAGGTCATAGTTTTGAAACTAAATGTCCCAAGCACCTAAAGCCAATTACAATATGAAGACAGTCTCATAAAAGAGATAAGAGGGAGACCAAGAGCCGCACTCACTTTCTCCTCTTGATTTAATCTAGGCTCCTAACTCACATGATGGCACCACCCATATTCAGGGTGTATCTTCCCTAAATTAATCTTTATGTAAAATCCCTCAAAACACGCCAAGTGTTGTACATTTTACAATTCTAAATTCCGTGAAGTTGACAATGAAGATTGACTATAAGGTAGATCTTTTCTATAAGTCAATAGCCTCTGGAATTTCAGTCAAACATGAAGCTCAGAGGTCCAGTTGTACAAATAGAAACTGTACAAATACAAATAGCATATTGATGTTTAGAGAAGGATTTGCTAACTTTAGATTGGTCCCTAACTGACATCAGAAACAGTATCTGGAGAGACGGCTCAAAGGTTAAAGCATTGCTTGCAAACCTCACGGCTTGTGTCAGATTCCACAATTCTCACAGAGGCCAGAAGCATAAAATGGTCATGCACCTGGAGTTCATCTATAATGGCAGGATGCCCTGGAGTGCCTCACACACTCTCTCTTCTTGTCTCAAATATAAAAAAAATAAAAGTATATATTTCCAGTTATTTGAATGCCATATTTGGAGAAGCAAAGATATTCATGATAGCTAGTAATAATGAAAATAGCATTTTTTGAAGAGCAAAATCTGAGTTAGATCTAGACAGTTAAGAAACAATATGTGAATGGGAAAATATAAGAGCAAGATAAAAATATGAATATAGGAAGAGCCCTACCACACATTTGTATAACTCATAATACATTTCAAATCACTGGTAAATGCTTCAGAACAAGAAATGATATATTTTGCAAGCACTCAAAACTGGAAATTTTGGCAAAATTTGGATAAAATTACTTAATAGAGACAATCACAGTAGTAGTAGTGTATACCACTTATTATTATTATTTTTTACCTTTAACACATAGATGAAAAACCTGAAACTTGGTGATCATAAACTTATTGATAACAAACCAGAGCCCATAGCAGTGAAAAGACAGGAACTTTAAAAATAGCAGATGGTTACTGGACATATGACTTCAGTGGTTAGGAGCTTGTCTGCAAAACCTAATGACCTGGGTTTGATTGGGCAGTGCCTACATAAAGCCAGATGCACAAAGGGTACATGCACCTGGAGTTTGTTTTCAGTGGCTGGAGGCCCCCAGGCCCATTCTTTATGTCTGTATCTCTTATTTCTATCTCTTTCTGCTTGCAAATAAATAAATAAATAAGTTAAAAAAAAAACTGGGTGTGGTGTAACACAACTTTAATCCCAGAATGCAGGAGACACAGGTAGAAGGATCACTGTGAGATGGTGGCCAGCCTGAGATTTTCAAACAAACAAAGAAACAAACAAAAGCAGATGGTTATAATTATATTGTTAAAGGTCTCTTCTGAAGTCTTGCTCCAGGTCTCTGCCTTTTCCAAACTTTTCCATCCAATCCAGCATAGTAAAGCCCAGAACTGACATAGACTTGAGCATTCATCAGATGGTCTTTTTATTACCCTTCTTTAAAATATATATTCTTCCATAATATAGATATTGGAATGGTCATGAGAAAACATAACTTAATTTTTCCCAGTCTACTCTCTTTATCACAGACACTACCACTCTCCCCTTATTAGATTATCAGACTTTGGAAGTCCACCTTTCAGCTATGAAGTAGGCTAAACTTTGTCACATAATTCATTTGTGTTCTCACATCTTGTCAGCTATTCATGACTGTTTTAAACAATCTCACACTCATAGAACAGTGACTATGACCAGGACACCAGATCGTTTGGATAACACACAGGTGGCCACTTGTCCTTGACAGCATTTCTGTGATTTCAGCTTCTTACAGATTTCTTTTACATGTCATGATATCCTGCTCCTGAATAATGAGATGCAAACATGTCTAATATAACTTGAGGGCCCCTTTGTGGCACTGCTCCTCATTTGATGGAGGTCCTACTTCTGTCAATATCTATAAAAAGGAAATTGCATACAGTTAAAATTTCTTCTTACTTATCAGCTAATACTTAAGGAGATCATAAAATGGACATTTTTTCTTAACTACCACTCAAATGAAATGTTATGATGTTTATCCGTGACTTCAAGGGCAAGGGAAAATGAGTGCCACCTATTTATGACGTGTCCTTCAGGAGACAGCGCTTCTTAGAAGAGCCCACTAAGAGTGTCACACCTCTTATCTCGTGATGAGTTGGCCTCTGGTGGCGCAGCTGGTCACGAAGGCTTAGAAGCAAACAGACAATGGCTCAAACAGTTCATCTGTTTTTCCTGTCTGTACAGCTAAAGAAAGACGTCTTGATCTTCTTGGCGCTGGAACTATGTAGGGCAATAAGAAAAGTTAAAGGAAGGGCTTGGTGACATTATACACAGGCTGATTGTGTTACAGAGTGGAGACTTCCCCACTTGCTCTTTTTTATTTTTATTTTTCTCTTAGCCAATCAATTTTTCATAAATGCTTGTGGATGTTCTCTATTAGTTTATATCAACTTCAGGTCATTGTGGGTAAATGGAAGGAGATTTATAACTAGCATTCTTTGGGATATACTATTTATTAACCATTATGCTAGGCCATAATATTATAGCTGGCCAAAACTAATATGAATACATCAATTATTAGATCCTTGATTTTATGTTTCTGTTATGTCCCTATTGAGGTGCTAGTTGTCACATGAAATTGTTTTCCTGAGGAAATCTGAACATACAACTTGGTTGCTCGGAGAGACTCTCCCCAAATATAGGGGGTGTGTATATTTTAGCCCTCTGAGATCTGACTTCTTGAATCTTCTTTCTCTAGGCACACATCAGATGATCTACTTGTGACCATGGTATATGCCTTTTTAGATAGCATGACAATGACAAAAAGCAGATCTATTCAGCAGACAAAACATATAGGGGTTTGATGAGGACAATTGTCCTGAGCCTGTTTTGGCTCTCTTGCTGGTCTCCAGAACTAGACACAGATAGGATCCACTTGTCCCAGGTGGAAAGTGTGGATGAATACTCTTGGTCATGGTCTGGGTGGTTCATGAACTCTTTATTCCTGTTTTGTTCTCCTTATTCCCTTTGTCTTACCTTTGCTAGCTTCCTGTCAAAAGCTTTCCCAAGACCTCTTTTGGGTCTCCCTGCATTTTTGTTAATTCATCCCTAGCTTACCTATAAAGGCCTGTTCCTGCCCATCTGCCTTTTCACACATAGAGCAATAGCAGCAGCAACATGACAGTATATCGTCCAAAAGAACCCTACTTCCTCTGGGGAAGAACTTTGGCCTTCAGAGGTTTAGAGTAGACAGTGGGTCTTGGAGCTCCTCTGAAATTCTAATGCTATAGATTAAGGCATTTTATTTGTTGCTGTACTTTCACAGTTATTATTGTCTTGCAACCCTTGAAGGACATGAGCAGAAAAGATGAGGGGGAAAGTAAAGTTTAAAATTAGAGAATCAATATATTCTAAGGGAATATTTTCATCCTCCTCTATTCATACAGACCCAGGGAATCTCAGCACTGTTCTTATCTTCACCCTCCATCTACCATCAATTTAAACCACGCATTATAACTCTGATTTCTTTTCAGATATAGGAATCTTTCACTTTTTATTATAATTATTATTATTGTTATTATTATTGGTTTTTCTAGATAGGGTCTCACTCTAGCTCAGGATGACCTGGATTTCACTATGTAGTCTCAGGGTGGTCTCAAACTCAC
The DNA here is from genome assembly GCF_020740685.1 of Jaculus jaculus. Taxonomy (NCBI): domain Eukaryota; kingdom Metazoa; phylum Chordata; class Mammalia; order Rodentia; family Dipodidae; genus Jaculus; species Jaculus jaculus. Next base: position 8,416,691 of record NC_059119.1, on the reverse strand, counting down.
AGCGATCCTCCTACCTCTGCCTCCCGGGTGCTGGGGTTAACGGCGTTGCCACCTCACCTGGCTCAATCTTTCCCTTTCTAAATCACTTGTTGTGCAAACCTGCATGCCCAAGAGTTGATTTACACTCTCTGAAGCATTGGCCTCTGAGGCACAGGAGCATGTTCTTTCCCTGTGTACTTCTCTGTCTTCTATTCTGTCTCGAGAATAAATAAACAGGAAACTAGGTCTATGACTTACAATCACACTTTATGGAACAGATTATACTTCCGGAGTTTACAACCAACTCACCAGCTAACTTACTGCTGGAAATTGAAGTAAGTGGGCCTCAGATGCTGTCTAATAGTCTCAATAATCAATATAAAAATTATGTTCAAACTATGTCAGATGCTGAGTGAGACTAATATATAACTGATATAAATCTTATACTTTTTTGTTTTTTTAACTTCTTATTGAAAACTTCCATAAATATAGACAATATACTAAGATCATAATCCCCTCCTACCATTCTCAATTCCCCTTTCCAAATTGCCCCTCCACTGGACCCCTTCTTTTTCCAAAGAAATTTCTCTTATGTTTTGATGTCAATGATTTTCCCCCTCCTATTATGTAGGTCTTGTGTAGGTAGGTACTCCAACCCTAACCTTCCAAGGCTCAGGGACCATTGCGGACGAGGTGGCAGACAGAATGTCAGATCCTAAAGGAAGGGAGGACTTCATACAATGCTATCTTTTGGATACAATGTGGCCTTACACTTTCAGTTTTGTTCTCTGAACTCTCATAGGAAGTTGTACTCAACTGATGCATACAATGAACCAGGAAAAATGTACTGCAAGAAAGTGACACATGCTACCATTTACTTCAAATTATAAAAGTCCCTTTCATGATTTTGTGTAAAGTACTACTTGGCAAAACTCCTACCACTGGGTCAAAGCAATATCTTGATGGACCAGGACTATAAGTAAGATTGCTTGCTCCCCAGTCCCATACAAAAGCTGTAATACCCAGCCATTTTGGGAGCTTGAACTTACTAATGTGATGTTGATTCAATTTCCTCTACAAACATTGCCAAGTTCTGAATTTAGACCTCAATATTTCAGCCAGCGATCTGCAGCTAGACACCAGAGGACAATCCCCAGCAATTCAGAGTCAGGAAAGAGTAAACGGTTTAAATGATAGATGGACTTCTGCCAGTGTAAACCAATAGTAATTATCTCCCTCGTTCCCCTGAATATTTAACCTGCCCAATTATGCTCACTTGATGTCTTTAACCCCAGAGTAAACTTAGCAAAGAAAATGTTCTTTGTGGATGTAATGGTATATGTTCATAATATGGCATGAGAATTTTCTCTATATTTCTTTTGTTAAAAACATCAGAATGTTTTTAGTTGACATAAAAGAATAAATTAAGGAAGGCTTAACAATGCACTTTTTTCCCATTATCTGAAAATATGACCAAGTCTCTGCTAATATATCTCTGCATGACAGCAGACAACACAGCTTCGCTATCTTTTCCTTCATTTGTTAAGTAGAAAAGTAAAGACATATCACTTAGTCCTATTTTGCAAATACTATTATTATTAAAGGCTATGTAAACCATCAGTATAACTTAAAATACTATAAAATAGAAAGTAGTCACAATATGTAGAATAGAATTTGACCTAATTTCATTTTGTTTTGCTGTGAAAATATGCCATTAGCATCAACATGGAGAAAGACAAAAATTAATGGAATGATCTTATTGTCATCAGCTCCAACATGCAGACAACTTTGAAATCATCTCTCTCAACAATTTCATCGATTCAGCCAGACATGGTGGTGCACTCCTTTAATCCCAGCACCTGGGAGGCAGAGATAGGAGAATCGCCAAGAGTTCGAGGTCACCCTGAGAATACATAGTGATTTCCAGGTCAGCCTGAGCCAGAGTGAGACCCTACCTCAAAAAACAAACAAACAAACAAACAAACATAAAAGCCCCCAAACAAACAATTTCATGGATTCATCAATAAATTGCTACTACTCAATGAACAGTTAGTTACACAGGATTCTGGAGGGACAAACACAGAGTTGGAGCTCACTGAGGTGCTTTGATTCAGAGACCTCACAAACTCAGGTGTTCTGAATGCGAGGTTCCCAGCTGATGGAGGTTTGGAAATTAACGCCTCCTGGAGGGAGTGTATTATTGGGGGCAGTCTTATGGGTGTTATAGCCAGTTTCCCCTTGCCAGTGTTTGGCACACTCTCCTGTGGCTATGGTCCACCTTATGTTGGCCAGGGGGTGATGTCCACCCTCTGCTCATGCCGTTGTTTTTGCTGCCATCATGGAGCTTCCCCACGAGCCTGTAAAGCAAAATAACCCACCCCCACCCCACATACAAACTGTTCTTTGTTGGGTGATTTCTACCAGCAATGGGGACCTGACTGCAACACTCATAAATAGTGCCTGCCTGAAACACAAGCCGGTGAGAGTCTAAACCTCACAGGAAGGTGGGCATGGCTGTGGAACCTGCAGTCGGCGGACCCTGCCTGTGGGTCACGTCGTGCTGGGGAAGCCTGGGCGTCCTGCAGCCGGTCTCGCTTCCAGTTCGCTCTCTAGTCACTTCCTGCTCATGTGAAGCTGTGACGGTAATCTTCTGCTCCTGCCCTGCTTTTTTTCTCAGCACAAGCCCCTTCATTCCTGAAGCTGCATCTGGTTGGGTGCTTTGTCCAGAAGTGAGGAAGGAACTATCCAGGCCAGTAGCAGCTCCCCTCCTCATCAAAGGCTTTTGTGTTGGGTGCCTGATGTCAGACACTGGCTCCGCCGAGAGGCAAGGACGCTAATGTCATGCGTGCATTAATAGATTGATGAGTACAGAGTTAAATGAGATAAAAGTGGATATGGCTCAGCTCGAGGAAGTCTCCTCCTTGGGCCAAGAGCAGCGTTCTGCCATCCTGCACTAAAACGTTCTGTGTTAGCATCCGACCCTGCTGACAATGGGATGAGGAGGAAACAGGAACCAAATTGCTACTTTTACTTTCTTTAAGCTAACTTCCTTGTATACTTTGTAACAGCCACGATAAAGTACTAACTTTTTTTTTTTTTTTATGGCTCTGTAAGGTGTCTGGAAATCAGGTCCTATGATTCACTAACATGGCTTTATTTTGCTAACGTTTACTTTGACTAGGGCCTTTTTTGCTTCTATTAGATTTGGAATTATAGTTTTCTACTTATATGAAGAATGGGACTGGATTTTGAGGGGGGGTTATTTTGAATTTATGGATCACTTAAGTTTGTATAATATTCAAGGTTATAATGAAAATTAGAGAAATTTACAGATTAAAGAAACCTCACAAAATATTGCAACTTTATATAATATATATCTTGCCTGTTGTATATAATATAACACAGAGAATTTCTGACATGAAATCACAATTGTTTTATTATAGGGACAAATAAATCATAGACACATTAACTACAGAGGAAACTAAGTGGAGGTATAAGGGGAATTCTTTCAAATTATCTGCATATCCAAGATTATTCTGAAGTAAGCACTCTAGTCAGTTTTTAAAAGCTCATATGCTGTAACAAAAATGAATAAGGTATGTTGACCACTACCCTTGTCTTTATCTCTGTGATAACTCTTGAGTAAGAGAGAAACATAGTGATACATGATAACAGGGAACCCTGAAGTTCCCTCGCAGTGAGGTACACTGTTCTGTCCTAGCCCACAACAGCCTTATCATCTCACATATATCATTTCAGATTTGCCCTACATATATGTTTTCAGATACAGAATAGAAAGACATGATCCCTTGGCCTCTTTTCTAAGTGCTTTCTGTGTCTAGTTATTTTACAAGATTCATCATTCTCCAATAAATTACTAATAATAATTGTCCCACATTTTCACCCATGTTTCTCTATTTCCTCAAAAAACCACAGAATAGTACAACAAGCCTGGAAAACATAAAAAATACTTATTTTCAAATCTTTTTTTTTTGGCATTTTTATTGATTTATTTGAGAGCTACAGACAGTGAGAGAAAGAGGGAGGGAGAGAGAGAGAGAGAGAGAGAGAGAGAAAATGGGTGCACCAGGGCCTCCAGCCACTGCAAACAAACTCCAGACGCATGCGCCCCCTTGTGCATCTGGCTAACGTGGGTCCTGGGGAACTGAGCCTCAAACCGGGGTCCTTAGGCTTCACAGGCAAGCGCTTAACCGCTAAGCCATCTCTCCAGCCCTATTTTCAAATCTTATCATTTTCCCTTAGGAAGAAAACACTATAAATTGTGGAAGAAATGTTGGGGTTAATATTAAATTTTGTAAATACACATACCATAATGAAATCACATAGTTCCATCTATAAAATTCCAGAGAGCTTGGTAAATAAAACTTGGAAAGGTAAAACGAAAAACTTCTTTTGAAATTTTATGACTAAACGTTTGTGAAGTTGCTGTTTGTTGAAAATATGAAGATCTTATGCCCACTTAGTCCCCAGCTGGAAGGAGGCATGCTGCAGGAGGTGAACCCTGAGGTTGAAACTTGAGTTGATTAACATAGACTGGTGGACTCTTTCCTTCCTGCTTGAAGTTGAGTGGGCCCTGCGGCCTGCTCTACCATGCTGTTCCCTACCATGATGAAACTTCTAAAAACTATAAGCCTGAAATCAATACTTTCCTCCCATAAGCTGCTTCTGGTCTGGAGTTTTGTCTCAGTGAGACAATAACTGCTGCATAAGCTGAAGTTAAAATCAATTAAATGGGACTTTGGCCTTTCTTTCTTTTTTTTTTTTCTTTTTTGTTTTTTTGAGGTAGGGTCTCACTCTAGCCCAGGCTGATCTGGAATTCACTATGGAGTCTCAGGGTGGCCTTGAACTCACAGCGATCCTCCTACCTCTGCCTCACGAGTGCTGGGATTAAAGGCATGCGCCACCACACCTGGCTGGGACTTTGACCTTTCTTGTTGATAACTGTTTTGCTCATGTTATGATGGTACAATCACATCTCCCTGGTTCCCACAGTGGGATGAGCACACAGGTCATTAAAAAACTAAAACAACTGAGAGTAGACAGCTGCTTATCCACTTACCAGAATACAAAAGGTCTTTAAAATGATGATAATGCATTTTATTTCTTCTTCAGTATTTACATGTGGACACTTTATACATGATAAAAACCCAATATTTGAATTAGCAGAAAATTGTGCATTCCTGTCACTTAATGAAAAAAAAAACAGTTTAAGGAGTGCTTATCCCATTATGGAAAATATCTTCTGATAAAGCTTTAGTAATTGCTGTTATAGAAAGATTCTGAGAGGAAGAATGCATGTAAATTATATTATTGGAGTTAGTGTATTTCTCAGATTTGCAAATTTGTATGGGGGATATAGAATTTCATGGCCAAAGAAAGAGCTTTAATATCTTTGGCAAAGGCCTAGTGAATAAATCACAGATGCATATGCTCATTTCAATTTTGTGTTAGTATTTTGTTTTTACTACTGAAACCTCAAGAAATAGAATCACCGAATTGCTTCTGTGGCCCTCAGTGCTTGGAGAGGATATAAATAAAGTGTACCATGAAGGCACTGTCAATGAAGCTAGCAAATCTTGTTTGGAATGTTCCTGTGTCATTTTACACTACATAAAATGAGGACTTCACCATCCTGTATCCTTTTACGAATCATTGACTCTCTAGGTCCTTAAAAGGCTCCAACAACCAAAGTATGGAAACATGGCAAGCATCATCTCTATACTCATTACTTAATAAGAATTAGGACCTTATGTCATAATTTTGTGTTTTTAATTCCAACTTTTGTATGTGAAGTCTTTATCTGATTAACTGAAATTCTTATTTTTTTATAAAAGTTTATTTATTTATTTATTATTTGAGGGAAAGAGAAAGGGGGGCAGATAGAGAGACAAAGAAAGAAAGAAGGAATAGGCACTTCAGGGCCTCCTGCCACTGCAAAAAAAATAATAATAGTAATCAAAAAACAACTCCAGATGCATGTGCAACCTTGTGCATCTGGCTTACATGGGTCTTGGGAAATTGAGCCTGGGTCATTTGGCTTTTCAGGTGAGCTTCTTAACTGCTAAGCCATCATCCCAGTCTTGAAATCCTTATTTTAATCCTGAAAATTTTAAGCACATTTTTACATTTTTTAAAATATGTATTTTTTGTTGTATGACTTTTCCTGGAGAGATATGAAGAAACATCGATTCATGTCAGATTGGAGAAATGTCTGCACTCAAGACTAGCCTGGTGAACCAAATAGTTAATTGGGTTTACATACAGGGCATGGGTGACTAAGTCAAGTACGTTATTGAAAATGCCACCCCTGCGTGGGCAATGACTGCAGATGGCTGCTCATGAAAGTTTTCTGCAGAACTTTCAACAGCTATGCTCCAGAGGTTCTTCTCCTCAGCAAGTGGTTACTCTTTATATACCCTCTTAAGGGGTTTGAGCCCTTCCACTTTCGTGAGGTCTGTGAGCCTCCATGCTGCAAATAAAAGGATGTTCAAAACCTAAGGAAAAGCCACGCAATAATTTTTCAGATACATTCCATTTAGTTTGATGTAAATTAAGCTACCCAGTTGGAAAACCTCTTCATATTAGGAGATATCTAAACTCTGTTTAATCTGGGACTTCAGTTACTATATAAATGTGATTTTAACTCAAAAGTTTAGAATATAATATATATGTGGATGAGAAATACTGTTTGCTAACTTGGCAGGATACTTTAATAAAGTACTTGCAATCATTTTCACTATTGTTTGTACATTAAATTTGTAGATTACTATATTATGTAATACAAAGTTAGTTGCTTTGTAATATATTAAGGTATGATTTAAGATTTTAAATCAATAGTTGTTGTGAGTGAGTTCTGATGACACATACAATCGCCCAGAACTAGAGATGCTGTAATTATTCTCCTTGTTTAAAGTATTTTTTTGTGTGTATGTGGGAAAAGTCTCAAATATTCTGAGCTGCTGTAGGTAATAATGATCTACCCCAGGATCATAAAAGTTGACTCTTGCACTGAAGAGATGGCTTAGTGGTTAAGGAAATTGCCTGAGAAGCCTAAGGACCCATGTCTGACTCTCCAGATCCCATGTAAGACAGATGTACAAGGGTGAGGCAAGCACAAGGTCACACGTATCCACTTGGTAGTGCAAGCATCTGCAGTTCAACTGTGGTGGCTGAGGCCCTGGTGTGCCAATTCTCTCTCTGCCTCTCTCCTAAAAAAAAAAAAAAAAGCAGTCTGTTAGGCTTGCCTCAAAAAAAAATATAAAGACTCTTGAGCTATCATGCTATAATATTATTAAGTCCACCCACTGAGTTATGAAATGAGCTTTTCTGTGTAATTAAGGAGAGTCTGTTTCCTTGAACCCTAAGAAGGAACAACAGCAGAATCACTGGTGGCTTTGATACTGTGACATGCCCTGCAAAATTCCTCAATGCCTTTCCAAACTTTGGTGAAAATACATTACTCGTAGAGTAGGCTGTGAAATGTAAGGAATCTAATTTACACTCATCTTCTTGGTCAATATAAGAAAAATGAACCAATTTAATTTCCCCTCCTATTATTTTATTGCTAATTAAAAAGATCAAAACAAACTGCGTCTCTAAGTTGTATTACATGTAGTTGTGCATGAAAGCTCAGGTCCGTGGGGATTAGCCATTATGCCACATAGCCAAAGTCTGGAATGTACAGGTTAGAATATATTCCTGTATAGGGCAATGTTGGGACAGACATACTGTCACTGTATCATCTTGTTTCACACACAAAAAAGTAGCATTTTCCTCCAGCCAGGCAAGGATCTAATCTACGGCATGACAACTTTCCTTTATCTTGATTTTCTGTCACCTTCCCATCATTAATTCCTTCTTAAACTCAGGAGATTAGTTCTAAGATCCTGTTAGATGACCCATGATATCACAGATAGCACTCAACCCTATACAAACCACATTTTCTTATACATACCCATAATAAAGCTTGGTGTATAAACCAAGTACTATAAGAGATTGACAAAACAACAAATAATAGAATAGAATTGGCATGACAATATTCTATAATCATGCATGTGATCTTTTTCAGTGTCTTACTATAGTACACCAAAGCTTTAGTCTCCGTTTGACATCAGGTTCCTGTTCAGAGGAACACGAGAATGTCTTAGAGTGGAGACTTCGCCTGTCTCTTTTTAAAGATATCATTCTTCACAGACAAGATTAGGATATATTGAGTGTCCTCTTTTCCTTTCCTTCTGTTTTTGAGTTAGGATTAGTTTCAGCTACAAAATGCCTGTTATAATTCACATGTATTCATCCTATTTTTTTCTTTGACCAATAAGCTCTAAAGTGATATCCATTGAACTCAGCTTTGATAGGGTATATCTGGGAAATTTGAAACAGAATTTCCTTAAACCTTGGGATTTTTCACTGTTCTTTAATTAGTCTGCTCACCTTTTCACTCAGAAAGAAAATTCAGGTAAAACTTCCCATAATTATTTTAAAATCTAATATACGCCATTTTCCATATTTTGAGGTTAATGTTCCTTAGAATGTGCTTGAGAGGCATGCTCCACATCAGTGACCCTCTATCGTGTGTGCTTCCAGAACTTTACAAATCACTGGCAACTGCTTCCCATTCTCACAAGTTATGATAAAAATGGTCAGATCTGTTCCTTGAATCTCAGAACTTGTTAAACATCTGAAGGACAATTTCATTGGCACCAACAATGGATAACTGAATCTAAAGGAGAGAGATGGCTGAAAAGCGACAATCGTCACCCTTAGCCTCCTTACTGTGGGCTGAACGTCCTCAGTTGCCACAAGCCCCGGCCTCCCTGCCTCTCCTCCATGAAGGAGTACCCTAGAACTGCTAGCTGGACAAACCATTCTTCATTTTCTTAAAAAAAAATATTTATTTGCAATCAGAGAGAGATCTAGAGAGGAGAGATGGAGAGGGAGAGATAGAAAGAAAAAGTCTGTGCATCATGGACTCTAGTCACTGCAAATGAACTCCAGATACATCCACCACTTTGTGCATTTGGGTTTACGTGGGTACTGGGGAAGTGAATCAGGATATATGTATTTTTTTTTAGGCTTTGCAGGAAAGTGCCTGAACTGCTGAACCATCTCTCCAGCTGGACTTTTCTCATTTCAGCTGATTTTCATTAGGTATTTTGAGCTAGCAACAAGAAGGAAACTACGACAGTATCCCTAGCCGCACCGCCTTCATGTTTCCTGTGTCCTGTGTCCATCTCCTCTCTTACTATTCTGCTTTTAGTTCATTAACATGTTTTCACCATTCCCTTTCCTGACAGTTTTTGGTTTTAATTTTTAAGCATTTCTTGGTACTTTTACTAATTGAAGATTTTTCTTGAATATAAATCTTCCAGTCGATCAGTCCTTGCATCTTAACATTGCAATGTAACAAGACAATGTAACATGTGTGTGCATGAACTCAGGATTATATTGTATGCATAGGTAGAAAAACGTATTAATAGACTTAAATGTATGTGTGTTTATATGCATCTACTCAGACAGCATAGAACCGAACATGTAACAGAAATGAGAACATTTTTTGCCCAGATTGTACACTCTCAATCTAATTGATGAATGAAAAGAATGTTTTGACAGTGAAAACATATGATCTTAAAACTTTTTATGCTAATAGAAAGCAGGAAATTCTCAGAAAGGGGTTTTATTCAACAAGAAGTAACAATGTACAAGAGCTCTCCGATGATAGTTTAGCCCAAACCACAAATATTACTGATCTCATCCTAATATAGACACAATAAATAACTATTCATTATGTTGCTTTAACTAACTGGATATAAATCTTTGCAGTAGTGTTTTAATCACATTAAACATAATGAGAAATAAGTGGCAAATAATGGCACAGTAGTTATTTTTGCAAGGAAGATTTCCAGCATTTCTTCCTATTATGGGTAGGCAAACAGGATGAAAGGCAGTAAATATTATGATTATTAATTTTGGTGATTACTTTGATTATATTGGTATCCTCTTTGAGCTGGACCATCTAAGGAAGTGATCCCATGATCACTCAGAGAATGCTACAGCCATTGTCCTAAGGTGGTGTGTTCCTGCACAAGCAAGTATAAAACATGCTTGGTGTCATCTGTGTGATACGGCTTTTGAGGGCATGCAGAATTCAAGAGTTACGGCATGGTGGGGGCTTCTGTTCATACTCCGAAGAAAAGCCTCAGAAGGCTGGCCAATAGGCAGCCTCATCAGGAATCTTGCAGGCAGCCCTCTTGGGAACAATGTGTGAAGTTGTGAAGGTGATCATGAAGAGACAGGAAGTTAGAATTGCAAGGAGTATGAACTATCTGAAAAGATAAAATACCTAAAAAGTTGTAGGCAATAAACAGAGCCAGGCCAAGTAAAAGCAGAGAGGCAGGGCTGCCCAACGCCTCTGGGATTCAATACCCACGGCAACTTGATATGCAGGACTTGGAGATACAAAACTAAATGTTTAATCTGCTCTGTTTTGGTCTTGTTTTTGGTCACATCCCTCCTTTGTCTGTCACTGTCACCATTCTTCCCTTGGGAATGGGAATCTTTGTTCTCTCTGTTTATCTTAGAAGTATTTTCTTTTGATTCTACAAGAGTTTGGAGTGGAGTGTTTGCTTCAGGTCTCTGAAGAAGCTTTAAATGTGTACATTCGAGCAATGAGGAAAATGTGAAAACTATGGCAACACTTGGAGGTAGACTAAGTGGATTTGGAGTTATAAGATGGCAAGAGCCTTGGGGCAAAAGTGATACAGGAATTTTGGGCCCTTTGCACACCAATGCACTGATTAATTGGGGTGTCTCCAAATTCCTGTCTTATGAATTCGAACAATGAAATTCACACACCAGAGGATAATGTTTAGCAGTATTTTATTGTAGCTTAAAGCTTTAGGAGGATAAAGAGAATGGGGCTTAAGCATAGAACATAACAGAAAGGAGCAAGACCAAGTTCTTTCCCAGAGAGGCAAGAAGGGGTTTGAGAAACCCACCTCAGGACTCAAATCTGTTTTTTTTTTTTTTTTTATGGGGTGCAGCTACTTGAGGAAGACCAGGTTGGCAGATGAACCTCCAAATTTTGCAACTTTGCCAGTAATCTTAGGTAAGGGTTAGATTTTATGTCCTCTAGGAAGGATACAAGCTAAATCTAGATATCTTTCCTGGAGGGTGTACCATCCAGGTTTCCTTAAGCCTGGAAACATTTCCTGCTTTAACTCAAGGAATAAAAAGCCATTCTCTTAGAGTTCTATCACCATGACTGCGTAGATAATTTCTGTCTCCTATCAAGATGAATAATCTTATGACTGTATTACAGAATGTGCCTCACAGGATCACATATTGGATCTCAATTACCAGATGATAGCTTTGGTAGAGGTATTTGGATCCTAGACTCTGACCTACATCATGGAGGTGAGGTGACACACATTTATTTGTTTATTGTTGGAGATGATCAAGGACCGAGGAGCCACCTTGGGTTATAACAGAAGAAAGCAACTTGACAACTAAGTACAATGTAGAATCCAGGATGAAAGCCTGGTCCATGAACACAGTATTAGTAGAACAGATTTTTGGATCTGAAAAAGACCCACAGGGGCAAGAAAGATGCTTGTCTCCAAAAATCTCAGGACCCAGGTTCAATTCCCCAATACCCATGTAAAGCCATAAGTGCAAAGTGGCCCTTGCTTCTGGAGTTTGTTGTCAGTGGCTAAAGGCCCTGAAACACCATTCTCTGTTTCTCTCCCCTTATCTGCCTCTCTCTCTCTCTCTGTTTCTCATAAATAAAACATTAAGAAAACAAAAAAGGCCCATAGTCTTGTTAATAAAATTCAAACAAATTTAGTGACCTCCAACCAAATCTACTAGTTTAAATTTTTGTTTGGTTATGCATCTATGCTGCTTTCCTATGGGCATCGCCCAATAGGGATGGTATAGAGTTTATACTGCAGTATTTCATTCCCTTTTAAATCTGTCATGTTCCTTTTTATATAAGCAGATGAAAGTAACAAATTGAAGAAGAGTTTAACATCATTTATAGTTAATATGGTTTTGTGCATGGGAAAAAGGCTTTCATCATAAAAAATTATTTTTGCTTTCTTACATTAGTAGGAACAGTGGAACTGTTTTTAATGCTTTTGATTAATTAAAATCAACATTCATGTGGCATTCACTACATTCTGGGAATGCACACAGCATATTACTAAAATTAATTTTTCAAACTAGCTATATTAAGATTCCTATTCATAAATAAAATGCATCCGAGACAGGGAGAAGCATATAAATTATGATAGTTTGATAGTTTGATGACTCAACTCCCATAAACAAGTAACACACTGGATTAAAAAAAAAAAAAAAAAAAAACACAAAAACAACAACAACATTTATCCACCCAGAGTATCTCTATTAGACTCACTATCATGTAAGAACGTATCTCATCAGAGTCTGCCTCTCTTAGAAAATTCATAAAATTGTATATACGAGATTTTGTATCTAGGCTTAGGTGATTTAGGTCTTTACAAGAAAAATACTGATTAAAATTGGGCAGTGCTTATAATGAAATCCTTTGGTGGATAGGGTGATGTAAGCACATGGTAACATCGATGGACATACATTCTCCTGTGAAAAGTTGAGCTAAAGGTTCTAAAACATTGTTTTGTAATCAAAGTAGTTTACTCCTTGTAGTTTGAATAGAAATGCCCTCCCATAATCTTCAGAGCACATTCATCTCTCGTGAACTGGAGCTATTCTGCACTATGGTTATGTGACACCGAATGCTTAGCTTCCTCACCTTCCCCGAAATTTCAACACAACTTGTCCACATCAGTGTGAGTTGAGACAACACACATTGTGCAAGGAAAAAAAGAAAAAAAGTAAAAGTGTTATAAATGCTAATTGATGAAATACTTATCATCCGTATGTGCACAATGTTTCTGTCTTCCTTCTTGCTCAGCACCCATTGATTTAACATATTTTCTATTTATTTATTTATTTATTAGAGAGGGGGGATATGGGTGTGCCAGGACCTCTAGCCAGGTCAAACAAATTTCCAGTCATATGCGCCATCTTGAGCACCCATTTTCTTATGCCCTCTCTTTCTTCTTTCTCTATCATTTTTGTAACTTCTTCAACTATATTGCTCTCCAGGGGTGGGGAGAACTAAGAAAAAAATTAATAAGACTCATCTCCTTATTTCCTTACCAACCATCTTCTCAAACATTTCTTTCTATCAGGTTATTAATTTATATCTTAATCACTCATGAAAGAACATCTGTAAACAGAGTTCTTTCCCCAAGAGGAGATTCTAGAATCCCATGACTCATATTGTTTTCCCTGGAAACCTCATACCCATGCTAAGGGAGAAAGTAAAATTCTCATTTGGCCAGTGTCATAACAGTGTTAAGCTGTTCCAGTGGGCATGGTGGCTCATGCCTTCAATCCCAAGACTTGGGAGGCAGAAGTAGGAGGGTTGCCATGAGTTCAAGGCCACCCTGAGACTACATAGTAAGTTCCAGGTCAGCCTGGGCTAGGGTGAGACCCTACCTCGAAAAAAACAAACAGGCAAACAAAGAAAAAGTATTAAGCTGTTCTGAGAAGAAGATTTGAATTAAAATGTTGTAATGTGGGGTTGGAAAGATATTTCAGCACTTAATCCTCTTGCCTGCAAAGCCTAAGGACCCAGGTTCAATTCCCCAGTACCCATGTAGGCTAGATTCACAAGGTGGCACATGCATTTGGAGATTTCTGTGACTAGAGTCCCTGACATTTTCTCTCTCTCTCTTTCTCTGTGTCTCCAATGAATTAAAAAAAATCAAAAGATATTGTAATGCAAAAGGTCAAAATACTTTCTTACTTTTTTAACAATAAGAAAACTGGATCCAGTGGGCATTAAGCTATAGGGCTCTACTATCAATAGTTTATACAGTTGATATTAGACTACCTAGGTTTGAACTGTGCATCCACTTTGAGGACTTTTCATTTGTTTGGAATTTATGAGAATGGACACTCCTGTCTTGTTTCTGATCTCAGTGGGAACTCCTTGAGTTTTTCCCCATTAAGCATTATTTAGGCTTCAAGAGCTTTCTATATAGCCTTTATTGTGTTGAGATATAAACCCTCCATGCTTATTCTTTCTAGTGTTTTGATCATGAAGTGGTGTTGTATTTTGTCAAAGTCCTTCTCTGCATCAGTTGACATGATCATGTGGTTCTTATGGTTAAGTTTATTTATGTGGTATATTACATTGACAGATTTCCATATGTTGAACCACTGCTGTGTTCCTGGGATGAAGCCTACTTGACCAAGGTGGATAATGCTTTTGATGTGTTGTTGGATTCGGTTTGCAGGGATTTTGTTCAGGATCTTTGCATCTAAGTTCATTAGGGACGTAGGCCTGTAATTTCCTTTCCTTGTTGCATGTCTGCCTGGTTTTGGTGTTGGGTGATACGGATACTAGCTTCATAAATGGAGTCAGGGAGGGATTCCCTTGTCTCTGATTAAGTGGAATAGTTTGAGAAAAATTGGTTTCAGTTCTTGTATGATGGTTTGAAAGAATTCAGCTGAGAAGGTTCTGGACTTTTCTTTTGGGGGAAGTTTTTGATTACATTTTATCTATAACTTAAAACAAATACTCTAAGATAAACTAAGTTTCCTAGAAATATTAAAATAAAGTTAAACTTTGATATCATGGATAACATATGTATAGGAATAGTCTAATTTATCATTTAATACCAGATGCACACAAATTTTCATAAGAACATCCAAAGTTTATGAAAACTGTGCCTACAAGTATATTCTATATACAATAGCATTCTCACTTGAGAAAAATATAAAGGGACATTAGTATGTGTAAATCATAATTGTATAGAATTCATTCCAATAAACACTGTGTCATTGCATCACCTCTTATCTCTGCTGTGGTACGCTTAAATATGGGCAGTGCCCACTTAAAACACTATATGGTACTAGTCATCACTGGAGTGGTCCTCTCTCCAGTAACTCACCTGTCTTACAAAACAGGGATGCCTTACTGCTCTTGCAAATCTATTATCCATCTATGTATCATCTATCTATCCATCCATCTACCTATCAGCATCTGTCTATTATATGTCAGGTCTATATTTCACACAACACCACCGTAACTACTCATGTTAACAGCTAATCTCCTGGTAAAAAGCAAGTGATTAATAGTTGATTCTTGGAAAATCAAAATTTATTTGGAGAGTGTATCCTTAGGGGTCAGCAGTGGTTCTCAGAGAGGGCTCCTCACAACCCTGCAGCCGCTGCTCCTGCACTGCAGCCCAAGAGCTGTCTCATCTGTGAGCGGAGTAAGGAATCTCTCTGTAAACATTTGAGACTAAGTCTGCATTCACATGTCTTTTTTTTGGGGGGGGGGCTTCTTTTTTTTTCTTTCTTTTCACCACCTTCTAGTAATTATGGTAAATAATGAATCCATAAATGGATTAGTTCCCATATCAGGTTAGAGCTCCCATGATCTAGCTGTCTCTGTAAACTCCCTCCTAGATACACCCAGCTGTGTGCTCCACTGCTGTCCTAAATGTGTCTTAATCCACTCACATTGACAGTCAGGGATCATCCTCATCCCATTTCACTAAGTTCCCTTGAATTGATGGTCTGTTTGGGGATAATTTCCTGCTAATGTTGAAGACTCTTGATTAATAATTTATATATATATAGGCTGGGGAGATGGCTTAGTGGTTAAGCACTTGCCTGTGAAGCCTAAGGACCCCAGTTCAAGGCTCAATTCTCCAGGACCCTCGTTAGCCAGATGCACAAGGGGGTGCATGCATCTGGAGTTTGTTTGCAGGGGCTAGAGGCCATGGCACGCTCATTCTGTCTCTCTCTCTCTGCCTCTTTCTCTCTCTGTCTCTTTCAAATAAATAAATAAAAATAAGCAAAATTCAAAAAATAAATTATATACATATATAATATATATTATATATATAAGCTATTATATATATAATAATATATTTATATATACATATGATTCTTTGGCTTTCCACCGGATGGTGTTGGGTGAGAGACCCAAACCATTGCTACTCCTTCACCAGTCTCTTCTCCATCCACCCATTCTTTGTACTGCCTTTATGACTATACATATTCAGAGACAATTTCAGTCTAATCTTTTGAAGTGAATCCTAATTAATTATGTACTAGTAATCCATACAGCTGTTCCTCAGCCCTTTCAACCTGTACCTCATCACTGTTTGCAAATATCACACTTGGCCTTCCACATCATCTCAGAGCTGACTGTCCCCTCTGCCCCACGTGCTCTCTGTCCTGTTAGTTCAGGAGTGTATGGCCTGTTGAAAGAATGATAATCTGTTTTACCTTTTGACCTATTGTGAGCTTCAATTTCTCTGGAAACAGGAACTTTGCCTAAGTCATTGGCATTTCTACAATATTAAGATAATAGCTAAATGTCAGAAATGTTTCCTATTGTTTGGCTATATTTTTAATTATTTGGTCATTCAACATGGACTAAAGTATTTAAAGGGTAGTGTGTAGTAAGGGTTATGTAACTATTTTCCAAGGAAATATAGAAATGGTGCTTTCATAAGATTGGCAATTGAAGTGCGTGAATCTAAGACTCATTCCAATCCTGAAATACTACAAACCTATAATACCATATAGTATTTTAAAATTACATATGAAAGAAAACTTAACTTCTTTGGCATATTGTACAATGTTTCTAGTTAATCATTTAGTCAGCACTTAATGGGCTATTTAATTGCTCAGAAATCAAATTACATTAATTCCACCAAAGCTATGAAAAACTGGCACAATTGCATTAGTACATGAGTTATCATTTAAATTAAATGCTTCACTTATTTCTTTATTTTAAACTCAACACATGAGTTTAGAGTAAAGGAACATACAAGTTTAGAACATTACTTTTTGCAAGAGTTTGAGTCTTTAAGGGACAGCATCTGCAACTAGTCACCCTGAAGGGATGAAAAGTGGGGTCCGTTCTAGCTTTCTTATTTATGTGTTTATGACATTGATGAAGTCCTACATTTAAACTTATTGCAGACTAATAGAAGAAAAGTGAGATGGATGAGTTTTAATACTGAGAAAACCAGAAACTCAAATTCAACCACTAGAATTTAAAATCCATGGTTCATTCCATTAGAAGGCTACCCATCATTTGTCTTCAGGGGAATAAAACAATTTGCATCAAAGGATAATGTACATAATATGGGATGGATTTTGAATTGAATTTTTATAAATTTATATAATTCATATATGTTTGAGAGAAGAAAAAGTAAGCTCAAAATGTAAGTGGCTTGTTCAATGCTGTCATGACACTTTGTCACTCTTCCTTACATCCTTATTTTAAGTCTGATGTTCTGCATAGTACATGAGACCAATGAAAGAGATCATTCACAACAACAAAACAATAAAGACCAGATCTCAAGCAAAGTACAAGACAAGGATCAACACCCCAAGTTTGTCAATAAACAGTATTTGGTTGTGTCGCCTCACGCCTGTACCAAAGATGTCCATGTCAAAGATGGAAAGGAAAGCATGGGTATGGCCTCAAGTTATCTCCAAGCTTCCTGACTTTGATGTATTTTAATTCTTCAGACAATTGTAAGTCTGTTTAAGACACAGTCCAGTTTACTATCCTTGATTACTGTTCATTGAAAGTCTGGATGAGTACCCTGAATTTAACAGTTACTGAATTTATTTATCTTTTTCTTACTTTATTTAATGAGAGATCCAGGACCATTCATTATAGGTGATAATTTGAGAATTAGAAGAAATCTAGCTCACATTAAAGTGTTATTATGTAGTGAGACCTTAAACTCAAGATCCAATTCTATAGAGTGAACATTTAACTAGCTCTCAGAAGACAGTCATTAAATCACACTCTCAAGATGTGTTCCATGGAATAATGGAAGGTCTTAACAAAATATAGAAGGGATTTAGACTTCAAGACATGGTTTCTCATCTCCTACATCATCGTTGGGACTTGAAAATGTTGACACTTAGATATTTAAATTACCAATCATTCTTCATCATTTATTTATTCTATAGGATTTATTTATTACTTCATAAGTATCAATACCACAGAATGATGAGAAAGTAAGAAAGAAATGATCATTGCTTTTGTGGATATCATAGGATACATATGCTTAGACAGCGTAAGTAAATAATTGCAATTTTAATAAGAATGAAAACATGAGCATGAAAGTATGACAATGTACAACACAGGGATGTTGTGTCACCTGGAGACCAGGAAACATTCTAGTATGTATAAAATATCCCCCTAAGTTTGGGTGACTAATGGTAGAGGATGTTTAAGCCTTAAAGTAATTACAATCAAAATTGGTGGAGGCCGGGAGTAAATGAAGACCTACATGTTCAGTAAGGGTATAACATCTGCCTGCATTTAAAGCTGGGGGCTTCATGTTTCAGAAATGACATGAGCAATAAGGAAGCAAAGCTTCTCAATAACTGGCATTCACATTTCTACCCTTTGACAGACTAGAGATGTATGATGGCTCACATTTAGACAGTCTGGCTAAGTCACTGTCCCTAGCCTAGTCAAATTATCTCACCACAAAACTTGATATTGAAGCCTGAATTTGAGATTAAAACCCTTAAAATTTTCTCAAATGATTTCAGATAATAAATGGACATGGTTCCCTGAATAGGTAAAATAAAAAAAATATGTTTAAAAATTAAATTTAAACAAAGCAGGGTTGTATGAGTTTGTAATCCTAGGACTATGGAAGTGAAGCAAGAGTATTTGGTTTTCAAGGCCAACCTCAGCTATGATGAGAGTTCAAGGATAGCCTAGTCCTCATGTGATTCAGTTTCAAAGAAAAAAAAAAAAACAAAACCCTAAAAATAATAAAAGTAAAATTATGCGAATATTAAATTCAAGATAACTGCCTGGCATGGTGGCACACACCTTTAACCCCAGCCCTTGGGAGGCAGAGGTGGGAAGAATGCCGTGAGTTTGAAGCCATGTTGAGACTACAGAGTGAATTCCAGGTAGGCTAGCCTAGAGTGAGACCCTACCTCAAAAAAAATAAAATAAAATAAAATAAAAGGAAAAGCTAAGATAGCCATTCAGAACCACAACATAAAAACAAAAGTAAATTTAGTGAACGTTAGGCTGAAGGTGCTCATTCAGACCATTAGTGAAGGGAAGCAGGATGCTGAGTGAAAGCAGAGCGCAATGGAGAGGCAAGGCAGACATCATGCTCCCGCTGCCGCATTTTGCTGTCATTATTCATATCTGCATCTTAAGGAAAGGTAAAGGTAATTTTTGCTATGTTATTTCAAGTTTTCACATATTAGGACAGAAATAAAAATATTAAATTACAAAGACCACATGCCCTTCATAAAATTAACTTCTTTGACAAGTTAAACATCCATTATCTTGCATTGCAGGTGTTTGCAACCCCAAAGTCTAGTTGTTTCAGGGACTGTAAGAAAAAAAAAAAAACAACTCCATTAATTTCTTTCAGCATCTAGTCCCTTAAACGAGTATTGGAGGGTAATGCTTGTTGGAGCAGGCCTCATATAATTGGATCATCCAAGCTCTTTCTATAATAACATCAACTCATGGGGCACTCCAATCAAGCATATTATTTGAGGAACACTCGCTCATTGAATTCGCTTTTCTTAGTGAGGTCTATCAGAATTTTATTTATCATCTCTTTTGAACTTTCAGGGGCACACACGTGTGTGAGGAGGTGCACATGGGTGCATGGATGTGAAAAGCCCAAGGACAACCTTGGATGCCTCCTCAGGCATCGTCCATCTTTTAAAACCAGGGTCTAGATTCAGAAGAATAGAGCTTGCCAATGAAGAGAGTTTTGCTGGTCAGCGAGTCAGGGGATCTACCTCCCTGGTGTTGCAAGTGTGTACTGCCAAGACGGTTCTAGCTGTGGAGCTCAACGCTTCTTGACAGTGCCTGAGGTATTTCCATAGCCTCCAACAATCTCGTTTGGAAACATCTGTAAGATTAAAGTCTTTTGTTTTACATTCGCGCAGATTAAAATGTCCCTTTAAAAGAGACGTGAGATGTGAAAATTTTATGACACTTACATTTTAACGCTTATTAATAAAGATTTTGAAATACAACCACACCCATTCATTAGATGTTGTCAGTTGCTGTTTTGTGTGTGTGTGTGTGTGTGTGTGTGTGTGTGTGCATATGTTCGTATGTACATGTGCAGAGGTCTGAGGACACCATCAAGGTGTTTGTCCTCTCCCTCCACCTTGCTTGATACAATGTCTCCCTTGATTTTGCCACAGTGTGTGTGTGTGTGTGTGTGTGTGTGTGTGTGTGTGTGTCATTCTAGCAGACCCACAAACTTCCATATTCTCCTGACTCTGCCTCCTATATTAGGATTATAGATACATATGCCACTTTATGTCTGACTTTGTGTGTGTGTGTGCTGGGAAGTATACTTGGGATGGAAGATATTGCAAAGCTTTAACCACTAAGCTGTCTTCCCAATCCACTGTTGCTGTTTTTGCTTTTGTTATTGTTGTTATTGGATATTGTGGATATTGTGACAGAGTCTTAACTTTCTATAAGTCTGAAATATTTATTATTTAGTTTTGATGGAAAATGTTGTCACCGTTTTGTTCTTCACTACTCATAGTTGCCTGGTGTTTGCAGAACATCATCCAGCTATGATATTATGTCCACCAAAAATGGTTTATGTCAGGAAGAACATATGCATACTTACAAATAGTACACTTCTTGGAAAAGTAAAGTGAATAATGTGAATAAGAGAGCTAAATATCATTACTTGTTCAAATCTCTATGTACTTCTTTCTGAGTAACTTATATTGAATTCATTCCAATTTTCTGAATTTTCCTTTTGTGCAAAACCCAGGTCCATAGCAATTTGTTAGGGCCCTTCTTATGCTGATTGTAAGGCACAGAATAAAGGAATAGATGTGAGATGATCAGAACACCCTGTAGTTAAATATGTAATAATGAGGTGAGACTAGTTTTTCAGAACTCATGGGCTTTCTGATTTGTGATATGTGAGACTTCAGAGCCTGAATTCCACTAAGTACAAATTAACCTCCAAATGAGAAAATTTTAACAAGCACAGGGACAAAATCTAATTATCAGCTATTTGTTGTTCAATGGAAGGAATACTATCTGAGTTTCTCCAGGGAGAAATAGAAAAATCTTTTGCTGCTGGGAAGCATGGTCTCTCATGCAATGAGAGTTTCTGTGAGTAAAACACATGCCCATCCCTTAACAAGCAAGTGAGCAGACAAGATGAGCACAGAGAAACACAGTAGTGATGCTTGAAAAGATACATTTAGATGACAAAATCCTAATAGAGTATAAGGTCAGTTGAGGGTCATTGTTACAGACATAGACACACAGATGTAGATAATGAAATACAGGACTTCAGTGAATTCTGATAGCATAGTTCATAGATTATCATCTCCATTTTACAGATTCCAGTTTACCCTGAGTTCAAACCTGCTATGTCTAAGCAACTTTAGTGCTCTGTGGTAAACTGGGATTTAAAACTCATCCTGACCCTGAATTACCTATTTTTCCTATGTATGCATTCATATTTCAAGATATCATATTGTACTCCTTAACACTTAACAATTTCATTTGCTAGTATAAAGCATTCCTTGGAAATTTTAGCATGAAAAATAGTAAATAATGAAGTTTTTGCTAAATAAATTCATACTTGAAATACCATTAAGGTCACTTTTAAAAAAATTATTAGTTTTCTTTTCAGCAAATACAGGCAGTTTGGTACCATTGTTTAGGCTCATCCATGACCTACCCCCCTCCCAATGGCCCCTCCTTGTTGATGTAAGTGGGTCGTGCATTGTGGAATTAGTCCACAGTTCTTGGTACGATAAATGTCTCTGCATATCATGACCCAACATGTGACTCGGTCATTCTTTCCGCCCCCTTTTCTGCAAAATTTCCCTGAGCCATGTTGGGTTCATTTTTGGTCTGTGATGAGGTGTTGGGGGCCTCTGAGTCTCTGGCTCTCTAGTTTGGTAGGAGTTGATTTTTCTCTGTGTTGGTCTCCTTCCCCTTTGTGCTGGTATGGATATAACAAAATTTCTATTTTGAAGGGAGACTTGTTAGAAAGAAGGGGGTGTTCAGGAAGGGGAGACGGGTGAAGGCTAAAAGGAGAGTTGTAAGAAGAGATTATGATCAGGTACTTTGTGTACGTATGTGAAGAGTGCCAATAGATGTTTTCTTTAAAAAATACTTAAATATTTTATATCCTGAAAAACAAGTGCATCATGTAATAAACTTCTGATTTTTCAGCTGGAAAAGGCATTGGAAAATGAAGGCAGGGAATATAATTGGAAACAAAGTGAAAGCACGACTAAGCCTTTGCAGTTTTCATGAAGGAGAACTTTACATTGACATTATAATTCATGAAAAGCCAATACAATGAATGAATGCATAGACAGTTTCTTCATCAATAAGAATGGCTTTACATCAATCAAGTAATCAGAATGTTTTATTTTAGGACCCATATACAAGGTGGGTATATGGATTACAGACTTTTGATAAGTAAAGTTGACATAAATATTGGATAAGAGCATCCTTAGAACAGATTCTTATATTGACTTCAAATTTGTTAGATAAGGAGGTATAGTTCTTATATTACCCTAAAAGAAACTAGGTTCCCTGTATGGTTCTTGTACATAATCATGTAAGTTACATAATCATCTTAAGTAATGTCATTGTTAAATACTATGTGAATATTTAAAAATAAGTTCCTTTAACTTAGCTAAATTTAAACACCATGACATTTATTAAGTACACTTAAACCAGATTGTCAAACAACAGATAGAATGTGCTTGAAATCTACTATAGAGTTGTGTTTTGTTATTCGTATTCCAATATTTGTATACATACGCAGTTAAAAACTGTAAAGTTAAGTAAAAAATCATGGATAGGTAAATAGAACATAAGTTATTTTCATTACAAGCCATGAAACAGAAATTTTATGATAGATTATTGTTGCTAATGTGAATGCTAAAGAGTTGAAAATTTATTATAGGAAGCACCCTTAACTGTATTGTGAAAAGAGGTGTTTTATTAGTTTTGAAGGCACTATTAGAATGGATTCTGTCAAAATATGAAATATAAAATCCCCTCAATGTGTATTTATATGCTGGAGCCATTATGCCTCATTATATCAAATTCTCATGTGCTAAAGATGAAACAACAGATTTAAACACTTTAATTTGAGGCACCGATTAAAACAAACAATTTGGATATTTTTCAAAATCCTCTCTATAATACTATTACATATTTCTATTTATATAAAATATTTTATTTTCATTTATTTATTAGAGAATAGGCATGCCAGGGCCTATAGCCACTACAAACAGACTCCAGACACATGCACCACCATGTGCATCTGGCTTACATGAGTTCTGGGGAATCAAACCTGGGTCCTTAGGCTTCACAGGCAAGTGCTATAACTACTAAGCCACCTCTCCAGCCCTACTTCTACTTTTATAAGTATGCAGTGTGTACTTTCAAATAAGGAACATAGTGACAGTAAAAGGAAAGTCATAGCCCATAAGTTGCACTACTGGAATAAAAAGACTACCATCCATAGTTCCAAGTTAGAAATTTATTTTTTCAAAGTTTTATATCACAATAATATAGTTTTGATACCTTCCCTCCAAAAATGCATTTATCTAACTTCTACTAATTTCTATGTTTGCTTTACTATTTACTATATTCTTCTTCATGTATCATGAGTGAGTTAGCATAAAAGTTAAAACTATTTAGAAATTTTGGAATTTCATTTCTGATTCAGTAGGGAGAACTTGTTGACTACCAATGTTTAACTTACAAAGAAAAATTTACATAATGTATGAAAAGTTAATATGATATTTAGCTAATGCTGTTCCATGATAGATATATTAAAATCTCCACTGCATTTAATTTGCAACAGATTTTTACTAGTTTTATTCACTTATTTTTGTAGTACATTTGTGTGTGTATATGTGTGGAGTGCACACATGTGTGTATACTGAGGGGAAGGGGGAAATGAACCTTGACCTCTTGCTACTGGGGATGGAAACCAGACACTTGTGCCATTATTTGCAACTGGCTCACATGCATGACTTGAGATTTGAGCCCATACAGGCAACTTTTTTAAGCAAGTTCTTTGAACCACTGAGCCATTTATTCACTCCCTATATTTTACTAAAAGCATTGAATAACCATCAAAAATATTTAATATTTAAAAATATTTAATGAGTGATAGCTATGTTCCAATCATTGTGTTGAATAATTTAGGTAAAATAATATATATATTTTTTAAATTTAAAGAAAACCTCTATTTTGGTACTTCAGTACTAGAGAGATGGCTTAATGGTAAAAGACACTTGTTTGCAAAGCCTGAAGCCTGGGGTCAATTCTCCAGAGGCACATGTGGCGTATGTAAAGCCAGAGGCACAAAGTGGTGTATGCATCTGGAATTTCTTCACACTGGCAGGAGGATCTGGGGTGTCATAGTTCTCTCTCTTTCTCTCTCTGCCTCTTCCACTCTATCCCCATCTCCCTGCCTCCTCTTCTGCTCTCTCTTTTTTCCTCAAATAAATAAATAAAATTAAAAATAAATAAATAAAATTATATTAACGAAAATGAACTTCAGAGACTCGTGCAGATTAGGCTACAAAAAGCATAGAGATGATTAAAGATAGTATTATTTAATAAACAATGTCATGGGATTCGGTTTGTTCTGCTTTTTTGTTCCAGGTCATTCTGTGATAATGTCCCTCTGTCACATGCCACTATAATATCTGCCTCCAGAACTTTTGTGTATAATCTAGCCTAAGTCTAATCTATAGATCCTGTGTGGAAACTTTCTTGATATTTCCTTTTTAAATGTCAGAAGCTATTCCATCAATTATTCCATTGCTATGCCTTTATTTTATGCTATGACTATGCTTACCTTGTTGTTAAATCATGCAGGCAAAATATTTATTTACCTTAATTACATTTATTAATGCTGAGATGCCAAAAATTACAATACTGACATGGTAGAGTCCTACACGCGATTTATGAAAATGAGCATTAGTCTAGCTGCTTTGGTGCTTTTCCCTCCATAAACATGGAATACTTTATAAAAGCTTAATTATATTTAAAATGTTAATTTCATGTTACCATATAAATTAACAGACATCTACCTATTACCCCAAAATAGTGCACAACTATCACTAATGAAAGAGTTAGAAAAACAATATAGGATAGCATGATGAATGATAAAGGCAGTTAATTACTCTCAATTATGATGCAGCTTTATAAGTTTTATAAATGTACTCTGCCTTCATTCCTAATATACCATAATTCAGAAAAAAACAGTTTACAACCTTGTTTATTATCAACAGAATCAGTAAAATGATTTAGGATGTAGTCTTTTTTTTTTGGTGTACATGTTTTATTAGTTGAATAATTCCTCATGGCTAAGGGTATAACCCAGTTATACCGCTTATGCAAGTCCTGTTCAATCTCCAGCACCACCCAAAGCATTTTAAAGCTTAACAAAAATAATTTAGAATAAAGAGTATCACCATTAGCAGAAAAGACTAAAAAAATTCATAAATTTAATCATAACTTTTTTCATGGTCAAAGGTCTGGGTAGAAATTGAAATCCCAAATAAAAAGTAACTGCAACTTTTGGATAAATTGCTTTCTTGTGTGTGTGTTTCTAAATATATTTTTAATTTATTTGCAAGTACAGAGAGAGAGGGAGAAAGAGAGAGAGAGAGTAGGAGAAAAAAAGAAAGAGAGAGAATGGGAATGCCAGGACTTCTTGCCACTACAAATGAACTCCAGATGCATGTGCCATGTTGTGCATCTGGCTTTTTGTGGGTACTGGGGATGTGAACCTAATCTATCTAGCTTTGCCAAGTGAGTGCTTTTAACTGCTGAGCTATCTATCTCTCCTGCCCATTTGTGTGTATTTAGATACGAATTGTATTGGAAGACAGTGATTTAGTAAAAAGTACCTTATTTTTGATCAACACTAGAGAGAAAAACAAGAAATAATAGATCTCCTAATACAAACATCTACTTGTTCCAACAAAAACATTCAATTTATTTGTTGCCTGTGAAAATGTCTGTGACATTTGCAACAAGTCTTGCTGCACTCTACTTGTTATTAAAATAAAAAGTAAAACATTTTAAATATCAGAAAACTATTTCTATTATTATCTTTTGAAAACTTAAGGGTAGAAAATCCTTACCATAGCCCATTTCTTAAACAACCATAAGGCAAAGCGTACATTAGGAAACAAAGTCAAAGAGAAGAATATGTGCTTCTGTTGCTCTTCTTGACAACTGTGGCTACTGCTAGCTTTGAAAATGAAACAAGTACACTGATATCTTCATTTACATAGAAGTTCATCTAATGCATTTTTCTGTGTTTTTTCTTTACCTCATATTTAAAATATAAAGGTAGGGGCTGAGAAGGTGGCTCAGCAGTTAAGAGCTCTGGCCACTTAAGCAAGAGGGTCTGAGAGGTCTGGAGTCTACTGTCCTTCAATTCCCCAAAACCTACACAAAAAGTTGGGCATAACCATGCAAGTCTAAAACCTGTCTGTAGGGACAGAAATGAGAAAATAGCTGGTGCTCACTAATGAAAAATGATGCTAGGGGTCGAGGGAAAGACCCAATCTCTAGGAAAAGAATTTGGGGATGGGGGAGTTTCCCCTCTTAGCCTTACACTCAATTGTATGGGTCACCTACCTGCACTCAGGTAGTAATCACACACCAAAAGTACATTTACTTTTAAATGCTGCAGGTGTTATTATTAATTATTATTTCATTTAGAAAACAGGGTTTTAGGTGTCATTTTGGAATTTTCAAGCACTATTTGCTTTAGTTGATTCTGTGCTGCCCTTCATCGCCTCTTATCTCTCCTCACCTCCCCTCTTCTTCCTTCATCTCTGCTCATTTCCTCTCACCTCCCCTCATCATCTCCACTCATCTCTCCTCATTTCCCCTCATCTCTCATTATATTCCTGCCCTCCCTTGTACCATCATTCTTTGTTTACATGTCACCTTTGTCCTTTGACCCTGCCTCCACACTTCTTCCTTTCCATGTCTTGCCCTCTCTTGGTTACCTTTCTAGCTTTTAAGATTTTAACACGCCCTCTCTCCTCCAGCTTGTAATACTTCCATTTCGTTGTTTAGTTTGAAAATCAAGGAAGAAATTTTGTCATCAATATAGTCATGTGTATGTAAAAAGTGGAGAACTATTTTTCTTATCATATTTCCAGCCTTTTTTTGCGATTTTCCATGAAATGGTCTATGAACATAAATTTTCATAACAAAATTCAAATGTAATAATTATGAATACATGCCCTAAGTTAATTCTTCATATGAAATTAGCATCCATTTGGCATTCATATATCTAATAGTTATCCTTGAGAGGATAGGAGTTTTATGTATTATCACATTGATGGGTCAATATAGCATTTATATACTGTATTATTTACTTGTTTTTGCCTTTTATTTGTATATGATCTTATATAGTTCAGGTTGGCATTGACCTGGTCTAGGACAGCCTTGATCTTTCTGCCTCTACCTCCCAGCATCTGGGATAACAGGCCTGTGCCACCAATATTTGAAATAAACTACAATAATACTTTATTCATTGAATAAAAAGGCATAACTGAGACCTGATCATGAAAGAGCCTATCTAATTTCATTGATTTTTCAGCATTCTGAGTAAGTTCTGCTAACATAGGGAGAACTGCTTCTTAGCAGAGGAGAGGAGAGGCAGATGAAGAGATTACGTGTCTGGGCAATGTTGACATTTACTTCAGAGGAGGATGAAAACTCACATAAGTCAACCGTTGTTGAATAGATGCATGTGTTTAGCTGTCTGCCTTTAGTAGCATTTAACTGTACTGAAAAGGTATAAACAGTAACACAATACCATGAGCTCAGTGACTGACGTGGCTGCATGTACTGTGGAAGCTTCAGATAGCATAGGGCTAATCTGTTACCAAGTCACATGTGGGTACCTAGAGTAAACTAGATTGTTGGTTTGATCTTTTATTTTTTTTGATATTTGAACTTAAAAGGTATAAATTTCTAAGTCAGATATAAATGATTTGTGTCTATTATTTCCTTGAGTTCTCCAAAAACAAAATACTTTACTATAGTAGATACAAATATCTTCTAAGAAAATGAAGACATAGAATGCTTGTATTCTCAATAACAATAAGTAAATAGGACATAGTTTCTGTAACTTGAACAGTAGTTTGCACGTTCTTAAAAAGTTTGATGAATAGGGTCTGGAGAGATGGCTTAGCAGTTAAGGTGTTTGCATACAAAGCCAAAGCATCCAGGTTCAACTCCCCAGGACAAACATAAGTCAGGTGCACAGGTGGCATGTGTGTCTGGAGTTCATTTGCTGTGACTGGAGGTTCTAATGTGCCCATTCTTTCTCTACCTGCATCTCTCTCCCTCCCTCTCACACAAATAAATACAAATAAAATATTTTTTGAAAGTGTAATGATATTGGAGCATAGACTCAATTTTTTGGATATTGTTCTAACTTGTTTCCAAGTTTCAGCAATGGATTCTGTTCCACTGAAGAGATCGGTTAACCAATTCAAGAGTCCACCAATCTTGGGCTACAAGAGGGCCTATACCTATTATATTCCCTTTAAAATAATAATGGTTATCTGATTTATCTGGTGCTAACTTCACTCTTTGTTGAAGACTCTGCTTCTCTTGTTGAAGACTCTGCTTCTCTTCTTCAGAAGGACACAGATCCTGAGGAAAGATTCACCCCATTGCATCTCAACAGGGCCCCAGCTGAAAACATAGAGTAATTGGGGAAATGAATAAAAATGCTGATTTCTTGGTGAACCTGGTAGGAGGACAAGGGTGCAGGAGACAGACACAGAGAACAACCAACTCCTACCAAACCAGATATGCAGAGACACAGAGGCTCACTGAAATAGACCTAAAACGAACCTAACATGGCTCAAAAAAAAAAAAAAAAAAAAAAAACCCTGGAAGAGGGGGTGAAATGATTGTTAGAGCCACAAGTTGGAGCATTATGCACAGAGACATTGCCTCTTCCCCATAACTGATGACTACCCCCACAATGCATGACCTAATCCCCAATGCGCAGGCTCCCTTTGCAGGGGTGAGGACAGGAAGGAGGCTAACAATGGTAACATGGCTGTATACACATTGAATATGTACATAACTAAGAAAGAAAAAAAAGTTTTATGAGTAAATTTTATTTGTCATTTATTATATGCAAATTAAAAATTTAGACATATTTTATTACTACCAATACTTGAAAACATCACTATTGACTTTTTTATGTGCCAGAATGAATTGAACCCTTGTGCTTTCTTATAGGCCTCTACCATGTTCTAGTCTACAGTTCATTATTAACAAGAAAGGGTGCTAATCTGGCCATGGAAATGATCAGGAACTTAGCAGAATGCAATTTTGTACTACTTTTATGTAGTGAATAGGGCTTATAAAATGAGACTACAAAAAATACAGAATGGCACAGAGAGTCAAAAGAGAGGTGGATTTAGAGTATTTGATATGTTTAAGATATGTTTGATGATAATTTTTTGGCAGAAAAATTTGACAATTTAGGATGGGCCTGTAGATGAGAAAATCAAAAAATATTGTCCAAATAACATCAAGATTAAGACAGACAAGGAGAAAGAACCATAAGTTTTCCTATTTCCTTCTCCCTTCATTATTATTTCATCCCCTTATTGCCAGTTCACCTGGCCTGTAACTGTCGTTATGTCCTCATTGGCTACCTGGGAAAATATAGATCAGATGAAGCTTAAATGCCCATGCAAAAATCACTTCATATTCTAAGACACAACTTTCATGGCATATTTATGATATTACAGTTAAGAAAAATAGCACTGTTGGGGTGACAATATATTTATCAAAAGCACTTTGTTTAGGAATTTTCCACCTTACCAATTATGACCTGAAGCTCTTGACAGCTGTCATCTGCTCATGAATGAGCTGATTGCTTGGGTTACCACCTTTAATAGACTGCTGATAGGCGATGCGGACAGCAAGCCTTCAGCTCAGTTTTCTACTATGATTAGGCAGAACCTCCAGGTCAACTCCTCAGCACAGCATCAACAGTACGGTGTGGAAGACATTTGCATATAAACTACTTGACAGGCTTTGAGAGGTACATGAACATGCCCTTAGCAGAGTGTGAGGGGTTTACAAGAATTTCTTTTTTTATCCTTAAATGCAACATGTCCGAAAAGGTTCAGTGTTGGAAAGACCTGGAAGCATCTGTTTTGTACCTGTCTTGTGGCTGGAGAAGCACTGATGACAAGGCTGTCAACTTGTCAGTTTTATGATTACAAAGGAAATTTCAACAGTAGGCAAGCTGGTGGGTAGAGAGGGGAGGTAGTCACAGTCCATACAAAATACTGCTTGGGCTGCATTTCCAACAAGGATGTTTTTGCATTCTTGCCAAAATGCAATTATACGCATGCTCACCCAGGCAAATACATTAGGATATTTTCATATGACTAATTTACAGTAAGCAAGTGCAATTAGAAACTCAGAGTATTTTTTCCTTCATCCAGTGTGTGGCTGGAGGGACAAAAAGTGGCATTCTAGATAAATTAGCAAATATAGAAAGGACGAAAGGACTCTTACTGCCAGTCAGTGTTACAATGCCATCAACATCATTTGGTCCCAACTGTGTAGGAAGCTAGGTGAAGTCCCTGATAGGTTTTAAATCAATGCATAGATCACCTTCAAATCAGAAAGAGAAAAAAAAAAAAGAAAAGAAAAAGAAAACACAATATATTCTGTACTTACCAAAAAGGAAGTAGCTCTATGTTAGTAAATAGCCTTTACTGCCTGAGGTCAAGCTCTGCAGTCTCCATGACCAGCGGGCACTCTGACAGCTCTCTTTGGGTATCCATTGTCTCAGTGCTGAATTTACCCAAGCCATCTTTGACAAATACTTTACTGTTTTCTTCAAGAAGTATCCAGAAATCCTATATACACAATTTGGCTTCACTTTACTCTCATTCATTTGCCTAATGGAAAAGAGAAGGATTCGCATTTTCAGCCAATAAAACTTATTGATCATTCATGAATCGTCATAACGATGTTGAATAAAATTGATGAGAAAATAATATTATACAACAACTAAGCTTGGAGCCTATGGAGGTATTTGGAAAAAATACCAAAATGAGCTCATGCAAAATTAAAGATTTTATGAGCCGGGTGTGTGGTGCACACCTTTTATCCCAGCACTTGGGAGGCAGAGGCAGGAGGATCGCTGAGAGTTCGAGGCCACCGTGAGACTACATACTGAATTCCAGGTCAGCATGAGCCAGAGTGAGACACTACCTCGAAAAAAAAAAAAAGAAAAGAAAAAAGAAAAAAGATTTTATGATCTTTAATTATACATACATTCACATATATGTTACATATCATGCATATATATACTTATATATACATATGTATATGTCTATGCATATATATGCATCACTTTACATACATATAAGCACATATACACACTCACATATATGTTGCTTTTATTTTAACAAGATTTAGAGGGACCTCAATAGGTTGAGAGAAGGAAAGAGGTGAAAGTACAGAGAGCTCCTGCCCATGAGAAGGCAGGGGATAAAGACTCCTCTTGATTTCATATATATATATATATATATATATATATATATATATATATATATATATATTTGAGAGAGAGAAAAAGGCAGTATTCCAGATGCATGTGCCACCTTGTGCATCTGGCTTAGGTGGGTCCTGGGGAATCAAACCTGGGTCCTTTGGCTTTGCAGGCAAGCGCCCTAACCACTAAGCCATCACTATCCTTGCTTTTGTTTTTGAATACTGGTTATTCTTGAAAAAATAAAAGCACAGGACTTTGTTAAAAGACTGATTATTTATATAGAGAGGAATTACTGAGAATTATTTCAGTTCTGTACCTGTGAAAGTCTACATATGCAACATGGAATATGGACTTTTCCTCTCTTTGTGACTGGTCCTTCAGCATACCATTGTATATAAGTATTATGACTTCCCTAGCTTTTCCAGCTTTAGTTTTAAAAACAATAAAATTATTAACTTAAAAATATGATGAAGAATGGATCTTAGTTTCGAAGAAAGTAAAAAATAAACTTCAGACTCTAAGACTCTAGGTGAAATCAGAGTGTGGTAACCACTTTATGTATTTCTTTGGAAATAAATGTATGAATTACAAAAAGTAATATTTTTTCTTGGTAAAGCACATAGAAAAATACAAGAGTTGACTTAGAACAGGTGCATCTTTAATACTAGCTTAGAAATGAACCTCAAAACTTGTCACTTTCTTTGGGTTTCCAGTAATTGTTGGTTTTTGATTAAGATTTCAATTTATAGTAATTTGTAACTCATAAAAATTACTCAAATTGAAACCAACATGGATGTGGATATATGTACTCATCTTTGAAGATAAGTAATGGGACTGGCAGACAGCTCAGTGGCTGAATACTTTCTGTATCGGCATGGGGATCTGCCTTTTGTTCTCCAGCTCCCACATATCAAGCCAGGTATGGCCACACATGCCTGTAGCCTCAGCACTGGGGTAGGAAGATTGATAGAGCTTGCTCTCCAGCTAATCTTTTGGACAAATGATGGGAGACAGGTTCAAGCAAACAGGAAGCAGAGTGATAGAGGAGGAACCCCAAGGCCTTCCTGTACCACCACTGCACCAGTGCACATGGATGGATGCACATATTTGTACTTATCTCTGCACACACACACACACACAAGATAAATGGGTGTGACTTCATGAAGAAATGGGAAGTGTGTGTTTTCAGTTGTACATAGTATCTGTGGAGATTTAAAGAAAAGACAATGGGGCAGAGTGAATGCATCAAAGTTTTGTGTATTTCATAGACCCTCAAAACCACAAGGAACCCCTTAATATTGAAAACAATAGGTGCAAATAGTCTTTGGTGTTTTGATCATATTGTTTTCATATTAGTTTTAGAGATAATGATATAAAAGCTTATTTTGTATTGTGTGGAGCAAGAATGCAGTGTGCCTGGAAAATGAGACAAAGAAAAAGAAATCAGCTTTAGTCAAGAAGTATCCTAGGGATGGAGAGATGGCTTAGTGATTAAGTCACCTGCCTGCAAAGCCCAAGGACCCAGGATTGGTTCCCCAGGACCCACGTAAGCCAGATGCACAAGGTGGCGCATGTGTCTGGAGTTTGTTTGCAGTGGTGGGAGGCCCTGGTGCACCCACTCTCTCACTCTCTATCTCCCTTTCTTTTTTTTAATCAAATAAATAAAAATTAAAAAATTAAAAATATCCTAAATCAGTTTTGTAAGGTATTTTTGGGGAAACATTGACTCTCAATTTTAACCTGCCAACCTAACAAACTGTGACTGTTAAAATGTCTTGTCATTTTGGTCTGGTTGGGTTAGAAATCAAATATCATGAGCCACACCTCTTTAGCAGTTCTATAAGAGCATGTTCAGGAAGAATCAGCAGAGGGCTGAAGGCCTCCCCCCAGAGCATTTCTGGTGCTGATGTACACGATATATAAACACACTTCCCAAGAGCACATGGCTTTGTACCTAGCTGCCCTGGTTGATCGCTGGTGTGTGCATCTACCCTGTTGCAGATGTCCGTCATGAACATTGGAACCCGGCAACATTAGCCTTCCAACGTGGTTGAAGACCAATTGCTCTCCAGGCTTCTTCCTGAATTCAGTTCTAGAGTAGAACTGCTGAGGCATCCCGACTCATGGACTGAATGTCTACCAGATTCTCCATTTCTTCTGGCTACAGGTAGCCGTTTTTGGATTGCCTGGCAGTATCCTCTAAGCCAATCTAATAAATTTCTTGTATTCTATGAAGCTGTTCTATTGAAAACCATAGAAGAATAAAACTGTTCCTCTACAGATCATTGACTAACACCCAAGAAAATAAACCAATGTGTAAATAAAAATAAACTGAAGATGTTTTTTACTGGTCTAGTGTTCTCTTATTGCTGTTACGTTTTTTGTCCCAACCTATCATATGGAGAGTATTTGTCTAGTGTGCATGTAAAAGAATCACATGTTCAATCACAGATTACTGAGCCCTATCCCCAAATTCCCTAGTTAAGAGCTGTATTAGAAAGTTAAAACTTTATTTCCAATAGGTTAGCCAGGCATGGTGGTATGTACATGTAAGACAGTACTTCTGAAGCCAAGGCAGGGTCTGGGGGTCACGACCATGCACAGCTGTCTAGATAGTTCAAGACTAGCTTGTACTGTAAGAGATCACATCTCAAAATACCCCAGCATGTTCCCAGATGTGGCTGAAGCAGGCTCTTTCAGTCACACTTTGAGAACCACTGCTTTAGTGGGGTACACATTGACAAAGTTTTCACTGTGGCATGACTGGGGGAGGTTAGTCAAAGGGCACTGATCATATTCCTCTTCCACAGGATTTCTCAGAACTTTTAGTATAAAATCTTAATCATTGGTGAATATTACCAAATAATTACTATGCTTGATGGGGCTAATCAGATAATGTAGGAAGGCATTAATCATGACTATTCAGCTTGGAAAGAGACTGTATTCAACCATGTTGGAAGGCGGTCAAATTTAGACACTATGTAGAGCAAATGGAAAAGCACCAGCCAGCTGGGAAGACAGCTACATGCTTAAAGGCACTTTCTTAGAAAACCTGCTAGTCAATATTCAATTCCCCAGTACCCATGGAAGGTCAGATGCACAAAGTGGCAATGTGTCTGGAGTTTGTTGGTAGGGGCAAGAGACCCCAGTGTGTGTATTAGATGCCTCCCCCACATCGCTCCAAATACAGTGTTAGAAGACAAGCACCAGTGAGTGATGTGAAGCGGTGATGAAGACATCTCCTTGATAATGGGCATACCTTGAAGGGAGACTCCCACCTTCCACAAAGACTAAGATTGGGAGTCTTGTCTTTGTCATTGATTGAATTTTATAGTCATGGTTCCCAGAACCTCTGGGAAAGCATTACTGGGCTTTGTGTCCCGAAAACAACAGAAAAGTTGCATTTCAAAGGACATGGAAAACAAAATTCAATTATCCAAAGTATATGCCACATAACAAGCAGTGCAGAGACCAATATCAGGAAGAAACTTCTCCAGTGTTCATTTGAACTAAGAGGACTGTCAGGACAATTTGGTCAATGACTACACTGAAGGTATAACACTGTTTCCCAGATAACAGGATTCTTTTTCTGAGCAAGAAATAGTTTAACTTTTTAAAATTTTTACCCATTTATTTGCAAGTAGAGAGAGGAGAGAGAGAGAATATGGACATGCCAGAGCCTCTAGCTGTGGTAAACAACTCCAGCTGCATGTGCCACTTTGTGTTTCTGTCTTTAAGTGGGTACTGGGGAATTGAACCTGGGTCCTTTCACTTTGCAGGCAATCACTTTAACTGCTAAGCTATCTCTCTAGCCCAAGTTTAACTTTTTGGGTATTAGTATACAATAGCAATACAATTGACATTTTCTGAAGAATAAATTCTAAAACATAATTATTCTTTGAGAAGCTTGTGTAGCAGGCTTAAAAAATAAACTGAGTAACTGCAGCTTGGGATAATTACAAAAATCAAAGAATATATTCTCAGTGTAGGAATTGCTTAAAGGATATGTGGCATATTAAAGACTAGAAGTTTCAAAGTGGAAAACACATAAGGTAAATGAAGCTTGCAAAATCTGCTCCTTATTTTTAGAATGCTAACACATCAATTAACTTTGAAGTGAGTAAGCTACAGATGCATATGGTGGTGGGAATTCTGAACATCTTTACATGCATGCCTGTATTTTTAGCTACATATGAACTGTCAAAGAAGCTAGAGGTATTGCATCTATATGCACAAAAGCAATCTGGCTTACTCTTCCACATCTGTGGTCTATATTCCCACTGACTTATTTAAGACACAGGCAAACTAGTAAGATATTAATCATTCATAGGATTCATTTTCTTCAATTAATCACAAGTTGTTAAAGCATACTCAAGGATTAGGGAGATGGCTTAGCTGTTACAGACACTTATTTGAAAAGCCTGCTGACCTGCGTTCAACTCTTCAGGACCTACTTAAAGTCAGATATACAAAATGGCACATGGGTCTGGAGTTTTTTGTAGCCACTAAAGGTCCTGTTACAACCTTGCTTTCTTTGTTTCTCTCTCTCTCTTGCAAACATATATATACATATATATATCTAAATATATGCCACTAAATACTTTAAATTTCATACTTATATTCTCCAATGTAGAAATGTTTATGTTGTTTGCATTATCTGTTCTGTAATCTTGTCATAAGCTTCAATCTGTACCATTTTCCAAGGTCCCAATACTATAGAGAAAGAGACATGCATGCTTACCTGAATTAGGAGTGCTTTGTCATTATAGTTCAAAATAGAACACTCTTCAGCATATATTAATACTTTTTTACACATATTATCAATTGACTTCCTCATATAAAATGAAGATTTAACATTTGTTATCAAATCTTGAAACAGGAAAACAAACACCAGATATTCTCCCAGTAAGTTCATCACAATTTTCAGCAAATTGGTGTTATATATTTTCAATATGATAAGTTGCTTTAAAAGACATGACATTTATCCATATATGAAATCTATGTTATGCTGTGATTCCTTTTCTTCATACCTTTACCTGTGAACTCACTGCTCACTCAAAGGCTTTCCAATCTATCCTTCCGCTAAAGGAACTATGACCTAATTGAATTCTGGAAGGCCTTGACATATACCACATCAGCAAACAGTCACAACCTCTGTCAGGGGTTGATTTTCTTAGAAACAAGTTTTACCACCTCCTATAGCTTCGGTATGGGTATACAGATATCCTTTGAGACTTCCCGGCTCCACTAATGCTATGGGTCCCCATCTCCATCTTGTCCTTGACATCTCCTCCCCCGGGTTCTACAGCTCCTTTCTCACAGATGCCTTCCCTTCTGTTCATCCCTGGCTTCTGTGGTATCCTGAAGTCCTTACCTATGAGAAGTTAATTTTTCAGACTATACAAATATGAAAATATCTGAAATTTATCACCAGTTATCAGCAATGATTTGGTAATGTTTGATATCTCTGGATGCTAAACAAGAAAATGGGAGGAAGCTTACATTGTAGGTTCTGCCGGATTGGTACCCTCATCTTACATGTTAGGATCCCATGGTCTGCTACATATCTCAGGTTTGCCACCTTACTGGGATCTGAGCCAGATCCCATTAATGATGTGTCCTTACATGAGAAGATGATGGAAGAAGAGCTGCCCACTGCTTCTCCAGGAGAGGATGGGACAGCATTCCAGACAGAGTACTTCATAACTTTCTGGTTGTTTCCCTACAGAGCGACCTGCTTCAATGCTTGGAGTGACGAAGATGACTGAGCAAGGACTTCAGTCATGATCCAACCTATTGGAGAAACAGAGCTGAGAATTTTTTGTGATATCTTTGCAAATTATTTTCTTACTACCAAACAAGTACACAGAATGTTAGACATATACCGTGTACATATAAACCAGACCATAAACTTATGTTATCTTTGAATTTCACAGAGACCTTCTACCTTACCTAAACAAGTGTTTGTCACAAAGCAGTGATGCCACTGTTAATGCATGGAATGAACAGTGGCAAAATCATGTGAGCCCTATTTAGCTATGCTACTGAGAATTTAAAATTTAGTTTTGGGATTTTGCTTGCTTTGAGTAGAGCTATTCCTTGACTTTCATTTTCTATAATAAGTTCTGATATAAGAGATAAAAAGACATAAAATTGGCCACAGAAGTCAGATAGCAGGATTTTTAAAGTAAGAAGAGAGTGGACCAAGACAAGAAAAGAACGTGAGAATGGAACCTGCAAAAAGACATACAGGTGAGTGAAAGGAAAGAAAGCAGAGCTGGGAAAAGTTGATGTTTGGGTCTAACTGTGTAGCTTGAGAAAGAAGGAAGAAAACAAACCATAAAATTATATTTGTGAGCCAGGCAAAGTGGTGCTCTCCTTTTATAGTATCACATAGAAGGCAGAGGTAGGAGGATCAGGAGTTCTAGGTGATCTTTAATAATACGGAGAGTTCAAGTCCGGCTTGGGCTAAAACGAGAACTAGTCTCAATAACCAACCAACCAACAAACAAAATTCTTGTGTGAGTGAACTACTAATTAAAACTGATTATTTTATAATGATGTAATCTTGGCATTCCTCTGGGAGATTACTTTTTATTGCTGATTTGGCATGCTCAATGTCTTTCTTATGCTGTGTTGATCTGAAGCTAAAATACATAGGATTTTTCAACTTAAGTAGGTTTTATGAACAACACAGGGTGACAACTCATTTAACCATAGCTTGAGTTGCCCAACAAGCACCATTCTCCATCACATACCTGCAACCTTATGCTCTTCTGCAAGCCCATTGTATGAAAAATATATATCCTTAAAATAAATATTTAGTTAATAATATCTGTAAGGAAAAATCCTTTGTGGGGAATAGTATTACATTTTTGAACCTCCATCACAGAGGAAAATATCACTAATATTCTTTCTTTTCACTCTTTCTCATAGGGCCACAGCCAAAGGATTCCTTTCTCCCATGATATTTCATAGAGCTATATTCTTATAGCACACAGATACACATACATATGCACATAAATACACACACACACATGCATGCACACACACATAAGCATCACCTCCCATTTTCTGATATTTAAGAATGTCGTGGGAAGCAGTTGCTCTCTGTCCACATTTTCCCTTATTATTTTATAAGCTGTGCTTCTTTTTC
Source organism: Jaculus jaculus (assembly GCF_020740685.1). Taxonomy (NCBI): domain Eukaryota; kingdom Metazoa; phylum Chordata; class Mammalia; order Rodentia; family Dipodidae; genus Jaculus; species Jaculus jaculus. The sequence goes on along the minus strand of NC_059119.1, from coordinate 8,377,844 downwards.
CCAGCGTTTGAGCAAAAATCAAGGAACCAAAGTGGAAAGAGGCATTCATCACACTAACAGTGCCAACAAGAGCAATGCACTTCAATGAACAATCCTCCAGCAAAGGTCGCATGTCCCATAGATATCCTCATGTACCTTTTCTCCCTTTTAGCCAGTCAGCAATCTAAAGTCATGCAGTTAACCTCAGGTACGTGTTACACAAACGATGACTGACACACACCCAGGATCTCTTTGAGGTACTGGAAAGTTCCCTCTTGCTATTTCTCACATCATATTCTCAACAACTAAACCTGCAAGTTCCCAAACTCCCTGCCTTTGTAATTCCTTAGTCTTTCTCGTAGTATAGGAACCTTGGACTTCAACTTCAAACACAATCATAAGTCATATTTCTATTGTTGATGCTTATTTTTAAATATTAAATTCAATGACTTTTAAATTAATGAATTAATTTCCATGGGTAGGTTATGTGTTGATTTGATGGGGCAGGTGGGGGGTGCTAGGGTTTCTTGTGACTGCTCATGGACACCAGATGCTTGTCCCACTTTATGTGTCTGGCTTACATGAATGGTTTGAAATTTCAATCCTGTCTTACAGGCTTTGTAAGTAATTGACTTTGTCATCCCATTCCCTATTAATGCAAATTTTTAAGAGTGTACTTTAACAATGATTATTCTCATTCCTGTCCTTAACTTAAATTCGTTATTTTTACCTCAAAGGTATTTTGGTGTTTTTTTTTTCTTGTTATTTTATAATTAACTATTATGTTTTAATAGTATATTTAGTGGGTATATACTTCTTATTTTTATTTTTATTTATTTTAGAGTGACAGAAACACACACACACACACACACACACACACACACACACAGAGAGAGAGAGAGAGAGAGAGAGAGAGAGAAAGAATGGGTATACCAGGGCCTCCAGCCACTGCAAACGAATTTCAGATGCATACACCACCTTGTGCATCTGGCTTATGTGGGTATTGTGGAATTGAGCCTTGAAATGGGGTCCTTAGGCTTCACAGGCAAGCACTTAAGCACTAAACCATCTCTCCAGCCCAAGAGTAACTACGTTTTTTCAACAAGTTTATGACACATTGTCTTCTTAGCATGGATTTATCCTTTACAATATCCTAAGAACCAGCAGGACTGGAAAGTAGTATGAATATCACTTTGAGTTGTGATTTTTTATTTAATAGTTCTTTCTAATATGGAAAAACAATCCACATGTGCTTTAAGAGGGATTTCTGTGCCTTAATTGATTAGGTCGAATGGCGCTAAGTGCTCCAATATACTGTGAATTATTGCAGGCAGTAGAACAGGTACTTTTCTACTGAGCATGCTGTGCATGCTAAACCTGGGTACTTCCAAGTATCACAGTAAGCAGTGGTATACAGGGAGCGTCAATCATCTCTGCAGACAAAGGACCAAGGGTTCTGCCTCAGACCTAAAAGCTTTTCTTCCTGTGATCTCTGGCTTCTTACTGCCCGCAGTCTCTTTGATTCAAACACAGAAACGCCTGCGATGCTCTTGGGTTTTCTATTTTCTTAAAACAAAGAAAGGTGAAATGGAATGGGAGAAATGAATGGGAAGAGAGAAAGATTGCCCTCATGTATACTCAGTACCTCACCATCATTTCTCTCAAAAGGAAGGCATAAAGGATAAAAGGGTGCTGCTCTCACACAGGGCCCTCACTTCCATCCGCCAGATGTCCAGCCCTAGCTCTTAAACTTTGAAGGTCATCTTTCCAATGAATTCATGAACTCTAAAAGGCATTTTATTCAGACAGCTTCCAGGCCACCTCAAGTATACCTCTCAAGAGCAGAGAAGACAAATATGTTTTTCATAAATAAACTATTATGGCTATCACTTAGTTAATTATGGAATTGGTGCCTACTCATTTTTAAAAATTATTTATATGTTTATTTGTATATGTGTGTTGTGTGTGTTGATCTGTGTTGTCTTGTGTATATCTCTTTGCTCTGGAAAAGAACACCTGACAATTATTATACCCCTTTTTGTGTCTGTTTTATGAGAGTGGCTTATATGCACACCTGGGCCTGTAGGCTTTGCAAGAAAGTGTTTATAAACACTGACAACCTCCCCTACTTACTTCATTTCTGCCCAGGATTTTGGACTAATAACCATGCTAAATTTCACATTTTCTGCTCATCTAAGGCACTTGAAAAATCTGATATCTGATAGTTTTCTTCACCAAATATGGTTATAGGTTAGATTATATATGGCCTCCAACATTTTCAGATTGAAATTTTATCCCCAGCACATCAGAATATGAGTTTATTTAGGGTAGGATCATATTTCAGGGGAGGAGGACCTCAATTCAAAAATCTGCTGCTTCATAGAAAGAAAATATTTGCACTCATTGTCCCAGAGAGAATGAGGTGTAAAGATGAAGGCAGGGTTCATGATTATGCAGCAACTGTCAAAATGCCAGCAGGAGCTAGAAGACATGCAGGAAACTCACTTCCCCAGCCCCAGTCCTCTAAAGGAAACATTCCCTGCATACCCTGAGCTCAGATTTTTCAGCCACAAATTGCACAGCAATTCCAGTGTTTAAACCACCCAATGAGTGGAACTATTCTATGGCAGCTTTACGAACTAATACAAGAACATTATTTGCGTATGTTGTTGGGGAAGTTGCAGAGGCTGTAAACATTTATCTTTTGCCCATTGTGTTGAGCTATACCATGTCTAATTACTGAGGATTTTTATTCTTTGCAATGTTGAAACCCTTCTCACCTTCCTATAGCTCTTTAAAGTGATATATTTCAGGGCCATTGCCTCCCACACTCATTTCTAGGTATTTAAGTAAATGGAATTTGGTCACAGGGTTGTTTTATCTTTCTTCAAGTATGCCAAGGTTCTGACTGCCCTGAGACGTTTTTGAATTCAATCTCCTAGACAAGCACCCTTTAGCCCCTTCACCTGCATAAACCCCTATGCGGCCTCCAGCCTGCCACTATTGCCTACATTTTAGTGCTTCCTACTCAACATTTGCTGGACACCTGAACACTTCATTGTTACCTCTATCACTACATTGATGGTGTAACTGCCATGATTACTAATATGATAATTCTGCCACCTTTCTGAACTTTAAGTGCCAAGCAGTGAAGATGCAAGATAGTGAAGGTAGAATAATGAAGACCGCATTCTGAGAGACCAAGGAGAAGTAACGTGCTGCGTCTGGCTTCTGTGACCTCGCTTAGTGGCTGGACAGTGGCGCTGCCATTTAAAATCAGACAGCTTTGTGAGTAAATAAAGAGCCCAGCCCCGGCTCAGATGAGGAACTAGCTCACTAATACGATACTTTTGCTTCTGTATCCGTGCTTGCTTAGCTATAGCCACCACCACCACCCCCCCTCGATTCCTGGGAATCCACCACCCAAGAACATTCCAGAGATACCTAGCCAACCTGGCCCTGGCCTCTTGCAAAAGATAGGTTCTGCAAACAGATCTTGCAAAGGATAGGTTCTGCAAACAAGTTACTGACCTCAGGCTGGAGTTCCCACGCGCACCCTCTCTGAAATTCCCACTTGTACCCTCTTACAACCAATCATCTTAAAAGTTGCAATATGATGTAACCTTTCCTTTATAAAGTCCTCTCCTCTGAGGGAGGGGTCTCTCCCTCACTTCCGCTGTGCCAGGCCCAGGCTTGCAATAAAGAAACCAGCTGCCTTTACATTCGAATGTCTCGGCTTCTGTGGAGGTTCTCTGGGTGACTCCTGGGTGACCAGGGGGTCTTGGCACAACACATTCAAAATTGAAGGGCAAATTCAGATTGCTCACTGAATATTTTCTGACTACATAACATTGAGAAACTGGGAAATTATTAACTTCAAATTTCTAACTTATCCAGCTGACATAAGATACCTTTTTTTTGTTGTTGTTGTTTTTTTTTTTTTTTTGTTTTTTACATGATTGGTGAATCTGGGGAAGCAATGCATATTGATCACTAATACTATAGAGCATGTGGCACATTGGTTCCTGGGTCTCTTCTTTAAAATATCAGAACCAAGATAATACTAACCATTTAAATAAATATTTGTTAAGGTTTATATGGGTTGTTGCCATGATTTTGAGTGAATAATTTTATGATTGTAGACACCAGGTCTAGTTGGCATGAGAGTAGCTTTCCATTGCATCATTGTGGGTTTGTATAACACATCCAACAGTAATACTCATTTTTAGTGAGCAAGGTCAAGCCCAGAAATAAATTTGACATCACACTTTGCTGTTACATGTGTGCTCATATATGTTCCTGCGTGGGTGTGTTAATCTGGTTGTAACTGGAAACAGATGTCAGTGTGAAACTGGGAAGTTAAAAGCAAGTTTAATGAGGGCTGATTTACAAAGATTGTGAGCAAGGTTTGGGGTAACCAATGGCACAATTCAGAATTAGAAGCTGCTGTAGCTTTATTTGGAACTCAAAAGAAATGGATTAGGAATCTGCAGAAGAGAGCTGGAGAGATGGATCAGCAGTTAAGGCATTTGCAGCAAGACCTGATGACACAGGATTGATTCCTCAGTACCCACATAAACACAGATACCCAAGGTGACATATGCATCTGGAGTGTGTTTGCAGTGTCTGGTGGCCCTGGTGTACCCATGCTCTCTGTCTCTCTTCTCTTTATGTTTCACTGCTTGCAAAAATAAATAAATACATTTTAGAAGAATCTGGAGACAGGAGCAATACAGGAAAGATACCTTGGCTGGTGCAGTGGTTTGGCAAAAGGAGTAAAGAAGAATTACCCTAAACTCACTTCTCACTTTCTTCCTGTCTTCTTGTATCAAGTGAGGTCCTCTCAAATTCCCACACTGGAAAGACTCTGAAGGTTAGGGAAGTGCAAGCTCTTACCCACAAATTGTTCTCCTCTGAGGCATATTTCTCCACTTTTCTTTTTTTTTTTTTTTTTTGGTGAAATAGGTTTCCATTTTAGGATTGGCTGACCTGAAACTTACTCTGTAGCCCAAGCTGGCTGCAAACATATGGAAATCTTCCTACATCAGCCTCCAAGTGTTGGGATTAAAGTGTGTGCTACAATGACATGTTTCTCCATTTTTGAGTCTTTTCACTAGGATCCTTTTCCCTTCTTCCCTTATCCATCTACTCACTTCTTGGCAATGGAGTTGACACCAATCTGATACCCACCAGAGTCATTCTGTTGGGTAAATGGAACACTGGGGAATCATTGTTTCATTTTCATTCTTGCTCATGTCTTGCTGAAAGTAAATGAGCACTATTGTTTTTAGTAGCTGGTCTTGTCTTCAGTGAACACCTCATTAACACCATTGTGTCTGACCAGGATCGAGCTAGTTGTTACAGAAAAACAACACAAATAAAAGCACGTGAAAAGTTGTCTACCTATTCATGATAATCAGTTCTAGAAAATTTGGAATTAATATAAATTTTATCACACTATAATAGATGCTAACAAATGTCCTACAGCTATTAAAATGCTTAATGATGAATAAATGAAAATCTTTCTGATAAGATTTGGAAAGAGAAAAATGAGCAATTTATTTATAATTGCATTGGGTCCCAGTCAATGCATTATAAAAAGCAATGATGATAGTCATATAGATTGGACCATAGGAAGTAAAACTGTCTCTACATGTGATATTATTTTATATAAAAGCCCTATAAAACTAACAAAGAATTTAGGAGAATAATTGTAAACACTAAATTTGCAAGATATAACACTAAACTGTACTCTAGAATCCTTATGTGTATGAAATGCTCAATTTATTTTCTGTAACTTTATATACAAAAAACACACACACATGTATTTTAAGGTTAAAAGCTGCTTTTTTTAAACAACCTTAGAAGGAGAGTATTTAACTTTGTTTCAAAGTTTCAACATTAAATATTTACCAATTATTGTGAAATCCTAAAGTTTCAGGCAAAAAAAAAAAAAAAACCTAAATCTTAAAAGACATCAAGAGAACATATAAACATGTAAGGAAAGATTGGTAAATAATGTGTGAAAAAAAGGAATAATGTAACATTAGAATGATCTTAGGGCTAAGAGATTAAGATCATATTGGACACATAGAATGTACCCCAAAGGTCACATCATGAAAGACTTGAATCCCCTCTTAGACTCTCCTAAAACAGTACATTACACAGTTGGTCCAGTATCTCTTGCAGTGTTAAAAATTACATTTTCCTTTTTTTACCTCCCAATAATAAAAATTTTTGACCTTCAAGTTTCTTTTTAGTTTCACAAAATTTCAAGTTCTATAGCAGTTACTGTCTCCTTGCTGAGATAAAACACCTAACCAGAAGCAGCTAATGGGAGGAAAAGGTTTGTTTCAGCTAACAGTTTCGAAAGGAAGTTTATTTATGGTGTGGAAGGCATCTCAGCTCAGAAAGCTAGCTCATATTGAGTCACCTGTCTGGTGGAAGAATTCTGAGCACTTGAATTGGATCTGGGCTGGTCAACCTCAAGGCCCACCTGCAGTGACGTACCTCATCCAGAAAGGTTGTAGCTTGGAAGTGAGTAGGAGGCTTTGTTATAAACTCAGGAGTTACAGCCTTGTATCCTGCAGGGGGCATTTCACTTCCAAAAACGTCAAATACATTTGACCTTCTTTCTGAATCTCAATGAAACTATTACAGCTCATGTTAATAATTATCACTCATTTCTGTCTTTATCATTTTGTTGCTTTTGAAACAGGGCTTTGCTGTGTGGCCCCGGCCATTCTTGAACTCACAGTAATCATGCCTCAGGCGTTGTCAGGAATAGCCTCCTGCGCTTCCACATCTCGTCCTCATTTCATTTTATACATGTTCTGAGCTCATTTATTATCACTATGTCAGTTTTCTGGTACATTGTAAGAACCAGTCAAAATCAGCATCGTCTCACCAAATCTATTACAGGAAAGTCACACGTAACCAACAGACCTGGTTCTTAGAAATGTATGGTAATTCAAGAGCCTCCTGATTGGTTGACCCAGTATTGATTCAAAGTTTTGAGAAGACACCGACAGTCCCTTTCCTCCACACCTGCAAGGCCATCCTACCAGGATCTGCAAGAACAGATTCCCTAGAGAGTTGGACTTTGTTATAGGAAAACAGTGCAGGAACATTTCAGAAGGATTCTTTTTGGTTATCACCCTGCTAGAGTCTAAAGGGGCCGTTTTTCAAATCCTTAATGGAGAACTTAATGTATTGTCTTCAGGCAAACCTCCTTGCAGCCCTAGGAGTTTTTTCTTCTTATGCCAGTCTACTCTCAGTCTGAGGCAATCCATCAAATTAACCATGCAGTGCTGCATCTATTTCGTGGGTCCAGAGCTTCCTATTGGATAAGCAGATTTCAACTCTGATGATTTTTGGAATAAACTCTCGAGCTTTCAGGAGAGTAATGTGCCTCACAATCTTCGTTCTCTGATGGGTCCAAGAAAAGGCAGTGACATTTTTTTTTTGTTTGTTTGCTTTTTCTTGCTGTAATGTTGAGCATGACTACTCTAACATGATCATACATTGGAGCTGGAATTACCTTGTTAATGTATTTGTATGTGTGTGCATGTACAGGTGCATGTGTGCACATCCAGGGGTGGATGTCCAGTCTCTTCTTCAATCTCTCTCCACCTAAAGTTCACTGATTCAACTAAACGAGCTAGCTAATCAGTAATCCACAGTGCTGGCACATGTCAGTATTTCTTGCTCATACCACCATGGCAGGCTTTTTGCATGGGTACTAGGGATACAAGTTCAGGTCCCCATGCCTGTTTTAGGAGAAATTTCCTCCTTAACGCATCTCCCCATCCATAAGTAGTTCATATTAATTAGCACTCATGCTATTTTATGAGAATAACTTTTTTGTTTATTTTTATTTACTTTTTTGAGAGTGACAGACAGGGAGAGAGAAAGAGGCAGAGAGAGAGAATGGGTGTGGCAGGGCTTCCCGCCACTGCAAAGGAAGTCCAGACATGTGGGCTTAGTTGTCCATCTGGCTAACGTGGGTCCTGGGGAATCGAGCCTTGAACTGGGGTCCTTAGGCTTCACAGGCAAACGCTTAACTGCTAAGCCCAGTACTAATGCTACTTTATGTTATTGATGTATGTCCACTGGCACTCCGTTAGTATTTAGGAGTTTGTAATACCTATTGTGATGGATAGCTTTTTTAATTTTTGTCAAAAATTATTTTATTTTATGAGAGAGAGAGAGGAAGAGAGAGGGAATGAGCTCACCAGGGCTTCCAGCCACTGCCAACTGAACACCAGATGCATTGGCCAGCTTGTGCATCTGGCATTACCTGGGTACTAGAGAATTGAACTTGGTCCATTGGCTTTGCAGGCAAGCACCTTAACTGCTAAGGCATTTCTTGAGCCCTCAACACTTTTTATAATTGAAACTATAATCCTAATTATAGTTTAAGAGATTCACTTATTTTTTACTGAACATTTAGTCTTATTTATATGCTTTTACTAGTGGTAATAATGTAAAGAACAACAATAGTTTTATGAATTAATTTAAATTATACCTCTATGCTGAGTTTATGTGCATTATTTCTCTGATGCCTAAAACCATATTGCCCTTTAGAAAATGAAAATTAGTCTCAACTGTGATGATATATTATTAAAACACTTGCTGCACATTATTTTAATTGACATTATCAATGAAACATATTTTTTAAAATTATCCTCTCTCTGTCTCTGTTTCTTTCTTTCTGTCTCTCTCTCTCCTCTATCACTTCAATGCCATGAATCAAATAAATGCAGACCTTGCGCATGCTAAATACAGGTATGCTATAAGTAGATTATCAGCCCTATTATTGTACATCATTTCTATGCCTATAGATCGAGAAGAAAACGAATTACAGGGCTGGAGAGATGGCTTAGTGGTTAAGCTCTTGCCTGTGAAGCCTAAGGACACTGGTTTGAGGTTCAATTCCCCAGTACTCACATTAGACAGATGCACAAGGGGGCACACTCCTCTGAAGTTTGTTTGCAGTGGCCAGAGGCCCTGGCGTGCCCATTCTCTCTCTCTCTCTCTCTGCCTCCTTCTGTTTTTAAACTTTTTTTTTGTTTATTTTTGTTTATTTATTTGAAAGCGATAGGCAGAGAGAGAGAGAAAGAGGGAGAGAGAGAGAGAGAGAGAGAGAGAGAGAGAGAGAATGGGCACGCCAGGGCCTCTGGCCACTGCAAACGAACTCCAGATGCATATGCCCCCTTGTGCATCTGGCTAACGTGGGTCCTGGAGAATCGAGCCTCGAACCAGGGTCTTTAGGCTTCACAGGCAATCACTTAACTGCTAAGCCATCTCTCCAGCCCCTCTCTGCCTCTCTCTCTCTCTGTCTGTAGCTCTCAAATTAATTAATTAATTAATTAATTAAGAAATAAAACTAATTATAATATATCTGCTGTTAATGACAACATTATGTATGTATCTTTTTGTGAATACCATGCCACTTACATACCTAATTGTCCTTCAAACTAATTATTTTTATTTACAAAAGTAAAACAGCAACTAGTGTTAGTGAACTTGCACTTTAGAAGCCAATTTTTTTAGGGTCATATTTACTGTTTCCTTGGAAAGTAGGCTCTTAAAGACATGTGAAACTTAAGTAATCATGTAACTTTATTTGTTATGGTTTCATTAACCAAATAAAGCCAAATAATATGCCATGAAAAATGGGTATGGTGTTTACTTTGCACATTTATTTCAAGGAACTATGTGATGTGAGGCTTTTCTTCAGGATTCAGCATGCCTGAGCCACTCAAGAATGCCATATGGAGATTAAATTGTGATTTTGCCAAGTTTCTTCAAAATATAAATTTCACAGTATTAAGAGACAGAAAAGGAGCTCTACATTTAAAAATCTAAGTGTTAAATGTTATCATTTTTTAACCATTTAAAAGTATTTACTGTTACTTTTTTTCCCTGAAAATAAATGTGAGACAGAACCCATACCGTCACCGAGCTCTCATTAGAGTTAGCAGATCGGTGGTGAGAAACGGCTCACTGAAAAGAACGATCGCATGAAATGCACGTATGTGATTGCTGTGGGAACAAGAACAAAGTAAAAGAGTCCAGAGTCAGATATAGGTATGGGAATGTGATTGAATAGACATGTTCATGGATCTCTAAGGCATAAAACTGAATACAAATTGTAATGAGGGTGACAGTAAAAAATTAAGACAAGTGCCCCTAATTTTTAAATTTGTGAGAAATTGGATTCTATGAAAAATTAGAAAGAAGCTGTATCCACCATAAAAATACATTTGCTAAGTTTTAGAATTAATGAGCAATGTGACATCCACCCACAAACTTGGGACCTTAGAACGCTTGCAGTGATACTGACATTTTATTTTGTATGCATTGGGACACATGGGTGATAATGGTCATGTGATGAGACATGGGTTTTTATGATGCCATCATGTATACAATTTACCTGAGTATTTAACAGCATTTATACCAAGTGACCAGCTTCTTGTATGACTAGGCCCTATCTTCGCATTTCCTTGTTGCCATCTTTGTGGCAGATAGCTCATGTCTTATTACAATTTACTTATTGATATATCTTCTGTTAACACTTGTTAGTCTGTGCCTAATGGGCTGTGCTCTATCCGTTGTAATCTTTCATCTCAAGATTGGACACAGCCATTTCCTTCTTTTACCACAGAAGGCCCCATAGCAGGATATAGCTTTAATGAGTTTGAAGAAAGGATGGTGGGTGAGAATTATAGGGCAGATAGAGGAAAGTAAGAAGACATGAGTTCTTAAGCAGTTATGGTCATTAACTTTTTTGAATATGTACTTTAGGTACTAAGAGGACATGGAATTTGACATGTACCCATCATTCAGAAGGAGAAGGCCCTTTCTTACTTTATAAATGTTCTTGTCATAAAATTTATTCCCAATCTTCATGGTAATATTTCTAGGATGACTGACATTGGGAGTCATATTTTGCTGTTGATGTTGTTAGAGTGTGTCACTGCCACTGAGAAAAATCACTAGCCTTTTCCTTTCTACTGATGGGTAAATTTCATTACTCTTATCAGGAAGAGGAAGTCCTTTTGTCCTCATCTTTCACTCAAAATATGTGTTATGCAGTCTCTTAGCTTGACTAATAAAGTGGGGCAAAAAAAACCACACTGTTACTTCTGGGCTGGTCTTCAAGAAGAATACAGTCATCTTTCCAGCTATTCCTAACATCCCCCCCCTGAGGAATGAGACAGGTGAGTCATAGAGCCACTGTTATGGGCTGAATTGTATCTCTCCCAAAATTCTTAGGTTGCAGCCCTCACTTCTATTGTTCTGTATTTAGAGATATAGTTTTACCATAAGGGTGGGTGCCTAATGCGGTATAAGTCTGGTGTTATGATAAGAGAATGGCTATACTCTGGATACAGTTGCAAGTCATACTGAATAGGATGGGGTCCTTATCAGAACACAAACGTGCATCTATCATCTCTCTTTCCTTTCTTTGTGCCACAGCAGCACAGTAGACAAGTGAGGACACAGTAAGAATTATGATTGTCATAAGTGAGAAAGCCTTTGCCAGCTACTTTGTTTTTTGGATTTCTAGTCTCCAGAACAGTGTGAAAATATTTTATCTAGGTATGGTGGCATATTTCTTTAATCCCAGGATTTGGAAGGGTGAGGGAGAAGGATTGCTGTGAGCTCAGTGCCAGCCTGAAACTACAGAGTGAATTCCAAATAAGCCTGCAGTAGAACAAGTCCCTACCTTAATCCCCAAATAATAATAATAACAATAAATTTTACTATTGAAGGCACATATTGAATACCACATATGTGGTATTTTGTTAGGCCAGCTCAGCTATACTAATATATCTAATATTTCCTGCACCTGAAGAATCTGCAACTGCTTGGATTCCTGTCACCTCTTCTTTTTCTTTAATTTTTCGAAGTAGGGTCTCACTCTGGCCCAGGGTGACCTGTAATTCACTACGAAGTCTCAGAGTGGCCTAGAACTCATAGCAATCCTCCTACCTCTGCCTCTGAAATGCTGAAAATAACGGTGTGCACCACCACGGCCAGCCTCTCACCACTTCTGAAGTCACACTTGTCATTACACGCTCTAGAACTGAGATCAGTTTCTTTGCAGTCCTTCTGACTCTGGCTCCTGTGTGGTCTCTTGGCCCAAAATGTGGGTATGAACTATGGGAGAGGGGGTTAGGTAGCATTTTTAGGCAGTTAGAGTGGCTGTATCCCTGAAAGTAAGAAACAGGAATGTCTTTGGGCCTACCCTTGCAGAGAGATCAAAGCATGATCTGACTTCTTATCTCTTCCCAAGATCTGTTTTTTTTTTCACAAACAACTTGGGCTGCTGTCAGGCAGGCAGTCTTTCTGAGGATTTAAGTATTGTGGCTGGTCAAGTTCAGCCCCTGGAGCTCATGGCTAGCCTCTCCCTGAGACAACCCCAGCCCTAGCCATCGAGCTGACTCTCTGGCTCACCTGAGCCCACCACCATAAGGTTATAAATAACTTGACAAGAGGAGAACAAGGTCTCTGTGTTGCCTGATCTCTCCTCAACTGCCTGCTGCTAATAAGTTCTTCCTTGGCCCTCCCCAACTGGGCCAAGCCAAGAAGAGAGCTCCCTAGCCCTTACTCTCCACAAAGGTTCTTTATCCCCTCCAGTTCTCCACATGACAGACGCTCTTTCATTTTTCTTTTCTTTCTTTTCTCTGCACAGTTTTCTCAGGCCATCCACATGGGCTTGCAAGCCATGAGGGTGTCTTTTTTTGGCTTTGTGTGTCCCTAAATAAATATAATGACTTAATAATTATCCTTCCCAGTTTTTTTTTTAACTTTATTCTATTCAACTCTTTGACTAAAATTAGACATAAACCAATGATTTGTTGTTTTGGACTTTTCTGAACCCCTAGCACCATGCTGCGCATGGGAAATACCTCTGTGAATAAACTGCATGAACACTTCTTATGGACCTTCGAGATAAATTTGAGAATATGACTTCTCTGTTAACTTCCTAAATAAGGTAAACTTGTGTTCTGAAGTTAATTTATAACCATGTCATCAGTTTGCTTAGTCAATGCACTTCTGTTTCCTATGCTCTGAACAACATCAATGATTAAGACTGACAAGGAATATTACACACACTGACATGATCTTAAGTCATGCTTCTTTTTTTTTTACCTCCCGGTGTCCTGGTTGTTTTCTTTGCCCAGAGCAATCTCTCTCTCTCTCTCTCTCTTTCTCTCAATCTCTCTCTCTCTCTCTCTCTGTGTGTGTGTGTGTGTGTGTTAGGTATATTGACAACCTCATTGAAAGCAAAAAATTTTGAAGGCAATGAATTGCCCAAAAGAATTTTGAAAGCAACAGTTGAGCATAGATCAATACCATCTGAGGATAGGAAATGCTGTGTGCATGTGTTCCAGGTCAATAGTTTACTTATCCTTCTCTAGATCTCTTCCTTTCAACAAATGTTTAAGGAATTTCTCACAGTCAAAATTCCTTGTCCCTTATGCGGGGCCTGTCCTTCATTCATGTAACGCTGCTTCCTTGCTCAACTGGCTCATGCACTGCTGTTTTGATGTGTGAATGCCTGGAAGATGCCTCTGCAACAGTAGAAACTGCAATTTCACTCCTGATTTTAAATGGCTCTGAGAGTTAGCCCTTTATTCCAGAGCACGGGTACAATTGGACACAGAGGTGCAGTAGAGGTAGTCATGCTGAAATTGCAGCTTGTTTGTAATAAGAAACTGAGAGCTCATTGAGAATATTCCAGGGTTTAAATGTATTCTGTTGCAAGTATAGTCTTCAATTGTTATATTAACATATATATATATTAATTAAGTAATTAATGTGTGATTTACATTTGTGCGAGTGCGTGTGCACATGTCAATTCTACACCAGGATCTCTTGATGGTGAAAATGAGCATTTCACCCAGCTTTATGTGTGTATCTGGTGAATTGAACCTGGGTTTATAGGCTTTAAACAATTGCTTTTAACCTCTATCTGCACAGAACGTTTCATTCTTAGTGAACATGTGTACTCACTGAGCAAACTGTAAATACTGGCAATCCTCTGTCCTGGCCACATGACCGCATGAGCCACTTCCATGTGGAGAGTAACAGTTTACTGTGGAGACCCAGACAGTAATGTCCCCATCTCTACTGCAAGGAGCAGAAGGCTAGCAGTGATTTGCAGCAATCACTGATAATTTTATGGTAGCTGATCACCAACACACCAGTCATCTTTTAATTCTCATAATCATTACTTACACTAACTATTACGTCATAAGTGAGAGATGCTTACATTTTAATTCCCCATAGAAAATAAGTAAGATTTGAATGTTAGTGTTTCTTTTCTTCTTTTTTTTTAGTGTTTTTTTTTTATTAGTTTTCTATCCAGCAAATACAGGCAGTTTGGTACAATTATTAGGCTCATCCTTGACCTACCCCCTCCCCAGTGACCCCTCCTGGTTGATGTATATGGGTCGTGCATTGTGGAGTTAGCCCACGTTATTGGTACGATAAATGTCTCTGCATATCATGTGCCAACATGTGGCTCTGACATTCTTTCTGCCCCCTTTTCCGCAAATTTTCCCTGAGCCATGTTGGGTTCATTTTTGGTCTGCTTCAGTGGTGAGGTGTTGGGGGTCTCTGGGTCTCTGGCTCTCTGATTTGGTAGGAGTTGATTTTTCTCTGTGTTTCTCTCCTTCCCCCTTGTGCTGGTATCCACTTCATCAGGCAAACAGCACCCTTGCTTGTTTCGCCAATTTTCCTTAGTTTCAGCCAGGGCCCTTTTGAGGTATGATGGGGTGGCTCTCTCCTTAGGATCTGCATCTATCTGAAAAAGAGAAGCAGATTCTCCAATGGAGAGTAAGTTAGCACCAGGACAAATGAGATAACCTTTACTTTTATTATAGAGAGTTTAATAGGTGTAGGCCCTCTTGTACCCTTCTGAAACTTCTGTTTTTCTTTCTTTCTTTTTTTATTTTTCTGACAGGCTTTACTTCTAGAACAAGAATAACATTGTCCAAATGGGGAGGCTTGGTCTTCATCTGAGGGAGTTTGTTATTTGAAACATATTTTATCTGCAAACATTTGTTTGTTTCTGTAAACTGCCAAATACAGCTGAAGAAAGCTATATGTTGCAGGAATTGGACTGTAAACTTAGCAGGTTTCATTAAGAAGGGCAAGATTAACCTGCAAGCAATGCACCTTCCCCCAGTCCTTCCGATTTATTCCTGGACAGTTGTCTCCTGATGAAAGTAAGCCACACATTGATCTTCATTCATGTCACGAACTGTGACAGTGCCCTAGATCTTCTTAGCAAAAGCATTTTAGATTTCCCTGACTCCAAAGTGCTTATATCCCAAATTTATAAACAACATATGCATATTTAATGATATATTTGTAAAAATGAAGAGACTGTGTATGCCTCAGAGAATAGGCATTAAATTTAGGTATTATTTTATCTTGGTGAATAAGATCCAAGCATATGAGTCAAAAGATAAAACAGGAAGTGTTCTTAATTTTAAGCAATTGTTCATCAAGAAAAAAAAATTAGATATCAAAATAATATGAAACAAAGATTTCATTTATCTGTTGTGTTGTCTGACTTAAAGTTATGTTTTATGTTTAAGCAATAGCATAATATTAATTACAATACAATATCAAGCACAATTATTATTTTTTTAAATATTTTATTTATTTATTTGAGAGCGACAGACACAGAGAGAAAGACAGATAGAGGGAGAGAGAGAGAATGGGCGCGCCAGGGCTTCTAGCCTCTGCAAACGAACTCCAGACGCCTGCGCCCCCTTGTGCATCTGGCTAACGTGGGACCTGGGGAACCGAGCCTCGAACTGGGGTCCTTAGGCTTCACAGGCAAGCGCTCAACCGCTAAGCCATCTCTCCAGCCCCTATTTTTTTATTTAATTATGTGGCTATGCTGGGTCATTGTCTCAGAGGCTAAATGTGCATGTGTGAAATTGTGTACCTATGTATTTTCCTTTATTGGTGCAAGAAGGGAGGAGCGATTCAGAGGGGTAACAAGAAAGCAGATACAAAGCAGGAAAGACAGCAGAGATGAGGGTAACTTTTCCCTCCTAATGTGACAGGAACAGAGACCCAAGTTACATAAGATGCACACACACACACACACACACACACACACACACACACACACACATACACACCGACCTAAATTGCTTTAAGGATAAAAATAATAATAATCCAGGGCTGGAGAGATGGCTTAGCAGTTAAGCACTTGCCTGTGAAACCTAAGGACCCTGGTTCAAGGCTCTATTCCCCAGGACCCACATTGGCCAGATGCACAAAGGGGCACATGCATCTGGAGTTTATTTGCAGTGGCTGGAGGCCATGGTGGGCCCATTCTCTCTCTCTCTCTCTCTCTCTCTCTCTCTCTCTCGCTCTCTCTCTCTGTTGCTCTTGAACAAAAAAAAAAAAAAAGAAAAAGAAAAAAAACTCCTGATATCTACCAATGATGTGATGAAAACAAAATATAATGAAACAAAGCCGTAAACTCATGTAAGGTACATAATGAATAGAAAATGGTGAATTTGCAGGTATAAAGGGATTAAATCAGAAGAGGAGTTGTAATGTAGAAGCAGAAAAAGGGTTGGATCTGAATTTCTCTATCACATATACAACAGATTTCCTCGCATACATCAATTAACCTGCCTGAAATGGGAGGTCATGCTGCTCCTTGGAGGGAAGTGTTACAGCAAAGGTAGTTGATTTAATCCATTGGAGTAGTGACCTGAGCTCTTTAACACTGAATAATTCACAACTTTGGATGCCTACAATTTTTCATAGAATTACATGGAAGCAACAGTGGGTCATAGATGCCTCTCCAAGCTTCTACCAATGGGCCTGCAGTCTTGGTATTTCCAATAGAGTGTAGGAGAGCTTGATGGCAGGGACCGGAGTTACCAGCAGGCATGCAAATAATTTACAGCGATTTATAGTTTTCTGATTAGCAATTAACTTACATTATGTGGCTTCACACATTAATATGGCGGGGATATTTAAGATGTGCTTGAGGAAACATCACGTAACTATTTGGCCTCACACGTGAAAGGGTTAACTGCCCTACAGTGGGTCAATGACAATTCTTTCTGTGTCCTTGTGTGAGGGGGAGCGGTGTATGCAGCTGGGAAGTGCATGAGTGTGAGTGTGTGAGCACGCGTGTTCGTGTGCATTTGTGTGGGGGGGTTCCCCGTGAGCATGGAGCACAGGACAAAGGAAGATAGGGATGTCCCCCTCAATTGCTCTTCTGCCGTGTTTTTCTAACACAGAACATCCATTGAACCTAGAGCTCCTGCTTATTCAGTTAGGTTGTGTGACCAGAGCCTCCCGAATCCTCCTGTGTCAACTCCACCTCCGCCACCCCCCCCCCCCCAGTGAACACTGGGGTTACAGGTATACACATTTTCGTGACTTTTTATGTGGGTGCTGAAGGCAAAACCCATCTCCTCATGATAGCACTTTTACCCGCTAAATCATCTCCCAGCCCCACTAAGGATAATTCTGTTGTTCACATAAATGCCAATGTGCCACGTGTAGACAGAGACAGAGAGGCATAGCAGGGGGAGGAAGAGCCTATATTAATTTTTGCTCATCTATTAAGTAAGGTTGTAGAAAGCCAACCACTTGGTATTGATCAGTTTCATTGAAATGCTCATCATTCATTGCAAAAAACAGAAAAAGTGAGTCACTATTATGTGATACCCACAGCATGAGGCGATATGCAGCCTATCAAAGAATTTGTGTTTAATGAATGTTCATCAAAACCCCAGTAAACAGAACCACATGTACACAGAAAGTAACATATGGAAATAGTAACACATTGACAAAAGCTTGCTCAAGTTTGGAACTGGGTATCAAAAAGTGATGTTTCTATGAAATAAAATAGTTTTGCTTTGCTACACTAATTAAACCACAATCAGAAGTCCCCAAATTTCAAATTAAACAAATACATTATCAGTGCTCACTGTTGCAGTAAATTGCATAACACATTATAAATTATAGTCAAAATGACAGTTTTCTTTTGAGAGTATGACACAAGGCAAGCAAGAATATAAATTCTGAATACAAATACTGCTTTCTGTTTGCAGAAATGTTTAGAATAGTGAGCAAAATATGTGTAACTCACTAGTATCTAATGTTCAACCACCTGCTACTTGTTCAATAATTCCCCATATTCTTGACTTGCTGGAATTTTTTAAAAATATACTTTATTTTTATTTAATATGAGAGAGAAAGACGCAGATAGAGATAAAGAAAGAGGGAGAGAATGGGTGAATCAAGACCTTCAGCCACTGCAAACAAACTCCAGACGCATGAGGCCCTTTGTGCTTCTGGCTGACATTGGTCCTGAAGAATCAAACGGGGATCCTTTGGCTTTATAGGCAAATGCCATAATCAGTAAGCCATGTCCCCAGCCCCACATTTGCTGGACTTTTTCATGTTTTTGTAGTGAGTTTTGTCTTCATGTGACTATACCGGGTTTACATAGCCTTTTCCAGGTTTATACTTAGAGATCTGAGGTTGTGCTTTTTTTGCTAGTGAACTTGGGGCTTAGGGCTGCTTTATCAAAAGTACTGGGATGGACTACAAATAGAATCCACAAATGCAAAAAGATTAAACACCACTAAGAATTTGTAGGAGGAATTTTGATGAAAATGTCAAGGTTTATTCATGACATATGGTGTTACAAAAAAGCTGTGTATTTCTTCAGATAAGTTGAATTCATTTATATATAAACTTTGACCAAATAAAGAACAAATGAATATGTTTCAAAGCTGT
This sequence comes from Jaculus jaculus, assembly GCF_020740685.1. Classification (NCBI taxonomy): domain Eukaryota; kingdom Metazoa; phylum Chordata; class Mammalia; order Rodentia; family Dipodidae; genus Jaculus; species Jaculus jaculus. Next base: position 8,359,058 of record NC_059119.1, on the reverse strand, counting down.
ATATTTCACTGTAAGTCACATATTTTCATTAATATTTTTGTCTATGAAGAGCAAAAAGAAAAAGTGTTCATAGTTATGCACTAGAACATAAAATTTTAGAGTTGGGAAATTTCACTTGGGTGCTTGTCCATGACTGAACCTTAAAGCTCTATTTAAGAAAGTGTTAAACAAACAAAACTAGACTCCAGAAATCAAACTTAGAGCAAAAATTCAAAGTTAACAACAAACTTCCAAAATGATCAAAAAAGTACAACAGAATTTTATAGGAAGTTACCAAAGATTTATGAGGGTAAACCATCTAAAGAAGATAAAGCCTTTTTAGTTTGCCATCTTCCTAGATTTTTTAAAAGTTTTAAACAGACACTGGTGGACACACTGTCACTGGCTTATGTGTATGGCCTCCTGGGACACAGTGAGAGATGGGAAGGGAATAGTCAGGGGGCTATGAAAATGTATGGAGGAGAGAAGAATGTGAGAATAGGTCTTTGGGAAACTGACAAGCATTGCAAGTCTCAAGTTGCGAGAAAAATACTGTCAAAAGGTTGTTTCCTGTTACACAGGTTTCCATTCCCCATTGAAGCAGATGTACAAGCAGCCAGCTGATCAATGTGTTTGTGAGTTCATTTCTCAGACATGTACTGATTATCGTTTTGTGGTATTTATTTACTGACCCCCCACAGGGTCATAACAACTGTCCCTCAGCATCTGATATTACAATGGCAACTCCTCGATATATCCCAGGAGAGATACTGACACACACACCTAACCAAACAATGTTTAGGAAATTCAAATGCTTATCAAAATCTAAACCAGTACTAAATGTCTTGTAGTTTAGCTTTACCAGATAGTCCAAGACTCACATTTCCCAAGATGAAATATAAAAACCACAGTGGAACTTTAGAGTGTTGCCATAATAAAAACAATTATTTCTCAGTGTGTCACAGAATGATCACAAGTCAATAAATTGACCATTTGCATTACTATACAGAAATAAAGAACACATATTTACATATATGACAGGAGTGCCCATATATCTATAATATGTACATATCACACACATAAACACACACATACATACATATGTATAGCAGAAGGAAGAAAAGAAAAATCATTTGGAACTAAATTAATATGAGAACAAAAATGGTAGAGTCTGAACATTCTTTTTAGTAAAAATATAAAATTCAACTTTTAGCCATACTTATACACATGAGTTTAACTTCTGAAATTGAAGGTCCAGATGAAAACATGAGTACCAATTTTATACAAACAGGTCATAATGGAATATTAAGAAAAACTATATGTCAACAAATTATGTAATTTAGGTGAAACAAGTATTATAGTGACACAAATTCCTGAAAATAACTCAAAAATAAGTAAAATTTGTTATAGATTTTTAGAAGATGTTTATTAGTGATGAAGAGACTACCCATAAAGAAAATGCAGGACCAGATGTTTTCATTGGTTAAATGCATTAAATAGTTAAAGAATTTATAGCAATTATTTATAAACTTCTAAAAGGTGAACTAGGATGAAACTTTATCGATTTATTTCATAATGTCAGAATATTCCTTATGTAAAATCCAAAAATATTATAAGACAAAGACTCAGCCGATTTATATAACAATATTCTTCAAGACTAAAGATATGAAAACAAAATACTTCATTGGGGATGTAACTCAGAGATATTTACTTAGCATGCACAAAGTCATTCCAGCACTTTGAAAAACAATTCCTTTGGAAAGTCTCAAACCAAATGGTATATTTTAAAAGTTATACAATATAAACAAGTAAAATTTTGCCCAAGAACAAATGGTTACTAGTATATAAAAATCATTTTATAAAATGCATTACATTACTTAAGTACAAAAGTTATAAACCATTGTCTTTGTAAGTATAGAAAAGCACTCAAAAAATTTCATATCCTTTCCTACTAAAACCGCAAACTTATGAATAGATATTTTTCTGATTGAGAGCCTCAATATGATAAGACATATGTATGAAAAGCTGATGATTAAAATTATGATTTGTTGTAAGACATCAAATATTTTCTGCCTCCAGTCACAAGTACTATAAGGAGGATGCTAAGTTCTAGCAGGAGCAATTAGGTAAGAAAAACAGAAAGAATAGAGACAGAATGGAAATAACAGAGTCTGTAAATGCTGATGAGATTGTGTGTAGAAAATCCAAGGAATTTATTAAGAACATAGAAAAACAAATTCACCAAAATTTAATGGTAAAGATCAACATATATGGAGGAGCAGATATGTGGCAAATTTCCATAATCTTAGTGCTAAGGTAGCCGAGGTGGGGGAGTCGTAAGTTCAAAGTTAGCCTGTGTTGCATGGCAAGCTTCTGGCAAGCCTGGGTTATAAAATGAGACTGTCTAGAAAAAAAAGTAAATAAAGATTGAACAAAACTGGGCTTGTGAGATAGCTCAGACATTAAGGTGCTTGCTTGCAAAGCATGATGGCCAGGGTTCAATTTCCTATTAACCCATGTAAAACCATAAACACAGAGGCACATGCTTTTGGAGTTTGTTTGCAGTGGCAAGAGACCCCAGTACACCTTTTCTATTTCTTTTTTCTTTTTTTTTTTTTGGTCTCACTCTGGTCCAGGCTGACCTGGAATTCACTATGTAGTCTCAGGATGGCCTTGAACTCTCGGTGATCCTCCTACCTCTGCCTCCCGAGTGCTGGGATTAAAGGAGTGCACCACCAGGCCCGGCCACCCTTTCTATTTCTGCTTATGTCTGTCTCTGTGTGTTTTTCTCTCTCTCACTTTGCAAATATATGAATACATATTTTTAAAAGTTTAAAAAAAGAATGAGTAAAAATGTAATATATGGTTTCAATGAATATTATTGCCAATTATAAAAAAAATCCAGCTTAAAGTACTCAGCAATTCAGTACTATAGTTGCAAACTATGGATTTGAATTTTATTTTATTTACATATTCATTCCTAATCTTTAATGCATGACATATCTGGTATCTATATCCCAAAAAACAGTTGACATAGATATGACAACGAAGTTTCAATTGTTTCATTGGTATATACTTTTGAATATCTATCTTGTGTCACATTTTAAAATGAACACTTTTCTTAATGCCTTTGCTAACAGAGTTGTAATTCGATAACACATCTGTGTGAAAAGTGTGGAGGTGATGTAGACTTGGAAGGACTGAAAGTGGTGTACTTAACACGGTTTGTCATTGGGAAGATAGTTAAAATACTTAGATCTATGGATAATTCCATTTTTTCACAATAAGGTACAGGAAGAAAGTGAATTTGATTATTTTTTGGGAAAAATATCATATGATTCATATGTTCTTTTCCGACCATAGCATACCCCAGAGATAGAAGTGAGATCAAATATTCAAATATTGATCTTCAGAAGGCACATAGATAATTATTAGTTAATTAAACTTAAGTTTTATTTTACTCTTTAGATGATTTTTGTCATATTAGCTTCCTGTTGACAGTTGTCTTCAATTTATTTCTCAACATATCTTATTTTTATTTTGTAAAGGAGTTTTAGTTCTCACTCCCTGTACATGACTAAACTATCAGTTCATGTGAGTTATAGAACAAATAAATAGTAAAATTAAGTATTTAAGGTAATTTAACTTAGTATATTTGGCTAATTATAAAAGTAACATCAGAAGTGAGACTTGGGAGCATTATAGAGGGTGACAACAAGATATTTAATGCTATTATGAGACAAAAGGTATCACAGACAGTCTTTTTTAAGGCATATATTTAAACTCATTTAGTATAAAAATCCATTATGATACTAATATCTTCCTCTCCTTTTCACAGGCTTGTTTTTCCACTTTATGTGAATCTGCTGTCAGGGGTCAAAGAGGCCTGTGTTGTTTCAAGAATCATGCCATGTTCTGATGAATTTTCCCCTTAGGACTGCCTCATTGTTTCCCATAAGTTTTGGTAAGTTGTGATCACATCGTCATTCAAATCTAGGAATTTTACAATTTCTCCCACTGCCCATTCAATTGTTTAAAAGTGTGTTGTCTTGCTCTGTCTCCATGTGCTGGTAGACTTCCTGATGTGTCTCATGTTAATTTCCAGCTTTAAGGCATTGTGATTTGACATGATGCAGGAAATTACTTCAATTTCCCTGAATTTATGGAAGCATACTTTATGGCCTACTATATGGTCTATTTTGGAGAAGGCTCCATGGGCTGCTGAGAGAAGAATGTATTCTGTAGATTTGGGGTGGAAAATTCTGTAGATGACTGTTAGGTCTACTTGATCTACGGTGTTGTTGAGCTCTATTATTTCCCTGTTGATTTTTTGCTTAGATGATCAGTCTATTGATGATAGTGGAGTATTGAAGTCTCAGACTATGATAGTGTTGGTGTTTATTTCTGATTTGCTATAAGTAGGTTTTGTTTTATAGACTGTAGTGCACCTGTGTTTGGCACATATAGACTTAGGATTGGGATGGCCTCATGTTGGATCTTTACATTGATGAGTAAGTAGTGGCCTAGTTTGTCCTTTTTGATTACTTTTTGTTTGAAGTCTATTTTATCAGATATTAGTATAGCGACACCTGCTTGCTTCTTAGTTCTATTTGCTTAGAATACTATTTTCCATCCTTTTACCCTGAGCAGGTATCTGTCTTTAGTGGTGAGGTTGGTTTCTTGAAGATAGCAGATAGAAGGATCCTTTTTTTTTTTGGTTTTCATCCTATTTACTTGTGTCCTTTTGTGGGTGAGTTAGGACTATTAGTATTTAAGGTTATAACTTTGTGGTTTGACTTATTACCTGCCATGATGGGATGCTTTATTGGGTTTGGTGCTTTCTTGTGTTTTGTAATTTTCTTTTCTGTGTTTTTTTTTTTTTTTTTTTTTTTATGTTTTTGTTTTCCAAGGCAGGGTCTCATGATAGCTCAGGCTGACTTGGAATTTACTATGTAGTGTCAGGGTGGCCTTGAACTCATGGTGATCCTCCTACCTCTGTCTCCCAGTGCTGGGAATAAAAGCACCCATGCCTGGCTGTTTTATAATTTTTTGAACTTAGTCTACTTTGGTTATTGTGATCTTCTTGTTGGCTCTTGAGATTGGTTGTTTGACTGTTCTGTGTGGACTATTCCCTGAAGTATTCTTTGTACGTTTGGCTTTGTGGTCATATGATTATAGAGTCGACTTTTTCATGGAAAGTTGTCCTTTTACCATCTGTTATAAAGGGATGCTTTTGCTGGGCATAGTATTTTGAGATGGGAGAGATAGTATTTTAGACTTTGAAGTGTTTCATCCCAGGCCCTTCTGGCTTTCAGGGTTTCCATTGAGGAATCTGAGGTAATTCCGATGGCATTGCCTTTGTATAGTGCTTTTAGCACTCTTTCTTTGTTTTCATTGTTTAAAGTTTTAACTATAATGTGCCTTGGGGAATTTCTTCTTGGTTCCTGTCTGTTTGGTGTTCTGTGTGATTCTTGTATCTGGATGGGCCTCTCTTTTGAGAGAATGGGAAATCTTTTTTCAATAATTTTGTTGAATATGTTCTCTATGCCTCTGGCCTGGATTTCTTCTCCTTCTGGTATACCGATGATCTGGATGTTTGTTCATTTTGGTGTATCCCACAGTCACCTCAAATTCTGTTAGCATGGTTCTTTCAACTTACCAAAGTGTTTAACCTCCTGATCAATTTCTTCTGTCTTGTCTTCCAGCTCAGAGGTTCTGTTTTCACTCTGTTAGTGAGTGGTTCTAGAGAAGTTCTTATAAAATATTTGGTTTTTGCTTTCTGTTGTGTTATTTTGCATCATGTCCATCTCTTTGTTGGGTTTAGTTCAGTTGCTTCCTGGAATTCATTCTTTCATTTGATTGTCTTCAATAATCTCAATCAACTGGTCACTGAGCTTTTCCATTTGTTGACTCACCTTCAATTCATTTATATGTCCTTTGAGGCTTCTAACCTTTTCTTCAATTAAGTGAATCCTACTGGCAAATTCTGAGTTCTCTAAGAGATGATTCTGCCCAATTTCATTGATGCTATTTTTCTTTTGATGATTTTATCCCAGTCCAGCAATTCTTTTGATCAGGGTCACCTTCATTGCTGTGTTTTCATTTTGGGAATGAATTTTTGTTGATTTCTCTATGATTCCAATGGAGGCTTCCACTGTAGGGCTAGTCATCCTTGGTGGAGATCTCTCAATTTTCTAACTCTCATTGGTTGTTTTGCATTGTGGTCTACCCATCATGGGAAAACATTTTACTCCATTGAGGGGGAAGTAAGCATTTGTCCTTGTTGGATCTTCAGTGGGTGCTCTGTTTCAAATGTGAAGTGGATTGGTGTGAGATGGGTTTATAACCAAGGGTGTACAGATTGCAGGTTCATCAAAGGTACGTGGAAAACTGTGAGCTCTTCCTGAATCATTCCATTTGCACATATTCCATAGCACATGGATATCAGGGGCTGGAGAACTAGGACCTGGGAAGCTATAGAGCCAGGGCAAGAGGCCATCTCCCACAGTGGCTTGAACACTCTGTGACTCAGAGGAATAGAGGAGAGGTTTGGTTACCCACAATTAGGGACCAGGCCAGCCCAAGGCAGCATCAGAGGTATCTGGACCATGGAACCGGGAGTTAGGGAATAAGATAGGTGCTCTGGCCAACTGACCTCAGGAGTTCACCCTATGGAGCAAGAGACCCTAGAGCTAGGGACCCAGAGACACTCCAATCAGGAAGGCATAGCAAGGGGCCTGCTTCTGCAGCAAGGTCGCCGGGTCCAGGCCACCCCAGGCCAGCAGCAGGGGGCCTGGCTGGGACAGGGAACCTGAGAGCACACCCAGCAAAAGATTCATCTTGAGGAGAGAAAAACAGGTCTTTGGGGAGGGTGGGGTCGTTTTCTACTCTGGGTTTCATTCGAATCATCCAGAATCTTATGGCAGCACATTCTCTGATGATGTAAGTTCTTTCACGTAACCAGCTCAGCCTATCACCATCACTTACAGGAAAGACAAAGTGGAGGGAAAAGTAAACTCGTGGTCTCAATAGTATAGAAAGATGTAGGAAAAGTCAGGCAAACTTCCAGCATTTTCTATAGCATTTAATTCTCTGTGTTTTCTCTTTGGAGTTTATAGTTGAATAAAACAAATAACACATCATTTCTAGCTTTTTTTTTTTTTTAAAGAAAATCTAATACATCAAAATTCTAAGACCAAAAAAAAAAAAAAAAAAAAAGAGGCAAATCATTTAGTGGGTTAAAGTGCACATGATGATAGGCATGGTGATCTGAGCACTCTAAGGTACTGTGAACTAAAGGTCGGTCTGGGCTATGGTGAGAACCTGCCTCAGAAAAGGACACATAGTAAGAATTATTTTTGAGTGTTGTATCTAATAAATCAACAACTCATGTTAATATTCATATTTATTTATTTGTCCTGCTCCAATTCATTGATGATGTAAATGTTTGCTGATATGTTCAAAGTGCTGGAGTCTGTTTCAGGTTCTAACAGTTTCTGCTGCCACAGGTATTGCATTCTACTGAGCTGGAGTTATTAAAGCAACTGATATGAAGAACCTATCATTGGTAGGGCTGGGAGTGAATAAGCACCGTAGATACATTGCACAGAAGTGTCCTTGAGCATCTGTTTCATGAGACAGTAGCCAGCACAAAGATGCTGAGACAACGGTCAGTGTTACTAAGGTGAATTTGGGGAAAACCAGGGCCAGATGAGGCAATACTTTCAGACAATAAATAACTGAAAGTAAAATTCCCATTTTATTTTAACAGCACACTGTATTGAAAACAGAACAATATCCTCAACACCAACATAAACGACTATTACATTAAGTGAATAAATAATTTACTCTTAAAAACCAATGAAACAAACCCTCAGCCTTCTTCTTCCCAGCTAGGAAGACCAGCGCACATCCAAGCTGCTGCTGGAGTTGGCGTGCTCACGCTCATGGGAACACGCACACTGCCCTATTCACATAGAACCTCTGTGAAATAGAAATATCTCAATACAGAACACACTCAGAGGTCATGCTGTCAAAATGTTTGATGTTTACACTTATTTAGAAGGCGTGTTGAAAGAACCGGTGCGTTTTCAAGACTTTTGACAGGTCTTCAGTAATATCATCATTATTTTTTGAGACTGAGTCTTGTTAGCAGCCCAGATTGCCCTTCAACTACCAATCTTCTGGCCTCTGCCATCCTCTGAATTGCACGGGTTATGAGAATGAACCTGTACACTGAGTTTGGCTAAGGAAACTCAGATTTATTTTTTATTTATGGTTTATTTTTATTTATTTATTTAAGATAGGCAGAGAGAGAAAGAGAGACAGGGAGAGAATGGGGGCGACAGGGCCTCTAGCCACTGCAAACAAACTCCAGATGTGTGCACCACCTTCTGCATCTGGCTTATGCAGGTCATGGGGAATGGAGCCTTGTACCAGGGTCCTTAGGCTTCACAGGCAAATGATTAAAGACTAAGCCATCTCTGCAGCCCCCAGAAGTTGTTTCTTTTTTTTTTTTTTAATTGAAAGGCTTCATCCCTTGCTTTCATTTCCTTGATCCACGTCAAATATCCTTAACACTGGCATTGTTGGTCACTTCATCTCCTGCCTCAAATGGTAACAGTTAGCCTATGTACTTCCACACTGTACATTGCAAATACCGAAGAATGTAAAAATGACATGCTTCAAGCAACCTGCTGTGAAAACCCTTATTCCATTTATTAGAAAGATATAAAGCACATTTTTGTACCACCTATTTTGTCTCCATGATGAGATTCCCGTCTGAAATCATGTACTTTTTCCTCTGAGAACTGAGTGCATGTAGGTGTGAAGAACAAAATGAATGGCATACCTGAAAGAATATCTATTTTTGTTAAACCACATTTACAATTTAATTGTGTTGGAATATTGAAAGAATATCTATTTTTGTTAAACTACATTTACAATTTAACTGTGTTGGAATTTGACTCATGTATTTGAACTTCCTAACATTTCTTAATTTTGAATATTTCTTCCTTTTGTATTTGTCCTGGTTTCTATTTCTATCAGTTCATTTCCTTCTTAAATGTTTTAATTCAAGGCTTGTCATACATGAAATCAACTGGGCTGCAGTTATGTAAAATAAAACTGAAACCTAGGTTTACCTCTGTTTTGTTTTGCTGGATTAGAGGACCATCTGGCAAGTAAATAGGACCTGGAATAATAAATAACACAACATAATACTTTCAGGAGCAAGGTTGCTTTAGAAGGATTAGAATATGACATGACATCCAAGCACTATCTTATGAGGAGGGTTTTGAAATATCACATACTAAAACAGCCAGGAAAGCAACTTCTCTCACCTAGCTCAGAAACTGCTACTGGGAATGGTGTTCTTAAGACTTCACAGTCCAATCATATGTGATTGTCATAATATGGAAGAAATGTTCCACTCTAACTGGAAAAGTAAGCCTTGGGATGTGGCCTTTCACTCAACTATAATCTACATTATAGCTCAGTGGCCAAATGCACCTCGCATTCATCATCACTCAATGGGTTTACTGCTGAAATTCTTTCATTCCTATATCCAAACATTTCCACATACTGGTCTAGCTACTCAGCATGATGCTTACACAAGTAAAATTGTGGCACACAGCCATAGTGGGTAACCAACTGCTCTTGATTTGGCTAATGGATCCACTCAGTGGAATGGAACCCATAGCTGGATTTGCGAAATAAGTCAGAACCATATTCAAAAAATGACCCCGCTCTCTCCATTATCAAGCTCCCACCAACTGTGGGCTACCAGAGGACCTGCACATATTAAATTTTCTCTAAAATAATAATGGTTATCCCTTTTATCTGGTGCTAACTTCACTCTCCAATGGAGAACTTGCTTCTCTTTTTCAGAAGGATGCAGAACCTGAGGAGATAATCAGCCCATCACACCTCACCAGGGCCCTAGCTGAGCCCATAGAGTGACTGGGGAAATGAGCAAGAGTGCTGCTTTCTTGGTGAACCTGGTACCAGCATAAGGATGAAGGAGATAGACACAGAGAACACTCAACTCCTACCAAACTAGGTATCCAGAGACACAGAGGCTCCCAAGACCTCAGCACTGAAGTGGACCTAAAACTAACCCAACATGGCTCAGGGAAATTTGTGGAAGAGGGGCCAGAAAGATTGCTGGAGCCTCATATTTGGACATTATGCACAGAGACTTTGCCTCCTCCCCATAACTGATGGCTAACCCCACAATGCACAACCCTCATTCCCAACAAGGAAGGTCCCTTTGCAGTGGGGAGAACAGGGAGGAGAGTAACAATGGTACCAATATAGCTGTATACACACTGTACATAACTAGTTATAATGATAATAAAAAGAAATGACTAGCGGCATGGGGAAGCTAATACAAGTGATAGCATATCATGGAATAATACTTACAAATCATGGGACAATGGTAAAGAAACCTTACTCATGGTGATTTTGACTGTAAATCTCTCATGTGTTAAATGAAGACTTCAGAAGTTTGCCCTTAATTTTAGCTAGGGCCAGTCTTCAATAAATTTAGTTTTTACTTAATAATGCTTTTAATTGAATTCTATTATTTAACCCCCAAAAATCTATTTTGAAATTTCCACCAAATCTTTTTTGTACCTTATCAGGATAATCAAAAAGATTTATATTTTATTTTAGAATCTGAATGTGAGAGAGAACCTCTTATGGAATTTGTGTTTCTGGGCCTATGTAATCTCATGTAGTATAATTTTTTTTCCAGGTCTATCTATTTTCCTGAAAATTTCAATTTTTGGTAGTGCTGAATAAATTCCATTGTGTGTATCTACCATGTCTTAATTATCCATTTATCAATTAATGGGCAAATGGACTGATTCCATTTCCAAGCTTTTGTGAAAAAAAAAAAAAAAGCAGTAACAAACCTTTATGGTTGAGCAATTATCTCTATAGTAAAGCATAGAATCTTTAGAATATATGCTCAGAAGTGGTATAGCTGGATAAAAAGATAGATATACTTTTATATTATTGTGGAATTTCCACACTGATTTCCATAGAGGCTGTATAAGTTTTAACTCCCAGCAAGTTGGATAAGGGTTTCTTTGTCCCCACATCCTTGCCAGCATTTGTTTTCATTTTATTTATTTATTTATTATTTATTTTGAGGTAGAGTCTCACTGTAGTCCAGGCTGACCTAGAGAATTCAGTATGAAGTCTCAGGCTGGTCTCAAACTCACAGCTATTCTCCTACCTCAACATTGTGGGTATTGAGATTAAAGGCATGCACCACCATGACTGGCATTGTTGATTTTTAAATGATAGTCATTCTGATCAGGCTGAGAAGGAATCTCACAACAGTTTTAATTTGCATTTCCCTGAAGGCTACAAATGTTGAACTGCTTTTTAGATGTTTATGGCCATTTGTATTTTTTTCTATGATTATTTGTTCAGTTCCCTAACCCCATTTTTGAGTACATGCATTGATTTTTATATTGCTTAGTTTTTTGAGTTCTATGGATATTCTAGATATTAAAATACTATCAGATGTATACCTGGTGAAGACTGTCTCCCATTCTCTGGGTTGTATATTTACGCTAATGATTGCTTAGTTGCACAGTAGCTTTTAGTTTTGTGAGATATAAATGGTGTGGTGTTTGTTTAATTCTCTGGAGTCTAATATGGAATAATTTGAGTTGTTTACAAGTTTTAGTAAGCATCAGTAGTACTGGTTAGGAAGCTAGAATGAGACTTGGAGATGGGAGAGGCAGAAAGGATCTGAGGTGGAAATAGCAGACAGGCCAGTGGAGGGACAGAATGCAGGGGTTGAAATGTCTGGAGGGCGCAGGGTGAGGGAGGGAGGAAAGGTACATGGAACTAGTGATGGCATGAATCAGTCCTATAGAAGTCCATCTCTTTGATAGCTGATTAAAGTATATAACTCTTTTGAGAAGCACCCTGAAGAAGTGGAGAGAGCTTTACCCTAACACGATAGACTGTTGCTGGTCAATCCTAGTGCGGGAATTGGGTTACACTCCACAGTGGGATGTTGGCCAAGGAGGCCCATGAGGACTCTACAACACTGCAATCCATTGCCAAAGCACTTGCTTACACATCAGAACTAAATTGTAAGACCCTATTGATGAACAAACCACAGGCTGGAGGTGTGGGCGTTGAGAGTTCATGCTGGAATTGAGATGGAAGCCAGCTAGATCTTTGCTGAAAAACTGTCATAGTGCTGGAAAGTGCCGTGAGAGATGGTTGGGTTAAAAGTCGCCGGCAGCATGAAAGAGCAGCAGATGTTTCATGCTACAACAGCAACCCGCAAAACAAGAAGGGCCCATTGGTGCAATAGCGGCACACTGGGGACGAGGACAATTAAATTCTTTCGGGTCGGATATGAAGCCTGCTCGTTCTGGAGGAGTTCATGCCTATTACTGAGAACCAAGCCAGAAGCCTATGGTTTGGAAGGCCATAGATGCTAGAAGGAAGCTTCTGTTCTTCCTTGGTTAAAAGAAGTTATGTTCATCAAAACGTCTCCAAAATTTCTACGTTTAACGTTTTTTTTTTTTTTTTTTTAATCCAAGATGCTCTCACTCTGCTTTTTAAAAATTACAACAAATGAAGGGTAAACCCAAGACCCACCAGAATGACCAGAAAAGAAAGCTGACTGCCTCATTTAGATGAATTATCTCTATAACATCTGCCAGAGCCCAGGAAGCATTACAAAGGAACCTCCTCCAGGGAGATGGTTGCAGACACTGAGAAGACTAAAACACATCCAAGCAGAAAATCAGAGATTGCTGAAAGCTCCTTGCTAAATGAAACTAAAAAGCCCATCTTCTAAGGCTGTGGGAACATTACAGAAGAGGGGGCAGAAAGAATGTAAGAGCAACAGTGTGGGAAGGTCTACTCTGAGGCATTGTCCTCTCCAGAGACTGACTTGTGCATTCAGAACACCCCATTGAATATGAATAACCCAATTAAGGTATGTCTTCCATGGAATGAGGTGGGGGGAGGGAACATAATAGTATAACCTGATGGGAATATAACCAATTTGTAATACATCTATACATTAAAAAGCTCAATAAATATCCTATGTCAAAAACGATATTCTAATGTAAAAGGGCAAAGAACGGCACCAACTGTTCAGGACCTGATTTAATTATTGTGGAACTAGAGTAACCTTGGGGTGGGGGAAACAGTAAAAATGTTAACTCATTGAACTGTAGGACCATCAAAGGAATGTATAAAAATGGCCCCTGTCAGGAATCCCGAATGAACCATGGTTCTAGAAGAGTGTGACTGAGGTGCCTGACCTCTGTGTTGGGAAGTTTTCACAATCCCCTATTTTGAGAGTGGTGAGTTGTGTGAAGTTTGATGCTAAAGCTGAAAGCACCGGTCCATTTTAAACATTTCAGTGTCTGTCTAGAAATATTGCAGCTATTCAACTGTACTTGTTAAGTAATAATAATTGAGGACATCAAAATATATTGAGATAATCTGTGCGGTTGTCAATGAAACAGCAGCATTTGGAATAACCTACTTTTCCAAGCATAGGAGAAGGGGAAGTGTGTGGTGATGAATTTACTTCATAAAATTGCATGGAACCCTTAAAAACAAGTTTATGGCTATTAGGAAACATTCTCAAAGTGTATTGGGAAAAGCTTTCTTAGCTGAAGATACTAAGAGGAAAAGTTCGACTAAAATCACATCTAATAAGACTTCAATTATTTAAATAAACATCACTTTAAAGGGAAATAAACTTCTAGGCAATGCACACATCATTGACAGAGTAGTGATGACTGTATTTCAGACAGAATAGTCTTTCTGTGTTCATATTTGTCTTTTAATCAATACAAGAAAAACTTTAAAAGGAATACATTACCTTTTGTCAACAACATGTCTGCATTACTTCTGGATATGTTTCCAAAGATATAATGCATTTTTCAGACTGTCATCTCTAGTTGCTAGTAACATGTTTGTGATTCAATGATACACATCCGTTGGGTTATTTTAAGAGAGACAAGTATTTACAACTTTGAAGGTACCAAGAAACCCTGCACACAATTATCATGAAGAAGATATGCTCACAATCAGGAGCACAAATTAGTGTCAATTACTCCTTAGCCTGGCTGCCATACCAGCATTCTGATGATACACGTAACAGAACTTTGCTTTCTTTTCTATCCTGGAATTGAGGGTTCCTTTGATATCTGAGCTTGAATCTATTCATTCCGTGAACACAAAAGGTGAAATGAGGGCTATGCCAATTAAAACATATAATAATACATCATGATGTTTTTTTTTTTTTGAAGACTTTTACAACTCCCTTTTTAATTTGTGACATTGAAAAGTGTATACATGAGATCACATTTATGGACATCAGTAAAAAGTTTAGAAATGCACTTAATCTAATGAGGAGTATAATTTAATATTTTTAGATGTTATTCTTTGAATAAAACTTCTGCAAAATGAATCCCAACTGTGTTTACACAGGTTTCCATAGCTTATTCTCAGTTCAACTTCTGCTGCTTCTGAAAAAAAAAAAATCACTTTCAATGTAAAGATATTATCCTTCATAATCCTTTTGTAACATTTTAAGTAATGGAAGCTAGTTCAACAATGTATTTTGAATTATGATACAGTTATTTTACCCCTCTCTGCTTAATCTGCCATTTTGAAACATCATTTTATCTTTCAATTCTTCCAGTAAATAAATGAAAGATGAATTACTGAGCACTTTGGATGTATACACAGTCCAATAAGCTGAAGACTAAGTTCTTCAAATCTAAAACACAATTTTAAAAATACAAACTTTTTTGCATTAAATATAGCAGCAATCAGAACACCATCTATACTGTGCTCTTCCCAAAAGCCTGAAACATGTGCTTAAATATTTTATTTTTATTTATTGGAGAGAGAATGAGAGAGAGAGAGAGAGAGAGAGAGAGAGAGAGAGAGAGAGAGAGGGGGGAAAGAGAATGAGTGCACCAAGACCTCCAGCCACTACAAACAAACTCCAGATGTGTGAGCTCCTTGTGCATCTGGCTAAAGGAAGTTCTGAGGACTTGAACCTGGGTGTTTTGGCTTTGCAGGCAAATGCCTTAGTCACTAAGCCATCCCTCCAGCTCTGAAGCATGTTCTTTTTATAAAAATTATTATTTTTATTTATTTAATATTGTTTCTTTTCACAATTTTTATTAACATTTTCCATGAGGGTATTATTATAAAAAATAATACCCTCCCACCCCTCCGCACTTTCCCCTTTGTAATTCCATTCTCCATCATATTACCTCCCCATCTCAATCATTGTTGAAGCATGTTCTTTATATGAGCACACATTGATGGCCATACACACTCGTTGAATGTGATTTTTTTCTTTTCATTGTAATCTTACCTTCTAATTATGTAATCATGACATACTTATTCTATTTGTCTAACACTTTCATATTATAATTATATTTTGCTGTATCTTACATAATTATGATTTCTACCATTCTCTTTTCCACATATTTGTTTGGGGAAGCCAACCTTCCCTGGGTGTCCTCCTGCCTGTCCTATGAGACGAAGAGACTTGAACTCGTGATGAAGAGTCATGTCCATGAGAAACAGAAGCCAGTCTGTGAAGCTTGGTAGAAACACCTCAACATGGAATTAGGATCACAGATGTGTTAAAAATTGGACATGGACCTTTGAAAGTGATCTACTGAATGAGTGAGATTTAATCATAGAACTTTCTCTCTGCAGGGTGCTCCAGGTGAATTGATACCTGTGAATGTCTAAAGAAAATGGAAAGAAGAGGGAAAATATCAAATCAATAACCTAATGCTACGCCAGTAAATTCTATAATAATAAAAACAGCCTTGCCTAGAAGACAAAGGGTATAATTAAATAGAAATACTACTATGCCCATAAAAATTTCCCATTTCATCTCAATTTACTATTTTCTAAGGTAGAATCTTGCTCTAGCCCAGGCTGACCTGGAATTCACTATGCAGTCTCAGGGTGGCCTCTAGCTCACAATGATCCTCTCACCTTTGCCTCCCAGGTGCTGGGATTAAAGGTGTGCACCATCATACCCAGCTCTGTGAAAACTAAAGAGAACCCAAGTGGGATATTGCAAACCTATGGCCCTAGCTCTGTAAGCTCAAGCAGGAGGATGATAAGTCCCATTCAACTTGGGATACCATGTGGGATGGAATCGACAGACAAATAATGGATTAACCAAAACCCTAACAACCACAAAGTGGGACAGGTAACACACACCTGTAATCCTAGCACTCAGGAGGCAGAAGTAGGAAGATCACTTTGAGTTTGAGGTCAACTGGGGCTAGACCTTACCTTGGGGGGGGGGGGACAGAAACAGTTTACCAAGTGGGCTATATTATACTAGAAATTTCAGAAGACTTAATGCCAATGCTTTTCAAATACTTCCAACCAATGAAAGAAATAGAAATATAGCAATACTTTAATCAAAACAAGACAAGAATTATTATAAGAAAAGGATGCATTGCTATGCCTTATAAAGGATTATATGAAAACTTCAAGGAAATATTATCAAAAGCAGGGGAGATGGCTCAGAGGTTAAAAGCACTTGCTTATAAAACCTGATGGCTTGGGTTCGATTCCCCAAAACCCATGTAAAGCCAGAACCACTAGGAGGAACATATGTCTGGGGGATTGTTTGCAGTGCAGGAGACACAGTGTGCCCATTTCCTCTCTCTTTATGCATGTTTTATCTCTCCCTTGAATAAATGAAAATACTAGCAAATTAAATCTATAACTTACTAAAATATTTTAACCATGACCAAATAGGATTTATAAAAATACAAATGTGTAACATAAAAATCAATCACTATTGAACATAATGAGAAAAAATACATATAATTGTATCAATTACACACACACACACATATACACAAAGTTTTTGATAAAGTCCAACACCCTTTAATAATTAAAACATTGAGCAAAGTAGAACAAAATAGGAATTTCCATACAATGATAAAAAACACTAATGAATAGCACAGCTAACTTCATATTCAATGGAGTTCAATGGGAGACTTCTGTCTCCCTATGTTCAGGAATGAACCATTCTCTCTGCTTTATCTATTCTTAGTCAATCCTATAGTAGAGGTTTTGGCTAAATAAACTAAGAAATAAAAGGAAATAAATATCATATAAGTTGGAAAGGCAGAAGTACAATGAACTTATTTCAAAAGTCATGATCATACCTCTAAAAGGGATGACAAATTTAGACGAAATTTAGATCCAAATACAATGCATCAAAAATATCAACTACTAGACCAACATGAAAAATTCAAGAAAAACTATTTTAAATTACTTCAAGATAAATACAACAACAAA
Organism: Jaculus jaculus; assembly: GCF_020740685.1. Lineage (NCBI taxonomy): Eukaryota > Metazoa > Chordata > Mammalia > Rodentia > Dipodidae > Jaculus > Jaculus jaculus. The sequence goes on along the minus strand of NC_059119.1, from coordinate 8,341,724 downwards.
CTAGGTAGAAGAACTGATTATAATAGGGAAAGTCTTAAAACTTTAAGAAGGAAATGTAGAGGAGAATATTAGTATATTAACATTGGACCTTACAATGTTCTCTCTCTCTCTCTCTCTCTCTCTCTCTCTCTCTTCTTGTTTTTCAATGTAGGCTCTTGTACTAGCCCAATCTGAACTGGAACTCACTCTGTCGTTGTAGGCTGGCCTCAAACTCACAGTCATCCTCCTACCTCTACTGCCTGAGTGCTGGGATTAAAGATGTGCACTATCACACCTGGCTTTACAATGTCTTATTATATATATATGAAATAGTAAGTAAAGTTAGAGGACAAAGAGGCATGTTAGCCTTCATGAAAATTAAAGTTGCTTCTGCATTATGTCAAAGAATATCATCAACAAAACATTAAGGTGGTTATAGAATGGGATGTGGAGTATATTTGCCATAGAATACAAAGAGAACACTTACAACAATAAAACCCACCCCAATTCAAAACTGGAAAAATGGTCTCAGTGAACATTTCTACAAACGTAATTTAATAAAAATGCCAAAAGTGCGTGGAAAGATATTCAGCTTCATTGGTCATTAAGAGAATGGAATCTAAAAATGTCATGCCATTTCACTTCAAAAGCATCGAGAGTGGTCCATCTGCAGTCACAGAAATGGGACTTACTGGCCAAAGTATGGAGATGCTAGAAGATGTTTTGTGGGGATGGAAAATGCACAAGCCTTTTGTGGAAAGTGGCATGCATGATAGTTTTTTTTTTTTTTTTTTCCAGGCAAGCCAAACAAATTGGCTTTTTTATGCAAAATATCGAGAGTGACAGCAAGGGTGTGTGTGCTTGTTTGTGTGTGTGAGAGAGAGAGAAAGAAAGAGAATAGGTGTGCCAGGGCCCCCAGCCAGTGCAACCAAATATAGATATGTCAAAAAACATATTGATGCCCAATTACAGAAAGGTAATCACCATGTAGACTCACTCATCTACAGCTCCTAACCTGAATGTACCTGAGATGCTGACATACCTAGCAAGCATCTCGAGGAACAGACAATAGGGTGGGTGGGGAGGAGAGGAAGGGAAGGGAAGGGGTGAGGTACACAAAACTGGACCCTAATGGCAATGGCACCATAAAACTGTACATACTAAAAGACAGACTAAATGGTTGAATCTGCACCAGGCCCTTAGAGGGAACATCTGAATCATAAGACCCTGGAGAGAGTACAATGAAGACTAACCTTAATCTTCTGTTTCTTTTATTTTCCTCTATCTTTCTCTCTTCTCTCTCTCTTTTCTCTATCTCTTATATAACTTATCTTTTTTCTTCCTTCTCTTCTTGGGTACTGACCTATAAATTCCAGTACCAGCATGTGGTTATCATCCACAACGAGCTCTTGATCAGAGAGACCTACAAGGTTTCCCAAAAGAAGACAGATTTATGTCAGAGTACTTGATGACCCACCAAAGGTTAGCAGTAAGGCCCTACTGCTGAAGACATCATATGCAGTTGGCATGTAATATGGCTGGAAGCTATAAGAGAGTCAGTCCCCAGACAGCACATCTAGTGCCATAAGGTGCTACATGAGTGACTGGGGAAAAATGACCAATATCTGTCCAAGCAATTCATGGTTTAATCTACTTAGCAGCAAACAACCTGACATGATGCTCACACAAGTGCAAATAGAGACACACAACCATGGTGGGAAACTAACTGCTCTTGATTTGGCTAACTGATCTGCTCAGTGGGATGGAACCATTGCTGGAGCTGGGAAACAAGTCAGAATCATCCAAAATTGATCCTGCTCTCCATTATTAAGCTCCAACCAATCATGGGCTACAAGAAGACCTACACCTATTAAATTCTCTCTAAAAAAAAACAATGGTTATCCCATTTATCTTGTGCTAATTTTACTCTTCATTGTAGAATTTGCTTCTCTTTTTCAAATAGACACAGATCCCAAGGACAGAACCACCCCACCATACCTCAAAAGGGCCCCAGCTGAAACTAAGAATAATTGGTGAAACAAGCAAGAGTGCTGTTTTCTTGGTGAACCTTGTACCAGCACAGGGTGAAGGAGATAGACACAGAGAATAATCAACTGCTACCAAATCAGATATCCAGAAACACAGAAGCTCTCAAGACCTCATCACTGAGGCAGACCTAAATTGAACCCAAGATGGCTCAGGGAAATTTGCGGAAGAGGGGGCAGAAAGAATGTCAGAGCCACACATCAGATCATGATACACAGAGACATTTCCTCCTACCCATAACTGATGGCTAACCCTGCAATGCATGACCCATATATCCCAAGTAGGAAGTTCTCTGCATAGGGGGGAGGCTAACAATGGTAATAACTTGACTGCATTCACTGAGAACAAAACTAAAACAAAACAAAACAAAACAAAACAAAACAAAACAAAACAAAACAAAACAAAACAAAACATATTGATATGTCTGGAGAGATTGCTTAGTGGTTAAGGTGCTTGCTTGCAAAGCTAAAGACCCAGGTTCAATTCCCTAGGGCCCACGACATGCATCTGTAGTTCTTTTTCAATGGGTGGAGGCCCTGGTGCACCCATTCTGTCTATCTGTCTCTATTTATAAAATAAATAAACAGATAAATGAAATATTTAAAACCCCCCAAAATTGAGTGCTGCTCCCACAACACATAACCCATAATTCCATGGGGAATCCCTGTAACCCCACTGAGTACAGTGCCCAGTGGAATGAGGGTAGGAATGAGGGAAAAGAGGGTACAAACACATGGTACATATATATATAACATGCTGTTAATAATAAGAAATAAAAAATAAAAAAGCAGATGTGTAAGTGTAAGGGGCTCTAAAATTTGGTATTAATAAAGGGAAATAAGTTTAAATTATATAATGTTGCCACATGTACCGTCTTCTAAATGATATAACTCTAAAATTATTAACATAAAACTTTGCAGAGTGATTACTTCTTGGGTAAAATTTATTCAGTGTTTTAACCTTTGGAAAAAAATATATATATCATGCTGTACACAGAATATAAATTATTCACAAAGCAATGCTACTGTTTCTCATTTTTGAGGGTGATCTCAGACTTTTCACAATGCATTTTCTGATCGTACCAGGTACTATCACACATTTATGTGTTAGAAAACACTACATGATGTTAGAAGCTGGGGCTTTGGGGGAACTGAGTACTGATGAGGGTAGAGCTCTGGGAAGGGAATTACTACCCTAGTAAAAGAGTTTGTAGAGAACTGACTCATCCCATTCCAACCTATGAGGACACAGCTAGACACTTTAGAAACAAAACAGGCTCCCACCTGGCACATTTCCTGCCCACCCTTTGCTTTTATGTCTAAAGGCACCTACTTTATGGCATAATACTATAGCAATGCACATGGACTAATTCAGGTAACAAGGTCACTAATTTCTCAAAATTATTGCTTAATTAGCAAGGAAATTCTGAATATCTATTCATTTAATTAATTTGGCTTTTAAAATGTATATCTCATACAATAGGTAATATACTTCAGGATGCCTTCTTTTTCTATTATTTTCTCTATCAGTTAGCAATTGTTAAATTATTAATATCTATCAGTGTTTTCCTAAGTACATGTAATTGTTTAATATATAGACAATATATATATATATATAGGCTACTCAAATTCTCCTTTCGTAAAATTTACACATGTCTCGACTATTCTCAGTCTTGCAAATTTAGTGGCATGACCTGCTTACTGAGACATTGCAATGATGTATGGTCTAGTTAGTTTTAGCAGACTCCTACATGTTTAGCCCTCTACATCTTAGCAAGAGTCATTAATTCCCACATAGGTCATTCCTACAATTTCTCCTGTGAAATCCTCTATGCCCTCTGATATCACTTTAAGACTTAAGATGCTCATGTTTGACACACATCTGGAAGATCTAGTTATCCCAGTCTTGCCACACTTTCTGACCTCATCCCCCACGTCTCTCACTCTCTTGCAGTTCTTGATTATCTAAAGAAAATACAATGGACTTCACTCCATAAAACAGCTCTTGACATTTTATTTAATATTCAGTGTTCCCATGACAATTTCAAAAGCCACATGGAGGAGAATAAACTGGCCACTGACAGATAACACAGTCCATTTTAACCAGAGGACACTTTGCATCACATATACATTTAAGACAATGTTGAAATCAAAAGAAAATAATCGTGTGGTTGTCTTCTAGCCAGTTTTTAAATGCACTAGATATAATAAAGCCCATTGTGTTCAGACAGGTTTACAAAGGGACTTAGATAAAACTTGAGTGCTTTGAACATGAAAAGCAGCATGGTGCATATCAATTGTTGGCACTACGTCAGAAACTGCTCACAAAGATTATCTATGAGGGAAGCTGGAAGGTGTTGCAAGCTCATTTGACGATGAGAGGACCAGTGGAGCCTACAGACATATGTCAGTACAAGAGACTTTGGGAAATTAATTATATCCATCATTAACTCTCAATTTTTGTTTTGGCAAAAAAAAATCTAAAATGAAAACTCATCTAGCAGACATATCCTATGTAAGATATAAGATCTGTCTGTGTGGAGAAAAAGTAACCTCATTAGTTAGTACAGTCACTTAGAATTTTGTTTTTCTTATAAATCTTCCAGACTGGCTAAGGACACAAAAATGAGTAAGTTATATTTAGGCTTTGTTTTTAGAGGAAAAGTTTGACAAACTCATCTTTTATCTGTAAAGTTCCTTTTATATTGACCATACATTTCCTTTGTCAAACATGTTTTTTTTTTTTTTAAAGAAACACAAGTGTCTTATTCCTTTTTGTTAAATGGGGCTTATTGGTAATTTAAATCTTCATTCCATCAGAAGAAAATAAGTTTCTCTGAGACAATTGATTTGTGGTCTTGGTACCCATGTTCCCACTCTCAGGATGGGGCTTCTTCCAAAGGTCTTATCTAGCTCTGTGACAGAGTGGCTTCTGTCGAGGTGTTTGGTTACCGTCATTATTCCTGCTGGCTCTGGATGGATACTCAGGTGCTCATTAGTTCCAAGTTCACAGGACACATGCAGATCATAGCTGTTTTCGTTGACCTGAAATGCATGTCAGCTTTACACCCTGTACTACCTCCATCAATGTGATGTTCCACAGGAGCATGGAATACGTAAGGTGTGTTCTTGCTTTTCTTCAGCTCCCTAGGGTGGGGGTGAGAAGTGCCAGTCCCTCATGCTTGTACACATATTTTCCCTTCAGATCTGTACAGAGAGCACAAATAACACCAGGACTTTTAAAAAAAAAAAAAAAAAAAACCTACCTGGGAACCTGGCAGCAAATTTCATACAATCCCTATGATTACCTGGGGAGTGAATTCATTAAGGCATATATTTCTATCCCTGGAATTAAAACTGCCTCATTTAATATGAGATGCTATGAGACACTCCTTTCTTTTTCTATGACAATAAGAACAAAACTGGCTGTTACTAACAAAGTATGATTCATATGAGCTTATAAAAGCATCCATGTCCATAGATATTCTGAACTATGATTTCCCTAATATAAAATATTCTTTTCTTGAGAAATTATCCCTCTTTCATGATTTTCAAATTCCCATTGTGAAACTCTCAAAAGCCAATACTTGATAGGTTTTGTTCTCAGAATTTTAATGTGGTGTTTTCCATTTGCAAGAACCAATTAATCACTCTTTCTGAATAGAAAAGGGACAAAAGGCAAGAAAAAAATGATTGTATATGAAAAAGAAATGTGTCAGCATATAGAAAGAGTGTCATTTATAAATGAAATTGCTGAAGAAAAGAAAACCAAAAGATTTACTCTTCAGCCATCCAGTTACTTGGATATTTCTGAAGTGGTTCAAGTTCTCCAGGGACATAGAACCAATAGCAGAGAGATATTTATTATGAATATGAATATCTTCTGTCCATACACTAAAGGCCCAGGAGAAGGGATGATGTGGCTCCATCCATATCCAAGGGCAAAAGAGCATAATATTTTGGCAATAGCAAGAAACACATTGCCAGTGATTTGTTATGGCTCATGGTGATAGAATTCTCTCTCATTCATATTTATTAATTTCTGGACCTTTGAGTATATGTGGGAAACAAGATATACATGGCATATGGTGTATTGTTTCAGAGCATAAATGGCCTTTGAGGGAACACTTAGATGGCTCTGTGAGTGTTTGAATGGCTCTTCCATTGCTGCGAACCATTTACTTGAAGAAGTAGAGAACATGATATAATGTAATGAACATGACAAGATGTAGGAAACATGAAATGATGTACAATACATGGCAAGCATGAGCTCACTGTCACATGTCTTTGGCTATGAAGCGAGTTCTGAGATAGAAAATGTATTGCATGGAAAATCATGGTAGAAGATCCTGTGTATCCACAATGCAGAAACATTGTGTGAGTAACAAATCCATATCCAAAATAAATATTTACTCCATGAAAAATAATGAAAAAGAAACACTCCCGTTCTGTGTTGAAGTGGATTCCATGTTAGTATTCTGCCTCAGTAGCTGGCTAAGCATTCCAAGGAGTCACACCGTATTGGATACACAGGGCTGCTGTCTGCTACTGGGCAGTTGAACTCTCAGAATGGACTGGTGACCCGAACCGAGTCAAGAGACTCCTCCAGAATTTTTTTTTTTTTTCCTCCAAAGCCCTTACTATCAAGACAAAATACTGGAAAGAGTACAAACCTGGGGCATGACCGGTCATTTCTCATTCCGAGCCCAGGGGATGATGAACTGATCTGACTAAAATTATGCACAGTGGGGAGTTCCTCCTCAGCACTATCCATCAGAGATGTCCCCGTAGTACTTGAATTTCAGGCAAAACAGTCTGTAGACCTGGCTTAATTTTTCTTTCCTTCTGTCATAGGGAAGTACCCCTGAGGCGTGGGGCTCTGGGGCATCTTGGTAGCAGAGGACAGCATAGCCGATGTGGCTGCAAAGATTCTTGAACCAATCTTCGTATACTTGTGCTTTCAGAGCCTGCTTGGTCAAAATAGCAGATCGATTATTTCCATTTGATGATGCGATAGTGCTATGAAGACCCACTTTACGTCCTAGCAGTGCAGATAACACTCAGTTCAAGATAGACTGTTCAGGGTACATCATAACTTGGCGGTCCATTATTTGGGACCCCACATCTCTAAAGACCACTTGCGGCCTAAAAACAAACAAACAAACAAAAAAGTCTCTCTTAAAAGAAAAGGGAATGCCAAAGATGTATTGCAAATTCACAGCGCATTTTGCAGCTCTCTTCCGTGGGATTGCTGGAGCCCCAGGCAGCACACCCACCTGTCTCGCACACTTCAAGCATCACTGGGTCTCTTAAGCCCTGGGCCCGTCATAGAGCCTTCTGTTAGGGACCCCACTGAAAACCTGTGGCTGGAAAAGTCGTGCAGTGCCTTCACATTCGGAACCTTGGTTTATCTGACAGGCTGAGCCAGAAATACTGCCTCACCAAATACGTGGGGCCCCAATGACATAATAAAGATGGAAAAATCAAGTTAAACACGACAAATGTGTTGCATAGTAATGACTTCATGGGACTATGAATAGTTACAATGTTCGCAATCCCCTAGTCCTACCAGAATTTTGAATTTAGCTTAATAATTTATCAATACAGAGACAGGCAAAACCAACACTGTGAATGGCAAGTCAGAGGGGAAGACGCAGTTCGGAAATTACAAGTGGTCTCTGAAGTCCTTGTCATCCCCCTTCAATACCACATACATTTCTGAAATCTGTGTTTATCAGTTCTCTACTTTAAAAAATAGGTTCCTCTTAGGTTGGTATATATCAAAATATAATATAATTGTACTTTGTATGTATTGAATTTGTTTTATTTTAATGACATACTGCATGGATGAAAACTAAAATGTACTGTGAGATCAACCATATGGCATAGAGGTTGACTTTCGTATTCATTCAAAGCTACAATCATTTCCATTGTGTAAATATTTAACAGTTGTCAAATGCATTCCTATATGGTTTATAGAGTGTCATTTTGCAATCATTTTGCTAAATGTCTTTTGTCTCAGTGAGAAATAATTTTTCATAAGCTTTATGTCCATATAAAATACATCTTCAATTTTCAAGTAAATATCGTATATATCGTATATATATATATTCAAGTAAATATTATATATATATATATATGATATATATATTTATGTATACATATATGATGTTTCTGAGTATCTTTTCCCATAGTCTTGCTATTCTTAGGTTTCTTTTTGTTTGCTGTATTTATCAGAGACCATTTCACCTGAAGTAAAATTATTTCCTTAAATTTTTGGATTTTTGATATCTTTTCTATTTCTATATATTTCACTACGATTCAGTTTGCATATTATTTTTATCAAAGTATAATCAATAATGTGATGTATGAGCTAAATTTATGTGAATAAATAAACACTTCATGATATATCATATAGTCTTTATTCCCACAACATATTAGTATGACACTAAAAACACACTTAAAATCTGCATTTAATATTTTTTTCCATGTAGGAGCTCTCTTGAGTTTTGATAACTTTTTATTAGTTATGTATATAGTGTGTATACACCCATGATGGTACCATCCTTAGCCTTCTCTCTGTCGTCCCCCCATGAGGATTGTGGGTGTTGTACTGGGGGGTGGCCATCAGTTATGGGGGAGAGACAATGTCTTTGTGCATAATGATCCAAGTTATGGCTCTAACAATCTTTTTGCCCCCTCTTCTGTGAATTTCCTTGAGCCATATGGGATTCATTTTAGGTCTATTTTGTGATGGGAGGTCTTGGGAGTCTCTGTGTCTCTGGATCTCTGGTTTGGTAGGAGCTGAGTGTTCTCTGTGTCTATCTCCTTCACCTTTGTGCTGGTACCAGGTTCACTGAGAAACCAGCTCTTGCTCATTTCCCCACTAACTCTATGGCTTCAGCTGGTGCCCTGGTGAGGGCCTATGTGATAATTCTCTTCTCAGGTTCTGTGCACATCTGAAAAAGAGAAGCAAGTTCTCCAATGGAGAGTGATCTCAGTGTAAGATATATGGATACCCATTATTATTTTAGAGAGAATTAAATAGGTATAGGCTCTCTTGTAGCCCACTATTGATGGGAACTTGATATTAGAGAACAGGCTAGTTTTTGGATATGGTTCTGACATGTTTCCTGGTTCCAAGTAAGGGTTCTATTCCACTGAGTGGATCCATTAGCCAAGAGCTGTTGGTTTACCACCATGGCTGTGTATCACCATTGCACTTGTGTGTGCATCATGTCAAGTTGGTTGCTGCTGAGTAGCTTAGACCATGAGTTTCTTAGACAGATGTTGGTCATTTTCCCCCAGTCACTCATGTAACACCTTCTGGCACTAGACAAGCTAGTTGTCTGGGGATTGATTCTCTTTCAGTTTCCAGCCAGGTCACTCCATGTTCCATCCCAACAGCACATTGTGTCTTCAGCAGTAGGATTTTACCATTAACTTTGGTGGGTCATCAAGTACTCTGATAGAATTCTCTCTACCTTTGCGAAACCTTGTGGGTCTCTTTGATCAGCAGCTCATTGTGGATGTTACCCATATGCTGTACTAGGAGTTACAGGTCAGTGCCAAGGGAGAAGGAATAAAAATATAGGCAATATAAAAGAGAAAAAGAAAAAAGAGCGAGGGAGAGGATTAGGAGCATATTGAGGATAGTCTTTATCATATACTCTCCAGGCCCCTTGTGTATCAGGTATTCTCTATAAGTACCTGATGAAGGTTTGACATTTTAGTATGTTTTTCAGGATGTAGGATTTTATGGTACCATTTCCATTTGGGTCCAGTTTTTTGTCCCCACCCCTTGCCTTTATGCCCCCCCTCACCCCACCATTCCTATTGTCCAGTCCTTGAGATGTTTCTTAGGTATATCTGCATCATGGGAAGATTCTGGCTAGGAGCCACAGATGAGTGAGACTAGGTGACAATTATCTTTCTGTGATTGGGTGAGTTTGGTGAGAATGATCTGTTCCAAGTTTGTCCATTTTGCATCAAATTTCATTGTGTCATTTTTTCTTACTGCTGTGTAGAATTCCATTGTGTCGATGTACCACATCTTAGTTATGCATTCATCTAATGGTGGGTATCTGGGTTGATTCCATCTCTTAGCTATTAAGAATTGAGCAGCTATAAACATGGTTGAGCAAATATCTCTGAGCTGAGATTTGGAGATTTGAGGGAAAATGCCCTGTCAGAAATAACTGGGTCTGTTGGTACCTCTATAGTTATCATTTTTAGGAGTCTTCATACTGCTTTCCATAGTGGTCTTTATTCCCTCAACATATTAGTACAACACTAAAAACACACTTTAAAATCTCCATCTAATTTTTTTTTTAACATGTAGGAGTTCTATCTAGTTTTGATAACTTTTAAAAATATTTCCTTTCTTCTTTTCTGTTTCTTATTTTACTCATTCATTTATTCTTACTTCCATTGCTTTTCCTTTTGGCAATTTAGACAAAGCAAAGAAAGTTAAATGTAAATTACAAAAGTAAAAGATAATCATGTTCTCTCTAAAAGTTAAAGTGAAATGCTAACACATCAGGTAAGGTATGGTAGAAATCTCTTGAAACCTGAGAAATAATTAGTGTCATTCAAAGATAATTGGTAGGAGATAATTTCTAATTAATAACTGACATTTAATTTGAAGCAGGTAAATTAAATGTATGAATCCTAGAAAAAAAAACCAATATTCAGAATAAGCATGTTTTGACATGCAAAGCCTATATTCTGCTAGGATTTATTTTGTTTGAGTTATCCAACTAAAGAAACTCATCTCAGATTTAAGGTAAAAATGATTACATAGATATGACACCAGTTCTTAATGAAGCAACTTTTTCAACATTTTGTTTTACACTAATTGTCTTATATTTGCCTAATGATTCTGTGGTAATGTCATCACAGTGGTCCTGTTTATTCTGATATTTAAATATACAATCAGTTCATTTATACATATTCATGACATGAATCAAATAGAACATGTCATTGCTATAGGCAACATTGTGTGATCAAAAGAAGTTTCAAAAGACACACTCCTCAGATCATACTAATACTGTTCTTGGTACCTTTCATTTTCCATTTGTCTGTAGGCAAATATCAGAAAGGTAGCTAAGCAGGTGGGTTCTCTCTCCCTAGAGAAATTTCACAAATATAATTTCAAGATTTTCTAATTTCTCTGTACCTACACATGAGTTCATTATAAACTATGGTATACAACATGTAATTATTGTGGCTTCTCTGCCCCAACTAAATTTGCTAATAAGTCAAGGTGAGGCCTTCTTCATTCAACACTAATTATATTTCTTAAATACAGATCTGCTGATGAAAAAGTCAATATTGTTTATTAGTACCCAGTTTTGCCATTTACTATTAGTTTTATTCAAATTCTGTAATAAATAATATGAATGCAACATTTAAATTTTCAAGATTAATTTAGATTGGGGGATAAGGGCATAGCTAAGTGGTTAAAGACCCTGGTTGCAATGCCTGCTGGTCCAGGTTCAATTCCCCAGTTCCCATGTAAATCAGATGCAAAGAGTGAACATGCATCTGGCTTTTACGTGCACTGGCAGGAGACCCTGGCACAGCCAAAGATGCACATACAGGAATTCTCCTTCAACCTTTGACCTCACTAATTCCCATGACGTCCAGGTCACACACACACACCTGAAAGGAAAGGTTGAAAGCTCTATACTCAGCTACTTACAGCATTTAAAACAGAGATACTTTTGTTTGGAGTAAATATCTCTATAGAGTGTCAAGCATTTCAATTTAATCCACCTTTGCAAGGAAGTTCAATATTTTTAGTAATACTTTCACAGTTGTAGTGTCCTATCTGGGTGACACATATCACATTTTGAATGACTGATTCAAATATCCTTTTCCCTCATGTGTCTGCATATCTGCATTTTAGGCTTCGATCAATAGAAGGGTTAATTTCTCAAAATGGTACTCTCTGGACCACATTTTCTTGGTTTAAACCTAACCCTTGGTGCACACAGGTCCAGAGATACACTCCATGAGCTAAAAAAGCCTAACCAACGCCCCCACAGCTCAGCCACCATTGTCATTTCCTTCACTGTTTTTTGATATAGATTCAGGCAATTTTCCCTAAATTTCAGTTTTGTCTAATAGCATGGAAAGATGAAATCAGGCTTATAAAGTGCGGCAGTGATGCAGCTGGGCAAGTCAACGCCTTCTTACTCCAAACCAAGGTCAAGAAATCACTCTCGTGCTCTAGTTTCAGCTTTCATTTTTTTTTTTAAACTCTAAAGCATATAAATTTTCTTCCTGGTATATGAAGACATTAATTATATGCTGGGTGAAAATAAAGAATAGAGTGGGCTTTGTATATGAGCTGGATTTGGCTGGGCATCGTTAGCAGGACACAGGCAGAACAGAGTCTCACAGTCCTCTTTTCATTATGATTTCTTGTGGGGGAAGAAAGCACAACCTCCAAGAGTCTGTGGCTTTCTGTACCATGCAATCATTCCTTAAGTTTCTGCATGGAACTTTTTGAAAATCACTTTCTTTGGGCATATGTTCATTGTAGAAAAGGGAAAATCACATAAAGGAAAATTCATATTCAACTAAAAATAACTATATTGGATAGCTGAATTGTAGCCAGGAATATATTTTTTTTCTTTCTTACAGGAGAACAGATAAGCAAGCAGACATAATTTCACACTCTAAAAAAGAGATAGAGAACTGTTTCTATTATAATTTTTGAAAATAATTATATAATCATTTGTTGTTGTTTTTTTTTCTCTAAACAATACAACTGATGATTCCAAGTTTGGTTGGGCATGGTGGTGATCACATGTTGGAAGATTTATATGAGATCTCTGAGGCCAACCTGAACTACACAGTGTGTTCCCCGGAATTACAGAGTGAGGTGCTGCTTCAAACATGCCCTCCCCCAAATAAGCGAACTCTGTTTGACTTGGAGAACGAGAGAGACAAACAATGTGATGCCTTCCCTTGATGCGGCAGAGGGACTTCAGGTGTGCTTTATAATGAACTGATGAGGAGCAACCCGGGTAAAGATAGTCGGGGAGCTGTGCTGTGGGGCAGAGTCAAACAATGTACTGTTCGCTCACTGAAAAATAAACCTGGTTAATTGTAACAGGTTAGTGAACCGGTGAGCTTATCTGAATTGGTTTTTATGTTTCTCATCTAACAAGAATTAAAATGTGGGCTGGAGAGATGGCTTAGCAGTTAAGCGCTTGCCTGTGAAGCCTAAGGACCCCGGTTCGAGGCTCGGTTCCCCAGGTCCCACGTTAGCCAGATGCACAAGGGGGCGCACGCGTCTGGAGTTCGTTTGCAGTGGCTGGTAGCCCTGGCGCGCCCATTCTCTCTCTCTCTCTCTCTCTCTCTCTGCCTCGTTCTCTGTCTGTTGCTCTCAAATAAATAAATAAAAATAAACCAAAAAAAAAATTAAAAAAAAAAAGAATTAAAATGTATTTGATCTGAGGCCAAGATAGTGGTTTAGGAGTAAAATGAATGGCACTTTAGTGTTAATATTGCTCATCATTCATCTAAGGGATGTGGCTTTTATTTACTTGATTTTACTTTTATTTATTTGTAAGGAGATGGGGGGGAAGGGGACAGGAGAGGGGTAGAGAACGCCCCAGGGCCTCCAGCCTCAGTCAATGAAATCCAGATGCATTTGCCATTACGCATCTGGCTTCATGTGAGTATTGGGGAATCAAACCCAGGTCATTAGGCTCTGCAGGTAAATGTCTAACCACTGAAACATCTCTCTAGCTTGGGATGTGGCATTTATTCACTACCTTTTTACCTCATGGTTACATGACAGCTGCTTTAAAACACTTCATTTGAGTCTCGAGCAAGAATAAGTGGCAGGACATTGCAAGACCTTTATTTATGAAGGATTTTTCAGGGAATACCTTCCAGTACCACCCATTTTTGTATTATTTAAGAAAACATAAAATAAACATAAAATATTTTAATATAAGGGCCCAGATTTGATTCCTCATGTCCCAGGTACGGCAGACACACAAGGTGACACATACATCTGGAATTTGTTTGCAGTGGCTGATTGCCTTGTGCACCCATTCTCTCTCAATCTGCCTGTTTCTCTCTTTATCACCCTCTCTCTCCCTCTTTCTATTAATTAAGTAAATCAAAATAATTTTTAAAAGAAAATATAAGGAGCAGGGAGCTGGCTCATCTGCAAAGGTCCTTTCCTGCCTGGGGTTTGGTTCCCTGGTACCAACATGAAGGAACATGCACAAAGTAGTGCATATATCTGGAGTTTTTTTTTTTTTTTTTCAGTGGTACTAGGTCCTGGCACACCTATAAACTCTCTCACTATCTCTCAAATAAATAGACATGTATTCTGTTATGTAAATATAAAGTACATTTTTCTAAGAGTAATGTCTATGTCCAAGAGGAATGATGATAATTTTTATGATTTTAACCAATGTTCACCAAATGCCTTTTTATGTGAATGGACTATCCTAGCCAATCAACAGTGAACTTTGAGAATTTTGTGTTTACAAGCCTCTGTAAATATGTGATCCAATCCCTTTTGTATGTCTTTTGTTTTACACACATGAACACACACACACACACACACAAGTAACTGGTTTTCATTTTTCTCTAGAGAATTGTAGCAAAAGCCATACATATGATGCTTTTCTACTTGACCAGAATTTTCCCTATGAGTTCTTTTGTACTTCATCAGCATTCTATAGTATTTTTCTTACATGTTTATCTTTTTTCTCTTAGTTTACTCCTATGTCCTTGAAAATTTTTTCTCGTTCAATCTTATTTTCAGTTCATTATTACTAATGAGGGCTCATGCTTTTCATATATTCATTTCCTACATAGTCACCTCTCACAATTATATTACCTTTTATTAACTGTCATTTCTGTGTATGATTACTTTCAGAATTTTAGACATGTAAACATATCCTCTGAGCCTAATAATTTTATCCTAGCTGACATGTTTATATATCACATTACTTTCTTTATCTTAATTGTCTAGTCTAGTGCTTTCAAAACATTATAATGCTCACATGTTCTTGACAGGAGCAAGAATATAGGTTCAGTGAAAGCCCGTGTCTAAAGCACGAGGTGGAGAAGTTCCAATATAGTTTGTTAAAATGGCAAATCTAGTGATGTTTTTGAAAGCTGAAATAAAGTTTTCTCCTCATTTTCTTTTTTCTGTCCTTCCCAAATCACCACTATGCCTAGACATATGACTAGAGTACAAAACCTGTGAAAATATATTTGGAGTGAAATAAATTACAAAACCACGAGATCAATTTAGCAACCCCTTTCTATGGTCACACTCTATAATGGGATCAATACCCTCGAAGTATCAAATTGCCAACTATCTTGTTGTGAAGTGGAAAAAGATCTCTCAGCCCATCAAGTGTTCCAGTTTCATAGTGAGGCTCCCAAAATACCCCCACTCGGCTTCGAGCTCGAGAGTACTTCCACCTAAATAGCCGTTTCTGCAACCATGCAATTACGTAACCGTCTACCTGTTAGCGCATGGTGGATGGGGACAGCATTCCTAACACATGTGTGCTATTCTCAGAACCCCAAACCCTCTGCTTCCAGAGTGCAGCCCTTCTAATCTATCCTAAAGGTATAGTGCATGCTTCTTTTTTTTCTAGAGCAATATTCTCTCATGAGGAATTTCAATTTTTTCCATTGTGAGGAAACGCTGCTGAATTTATTACTATTCCATTTTCTATAGGTTTCCAGGTCTTTCTGAAATCAGAGTTTAACTTGGACTAGGACTCTACAAAAGTATGGTCAATATTTTATTTATCATATCTGTGCTTTACAGATGGGATACAGAGACTTGAGAGTTCCTTAAACTGTGCAAAGCTGTATAGCTAATGTGAGGCCCATGATACAAAGCTAGATCTTTTGAAACAAAGAATTTAACTTTTCTAGGTTCTTTGTAAGTACAGTTAAAGTTAGGTTTTATAAGATAACTCAGAGGATCATAGAGTTATGTCTCAATTCGTAGAAGTAGATATTAAAATGGTCAAACTGCTGTCTCAGATGATAAGCTTCTAGAAGTATGTGACGTTGCTGGGTGGGGAAGAGGAAGAGTGAGTACAGTGCTTGCCTCACCAGCATGATGCTCTGCTTGGTGCCACACCTGAAGCCAGGGGGCCAGGCAACCATGAGCCGAGGCCTCTGACTCTGCGCTAGAATCCCTCATGCCTCTGCTGTTTCTTCAAGTGTTTCTCACAGGAATGAAAGGCCATGCATCTCCCTCTTACATTCTTCCTCTCCACAAGCATGGCATTATGTTTAATTACACCCCACGTTTCTATTATAAGTAAATAGTTCTATATTATGTCCATATAATAAGTCTTATATAAACAAAAAAGATGATTACATACCTGAAAAAAATTTATCTTTTTACTCCTAAAAATATCTCTAAAGGAAGTTAATGCCGTCTCATACAAAGGGAGCTTGGCATGCCCTTGGCTGTCTCACAAGCAGTGTCAGGAGTAAAACATGCTCAATCACATTATTAGACTCACATACCATGAAGTCTTTGAATCTCACTTCACTATTTGCACTTTTGTCCCCCTTCTCATTTCAGTCTCTCAACCATTCTGCACTCTGGTGACCACGTAAATATATTTTGTACACGGTGAGACCTTTGTTACTTGTTTATGATGAGAGCATCTCCACTTCATCCCATACATTCCTGATGGCAAATACTGATATCCAGTTTATTACTTTGATATACTAAAAACTTGGTTTAAAAGTTCCATGTAAGCTATTTGCAGTTAAAGCCCTTTGTATTTTTTGAATAAAATCCCTTTAAGTGGCTTGTAGGACAAGTTACTCTAGTTTTGCATAATCTGGCAAGCATCATTTTCAAATTAATTATTTTATTTTATACTCTGAACAGAAATGTGTGAAAGATTCAGTGATTCCATACTATCTCCAGGACTTAGCATTACAAATCTCTTTATGTTTAGCTAACCTTGCAGGTACTTAATGATAAAAAAGGGAACCTTTTTAATTTTCACATGTCTGTTCACCAATTATATTAACCTTCTTTCCATGAGCTTATTCACAGATCTTTTGTGGAATGTCTACTCATGTATTTTGTATAGTTCAGGGAAGGTTTATTGATTTTCATATTATTCATATATTCGGTTTAAATATTACTATATGTCTTACTATATGAAACTTGACTATATTACCCAAACCTTTGGCTTCGATACTCCTCCCCTCCTCCTTACACACAAAGTTGTATATCACTTTAAAGCAACACTTTTTTCTTTAAAAAGTAGTTTATGGTAATTGTGTGGTTGTGGACATGGACGAGTACTCTTCCACAAAGCAAGATGTTTACAATGTCACTAGACTATATAGTCTTATGTGGACACGTCTTGTATGAAATTTATCACTGACTAAACATCTGTATGTAAAGTATAGATCTATGGGCTGGAGATATGGCTTAGTGGTTAAGCACTTGCCTATGAAGCCTAACAACCCCAGTTTGAGGCTTGATTATCCCAGACCCATATAATCCAGATGCACAAGGGGACACGTGTTTAGAGGCCTTGGTGTACCCCATCTCTCTCTCTCTCTCTCTCTCTCTCTCTGTATGTCTGTCACTCTCAAATAAATAAACAAAAATAACCAAAATTATTAATCTATGTAGTGCTTTTAAAGATACAATTTTAAATTTCAGCACATTCTAACTTATAAAGTATTCTGATTATGGGTTTGATATATAAGAAATATATGCCAACCACAATGGTAAGATTTCCCATGTTTAATTTTACTATTAAAGTTAAAATTGACTACAAGATTAACTTTGTTTGTGGTTTTAGGTAGTGGTTATGATTAACTTCTTACTACGAAAATATACATTTATTCATCAGACAACATTGTTTTAACTATGGATGTAGATTAGGGCCTTGGTTTAGAATTGAGTTTATATGTAGATCTACCTCTTGCCATATTCCCTTCTTATTTCAACTCTTCTAGTTATTTTATTTAATACTGAAATATATATGATCACTACCATCTTCTTTTTCATAATTGATTTATCTTATGTACACTGAATTTACAAATTCAATTTGTAACTAGTATATAAATTTCCATGTGGGAGAGAGGGAGAGAGAGAGAGGAGGCATTTAGTCCATTTATGTAGACTGTAATTATTGGCAAACATGTGTTTATGGTTTTGTTTTTACATACTTGACATTGTCTCTTCTGTTTTCATTTCCCACTTTGTCTGTCTTTGAAGAAGTTTCATATATTTAGTGTTGCATTTATTTCTCTGTCTTTTCAATTCTACTCCTTTTACCATTGCTATATGGGTAAAGGCATGCCTCATCACCTTTCAAAGTGTATTTAGGATTGCCCTGATATCTGATCAATATTTGACCTTCCATATGTTTCATCCAACTCTTCCTGAAATCTCTTCACTGTAATTTCACAAATGCGATGGTGTGACATGGTATTCAATTGATCCCAATATAACCCGTGTGATGTTGTTTGCTGGCTGGCCTTCCTACCACCTATAGAATAAACCGAATACATGAAGATATTATCTTTTATGGAAATGGTGGAAAGAAAGTTAAAATAATACATTTCAAATTCATCCTGTCATTTATGATTTTATGCTCTCCTTCCCATAGAGCTGAGATTATACTTGGATTATTTCCTTTCAAACTGCAGAACATCTGTTGGCATTTCTTACAGTGTATGTAGACAGCTTTAACTCATAAGAAAAAAATTATATCACCCTCGTTTTAAGAATTTTTTCAAGAAGTATAAAATTTAATTTTCAATTGACAGATTGGATCTTTTAAAGTTTATTGTGACTTCTATATTCTGCAATATACCAAAACAGTCATGTATTGCTTAATTATGGGCATGTATTCTGAGAAATGAATCAGAAGAGAAGCTCTTGTGAGCAGACAGCATTTTATTCCATAGTGGCATCCTTGCTGATTTCTAGAGACTGAAATTCTTCATCTCTTTCTGAATTGTGTTTATGTTTGTTCTAAAATATAATTCACTTATTAACTTGTCACTTTGAACTTGTGTTGTCTATAAAAATGTCAATTTTCCCCCAAGCTCTCCTAATTTTACATGACTCACCTTTCAACCATTTTTGTCCTTTAACATCTACCTAGGACTTTGTGTTGCTATCTTTGTCTTTTTTCTTTTGCTTTAGGAGAGTGCCACTACTCCAATGTCATTTCTATATCTAAAAAAAAAAAAAAAAATCTCTTCTGTTGTCTCACTTAGGTACTTGTGAGGTTAACCATGTGTTCACAAAGTCTCCATAGAGTTAGGCTTTTAAAACCCTCAAAATTTAGTGTTTTATGAATTGTGGCATCTGTTTTATTTTTCCTGTCCTAACAAGAGCTTTCCTGAGAAGACTCATGACACTGGATATGCACAGCTCATCTGTTGCTCAAGGCCACATGTGGACACTTAGGTACACAATTCTTAGACCTACATCATACCATGTCCTCTTATTTATTTTCTTTAAAAATGAATTAGAGCTACGATGGCTGCCCTAAAATGTGATAACTTTCTACAACAAAAGAGGGATGGGCTCTGCTTGGCATCCAGATCACTGAGTTTCATCAGGGTAAGGATTCCTAGGTGAAAGCCAGGGCAAGTGTGAAGTCCAGCTGCGGAACTTCTCTCTTTAGTTATCCCAGCCTCACAACTGCTGTCCACAGCTTAATGACAGTTTCTGTAAAATCATTCTCAGTTGTTCTCGTTGGAGGTCATTTTAATACCAGAAAACTTTAACCAGGAAAAGGAAAGTTCTCTGCTTCCTTCTGGAATCCATATGTGTAATCCACTGAGAATAATGTGCATGGGTTTTTGACTGCTTCTTTTATTATATTTCCAGTTGCCAATTTTGTGTATAATTTTTAAATAACTGCCAATAAGAAATGTTTACTCATACTTTAGCTTTTCAAAATTTATTTTATATGTTATTTTCAGTGTTACTATGTATGATTGATTTGACATCTAATTTAAAAAATCGGTGTCTTTGTGTTTGGGCATCGCATCATTTGAATTCTGTAAGGCTGGCCCCTCTACTTTTTACCGGGCTACCCTTCACATGTTTGGTGCTACTGCAGGGACGTACTAATAGATGTATAGTGGTTTAGACTATAACAATCCAAATAAAGTTTTAGTGTATGTGTGCATGTGTGTGCGCGTGTGCATGTGTACATGACATGGTATGTGTGCAGAAGTAACAATGGATAACTTTGGGTAGGTTTTTCCTCGTACCTCATTTTTGTGGCAAGTTTCTTCATTAGGCAGGTTAGTGGTTCTCCTCTCTTGACTCCACATCTGGCTGTAGATGTTCTGCGATCATAAAGGCTGATCATCATGTCCTGCTCCTTATGTTGTGTGTAGAACCTACATTCAGCAAGTAGTTTGTCCCCTGAGCCATCATCCCTGCTCCAAATAGATATATTTTTTATTAAAAAAAATTTTTATCATTTTCCATGATTATAAAAAAAATCCCATGTTAATTCCCTCCCTCCCCCACACACATTCCCCTTTGAAGAAATATTTTTATTTAATAGTTTCTTTCTCTTTCTCTCAGTATACATATATATATTTAAAAAATTGGTATTTTTCTATATACCAAAATGTATTGTCTTGTGCAAATTTTAGTACTATTTTAAGGTTTCATTCTATGGTTTTTATGTATGATGTTTTATTTTATTTTAAATTTATTTCTTGCTATAACAAATAGTGAGTTCTGGTTCTGTTACATAAATAAAAATGATCTTTTAATGTTTATTTTATAAATTATTAATGCATTATTTTATTCTACTGATTCTCATACATATTATTTAATTTTTTTCTTATAACCATATAATTTTTAAGTAAATATCTTTACTTTTTCCTGCATTCTGACTCTTTGTATCTGTTTGTATTTACTAAGTGTCTGAGAATTTGTCAAGATAATATTATCTAGGTACACTTCTAATTTTATTTTTAAATATATTTTGTTTATTTAATTATTTGTGAGTGAGAAAGAGGCAGACAGAGAGAGGAGGAGGAGAGAGAGAGAGAGACAGAGAATGGGTGAGCCAGGGCCTTCAGCCATTGTAAATGAACTCCAGACACATGTGCCACCTTGTACATCTGGCTCACTTGGGTCCTGGAGAATCAAACCTGGAGCCTTTGGCTTTGCAGTCAAATGCTTTAACTGCTAAGCCATCCCTCCAGACGCCCCTTCTAATTTTATTATAGAGTTTTAATCTCTTATTAATTTCCTCTTATTTTTAAGTATGTATTCTGTTTCTATTTTGTAATTATTTTATTTATTTATTTGAGAGAGAGAGATACAGAAATAGGGAGAGAGAGAGAGAGAATGGGCATGTCATGGCCTCCAGTCACTGCAAGCGAACTCCAGATACATGTGCTCCCTTGTGCATCTGGCTTATGTGGATCCTGAGGAGTCAAACCTGGGTCCTTTGGCTTTGTAGGCAAGTGTATTAACCATCTCTCCAGCCCCACATTCTGTTTCTATGGGATATTAAACCTCTCCACAAATTATTTAACATTGTTAATGGAGTTGGGATCTATATTCAATTTGTTTTGAATTGAACCTATTATATGAATGCTTTGATTGAAGATAACAACAAAAGTTAGTTTCTGCCAGTCTCAGGTCCAGTCTTTTAGAGGAAAGTGTTTTCAAGCCCTAGTGAAGTCAGTATAATCAGTCTCCTAGGGAGAAATCCTTGAGAAATGCAGAGATTGAACTACACACGGGTGACTCACAGTCTTCCAGCTCTATCTGTGACAATAGAATGGTATTGTCACATTTACGTGTGTGAAACTGTGAGCAATGTTCCAAACCAGCTCAGACATGACATGAGTACTCCTGAGTGATCCCCATCGCTGCCATGAAAAATGGATGTTTCTTTCTAATTGATCCCTACCTAGCTTCCTGACATATTCAGGAGATAATAAAATTGTTATTGTTTAAGCCATAAAGTCTTGAAGAAGCTTGTTACACAATGACAGACAACCACAATGGAAATATTTTTCTTTATTTCTTAGAGATTTTTTATATAAAATCTTTTGGACATTTTATATTTTTAACATTGTTTGTTAATCTCTGCTTTGCTCAAATTAGATTTTAATGTTTTAGATTGTGGAATTATGTTTCCATAGTAAAAAAAAATTAATTGTATTTTTATAAGCCTAAGATGCTATATGTATCTTTTGCTCATTGCTTAGAACCCACTCAGGGTTTATTTTCAGAAATTCTTCTCTGATTATTATTAAAGATGGAAAAATATGGGTGGCTTTACATAATATACTACAGACTGCCATCTTGCTGTAAATTTTCAGGTTTCCTTTGAAATAATGGTGTGTTGCTGTTGATGTTGTTAAATGGTTGTTCCAAGTCACAATCTGAATAGAATGCTTGACATGTCTGTCTCAATTCTTTCACTTTAGTGAAGAGTCACCCTCTTTTGTGTTCCATGAACTTGATTAAACTGTAATTTACAAATTTATGTAAAGATTTATGGAGGGGGAAACACAAAGAGTGTTGGGTTTGAATGAAAGCATTATATAGAGAATTAGAAGTAAATAACTTTTATCTAACTATAACTTATACATAGAAGATTTTTAACATTGTTTTCAAAGGTGTGCATGAATTTAAAATAAAGCACGGAACTAAATGGATATCTTACAGTTTAACACACACACACACACACACACACACACACACACACACACACATATATATATATCTTGGTTTTTAAGGTAGGGTCTCACTCTAGCCCAGGCTGTCCTGGAATTCACTGTGGACTCTCAAGATGGCCTTGAACTCACAATGATCCTCCTAACTCTGCCTCCCAGTGCTGGGATGAAAGGTATGCACCACCATGCCTGGCTAAGATATTTATTTTTAAACACATACTTATCAATGTAATGTTACTACATATTTGGAGTTGGTTTAATATATTGTTTTATACTTTGAAATTCAAACCACTTTCAAAAGGATTATGCTGGGGATGGAGAAGTGGTTTAGGGAGTATGAACACTTCCTCAGTAAGCATGAGGGTCTAGAAGAACCTGAGGCCACCTGAGTTCAATTCCCCAACATCTGTGTAAGCAGTTGATCAAGGCAGGGTATGCCTGTAGAACCAGTTTCGTGGAATCGGGGAAGAGCAGAGAGTAGCTGGGGATCACAGAAACGGTGGGGTCTGGAATCTGTCATAGGTTCCATCTCCTGAAGCACAGATGAGCAATGGAGAGAAGACAGCCAGTGTCCTCCTCTCGTCTCCTCATAAGCACGGTCATGTGCACATGCATGTACCGCACCACCACACACACCACATACGCCACTGCTGATGAAATGTGGTATTGGTGTTGTAATGTGTATTTCCATACTTCATACTTTTCTCTTTTGCATACATACATTAAAAATGCAGCTCTAGAAAATAAGTGGTCATTATTTTTGACACAATCCACAAGGCTACTTTAGCTGGGTTTTATGGATTAAATTTTGAAGATGTTTTACTAGTGAATTTAGCTCCTATTATCTTAAAAATTATTTCAATATGGTAGTGACAGAGGTTATTTTTTTATTCTTTCATTCTATTATGATTAGTCCATTTTAACCTAGATTTCTTCAGTAAACACATAAACTTAACAGTTTCTAGTGAGACCATAAGAAACTCACATAAAGGGTTGCTGAGAGGAGGTGTAGAAACCCTGAATTCTCTTCAGGGTTGTCTGCACTTTGTTGCTACATACTGTGAAGTCTTGTACAAGGAGAGAAGATGGTTTTATACCATGTTTTGAAAAGATATCATCAGCCCAGCTTTGAGGAGCTTGGTCTGTGACATTAATAAATCATCAGGGCTACTTAAAATGAATTTTAAACCAAGTGGAATGGGAACCCATCTGCAAAAAATTGTACAATTACTTAAGCACTTCCAGACTTAGAAACTTAAATCACTTATCCTCCTGCAATTAATAAAACAGGATGAAATAAACACCTATTACAAGCTTCCCTCTGCTTCTGTATTACCATCTCATTGGGAAAAGTATTCTTTTTTATAAAATATATTTTAAATATACTATTGCAAAGGAACTCCAGATGCATGTGCCCTCTTGTGTATCTGGTTTACATGTGTCCTGGAGAATAGAACCTGGGTCCTTTGGCTTTGCTGTCAAATGCCTTAACCACTAAGCCATCTCTCCAGCCCCCAGGGAAAATATTCCTGAAATTACACAGTATGCTCATGATCACATGACCTCAGCCAATCCAAATTTCAGCAAGCGCATACATGAGCTTATACATTTATATTTGCTTCTCACTGATTTGATCGCCTGGCTGTGTTTGTAATGTCCTGTTGTCTTTGTTTCCACAGTTATGGGATGGGACTATTCCCCTGCTATCTGTTCTCATGGACCCTGTTATCAGTATCTCCTTTCAGGCAGTCTTGAAGTTATTGGTATTCCGCTTTTAACCTTCATTTGATGCCCATCCTATTAGTTACTACATCCTATTCCATCAACCATAAACCTGGGTGGCCCATTTTTCATTACAAAAGAATTTGAAATGCCTATTATAGCACTAATGTCCACTCAGATCTATGTTTATTTAACTTTTCAACTCTGTTCAAATCATATGACCCTTTGCCAAATCGGTCTAGTTTCCTTTCTTTAATGTAGCTCTAAGTGTTGACCATGTTTGTCAAATTGACATGATGTAGAATTACCATAGGAATGAATCACTGCCCATGCATATTTGTCAAAGTTGGTATATCATTTTTGATTTTAACATGAAGATCACCTATCAACAGAAGTTATTCTATGAATTAAGAAAAATTAAAATGACACAATACAGAAATAAAAAGATTGGGAATTTAGTTTGAAAAAAAAATATGTATTGGAAGAGATCTGTGATAGGCTAGGGCAAAAACACCTTCCTGTGAGTTTTTCAGGATTATGATGAAATTATTTTCTCTCTTCCTTAAAGCTAAACTGTCTTAACAAAAACAAAGATTTATGACATAATATAGTTATCTTACAAAGAACTACAGATTGTTGTAAATTCAATAAAGAATCACACATAATTACTAAACAAATGTTTTCAATAATTAAACAAAGCACTAACTACATTCTCACAAATTAAGCTAAAGGCAATTTTCCTGAAAAGTATGTCCAAATAGGGACAAAGCATGTGAATCTTATAAAAATAATAAGAAGGAAAGAGAAAATTTGTTTGTTTGTGTTTTTGTTTTTTGAGATATGGCCTCACTCTAGCTCAGGCTGACCTAGAATTCATTAGGAAGTCTTAGGGTGGCCTTGAACTCATAGAGATCCTTTTACCTCTGCCTCCCAAGTGCTGACATTAAAGGTGTGTGTCACCACACCCAGCAGAAAGAGGTGAATTTTTTATACAAAATAAATTTAGAATTATTCTCCTTCTTCCTTTGGAGCTTCATCATTCATTTCATTGTACTTAAAGTTATAATAAATCCTGCTTCAGAAAAACCTGCTATTTTCTTTTTAAATCTAGCATTTTCCAAACTCATCTTAATGATATATAATCTAAGACTATTGCACAGAAATACAGTTCTCCCCAAAGGCTCACATAAATAGGGAACACATAAAAATTAAAGGTGTGAGGTCTTTTAAAGAAAAGCCCATGAATAATATTGTTGACACTAGATTATTTGGCAACTCTTACATGAAGTTTTCATTGATAATTTTTAAAGATATTTTAATTAATTCATTAATTAATTCATTAATTAATTTGAAAGAGAGAAAGAGGGAGAAGTACAGGGAGGGAGAGAGAGAGAGAGACTGGGTGTGCCAGGGCCTCCAGCCCCTACCTACAAAGGAACTCCATATGCGTGCATTTGGCTAAAGTGGCTCCTGGGAAATCTAACCAGGGTCCTTTGGCTTTGCAGATACACATCTTAACTGCTAAGCCACCTCTCCTGCCCTTCAGTGTTAATTTTATCTATCAAAATAATAATGGATTAGTATTCTATCAGAGGTCAGCCTACAGTCATCCAGTATCAATAAAGTTTGACTAGTGCATAACCACACATATTTGTTTGTGTATATCCCATGATTCTTTCCATGCTATCCCTAAAGTGTTGAGAATTCCATGAAGTCTAAACCAAATGGATAAAATGGATAATGCTTAACAGAAAAAAAAAATGTCTTGCCCAGCTTAATACCATATATTTATAACAATTTTCAACTGATTAGAACATTAATTTGTTGTGGTGGCATTGTGAAAGTTAAGATATATAAATAGAACATGGACCCAAAGTTATTGTAATATCAGCCCATATATGACCCAGAAGTAAATTTCAGAGATCCTTCACTGTCTATTATAGCCTATCATACATTGCATGGTAATCTTAGGATGGGAAACTTTCAAATGTGTTATCAACTGTTTACAGACCATTAAAAAATTCAATAATGTGCTTGTAAAATATCTAATTTAAATTTTAGTAGATGTTAACCATAGTATGCAATCGTACCAACCATCCTGACCTTTTCAAATACAAATGTCATGTCTGTGACTGTAGATCTTGACAAATGAAAAGTAATCCCTTCTATGTCTCTTATGCATGTTGGTATGAAATCATTAGGCTTGTTTCAAAAGGTCATCGTGTAATTTAAAAGAAATATGACATTTGTCTTGTCTTTATGTATCAGTTTAAATAAATGTTTATTATGTCTATCGATCAAGAAGCTTATTAAGATATACATTCTGACCATATCAGATTGGAAGACATTTTCATAGTAAAGAAACTGCCCAGATTTTTGAGAGAAATGACAGAGTAAACAAAAAGATAAACTTCCCATGCCAAGATGACCTCAAATAAACTGTAAGGTTTCTCCTCATGTAGGCTGCCCTTTCCACACACAAATCATGTCAATAAAAATAACAGGGAGAAATTTATAGACCATATTTTTTAAAATAGACATTTTAAAATGTCTTTTCAATTTTTATTTTATTTTTTATTCATTATGTACACAGTGTGTATACAGCCATGTTAGTACCATTGTTAGCCTCCTCCCTGTCTTGCCGCCTCCACAGGGACCCTCCACATTGGAGAATGTAGGTCATGCATTGTGGGGTTAGCCATCAGTTATGGGTATGAGGCATTGCCTCTGTGCATAATGTCCTGACATGTGGCTCTAACAATCTTTCTGCCTTCTCTTCCACAAATTTCCCTGAGCTGTGTTGGGTTAATTTTAGGTCTACTTCAATAATGTGGTCTTGGGCACCTCTGGTGTCTCTGGATCTCTGGTTTGGTAGGAGTTGAGTGTTCTCTGTGTCTCTCTCCTTCACCCTTGAGCTGGTACCAGGTTCACCAATAAAGCAGCACACTTGCTCATTTCCCCATTTACTCTTGGTTTCAGCTGGGCACCTGGTGAGGTGTAATGGGCTGATTCTCTCCTCAGGTTCTGTGTTCAACTGAAAAAAGAGAAGCAAACTCTCCAATGGAGAGTAAAGTCAGCACCAGATAAATGGGATAATCATTATTTTGGAGAGAATTTAATGAGTGTAGGTCCTCTTATAGCCCATGATTTGTGGGAGCTTGATAATGGAGAGTGAGCTCGTTTTTTGGACATGGTTCTGACCTTCTGGCACTAGACGAGCTAACTGTCTGGGAACTGACTCTTGCAGATTCCAGCCATGATACTCCATGTTCCATACCAACAGCATATGGGTCTTACTATTAACCTTTGGTGGGTTATCAAGTACTCTGACAGAAATCTGTCTTATTTTGGGAAACCTTGTAGATCCCTCTGATCAACAGCATTGATTTGTTCAACCACGTGCATAGTGGCTCAATTCTTAATAGCTAAGAGCTGGAATCAACCCAGATGTCCATCATTAGGTGAATGGATAATGAAGACGTGGTACATCTACATGATGGAAGTCTACACAGCAGTAAGTAAAAATTACACAATGAAATTTGAAGTAAAGGTGTCAGACTTGGAACAGAACATTCTCAGCAAGCTCACCCAGTCACAGAAAGATAATCATTGCATGGTCTCATCTGGGGCTCCTAACCTGAATCTGCCTGAGATTCTGACATACCTAATAAGCATTTCAAGGACTGGACAATAGGGTAAGGGGGGGGGGCACAAAACTGGACCCAATTTTTATGTCAATATATCTTGACAAAGACAAAGGTTATTTTTCTTATTAGGAACCAATTAAATTATTACTATACTATATATAAATTCTCTCAGGTAATAAGAACACATTTCATTTAGAAACAAGATATAGCATAGTAACTTCCTGTGGCCCAGGTAGAATTAATTACATTGTCGAGGTGCAATGTTATTTGAAGAATCATTGAAATTCACAGTGATAAAATACACTTGAATTTGGGGGCAGATTCTATCTAGTGCTAGTTCATATGACATAAGACCCATTTAGTTTGCTTACCTAAGATGGGATAGAGTTTTTGTTCTGAGAACAACAGGAGTTTAAGAAAAGAGTGCAGATGGTAGTTTTTCAAGTCGATATTTCCCTCCCCAAAAGAGAAAACACTATGAAGATGGCATGGTGGACCTATATAATTTATCTTTAAATAGACAATTGGTAGATTTTATTTGATGTCAACAAATGCGAATAGATCCTTTTATGGGCGTTCCAAGGCACAAAGACAATGTAAAAAATGTGAAAAGCCCTATCCCTCTTCTGTATGACTGTCAGGGCTGAGTGGAGGTGACACAGGTGGAAGACTGCAATTAGCATGAGCGGGCACGGGGAGCCACGCCACAGGAACGGGGCAGTAAACAGCAAGGACACAGCCTACCCACTAATCCCATGAAACAGATATGTTCAGAAACTTAAGATTTTAGATCTGAAGCAATATGTTATGAGTCTAGGAAGAAAAAAATCACAAAAAGTAAGATTGCTCTAAAATAACAACAACAAGCAGCAAAGCCCTCACATGGTGTGTGAGCCCACTACCAAGATCACTAATGCTAATAACACTCGTTCTCCTAATGTCAGTAACGAAGAAATAGGAGAGTAACATCTTTTATCCTCCTCAATTTATTTCATTATAGATAAGGTAGTCCAGGTTATCAAGTGGGAAGTGTGAGACAATACTGTCAGAGATGATGACAGTCAAGTTCAAATTGCTGGCAGATATCACCCAACCAAGAGCAGCTTTGGGAAAAAAAAAAAAAAAGGTCCATTTTGGCTTACAGACTCAAGAGGGAGCTTCATGGTGGCAGGGGAAAATGATGGCAAGATCAGAAGGCTGACATCACCCCCTGGCCAACATAAGGTGGACAAGAGCAATAAGAGAGTGTGCCAAACACTGGCAAGGGGAAACTGGCTATAATACCCATAAGCCTGCCTCCAACAATACACTACCTCTAGGAAGTGTTAATTCTTAGATCTCCA
Source organism: Jaculus jaculus (assembly GCF_020740685.1). Taxonomy (NCBI): domain Eukaryota; kingdom Metazoa; phylum Chordata; class Mammalia; order Rodentia; family Dipodidae; genus Jaculus; species Jaculus jaculus. Next base: position 8,312,264 of record NC_059119.1, on the reverse strand, counting down.
TCAGTTTTGAATCTAGCATTCAGAACACCTAAGTTTATGTTGGACACCTGAATCAAACCACCACATTGCCAAAAGAAAAATTGGAAGTCAAAAGCAGTTCCAATAGCAGGAGTCAAATTACAATCCATCTCCATTATATATTATTTATTAATTCATTTAATAAACATGTTTTATGGCCAAATATTGAATAAATGCAGATATAAATTTTCTACATATAAAATTATTCTCCAATAGTTTTAAAGATGAGAGAAGCATCCATGCAATTATAAATTATACCATTATACAATATTGCAGCAAATTAGTATTATTAGGTTCTTTAAGCAGACAGAAATAAATGTATTTAACCTAGTCTTAAAAGATAGGCCAAAGGATGCTACCTTGAAAGTATCAATATTTGTAGCAGGGCATAATGTTTGCATGTAACAAGTTCATGGGATTTTTTTTTTTTTTTTTTAGAACTAGATGCCTGCTGTACAGACAGGCTATATATTAACTATGAGTGGTGTTTGTCATGCAGCTTCCTGTGGATGCTGGAATGACAACATACTATATGCCTTCAGCTGTTCAGCACACTGCTTGTGTGCTGAGATGTTCTACAGAGCCTATGGTTTTGGTTATGCCTGTACCATCATGGAATGCCAACTAAAAACCCCAGAAGCTCATCAATTTGAACTTAACCTTCCAAGTTAAAGAACTTGGAAATGCCAATGGGAACGTGGTTGAAAGGCAAGAAGACTTTGTTTTACCCTGTTGTGTAGACATTTTTCCTTATCCAAACGTTCCCTCTTGGAAGGAAAAAGGGGAAAGGAAGAAAATAGGGAAGCTAAGGGGTCTTAGGAAACTCAAAGTGCTTAGAAATTGACAGGATTCACAATCAGATGCTGGAAAGAGGCAGGCATGAATTGTGTAGGGGTTTCAGAGATGCAGCTTTCACAAGGCACCACCCATTGTGGGGTGAGCTTTTCAATGACGCGTCTTGCTAATTCATCCACCCGTTCTTTTAGCCATCCCTCATTTATGTGTTGGTGCGCCAAGCTACCCTGCGGTTGAATAATGTCTTGGACTCTCATTAATATCCTATGTAGGGGGACTAGACATTTATGCTGTATCAGGAAAATCCATGTTACACACACACACACACACACACACACACACACACACACACACACGCCCTAATGAGTAACATCAACGAATTGAGTCTCAACCTTTCAGTGCAATTTGCTCCATCTGTTTATTGAAAAGGCATTCAAAGAGCATGGAAGCCTTCACAACCCCATTCAAACTATCATCTGTGAGCTCACATGCGATTGAGTGTGACCATTTAATGTTGTGGTAAAGCTTTTGGCAGGCCGACTGTAGTTCCAACCTTGTAGAAATCTGTACAACAGAATATTAACTAAATGTCCTCTGGAAGTTAATGTACTTATTGGAGAACAATTTCTGCTGCACGGAGAATTTCAGAACACGTCTTACAGCAGCATTTGTGTGTGCCTGCCTCAAATATGTTTCTGCCATGCTCACTCTAGGCATGACAGTCACAATTTCTTTGGCAACTTGGGACTGATTATCATAGAGTCTACAGACATGCTCCATTTTAGTGTGTGTGGCTGGTTAGTCTCAGTTGCCAAGGTAACCATCCTGATCTGTATTGCTGTTATGAGTTTATCATTAGACACTTGGAAACCTTGATTGAATATAAGTAATAACTTCTATGCATGTAATGTCTCTGTTTTAAGTTCTTTTTTCCAGGGTGGAGACTCAATAGTTATGAGATAATGCCTAGGTTCTATTTACATTTAATCAGTTTATATCATAGCCTTTCACAAGCATATATAGACACTTAACATATTCTTAAAAGTCTTACCTTGTTAACAGATAATACAAATTTAAATGTTTGATTTACACTATTTCATGTTAAATTTTATGTTTCTGGAGGGCCTGACATTATTTTGGGGTTACCTTGGAAGAATTATTTCTAAAATAGTGCCTGATCTTTGCTTTTCTTTCTATCTTCTGTTTCTAAGCTCTGTGTCTATTAATCAGAAAATCATAAAATTTCAACCCTCATTTTTTTTTCTGGGAAGCATGGGTTTTAAAACCAGATATTTATACATACATACATACATATATATTTATATATTTTATTTATTTTAGAGAAAGAGACAGATAAAGACAGAATGGGTGCACCAGGCCCTCTAGCCACTGAAAACAAACTTCAGATGCACACACCACCCTGTGCACCTAGCTTTATGTGGATACTGGACAATTGAACCTGGGTCCTTAGGCTTTGCAGGTAAATTTCTTACCAACTAAACCATCTCTGCAGCCCAAAATCATATATATTTTAATCTATGTTTTTCCTTTGCATCACCCCATATTTTGAATTCTTTTATTCATATATATTCCTAAATACTCCTTTTATTTTTTTCTCCTCTATAGTGAGACAGGGATTGCTTCAATAATAGGTTTATAATACTGAATATAAAATTTGCGTACATTGTGTGACATACCATTGCCTTTGAAATAATTAAATGCACTCTCAAAAAGGAAAGAACTTGATTTTCCTGGAAACAATGTATCATTTCTTTTTATGCGTTTATGAAATGGTTGAAAATATGGGTCCTAGGTAGACTATTCTTGCTATGTAAATATTTGTGTAATTTTTTTTTTTTTTTTTGCCTACACAGTTGTAAGAATTCTTAGCACTTTAGAATCACCACATAAAAGCACTACCTGTATATTCATGGGTTCTTTTAAGCTGTGGTATATATCTAGACTACAACAAATTTAGCACTATCTCCCAACAACACTTTAGTAGTAAATAGTTGTCATCACAATTTGCAAAGCTCAGTCAGGACACATTAAGATGGACCGTAGTTTTGAACTAGTAGAAGGGAATCCATGTCTGTAAAAGGAAAAGGGAGGAAGGCAGGAATAGAGACATACATGCCTTTAGTTCTGACAGAGGTTCAAAAGATTTTGGAAAGGAAATGTAAGCAAGTATTACATGTAAAAGTTGTTCTCTACTGAGTGTAAGTGATTGTGCATTTACATGTCAGCCTCCCCATTCATCCACAGCAGGCTACTCAGGGACATCATGGACCCTTATCAAGGCTGCTGACTGCAGCTGAGGCCAGAGGTCATAAGGGACCTGACTTTTCAGCCTTTCTACTGAGGTGGAATCTGCAGAGCCCGCTTCCTTGAGACTTGGGTGGTACATGTCCACGAGACAACACGTGCACGTGCACACACACTGAGTTAGCTGTTTTTAAGGAGTGAGCTGCAGTATGCCAACAACACAGAGTCAGCTTTGGTAAGTTGCTTAGAACATTGTGTGATGATTATTATTATTATTATTATTTTTTTCCAGGTAGGGTCTCACTTTAATCCAGGCTGACCTGGAATTCACTATGTAGTCTCAGGGTAACATCAAACTCACGGTGATTCTCCTACCTCTGCCTCCCGAGTGCTGGGATTAAAGGCATGCATCACCATGCCCAGCTTCTGTGATATAATTATCATAGACATTTACATTTATAGAAAATAAAGATGGAGGATAACACAAAAATAGCAAGAGGTCTCCTAGGGAAATGAGAAATACACCCATCCCTCTAATTGAATCAAGTTAGCACAGTCACAGATCTACTTAGTAAGAGACAACTTTGATCATTTGCCTTAATGGCATTTTGTGTGACCAGACTTCACCCTGTGTTGAATCCTTCATAGTTTTACATCTTGCTGTTTTAATTCTTACATGGAGACATACTTTCTGTTGATTAATTTTCAACATTTTCTAAAGATGACACAATAATTGTCCAAGAGCATTAGGTACTATCAAGGTGTTTCATTTCCATAGAGCTCCATGGCTCATACTGAAGCTCTGGTCCTAAATTACAGGAAACACGTGTGGAAGGCATGAGGAAGTGAAAACATCAGTACCCCCGCTACTTCAATGCTTCTGTTAATAGCATCAATCAGGACTAGTTCTTTGGGCCTCTGTCCTCTCCCTAAAGAAAAACCATGAAGTTATTTCATCCATCCCCCAAATCTATTAGAGAAACTTTATTCACTCCTTTTGAATGGTAATGCAAAAATGACTAAAAGAGTGAAATTACATATTGGTAAACTCTAGTAGATAAAATCTGCATACCACTACAAATTATGTTACCCTGAAGAGCCATTAGGTGGGTATTCAAGCTTTAAAGAATTACAGTGGTTAGACAAAAAAAACAAAAAAATCATTTGCATTGCCCAATAACTTGTAAAAAAAAAAAACAGCTGAATGTTTTATGTCATAAACTTCCTTCTCAGGTTATGCTTCAGTGATTTTTCACTTACTAAGTAGTGTCACCGAGCCATGAAATATACTCCCCAGGCACCCACAGCTCACCCCAATTTTTGTTCACAAAATATTGATTTCATGATTAAACTTTTCTATCAGACAAGAACTCAAGGTCTGAGCTTGAGACTGTTCATACTGCCTTGCATTTATGACCTGAAAATTGTTGAAAAATTGTCTATTTCCATTAATAAAATACAGAGATAATGTTCTATCATGGAGAAGATTAGATTTAGTCCCCGATTCCCACTGCTCCACAACAGGCGAATGTGCTGTAACATTTAAGACTACATTAATATTGACGCTTCATGAGGTAGTCACAGGCCACACACATCTCAACACACGTGAGAAGTAAGCCTAAGGGTTTTCAGAAAGCAGGATGGACATGTAACGTCTAAGGACTCTTCGGACAATGTTCCCCACTCTCTTTGATGTGATGTAGGTTGTTGCTTCCCCACAAACTGAGATGTTTAGAAAGAATTCATTCTAAGTTTCACACATATTGGCCAACACAATGTGAACGACATTGAGATGCTTAACTAAATGCTGGGTTGAGATCTGAGTTTACTCTCTGCACTTAGATCCTCTGCAATTCTTTTAAGTTCCTCCATTGTGTGGATACACAGCATTTGCAATCACTCATAAAACTCTAAGTTACAGGCATTTACCTGCTGTATACATTTACTAGAGTGATTCTATGTTATGTGAAACACTCCACTCTTGTTTTTAAGATCAGGATAACTTTAACAAGATTAAAAATATATATATGTTCTAATTATTTTTCTATAAGGTCATAATCATTCTTCATATTTAAAATAGTTAAAATGCAGATGTTTATGGCTGCAGAAATGGCTTAGTGGTTATAGTGCTTGCCCATGAAATCTAAGGACCAAGGTTCCATAAACCAGTACCCACATAAATCAAGATGCACATGCCTCTGGTATTTGTTTGCAGTGGTTGAGGTCCCTGGTGCACCAATTGTCTCTATCTGCTCCTTTCTCTCTGTCTCCCTCTCATATATACATACACTCACACACACGCACGTGTGCGCGTGCGCACACACATACACACACACACACACACACACATATCACAGGAAATAACAAATAACATTTTGTAATAACAAAGTCAATCATATGATCTCTAAATGATTTTATATGCCCATGCTTTCTAGCGTTTCTCACTAAAACCATAACCATAAAAGCCCTGATCATTTGAATACCTATTTTTCTACAACATTTTTGGAAATGCCAGTTTATTTTATGTGAAATTAATTCAAGAAATGTTGTCAAGAATGACACTGAGATCGTTCATGTGAAGCTGAGGCTAATGATGTAGTTGAGCCTTTTCTAATTGTCAGGCTCTTTGATGGAAACATGAAGGTAGTTGTGTTGAACATGCCCCTGAGATTTGTGTTTTAAACTCAAATTATATATATAACTGGCTTCTAATGGCTCTGCTTTGGGACAGACTATTATTTCTATTTATCCGAAGTTCTGTGGTTGACTATCCTCATGATAGTCGTGCTTGGTTGGTATACCAAGAACATTTCCATTCTTGAGAAATCATCCAGCGCATTGACTATTCCACAGCTGAACGTGTGCAGTAAGCAAGTGCTGCTACCACATATAAAAAAGAAAAGCCTCATGACCCAGGTTCCATTCTCCAATACCCATGTAAAGTCAAATGTGCAAAGTAACTCACGCATCTGAGATTCATTTACAGTGGCAGGAGGCCCTGTCTCTCAAATAGATAAGTATATTTTTAAAATGTTACATAAATTAAAAACTTATAAAGTGGCAAATAAATAGAAATAGTAATGGAGTTCAGGATTAGGAAATTTTAATCAGTCTAGTTCCTTAATATTAACCCTAGTTTGGCCCATGTTGTTTGCATTATCTTTACATACTCTTAATTAATAATGGTTAATAATGGTATTTTATATTCTCTGAAATGAGTTATAGATTCATTATTATTAAAAGCTATATACAGGATACACTGTGAGTCACAATTGTATAACAATACACACACTTCCAATCTCTTTCTAGCCTGAATTTCTATCAATATTATGCTTTGCTATTTAATCTAGTATTGATTTGTATATTTCCAAAAATATGCCTACTAAGTTCCTTTTGAACTTTCTTATCTTCAAGTTTTAGCCACTCTAAGCATTAAATTTTTGTCTAGGCAAAATGGAAGTATAAGCCTTTCAATACCTATCATGTTTCAAATCACTTGTTAACACAGGTGGACTTCTCTTCTTCCACAATGCTCTTTAGTTGAACTGTAAGTTTGATTATGTCAATTTCAGGTAGCTTAGCATCATTCCTGGACCATGTTTTAGTAGCAAATTTCTTTTATTGTGTTACATGGCATTTTGAGGTAGAGCACCATGCCCCTCCTATGGGAATTTTGGAATCTTATTACACTCTCAATTCATGAGGGTGAATGAATGGGCAAATGAGAGGATATGGTGATTGTGTATTCAAGATGGTGATTACAGCAATAATTGATTTGACAAATTTAGCAATCCTACGTTTGAATTAAAAAATAAAACAATCAAAAGATTTAGAAATGTTTGGAGACATCTTCCAATAAATGACAGGATACAAAACACAGAAAATCCCAGATCTATAAATTATTCCATTCTTATATATCTGAAAGTATCAGTAAATGTTCCTGAAGGAGAGATATTTCATACAGAATTTATTGACATAAGGATTAAAAGATACATGAAAACAAAAAACATATATCTAACCTAATTGGAACAAAAATATCTTTATGACTGTATTTTATGGTCTCACTCTAACAAGGAACATTTCACTTCTAATAGGAAGAAATGAAAAATAAATTTGAGGAAACACCATTCATCCTAATCAATTTAACATGACAAAACAACCATTGCATGTCTATTCTTGATATTCATTTACTTTTTAATCACAGTTAATTTGCAAATCAAAACAAGAAAATGAATGAAATTTTGTTTCTATCAAATATGATGGATTAACTCTTGTGGAAATAACAAACTCCCTGAAAATGTAGATATTATTTGTCTTTGGATATCATTTGTTCTTCTTCTTGACTGACCCTGGTAAAATATGGTGTTTTCATTTTTATTTTATTTTTATTTTTTGTTTATTCTTATTTATTTGAGAGTGAGAGACAGAGAGAGAAACAGGCAGAGAGAAAGAGAGAATGGACGCGCCAGGGCTTCCAGCCACTGCAAACGAACTCCAGATGCGTACGCCCCCTTGTGCATCTGGCTAACGTGAGTCCTGGGGAATTGAGCCTCGAACCGGGGTCCTTAGGCTTCACAGGCAAGTGGTTAACCGCTAAGCCATCTCTCCAGCCCTGTTTTCATGTTTTAATCTTAGTGTCTGTGTGTGATGTGGGGTAAGTGGGGTAGGTGTGTGTGTGTGTGTGTGTACATAATACAGTGTGTAAGTGGAGGTCAGGGGACAGCCCTGAGTGCTGGTCTCCTTCCACCTTATCATATCATTAGCAGTTCATAAGAGCCCATGAGTACAGAAACATTGAAATTCTTTGAAAATGTATCCAGCCATGGTTCTGTAATAAGCCATTATCCAAAGTTAATATCATGCATTTTTAATGTTTAATCAGAGAATAGGAGATATTAAGTGGGCAAGTATAGATAAGGTTGGAACAGCCTAATTCAAGTGTTATTCTGTTGTGACATTTACCCACACTTCAGAGTTATAAGGAGTCCTAACTGACCAGTGGTAGCATGAAAGGTGGGAGTAAAATTGCTCATCAAACAATTATTTTCTTGAGAATTCAATCATATGTGAGTATGTGTACGTGGAATGTCAATGGAATATACTGGGGAATAGAATACACAGTCCATTCCTGTATTTATTTGAGTTCCATTCTCTCCCCTTCTCTTTCTTGCTCTCTTTCCTTTTTGTCCCCTGCTCACTCCTTTTCTTTTCTCTCTTCTTTTTTCTCTTCTCTCTCACTCTTAAACTCAAATCTTCCTTCCTCCACTTCCCAACTGCTAAGGTTAAGAGCCACACAACTACCCTCAGCTTTGTTTCCCTCTATACCTTACTTTTAAAAATAATATTAAACAGAATTGTGCCCCTGCACATATGTCCACAGGAACCAGGGAAAAGATACCCATAATACCTGAATTGGCTTTCTGCTTGAATGCATTCCCTCAGTGTTAAATTGAAAGCAGAGGAAAGCTTTAGCTAATTGAACAGTTATGTTCCTGGCCTGCTCTTCAAGATAGGTAACTCTAAAGTTAATGCCTCTATTGAGTAGAGTAGGAGATGCCTGTTTGTTCTCTTGTATACCTTTAAGAAAAGAAACTCAAGTGGCCAATGTCACATTTACCTGAAACATAGAAGTACAACAAAGGATTGTGTGCAATATCTAGAACACCATATTACAGCACTTAATTCTTATTGTGTTACTAGTTTTAAAGTGATAAAAAGTTAATTCTTTGCATGGGATGTTTCAAGATACTGCTTATTTTGTTCTTTGGTGGAACTGTTTACTCACAGTATTTTGGAATATATGGGTAGTTTTGAAACACATTCACTTAACAGTTTGTCTTCTTGGAGTCACAGTTATTCTCAATAAGTTTGAAAGTTCTTTTCACATACAAAATTGCCCCTAGAAGTCATTTGTATAATTCATTAACATTGAAATTGTAGGAAATAAATGTTGAACAAATATGACCTTAAAATTAAGGCATTGTGATTTTGTAATTTCTTTTATACAAAGGACAATGGATAATGACAAATATTTTTTTTACAAATGCAAAACATTTACAAGATTATGCAATGAAGAATTTAAAATGGACATATGTAGATAATTATATGTCCCGCATGATGCATATTTTTATAGCATTTTAGCATTAGCAAGTCACTCATCGATTGCCATGTTTGAAAATCACAGCAACCTGTTTAAGAACTGATATCCTTTTTAGTTCAGATGAGCAAAACTAATCTCTTGCTATATAGCTGAAAATGGTGTAAAAGTACTTGAATTCAGATTTTTTCCTTATATTTTTTCAGAGCCAGTAATATAACCCTTTGACAAAGGTATATTCATTCTGCATGCCATTTCACACTCTATATTTGTAGTTCAGCAGAGAAGCTGTCTGTGTAATGATTAAAGAGGCTTCTTGTAAATATGAGGTGTTTTTAAAAACATGTATTTATTTATTTGCAAGGAGAGGGGAATAGAAAGTGGCCTCAGTGACACTGCAAACTAACCCCGTGTGTGTGTGTGCCATTTTGTGTATCCGGCTTTACATGGGTACAGGGGTATCAAACCTGAGCTGCTATGCTTCTCGGGTAGGCACCTTCACTGCTGAACCACCTCCCCAGCTCTTATAAATGAACACACTGCTAGCAACTGTAGCTAAGAGGCTTGACGGCCCTCAATGTCCCTGTGTCCTGGCTCATGACATCCTGTGATAGTTTACTTTTTCCCCTTTCCAGTCAAGGCTAATGGCTATGACCCTCTTCAACAAAGCTGCTCTAAAATCAGCCTAAGAGTTTGCAACATAGTCCTGAGGGGTGAGCAAAGTTCAATGTAGAACACTGAGTCTTCGTACATCACAGTGGTAGTGAAGGCTAAGAATCAGAGGTTTGCGTGAGGTCCTAGGGAATGTGCCTCAGCAGTTAAAGGCACTTGCTTGCAAAGCTTACCAGTTTGGGCTTAAATTCCCAGATATTCATGGAAAGCTAGTCAGGCACTCATTTGCAACATGCATATGTGTGCACGCGTACGCGTGCACACACACCCCCACACATACAATAAAAGCTTCCAGGAAATTGTTGGCTGGAATTGCCTCAGTAGTACCTTTGTAACATTCATTCTGCCAGAGGAAACTTCCAAAATGAGACAACTATCTAATAGTAGTATTAGATACTACTACCAGACAGTTGTAGTATCTAATAGAAATGAAAAGGAATGACAATTTCTCCAGATATACCATCAAAAAATTCTTACAGCTTCAGAGAGCAAAAATAAATACTTGCTTCAAGTACTGAAACCTCTCTAGAGAATTTAAATCCTATGGCTATTATATCTATGTGTCTTCTGAATGTCTTTTCCAATTGATGAAATCACATCCTGTAACTACTGCTCCTATCTCATTAGGTTAGTATATTTATTTATAGTCACTGAGTCTTAATTATACTACACATTGTGCTCCTCTAAACTTGAAATTAGCCAGAAAAAAAGGAAAGAGATATGATTTTGTTTTCTGGTTGACTTTTTCTTCCATATTACTGAGCTCAATCCCTCCAGGCTATCATGACATGTTATCAATGAATTATATTTCAGAAACAAAATCTTCCATTTATAGTGCATTATGCTTTGTGGAATAACCTATAATTGAAACAAGAGAACAACTAGCCATCTACCATATGTTACATTACCCTAAGAAGACCAATGCCTGTCTCAAAACATAATTTAAGTTGCTTAAAATTGTGATACACATTCTTTCAAACATGTCCAAACTGTTTAAGTACCATCATAAATACAAATAGTAGTCATTGACAGCAAATGTGCATATAATTTTAGTTAATTATGTTGATCATAGTTCATTTTAGCAGGCTGAATTTAATCTCAAGAAAATAGCTGTGTTTAATTTTCTTATGAGTGGAAGAGAAGAATTTTTTTCCTACACCTGTAAGGTTTTCATATGGAAGATGAAGCAACATCATTTGTCATAATTGAAATGTAAAAATATTGCAGTATTTATGGTCATTTTAAAAAATACATACTACCCAACATGGAGCTAATACCAAGAATATCTAAAGAACTACACATCACAACAGCTCTAATCAAGCCAGTTAGAAACTGAAGAAGTTCTCATGAAAGGAAGTACCTCAAATGTAGACACAAAGTGGCCACAGTTGTATGAAAACATTGCAAATCAATAGAGAAATACAACCAAGAATACAAGGAGATATTCCTCACTCTAGTAAGAGTGGATGGTGTCAGGAAACGAAACACAATAGGTTCTGACGAGAAGAGGAAGGAAAAAGAACCCATTCTTATGGTTGTGGGAACATTAATTAGTATAACCATCATGGGACTCAATATGGAGAATCCCCAATGGTTAAAAACAGCACTACAATACAATTGTACAATTGCACTATTGGGAACATGGATGAAAGATATATGAAATCAGAATGCTGAAATGATGTCTGCACACTCATGCTCACTATGAAACTATTCTGTAGCAAATAGAGAGCAGCAACACAAGTTGCTGCATTTATGCCTCATAATAACACCCAGGGGCTGGAGAGATGGCTTAGCAGTTAAGGTGCTTTCCTGCAAAACCAAAGAACCGAGGTTCAGCTCCCCAAGACCCATGTAAACCACATGCACAAGCTGGTGCATGTGTCTGGAATTCATTTGTAGTGGCTAGAGATCCCGGCATACATTTTATCTCTCTTTCTGTCTGTCTCTCTCTCTCTCTCCACCTTTTTTGCTCTCTCTGTCTCTAAAATAAGTAACTGAAGATAACAAAATTATTTTAAAAAATGAAAATAAAACCCATATTCTATGTTGTATCCTAAATGGCTTTTAAAACTGATGAAAAATAATAAAATTATGAATAAAATGTGGTACATACAAACACAAAAACACGTACACACACACACAAAATGGAATACTGTTAAGACACACCCCCTTCAAAAAAAGAATGCAATTCATCTATTTGTAGCATGGTGAATGGACCTGAAGCTCATTATATTAAGTGACATAAACAATGCTTATTTATTCTTTTTTTTTTTTTGTACTCAGTGAATACAGTCAAGTTAGGACCATTGTTAGCCTCTGTCCTGTCCTCCCCACTGCACAGGGACTCTCCTTGTTGGGGTATGTGGTTCATGCATTATGGTGTTAGCCATCAATTTTGGGTAGGAGGACATGTCTCTGTGTATTATGACCCTACATGTGGCTCTAACATTCTTTATGCCCCTCTTCTGCAATTTTCCCTAAGCCATGTTGGGTTCATTTTAGGTCTGCTTCCGTGTTGAGGTCTTGGTAGGCTCTGTGTCTCTGGACATCTGGTTTGGTAGGGGTTGCCTGTGCTCTGTGCCTATCTCCTTCACCATTGTGCTGGCTCCTGGTTGGCCAAGAAGCAGCACTCTTGCATGTTTCCCTAATTATTCTTACTTTCAGCTCTGGCCCTTTTGAGGTATGATGGGGTGGTTCTCCTCTTAGGATCTGTGTCTATCTGAAAAGAGAAGCAGATTCTCTGACAGAGAGTAAAGTTAGCACCAGATAAATGTGATAACCACTATTTTTAGAGAGATTTTAATAGGTGTAGGCCCACTTGTAGCCTATTATTGTAGGGAGCTTGATAATGAAGAGTGGGCTCAATTTTCGATATGGTTCTGACTTGTTCCCAGCTCCAGCTATGGGTTCCATTCCACTGAGCAGATCAGTTAGTCAAATCAAGTGCACTTAACTTCCCACCATGGCTGTGTGCCACTACTGCACTTGTGTGAGCATTGTTTCCGGTTGTTTGCTGCTATGTAGGTTAGACCATGAGTTGCTTGGACAGATATTGGTCATTTTCCCCAGTTGCTCATGTAGTAACTTCTGGCACTCGATGAGCTAACTGAGGACTGACTCTCTTCCAGCTTCAAGCCATGTCACTCTGTGATATGCGCCACCAGCATAGGATGTCTTCAGCAGTAGAATCTTACCACTAACCTTTGGCGGGCCATCTAGCCCTCTGACAGAAATCTCTCTTCTTTGGAAAACCTTGTAGGTCTCCCTGATCAGAAGATTATTGTGCATGATATCTACCTGCTGGTACTGTGAGTTACATGTCAGTGTGCAAGAAGAGAAAGAAGAAAAAGATAAGTGCTATAAAAGAGATAGAAAGATAAGAGAGAAGAGGGAAAGAGAGAGAGAAGCAGAAACAGGAGGAGGTAAAGGTCAGGTTTTTTTTTTTTTTGTACCCTCTCTAGGGCCTTGTGACTCAAGTGTTCCCTCTGAGGGCCTGGTGAAGGTTCAACCAATCGGTCTATTTTTTTTGGATGTAGAATTTTATGGTACCATTGCCATCTGGGTCCAGTTTTGTGTCCTATACCACTTCCCTTATCCTCCCCTCCTTCCACACCCACCCTATTGTCCTGTCCTCAAGATTCTTGCTGGGTGTGTGTCAGCAATTTGGGTAGATTCAAGTTAGGAGCTGTAGGTTAGTGAGACTATGTCACGATTATATTACTGATTGGGTTAGTTCTGTTCCAGGTTCCACCATTGTTTTTTCAAATTTCATTGTGTCATTTTTCCTTACTGCTGTGTAGAATTCCTTCATGTAGATATACTACATCTTAGTTATCCATTCGTCTAATGATGGACATCTGGGTTGGTTCCAGCTCTTAGCTATTATGAATTGAGCAGCTATAAGCATGTTTGAGCAAATCACTCAGAATTGAGGTGTGGAGGTTTTAGGGTACATGACCAGTAAGGGAATAACTGGGTTGGTTTTTTTAGGAGTCTCCATATTGCTTTCCAAAGTGGTTGTACCATCTTACATCCCACCAACAGTGAATGAGTGCTCCTGCTTATCCACACCCTCACCATCATTTATTTTCATTTGCTTTTTTTAAATTTTTGTTTGTTTGTTTATTTATTTGAGAGTGACAGACACACAGAGAAAGACAGATAGAGTGAGAGAGAGAGAATGGGCGTGCCAGGACTTCCAGCCTCTGCAAACGAACTCCAGATGCATGTGCCCCCTTGTGCATCTGGCTAACATGGGACCTGGGGAACTGAGCCTCGAACCAGGGTCCTTAGGCTTCACAGGCAAGCACTTAACTGCTAAGCCATTTCTCCAGCCCTGATTTTTTTTTTTTTTTAATGTTTGCTGTCCTTACTGTGGTACCAACCTTAGCCTTCTCTATGCCCACCACACTCTGTAGGAACACTCCTTGTTGGGGAATGTGGGTCATGCAGAATCTCACAGTTGTTTCAATTTGCATTTCCCTAATGATTAGGGATGATGAACATTTTCTTAAGTGTGTGTTTGCCATTTGTATTTCTTCCTCTGTGAACTGGCTGTCCAGTTCTTTGCTCCATTTTGTGAGTGGGTTGTTTGACTTTTTATTGTTTAGATTTTTGAGTTTTTTGTAGATTCTAGTGTTAGGTCTCTGTCAGTTGGATATTCAGCAAATATTTTCTCCCATTTTGTGGGTAATCTGTTGGCTTTTTTTTTTTTTTAATTGTATGCTTGTCTGTGAATTGAGCAGCTATAAGCAAGTTTCAGCTTCATAAGATGCATTGGTTGAGTGATTGTTTAAGGTCCTGTGCTACTGGGGTTTTGTTCAAGAAGTCTTTTCCCATTCCTATATCATAGAAATTTCCTCCTATATTTTCTTACAGTACTGAGTTTTCAGTGTTATAATGAGGTCTTTGATCCATTTGGACTTGATTGTTGTTCATGACAAGATGTGTGGATCAACTTTCAGTTTCCTGCATATGATTATCCAGTTTGCCCAGCAACATTTGTTGTAGATACTATCTTTTTTCCACCCTGTATTGTTAAAGCTTTAGTCAAATATCAAGTAGCTATAGTTATTTGATCCAAAGCATGGATCCTTGATTCTATTCCACTGATCTATACTCCTGTTGTTATGCCAGTACCATGCTGTTTTTATTACTTTGGCTTTGAAATATAGCTTTAGTTCAGGTATGGTGATGCCTCCAGAGGTGTTTCTTTTGCTGAGGATATGCTTGGATATCTGAGGCCTTCTGCTTTTCCATATGAATTTTGAGATCATTGTTTTTTCTATCTCTGTGAAGAACAATGTTGGGAATTTGATTGGAATTGTATTAAATCTGTATATTTTTGCCTTTAGTAGGATTGTCATTTTCACAATATTAATTCTGCCTATCCAGATGCATGGGAGGTCTTTCCATTTTCTCAAATCCTCCTCAAATTCTTTTTTGAGTGGTTTTTTGCTTTCATTGTATAGATCTTTCACTTCCTTGGTTAATGTTATTCCAAGGTATTTTATTTTATTTTTTGTTGCTATTGAAAATGGGACCATGTCACTTATTTCCTTCTCTGCATCTTTGTCATTTGCATATAGAAAGGCTGCTGATTTTTTGTGCATTGATTCTGCAGCCTGCTACTTTGCTACAATGTTTGTTTATTCCTATTTGGAATCTATGCTAACTCCTTGTGTGTAGAATCAAAATCTTGTGTCAATTCCTAAGTGGAATTGGAAAAAAAAAAATGATATCATAGAAACTGAGAGTATAATGGCTGTTTTCAGAAACTGGGAAAACAGAAGGTAGTTTAGAAAGGATTATCAATTAATATGAAATCACAATCAGATAGCGTAAGACCTATTGCTGTACTACTGCGTGGATCTTGACCACAGAAACAATAATGTCCTGCACAGTTCAACAAGACAGAAGGAAGGGTGGGAATACTTTCACCGGAAAAGAATAATCAGTTTCTGAGGAGATAGTTCTTTGCCATTATTTGGAAATAATCCATGGTGTGCACTTATCAAAACAATGTATAGTATTCCATAAGTATGTAGAATTGTTTTATGTGTCAGTTAAAGTGAATTTGACTTTAAGTTTAAATACAAGGATGAAATTCTTTCCTCAAAATCTTTCTCATTTTAAACAAAGAATGACTGTAGAAAAGTCACATACTGTTTTACATACATCTGTAATCCTTTAACTGGCCAGTGACTTAGCAACTATAGTTAAAGGAAGGCCTTTGAGCCACATACTTTGGGTTAGCTACTCAAAAGGAAAAAAAAAAAAAAAAGTCCACAAGCACTCTTGGAGTATATCATGAGCTTATATAGCAAATGTGCTTATAGGACTGTGCTGAGAAATGTTCACTTGAGTAAATACTTCTTAAAAACTATTAGCACATTGTAGCAATGGATAAGGCCAAGTTTTAATGAATCTGATGGGAATGTGCTCCCTGTGGCCTCACAACTGTGAATGTGAATATGCATTAGTCTCAAAACCACTTTGAATATACGCCAGTTTGTAAAAGGGTCTTAGTCACTTATATTTTGATCCATCCTTTAGTAGCAACAAGTAAAAGATTTGAGTTATTATTAGATATTTCCAAGAATGGAAAGAGTTAGTAGTTTGAGATGCAATTATTTGAGATGTAATTATTAAGTGAAGCTGTAAGTTGACAGAGATAATGTGAGATAGCAAGCAACAAAAATCAGTCACTATGGAGCTGACAATGTGTTTTATAACGTTCAGGTCTCATGATGAAGATGAGGCAATAGGTATTGAGCATAGTGCTAGGTTTTGAGCCCTGACTCTGGTGCATGCAGGCACATTAGCTATTTTAGTAGTAAACATCTGGCTGTTGTATTCTTTAATATAAAATAACAGCCTCAAAGCATTGGAATTTTCTAGTAAGAGTATATGAAACACCAAGAAGACAAGAGTGTTTTATCTTTTAATCCAAGAATTATAAAGTTCATGCCATTAAAGAAAAAAATGTTAAAGGTTGTCTCTTAGATGTTTAAAAGTAAATTATGCTTTTTTGTCCTATTTTTGAAAGGGTTACTAGGAAGAACAGGATTGAGGGATAGCTTTGTGGATTTTTTTTTCCTTATCAAAGTTACACTAATCTATACAAGAAGATACATAAACCAACATGGTATAAACCAAAGTTCACAATCTGTTTCTTCATAGGTTCAAATTCTGGCTTTGCAACTCCTTGATCTTATTAAGTTTCAGTTGTTGTTGTTGCTTTTTAGATTTTGAAGTACACAATGCAGCAGTATTGTAGGGTAGTTGTGATAATAACTGAATACATATATACCAATTCATTAAACACTTTTGAAAACAAATTAAGTATATTTTACATTTTGTATGTCTATAGCTATATATATGTATCTATATTTTGTTTATTGCCTCTACACAATGGGACCTAGGTGTTAGTTATAACTCTTAACCCTAAGTAGATACAGGGGACATTAATAGATTTTTAATCTAAAGTTATGCATTAGAATTTATCAAAGTGCTTTTGAACTATAATTTTACCTGTACAGTGGCTTCCATTACCCACTGAAGAGAGTCCCCAGGGAAATGGAATAGGAGGAGATAGAACATAAAATGATAGCCTGATAAGAATATGACCAATTTCCACTATGTTCATATATTAAAGTTCCCAGTAAAATTTTAGAAAATGAAATTCTGATTTCTGATTCTTTAATTGATTCTTCTATTAGTCATCTTCTGAATTAGAAAATTAGGTGTTCTATGTGTATCATGTTTTAAAACTTTCTATATGATAAGATACCAGATACTTTCCAAATACATAAATATGGGTCTCCTAGTAAACCAGTGGAGGCTTGCATTTACACATGTGTAACATCATTCTCCTGACTATCTTAAAATTGCCTTATGGAAAAGTATGATTCTATTTAAGAGGCTGAGAAAATGAGATCTGAAATTACTTTTTCAAAAGGTCAAAAGGCAGAAAGCTGAGAACAAAATCGTGTCTTCCAAATTTGTACTTGGGCCACTTGATCACTAAGGCAACCTGAGACTTCCCAAGTCACTCTAATGACCTGGATGGAAGAACAGTTAATTTTCCACATGAGTGCGTTAGATGTGGGTGTTTACTCCATCCCTTCTTGGTTTCCTCACTGTCTCTCACATCGCTTTTCAATAAGCTGAATTAACTCTTCCTCATGTACAGTGGGATTGCCCATGTTTTGATTTATAATCTTAGTACACTATTTTCTATGTATTGAAGGCTTAAGCTACTGATAAAGAAGAAATGGTAAATTATATTTCTTCAGTGTTTTCTTGTAGTAAATATTACTAACAATAAAGGTATTTTTAGATATTTGTTTATTTGCTCATGCGTGGGTAGGAGCATACCAGTAGCTAATGCAACTGCAAATGAATGCCCATTAAATGGACAGCTGTGGAATTAAGCCTGGGTATGCAGGCTTTGCAGGTGCTTTAACTGCTAAGCCATCTCTCCAGGTTCTAGACTTGTTTATATGTACTATGGAGTAGGAGGAGTTCTGTGGTCTGCACTGACCTCCTAAATCTGTTCAGGAATCATTGAATAAATGGAGGAATCTGATAATTTAGCACAATGTACAGAAATAATTTGTGACATTCACAACTCAGTGCTTTCATTTACCTTTCATGCACAGAAGCATTCCCAAACACTGTCCATCCTCTTTGGTGAGCAACTACAGTAAATCCCTTTCTCTGTTCCTACCTCATAAGCAAAATATTGATGCAGTTTTTATCTACTAGCTAATTTTCCCACAATATCATCTTTACTTACTATGCTTTTATATTCAAATATATCTCCTCAATGCCTTTACAAGATTCAATATCTCATTTATAAGCTAATGTCTGATTTACTTATCCTCTGTCAGATGAGCTTCACAAGAACTATCCTACTGTTTACATAATATTTATATTTTTCTATAATTAGTGAGCAAAAGAAGATTGGGGCTCACTTATACTAGATTTCAGTATAAGCCCGTTGGAATTTTTGAGACCCAAAGATTCTACAGAAATACTTAAAGATAGGCTCATGGGTACCAAGATAAGTCTTATGTGGATGAGCGGTGTGATACTGCGATAGGCTATGGCATTCTATACTGTTCACGCATGTCTGTGTATGTGTGGTATGTATATATTAATATGTTATCTTAAGCTACATGGCCCCCAGGGGTGGTTCGATAGATTTAATTAGACTCTGAAATTAAGAACTGGGATTCATAGGAAGGAATGTTTAAAAAAAAAACTTGTGAAAGTTGAGCATGTAAATGAGAAACCAGTCTAATCACTAAAAAAGTTTGTTTTAATATGAAAAGCTATAATGTTGACAATCTAAACTCTCAGGACTATTCAGAAAGCTTTCCACTAGAGGAACTTTAAATAGTTAAGCTGGGCATAGAATAATGCATAGAGTTGACATGTATTGAAAGGAGGGGGGAAATGTTTTAAAAACATATCCATTTCATCAGTGGTACAAATTTTAAAAAATACATCTATTTAATCAGAAACACAAAGGAAGGATTTGAAAGAGTTTCTCAGTGATATTGTAACTTCCATCTTTAATATCACTGACTGCATAGGCATATCTGCACAAAGCATTTTATTTACCTCAGTCATTAACTGCTCATTTTAACTGTGAGGCAATTACTAGAGTGCATTTCATTATTCCAGTATATGCATGAAAGAAAATGTCCAAGGAGGAAAAGAAACTTGATACCTACCTATCATATAGGTAACATAATAGTTAAGTCATAACTATTACACTCTGACTAAACTGTAGTAATTGGCCAGAGGGTTGATTATGTGAAGAAAATGAGGACCCAAGGAAAATGAGATGAATGTATACATAAATGCAATCCTATTAATTTCTCATACATTTTAGTTACAGCTTGCTAATTAGAGGCCACATTCTTGATGATTTCTTTGCTGCTTCTATGAAAATCTAATTTTACAACTAATATTAAATGTGTAAAAGTATCATTTAGAAGCCCACTTTAAGGCTCCTTTTTTTTTTTTTTCCATTTCATATGACTCAAAGAGCTCTTTAACAATGAGAATCCTTGCTAGCTATTGTCTTTCATACCTTGCCGTGGTTTAACAGGCTACTCTTAATAAATGCCAATTAAAATTCTGATAAAAGATGTAGCAGTGAAGAACTTCTGTGATTCATGTTAAATTATAATAGATATTAGCACCTTTCCCTTTGTGATTATGTGTCTTGTACTTACTAAATAATATGAAACTACATTTCTTTTTGTATTAAGTGAAATAAATTAGAGACAAGTTGCTGACCTTTTGATAAGATTCTCTCTAGGACACTGAATCAGAAAGCAAGTTCAGTATGTTAGCAATTATTAGGGATTATTCTTAGCTGTGGACTTTAATCAGTGAGTGTGAACTGTGCAGTTGCCATAGATATGGTAGGAGCTGAAATGAAGGACATGTATTTTCAGTGCTGTGAAAGAATGGATGTATGCTGAATGAACTCAAACACATCTCATCACTCTTCTGAGAAAGTAAGACATGAACAAAAGGGTGAGTGCCAAAATGTGAATATTCTAAATCAAGCTGCTCAAAATTATACTCATATGTTAATGGATTCAGTATTATATTATAGATTACAATAAATATGCTTATCTTCCTAGACTACACACAAGTCAATAAAAGAGATGATTCAAGGCATTTTGAAGTAGAAAAAGATTTCATTGTATATATCATAATTATTATTTTCTGGGGGGGGAACCTTTCCTGATAATGATCAACAGGGTTCTCACACAGAGAATATCTTTGGATTATTTTTCATGCCAGTGACTATCTCAATGTGCTACCAATGTTGAGTCATCACAGACTTTTGCTTTGTCAGATGAAGAAACATATTTATTTAATTGATCTATCTCTGAAAACATATTCGCACTGTTTTATTCTCAAATACACATGGAAGATAGCATACATTTCTTTGTCTCATGGATTTTCAGCTTTGTCTCCATATGTGAATGAGTCAATAAACAGATGTCAGAAACTTAGTTTCAGATTAGCGAACCTGTGCCTCAAAAAATGATTATCAATGGAACTGATAATAGCAAGGATATATGCATTTATTTGCTTATTAAGAAATAAGAAAAGTACATGCCTCTAATAACAAAATAACTGTATGTCCCTGTCAGTATTACAAGGTGACTAGATTTTTTTTCCTATAAACTCTTTTCACAAGGTATTATAGAAATGATTAATTATGTTATATGACTTATGTTTTACAAACCCATTAATAGCTATTTTATTTTATATCATAATTTTATTGAAATTGCCTTTTCAGGTATTGAAAATAACAAAGAGTTCATATCATTCTTGCACCAGTTCATACATTAGTTAGTGATTGTGAAACTGACATTTTATGTAATATTAACACAGACTGATTTCCCTGTATCCTGGTGGTGTGTTTTAGAGATTCATAACAACTTTTAAAAACCATTTTACTTTATTCTATTTATTTATTTGAGAAAGAGAGGGGGAAAGAGAGTGACTGGACACATCAGGTCCTTCAGCCACTACAAACAAACCCCAGACTGATGCACCACCTTTTGCATGTGGTTTATATGTGTCCTGGGGAGTTGAACCTGGGTCCTTTAGCTTTGCAGGCAAGTGCCTTAACCACTAAGTAATCTCTGTATCCCCCTCATAACAACTTTTTGTAAGTACTAGTACTTTTGAAAAATCTGATTTGGTTTGCCTATCAGAGCAAACAATATTTTTATTGTGGGGTATTTTTTCTTAAAACACACTGAGATGAAACACAGAATCTGTACTTGTCTGGATATTAAAGAAGCTTTCTGATGTCTTAATTATTTCTTTTGTATTTACTTATGAGCTTATTATTTATGAGTGAGAAAAAAAACAAAGAGAGAGAGAAAATGGGTGCATCGAGCCTCTTGCCTTGTAAATAAGCCGCAGATTTATTTGACACCTTGTGCCCCTGGCTTAACGTGGGTACTATGGAATCAAATCCCAGTCCCTAGTCTTTGCAGTCAAATAACTTAACCACTTAGCTATCTCTCCATCACCTAACCTTTTTTTACATAGAGTGCATCATCCTCAAACTTTCCACATTTATTATTGATATTAATTCCTAGGATTTTTCTGTATCTCCACACTGAAGTCAAGAAATTTAAAAAAACAAAAATCTTGGGGCTGGAGAGATGGCATAGCGGTTAAGCATTTGTCTGTGAAGTCTAAAGACCCCGGTTCGAGGCTCGATTCCCCAGGACCTACGTTAGCCAGATGCACAATGGGATGCATGTGTCTGGAGTTTGTTTGCAGTGGCTGAAAGCCCTGGTGCTCCCATTCTCTCTCTGTCTCTCTGCCTCTTTCTCTCTCTGTCACTCACAAATAAATAAATAAATAATCTTTAAAAAAAATCTTGGGAAATAATCAACACTAAGACCTTTAAAAAATGTAATTGTATATAGTTGCCTACTGAGAAACCTTTGAACTACATTTTCTTAGCAATATTTACAGTACACTACTTATCAGATATCTAAAACTCCATTTGCTGTTAAATTGATGAAAATATTGAATGGGTGTTGAGCTCATACCATAAGCGTACACCTGTCTGAACGCATTCACTTTAGACTCGTTTGTCAGTAGGGGGCAGTCCTCTGCTCCCTGTCTCTACACTCTTCCTCATCTTCATCTTATTCCTCTTCCTTCTTATAATCTGCTTTCTTCTTTTGCTCTGAACCTGTTTGCCTAACCAGCTTTGTTTCCCTGCCTCTGTGTGGACCTTAACACAGCAACAATATTCTTTTTCACATTTCTGCTGACCTTGGCTCCTGTTTTGTCAGAGGATAGATAGTTTTATCTGTCACTATCTGGGTACATATTGCCTAAATATGGTAATATCTCCAATGGACACGTCACCCATCCTGCTTGGATATTTTGGCCATGTTAGAACAAAACAGGATGAAGTAATAAGGGTACCTTAGGTGCACTGGGATATTTTTTTCCTTCTTATCAATTATTGGAAAGATTGGCATTTTTCCTCCTTTTGTCCTAGCAGCTTTGTCACTTTCTGTTGTATCTCTACACTTTGACTCTTCTTTGGTAGACGTGGTCTTCTCTTGCTTCAAACTTTCTTGGCTAACTTGTTAAAATTAACAAATGACTCTAGGTATTTTTCCTTGTGCTCTCCCCAGAAGGTCTATGTGAAGACGATATAGGAGGACCCTTTATACCTCAGTTTGTGAGATCTCTTTTGCTCAGGGTGACGGAGGTGTCTCCACGCTATCATCATTCTCTCAGTGTCCCTCTAAGGTACTACCGTCTTGGGGTCCCAGAGTGAAGAGCTCTATCAGGAACACCAAGCTTAGCCACTTCTTTTACAAAAGTAAGTATTTTAACCTAAATTATACAATGCAAATTACATGGTGGTCTGCAAAACTTGCAGCATTTACAGAAAAATATTTTGCATGGATATTTTAAAGTAAGAAATCATGGCATACATTGTTTGGACTCCTAGTACTTATTTAATGCATGATTTTCTATTTTGTGCACTTAATTTCTTAGTTGAAAATCTATTTTGTGAAAGTAATAGAGTTTGAACTGATTCAATTACATATACTTTTCTATTTTATTTTTGTCATTTTCTCAAGATGGGTATTGCTATAGCCCAAGCTGAACTAGAATTAGTCTCAGACTGTCCTTGAACTCACAGTAAGTACTCAACTTCCCAAGTGCTGGGTTTAAAGGCATGCACCACCACACCTGGCTCCAACTTTTTGTATTTTAACTACTTATAGTATGTTTACTTTTGTTGCAAGATAGTTCTCTGTAGCCATTAGTTCATGCCCCTGAAATGTTCAGGTATACTTAAATATTTTTCAATATAAAGTAAACTTTAAGTTCAATTTTGATATTCATATAATAGTTGGGTCCAGACTTTAATGATAGAAGTTTAAATAAGTTTGAGAATAATTGTCATATATTCATATTGATACATTGCTTTCAAAAGATTCATCTTATTTTTAACTTTTTTAAAGATCTTACCATAATTTGTTAATGACATAGGACAAGCTGCTTTTAGATGAAGTAAGGGAAATGAGAGACAAATGTTTTTGGAATTCACTGATATTCATTAAAATAATGAACATTTCCTATCATTCTTAGCTTCATGATAAAATGAAATAATCACATCTGTAAATCACTGACTTTATGCTCAGTAACATTAAGCTTATCAATATTTTCAAAAGTCTCTTTATATTTCAAGTGGATGCAAATATAATGGGCTCATCAAAGAATGGAATAATAATTTTTTTAGCAGAAAGAGTAATACATTTCAGTTTATAGCTTTACTAGTATTTTTGTTCTTTTTTTCATGCTTCTTAAGTGGGCTGGCAAGATGTCCCATTTATCTGTGATCTTCCTATTTCTCCTAATAAGGCTTTTGGACAAGTTTGTTGAGGTTCACTTCTAGGTGTTTTAAAAAAATGTTTTATAATAATGAAAATTTTAATTATCTTCAGTAATTTTCAGTTGATATTATTTAAAAACATAAATTTCAATTGGTTGTGATGATATCACTTGGAATTCCACTCAAGAGCTTGAAGCAGGCAGAGTGTGAGGCCACCTGGGGTTACAGAGTCAGGTGTTATCTCAAAAAAATAAAACCAGAGGCTGTCACAGGACTTGCCATGAAAATATGTGATAACAAGTTCAGATCCCCAGGGCCCAATTAAATGCCAGGTGGACATGTGGACACACCTGTACTCACAGAAGATGGGGAGAAAGGTTTCCCTAGGGTGTTCTAAGAACTTAGACTAGCCTAACTGACAAGACTTGGCTTTACATGGAAGACTGCTTTAGTAAAACAAGATGGAGTGTATGAAAGGAAGAACCTGTTGTCAATCTCTGTTTCCTACACATGAGCACACACATGGATGGGCCTTTGCAGTTACACACTTGCACCATATGAACATGTGTATAAAAAACCACGTGCATGCCCAGGAGAAAATTAAAGTAAGATAACAAAGTAAAAAAAAAAAAAGTGTTAATTTGGGTGTTTTCAAGATACCTTTTCTTTTAAGTTCAACTGATTTTGTTTCCCATTCCATTTTCCTAAAATCTATATACCAAGTGAGTTTTAATATAATCTCCTTGTGTGCTGTCTGTTTATTCTAATTCTTGAGCATTTTTTTTCAGGCAAATCTTGACAGATAAATGCAGGGTATTGCTTGATCAGGAAGCATGAAGATCTTTTTTATAAAATGTAAATTCTAGGTATTCTATATTCTCAAGCTTTATAACAATGACAAATTTACAAATGTGTTTTAAACTAATCATTGAGCACCATGATCTTCCACTAGCTATAATGTACATATTCTATTTTGCAGATAGAATAGTGGCTACATTCCATTTTTGCCCAGTTGCAGTTATGGTACAGATATAAGTGGAAGACACACTTCCTATGCTGGTTGAAAAGTACTCAAAATACACACACATCACCTCAGACTGGCTCCCCCTTCTGTCTTTTCTGTCTCTTCTTAAAAGGTCTAATTCACCAGTATGTATTACATAGGAAATCATTCACTAGGAAATTACTCCTGGCTGGAAAGATGGCTTGGCAGTTAAGGTGCTTCCCTGAAAAGCCAAGGAACCCAGGTTCAATTCTCCAGGTCCCAAGTAAGCCAGATGCACATGGTGGCACATGTATCTGGAGTTTGTTTGCAGTGGCTAGAGGCTTTGGCACGCCCATTCTCTCTTTCTCTCTCTCTAACAAATAAATAAAAATAAAATCTTAAAATCTTAAAAAAATAAAGGTGTGGGCCATCACCCCAAACTTCTAATAAAAAAGAAACTACTTCTTTGTGAGATTGGTAAAGGGTGGGGAAAAGAAATATATTGAAAAGCACTATGACAAATGAAATGATCAATTTTATGAAAAGTCCTAGCCTTAACTTGG
Organism: Jaculus jaculus; assembly: GCF_020740685.1. Classification (NCBI taxonomy): domain Eukaryota; kingdom Metazoa; phylum Chordata; class Mammalia; order Rodentia; family Dipodidae; genus Jaculus; species Jaculus jaculus. The sequence continues at coordinate 8,286,444 of NC_059119.1, read as the reverse complement.
GTAAAGGACACCATCCAAGTTATTTCTCCAAGATGGAAAACATTTATTTTTTTCTATTCTTTTTTTTTCTTTCTTTTCTTTGTGGGAGGAGGTGGTACTATACTTCTTTGTTAATATATGCCAGTCTCTTTCAGAATTGTCACACTGGGAACTTCCTACAGCACTTACACTAGCATAACTAGCTTCTGGTAGTGTAGATCTAATATATATACAATCTTTAATGACAAAACCTTCCATTCCATGTGATGTCATAATGTAAGAAGTAAGATTGGCTTGTTCCCTTTCCTCTTCAGAATTCACCATTCTCTACTGGAATTAAATTACAATTTTAGGTCCAAGAACCAACAGTCTGCCTTGGTTCTCTATTCTGAGCCTCAATTCTCACAGTCTGGATTTTGTCACCAGTAATTACTGGACTGCGTACTTTAGACCATCTGATGACAGGCCCGAGGTTGTCACTGTCCTTCAGTAGCATTGGGTTGGTCCCTCTTTTATAAAACATGAAGACAGGATTACATCATTTATTTATCCTGTTCATTGAATAAGATCATATCCCTGCTTTTTCCTCAATGTGTGTGATGCATTCACATTCCCATACGTTCTTGTTTAAAGCTGGTTGAGTACATAGGTGGTGATATTCTATTTGCATAAATAATTATCAGTTTGTGTTTTGTGGTTTGTGCTGGCAGACAGTACCATTTATTTATGCAGACATTCTTCTTCCTTAGCATTTGCACCCCAAATGAAGCCTGTATTATTCTATAAAATGGGGTCCCTCAAGGCAAGGTGCCCTGAAAATTATTGCCGCAGACAACATAGAGTTGTTGCCTGCTCCCCACAGCTGCCCTGCACCACATTCTTGTATTCATCAACACAACAGGCAGCTGTAACCTCTTTCTGTTGAATTTCAGAAAAATAGAGTAAAGCCATGTGCTGAAACTAACCCAAATTTTACCATTGAGTGAATGACTTTTATTTTTTATCTTAGTGTGTATTTATTTATCATTGATTTGCTTATGTTGAGAAAGGATTACATATAGACCAGGCTGCCCTCCTACTCATGATGTGGTGCATGTGAACTTGAACTCTTGACCACCTTGTCAAACCACCTTCTAAGAGGCAGTATTAAAGATAGGTGCCACCCCACCTGGCTGCCATTTTTATTTTTATGTCTGAATTCATCATTTACCCACATTCTTGATCAAATATTTTTTAGTGACTCACATCCCCTTCTCTAGGCATTTCCTTCTTAATAGATTGTAAGTAACCTTTGACCTGCCTTTATCCCAGCTAAAATCCAGTCATGAAAATGCTAGTTTTTTTTTTTTTTTTTTTTCCTAAATCTCAAGGACTGGATCTCTTTCCCATCCATCCCCCAAGCATCTTTTCTTTGGAAGCCTAGAGTTTAGATCCTGTCCACATGACTGGTTTCCAGGGTGGCCTGGAACTCTTTTCTTTTGCTTCTCAGTAATTAGCAAATTAGTAATTAGAAATAGATCCCTTAAGATCTGAATACAGGGTCTTGAAGAGAGCTGTAGGTAAAGGGCTGCCTCTTGAGCTCTCAGTCATGAAAAACTGAGTTCAGTCCCCATATCCCATGCCATGTCAGGTGAAATGCCACACACCTGTGATCTCTAAGCTGGGAAGGAGCAGGCAGAAGGATTGCTCAGGCTTACTGGCTAGCAACCAGGCATTGAGAAACTCTTTCTCAAAGCAGGTGAGATAGTGTTACTGGGGGTGACACCTGAGATTGGCCTCTGCCCTCCCCATTCAAACACATACATGATACATGCACACACAGATGAGAGAGAGAGAGAGAGAGGGAGAGAATCATTAAACATGTCTCAGTACTGATCTACTATAACATGCTATTTAGCTAACGCTACTCTCTCATCTCTATTGGCTTTTATTTGAATCCAAGACTTTAGAATGTAGGAGGTCAATCTAAGAACAATGTAAGAATAACTAGTCACCAGAATTTTCCAAATTGAAGTGATTTGTGTGAGGAAGTAGACATGAATATTTGAATGAAAATCATTCAGAGGGATTAATCCATCAGAAACTGACTGTAATAAATGACCCTACTGCCCCGCTCCATGCTGAGCTCCTGTTATACCCTAGAATATTAGAGGGAAGCAACATGAAGGTGTTAAGTGGAAAGCATTTTTAAGTTAAATAAAATCTGACCATTTCCATCTTCTATGTTCATGACAAACAGGAGATTTAGTGACATTTAAGTTTGACCTAAATTTCTCAAGTCTCTTTATTTTTTTTTTATTGTGTTCAAAAATTTTAGCTTACATCTGAGGAGAACAGAGTATTTTTTCATGACTTTTTATTTGAAAAGTGAACATTCAGAAGAGGCAGTGGGCAAATTGAAAGCTCCAGTAGAGCTACTTACTAATGCTGATACGTGTTTCTTGGGGAAAATTCACAATTCATCAGTCCTCTGTGATATGAAATTACCATTGCCTATATGACACTTTGGTATCTGCAAAGAATGTTAAAAGACCTGTGGATAGACAGACCTCTTCTCTGGGTGTGGCAGCAGGGCAAAGTGACTTCAATGATTATTTTCCTTTGTAAAATCAACAAAAGAGATACAGCTTGACTAACTGTGAAGAGAAATATTCAAACATTAATTATTATTTTTAAATCCTATTGTCATTTACAATTACCATCAACTTATTTTATAGGACTAAAAAACCAAAAAAATTCATTAACTGTTTAAATAAATGAGCTGTATGTAAATTATACTTCAATACATCTTTTGTTTATGATTTATAGAATGAGAAGTTTTCAAATATATATCACAGATATATGCACAGTTAATATTTTCCATTCTAAATCTATATCTGTTTGGATCCCAACATGAATTATTTTTGTATTCCAAATGAACCTATCATCTTGTTTGGTCCCAACCCCTCATTTCTTGACACACTTAGCTCCCCTACAGAGACATATTTTACTTGTCAAACGTTTACAAAGTGTTAAGATGTAAAATGGTAGCCTTAAGTAAGAACATTGTTGGTCCCTTGGCTTGATTTGTATAATTCTTTTTCTCTTGCTCTTTCAATGACCTTCTTCTGCTGGTGATGTTGCAATGTTGCACTCCCCAGGGTTATATTTGCAGTAAAAATGTTTAGGGAAAGGGGGCTCTGGCTAGTGGAACTGTCTTCCAGCTATACAGGGGGCTGCAGGGATGTAGTGGCCCTGCTGTGGTGGGCCTCTTTCTGCCTGAGGTCTTTGTAAGTAATCCTCACCCATACTCCCGTAAGTAACCCACCAACCATGTTTCTGAAGTAGCCCAAATAAACTCACCGGTTCACCAAGCTGGGTGTGAGGCCTGGGTGTAATTGCTTCTTTGGTCTATCGTCAGTGCCCTGTCAGGGGATGAATAGACAATTGGTAAGATCTCCCCAGGAAGATGCACAGTTATGCTTCAAAGAATCGTTAGAGGCTTGGAGAATCGTATCCAGATAACAATTTTGCTTTCCAATGTCAAGCTCCCATGAACCTTAGGCTACAAGAGGGGCTACACCCTTTAAATTATCTCTGAAGTAATAATGGTTATTCCATCGAACCAGTGCTGACTTCACTCTCCATTGGAGATTCTGCTTCTCTTTTTTCAGATGGCAGCAGTACCAGAGGAGATACACGACCCAGCACACCTCACCTTGGCCCCAGCTGAAACCACAGAGGAACTGAGGAAATGAACAAGGATGTTTCTTTCTCTGTGAACCTGGTATCAGCACAAGGGTGAAGGAGATAGAAACTGAGGACACTCAACACCTACCAAAACTAGAGATTCAGAGGCTAAGAGACCATCATGGAAGTAAACTCAAAATGCACCCAACATGGCTCAGAGAATTTTGTGGAAGAGGAGGCAGAAAGAATGTGAGAGCCACAGGTTGGAGCATAATGCACAGAGTCATTGCCTCTCCCCTGTAACTGACTGTTGTCCCCACAATGCATAACCCACAATCTCCATGGGGTTGACCTGTATCCTCAATGAGGAGGTCCTCTTCAGAAAAGCGGCGGGTATGAGGGGAATGATGGCACCAACATGTGTTGTTTACATACAAGTATGTCCATATCTAATAAAAATAAATTTTAAAAAAGAAGTTAATGGTGTATTAATAACCAGAGTCCAGTGGGAGACAAGGAAAAGAAGAGGTTAGTTAACAGACACTATAGCTAACTAAGAGACATAGCCTGTTGTTTCTTGTGTAGTAGGCTAAAGTTAAGACTGTGTATTATATGTTCCACAAAGGCACAAGAGAGCAGGGCTAATATCTACATAGCATAGTAATTACCTGGGTGACTCATTTCCAAGTACCAAAAGAAAAAAAAATATGGAAGGGATTGAACACTTTCATACAAATAAATAGTTGACAATATTTGAGGAGATTGGAACATTTACCCTAGTTTAAAAAAACACATTTCTCAGTGTATGTATGTATAAAACATTGCATGGTACCACATAAATATGTATAATTGCGATGTGCTAATTAAAAGAATTAAAAAAAAATAGATGCCTGGGAGGATCATGTAGTTTGCCTCAGCTACAACAATGCTAGAAGATTCTCAGGGCGTTCTCCTGAAAGCTACACTAGGACTCATGTCGTTTGGTCTCTGGGGTATGGGGTATGTGACAAACTCTCCCTTGCCTGCTTTGTGGATGTCAGTGTTTCTTGTTTCAGACTCTACATGGAAATGAATTCAGTCAGTCTCAGGTCCTGGCGATGCCAGAAGGACAGCAGAATTGAAAGAGGGAGAGACACTGATCTCAGCTTCATAAGAGAATTCTGAAATTATTATTGAATTTAAATTTATTATTGAAATTAAAATTGAGCAGGTTACAAATGTAGTCTTCCACACAGAATATACTTAATAAATTGCCATTATTTTTAGGAGGAAAATATCTAATGTATTTCAATTTCTAAAGCACTTTAATCTATACTTACTATGTACTGGGAAGACATTGAAAATCCACTCCAGAATTACTGATAATTCTAGATGCCAATTTACTCAAACCATATTTTAAGTAGATAATTAAGGGATAGATGAAAAATTGTGTTATGATTTAGTAATGCATATGCATATGAATATATATGATGTATATATACATATGCATATGAATATATGTATATATTATATATGTATTTATATGTACACACACACACATATATATATATAAATGTATATATGTATATATATCTCCAAGATTCAGTCCTTGAGCATGTTTTTAACCACTATTCCTAAATCATAAAAGAAAAGAAAGAATTTTCAAGTATGGTGTTGGTGTACTTTAATAGGAAACTGTATATTAATGGCTACATGTAAAATATCTTTAAAAAGTTGAAGATAGTAGTCCAAATTCACATATTCCTAATTCTTTCAATATTCTTAACAGCCCATTTATTCTCCTGCATCATGAGAGTTCCATTAAACCAATACATTAAATTATTTCAGTGAAATGTTTAAAGTACTTGTAAAATAAAGGCTGACTTCAACTATTTTAGAGCGGTTGCAGCTGATATGGAAAAATCAGAATAAAGTTGATAAGAGTACACTTCACACAGTTAAATGCCCTTAGCAATCCTTTATAATTAACAATGTAATTATAGCCCCACAGCAGAGAATACCCTCAGCTCCTGTGCTCAACTAATCAATAAAAAAAGCTCAAATTATGGAATGGAGTGTTGAAATTTCTACAACAAAATATGTTCATTCAACTTTTGAATTTTTCATGTGTATTAGTAAGAATTTGTAAAATTTTATAACTGGCGGTCATGTAAGCTAGCTAACTTAATATGTATAGGTACTTAGGCAATAGGTGCTCCATGATGATGTATTTTATACTGAATAGGAAAAAGAGGATTAAATTACCTACTCAAGTACAAAGGAGAATCATGTGCAACGCATACACGAGGCCACCCAAAAATTGCAAGCAGTCTGATTGTAGAATTGACCATTCTAAATAGAGTTTCTATGAGTCAGAGGCACAAGATCTCATTATTATGTCAGTAGACTAGGCCATGGTTCCAGATTTCTAGATAATGTTTTTAGTTTGATTAGGGAAGATGACAAAAGTATTCTAGTTTCAAATTGTCCTGAGGCCATCTTTAGATTCATAAGTATAGTCAACCATTCTCTACTGTTATAATAAATACCTGAGCTGTGTATATTATGAAGAATAGAGGCTTACTTAGATCTGATCTTTGGAGGCTGTAGGTTCAAACATTGTGCCAGCTCAGGCAAGGATTCCTCTGTCTACACCATGTCAGGATAAGTGACCTCATAAAGGGATCATCAGAGAGGAGCCCTAGCATAAAAAGACAGGAACCACTGGGCACGGACTCAAGCCACATCTACACCATAGAAGTAACTTCCTGCAACACACATAATGTAAACTCATTTTACAGTGTGATTATGAGTATGAAAAGAGAGAAAAGATCTAAATGTGAAACGTTAAGGAGAGAAAGAGGAGATATACCATTATTTCACTGACACATAAGCATCTTGACAACTGAATTTTCCAATACTATCAAAATGGGCATCAAAGGTGACTTCCAACTGGTGGTTTGTAATGGAGCTGTGAATGTCTCAGACAGTAGAGAGGCCACATTGAAGCCACTGAAATTGAAAGTCCTCTGCTTTCCTCAGAGCTGACAAACTCTGAGCCATTTCAATCACCAGTTATAAATTGGGAAACAATATTATCAAGCCCACAAGAATATCTTGAAGAATTTTTTCTTATTGTATGATATCAAAACAAGATGGTTGTCCAAACTTTTATGGAGAGCAAAATTAAGTCAAATGCAAATCCACTAAGTTTCTGGACTGACTTCATTATCTAATCAACTTTTTTGTTGTTGTTCTTTGTGTTTTGTTTTTCGAGGTAGGGTCTCACTCTAGCCCAGGCTGACCTGGAATTCACTCTGTAGTCCCAGGGTGGCCTCGAACTCAAGGTGATCCTCCTACCTCTGCCCCAGGAGTACTGGAATTAAAGGCATGCATCACCAGGCCCAGCACTTATCAATTTTTTTGGAAAGTGCTACTATTACATGACACAAGATAAAATGTGCTTATTAGATTTAGCAAATTCTTATGTAACTTGTCTCAAGGACTGAAACTTTTAAGATTTTGCAGTCTCATTGGCAATGCAATAGAAGAATGGAAGAAATACCTATGGTATGATTCATCTTTACAGTTTATGGCATCTCAGTAAAGCTTTAATAATAAGATATAACAGATTCATTTTTCAATTCTTTGTTTCTATGTTGGTATTAAATCACAGCATTTTAGAAGTAGATCAAGCTTTCAGAGAATATTTAACTTACTTTTTCTTAATGCTGTCTACATATACTGAGAGACATCCTCACCTTAGATATTTTTGTAATCTGTATGTATCAGGGCTCCATCTAAAACTTAGAGAACTGGAGACCAAGAAAACACAGAAGATGTCAAGGTATGCATTTTAGACAGGTAGTAAAGTTAATTCACATGCATACATGGATATACAGAGATTACGACAGATAATATCCTACTTCTATTTTTTACATATAGTGCTTTAAATCATTTGAGAAAGATACCTATTATCATAAATCTAGTTAGATAACAAGGATATTTCTCACTTCTCTAATTGACATTAATTTCCTATCCTTACAATTTTCTATCCAGGAGAATACCAAAATAAAATTAACTTGACAAATGTTTATGCCATGTGACCTTAAGATGAAAGTGTGATTCTAATTTGAATAGTTATATAAAAATAAAATGAGCCAATTTACTAAGTTGATTATAAGTAATTCCAGCTATAAATAGCCTTGTGAATGTGGTTTGCAATGGATTGTTTTAAAAGCATATTATTTCTTTCTTGTCAAATAATAATCATTTAATAATGGAAGAGAGGATACCACTTATTAATTCAGTGGAGAAGAAAGTTAGTTTTGATGGCCTGATTGATTTAATGATCAAAATTAAAAGTGCCCATTAGTGTGACCTCCTGGGCTAATATTGGGCTTGACTACATAACACTAATTGTGTCTGGAAGAGTAATGGTTTAGAAAAAGGAATATCTGGATTATTATTCAGGCTGTGTGCACTAATACCATGGGAACCTCCTAGGTGAGTTGGATGAGCTTTCTGACAACAGCTTATCTTTATCACTATGTCCCTACTATCTTGCAGGGTAGTCTCTGGTTCAGAGTAGATTTGGCTGAAACATCAATGTCATTGGAAAGATGGATTCTCAGACGACAAAGCTGCTAATTTTATAAAATCATGTTTATACAAAAAAAAATGGATGGCTTTCTGCCTCTTAACAAAGTGAGCTCTTGGTTTTCAACATAATATGGCTAATTAGAAGCTTCCTTTCTGCCACTCAGTTAATGAGGGCAGTCGGGATAACAAGGGAGAAACTATCACCTACGGAATGAATGAAGTTTAGAAACATGGCTAAGGGGCTAGGGCAGCTGGTCAAATGGCATCTGTACTTAGGATACATAAAGAAATGAATTCTGTGGTGGCACACTCCTTTGATCCCAGATCTCAGGAGGCAGAGGTGGAAGGATTGCTGTGAGTTCAAGGCCACCCTGAGAGTACATAATGAAATCCAGGTCAGCCTGGGCTAGAGTGAGACTACCTCAAAAGACGAAAAAAAAATTACTTATACTGTTCATTTGACTTCCTCATCATTCTCTTTTGACTCAGCCTGAAAAATTAGCCAATGGGATGCTGCCAACCACATTCAGCATGGATGGTAAGCCTCCCTTGAGGACTCAGCCAGACATGTGTCTCCCAGGTGATGTCAAATCTGGTCAAGAAAATGAATACTAACCAGCCCAATTCCGTCCGACAATCATCCCACACTCACTTTTAAAAGAACATCTCATCTTAAACCTTGACATATCCCTTGCTCCTAAAGTCTCATACTCATCTCACGAAGTTTGTTTATTCCAGCTTCAAAAATCTCCATGGTCTTAAGAGTTTCTGACTGTTCAAAAGTCTAAAAGTCAGACTCTTTTCTTACTTAAATCAATCTTATGATAAGGCCCTATAAAATAAAACAATGAAAATCAAAACAATGAGATGCCTGCTGCCAACACACAACGACATAGAGGCCGCATTCTCATTCCAAAGGAACGAAATGGGACTGCAACAAGGATAAACTAAGCCAAAGCAATACCGAACCTCAGCCAGCATGGCTTCTTGACGTCACATGCTGCAGGCCAGTGGCTGGGGCTCCGCTATCCTTGTGCGGCCTTTCCATTGTGCCACTTTGAGCACATACACACTCTTAATGGCTCAGGAGACATTCCACAGACTTGGTGTATTTAACACCCTGGCGTTGTCATTGCTGCTTAAAGCTACTCCACAGAGTGGTCTCTCAGGGGCTCCTTGCAAAGACTCAGAGTCTGACACTTCTTTCTCAGCTTCAGCAGTACCCTCAGGGCAAGCATCCCTCACTGGATGATGTCTGCACTTTGCCAGCAAAACCAGTGCCATGTGAGCAATGCAGTCACATTCTGACGACCGCTCATTCTACTTTAGCTCCTGTGGTCTCCGTGCACCTTGAGGGCTGAACCTAAGAAATCCCTTCACTGGGCAGAGAAACTCATCAGCAGTGTCCTCAGATCAGGTGCTTTGTTTGCTAACAAATGTGCACTTTGCAAAGTCAGGGTCTTTGAAAGATCACCTTTCCTTTTTTTTTTTTTTTTCCAGGTTTCCCTTTAATGGCACCAATGTCTAATTAAGCTTCTTTTCTCTTTATTTTCCTAATTGGCAAGTTTAAATTCACTTAAAGTCCTTTCCTTGACAAATTCAGTATGCTCAAAAGACGAAATGTAAATGTTCAGTAAATAAATTTTAAAATATTGAACATATTTAGCTGTTTGGCAAATATTAGGCAAATCCAAATTGCACTGATATTCTGTCCTTCCTCAATTAGATGGCTATTATGAAGAAAACACAAATATACAAATTCTAGGATTGGGGACATGGCACAGAGGGTAAATTATTGGCTGCCCAAATATGAGGATCAGAACCCCAACATACATTCAAATGCTAGGCATGGAGGCAGAGATGGTAGATCCCCAAGGCAAACCAGAGAGCTACACTAAAATAATTGGTAATCTATGGGTTCAGTGAGAGATCTTGCCTCTATAAATAAGGTAGAAAGAAATGGAGGAAGACAGCCAATGTTGAACTGTAGCCTCCAAATGCACGCTCAGCACATCAACATGCCTGCACACACACACACACACACACACACACACACTTGCGCGTACACACGCGCACGCACCATAAATGCTAACAAGGATTCAGGAAAAAAAATAATCATTTCTACACTATTGGTGGAAATGATAATTGGTCCAGTCAAATAAATAAAAATATAACTAATATATGTATATAATATAATTATTCCAATTACTTCTAATATATAAATAGTATAAATAAATTATATATGATATTATATAATTTATTAGAACATATATAGGTTCTAATTATTCTAATATATTACATATAATATATTAATAATTGTTTCTAATATATGTACATATTAGAAAGCTGCATTACTCTTGAGTATAAATTTGAAAAATCCAAGACAGCACAGACTTGCATCATGTTTATCACAATGTTATTCACAGTAACCATGTTATGAAACTTGCTAGGTGGTAATTCTCAATGGATAAAAAATCATAGTAAATATATACAATTGGGTTTTATTCAGCCTTAATAAATGACACTGTTCTATTTGTGGAAAATATGGATGGGATACATCATCATTGAAAATAAACTAAGCTATACAAATATTACATATTTTCTTTCCTATTCAGGCCTTTAATTGAAAACAGTGCATGAAAGGAGAAGAGGGATTCTTCAGGAAGAGGATGATGGACAGTGTTAAAAGAAATGTTGTCAGCAAAGGACATGAATGTGGCCAAAGTAAAATATGTACACACATAGAAATGTCATAGTGAGCCCAGTGTGGTCGCACACACCTTAAATCCCAGCACTTGGGAGGCAGAGGTAGGAGGATTGCCCTGAGTTCGAGGCCAGCCTGAGACTACATAGTGAATTCCAGTTCTATGTTAGCCTGGGCCAGAGTAAAACCCTACTCGAAAAACCAAAAAAAAAAAAAAAAAAAAAAAAAAAGAAAAGAAAAGAAAAATGTCATAGACAAAACCATTGTACAATTAATATATATCAACAAAGTCCATTTATTTATTTATTTGGCATTAGACATTGAACCTAGGTCCTTGTGCTATATCCCCAGCTTTATTTTTTTCATAGTTATTTTTCCTTGCGTGGTACTTGAATGACCAAACATTGTGTGTGTGCGCGTGTGTATGAGTGTGTGTGCGCACACAGTGTGGGATATGGAGTATGTGGTGCACTCATGTGTATATGCCCATGCCTAATGCATGTTTCTCGTTGCTCTTCTGTGTATTCCCTTAAGAAAGAGTTTCTTGTTCAGCTACAATCATTCTCCAGTCTCTGCTCCCACATGGACTGGGGCGACAGAGAATCTTGGCCATGCCTGGGTTTTTATATGTATTCTGGAGAGTTGAACTTGGCAGTCGCCAGCCAAAACTCCCTCCGTGCCTAGGTAGAAAGTGCTTTTAACTGTTGAGCCTTCTCCCCAGCCCCAACAAACTGTTTTTTTAAGTGAATGATACTTTTACAATTTAAAGAGTTACAAGTTTCAAATTTGTATATTTTAATTCTTTAAATATTTACCTATTGTTTATTCAGCATGAAAACATTAAGGTGATATCCTAATCAATGACTAATTGGCATAATTAGCCACCTGAAATCCAAGGAAGACCCCGAGATAATTAGATAAGAGCTCTTGGAGGTCAACAGACTAGTAACTCCTATAATTTTTTGCTTTATACCCTGAAGTGGGGAGATATTTCCTAGTAAATAAATATCATCTCAAAGTAGCGTCAACATTGAACAACATAATTTAATGTATGTTTACCAAATGCCTTGACAAAGGAAAATTCAGCAAAGCAACTTAGGAATTAAAGTTAAATTTTAGAAAGTTGAGAAAGGCTCGTTTAGTTAAAATTAAACTGTATCACAATTGTAACTAGTAACTTTCCCGGTGTATGGCTAAACCCAACAGGACAGAAGGAATATTAGAAGTATAACAATGCACTGTTCTGGTGACTAAATATGGAGAGATGAGTATATATATTTTTTAATTCTTCCTCTGCTTTTTGATGTGCTTATATCAGATTATCCCCCTTTTCTTAGCTAACAGCTCCAACTTTGAGACTAATTTCCTGAGAAAAGTACAGGGGTAAGGATAATGACAAGAAAAGAAAAGTCAGTAGATACATGAGACACTTTCATATCATTACTGACCAGGGACTGCTCAAAATGTTCTCAGTGATATCAAATACCGTGCAATGCATGGCTGAAGTGATTCCCACATGAAATGATTCTGTGGCCGTATTACAAAGTATAATTCATTTTGGAGAGAAGGCATAGAGCATTGTTAGTTGAGTTTTCCAGAACTATATGCCACTGTTCATTTTGGAAGAGATAAAAATCTTAAAATAAGAATGGAACAAGACAGGGGATTCGTTAACTGCAATCGTATGAATGCATCAGCCATTTGAACACCTTATAATTTGTGTCATTTTATTTTTAATCTCTATAATCTCTGATGTTTTTCCACTGACATGTTACTTATAAGTTGGTAAATAAACTCTTCCTGTTTACAGAAGGAATTCTGACATTTTGCATCTCTTTGGATTAGCCAAACAAAATTTATGTGAATCTGCTGAGTTCCTTCCCATCTTCCTCGTTCTTCTTAACAATATTCCAACTAAACTTTATATGCCTTTATAATAAAATGTAGTCATTGAAAGTATGGAAATATGCATTTGAAAACAAAAGCGTTTGGATAAATCCATATAGACAGTCAAGTTAATCATCCATATATACAAGGGAGAAATGCAATCAAGAATATGTGGAGATTCTCAAGTCACTATGCAAACATTCCCTTTCTTACCCGTGGCATTCAGTGACATAGATGCTATTGCAGACAACTTGGCAGAGTAGCTATTTATTTTATTTACTTGCTTGTTCATACAATGAGAAGGTGGAACAGAGTGTAATGATGCTCAGTCTTTATAGCTTCTGTGATTAAAAGTCAACTATGTGTTGGAGGGGGAGATTTGCTAAGAATGCAGCAAAAAAGGAGACAAAACAAACTCTGACTCTTGGCAAAAATTTGGTCTTTAAAAAGTATTTTTGTAAGCATAATGATTTTAAAAAGTCAAGGACAAAACAATACTAGGATCTGCATTAGATACTAACAATGAACAGCATATAAATGAAAGAAATTCACATGTTACCTAACATACTACAGCCACATGGAAATATGGCACATGGCTTCTGATATACCTTTCCGCTGTCCTTCAATATTTAATGGTTTACAATGGAAAAGATTTCAAAAGTTTTCGCACATTGACCTATAATTTTTCTCTTTATCTGTAGCATGGATGACTAAATAGCTAGTATTGTTTCCATGCAAGTTTCATACCTATTGATGTCTGGAGTAATTTTGACATGTATAAATTGTACATTCTTGACACCTCCACACAGACATTTCTACATGCATACTACCTAGGTTAGCAATTACGACTTTAAAACAACCTCTGGTGAACAGACCTAAGGGAAGCCATCTTAGACCACTCAGCCATCTTGACATAGGAGAGTAAAGATTAGCACAGAGCATTAATTACAAAAATGAGGATGCAAATGGTGGCACATGTGTCTTGAGCTCATTTGCAGTGGCTAGAGGACCTGGAATGTCCATTATCACTCTCTCCCCAACTCTTTCTTTGTCTCTAATAAATAAATGCAAATCTTTAATAAAAAAAAAATCCTAGGGCCTATGAACTTCCACTTCAGGTCATTGTCCACATTATCAAATAATGGAAAACATAGACTCAGGAATGGTAAACTGTGAATTATGATATATTTGAGGAAGACTTAGGATTATGAGGGAAGGTAAGAGGAAAGTCTAAGCCAAAAGAAGTTCTCTCTCTTTGCAGCCTGCCTGGGAAGGGAGAGGGGAATCAAAGACGGTGTTCACATAAGGAAGAAAGGTGAGAGTCAAAGAGTGTAAGGGCCAGAGAGCTCTAGAGTCATAGAGCTCTCACGACCGTGCTTCAGGTCCATTTATGTGAATTTGGCATTCAATTAGAATGCTTCACCACCAGGCTTGGGTGTATACGGGACCTGACTGGTTAGTGGCCAAAGAGGAACACATACTCAGGAATGGTCCGAACCCACACAAAAGTTGGAAAGATGCAGGAAGCTAACACTGGAGGTGATGTCTGTAAACATCTTAGATGAGACATGAATGCTAGAAACACTTTGGCACCCATGCCTCCATATGCCAGTCACTATCTACCAGAACAAAGGCTGTCTTGTTTCTAATCAGTATCAACTCCTTCCAACATAATGAAGAAGCTGTAGGACTACACTTCAGTCAAGAGAGACTCAGTGGAGTAGGGTGAACAGCAGAGCATGTGCAAAATAGAAAAATACACAGTGACTGCTTCTAGACGTGAACACAAGTGGTTCTGTTTAAGTCTCAGTCTTCAAGAGTGGCTGTGTTCTGTCCTAACCAAACAGTGCCTTGCTGCATTTAGACAGCAGATGGCAGAGATCAGAACTGAGGAGGAAGATGACATCTGAGAGATAATGGAGCATGGGAGAACACTGGTCAGCTTGAGGCCCATAAGACTGAAAGGAGCCCATGCTTCGGGCTCCCCAGAAATTGTTTGCTGAAAGTTGGGTTGCCCGTTCCTCAGGCAAGGCTACATGAGAGGAAAGGACGAGAGGGGCTGAGGAGTATGTTATAAATATTCAAAACTGGTCAAGACTAGGGAATATTGAATTTCCAACTCAGCTAGTGTGTGTGTAATCTGTAATAGCAAACTTTCAGGGGAAATAACAGAGAGGAGTGCCTCAAGTATAAGCACAGCCTCCATTCTCTCTAAATCTATGCCCACAGTGCCCCAAACCCAGCCTGCACTTCCCAGGACTGTTGTTGAGGTAGCACAGAAATACAGGAAAATGTGTGTGTGTGTGTGTGTGTGTGTGTGTGTGTGTGTGTGTGTGTACATGTGAAGGGAACAGAGCCTGTCACCTCAGAATCTTAGTGCTTCCTGCTGACAAACAACTCCAGCACATTTCACATGTACTATAAAGTAGTATGACTTTCCTATATAGATATTTTCTGTTCACCAGGCTTAGGGTTCCCTGGTAGAACTATTAACTTTGTTTGCACTTACAGTACCCTGTCTTCCAGCATCCCTGTGATCTTATCAGTATTAGATCTGTCAAGTGTTTCTCAGGAACCACCCTGTGATGGCATTCAGATTTCTTAGCTAACTTTTGAAAACAGGAACCTTGAGATTGACCAAAATCCTCTTCACTAGTATTGAAAGAAAATACTGGGGCTGCAGAGATGGCCCAGAGGTTAAGGTAATTCTCAAGTGCCTGCAAAGCCTAAGTACCTGGGTTCAATTCTCTAGTACCCATGTAAGCCTGATGCACCACATGGCCCATGCATCTGGAGTTCATTTGCAATGGCTAGAGGCCCATCCCCCCTCTCTCTTTCTCTCTCTCTCTCTCTCTCTCTCTCTCTCTCTCTCTCTATATATATATATATATATATATATATATATATATATATATGTACATATATATATATATATATATATATATATATGCTTGCAAATACATAAAATATTCAAAAGGAAAATATTGTATAACTCAGAAAAGTAATGGTGGTTTGAATATAAAATGTTTAACATAAACCCTTGTGTTAGAATACATCATCTCCAATTTTTGGTTCTGTTCAGAAAGACTGTGGAATCTTTAGGAGGTTAAGGCTTGCTCAAGGAACTGTGTCACTAATGGGTGGGGCTTGAAGGCTGTAGCCTGGCCCACCTTCCTGTTCGCTTGTTCTCCTTCCTTCCTGCTATTGTGTCCATGTGACTCAGGCTGACTGTCTCCTCCCGCTGCACATTACTAACCCTGATGGACTCAACCCTCTGCAACTGTAAGCCTAAGGCATCCCTTTTCTTCTCTAAATTGCTTCTGCTCCTGTATTTTACCCCAGCAACGAGAGGGTAACTGCAACAGAAGCCCCCACCCACACGCTTGGGTGTGTCTTACTCTCTTGTTCCAATCTTCGCTTTCAGTCTTAACCCTAAAATATCTTTATTAAATTCAAACGCTCCTGCTGGCTAGTTCTACCATTTCCTTTTATCCCCTACTTGGAGCCATGAGTACCTGTTGGTCCCCAGTTGAGGTCCCTAAAAGATTAAGGGAACTCTTTAGACAGCTGAGTGTGATTGTGGGGAGCCGCACCTCTTGTCTAGGCCCCACACATGCTGATAGTTGTGACATCGAGCGTGATGATGCACAATGCCTACAGGCTTACTCAGAGAAGTCAAAATGCTCTTGTAAAGGAGTTGTTGCCGTTGTCCTCTTGCTGGCTTGGGTGTCTATTTTGATGTGAGAGGATTCAGAAGCGTCCTGAAGAAACACCTCTGGTTTCCACTCATTTATTTATCTATTTGTACACGGATGTCACTCTAGGTAGAGTGGCACTGCCCTTCCTTTTGTACTTTCATGATAAGGTTTTGCTGCATCTGGTTCCCTTTCTAAAGGGTCTTTATTTTATCCTGTGCCTTTAGGAATATGAAGGGTTCTGTGTCTGACAGCAGAGGTGAAAACACAGTGCTCAGTATCTCGATCCTAGGCAGCAAAGTAACGGAAAAGACAAAGCAGAAGCAAGTCCTTGACAGGCAGGCACGCGCGTCAGCGACACCTGTCCTTAGTGCAGGCAAAACAGTGCTGTAGGGGATCCTGAGATAGCAGAAAGGGGTGGAACCCTTGGGCATCTTGACGACAAAACTAGAATCCCGTGACTGAGCAAAGCACAGTGCCATAATCTAGCAGAACTGCAGCGTTTCCAGAAAACCTAACTTCCCCAGAGCCAATTCTCCCTTTGAATGTAATCTTACAAGTTTACAGAGGCAAATCCCTTCATTGGAGCCACAAGGGGAGTATTTATTCAATCACAAAGACATTAATTCTTCCCTTCTTGACCTAAAAGAGAAAAGGCAGTTTGCAAAAGCAACCAATTTACAAGCCCCTCGGGTTGAGAGGAAATCTGGCCTCTTGGTAACTTCCCTGAAGCTCACTCTTAATTATGGGCCTTGAGAAAGTGTGACTGGCTAAGCTAAATTCTAGCAATCTCTTCCGTAGCTTTGCTGTATGCTGTAATTCCCCATTGCTTTTTTTTTTTTTTTTATTGGCTCCAGATACAATTGGCAGTCCTGTGAAATGTCTTCTCTTTGTTTAAGTACAGCAAGTCTAGCTTTCCTCCTCTGCCATGCAACAGGGCTTGTTTCCATAGCAGCCTCTTTGGAAAAAGAAAAGAGCTTGCATGATACTCTTTCTGTAGGAGAAAATTGGAAGACCCCCCCCCCAAAAAAAAAAAATATTGGCATTCATTTTCACATGAACAAGGATTGCTTGGATACATTTCCTATAAGGAAAGGCACTATTTTCTCTTTATATAACAAGGTGTTAAGACATTTAAAGGGTGCTCTTACTGGAGGTGAGCTTATACTCAGCTCGATTTCCCTACCAACACTCTAATTTTTGCACAGTAGCTTTCTGTTAGCCCACAGAGCACAGAGAAAAACACCCAATCCTGTGTGTTCATTTTCCTTTAGTACTGAAAACTTTCAAATTCCACGCATCACAGCAGCAAAGGGAAGTCTCATTGCCATTCAGGTACCCCCCTCAAGTCTTTAATTACAGCCTTTGGGAGGATTAGGCAGGAGGACAAGGAGTTTCAGGTCACCCTGTTTCACAGTGAATCCAGAAAAGCCTGGGCTGTGTGGGATCCTGTGCTGGTGTAAGTACGAAATGTCGCCCCCTCCCCCACATCCTAACATGTTTGGAAGTTTGTTCCCTGGTAGGTGGCAATTTGTGAAGGCCCTGGAGCCTTTGGGAGGGGCCATTGCTGGAGGAGGTATGTGACTGTGTGTGGACCTTGGGGCTCATGAGTGGAGCCCACTGGATGTTCTGATCTATCTCATGCAGACTTCTTCCTCCCTAGTGCTGTGAAAAGATGTGATGCCCTGGTTCTTGTTCTGCATGGTCCTCCCCACACTATGAATGCCTCCCCTCCCCCCCCCAGTGGAAAAAGTAAACTGAAATTAACCCTTTCCTTCCATAAGCTGCTGAGGAGGTTTTATCACATTCAAGAGAAAGTAACCAACACAGATCTTAGCTCAAAAAAAGAAAAGAAAATGAGAACTGCTTTGGAAGACTGAGAAACAGGAATGTGTCTATGGACACACTGCAGTCTACTAAAAATTATTCGGCAGTCAGTAACCCCCTTCATCCTATAAATTCCATGGTTCAAAGTCTCAGAGTTGAAACCCTTGTTAACATTGACAGAGATGCAGTTCAGGAAGAAGCAATGCTGTTGGTAACACAAAAAACAAAGTGATTTCATTGTTTCGACAATTCTGTAGTTTTCTTATCATTGATGAACCCTTGCTTTTTGCTAGGTTGCTTACTGAAGGTTGAGAAGTTTATCAATTTCTCTGGTTAAAACTGTGATATCTATCTTCCCTTACAACAATAGAATGAATTTCTTCTTAGAGCCACATATCTGTAAATCCTAAATAAGTACCCATTATAATATATGCACCAAAATTATGAAAAATTTTGTGGTTCCTCTTTCTGTACTGTAAGTTTCATTAAACTATGGGTATAAGAGAACTAAGGGACTAAGAGAATGTATTCTGAGCCAAATGCTATTAACCGTGGCCTGGAAACAAAGATTCAGGATGCTCCTAAATAACCTTTCTAGTGCAAATGCAGTTTAGTGAACAGTCTATAGTTACAGAACAAAAAAGTCATAAACATATGTATTTATACATTGGTAGGACCACCAAGTAGGCAGGTTATAGCAAAGATAGATAACTGTATTACAGATTTTAGATGCTTTTGGTGACATTATTAAATATTTGATTGGTGAAAGCTCGGGTACAGGTAAGAATACACTTCAGAAGTTCTATCTGGTAGTCAAATGTCTTGGTTCAGATGCAAAGGTAAGCCAGGCTGTTAATGGGAATCAAACATAGTCCAAGATAATGACACAGAGTTTTTGAAACTGGTGGAGACTTTTCTCAGCTCTGGTGGGCTTAACTCAAGGGGTAAGGTGACAGAAAATCATTGGTCACCAGAACTGCCCAAGTCAGTGGCTCTCAAGTTCTTTGTCTCCTGCCAACGAGAAATAAGTAATGTGAAAAGGAGCAGGCAAAGCAAATGTAGAGTTATTAAAGAAAACAGTAAGAAATCCCCATGCTCAGTAAAGAAAAAAAAAAAAAAAAGGTTGAAGGAAAGCTTCATGTCTCGGGCCCATTATGAGATTGATGTTGAAAACCGGACAGAGACTGAGGTAATCTTTGCTGAGACTGGCTATTCTTGGCACACATCAGGAGCAGAACAAGTGTAGGGCACACAGGCCTCTCTGCATGCCTCTCTGGCCCACAGAGATGGCTGATCATGAGCAGCTCATGCAGTCTGGGCAATGGTTGGTCAGGCATTGTGGCTAATTTGGGCCACTCTCAATTGCTTAGGCTTGTTCTGAGAGCTAGGGACTGAATCACTTTTCTTTTCTTAACCTCCAGCCACATGACTGGCATGATTCATCTGGGACTCGGGCCCTTACTTGTCACATAGTTGCCTATCTCGATAGTTTGGCTTCACATGTCCAGAATACCAGCCCTCCACAATAACAAAGGTCTGATCAGCCAGTCAGCTCTGCAGTCTTGTGCAATCTTCAAAACAGGTGTTTCAGTTGTCTGTTTCCTGGGAATTTCAGTTCACATGAATGAGTATTGTTATTCTGTGCCTCACAAAGGGAACAGTATGCTATGTTGAATGCCATCTTTTCTTGCTGACAGCTCTTAAATTCTTGTATCTTTTCCCACTGCCCCACCAAAACTCATCTTACAAAAGAAGAAAGAAAACGAAGATAGAAAAATCCAGTCTCTTAAGTACCTTTCCAGGCTCTAATGGAATTACTGCTTTCAATTTCATTTTGTATTTAGTATTTAGGTATGTAAATAATCTTTAGGAAATGCTTATCTGACAATGCTTGCTTCAAGTACCTAGTCCAAGTTCTATAAGATAAAAAAAAAAAAAAAAAAAAATCAGGCCCAGGCATGGTGGCTCAGGCCTTTAATCCTAACAGTCTGTAGGCAGAGGTAGGATGATCACCATGGGTTCAAGGCCACCCTGAGAATACATAGTGAAATATAGGTCATCCTGGGGATAGAGTGAGACCCTACTTGGAAAAACAACAACAAAAACTCAGGATAGAACTGTGACGTGGTTTGGAATCGTCACCCATTGACACCAGGGTGGACTCAGCTGACCTGGCTGGCCTTCCTCTTCCACCACTTCATTTATGTCCCACTGGGGCAATGTGCTTCCCTGAATGGGAAGGTACTTCCTTTCGTAAAGAATACCCATTCTTGTGTCAAAGATACATGTCTAGCTATGTTCCCTGCTAGTACCTCTGAACAAGCTCTCAAAATAAAAATTATTAATTAATTAATTAACAAGAGCATGGGGAGGGCAACTGTGTTCTCTTGGGCTACCTTTGGTAGGCCGCCACTGTGTATGAGCTAACTTCCTTTGGACCATCGTGTAATACCTTTGCAATGAATTCTTCATAGATTCCTAGCTTCCACCACCACCAAAGCTAAGAATGCATATATTCATCTGCAATGCAACGTGGCCCTTGTGGGTGAGGATCTTCTAGAATCTAAAGAGACTGTGGCCTTCGACGATCAGACTAATGAAGCATTAGAGTGTTTAACAGGCCCCAAAGAGAATATTCCCAGGATCCTGTGCTGGAGGAAGGAAAGGCTAAATCCCTCTGCAAACATGGAGGGGATTGATTTCATGAGGTTCTGGGAACTTAAACTAACATTCCTATTTCCTAGTTTTTGTTTCATGTTTTTTCTGAAATTATAACTCTGCTACAGAAATGGATGAGAGACTGGACATCTGTCTCTCCTCCATTGGATCAAACTGCAAAATAATCCATTTTTTCATTAATTTCTGATTGTTAAATATTTTTAAAACACAGTAAAACAAACCAGGAGGGTGATTTAATGAATGCAAATAGCTACTAACAGTAATACTCCTGATCATGGAATGGACTTAATCAGTATTTGAACAATATGCCACCTCTCTAATGAGCATGATGTAATTATAATTATAATTTTCTGTCGACCACATTCACTTTAACTTTGCCTGAACTTGTTTTTCTTTTATTATTTGTTTATTATTATGAACTATTCAGCATTGACACATTCCATTTTGGTTATACTGTTGTGACTCTAACTCCTGTTCCCATTCCACTGAGGGTCCTCCTCAGTGGGCTTACCTGTAATCACTGTGGACTCAATGCATCAGTCTCAGAGGTAGACAGTGTATCAGATACTCTTTCCTAGACTGTGACTCTTTCAACCTTTCTGCCCCTCTTCTGCAATGTTTCCTGAGCCTTGGAAGGCCTGTGCTACATCTGTTGGAGTGTTGAGCTCTCTGCATCCTCTGGTTCTCTGCTTTGATGAGTTTTCAATCTCCTTAGTGTCTGCCATCATCTCACTGGAGGATGACCTCAGGCTATCAAGGAAAGCAGCATTCCAGTTTAAGTCGTTACTTCCTCTCTAACATCTCCCCTGGCAGATGTGATAGAGATGACTTATCTCATGCTAGGCAGTTAGTTCGGCTGTTCTGTCATAATAATGGCATAATGATGGATCTTGGTTCTACCCAGTATTCACTGGCAACTTTAAAAATTGCAGATTCTAGCCAGGTGTGGTGGTGCACACCTTTAATCCCCCAGCACTTGGGAGGCAGAGATAGGTAGATCACCATGAGTTTGAGGCTACCCTGAGAATACATAGTGAATTTCAGGTCAGCCTGAGCTAGCGTGAAACTCCACCTCAAAAAAACAAACCAACAACAACAAAAAAACAGATTCTCCAGCCATGGATTAAAGTAGGTAGACATAGCGCTTCCAAGGACTTTTGGATTAGCATACCCTTTCTTCTACTAAAGTACTGTGTGTGGTTGGGGGGGGGGGGGACAGGCCTCTCTCAACTCTATGACCCTCCTATTCAAAAGGATTCTGGCCTGGTTTTCTGTGTGTGACATAAATTCCCTCCCACTAATTTGTCTTTATATTTAGTTTGTCTCATAGGCAGCAATCACAGAGGAAAACATTATTTAATTTTTAATATATTTTGTCAGTCATATGCAGAGAAATGCTTAAAGCATTATATATAGGTAGGTGCTTGCTTCAATGGTGTGGCCATCCCACCCTCTACCCTCTCTCTCTATCTCCTTCTCTCTCAAATAAATAAATAAATAAAAATATAGTAAAAATGGATATATTTGTGCGTGCTCAAATTTATAGCATTTTCAAACACATCACACTTAAAAAAAGAGTAGATTAAAAGCAGAGGTAGGCTAAAAATGAATTACCAAAATATGTATCTTTTAAGAGAAGCCATGGCTTATAAAGGGTTAATGTTGTAGGTCTTAAGGTAAACTGTGTATGTACTATGTGTGTATCTGATAGAGTTACTTATTTAAAATGCTTTTCAATAAAAATGACACTTCTTAGAGAAAAATCTTAAGCTGACAAAAATACAATTTTTTTTTTTCCAAATCTGATTTTCAGTCTAGCTTGTTCAATCTAATAGTGACATTGTTATGGCTGGATAGAAAATGTCACTTCTTAGTAAAATGGCATAGGGTCTCACACTGAAGCCTTTTGTTCTGAATACTTGGGTTCTCATTGAAAGGTGGCCAAATTTATGTGACTTGGAGAAGTTCCCCTGAATTACATACATTTGGTCTTATCTTTAGAATAAGGCAGATTGCTTGTTGATGGAAAATACAGATGTTGGTTCAAATGAATGAGGGATAGTTTTTTTAAATTATTTTAAAAATATTGTATTTATTTATTTGAGAGGGAGGGAAAGAGAGAAAGAGAGAGAAAAAGTGAGAGTGAATGTGCACACCAGCCACTGCAAACAAACTTCAAACACTTGCACCACCGTGTGCATATGGCTTACATGGGTACTGGAGAATCAAACCTGGGTCCTTAGGCTCTACAGGAAAGAGCTTTAACCACTGAGTCCTCTTTCCAGCCCAAGGATAGTTTATTTTGAGCTAAATATGAGTGACCATGGCTTTGGGTCACAAATTCAGATCCTTGGTAATGACATATTTAATTGTGGAAGGATTTACATGAACTTTTGAAATCACAGAAAAAAAAATGCAATCATCACTGTGTTTGACAAATACAGAAAATCCTATACTTACTTTTTCAAATTATTGACTGATTAATTTCTGCTTTTATTTAATTGGCTCTCTCCAGAATTCATCTAAAACTAGATCAAAGAACACAGACATGAAATAAGCTCAGAGAATTTCCTCTACCAGACCCCAGAAGAAATGGTTTATCATAGTCAGAGCGACAGTGGCAAACCTTCTCCACTTGGGTGTCAGCCACCAAATAAACTGCTTCTGCTCAGCTATGGCCAGTGCTGACTCAGGCCTGTGCAGAGCTTGCGAGTATCCCTGCTCACAGAAGTCATGATTTAGATCTAGCACGGCCATTAAATGCCTTTGAAAGTGATGACTGGGGCCATTATAAGAGGCCAACATAATTCATTCCTGGAAAATCTTACAAAGCAAAAATGTAATGTCCTTTATTTTGAGTCCCCATTGAAACTCGGTTTCAAATCTATGTATAAGTAAACCAAATCTGTGATTTTTCTTATCGTCAACTAGGGATTTGCCTAACCTTATGTATTTTCAGATCAAAATGTTTTATGAATCAAAAAATAAAAAGCGTTTGCAGGTCCACTGAAAGCTCTCCCAACTTCCTAATATAAGGCTGTCCATGCTTTGCTTTCACATGCCAGGGTTGGGGGAGTGTGAAATATATCCTGACAGTTTAATTGAAATAGCTATTGAGCATGAAGGAGAAACACCTGTTGTAAGAGAAAACAGCAACAACCAAAATCCCTGTTGGATTTTACAAAATAGAGAAAAACAAAACTTGTTCTTAAATGATAGTGACTCAATGTATCAAAAAGGAAAACATTTATTAGAATTTAGACATGAACTACTGCCGACTTATTTTTCGTAATTTGAGCTTTGGTCAAATTTCTATTTTTTAATTAGTTTTTTATTCTGCAAGTACAGGCGGTTTGGTACCATTATTAGGCTCATCCATGACCTACCCCTCCCCATTAGCCCCTCCTTGTTGAGGTATATGGGTCGTGCATTGTGGGGTTAGCCCACAGTTATTGGTATGATAAATGTCTCTGTATATCATGAGCTTTAGTCAAATTTCTTCAACTTCCTTATCTTGCATTGCTTCCTGTGCTTCATCAAAGCTCATCGAGAATTCAGTGAGCGAGTACATGGTAGTGTTTATACACACTCTCAAGCACCAGTCATTATTATCCAGTGGACTTTAAAAGACACAGATGACCCAGATGATTTGAATCAGGAATCTGAGTTCCTGATGTCCTTATAAGACCCAGGGAGTCAAGAAATCTTGTGCTTTCCTCTGCCTGCTTGCCAAACCATGCTGAAGCTGAGTAGCTGATTCAACATTTCAGCTTCAACTTGACACATTATTTTTGTTGCAGACAAAACAAGACAAAACAAAAAAAATAGTCTTACTGCAAAGAATATTAGAGTTTCCTCTAAACCACACTGAATGAACGTGGTCTGGGAACGTAGACTCAGTTACCCCTCAAATCATACAATGAATTGTTTTGAAGATTTTTGTAGTTATAGAATCAAAGAAAGTCATGCATTTTTTTTTTCCCAATAAGTTGGTGGAAACAGAAGGTAGGTGACTTAGATTGTGAGCCTCAGATGTTATCTGATGACACCATTAGCTTTTAGGGTGGTGGAAGCTTGTAGTCTGTTAATTAATACATTCCATAAAGTTTCATGGGCATTATAGGATGTCAGGATAAACATAGTCATGGCAACGGATGGTGCTTAAGGGAATAGAATACTTCATTTCTTGTTGATGAGTCAAGATACTCATCCAGAAGCAGCTTATGGGAGAAAAGGTTTATTTCAGCCTACTGTCTCCAGAGGAAGCTTTGGCTTGGGGGCAGCATGGCAAGAAGCAGCAAAAGAGTGACCTGGCTGCCCCTAGCAAGCCAGGGCTAATAAACTTTAACGTGTGCCCCTGGTGACACAGCATTTCAAACAAGGCTTCTCCTCCAAAATTTCCACCCTCAGGGGATGGAGTAGGAGGCTTAATCACAAACACATGTGGCTATGGAGGACATTTCATATTCAAACTACGCAGGGTGCTAAAGAAAGCCCAACATGATTTGGAACTGGATATATTCAACATTCCAACTCTGTACTGTCATGGAAGTCCTTATTCATCAAAACCACTTAAAGGAACTTTTAACACAAGTATGGTTCTTTGTGATAACTTAATTTCACACTAGCAACTATCTGCTGGCTTCCTGTGTGTTCTGCAAGACCCTGATACATTTGTTTATAATATCTCTGGGTAATTATTCCTGGAAATTTTAATTATTTGAAAGCCTCCTAGGCTACATATATTAGAATACATATTACAATAACCCTATGTATCAACACATTATTTTTAAGTTCTTAATAGTGGGTGAATTTATAACTATTTACTACAAGGTCACTAATTACCTTAATATTTTCATTGGATTGTCCATATATTGTGAAGAAATAAAAGTTGTGCATATGGGACTAGATCTCAAGACTGCTGACTAGAGATATTGAGAATGTCCTTCTGTCCCCCACAAGTCTGAACAAACACATCAGCATCTGTATTTTCAGGGAGAGGTGAAAAATCTCAGAAAGGCAAGAAAAGCCACACTAATTTAATTTTTTTTTAAATTTATTTGAGAGCAACAGACACAGAGAGAAAGACAGATAGAGGGAGAGAGAGAATGGGCGCGCCAGGGCTTCCAGCCTCTGCAAACGAACTCCAGATGCGTGCTCCCCCTTGTGCATCTGGCTAACGTGGGACCTGGGGAACCGAGCCTCGAACCGGGGTCCTTAGGCTTCATAGGCAAGCGCTTAACCACTAAGTCATCTCTCCAGCCCAAAGCCACACTAATTGAACTATATTGAGAATAGCTATTCTCAAATCAGAGTAGAATTAATGTCAAATTAGTAAGAGAATAAAGAAGACAATTTCATATTAACAAAGGGAACAATCCCTCAAGAAGCAAACATATATGGGTAATACACATACTTTCTATCTATATATATTATACATAGTCCATTTATATATCTATATGAAATATATCAATATTTATTTATACTTATATAATTTATTGTAAGTGGCATGTCTATACTATTCCTAGTCATAGCAATTACGACTTTGAAGGAGATAACAACTTGTTTTATCCTAAATTTTCTAACATAAATGAGGTAATATTTTGAGCTGTGAAAAGGGGTCATGAATATTTGATACAAGTGGAACAGAAGGCCTTCCAGAGCTAAAAGGTTGTATCCCATTGCTGAAGGCATCACCAGCTCCTGTCTCAGGACACTGAGCGACCACGTGGGAACTGGAAGGGAAGTTGGTCCTCTTTGAAAACCCTCACAGCACTGGAAAGGGCTGTGGGAGCTACAGTTTGGTGATGGTCCCCAACAGCATGAATAAGCAAGAGAACCTGCAAACTACATATTCGACCAGCCAGACAAGAATTACACAGCCTTTGTGGGTAACCAACTCCCCTCTGACTGGACATGAGACATGCTCAGTAAAAGAGAACTCACAGCTGGTACTGAGAACCAAGTCAGCACCCCATGGCCAGGAAGCACCCAAACCCCAAAGAGTAGGTCCAACTGCTCTCTGGACAAGTAGAATGAGTATACACATCAAAATGTCTCTCACACTTCTATGCACAAGCCCCTTAAGGAAAGCTGCTCTCGCTCCTGGTTGAAAAGTCTATTTCATTTTACAGATAGCCGAGAATACTCGGGAGATCCAAGATCCAGCAACATGACCAGAAATGACAGCCTACTGCTCATCATGAGATGTGCCACCTCTACCACATTTACAGAAGAATTTTATTATATATAGTAAGAGAGAAATAGAAAACTGGGGCTGGAGAGATGGCTCAGAGGTTAAGGTGCTTACCTGTAATGCCTAATGACTTGGGTTCAATTCCCCAGTACCCACATAAAACCAGATACATAAAGTGCTGGTGCATGCATCTGGATTTTGCTTGCAGTGACTATAGACTCTAGTGCAACCCTAATCCTTCTCTCATTCTCCCCTTTCAAATAAAATATTTTAAATTATTTTATTTTATTTTTATTTGAGAGTGACAGAGAGAGAGAGAGAGAGAGAGAGAGAGAGAGAGAGAGAGAGAGAGAATGGGCACGCCAGAACCTCCAGCTACTGCAAACAAACTCCAGATGCATGCGCCCCCTTGTGCATCTGGCTAACGTGGGTCCTGGGGAATCGAGCCTCGAACGGGGGTCCTTAGGCTTCACAGCCAAGCACTAAACCGCTAAGCCATCTCTCCAGCCCAAATAAAATATTTTAAAATTAAGAAATAGAAAACTGGTAATTGAAAAGAATATATCAAATTTAAAATCAAATTCAGCTAACCTTTGAGCATGAAATTGTCATAAAAATATTTTAAGGATACCAAAATAGTTTTATATGAATGCAGTGTAAGTTACAATGTTGTTAATTCTAATAACATTTCAATAGCTACTTATGGTTATGTAATTTAATAATATTTCTAAGAATATTTTAAAGAAAATATGACAAAATATTTTATGCTGATATTTAATAGCTATTCAGTGGCATTCATGAACCCTAAGATATCAGAATGGACAAAAAAGTGAACAAATTATGCTTTCCCACATAGAATTAAACCAACCGATAATCACAGTTATTCAATGTTTTTCTTCAACAAGCTATCATTATGTTAGATTGATAAAATTGTCACAAAAGTGAATTTTCAAAACTAATAGTTTAAGTTTTGGATTTTAGAAAACTGCCTCCTTTTGAATAATTAGATAGATCATGCAGCGCCTAATATTTTGAAGCCCCTATCTTGTCATGTCCTCTACTTCCACCAGTCTAAAGTAATGAAGGTCACCCAACGAAGTGCAGTGCAGCCATATATATATCCTATGTATATATTCATTAAATTTGTTTAATATTGATAACTTAAAACCACTTTCACATTCATTTCCTTCATCTTTGTCAGTACAGGAAAATATGGAAAGTACAGAATTTCTTTGCTGTGTAGTATTCACATTTTTTTTTTTTTTTTGCATGTATCTAGAGTTCCTATGCAGAGGCTAGAGGCCCTGAACACTCCTTGCCTCTCTCTGCCTCTTTCTCTTCTTATTTTTTTTTCTTCCATTACAGAAATACATAGTATAGATACATCATGTGTTGGGGCCATCCTTTCCCTCGTCCTTGCCCCTATTCTGCTTGGGGCCCTCCTCAGCTGGATTGCAGGTTTATGCATGGGGTTGTGGTTTATGCATGTGGGAGCAGTAATCAGTTAATCTGGGGGGAAGGGAATGCACTGGGCATGATGTCTCAACCTGTGCTCTCCAGCGCTCTGAGCTGTGGTAGGTGAGTTTTAAGTCTACTTCTGTGACTAGCTCCCAGGAACCTCTGCTTCTCTGCTTTGGTAGGTGCTGAGTGGCCTCGGGGTGTGTCTCCTTCTCCCTGGTGCTGATTGTCAGGCTCACCATGGAAGCTGCACTCTTGTTCATCTCCCCCTTCCTCTGTGCAAGGAGTGATTTATCTCCTCAGGTCTCCCTACTCTCTGAAAAAGAAAAGCATTTAACAGAGAGTGACGTCAACATAGGTTAAATGGGACAAGCATTGTGAATTTAGGGAAAATTTGATGGATGTAGCCTCTCTTTTGTTCCAAATCTTGAGCTTGACACTGGAGAGCATAATCTTTGTCTCCAAAGGGTTCTAACCTGGTTCCCATTTCCAGATATGGTTTCCTTTGGAGTGGATCTTAGACAATCAGAATGCTACTGGTTACCCACCAAGGCAGCGTGCCACCATTGCACTTGCGTGTGAATCTTGTCAGGGTGTTGTTTCTGAGTAGCTTAGACCTCTGCTTGCTCACACCGTCATTGGCCACTGCCCCCCCCCCCACCCCCAGCAGCTCATGTTGTGCTTCCCAGCCCTAGATGGGCTAACTGTCCGCAGTCTTGCTGTCTTCCGGTTCCAGCCCAGTCTTTCCGTGCTCTGTGTCAGCAGCATATGCTGTCTTCAGCAATATGGTCTTACCTTTTACCCCAGGCAGGTAACCACGTGCTTTAACAGAAGCCTGTCTTGTTTGGGGGACCTCCTAGTTCTCTCAGATCAACAGCTCATGTGAGTAGCCCCTTTTCTGTGCCCACAGGCCACATGCAGACACAGTTGGGGGAGGAACCTCAGGAGAGGCAGGGGAGGCCTGCAGGCTGAGGCCAGCAGAGCCTGCAGGTAACACAGCAGGTAGGCTGGTCGGCGCTGGGGCTCCGCAGCTGAGGAGCGGTTGCGGTTACCCAAAGAGAGAGTGGGCTACCCAAGAGCGTGCCAACCCGCACATTCCCAATTGTGCCCCTCTGTGTGTGCCCACTGGAGGTCTGCAAAGACCTACTCAAACTGGAGCTCCACAGATCTTGCCTGATATTACCCCAGGTTAGGAGGATGCTGTCTTGCTTGGAAGTGACATTAAAATTTTATCTTTTTTTTTTTTTGCCCACTGTTTTATTTTTTAAATTATCTGCTGATTGACCACTGGTAGAAATAAAATGCACAAGTAATTGTATTTATTAGCTCAATGAAGTCTCATTTTTGTCCAAAGCAAGACAAAACAGATATCCATCCACATTTAAAATAATTTGAGTTTATGAACAGTACCATACAGTACTAAGAAGAAGTAAAACCTCGGAGTGAAACCCTGCACTCACAGCTGTTGGCCGTACTGCACTTCTTTTCTGCTTGAGGCACAATTCATATTCAACCCGCATGAAGAGTGATAAGTTACTTCCTACATCCACACTCATTTGTTTGGCAATTATTGAATATCTACATTCCAGCCAAAGAGTACAGATCATTTCTTTGAAATATTAATAGCAATAAAATGGATTTGTTGCATGTATTCTTTTAGGGAAAAGTGGCTATGCGTTCACTCAACTGTGTTACACGTGTAAATCACTGCCAGGTCTGGTATATAAAATATAGCAGTTGAACTCCTAAAAATTCTATTCACTCATGAGGCAAGAGATATAAACACAGTATGATACAGTGTTGCAAACAGAATTGTGCCTGTTCTCTATACGCCTTTTGTGTTTTCAGGGGAGAGTTCTAGAATGTCAGAAGAGAATTCCTAAATATAAGAAGTAAACAGTTCAGTGTAAAATGATGAATGCGAGCAGAGGACGCAGTGTCACATTAACTGGAAAGGTACAGAAAATACCTGAAGTCTGATGAGTGAAACTAC
The DNA here is from genome assembly GCF_020740685.1 of Jaculus jaculus. NCBI lineage: Eukaryota > Metazoa > Chordata > Mammalia > Rodentia > Dipodidae > Jaculus > Jaculus jaculus. The sequence goes on along the minus strand of NC_059119.1, from coordinate 8,255,776 downwards.
AAGTCAGACTGCAAAGATGTTAACCCATTACAATACTAGCTATTCAATGGAACCCTAAGCAAATAACCCATTAGATGGAGTAGAAAAACTAATCATACTTATATTCAATGAGACAAGCAGGCTTAAAACTAGATGCAGAAATATCATATAAACACAATGCATTGTTATTATTATTATTACCACTAGCAGTAGCATTAGTGGTAAAACATTTACATGGAAACCATTATCAATTAGGAGAAAAGGTAAATTTTAAACAGTGTCTTTTATCAAAAGATATACAGATACTCAGGATTCAGATTTTTTTTTAAATTTTATTCTCTAATAAAATTTACTAGGGCTCCTTGAAGAAGTCGACTCTAGACGTGGCAATTTTAACGCAGGGTCTGGCAAGATAGCCGAGTGGATAAAGTGCTTGCTGTCCAACTTGCAGCACCCACGTTTAGTCTTCAGACCCACACAGACATGTCAGAGCCTGTGCTGGGCTGCTCAGAGGGTTGAAAGATGGGAAGTGGACGCAGGAGAATTTCGTGGAAGCTCGTGGTGAGTGCGGAAGAATCCTCGCCTCAGATGGACAGGTGAGGACCAACTCAAAAGTCGTCTTCTGCCCTCCATACATGTGTGGTGGCACACCTGTGCCCTCACACACTCACTCTTCTCTCTCACACGCATATTCACATAAACCCAGAGATAAATACCTCAAAGAAAAGAAAATACATTGACCAGTAAAGTGTTTCTAATCTGGTCTTTTCCATCAGCTAATACAAGATTCCATTCCACGGCAACAAAACTGTTATACCAGACCAACATGAGACATCTGGTAGACAGAAAACAGAGGCATGCTATCAACCACACTCATAGCAACCAGGACAAGAAGAAGAAGAAGAAAATGAAGACAGAACTACCAGACTATATTCCAAAGAATGAACCTGTGTGGATCTGAGAGGAGGATAAATAAATGAGAAGAGATAGTGGGCTCCTGCAGGAAAGTTCCTTTCTGTAGACATTTGACTCTAGAGCAGGCTCCTGCACTGTTAATACAGATTTCTAAATTGTAACTTGCTTTAAAGAATAGATTGTAGAGAAAGAGAGGGGAAAAACGTAGGAGCTTTAGTGAGGTGAGACTTGACAAGCACTACCTTATGTCCACATCACAAAGTAATGTCATATTGACAAGATGTGCTTTTAATGTAATTTTATAAGAATGACATTTTACTTCTGTGACCTTCTACTCTAAATCCAATGACCTCAGTCTGACTAAGAGAAAAATATTAGAGAAATCCCATAGGAGAAACTTTGTTAAATAACACTGCTATTACAGTGACATATGAAATTCCCACCAAGTCCATTTCACAAAAAAGGCTACTTGACTCCCGTCATATCACCATGAATGTGTGTAACAATCAAGAAGCAAACAGGCATGCAGTTTCCATTGTCAGGCATTAAAATATCCAGGGACACAAGAAGTGCTCACATGAAGATATTCATATATTTTCCTTTACATATACATATTCAGTTCAATTACATATATATGTGTTCATCCCAGAGGCTTTTGTGACTTAGTAAAAATCAGTTACATTCGTGACTCTTAAAAATGTATATCTTTTTAAATTTATTTGAGAAACAGGCAGATAGAAAGAAGGGGAGTAACAGATATGCCAGGGCTGCCAGCCGCGGCAAATGAACTCCAGATGCATGTGCATCTTTGTGGATCTGGCTTATTTGGCTAGTGGAAAATCAAACGTGGGTCCTTAGGCTTCACAGACAAGTGCCTTAACAGCTAAGCCATCTCTCCAGCCGTATCCATGACCCTTTAGTCAGCTTTCCATCGCCATTACAAAATACCAGACATTATCAACTTAGTCACGGGAAAAGATTGCTTTGACTCAAGATTCAGAGATTTCAGACCATGGTTATTTGACCCTGTGCTAGGACAGAACATCATGGTGGAAGGACGTGGGCACAAGGGGGCCTTTTCATGTGGTAGCTGAAAGCAGAGAGAAAGAGAGAGAGAAGGTAGGAGGAGTCTAGAGCTAGAAACACAATCTCTTCAACGAGCTAACTTCCTCCAAACAGGCTCCATCTCTTAAAAGTCTCCCTCTTTTCTAATAGTGAAGGAGAAGTAGGAGAAAGCTAGGTTCCTCTAGGCAGTTCAGTCAGGAACCGAAGCTCAGAGAAAACCCATGCCCCTCCGCCCTGGCATGAATGGAACTCTTGTCAGTGACAGAAGTGCTGTCTGATCACTGCTCATGAGACGCACCTACAGCAGTTCAATGCCCCTGCTGCCCACAAGGCTAACATTCTTCCTAAACAGGAAGCCTTCACTATCCAGGTGGGCTGGCCCTGAAACTCGCCCCTTCACCTCTAAAACCCCATCAGGTCTTCCCCTCTACATACTTGAATCTGATGAAAGATCACACTTCCAGTCGACTCTAAAGGCCCCTCCGTGCTGTTTTCCGCCCCTCACTCTCCTCTCCCCTGTGACCTCTGCTTGGATACACTTCAGACTGGCTTCTGGGGATGGGGGAGTGCACAGTTCTGCTTCTTGGTCTGGGTGGTTTTCTGCTTGCCTCTGAGGCTTTATAGCCTCTTTAATTACATGTACCATTTTCCTCTGGTTTCTGAATCGACCACATACGTATTTCCCTTACACCCCAGATCTACCACATGGGTGCTTCCTCCCACTCCAGGCCTAGGACCTGGGTGATTTCTCTAAACTATGGGTAACTGTGAGAGTAACTCTCTTTACTACTCAGTTCTTCTCTAAATTTTTGGTTTCTATTTTGACATTTCTCTCTGCTATTCTTCCTTAAGCCCATCATCTGCCTCTTAACTTTCTTCCATGGGGAAGCTCATGGTGCAAACTCTGTGTGTTCCTTTTAAATCTCCCAATATAATCAGCAAGTTTCTATCTTCCACATACTTGTGGCTCCACTCCCTTCTTTCCCTAAAAAACTCAGCTTCTCTTAAGTGTCTGTCATGGACTCCGCTGTGTTTTCCACACAGAAGAGCTTCCGACTACCCATGTGCTGGTGCCTCTGTTCCAGCCTTCTTCTTAGGTCTCTTTCCCTTAACTGAACCACATAGCTTTTGATTTCTCCCTAAATGAACTCAATAATTCATAATGTATCCGTCTTGAGTCCATGTTTATCATTTCTTTGTTACAGAAAGGACAGGGCCCAAAATTTGGGTTCATAAACTTGAGTGACCCATTGTGATCCCCCAAATCCTACATCAATAGTGCAGTGGCTGGAGATGTTTTTAACGCAGGGGCCTTTGCCATACAGTTCAATCCCAACTCCCCTAGTGAATTACAGAGTAAGCAGACCAGAAGATGAGAGAATCATGTAAAACTGCAAAAGAAAGGGGAGGGGGATCATGAGGGAGACTAGGCCACAAAAAAATAAATACTAAATTAAAGTAAGAAGGTGGAACCTTGAATCTGGAGCAAAAGGAAAAGCCTGCCATGAATTATCTTTTTTTTTTTTTTTTTTTTTGGTTTTTCGAGGCAGGGTCTCACTCTGGCTCAGACTGACCTGGAATTTACTATGAAGTCTCAGGGTGGCCTCGAACTCTCGGTGATCCTCCTAACTCTGCCTCCCTAGTGCTGGGATTAAAGGCATGGGCCACCACACCCGGCTTGAATTCTCTTTTTGATTCTAATTGTCTCAATTAGTATCCATGGAAAAGGTTGAATTTCTAATTTTTGTGATGGTAGGAACCAGAGGGGCAGTGGGAAGCTATTGAATACAGAATTCAGGTCATCTGAAGGCACTTTGAAGACAGAATGTTTCCGTTCTTTCAGCTCTGCCATTATTGTGTAAATGTAGAAAGACACTGGAGATAATATGTAAACAAAGGAAGCATAAAGAAAAGGCCAGTATTCTAGATCCACTCAATTTAACCAATGGGGTGGAATTTCCTTACATATTGAGAAGCTTAAATTTCATAATATAAATCATCAAATAGCAAAATTATAAATTTTGAGAAATTACATTGAAAAGTATTTTATATATATATATATATATATATATATATATATAAAATAAGAGGAATAAAGAGAGCAACAAAGACATCCCAAATCTAGATTTTCATTGTGTTAAGCAGCTCGGTATAGAAACCATTTAGAAAGTGACTCAAGTGGGAGTGAGCAGTGCTATAATGAATTAGCACATTAACACAGAGAGCTGTGGGTTCATGACTAAACTGTTATCACTCTTGCCATTTGCAAAACTTGTCATTTGCAAAACTTGCTTAGGGCTTCATTTTTGAGGCAAATGAAAAGAGGATTTAACACCATTGCCTCCAATGACATTAATGGAATCCATTCATCTACTTTGCCATGCTCTGCTTAGGGATTTACCCTTTAGGGATTATATTTACAACCTCAAGTACATGCTGTAAGCTTGGCCTAGGGGAGGAAACAGAGCAGATAAAAACCAAATGTACTCTCCGTGAGTAATGTTTTTAAATAACTTCCACAAAAATTTGAGATTTTTTTTTATACTCCTAGCATTCATTTGTAGAATATAGTTACTCTTATCCAGATTTTATTCTTCATGGAAAAATGAGAAACAATTAAGCAAATTCTCTTTTGGTACTAATATTTATTCTTTGATTTTACAAGAAACTCCATTTTATTCATTTAAAAAGAGTTAATTTGAGCCAGGCATGGAGGCACAGGCCTTTAATGCCAGCACTTAGGAGGCTGAGGTAGTGGGGTCACTGTGAGTTTGAGGGCAACATGAGACTACCCAGTGAATCCCAGGCAAGCCCGGGTCAGAGTGAGACCCTGCCTCGAAGACCCCCACACAAACAACAGACCACGTGAGGCGTTTGTCCAGGTTTAGTAGCTCGTGTTTAATGTGGCGCTGTGGAGGCTGCAGGAGGGTCAGTCTAGGGTTAGTGTGTTCACAGTGAGCTTCAGGTCAGTCTAAGCTATATCAAAAACAGTTAAACTGTACATAATTAAAAGTACCTCTCAGATTTGTAATAACCTACTTCATTAATAATTGTTATGAATATTGAAATATAGCTACTCAGAATACAAACTTACATATTTTCACCAGTTTATTTTATTTTATTTTATTCGAAAGAGAAAGAATGAGAGAGAGAGAGACAGAGAGAGAGGGAGAGAGAGAGAGAGAATGGGTGCACCAGGGCCTCTGGCCACTGCAAACGAACTCCAGATACATGTGCCACCTTGTGCATATGGCTTACTTAGGCACTGGGAAATCAAGCTTAGATCCTTTGGCTTTGCTGGCAAGCACCTTAACCGCTAAGCCATCTCTCCAGCCCTTTTCATCAAATTTAATATAATTATCAAAGCAAACTAGTTGATGTAAATAAAAGAGTAAATTTTAGAAAACCTGTATTTATTTAAAACTCTCTCTCTTTGTAAATGTTTATTTGAAAAAGGAAATATCCAGTGATAGATCATATTATGATGTAATATTTTCTCTTTTATTTCAAGGATCACTCCCATAGTCACGTCACAGTGCCTCTGTAGGAAGGAGAATTTCTCCGGGATTGGAATTTTGGAGTGTCTTTCAGAGCAAAGAAGCCTTTCTCAGCTGTTTGGTTGGGTAATAACTCTGAAATTCAGGTGCCAGCCACTCACAGTCCCACAAAGTTTCTACATTCAGAGGCCTCCTGTTTCTTGTCTTATGAATTTCAATGAATAGAACCTACACATCAGAGTAAAAAGTTTAGAAAGATTTATTATACAGATTACAGACTTTAAGCAAAGGAAGGAATATAGAGCCAAGAGACAAGAGAGCATTGCCAGAAATGGGAAAGCCCACCTAGGGCCAGACTGGGTTCTTTATGGGAGTTTACAAGACTGGTTATTCCAGATTTGATGATAGATTTCGAGGTAGAGGGACAGGTTTTCTGGGGAAGAGGAACTGTTCCAGGAAAGTCAATCCTCCAGGAAGGGGTACAATCTTCTCTAAAGTATGTAATTCTCTAGTAATCCTTTTTTTTTTTTTTTTTTTAAGATGTGATTTCCCCCCCACCCCCCGGGAAAGAAAGAGAGGAGGGAAAATCTAGCTTCTCTCTTCATTTCCTGGCCTCTAACAATGGGAAATTTAACTCAACTTTAGCCACTTTTAGTTTACGCTCAGGGGTCCTATTACCCCTAAACTGCCCCATCTTTTCCCTCCATTGACACTGTGTTTGGCCACATTTCTTACTTAGCCAGTAATCCACGAGTGCATGTGAAATATATCCATGCAGAAGTGTTGAGAGCCATTGGGTTTCTGTCACCTGCCTCAGACTTTACCAAATGGTCAGTCTGTCCTCTATCCTAACAGCACTGAGAAAATAATGTTATTGTGACAGAGATTGTTGGCATTGAAAAACTAATCACTGAGTTAGATTATTCATGTTATTAATGGCTCCCACTCACTGACGTGTTTAACCATTATGGTGCTTGCTAGGTTTTTCCAACCCTGTACAGAGGGCTAGTGTGAGGCAGAATATTCATAAGTCCCTGTGCTGACTAAGAACTCACACTTTTTTCCTGCCTTATCTGTTCAAAGCTTTCTTTTCTTTCCATAAATACACAGGCACACTCAAGCTTCAGGATCTGTTGTTCAGTAGAGGAAATCAAACGCAGGATCGCGTATCTTCTGAAAGGAGATTGTTCTGATCCTGAGCTGTGTCTCTGGGACTGGACTTATGGAATTTCACTTGCTTCCTGTGCTCTCAGAGATAAGAAAGAGTAACCACTGAAACCCACTTATTACTCTCTATCTCATCCCTCTTTCTTTTTTCTGTTATCACTTTTCAAGTTACATAATAAATTGATCATGGTCTCTATTTTGTATGAGGATAAGCCTCACTAGGGGTGGTGATGCTCTTTGAATTGTAGTTACAGTTGCATGTCTGGCACCAAACATAGTACTTGAAAATTCTGAGAAGTCCATCAGTAATTTTAATGAACATATATAATTGAGAGTGATATGACGCACGTAGCAAGAGAATAGAAATAATACTATTTACTGCTAACTCTAGTGTAACTTCATTGTGGTGAATGCAATACTATTAAATTATTTTAACTTTTCTCAACTGCATATTTTGAATGTGTTTATCATCATATCACTTTGTGTTTCTATAGCTAATCAACTGTTAGCATAATATTCCCTGATATTTTCACACTGCTAAGCAGATACTAAGGGAAAGAGATATCACTAAAGAAGAAATAGTATTATTGAGAGACATAAGCATAACAATTATAGAATTAAAAGAAAGCCTACATAATCTCCTTTTAACAGCCAGTCTTTCTAACAAGTATTGTTTTGTCAATCTCTTTTGTTTTAGTATGTTCACATTGTTTCATTTAAATAAAGTGCAAACTTATGTAAGGTTGAGTGGTCAGTGGTTATGTTGTCTTTGTTCATATGAGTTACCTGATTACCTCCAGCTTTAAAGCAAACACAAAACTGAGAAAATGAAGCCAAAGAAATTTGAGTGGCTTAAGTCAGTTTTCATGAGTTAAGAGGACTAATGATTACACAATTATAAGAGAATGAATTTAATGTAATGCATGGCTAACCTCAAGATATTTTAATAGAAGCCATCTGTGTATAGGGACCACCAAGATCACATGTATATATATATTCACACACACATATATATATGCATTCTTTTAAGATACGATTCCAAAACTGTTGTTTGCTGAGGGTGTCACTTGGTGGTAGAATGCACACTTACCATATATCCCTAGATTTCTTACCCTGCATCAGAAAATTAAAATACACAAACAAAAACTTTACATGTCTGTATTAAATAAAGAATTTGACTATGTTATTAGGTACAATAGTACTATTGTAATGTATTGAAGGCAAAAATAAGATTGAAGAGTTTAAAAAGTTTAACAGATGTTAGATTTTTTTTTTAGTTTTTTATATACCCAATAATTATTAGCCATGAATATCCAAATTAACTTTGTTCACAGTTCCATAGATTTTAAAACTTGTGTTACTGGACTACTTTCTTCATAAATGTCTGAGAGGAATATCTCCCAAATAATACCTTCTGGAGAACTAGACAAGCCATGAAACTTCTACACTCTTTTCTCTTTCCCTACATCTTTCATTTTATGTTTTGCTTTGTTTAAGGTAAATAATCAAGATATTTTTACTCTAATACACTTATTTGCTATTCATAAGTTGTGTCCTGTAATTGCTGGGTGTGTTGGCCCTCCCCTGTAATCCTAGCACTTGAAGCTATGATTTGGAGGCCATCTTGGGCTAGAGTGAAATCCTGCCTCAAATCACAAAATAAAGGCCAGGCATTGTGGTGCATGGCTTTAATCCCAGCACTCTGGAGGTAGAGGTAAGAGGATCACCATGAGTTTCAGGCCACTCTGAGACTACATAGTGAATTCCAGGTCAGCCAAGGCTAGAATGGGACCCTACTTCAATAAATAAATAAATAAAACCCCACAAAATAAAACAAAATTTGTTCTGTAATTCAATTAATTGATTCTGTCAATACAATAGGCAGAAGAATTGTACTTCAAACAATGAATAACAATCATGAATTTACTGGTTTAAAAAATATCTTTTTTTTCTCAACAAGTTTTTGTTTGTTTGTTTGTTTTCCCCTAACGTGCTATGAAAGGTCTGTTAAAGACGCTCCTACAACAGTTGGTGCACAATGCTGTGTAAGTATAAGTATCTGAAAGATCATGTGGAAGTCAGCCTGACCTCATGTGGCAGGAATTTCAACAATGTATGCAAGACAGTTGTCAACTCATGACAAGAACCATGAAAAAAGTAAAACTACAAATCCCTCCAGTAATAAGCAATGTCTGAGGCATAGATGTCTATGATATTTTATAGAGGAAAAAAGAATTTTAGATAGAGCTTTTAAAAACCATTAAGATGATATTTTGAAATATTTTGTCTGTTTTGAAAATTTTTGTTCATTGTTGCCAGAGTCTTCTGGTATGTTTTTATTTCACTTTCAGGTGATATCAATAATTTCCGATATTTTCAAACCCAAAGGCCAGTCTGAGACTTTTAATCTGCAATTTAGGAATGAACTTTATGACATGGTATCTTGATGAGAACTTAATCCTTTGTCTGAATGGCTCCTGAGGTATAATGATGCATTATCTTCCAAACTCCCTGGATGTAGTGTCACCGGGTCTCTTGCTGGTTGGCATATGTCACCTCAGCTGACAGTGTTGCCTTTGAACAAATGCCTATGATTAGTGCAGAGACATCCCAAACCTCACCGAAGAGATGAGTGAAGAGCGTGAGAGTTCCAAGAATGTACTGACAATATGCGTCATTATCTTCTATTGTTCTGCCCTCAGGTTTTATGTTCATAGAATGTCACTATGCTTGAAGTAAATGCGTCTTCAAAGTCCATGTTAAATGATAATGTTGACATATGATTTGACTCAGAATTTTAATACTGTTACATTCTCTTTGAAAAGTCCTACTTTCCACCATATTCTCAGTTGGATTAAAATACCTTTTTATTTCATCACATACAGAAGAAACTATCAGTAAAGCCAGGTACAAAGTAACACATGCAGATGTGATATACCTAAGACAATTTGAGGCTTAGTCAGGAAAATTTGAAACTCACTGGGCAGCTAGTCTGACATCCCTTTGCAGTCTGCAGTTTGTTTGCAGTTGCAAGAAAGAGACTGTCACACCCACAAAAAAAGGCGGAGCACAAGCACCCCAAGGTTGTCCTCTGATTCACACACACAAATAAGTAATAAAAAATAAGTAAGTAATGAAAGGATAGAAATGCAGTCACATATTAGTATCTACCAGGAAGAGTCTCAGAAATACTAAAATATATATAAAAAAATCTTCAGCTGCTCAAGTCCCTTAAAATGGATTTCATTGTTTACATATGAATTAAACATCTTATTTTATACTATATGGTAAGCCTTCTCAGTTGCTTAGCTGATGAACATTTGATTTCAATGGTTGCTGTAATGTAATGTTTAGAGAATGATGATAAAAAAAATGTTGTACCTGTAAAATTCAGATGCATTTTTCTAAAAATATTGTCAAACTCTGGTTGAATGCCAAACCCACGAGGTACTGAGGTTGCACTGTGCTGTGTGTTCATATGGATGTTTGTTCTCTCTTTGTACATGCAGAGGGTATCCTTTGCACTATTTCCTGCCTTTATTTGGTTATTTACTTTGCTCCAAGAATATTATCTTAAAATCTTTTATTCAATGTATACATAAATATAGGCCTTGACAACAAGCATTCACTATGCAATTACCCAACAATGTGGATCTACAAATGGGGTAGACACGTAGATTAGGGTCATTTAATCCTGAAAAATGTGAGAAAAATATCTACAAAGGAATGCAGAAAATCTACTCTTGGTTACTATTCAGTATGCTGTCTGTGAATTACAATTAAAAATTGATGTTATGCATGGGCTGTCATATAAAGACTTAAGTACACTTAAGCATATGTGACAAATTATATATAGCTCTCACACTGTGGTTTCAATCATCATTATGTTTTCCTCTTAAATGTATTGGAAGAAAAAAAAAGAATATTTTCTTATGTCTACAAAACTTTAATGGAATTTTATTCATTTGTTCATATTTTATGTTGTGAGACATATCCCCATAATTACGTTCCAAAATGGTCCTAAACATAATATAATCACAGATCATGCTAGGTCAAATTTGTTGAATTGCTTTGTTTTTTTCTGTCCCTAACTGGTCACAGAACACATATCTAAAATAAGACGATCCACACCTGAATTATGCAGACCCTGTTTGTGTTACTTATCATTGACTTTTGTGGCAGGATAATCACCCAGCAAGCGTTTTACCTACAGTAGTGGATACAATTATCACATATTCTTAGCAACTTTCTCTGTCTTAAGTGGTTATTTTCTATATTAAAGGAATGACAGCCGAAACTCTCTTGTTCAACAGTCAGGCAGCCAACACAGAGCTTGTCAACAAGCAATGGATATTCAAATCCAAACAATGTGGAACAACAACAACAACAACAACAAAATAGAAATAGGTACATACTTGAACTTGGGAAGTAAATCTATCCAGGAATACAGTATTGTATACTTTTGGCTACTATTAAGTGTCAATGATGTTGTTAATTTATTCCTATATACAATGTTACTAATTATCATCTGACATCTATAAACTGGGCTAATATTTCTTTTTTAATTTTTTAAAAATTTATTTATTTGAGAGTGACAGACACAGAGAGAAAGACAGATAGAGGGAGAGAGAGAGAATGGGCGCGCCAGGGCTTCCAGCCTCTGCAAACAAACTCCAGACGAGTGCGCCCCCTTGTGCATCTGGCTAATGTGGGACCTGGGGAACCGAGCCTCAAACCGGGATCCTTAGGCTTCACAGGCAAGCGCTTAACCGCTAAGCCATCTCTCCAGCCCTAATATTTCTTTTTAACATCAGGATCAGATAAGCCACAGAGCACTGAGATATGAGAGGAAAAGGTACAGGGGTGCTGAGGATACCAAGATAACAGTAACGAGCTTTGCATGCGAACTTTTCTGTTTTGTTTCATAGCTAAGTAAGTATGTAAACAGATGTCTTAGGTAGACATGCAATAATAAAGATTTTATCAGATTTGTATACAGCTGTAATAGTTCTAGGTCTTAGAACAGGTTTTGAAACATAGCAGAGTCCAAAACACTAGCTGACCAGAAGAATTTAGCATAATGTTGCATAGAGAATTTAACACCCCCCACACACCATATCAAGATAATGGTTTACAAACTGTTGGACATCTTTACATATGTTTCCAGATCTTAACATGAACTCATTTTTAAAACTTAATCCAGATACAATTTCTAAAGCAAACTGAAAATCGTCTCACATATATGCTTCTTTATATGCCAGCTTTTGATATTAATATTTGTAGGTGTTTCTATAGTGACTACTTGGTAACTGTTTTGTCTGTCCAGCATCCAGCTAATACTCACATTCAAGAATTCTTCACGGTGGGTATCAGTAACCTTAATGAGGTAACTCATCTGTCTGAGGAAGCTATGTAGTTCCCTATAAACAAAACAAAAATCCTATAAAGCCCACAATCAAGATATTCCTACAAGGAATATGACAATTTGCAGGTGGTCAACAGGGAAGGATACATGAGCTGAGAATGAAGGATAGTCCACAGTATAGATTGCCTGCAGCATAGAAATAGTTCTGAGCGGACTTTCCCCTAAGGCAGGGGTCAATTTTGCTATTCTTAGGCCTTAAGGGAGCAGCTCTGCTGTAGCAGGTACTGCAAATCCACTTTCACTGCCATGTTTCTCATGCATTGGTTTTCTATCTAAGCCTACCAATGTCATCTTTTATTATTTATTTATTTATTATTTATTTTGGTTTTGTGAGGTAGGCTGACCTGGAATTCACTATGTAGTCTCAGGCTGGCCTTGAACTCATGGTGATCCCCTCTGCCTCCTAAGTGCTGGGATTAAAGGCGTGTGCTACCACACCCAGTTATATCTAACTTCTTATACGGATAAAGGCTAGGGATAATTTCCTGATAGTGAAGAAAACCAACCAAACAAACAAAAATCCCCATGAGTTACATGTTTGATATTGAATGATGAGTGTTCTTTCTATGAGGTCATAACATTACAAGGATCAAAGGTTTGTTTCGCTCTTGTCTTGTTCACACTTTTAAGATGATAGTCCATGGTCACCTGGCCCCTTTGCTTCGGTCATGTGGTGGACCACGTGGTGGGGAGTGCATGGTGAGTAAAACTCTTCATATCCTAGCCAGGATACAAAAGATAGGAAGGGCAGAAAGAGAACAAAACCCTTCAATTCTTTTTCGGCCATGCCCTTATTGACCTAAACAGCTCCCACAAAAGCCAACACTTTAATGGCCCCACTACTTTATAATATCCCCAAACTGGAGACATACCTCCAGCACATGAATGGGCCTTTGAGGTACTCAAGACCCTCACAACATAAGTGGAGGATCCAAAGAAGAAAATAACACAAAAATAATTTAAATAGGATTTTAAACACAGAATGTTGCTACCGTGCCAGTTAATTAATCCAACTTATTGATATTAATCCAAAACACCTATCCTCTGGATAAACTCAATACCAGATACTCTGCATGGATAAAAGAAATTCCAGAGAGCACCTGACACATTTTATTCATTCCTGTGTAGATAGAATAACCACATGTGGTAGTTTGAATCTATGTCCCTCAATAGACTCAGCTGTTATTAAAATTGAATTTGCAGCTCCTGCCCTTAGCAGACAGCCTACTGCTGGGAGTGGGGAGTCACTGGAGGTGGATCTGCATTCCAGCCTAAGGCATGTACAGCGCTGGGGGCCTGCCTGGGGCTCCCTGGAGTGGGTGTGCTTGTAAGGCTGCTGGTGGTTTTTCTCTCTGTGTGGACTTGGTAAAGGAGGCCAGATTCTTCCACCATTATGGAACTTCCCATGGATCTGTAAGCCTGAAACAAATACCAGTCATCCCGCAAACTGCCTGGTGTGAAGGTTCCTCCTAGCAGCGTGGAGCTGACTATGAAACCTTATTATTCCTTGTCTGAATTGGAATAATTCTTAGAAAAAGCAGGTTTCATAGACATGAGAGAACTCTAAACTATGATATATGTCCAAATTAACAGGGTGCAAGTTCTCTTCTGTTGCCCACTTTCCTGGTAATAGTTAACATACTGACCAGGCCATGAGGACTTGTCTGTCCTCCTCCAGGAACTCTGGAAAGAAAAGTAATAGCTCATATTGTAATATTTGGAAAATAGGTGGACCTGCATATCAGTCCCTTTTGATTTCTGTTCTTCTATGCTTTTCTGGAACATAGTGATATTTTTCCCTTTGGCAGTCATAAAGATTAGTCCTAACGTCTAGCTTTCAGAGGGTGAGGAAGAGTCTTCTGTGACCTCTGCAAACAATTAGACCTCAGGCTTGCAGAGAAACCTGAAGGAGTCTCAAGTTCTGAAAATCCGTAAGATGCTGACAAACTGAAGAAGTGTTCTCCCCGAGGGATTTACCAATAGGAGGGAGATCATCTGTTCCACTGAATCTGGTGTCTGATATTCACATGAGTCAGAATACAAATGTCAATTGAGAGATATATCCATAATTGCTTCAAGGAACTCTGCTGGTCAAACCAAGATTTATGTGTCTCAGTGAAAAATTCAATAATTACAATACTTAGAATAATATGATAAAAATCCAAGTGGTTAGCTAATAATGAACTATGCTGCAATGATTGACATCATAAAAAAATAAACAAAACTGAAGACAACTTTTCAATGAGCATCAATAGTAAAAGCAAATGATAAAATTAAAGCATAAGCAAAGGAATTTGCTAGATATATTCTGATAAAAATATGCCCATGCCCAATAAGCATGAAATGAGGAATCACTCCGGACTTTTACTCACTAGGGAAATGAAAGCCTGCCTACACACATCTTTTAGTTTATTTTTTATTGATATTTGTCTTGTGGTTTTATACTGTTTTATGGTGGTTGTGTTTATTTCCCTGGGGAAAATTAGTCTCAGTTAATGTGAGTTGGATTTTTTTTTTTTTTTTTCGAGGTAGGGTCTCACTCTAGCTCAGGTTGGCCTGGAATTCACTAGGTAGTCTCAGGGTGGCCTTTAACTCAAGGGATTAAAGGCGTGTACCACTACATCTGGCTGGATATTTTTATTGATTAAGGAGTGAGAACAAGAGGCAGAGGCATGCTAATTCTCTCTCTCTCTCTCTCTTTCTCTCTCTTCTACCTCTCTTTTAAATAACCCAATAAAAATAGTTTTAAAATTGGACTCTTGAAATAAGACAAAAAGAAGTATTCTAAGAATTGTCTCATGGACAGATCATTGGAGCACTTCTCAAACACAGCAACAAAACAATTTCAAAGGGGAAAGTGGGTGGGGGGAGTGAGGGTATTACCATGGGATATTTTTTTTATAACCATGGAAAATGTTAATAAAAATTAAATAAATAAATATTAAAAAAGAATAAAAACAAACAAACAATGTAACCTTTGAAATGCTACTAAAGTTCTTCCTGTTTATGAGTACTTAACAGATCTAGGTGAAGAAATTTATCAAGTCCAATAATTCTATGCCAAAACAACCATAATATACTAGAATACCCACAAGTTGATTGAATTTCCTTACAAAAAAATCCCTCAGTAATAAATTAAATACAAGCCGAGAAGTATTCCCACTGCAACAGAGGAGGACCATTGTCTAAATTCTGGAGAAAATAAGGGTGACAGAACAGCAATGGATAACTTAAATTACCACAACCCATTTGCCTACTCAGAAGACCTCAGTTCCAACGGGAGAAATGGCATTGCATTTTTCTTTTTCCTGTAAGGTGTTTATTAAAGTGCTCACATAGTGAAAATTCAACCTCTTTCCAAGACTCTGGCATTAGATGTGGTGTAAAAAGAAAGCACTTGGGAGAAAAGAAATGGGAATAATGGCAATGAGGCATGCTTCTCAGCAACAGAGATGGATGGCCCATTGACTCCAAAAGTCCTGTCGTTTGCTGATCATTTGGAAGTTTAGGATTTCTTTGTAAGAGAATAAGAATTTCTTCCATGTACTGAGACTTAAATTAGCACAAATAATTAATCATGCAAAGGGTAATGAAGTGAGATTTTTTTTAAATGAGTAAAAATTATAGAACTGGGCATCTTCTTTCAGAAGTAATTTTAAGTAATATGACTAAAGGTCCTGTTTTTCAGATTCTATCTAGAATGGCCACTGGTTTGCATTTAAGGTAGCATAGGATAGTTCAGTAAGGGAGATAATGTTATAGGAGCTATTATTGGGCAGTGGGATTATGGTAACAGAGGATAAGTAAGAATGGGCAAAGCTTTTAGCTAAGTTAACAAAATGAACAACAGACCTAAATACATATTTTCAAGAGTATGTATACCAATGACTACCAAGTATACTGAAAGAGTCTCACTACCTTTAATTATTAGGGAAATTCAAATAAGGCACACTATGATTTCACCTTAAACCTTTAGCATGACCATTATTAATAATCCTATTTGGCTAGGATGTTAGGAAAAAGGAACAATTGTGCAAATTTGTCAGGAATGTAAATTAGTAAAACCACTATGGAAAATAATATGGAGGATCCTAACACAATACAGAGCTACCATATGGTCTAGCTCTTTCACTGTTGGGTTTATAGTCAAGGGAAATGAAATCAGCATGTCGGAGAGGAATATGCACCCTCATACTCATTGAAGCATTCTTTACAACAGCTGAGATAAGGAAACAACCTCAGAATCATAGAGGAATGGATGTTTTGAAAAATGCGTTATATAATTTCCTGATGGAGTATCACTCATCCATACAACAAAGAAATATTGTCATTTCCAATACATTGGAGAAGCCCTGAGGGCATTAATCTGTGAGAAATAAGCAAGAAAATGGCAAGTCCTGCATAATCTTATTTACATATTCAAACAAGTCAGACACATAACAGCAGAGAATACAGAGATGGCCACTAAGAGGTGGCTAGGGAAGGTGGAAAGGGGGAGACGTGCACCAAAATGGATAAACCTCACTTTGCAACATCATAGCTGTCAGAGTCATCAGCAACTGACTATGCATTTGAAATTTGTTGAGAATAGGTACTGGGGGTTCCTATCACACACGTGAAGGTCATTATGCGGAATTGTGAAGTTCTGGATGTGTGGGTGTTTGTATGGGTTCTGCCAGCATCTCTTAATGCAGCAAAGGAACAGCAGGTGGCTGCACCACCTTCGTGTCTGGTTCATGTGGGCACTTTGGGAATTGAATCTTGTCTGGTAGGCTTTGCAAGCAAGCACCTTTAACCACTGAGCCTCTTCCCCAACCCTCATGATGAATATTTTTTGTTAACTCAATTATGACAATCATTTCACATAGTAGAGAAATATCAAATAAGTTTATTAGATGAGAAACTGGGAAATAAACAGGAATCATCATTATATTATTTTGTCTTTATGCTGTTACAGTCTTGTCATTGTTTCAGTGATGTTTAGATACAAGTATTGTTGGTAATGATAATAGTGATGATTGATCTCTATAAAATATAACTGTCTCACTTCATAGGCATATTTTCTATTTTTATCAGAGAATATTAAACATTGAATAATATTAGGCCCAAGTTACTTCATAAACTCTTAATGTAATGAGCTATAATATTGAAATAAATACATGTGTTCACTGATATTTAAGTGAGATCTCAGACTTGAGTCTCTGTATGTGTCCCTTCATTGAGACTGCTACCCTGTTTTATGTGTATGGAGATTGTGTACCGGAATGTAACAAGAGCCTAATAAACTTCCATAGTGAAAGAGGAAATGATTCTTTTTTATTGCTTTATTTTCTGTGTTCTGAGACAAAGTCTTGCTCTGTAGCACTGTGTGGATTAACACTGACTGTTCTCCCATTTGGCTTTAAAGTTTCAAATGTATAGTGATCCTCCTCGCGGAGGCCTGTGTTCAGGTTAGAAGCTAGTGCCACCATGGCAACCACAGCAGCAAATGGCAGCAGAGTGTAAGGGACAGGGAGATGGCTCACTGGGAAAATCACTTGCAGGACCAGCATGAAGCTCCATGTTTGGATTTCAGCTACCCACAGAAATGCCAGACGCAGTGGCTCCTACCTGTAATCCTGGCACTGGGAAGACACAGGGATCCCCAGAGCTTTCTATTCAGCTCGTCTACCCCAATCGGAGAATTCTCGGTTCAGTGTGACACCCTGTCTCAAAAAGCTGAAGTTGGAGAGGGATTAAAGAAGATGCTTAATATCGACCTCTGCCCCTACAAACCTGCACACGCACACACAGACACACACGGAACATGCAAATCTATGTGTGCACACTGCAAAGACATGCATATTCTTTTAAAATATTTTATTTTTATTTAATCATTTCTTCGACAGAGTAAGAGGATGAGAGAGGGAGAGAGAGAGAGAGATAGAGAGAGAGACTGGGTGCACCAGGGCCTCCACAAGGCCAAAAACACTTGTGCCCCCTTGTGCTTCTGGCTAATGTGGATCCTGGGGAATCAAAGCTAGTCCTTTGGCTTTGCAGGAAAATGCCTTAACCAGTAAGCCATCCCTCCAGCCCTGACATGCACATTTTTTAAAAAATGTAAAATTTTTAAAAAGGAATAACCTGATTCAAGATCTCACACAGAGATAAGGCATAAAAAAATATGCTTAGCAAAGTCAGAGAAAATTACTAACCCTTCACAACTAGTTTGACATGCTACAGGGTCACAAATCTTTAATAGGATGAAAAAGCCTTTATATCTGCTTCTGCTGGCTTGTTGGTCATGCCAAAGGGTTTAGATTATTATTTAATCATACAAATGGCATTATTTTGCCAAAATTTTACCTTGGGCTCATTCCCAGAATTTCTTCTTCACACAGATTGACTTGGCAATTCTTTCAGCTGAGGTGTATTGATAATTCCAGTGCCAGGTATCACCTAGGTCGATCACAAGAGTAGACCGATAGACAGCACATAGACTACATTGCAAGGTGCCTGTAGGTTGGACGGGCCCCGTTAGGTATATAAATTTTAACTGTAGGAGAAGAAGCAAAACACAGCAATTGAAAAGTGAACAATTGGGTGATTCTTGATATGTCTAATATTTGTACCATTCATGTATGCATTTTTTCTATAGCAATGGTGGAAAGATTCTCCTGATGATATATAACTGAATTTCCTGATGTAAGTCCTATAATTTGATAGAACAGAAATGTTTCAGATTTATGACTTCAAAATGTATGCATGCTAACCTGGGTGTAGTGGAACACTTTCCTAATCCCCACACTCTGGATGCCGAGACAGGAGGATCACCAGTTCAAGGTCAGAATGGGCTACATAGGTATTCATTGATATCCTGAACTCTTTGGTGAGACTGTTAACAGATAACAATCAAACAAACAATAAAGATGTGCTACATGTGGCTGATGGTGGAGGATACCAATAATCTAATACGAAAAGCTTTGAAAAAATATACTGCAAGCCTAGAGTAAGATTTTAAGGAAAAAATAGAGGTCCATGCTGGTATGAGATAGGAATTATAGACACTGAGAGAAAAAGTCAAGGATAGGAGAGAAGGTCAAGAAGTCACAGAAGCAGGGGTAGAAGGACCATATGTTGAGTGCCCTGGTAAGAGCAGCAGTCTTAGATGGGAATCACTGCTCTGAATGAGGAGCTCAGAAAACTGAACAGGCAAGTAATTGTCTTTAAAAGGGGGCATAGGGCTGGAGAGATGGCTTAGCAGTTAGAGCACTTGCCTGCGAAACCTAAGGACCCAGGCTTGATTCCCCAGCAAGATGCACAAGGTGGCACATGCATTTGGAGTTTGTTTGCAGTGGCTACAGGCCCTGGTGTGCCCAGTCTCTCCCTCCTTCTCCTCTCTCTCTTGCTCTCTCTCTCTCAATTTCACTCTCTCCAAATCTTTCTTTCTCTCTTTTGTAATAAACAAATAAAAAGTAAACACAATTTTTAAAAAGGTGGCATCAAGATTATTTCCCTAGGCTTGTCAGGGCAATAAAGGAATTCTTAAACTAAACTATACCATCGGCTGCTGCCTATATCTCTAAGATACTGCAACTCTGCTCCACCCCTGTGGATTTATTACATTCGTAAAAATGCCCAGTAGAAACATTGGAAGTTAAGTTAAACAAAAAAAGGATATCAAGGGAAAGTGACTTGAGGAAAGCTGTTGCAATTTAATTTTTAGGAAACGAAACAATAAATTATTGTATTGAGAATATTCTGGCAAAGCTTTTTATTTTACATTTTAGTAATTATGTATGCATATATATATATCTATCCAATATGATTATTTTGTTCACTCTTAGCACATGATGGTCAATATGTCTTTTATAACTCTAACAAAATGTTTATGAATTAATTTTTGTTCTCATGACAGTGTATACATCATATATGTATATATTAAATTTATACCTTTAATATATTTAGTACATGTGTGTATGTAAGTGTTCATGTGTGTGGACATGCCTGTGTCATAGTACACACACAGAGATCACAAGACAACTTTCCATAAAGTCCTCACTTTTCACCTAATTTGAGGTAGTGTCTCTCATTATTACTTTTTAAATTTTTTATACAAAAGGTTGTTCCCTTATATCTCCTTTCCCCTGCCCTCATTCTTCTGAGGGCCCCCCTTAGTGGGGTTATTTTTTTCATTGTGGGGGCCTAAAGGCTTCAGTCAGTTTCTGGGGAAGGGTGGCAGTGGACACTACCTCAGGCTAATGTCACCCACCCTGAGGCTCTTAGAATCTTTCTGCACCTTCTTCCACAATGTTCCCTGGACCTTGGTGGGCATGTGAGAAATCTGATTTATTGTCATCTGTAGCCTTAGGATTTCTGTTTTGATGAGGTTTCAGTGACCACAGAGTCTGCTTCCATTTCCCTGGAATTGGTTTTCAGGCTAGCTGTGGGAGCAATCTTCCTGTCACCCTATCACTGATTCCTCTACAGAGACTCCTGGGCCCAGGAAGATGAGGTGGAGGGGACTCTTTCAGTGGTGGGCAGTAGGCTATTTATTCTTGATGTATTGATAGATCCTTGATCTTCCCCAGAATTCTCCACCATTTCTTTGCCCCAGGTCCTATAGTGTGGCTCCTCTTCCGCCATCTTAACTGGAAGCAGAGTCTCTCATTATTCATGGCTCCATTAGTGGGCATCTGGGAGCTCCTTGAGTCTCTCCCTCCCTTCTTGCTGTAAATGCACTGGGATTTCGGACAGCTGTCGGTGCTTCTAGCTTCTATGTAGGGGTCTGGGGCTGGGAACTCAGAATTGTAAGGCAAGTGCTTTATCCACTGAACCCTTTCCCCAGCCCTCACATAAAGTATTTCTCAAACTGCTTCGCATATTTGAAGCCTAGGGGATTTTATGATCATGAAATGTTTATTTCTTGATAATCTTCCTCATTGTTAGTAAATGTTGTTCAGTAGTTTATATTATTTCTCATTATTTTCCATAAACTCTCATCTCTAATAAAGAGGAAGAAAATTGAGGAGACAAATGTTTATAGAGAATTCCCAATACATCAGAATTTCCTTTATATTAACGGTAATTTAAAATCATTATCTTCATGCAAATTCTAGCTGAACATGATTTGTGCCAGGAAAACATAAATTAGGACAATTTCAATAGATAAACTCTCACTGTTTCCACATCAACTGGAATGGATTTAACAACCAGAATTCATAGCATTTACGAACCTTTTGTACTGACCAATGACTGTATTTGTATCGACAGTGTACATGAAGGTCTGCTGAAGTAATTATATCCAAATGTCTTAGTGCCACTGGTCAAAGACCATTATATTTAGGCAGATACATGCATGGGTGTTTGGCAAGCAGCATTTGGAGCCTATCATATTCATTTTAGGTCAAAATTAGTTATGCTGAATCTTTAATTCAAGACATGTTATTTATGCACTCACTCATATAGTTGGCTAATAAGACCTAGCCAGATATCTTGTCTACCCCATGTATTTAAACAGATAAAATACATTATGCACTTCCTTTAAACCTGTGAAGTAGAATCTCATATGTTGTAGCATAATTATCAGGTTTTTTTTTCTCTTTTTCTTTTTTTTGTTGTGGTTTCTCTCCAACCCAGGCTAGAATACACTGGAGTTCATTATATATTCTTACACTTGCCTCAAGCTCACAGCAATCCTCCTAACCCTGCTTCCCAAGTACTGGAATTAAAGGAATGCAGGCTTTTTTTTTTTTTTAATATGATTTGACTTTGGTTCTTGGTTGACCTCATGACTTGAGGAATATTGCACAAACAGAAAAATAGGTGATCATTAATAAGAAATGTTCCTTTCCTTTCAATAATCATTGCCATTTATTGTGACATTAAAATTAAAAGGACACATTTAATGTTTAAGCTTAAATTCATGAAAAAGGATCATGCTGTACCAGTTGAAAATGTCTGACGATTTGTTTTTACACAGCAAATATCCCAAATAAATGGGTAAAATTTATCAATAGTGAAAGATCTAAAATAAAAAAATAAAAAATAGTGAAAGATCTGAAATACTTTGAAAAGAATGTATTTATTAATAAAAATTTAAAAGTGTATGATAATTTTCATTGCATACATATCATTTTAAAAAGTCCTATGGCATTCTTCTAAAATATCTGGACATTTCTCAAACTATCACTCTAATGAATGACCTATGACTCTGAAAGAACTGTGGCTAAATTCCATTCATGTTTTATTATGAGAACATCTGGCATTAGATCACTTAAGGAACCTTTACCCCAAAGTAAACTTCTTTCTATCATTTTAAGTGTTTAGTTTGCACAATCACATGAGGGTATTTCTAAAACATGTGACTTTTATCTTACAAGTAAATTTCTGTACTCTCTGTACCTAGTATGTCAATATTTCTTTATTTATTTACAAGTTAGTGCCTCACTCTAGCTCAGGCTGACCTGCAATTCACTATGTAGTCTCAGGGCGGTCTCAAACTCACAGAAATCCTCCTACCTCTGCCTCCCGAGTGCTGGGATTAAAGATGTATGCCACCATGCCTGCTCAATATTTCTTTTGATATTTTTCCAAATTTGTTGAACACTACCCATGAGCATTTTCTTGCCTCATTTTATTTTCCATGAAGAGTCACCCTCAATATTTGAACATCAATGTTGATTTATTTTAATCTCCCCACCAGTATTCATCATTCTTGGGCACACATTCCATAATGGCTTGAGTATTTGTGTTAAAAATCAGAGGGTCTAATATTCAGTAAATTCCCAAAAATTAAAATTAAAAAAAAAAGTTAATAAGAGCATACTATGGCCCTAGCAGTGAGTCAGCATACAAAAGCATTGGATTCATATATCAATCATTCATTTGATCACTTGTAAACATGTCTTAAGCCTCAACTGCATTCATGTCATTGGAACTGCAGATGTGTCCACTGCTCACTGGTTCCTGGAATTTCAGAACTCTCTTGCTGTCCTTTCTTTGTCTTTCTTTATTACATATACACATATACAAATATGCACATTTGTACATATGCATGAATGAAAATTTGTGCAATAAAACACACTTATTGAAATAGTTGTTATTGTCAAATAGACTATCTCAAGCAGAATTTTTTTTTTCTAAAATTGAAACGTGAAATTCAGTTAGCTTCTTGTACTGAAGGAGGTGTCCTTAGCAACTTCTCAGGACTCCATGGATTGTAAAGCTGCTTCTATCCTAACTTTCAACATTCCACATCTGAAGTGCACTAAACTAAACTTTTTTGGACCCTAGTGTGTTGAGAGTGATTATAGTCAGAAATGACCTCATTTAAATGTGATTTCTCTATTTAAAAATAAATTTCAAACATGATAAAAAGGTTAGGTCAAACCCCATGAAATTCAAATGTTAAATGCAGTCTGACCAGAAATGATGAAACACATGCATATTGATGATAATTAGAAGAAAAGTAACCAATTACAAAATTAAGGCATGGGTAGCATGTTAATTTATGTGTATATGCATGACAACACAGAAGATAAGTTATCACATGCAGAGTTGGGTAGAAGGATGTTTGCTTTTTTAGATACTTTTCATGTCAGGTCAGAGTATCTATATGCTAAAGCTCAGGAAAGGTGACCTTATGTGGGAATACTCTAGGAAGGGTTAGGAAAAGGTGTGAGATTTTGCTAAAACATTTCAAAACTGGCTGTCTGCTTAGAGTGTTGCCTTGAGAAAGATTCTAAGGCCATGCTGATTCCTTGTCTCACCAGATTTGACTGTGGTTAGCATGGTATGCCACAGTGGTTGGAGGGAATAGTGATAAGGAATATACATTCCTGATCAAAGTGGGATGTTCTCTGCTCGCCTGACATCCTTGAGTTTCCTTGGACTCCAAAGGCACAGCTATGAGTTCCTTTGCTGTTTCTAGTCTCCAGCTTGGTCTGAGGGTCTGCTTCCTCCACCTTTGAGCATAGGATTCCAAGCAGCTGCCACCCCTGTCTAGCGCTGACGTTGGTTCTGGGGAAAGAAACACAATGTTTTCTCACCAAGTATCTTCCTAGTACTCTCGCCAAAATTACGCATGCTCACCATGAGATATTCTGCTTTCTACCTGTGCTATTTAGGGAACATGTGAGAAATAATACATTTATTAATGTCTTAAAGTACAACTGCTTTAACCAAAATGACACAATAAACCACTGAGTTAGGCATCTGAGTATCTGACAGAGATGCTAAAATAATTCAATGAAGGAAATGAAAAAAATTATTATACACAATTTTTTAGGTATCACAATAGTCTTTTGGCTAGTTCAATTGTTTTATTTATAAAAATGAGAAGAGCACATTGACTAATAGTGTAACATAACTGCTCCTGGCACTATTGTATTTGCCAATGTAACTACAATGCAATTATAATAATGAATACCATTCTATTTATTTAAAAAATGACAACTTTTCAAATCGTAGTTACCAATCTGTTTGCAGTACCCCTGTCTCTTCCAACTCTTAATTTACAAATATTCTTACTCACCCTAACACAATGAAAATGCTCTTTAAAATAACCAAGAGAGAGGAGGATTGTTAGAGAAATGAAGATAGTTTTATCAAGATGTGTGTTTAGCAATTAAAAACATTCAGAATCTTCTTCTTAAACCAATAGGAAGGGTTATTAAGGCACATCTTCACAGATGCAGCTCTCAAATCACAGAGAGGAATGCTGCAGCCTAACGAGACTACAGGGGAAATGTAATGTACTCATAGTATAAGTTATGCAAAACAGAGTTAAGAACCAAATTCAAGGGCTGGAGAGATGGCTCAGCACTTAAGGCACTTGCTTGTGAAGTCTAAGGACCCAGGTTTGATTCCCAAGTAACCCACATAAATTAGATGCACAGTGTGGCACATACGTCAAGTGCTTTGACAAAAGCCTGTCTTGTTTTGGATAACTTCTAGGTCTGTCCCAACAATGGCTGAAGGTGTGTAGCAACTGACTTCTGGTACTAGATGTTACAGGCCAGAGCCAAATATTTTAAGGTTAGGCTTCACCCTATCCTCTTCAGGGCCCTTTTTACCTGACGATCCCCTCCCATACACCTATTTAGGGTTATATCTTATAGTCAGTCTACAATCACAGGGAAAGTTTTCTATGGTACCAGTTCATTTCGGGTTTAATTTTTATGTTTATTTCCCCCAACTGCCCCTTCCCTTCCCCCTTTCTGCTTTGTATGTCTGGCTTTATGTGCGTACTAGGGGATTGAACATGGACTATCAGCCTTTGCAAGAAAGAGCCTTTAATCACTGGGCAATCTTTTCAGCCCTCCATATAATTTCTTAATAAATTTGAAAGTTGAACAAATTCTGTGTAAATATCCTTGTGTTTACATAGAAAATGTTCCCATAGAACCTATATCTGTAAGATGAACAATTGCAAAATGAAGGTAAAATTATCAATTCCAAAAAAGTAATATTAAAAAAAATTATTTGCAGTTTAATAAAGAATAAGTTCGGGGTCTCTTCTGTCCCTTCCTCTATTAGGTAGGATTTCCCCTTCATTAGAACCTGAGTTTTCAGTTTGACAAGAACTGTCGTGTTTCTCCTTCCTATCCCACGCAAGGCTGACTTTGACCGCAACAACTAAGAGAGCATACACCCTCTGAGGGAAGGGGAGAAAGACTCCATGCCTTAAGCCACATATAAATTCTATTTTACTGGATCACTTGGGTAAGTGGGATGGCATTCTACCCGAGTCAAAAGGTGAGCAGTGTGCAGGCTCAAGTGAAATATTTGCACACGGATTATTGGGGTGGGGGCACGGAGGAGTGAGGAATGTTGCTTCAAATGAGAGACACTGCTACTGATCCTTGGGAAATGACCATGATTTGGATGTGGGAGTAGACATAGCTGAGAGCGTCTCATCCATCAACAGCTAATCTCTAGGCTGCTGGTTCAGTGGAAGAAAAGCAGCTTCTGATGCCGGCTGTATTTTCCTCAGCCTTATGTCGAGGCTTTTAAATCTCACTGCCAATAAGGCCTGGGCTTATCGATTAGGAGGGAAATATAAGAGTAAATGCTGTAATGAAACTATCTATCCATAGACGTTTGTTCCAGAGAAAGACAGTGCGAGCCTTGCAGAGGCAAGATGAGAGCTCAGTATACAACACACCGATTTAATTACTTGAATAGTAAGAGCTTGTAACATATATTGAATTCTCAGTAAGAAGTCACCATTCCAAGGATCTCCTTCCTTTTTTCCTTCCTACCTTCCTTTTTTCTTTCCTTCTTTCTTTCTTTTTGGCAATGACTTTTAATTTTACTGATGAGAACCTGAAGGCAGAAAATAAACCAGCTGCCACGTGTGCTCAGTGGCAAGGCTGGGATTAGTGTATAAGAAGATTGGTTTGCTTGGCGTGTGTTTGTGCACTAGGTGGTGTGTGCATGTTTGCAAGTGCATATGTGTGCTTCTCATGTGTACGTGTGTGGACGCAGGAGTTGTTGAGTGTTCTCTGTAGCTCTTATGCCTGTTTTCCTTGGAAAGTCTCTCAGTGAAACTAGAGTTAGACTGGCTGAGCAGTGAGTCCCTGTGGTCCTCCTACCTCTATCCTGCTGGGCACTGGGGAGGAGGTATGCATAGCCCCACCCCTCTTATTATAGGTGAGTGCCATGGATTGAACTAAGATTTCCATGCTTGTGCGACAAGTGTTCTTACCCAGTGAGACACCTCATCCCTGACTGGTTCCTGGGTTTTAAACTATGAGGTGAAATGTATCCCTTCCAAATTTTCATATAGAAATCCAAATACCTAGGACTTCATAGTGTGTTTGCTGTATTTGGAGAAGCAGTATTTATAGAGGAAATGTCAAGCCTTTACCATGGACTGTGATGTAATGGCCTTCATGTGTTTACAAAAAGAGGGAATTAAGGCCAGGTGTGATGGTGCACACCTTTAATGCCAGCACTCTGGAAACAGAGGTAGGAGGATAATCATGAGTTTGAGGCTACCCTGAGACTACATAGTAAATTCTATGTTATCCTGAGCTAGAGTGAGACCCTACTTTATAAACCAAAAATAAAAAAAAAAGAGGGAATTAGTACATGGAGTGACTGGAAAAGAGAATATGGGTACACACAGAGGCTCCAACCTCCTACAAGCCAAGAAGAAACCCATGTGGATGAAACCTTGTTATTAGACTTCTCCTTTGTAGAACTGAGAAAACAAGTGTTTGTCACTAACCTGTCTTATCTGTGGTACATTTTTATGGCAGCTCCAACCAATGTAGCCAAAAAATTTGTGATACTGAATGTTTTTGCTCCCCAAACAAATTGAATCAACTACAAAAATATAGAAATGACTCATGTATTCAACTCACCTGGTGAGTTAAAAAAAATTGGAATATAGTCTAAATGTACTAATTAATAAATAACTGAGTGAGTGTTAGAAAAAAAAAAATCTTCCATCCTCTGTACTTTTTTAAGGTCAGCTCTGTTAATGTCTCACCACATGGCTGCAAGCAGCTATGTTCTGGACTCGTTTTTCAAATATTTGTGTATAGGAAACAGCTTTGAAAGAGGAAAGTGCTTGCTCTCACCTGTGGAAGGGTACCACAGATTCTCTTTCGAACCATAATAAAAGAATGAAGAGTTCTAAGTCTGGGGGTTCGTATCTGACATCAAAACCCAGCATGCACAGTGCCTGTGAGGGTCATCCCACATCCCCAGTGAGGAGCAGAAAGGACACATGTGCATGGCTGTTCATGCCTCTGCTCTCCTCGTAGCCACGTCCTCTTCCTGTGACCCACGAGCATTATATCTTCGAGTGACATCTGTTATACCATGGCAGGCTGAATGCTTGTAAGTAAGGTGAGACTACAACTCTTGATAGCAAGCATATTGAGATTCTCTGCAGACCATGGGAAATGGGGAATGAGTTGCAAGGGGAGAACTGGAGTTCATGGAAGTAATCTGCTTTGAGGCTGGCCACTGTAGCTGATTACCCCCAGAGCATCTGCTGTTTAATTAAGCCAATGTAATTAATCACAGATGTCAGTCACTGGTCGAAATAGATGGCATACTGTTGGAGTCAGCTTATAAATTACACATTTAAGAAAAGCTGGGGCAGACAGAGACTGAGTTGGGGCTGGAGGCAATTCTTTAATCTTTTAATCTATTGGATTTTATTCAAAATCCAAGGATAGATGAAGCTTTATTCTTCTTACTTTCCTAAGCATACCCTTAAAACCATGTCATTATCTCTCTCTCTCTCTCTCTCTCTCTTGCTCTCTCTCATAAACCTTGCAACTTCCCTGCTTTGTTTAAAGTTCATGTGCACTGGAGAGATGGCTCAGTGGTTTAGAGCACTTCCTGTCAAAGCATGATGGCCTGCGGAAGCCTGACAGTTCCCTTGAAATTGATCCCCTGAACCAACATAAATAGCTGGGTATCTAGCCATGTGTGTATACAGCTCTAGTCTTATAAGGAAGTAGAGACCCAAGAATCACTGGGGCTTGCAGAGAAAACAAAAACAAAAACAAAGGAACATCAAGCCCACGGCTGGAGAGATGAACTAGAGGTTAAGGCATTTGTATGTAAAGCCTAAGGACCCAGGTTCGATTCCCCAGTACCCACATAAGCCAAATGCACAAAGGGGTGCATGCGTCTGACATTTGTTTGCCCAACTTGGAGGCTCTGGAAGCCCTGGCATGCCCATTCTCTCCTGTCTTTTTTTCTCTGCCTCTTTCCCTTTTTCTCATATAAATAAATCAAATTTAAGTAAAGAACTTTTGCTCAAATAAGGATTGGATGAAGAGTAATAGAGTGTAACACCTGATGAACAGGAGAGCACCCTACCCCACATGAACACAGAGGATGCTACATGTGCACATATCCATGCACACACTCCCCCAGACACAACACCACACCACACACACCACATTACACACATGAGCATAAAGATGTAATGTGAACTTAAACAACTTGGACTTAAAATTGGCAATGGTAGACAGCCATTTAAATAACAACCAACATAAGATGTAGGATTCTATTGTTTGATATAGTTGCCAGTAGGCACATGTGGCCACATAGCCTTAAAACTTAATCCACTGGAGTGAAATGAAATTTAAACTTTATTCATATTCACACAAATGGCTCTGCAGCTACTTAACAGCTGCCTTTCAGTAAAGTCAGGCTCAGCCATAAGATTGTTAGTCACAAAGATGGCATACCTCATGTTCAAAACTTTGTAAAAACTGATACAAATGTCCCTCTTTGAAATTATAGCCAATGTGATTATAAAGTAGCTCTTCTTACTTGTAATAATTTTGAAATCAGTCTATTATGCTGTAGCTGTTGGCAGCTTGTAATCTGTTTTGTTTCTGTGTTGCATTCCATTTAATATTTACATCAGTTATTTTTGATTAATTTATTTATTTACAAGCAGAGAGAGATAGAGAGAGAAGAGAGACAGACAGGCAAAGAGAGAATGGGCATGCCAGGGTCTCTAGCCACTACAGACAAACTCCAGACACATGTGCCCTTTGTGCATCTGCCTTACATGTGTCCTGGAGAATCGAACCTGGATTCTGTGGATTTGCAGGCAAATGCCTTAACTGCTAAGCCACCTCTCCAGCCCCCTTTTTTTCTAAACAAACAATTACACTCATCAAGAATCTTAGATTGCTTCCACTTTCAGCTACTGTGATGGAGACTGTCATGACATCTTGTAAAAATAGTTTACACATGGCTCCATGTGTATTTTTACTTGAGGAAAATATTGAGCATGGAATGCTTAATTATAGGCTAAGTATGAATTTATCATTAGAAGAAACTGCCACCTAAGATATATGTGGCATATTATTCAGCAATGAAAGTTAACTCGTACCCACTAGAGCAGGTGAAAAAGATTGGCAATACCAAATGTTGCTGAGCATGTATATGCATGGCAGGCAGAAATATCATAGATTGCTTGTATGAGAACAACATGGATTCTTTTTACAGTAGTTTTTTTATTGCTTTTTGTTTATATTTTCCACAAACTGAAGCTGTTGGGCAACTCTCATTGTGTTAACTGGGCATTATGGGCTGTACTTTTTTTGTATTTATTCAATTTTTCAATTGGTTATTTGCCCATGTTAATTTGTGAGATAACTTATAGATCCTGAGTAAGGTTATCTTGTCAGATGTATTATTTCAGATTATTTTTCAGATGTTAGTCTTAATTCATACGCAGAATTGACATGGGAATTGCATTAGTAAGAGGAATGTGTGGGGCATCAGCTAAGAATATTCTTTATAGTAAGTCCAGATATTTCAGGGGAATATGCTCTACATACAATGGATCAAAAGAGGCATAAAAAGTGCCAAGAAAATTCAGTTGGGTCTATTCTGCTTCAGAGACTTTGAATCCTAGTAAATTACTCAAATGAAGAACCCATACCCGCACCTGTAATTATTTAAAGATTTTATTTTATTTCAATGTCTTTTTACATTTATAAACTTGTTTGGCAAACAAAAACATGACTTAAGACAATGGAGCAGACTAAATTCAGTAACTCTTACATTTTTTTTTCTTGGAATAATAACTTTAACCATTATTTGGCATTTTCAAAATTACATGATAGACAGGATGTTAAGTTTGCTTATTGATCCTCACCAAATAGAGGAGAGCTGGTGAAAACAGGGGAAAATAGCCAGATTCCTGTGATTATAATAATTATTGTAAGTTGACTGTCTTTAGTGCCATATATGTGTGTGTGTGTGTGTGTGTGTGTGTGTGTGTATCTGTATACATATGAGAGAATTTTAATTAGTTAGATTAAAAATGCCCTTTAAGAAATAAATCCTTTAATTTTATTTTGGGGGATACCTTCTGAATAGAATTTCAAATGTATTAAGTAGTATTTACAATATAGTTCTCAAGTTTTAATTATCTTAGAGATGGTTTTCAGATGGTGAGGTATGCATTTGCAGAATTTAATCACTTTGTCTTTACATTTCACACTGAAATCTGTCACATTTCACATGTAAAAAGTAGAATCCTTCATTTATTTAAGGAATACCATACATAGCCAGACATCATGATTCTACAATAGAAATACTTTTACCTACCATTGTTCTCCAATTTAATAATCCCCACTAACAAATTTACCATCTGAGAAAACCTCTATGGTTTTATTCTAACACACATATTTAAGATTATTTATACATGATTCATGTAAAGCCCAACTTGTTTCTATTTTCCCAGGTCATCAATATGCATGTAAATTACAGGTGAAACGAAGTTGTTACTTTAACAGTCAAGCTTGTTCCCTCCATTGCTGAAGGTCAATTTGAGCCATTTAAATGGCATCTAAAGAAAACCCTGAGTGAAGACATAGTCACTCCCATATCCTCCCATATCATAAACTCACAGACACATTCAGGATACAGGAATGTTTTGTTCCATGTAAGACAATATACCAATAATTTGGGGTATTCCCAGATCCTTGTCCTATGAATTTGAAGAATGAAATCCACAAACCAGCACATTAAATTCAGTTTGAAGTGCAGTTTAAAGCTTCAGGAGGATGAAGAGAAGAGGGCTAAACCTGGGACATTGGAGAAGGAAGGAGGCTCTTACTCAGTAAGGCAAGAGGGGCTTTGACATGCTCAGACCAGGGTTAGTGCGCGACGTGACTCCGTGAGAAAGGCCAGGTTGCTGTAGACAAAGACCAGGTATCACAGCTTTGCCTGTGATCTTCAGTGAGGATCAGTTTCTGTCTTCTAGGAAAGGCGCAGGCTTAATCTAGAGATCTTCCTGGAGGGTGTGGCGTTTACATTTCTGCAAGCTTAGTGATGTTTCCTTTTAGTCAAGGAATAAAAAACATTCACTTTTTTTTAAACCATGACTGTCTAGCCACTTTCTGTCTGCTATCAGTATTCCATACCTAAATGAGTTTTCTTGAATTTCTACAGTGCTTCATAGTTTTTATGCTCCACTGAGTGTGCCATCTGCCCTGTGTCTGGAAATTACTCTTTCCAAGAGAGGGCCTCAGATGTACATTTTGTTTTCAAATGTAAGCTCTGAAGAAAGTTACATTCATACAGAATATATGGTTTCTGCTTTATAGTTGTAAAGTGGACCCTGGTTTTTAAGGATGTAAGGGGATTTCTAACTGCACTCTCTAGAAACAGAGAAGTCTGGTATATTGAGTGAGCTTTCGTTCTCTGTAGGTATTCAAGCAGAAACTGCCCAGACAAGACTCCTAAGCCTTTTAGAAGATATCAATCCTTAAGGTGGCCAGTTAACTTAGGTGCCCTCTAAGGTCACTTACAAACGGTAGCTTCTATGATTTTTTTCCCTATTTCCTCTTATTCTAGCAACTCAGTTTTATCAAAGCCTAGTACCTTCTAACATGATTGCTTTGCCTGTGCTAATTTTGGAACATGTGGGTGTATGTACACAGGCACATTAAAATAAGGAGAACACCGGAAAAATTATTTATCCTCTCTTTAGTTATTTGTATGCGAATTTCCTAACTGCTTGAGACTAAAACATTTTTGGTAATAACCTATTTATGTCTTTTCAGGAATATAACTCCCAGTTTAAAGCAAGCCAAATTACTGAATATCTTGGGAGCGAGGGAATGTTCAGATTTTAGGTCTGAATACCATTTTAAGGTAGAAGAAATATATTAATGTCTCTCGTGTGCTCAGAGGAAATGAGGATAGTTTTCCTCCAATATGTTCAGCTAATGAATTAATTATGAAAGACCTTTTACTTCTTGAAACTCAGATTTGTGAGGGTCAAATAAAGAAGTGGTTTCTGAGAAATGTGAGACAAAAAGTAAATGTGACGGCCTGAGGAGAAGCTGCACACAGACTATAGAGCCCACAGAAATTGAAAGGCAGCAAGCAAGCATGATTGACTTCTGTAATGGGATTGTTGAGATACATTCGCCGGCAAAACATTACGAAGCTTTCTGTTGTCCTGCTTACTGGTTAGCATGATATGTATATTTTTTCTTCATAGATAATTTGCTTTATGTTTAATCATGCACAGGTTTTTAATTAATAAAGAATATTCACTTTTCAGAATAATTTTGTGAGGAAAGCTGTAAGGAAAAGTCATTGGTTTCTAAAGGAGAATCAAAAATTTCTTTTGTATTTATTCACCAAAATTGTTCAAGGGCATTTTTTACTCCATGCTTGATGCAGAATTGGCTAGGTATGAGGTTTTTATTGTTTCGTTTTTATTAAGAAAATCATTTAGAGAAAAAAAAATGGGCTCATTTTCCTTGCATAGGACTCAGATGACAGACTTGTTCAACCTGTCTTAATGCTTACATATTCAATTTGCTCTTCCTGTGTGTACGCTCTGGTTGCTTGTTTTGCACTTATACTTGTGACACTTTCTATACATATTTTATCTCTTCACAAAAGCAGTAAATTACAAAAAAGCCATACCTTTCATTTCCTGTTTATTCCTACAAAACCCCCACAAGTTTTTTTCTTTACTGCCATGTAAATATATTTTACTAGCATTCCTACAGTGCTGTATTTTATTTTGGGGGAAATAATCTTCAGTTAACCATACAAAATATAGCTTTTGTGTCATTCAGCTTTCTGTTATAATAACAAATAACTAGAGATAAAGTGAAGATTAAAGATGCTGAGCAGTTTAGAATTTTCAGTTTGTGATTGATTGAAGGGCTGCATTTTGTTTTGTGCCTGTGTGTAGGAAACTTGCCACAGTGAAGGCACAAGGCAGAGGATGCCCTTCACCTCAGGGAAGCCAGAGAGCGAAACAGAGAGGTCCAACCCCAAGCACCTAACTCCCTCCCACCTGGTCCCACCTCCTAAAGGTTTCCCCATATTCCCAAAGTGCCAGAGGTAAACAATGAAGACCTAGCACATTATCCAAACCATAGCACCTTTAAGGATGTCTAATCCATTCATTAGATTCACTGATGGGTATAAGTACCATGCTTTTTAATAAACAATGCCAAGAAATACAAAAGGAATACTTAATCTCCCATTCCAGGAGAAACCTCTTAAAGCTGAGTCACTTGCTCTCCTTTGTAAAGCTCATGATGGAGTGACTAATTACTATCTATATTTCTTGATGGCTGTGAGAATTATTTAAGATTCTAATTGTTAAAATGACAAAAACACAATGTATAAAGCTTTTGTGCCATTGAGCTCATAACTATTTTATAATTTGTTATTTCTTCTAGTACTGAAAAAGAGTCTTGAGTGTATTCCACATCTAAGTGTTAAAAAATTACAGATTCCCTAGGGTTTTGCTTGGAAAGCATCCTTAAATTTAAGTTCTTGAGGACTCTGCTCATTAGAACTTCTCAGGTTTACATATTATTTAGTACAACTCCATGGTCTTTCAAATACTTGCCTCAAAAAATGTAAAAATTATGAACCTTCATTTTCTATTATGGCTCTGTTTGAACTTTGTATACTAAAGGGAATATGCTAATTAAGATTAATTTGTAGAGCATGCCTCACAAAATAAATTGGGTATAAAATTAAAATGCAATGTATCTTGTATTCCACAATTGAAAACTGCCAACTGTTCACATATAAAACTTTCCTCCTACTATGTGAGTTTGTGTGGATTTTAGTATAAATGCTATAAAATTCTTTAAAAATTGTAGTTTCTAAGCATCAATCTCATATCTATTTTTAGTTTTAAATGTTTTTATTGTTTATTACTGAAGCAAATCAAAAGTACATAGTTTCCTTTCAGTTATGTCACTAAGATTTTATTAATTCCATGGGTGCATATTAATGTGTATTGTTTTCACTGCAATGCTCCTGCTCCAAAAGCAGTTCATCTTAAGAAGATGTGGGCTTGTGAATGTGTACATAGACACACATGTGCACAAGCACCCAAAGAGGAGGTATTTTTCATGTAAATAACAAACGAGGGCTGAAGAGACGCCCAGGCACTTAAAGGCAATTGCTTGCAAAGCTTGTTAGCTAGGTTTTGATTCCCCAGCACCCACATAAAGCCAAATGTAAAAAGTACACATGCATCTGGAA
Organism: Jaculus jaculus; assembly: GCF_020740685.1. Classification (NCBI taxonomy): domain Eukaryota; kingdom Metazoa; phylum Chordata; class Mammalia; order Rodentia; family Dipodidae; genus Jaculus; species Jaculus jaculus. The sequence continues at coordinate 8,220,718 of NC_059119.1, read as the reverse complement.
TTCATTAGCAGTAGCAGGAGGCCCTGGCATACCCATTCTCTCTCTACTCTCTCTCTCTCTCTCTTTATCAAATAAAGAAAAATGTTTAGAAAAGATGTTAAAAAACTAGATTTTTTAATGTGGAAAACTTCTTTCTTTCGTATGTGCACTGGCAAACATGTACAAACTTGGTTGGAGTTGTTTGGAACTCTTCATCCATTTTTCAGTGGGTTGTTTTCTATTTGTATCTAAAGAACTAGTTGTATAATTTGGGTAGTAATTTGTTAGATGCATGTTTTACATATATTATCTTCTAATGCATGGCTCTTATTTATTAGCATTTTTTTGCAGGGAAGAAAATCTTAATTTTATTAAGGCCAGCCTCAGATCTTTCAATATTTATTTAATGGGGTGTTGGAGTTGGATTTACAAATTCCCATTGAATCCAATGATTTTTTTTTTCTTATATTGTATTTAAAATGTTTACAGGTTGATATTTTATATTGAAATCTATGATGTATTTAGTGATCCCAAGCTAGGATGGCCTTGAGCTCCTGATCCATGTTCTTAGTGTTGGCATCACAGGTGTGCGCGACCATCCCCGGCACTGGAGATCAAGCCGAGGGACTTGTGTATGCTAGTTCTGAACTCTCTACCCTCACCTGTACACTTAGTTCTATTTGGGGTTCATGCTTATTATTATTCTAGGTTTACCAACTGAGCCATATCCCCAGCTTTGTGCATTTCCTTTTCACTTTGGATATTCTGCTGTTCCAGGAGCACTCGTTGAGAAGATGATCCGTTATCTAAATCTTTTCTCTGAAAAAAAAAAATAAAAAGAAAAAAGGCATACTACACACAAGGTCTGGCCACAGATTTACCTTCAATATAGACTTTTATTAAGGGGAATTTAACACACTTATGTATATTTTAAAATGGTTATTTTCTCTTTCTCTCTTCAGAAAATAACAGGGGACATTTTTTGTTTTGATATGCACCCTGAGAACCTATGTAGAGAGCCTCTCTAAAGCCCCCAGAGTGTGTAGCTGTCGGGTGTCCACATTAAGCTTCCGACAATTCATCGTCAATTATTCCAGGGACACAGCTGGCAGTGTCCACAGAGGAGGGCTTAGCTCCAAAGCTTCTGTTCTTGGTAAGCTCTTGTTCTCAGTAATCACCTTTCTCTACAATTTTTAGGGTGGCAACATGCCCTATGCCCTCAGCTGCCTATTGCATCTAACAGCAGCTGTTGCTTTTAAACCCTTCCAGTGTTTTATTGTCCAACGACAGATTAGGATAATGATTTCCATGCTTATGATATGTCAGACCAGCAGCTGAAAATCCATCTTTCTTTGTAACCAAGACTTGACAGGAAATTTATGATAACCTCACATACATCAACTTCATTAGCTGATAGGAGTTTTCAAATTTAAAATAATAATGGACCAAATAAGTATTTTTCTTAAAATTGCAATATAATAGACATTCATATGTAAGGTATTTGAGGCCAACATAATGTTACCACAGTCATTGAAGATTGTTAAATGGCAATCAATGAGTAATAGTTCTCTTCCCTGGATGACATGATTGCAGAATAGTGAAGGAGCAGCATGTGGAAGACCATGCATCACTTAGATAACATTCATCTTATTCTAGGTACATTGACCAGATGAACTTTCTCAAGCACAATCTCAAAATTTGGCCAACTGTTCAATGGCAAGGGCCAAGTAGGTTGGGAATAGTCATTTTCCAAATTAGGTATCTAGAGTCACAGAGGCAACTATCTTTTCCTAGAAGCAGTTTATACGAGAGAAATTAAGGAAGGGCAGAGCCATGTAGAGCTTGTGCCCATAGATTCAGCAATGAAGGAACGTTTCAGTACCCTTTAGGGAAATATGAGGAAAAGCATACAGAGAACAGTTAGGAATGTGCTTAAGAAAGATTTGACAATATGAAAATTATTGAGTAGGACAAAGCCTTTCTCTTCTGGAATAACACAGTTTAATACATTTGAACAATTCAGAGTCTTTATTAAGCCAGTACCATAGAGATATCCTGATGATCAGAGTTAAATTTACCTTTTCAAATAAGCTGTTTTCAAAATTCATATAGATTTCTCAAGGAGTTTTACCTGTCTGTGGCTATTGTACTTTAAAAAATATATAAATATATGTATATGTTCATTTTATTCATTCTTTCATTTATTATTTATTTATTTTTTATTTTTAAATTTTTTTTGTTTTTTATTTGTTTTTGAGACAGTGTCATGTATCTCAGACTCAGCTAGAACTCCTGATATTCCTGTCTCTACCTCTCAAGTTCTGGTGTTATAGCTCTGTAGCACAACACTAGGCTTATACAGTGTGAAGAATCAGTGGAATCCAGGCTTTCATGCATGCTTCAAAATCACTCTAAAAGTAGAGCTCCATCTCTGGCCCAAGGACCAACCACCACCATCACTTTGAACTATCTTATGTATCTCATTCCTTCTGGGACATTTCAGAAAACATACCGATCAATAGGTTCTGCATGGCAAAGCAGAAATTATCCCCCCGCCCTTTTTTTGATTTTTGATTTTTGTTTCTTCTAGGTAGGGTTTCACTCTGGTCCAAGCTGACCTGGAATTCACTATGCAGTCAGGGTGTCCTCAGACTCACAGTGATTCTTCTATCTCTGCCTCCCAAATGCTGGGATTAAAGGCATGTACCACCACGCCCGGCTGGAACTTATTTTCATACCTATCATTTTATCTTTGTTCACAAATTCAATTCAACCACACACAAGTGCTGCTTGTGAATAATTTTAATGGGAGATCTCATCTACATTATTAAATATCCATCTGCTTGTGAATCTTTAGATGGCCACATTGGACCATGTTTCCAAAGGGCTTTCATTGCCTGGACCTATTCTGAGGGGCAGCTGTACACAATGCAAGCTGTCCTCATTGCATTGCGTAGTTTCAACTATCCATTGTAATCACAATGCTCTTACATGGGCTGTGTTCTTACATATGCTTTATTTTTATGTCTGGGCCCTGCCATCCCTGGGCTTATGATCGTACTATAAGCTTGGCTCTATTTTAGTGTCCTTGACTCTAGAACATGTAACACCTAGAACAAGTCGGGAGTTTTAAGCCCAGATGACCCTGAGCTGCAACTTTTTCTATTCACTATGCTCTTTTTTTCCCAGCCCATGCTTGGTACATTGCTTTCTTAATGTAGTTATCACCTTGAATTATTTCACTCTGAGCTTGGGTATGTGCCATGTTCCAGGGGACTGTATCTCCTGCATATTGTTTGTGCTTAAATATTTGATTTGGCTGAGTTGGTACCTTACAATGAGAATGTTCAAAGATAAAGATGTCTGTGCCTCCCTTTTTCAAAATTTCCCAGTGCATTCTCTCACCCATCCTTGGAACTGTTCACTTGATATAGATTGCAGTGTGCATGTTGTTGTAAGGGGGTAGTCAAAGGTTAGAGATGTGGGTCCAAAAAATGTTATCAAACTTCCAAACTGGAACCAGAATGGATGGGAAGCCAGAGTTGTAAAGCCTAAATGAGAGTAAGAAAATCTTGGCATTTACTTATTAATAGGGACTTTTAATAAGTATAAAATTATCCTGTCAGAGGTAAATATGCATTTAAATTAGTCCCTTTCTTTTCATTATAGTTTATACTCAGAGGAAAGGGCAAGAACAGACTTATCCATGGGCAACAGAAGATTATCTTAGAATTAAAATTTTAATCTTTTCTCTTTTGGAACAACTTCCTTCTTTTTCCTTTTGTGAAGATTGTGATCACTTAATTTGTATAGTTCTCATCGATAATGCATATTTTATATTAACACATACATGAAACTTGCCTAGAATTACTTTCTTGTATCTATGAGATGACATTTAGATGAGTTTTCCTCAAAGTTCTGTTTGACATAGCCAGTGGAAGTCATGGGGGGCTACTGCTGAAGTATATTAACTCGGTGGTCTCAGCGTTTCTAAGCCCATGCTTCCTCAGACTCACATTTCTCAACACATGAAAGACTCTGTGTAGAGTAATATAATAACAAAGAGCTGCTCCCCCGCAGGAAGAAGGAGAAGCAAAGGTTCACCAGACAGATGAGAGAACATGTTCTAGCCCTCCAGTAGGCTTCAATTTCTGCAATACAATATTTTTTGCGTGTGCATGTGTGTGTGTCTGTCTGTCTGTCTGTGGTGTGTGTACCTGCATGTGTCCATATGTAGCCTCATGCCCTTACCTGTGGCAGAGTGCTCATCTGTGGTGGCCACAGGAGAATGCTAAATGTTTTGTTCCATTGCTATTCCACCTATTCTTTTCTATTTACTTATTTTCTTTGAAGCAGGGCCTCACTCTATCCCATTTTAATGTAGAACTCACTCTGTAGCCCAGGCTGGTCTTGAACTCACAGAGATCCTCAGCCCCTCAAGTGCTGAGAATAAAGGCACGACCTCATGCCAGCCCTCTTCCTCCTATTGTTGTTTGACCTGTGGTCTCTTCTCTCATTGATCTCAGAACTTTTTGTGAGCTCTGGCAAGTCTCGGGCCTCTGTTCCACTGGTATGACAGACACGGGATCCATGCTCAGCTATTTGTTGGATCCCCGGGATCAAAATTGAGCAATGTCTGAGGTCCCTCGGGCTGTTATGCTTACACAAGACGTGCTGTCATCTGCTGAGCCATCTGTCTGGCCCAACAATAGGATTTTAATCCATAGAAGATCAGTGGGTAAAGGGCTGAGCATCGAGGTGTGTCAGGGATTGGGAAGAATACCGGTTAACCAGCCTAGGGAACAGAAATTTGGCACAGGAAAGTCCAGAATGGAAGGTGTCAGCCATGTTATGCATCCACAAAGGTATAAGGTGAAGGTGCTGTGCCTCCTGGGAAGATAGTTATGTACTCTGCACATAGGTTTGAATGTAATGCCCCCCAGGGACTACTGGAAAATGGCTGGCATTCTACCCTGTGAGTGAGTGTGGTAGGGTTATCTCCTCAAGACAAATTATATTTTCTTTTTGGCATGCAAATATGGGTGGCATATTATTACATGCATATGAGTGTGTGTGTGTGTGTGTGTGTGTGTGTGTGTGTGTGTGTGTGTGTGAAGTTTCACATTTCCATGTGTGGAAGCCCAAAATTAACATTGTCTTCCTCCTTCACTCTCTGCCTTATTTTTTTGAGACATGCTCACTCATTGAACAAGCTCACTCATTGAACCTGAAACTAGCTAACCAGCAATTCCCAAGGATTCTCCTGTCTCTGCCTCCTCAACACTAGGATAATACGCTTTTCCACCACACCCCACTTTGACTTGGGGAACCAATTAGAACTGCTTCAGGATCCTTCTTGTCATTAGCATCAGAGAGACTTAATACTAACCTGACCCCAAGAAAGTAAACCACCTGTCTAGGTCCCATGTTTTTAATTAATTAATTTATTTATTCATTAGTGAGCGAGAGAGAAATAGTCAGAGAGAGGGAGGGAGTGAATGGGCACTCCAGGGCCTCCAGCTACTACAAACAAACTCCAGACACACGTGCCTTGTACATCTAGCTTCTGTGGGTCCTGGGGAATCAAACTGGGATTTTTGGTTTTGCAGACAAATGCCTAAAAAGTTAAGCCATCTCTTCAGCTTTTTAAAATTTTTAATTTTTATTTATTTATTTGAGAAAAAGAGAGAGAGAGAGAGAGAGAGAGCACCATGTTTTAAGCATCTAACCCTCCTGCCTTCTAGCTCTAAGCAGGCCCAGTGTACATAGAAACACAGAACATTCTGCCCAAATATATTGACCCAGTAGTGTACGTATGTCAAGGTTTGAGGGAGCAAAATGGAGTGTGTTTGAGATTAGTGATGGGTAGACTGCAGTACATTTGCTAATTATGAGAGACCCAGATGGAAAAGGAAGAGAAGGTTTAAGGAGATAGGTTTACCCTTTGTGGCCCTACCACCATGTTCTTCTAAGGAGTGAGCTGTGGCCCATGGAACTTAAATTCTCACTGCGTCTTATATATTGATATTAAAGTCCACGTTTTTGATAGTAGGAGTATAGAACATTTAGCATAGCATATTGAACCTGATTTGTTCTTTTGTATATGTTGTCAAATAGTGCACTATCCTCTGTTTGAGCACCTACATGAACCTGAAAATGGTAACATTTCTACAATAAATATTTTATACATAATTTCTATGTTTTTATTAATTAATTTATTTCCAAGCAAAGAGTGAGAGAGAGAGAGAGAGAGAGAAAGGGAGGGGGCGCATATGGGTGTCCCAGGGCTTCTGGCCACTGTAAAGTACTTCAGATGCATGTGCCAACTTTCTGCACCTGGCTGTATGTAAGTACTGGGGAACTGAACCCAGGTTGTCAAGGGCACACAAAGCACCTTAAACACCAAACAATCTCTTCACCCCCCTAATTTATAATTTTAACTGTTACCTACTCTTTGGCTTCAAAACACTTTGTATTTACTTCTGTTATCACACTTCCATACGCTGTGTTAATTATTCACCCTCATGGGCCTTGTTTCCTTCTCATGTTTTTCCATCATTACTCCTAGGTTAGCCGACACCGACAAGGTGGTACAAAACTCACGCACAGTGATAAGCCTTAGAGTCTGAACATCTCTTTCATCTTTCCTTTTCTCATTGTCTTCATCCATCAGGTGCCTCATTCTCTATTTTTCCTAGCTTCAGACATTATTTCACTCTTCTCATATTATACTGTTTATAGCCTTAAACTGATTCCTGACTGTTCTTTGTAACTGTTATAGCAGTGTGTTCTTTCTTGAAATTGTTGCCAGGCCATACATCCCACTGTTGGAAGAAATCCCTTTCAGGCCAAGTCTTTCAAGACGTGTCTGCCTCAGTATCCAGCCCCAGTTTTGTTCTGCATGATCCCAGGAGGAAATGCTATGAGCGACCTGATGCAGAGCTTTGAGTATAAAATGCCCCTGTTAGACTCCCATGTTTTGTATACTTTGTTCCCACCTGGTGGAAATTTTTGAATGTTATAGAGACATTGTGTGCTGGGAGTTTTTGCTGGGGGAGTTGCATCACTATGGTGGATCTTCAGATTCATGATTACAACCTCTGGGTGTTCAAGGTAGATCATCTTGGTTGGTCCTGTTCTACTACTGATAATGTGTGAAGATGTGAGGCAAGTTACCTGTGCTGACATGAATTCCTTGCCATGATGAACTCTTACATTGAATTATGAGCCTGAAGTAAACTCTCTTTCATCAGCTGCTTCTGGTTGAGTACTTTGGCCCAGCAATGGGAAGGAACTACAACATATAATGACAACAAATGATAAATCTTAGCATTCATATGTTACACATTGCTTAGCACTGTTTGTTTTAGTTAAGTAACTCACTGTTCACAATTACTCCATGAGGTTGGAATTGCTGTTTCCCTATCAAACTTGAGTGTAAATATGTAGAGATTCATCTTTCTTGACTGAGTTCACAATCATAACACATTTAGGATGCTCATAAGAGAGAGAGAGAGAGAAAGAGAGAGAGAGAGAAAGAGAGAAACAAAGAGTCCATGTCCCTTAAACCCAATCTTATCTTTTTATCTTACTCTTTATTTTAATCTTCTACTTGTGGTCACTGTTTACCAAAATGTCTCTTCAGTCAATTCTGAAAACTCTTGTCTTTTAAATGCAATGAAGGGAAGAGCTAGAGGGATGGGTCGGTGAAGGAATGCAGGTCAAACAGACACTGAACAGAACACTGCAGTGTTTACATTTCTGAAGTTCACATTTCTATCCTGGAAGTCATGTCACAGCCATAGCAGAAGCTTTAAAATGCTAAAGTGTCTATCACCAATCTAGGGTATATCCTCAAAATGTCCACCCTCATGATTTATCTCCAGATGGAGATGAAGTTGGGCTGTGAGTACTTATTGCTAAAATCTAATTCACAATTATATGAGTTTTACTTGTAAACCTGTTGCTAGAAGAAAGCAGTTAAGTTTTATTTCTTTTGAGAGCGACAGACACAGAGAGAAAGACAGATAGAGGAAGAGAGAGGTAGAGAATGGGCACGCCAGGGCTTCCAGCCTCTGCAAATGAACTCCAGATGCGTGCACCCCCTTGTGCATCTGGCTAACGTGGGACCTGGGGAACCGAGCCTCAAACCGGGGTCCTTAGGCTTCACAAGCAAGCGCTTAACCGCTAAGCCATCTCTTCAGCCTAAGTTTGATTTCTTTTACCTTATCTTCGGGGGGGGGGAAAAAAAAAACATGATAATCCCCACTACTTTCTCCTTCACTTTTTATAAATTTATTTAAGTTGGTATCTTGGTTTAATTGCTTTTTCTTTTTTTAAAATTTTTATATATTCATTTGAAAGGAAAAAAGGGAGAAAGAGAGAGAGAGGGAGAGAGAGAGAAAACGGGTGCAGCAGGGCTTTCAGCCACTGAAAATGAACTCCAGATGAATGTGCCCCTTTGTGCATCTGGCTTACTTGTGTCCTGGGAAATTGAACTAAGGTCCTTTGGCTTCGCAGGCAAGCACCTTAAATGCTAAGTGATTTCTCCAGCTCTTTAATTATTTTTAGTCTGATTATATTTTTATTGATACTATACCAATCTACAGAGAATCTCATGTGGCATTTCAATACATTGTATAATTATCAAGCAAAGGTATATACATCCACTCAAACATTGACCATTTTTTTGTGGGGAATTACAATCTTTTCTACTAGCTATTTTGAAATGGGCAAAGCACTACCATTAAACGTAGTCACTATAGCATGTCATAGAACCCTACAACTTCTCATATCAAAATGTGTCTTGTACCTCTAGACCCAATTTTGTCTGGTATCCTCCAGCCTCTGTTAACATCACTCTACTATTTACTTCTATGAATCTGAGTTTTGAAATTCTACATATAAATATCATCATACAGTATTGGTTACTTTGCACCTCAATAGTTTCACTTAGCATAATGTCTTCCAGTTTCATTCAGGTTGTTGTTAGTGCTAGAATTTCATATTGTAAAAGTGCCTCATATGTTCAGCCTTTGTTTTCCTGGTTTAGTTGTAAATGGCTGTAGTTTTACACTGTAGGAAAGAGGAATAGCACAGCTCAAAGGCTTACTAAGAGGTGAAGGCATAGTTTATAATAAACATTCAAATTAGACACACCAAATAGCTTAACAGCATCAAGGTCTGAAGTATATCGAAAACTCTGCAGTATAGAGAGGGTACACTGCTATTTAAATGAAGAGACAGTATAGAGGAGTGACTTGTTGGTTATTGGTGATATGATTAAGGTTCCTGTCTTCCTCTTTTTTGATTTTGCTCTCAGATGTTGGAAAGATTCTCTCAAGCATGAGGCTGAGAATTCTTTCAGGGGAATTTGTCATCTTAAGAGAGAAATATTATAGATTTTGAAAATCAGTTTCACAATCAATTCCATGAGAGGCTATTCAAATTAGTGTAACTCCTGCACCCGTGAAATCTATTATACATACTCAAGAGTTTTGATCAGCTATTAGATGTTGTCCTATCATGGTAGATAAGAAAGACTTGGCAGAACTTGAGAAAACCATGGCTTGAAAGATAGAGACTGAAACAAACACAAACAGGAATTCAAACCAAATAACCTATTTGGAATTGCACATTCCTATAGATAATTATAATCATTCTTCAGAGATATGTCTCTGACATGACATTTAAATATTTCCATAAGAACTGAAATCTAGTGTTATGCCTAAAATACACTACATATGTTAGCAGCTTATATCTACATCTGATTAGAATGATCTGCCTAGCATAATACAAGCACATCTTTAATAATCTGGATAAATACAATCTCTTAATTGAGAATGAATTATTTCAGTATGGTTGCTTCTGTGATGTGTGAATGAAGTGAGAAATGTAGAAAAAACTGGTATTTTTAAAAAAAATTAAGTCTGTAATATTATTTGATGTTTTATGGCATCTGTATGTATTAACATGATGTTATTAAATAATCATTTCACTGATATTCATGAAACAGTGTTCATAATGCATATTATCTGATAAATATATGATAATTTTGTATTTTAGATAGGGTTGTTATAACAAAAACACCTGAGGCTAAGTCATTTCTTCCAGAAGCTAGACTTGGGTAGAGACCTATGAACTCCATTATGGGTGCCCTAGAGACAAGGGCTGCACGGGAGAATGTTTAACCGGGTCGATTGTATCCCTTTACAGTATAGGGTGGTTATTTCCAGCCTATTATTGTTAGAGTCCTAAAGATTGAGTCCTCATGACTTAATCTCTTCCCCTAAATCTTCAACTTTTGTCTTGTTTTGTTTTTTTCAGTTTTTCAGGGTAGGGTTTCATTCTAGCTCAGGCTGACCTGGAATTCACTAGGTAGTCTCAGGGTGGCCTTGAACTCACGGTGATCCTCCTACCTCTGCCTCCCAAATACTGGGATTAAAGAAGTGCACCACCATATCTGGCTAAATCTTCAACTTTTAATATCATGACACTGAGTATTATGTGTCAGTATCAATTTAGGAGTGCACACATTAAAACTATGGTAAGTAGGTAACATGCATGTAGCAGACAGCTTCAGGTTCGCTGAGAGGAACTTCCAGACCTGGCACAGTATTTACTGAAGCTTACAGATCCAGGGGAAGTTTTCATAATGGTAGAAGATGTTGGCTGTCTCTTAATGAACCAGGGAGAGAGAGAGAGAGAGAGCCACAAGCCAAAAAACCACACCATACAGCACACAGTAGGAACTCCAGGCAAAACTAGACACTTTACATATCATTAGATTGAAATTTCAAATCCACTACCACATCTTGGGGCTGCACCTTAAGATCTGCCCAATGACACCTTCACCACTCAGGTGGCTGGAAATCCAAGAAGTATTAATAAATTCCTGAGTCTATTGGTTGGGGCATTTATTCAAACTACCACAGTGCATGTATGTCATTGGTGAGATATTTGAGTATTTGACAGAATCTCACTGACTCTGTAGACAGCAGGGCTGAATATGGTATCCCAGCCCTTCGAGCAGTCAAGCACAGAGCTGCCATTGCACACGCCACATAACAACTACGCATGAAGAACCAGAGGAGATGGAGTCTACGTGAGGCTGTGAGAGGACCCATTAAGCCACGCACATGAACACAGGCCAGTCGCTACTCCATGTTGATGATTTAGCCACATAAATTAAAAAAATCTACTCTGTAAAAATAGACTAATATATCAATCAAAACATACTTCTTAAAAGAGAAACAGACCACAAAAAGTGTATGTGCCATGATATGATTGAAGGTTGTACAGTTTCTTTGTTGCTTATTAAAATAATTGTTATATACAGATTTCCAGGAATGTATAACTAAACCAGACCCAATTTGTTTCTCCTCCTAAGACACAGTAAGCTCTGAAGGGCATATTTTATCTCTTTGTATCTATTGTAGATTTGGGACTAAAGCTGGAAAGATAAAAACAAGATTTAAAAGTGGTTTCCTAGGTATCATAAAGCTTGATGAAAAATTCCCACAGTACATTTCTTCTTTTGATACATAAAAACTTGCCCATGTCTGTTACAACATTCTTTTGAAGAGTACAAGGCCCCTTTGCTTTCATTATATTTTTATTGCCAACTCTCCTCAAAAGTACATTATCAATATTGAAATTTTAAAAATTCTGTTAAAAAGAATAATAATCACAAGACAACTTAAGTTTTATTAGAATAAAAGCACATTATTATGATTTTTTGGGGGGAGGTATTTTGCAGTAGGGTCTCTCTCTAACCCAGGCTGACCTTGAACTCACTCTGTAGTCCCAGGCTGACCTTGATCACACAGTGATCCTATTACATTTGCCTCTTGAGTGCTGAAATTAAAGGCATGCACCACCACGCCCAGCATTATAAAGATTTTTTAAAAATTTTTTTGTTCATTTTTATTTATTTATTTGAGAGCGTGAAAGAGAGAAAGAGGCACATAGAGAGAGATAGAGAATGGGTGCACCAGGGCCTTCAGCCCCTGCAAACGAGCTCCAGATGCGTGCGCCCCCTTGTGCATCTGGCTAATGTGAGTCCTGGAAAATCAAGCCTCGAACCGGGGTCCTTGGGCTTCACAGGCAAGCGTTTAACCGCTAATCCATCTCTCCAGACCATTATAAAGATTTTTAAGTGAATGCTGACACTATGTAGGATGTTATAATGAGTCACACTTATTAAATCCATCAAAATTATTTGGTGGGTAAAGGTTGGAGAGATGATTTAGCATTTAAGGCACTTGACTGCAAAGCCATAGGAACCAGGTTTGAGTCCCCAGGACCCATGTAAGCCAGATGTACAAGGTGGTATGTATGTCTGGAATTCATTTGCAATGGCTGGAAGCCCTGGCATGCCCATTCTCATTCTCTCTTTCTCTGTCAAATAAATATTTTTTTAATAAAAAAAAATCCTAAAACTATTATTTGACATGCATGGTAGTCATTATACAACAAAATTCTAGCAACTGGCTCATGAAATTCCAGAGTTAGGTGACAAACATGAAGTCAGCTCAGTCCCATCCAAATGACCTCTTACACAAAATACAGCATTTCTGCCCTGACATTTATCTCTCCTTGCAGTAATAAACTATCGATGTTTTATCTCTTGCAAGAAGGTTTGATTGACAAGTAGCAAACTTTGAATAGGTACCTATCCTTGAAATATATGAACACTTGGGTCATAGGACGAGATCTCTTTTGGACATAAATGACTACTTTTCATGCCTGGTTCTCTGTTCTGCCACTGGAAGCTGAGACATAAACGGTGATAAAATGCCGATAGCTAACACTGGGTGCTGGCAATGTGGCGGATGTGGCTTCTGTGCCATGCAGGTCTTAACTTCATCTTCACTGGAATTGTGAGAAAATCTTTAGAACTGTAGTCATTTTACAGAGGAGGACAACGAAAAGCAGAGATGTTATCAGTTCCAGAAAGACAAGCAGGCAGGAGTATAGAAGCAGCTCACTGGGTAAGAACACTTGATGCTGGAGAATGAGAACCCGGGTTCAATCTCAGCACCTCCAGAAGAGAGCCCAGCAGGGCCACACATGCCTGCTCCTCCCAGGGATGTAGAGGGTCCACAGTGGCTCTGAAAGAACACCACTCTGCAATGCACATGGACCCAGGTTACTCTCTACTCCATGTTAATGGCTTTTCCATATAATTGAAATATAGAGCAATCCCCGGGGCTAACTTGTCAGCCAGTCTGACTGAAAGACAACAGTTCCAGGTTCAGGAAGAGATTCTGCCACAAGGAAATAAAGCAGATGAGCCATGGATGACACCCAGTCTTCACCTTTTGTCTCCACACATGCGTAAAAGGTGCACATGTTAGTATACACACATGCATATAACAGAGGGAGAGAGAGAGATTAATTTCACAAAAGGGAAACAGTTGCAAAATAAAGGAGTCAAGACACCCAGCAGCAAAATTCCCATCCCATAGTGTCTTTAATTGTCTCTAATATTTGCCCCCTTTGAAGCTCAGGAACACACTGAATCTCTTTCAGAACTCAAAAACAGCCATCCCCCCTGAGTCGTCCATTGCATATTGAGAAATACTGTCTTTATTATTATTATTAATCTAACAATTACTGTAGTGCCCAGTAAAGTCCTGGAAAAAAAAAAGACCAAATTAGGTAATATTTTCCCTTCACATTTAGATGCCTCATTAGGTGATATAATGAGTCTAAATGAAAACTGTGATTTATTCATTGAGAAGGACCACAGGTGGGCAGTAGTTAGTGAGGGAACAGCTCCAAGCTCTGACTTACCAAGCAAATCTCAGACTTCAGGTTATAAAGCTGCAGGTCTGAGCTGCAATGCTGTCAGGAGAGAAGCACCTGGGTAGGCCAGGATGATAGCTAGCCAAGCTTCGTAAACCAGCTTTGCTCCTACAAATGCACACAGCCATGGCGTCATCTTGGAAGCAAATGCATTCTGTGTATTCTTCAGGAGCCATCTGTCAAGCTATGAAGGTTTGGATGTGATGACTCCCATAGACTTGTGTGTTTTAAACACCAGGTCCTCAGCTGAGGAGAAATGGGGAAAATTGTTGAGCCTTTGAGAGGAAGAACTTTGATGGAGGAGGTATGTTGTTGGGGAAGGGACTTTGTATAATATAGCCTGACTCCAAGCTCAACAAATGGACTATATTCTTACAAATGGACTGTGTTCTTGCCACTGAGGTGGAGATGTAACCCAGGCCCTCTGCTCAGGTCTGTTCTGCTCTCTTCGTCATGATGAAAGTTGTCTTCCACACTGTAAGCTGACATAAACCCTTTCCTCCCTTGAGCGTTTTTTTGTAGACATTCCATGCACCCCCCCCACACACACACACATACACAGTGAGAAGATGACTGGTCCTCAAGCCATCAGAGTATAAGAAACAGAAGATGCAAAAACTAAGAACATTTCCTATGTATGTCCATTTATATAGGAGCTTCATTAAAGTTCTGGGGTCCTTGTGTGTGCTCCTGGCTGGCTTTGAACTGTTGGACTCAAATAAACCTCTTAGCCTTCAGATGTGGAACCACAGGTCTAAGTCCTTGTGTGTGTGTCCAATGACAGCAACTTTAGGGGCAGGGGCGGTGGCTAAGTGGCTAAGAGCACTTGCACACTCGCATGAGGGCCCGAGAGGGCTGGAGGCTTTCTGAATTTGATTCCCCAGAACACTCATACAATGCTGGGTGCAGCTTCTCTCGCTTGTCACCCCAGTCCTGAAATTCTGGGGAATCACTGGAGTTCACTGGTCTGCCAGAATATTGGAAATGGAAACTCTGAGTTCAGTGAGCATCTCCACCTCAAGGAAATAAGAGGATGAGGGAAGAAGGAGGATACCTGGTGCTCTCCTCTGCCCTCCAAAGAATTGACCACAGGACACGTACATCTGCTCACACACTCCTGGCAGAAAATAAACTTTAAATTGTATTTAATAGCGCTCCAAATTGAAGTCTCGGCTGGGGAAATGGCTCAGTAGTTAACCATGCTTCCTGCAGAAGCATGGAAGCATGATGGGGCCCCGAAAGTGCCCATCAAAAACAGCTGGGCATGGCTAGGCTCCCAAGAAAAGCAGAGAGCTGGGGTATCATCTGAGAGGCTCTGATACAAACAAGAATGGGTGCTGAGTGATGAAGTCAGACACCAAAGACTCCGCTCCATCCGTGACAGGCAAGCACCTCCCATAGTGCGCGGGCACAGGGGCACCTCAAGGGTATGTGCATATGTGTACACCACCCACAGCGCACGTGTTCCCACACTGCTTTGCATACGCACATGCAGAAAATGAATTTGTACCTCACTTAATCATCGTGTGGTGACTGATAAGATTCTGACTGAAGGAAACAAGAATGCCACGTGTTTTTATTGAACATACAAATTGTGGTTTGAATACATTTGGGTCAAATATTTTGAACCTTGTGGGACCATTGATGGCTACCATTGAAGATTGCCTCTGCCTTCTCCTAAACATACCCCTCTCCTTGTCTTTGTGTCTGTCTTTCCTTGGCTGCGTGGCTATGTATACAGTCGTCTCCCAGTTTATCTAAAGCACTTCAGCCAATTCCGAAGCTGCAGTCAATTTAAACCTTAATGCACCACCTCACTGTCTTCTGTTCCTCGGTGTTTCCAATACCTCCTCTGTCCTCTGTCTTCTCCAAGTTCACTCATTTATGTTTGTCAGAGAAATTATAGCAGTGAAAGACAATCCTGCAGAGAGACTCTTTTTGCTCTAGAGACAAATGGCTGAAGACCGAGTGTTGGAGAGGAAGGAGGGCGAATGACAAACTTCGAGAAGCAGCTTCCACCACAGCCCCTGGAGAAGAAGAGAGGAGAAAGCCAAGGCCTGAGCTGTGGCGGAGAGGCCGGGGAAGCATCCCATGAGGACTTTACTGTACTTTTTTAAATAGGAATTTGAATGTATGGACATACTGTAAATGGATTATAATCCCATCAGGTTATTTATGTTTTTTTCTCCCCTGCCCCACTTCCACTGAGTGCCCTTTGCAGTGGGGTTATCTGTAATCGCTGTGAGGTTGTGAATGTGCCAGTAAGTTCCTGTCAGGAAGAGGATAGCCCTCAGTTACAACGTCCCACCCTGTGGCTTGTATGTTCTTTTTTAAAATATTTTTTGTTTATTTTTATTTATTTATTTGAGAGCAACAGAGAGAGAAAGGGGCAGATAGAGAGAGAGAATGGACATGCGAGGGCCTCCAGCCACTGCGAACAAACTCCAGATGCTTGCGCCCCCTTGTGCATCTGGCTAATGTGGGACCTGGGGAACGGAGCCTCGAACCAGGGTCCTTAGGCTTCACGGGCAAGCGCTTAACCGCTAAGCCATCTCTCCAGCCCTTGTATATTCTTTCTGTCCTTTCTTGCATAGGGTTCTCTTAAGGTTGAAGGATGTGCTAGAAGGCTCTGTTAGTGAGCTAGAGTTTAACATCTTTACAAATGTCAAAATGTGTGGCATTGTCAGAAGACACAGGTGCTTTCCTCATGGACTTGAACTTAGGTATATCCTGTGAGGATGGAGAGAAGGTGGAGAGGCAGAAGATGGAGCCACTGATGGCTGAAGACGATGAGCTGAGCCAGCCCTAAAGCACAGAACAGAACCTGCGTTCTGGTTCCTCCATTCCCATCCCACAGAGCCTTTGAGTGTTAAGTAAATCAATGAGTGTGCTTCAGCTCTACCTGCGCATCACTGAACCTCTTCTTGGGCTATGTCTTGGAAGATATGTACAAACAATGGGATTCTGGGATGTGTATTTCATCCAACAAAGCCCACACGACAGAAATCAAAGGCTGATGTGCGACTTTATCGAGGTAGGAAATGCGTTGGCGTCAACTTGGATGTATCTTGTGAAAAATAGAGCCACGTTACAATTGAAAGGATTCTTCAAATGCAGTGGTTAAAATCCATCACAGTCAGCCTACAGGGGCAGATGTTAAATAAAGAGATAAAGAAATAAGCAAGAATGATCAATAGAAAGTTTGCAAAAAGCTTGCATGAGAAGCAAAGAGATTGTATGAACATACAGCTTTAAAGGAGCCACATTCAAGCAGAAAATGTCAGTATCAGTATGGAGGGGCGGATATTGCATTTTAACTTATTTATAGTCTTAGGGATGAAGTTCAGGAGAAAAGACAGTCAAAATGTAAATCCAAAAGGAATGTCGTGAAGTAACAATGTCCCATAGATTCCTAGATTATGTCAAACATACGCAATTACACCCAGGAAGATAATTAAGTGCCATCTTACAAATGAACTCCTTAACTCTGAGAGAGGACAGAAGGCAAGGAGAGAGGCCGTCAAGTTTCTTCACCAGAATATCTCTTAAATTTTCACTTTACATAGGTTTACTGATATGGAAAATAGAAAATGTGCAGCTATTTTTATTAAATCAACATCATAATTTGTCCAACTGTATTTATGTCTAGGCAAAAGAAAACTTGAAGTTTAAGCAGAAACTATTACTTGTTTTTGACAGTTTCATATATATGTATATGTGTATATATATATATATATATACATATATATATATGATATTTTCATCATATGTACTCTACCTTTCCATCCTTATTCCCCCTAAGTCTCATTATATTCCTTGTTCTAATCTCTTCCTGATGGCTACTACATGGAAGATAATCATTCACTGTCCCTGTATCTTGTAATAGCTTTTAGCACATTAGGGAGGGTAGTGGCCTCCCCAGTTCATCCTCCATATATAACAGAATGTTTATTGGTTATGTCATGCACAGGTCTTGTTTAAGTAACCAACTGATGTGAACTTATGAGTGAAATGGTCTTGTCCAGATGTCAGAATCTCACAGCTCTCCTCACCACCCTCCAGCTCTTACATGCTTTCTACCCCATCTCCCACAACACAGAAACTGGATTTTTACATAATGTTTACTATTTAAAGTTATTTGCATCCTTAAAATATTAATTTTCTTATTTTAATATGTGTGCATGTTCAGTAAAGGCTATATGTGAATTGTGTTAAATTCTAAATATCACTAGGGTAAAGCAGATTGAAACTATAAAGCTATTTCATGTGAACTTATCAACACAGATGTTCAGATATGTTATACAAAATTAGAGTTCTTTAAATACATCTAGAGTTCTGGGATTTATCATGTTGTCTCTGGTGTAAACTCCATTTAAACTTCCAGCCAAATGTGATAATTAAGTATTCAGGGTTTGAAAAAAAAAAATCCTTGGAACTTTTCTAAAATAAAAATTTTAGTAACTCTCTTAAAGATATGTCTAAGGAATGAAAGTTAAGTTTGATATGTAGGCTTACTACTTGGAAAAGAAACAAGTCAGCCATTTAAACATTAAGGTCACATCCTTTGCTCAGGAATAAATGAAATGACATAGGATGAATAATGGATGCTTTATAAGACCAAAGCATTTCCTATTTTTACTTCATTAATAATACATGAAACCTGTTGATAATCTTGCAGTTGTACTAAGAAAAAAAATCACTCTAAAGACAAAAGAAAGAAAGAAACTTAAAATTCTGGGCGATATCATATCTGAAAAATTGTAATTACCTAAAAAACTATTATGGGGCATTTTATGCCTTTGAGATAAGGTAGGACTAAATTAGATACCATTTTGACTTGAATCCCAAATCTCTGTGATTTCAAATAAAGGCAAAACAAAAAATGAAGTTATTGTTTAAAAAGTCTCCCTCTCTCATATATAATTATGTGAAGCTAAAAATACAAGTTTGTTTTAATCTACCAAGAGGATGAATGCTTGTCAATCAGATGTGAAGTGAAACAATCATTTAGGAAAATGATTGGGAATTTCATCATGAAACTAAAAGTGATTATATTTAGTCATGTAGAACAATGAAACAGTACATTCTTTTTTCATGACTTCATAAATCAAAGCACTTGATTTACATATGTTTACCTGCTGTCTTTTTCCTTTCAAAATTGTTAGTTTCCAGTCAGAAAACTACTGTTGTCCTAAATTATTTCTAATTCTCTAAGAAATTGTGTCTTTATAGATAAATATTCAACTGCTGTTGTGTACAAGGGATTTGAGTTATTTTAAATAAAATGAGCTGTTATATTCATAAGGGATATATATGTAGATATGATCTGTCTATGAAAGAGTGGATAAATTGACAAGACTATAATTCATATTTTTGTATCCTTGGAAAGCTAATCATTGAAAGTATAAGCCATCACCAAGTCTACTGCTGAATTATGACTCTTGCTAACAATTTTAATGAATCTTTAAGTTCTCCTTTTGGAAAGTGAGTATTAGGTTAACTCATCATGAAGGTCAGAATTCCATCTCAATGTAGGTAAAGACTCCTCTAGTGAGTCCACAGGACTTGTCAAGAAGTCAACAGTATTGGAGCTGGGGATCTGGCTCAGTATGTGAGAGAAAGTATGCTATGCAAGCATGAGGACCTGAGTTAGATCCCTAAGCCCCAGGTAAAATATCAAGTGTGGCCTTATGCCTGTTGTCCCTGCACGGATGGGGTTAAAAACAGGGATCACTAGAGCTGGCGGGTTAGCCAATGTCACGGAAATAAAGGTAATCCCGGGTGCATTTAGCAACTCTGTGGCTGAAGCACACTGCAGGAGAATGCTTGATGAATCCCTTTGGGCCTTACGTGCATCCACAAGGGACACGTGCATCTGTACCTATGTACATGCACACACATACACATATACTATACTCACAAGACAACAGAAGCCAACAATATTGAGAAATTAGGACTGAGACTGAAGGGAAGCTATTGAAACTTCAGATGCAATACTGTAAACACACACAGTAGCTCTTGTTGACTTATGTCTGTGCGTTATCCATGTTTAATAGATAAGTGATCCAGAGACTGCATTCATCTGATCATCCCATAACCCTGTTAAAACTTGTTGTGATAAGATTGAGATCACATGTGAGTGTATTTATGAGATATACATGAAACAGTTTTCTAAAGACAAACCGAATTAGGACATCTGAATCAAAATTGAAGTTATACATGGTCACGGGCCTCTGTCATCATGTAGTCGCTGGCCTCTTCCATCCTAAAACTGTAGAAAACCAGCTTTGAATGAGTGGACCTGTAATTAGGTGAACACTTAAAAGTTGAAGAGATACTACATGTACTCATGGAAATGTGTAAGTGGTCTGCAGGGTTAATATTTATTGCATATTAAAATAGCAACTATCTGAACTCTGCTATCTGCTCAAGAAGAAGAGAATGTGGAAAGAGGAAAAAGAAGCCACACAGCTGTCTGAGCGCACTTCCTTCTTCTGTGGCACACGGCTGGCTTGGAATTGATGGGAGCACACAGACAGTGCTCCCCAGGCCGACTCCTCGGGACGGGGCTCCCACAGAAAGCCAGCTGCCTGCTGCAGGGTGAGCAGAAGTTGCCAAGGCCTGCAAATTGATGCCATTCTCTGTTCTCCAGTTGTAAAGGGAAAGCAGATATTTGTGTGCAACTAACGCAAACACACTGATGAGGGATACAGACATTTTTTTCCCATTTCAATTAGCATAATTTAATGTCTAGGATACATGCCCCAAAGCTTTTCATGACAGAGAACCAATGCAGCCCATGCAATGAGAGCCAGGTCCCCAAACTCGTCTTGCATTCTTCGCTCATTTTCAGAGATAAAATCATTATACAAATATGAGTTTACACGGCTCTGCGGTATATGTTCAGCGAGCACACAGGGCAATTGCCTAGTCATTTCTTTAGGTTTGTTAGAAGAGTTGCTTTTTTATGTACTTTAATAATAATATGATTGTGTGGTTGTGTTATAACATTTCTCAAGTGACTATCATCATGTCTTGTGGTCTTGTGATTCTATTTCTAAAAAGCAGCTATCAAATGGCCGAGCTATCTGCTTTTGTAGAATTAAAACTAATTGTTATGCTCATATATGAGCAGTGAGTACAAAAGCAAAATATTTTTCTACAAAAATTGATTATTTTATGAATTCCTAATAACATATTGAAATATAGAAACATTCATGGTAGATCATGTGTATAAAAAAAGAAATTTTAACCATTGCACATGGCGGTACCTTCCTTAAGATCCAAAACTAGGGAGGCTGAGGTAGGAGGATTATCAGGAGGTCAAAGCCAGCATAGGCTACAGAAAGAGCTCTAAATTTGCCTCAGAAAGAGTGTAACTCTGCTTCAAAAGAAGAAAACAAAAACTAAAAAGTAATATAATTCTATTCTGTTTATATAATATAAATTTATTCACATTTTTGCATTACAAAATAGTACCAAAATACGAATGCCTTGACTATTTTTATTTCTGGATATTATGAGAGGTTTCACCTTATGCTTTTAGCTCTGTATTTTACCTATTTTCTGTTATTATTCCTTAATAAAAATTCCAATCATCTTACCCAATATACAGCATACATAAGCACATTAAGGTAATTTTAAAAGAAGAATCATTAATATTGAGCAAAACATTGATGTAGCTGGGCATTATGGCACACATCTTTGATCCTAGCACTTGGGATGCAGAGGTAGAGGTAGGAGGATCACTGTGAGATCAAGACCACCCTGAGACTATGGAGTGAATTCCAGGCCAGCCTGGGCAGAGGTGAATCCCTATCTAGAAAAAAAAAGAGGAAAAATAATTTCAAAGGATGCACTACTGTAATTCAATTTCAAATGTAAGGCATTTCTTCATCTGTTCATTTAGAACATTGGTATAACTTTCCCATACTTTTATAGTGTAAAACTGCTTCTGTTTTAAACTTGGAAAATATATTCATTTCCTTTCATAAATATATTTTATGTATTCATGTAATATATTCATTATAAGAAGAAATCAATATAAAATCTCATTAACATAAGACAGAAATTACTAGATTTTGATATATGTCTTCCATACAGTGTTAATTTCTATTTTTTATTGTTGTTGATCACTGGAAAATCTAAATGAATTAAGGAGCATTGGATGCACAGAAAAATAATTGACCATCTTAAAAAGAAAGGTAAACCTGCCTGTGAGTTTCGTACTCCTCTTCTTTAAAACCACAGTGCTACCTGGCTCGACATATCCTTTCAGGAAGTCTGTATTTGAGCAGGTGTGAGTGTGTGTATGAGGGAACAAGGTAGTGAGAGAGAAGAGAGAGAGAAAATGTGCCAGTGTTCCTTGCTGCTACAAACGAACTCCAGACACATGTGCCACATTGTGTCTCTGCCTTTACATGTGTACTGGGGACTTAATCCAGGCCTGCCCTGTTTGCAAGCAAGAGCCTTTGATTATTAAGTGTGGCTTTGAATCATTTAGTTATTTTTATTTTTTTGGTTTTTCGAGGTAAGGTCTCATTCTATCTTAGGCCAACATGGAATTCACTATGTATTCCCAGGGTAGCTTTGAACTCACGGGAATCCTCCTACCTCTGCCTCTCAAGTGCTGGGATTAAAGGTGTGTACCACCACGCCTGGCACCTTGAATCATTTATTTAGTAGGTTTCACATTATTAGAGATTTTTATTATCCATAGTGTTTTTCACTGTAATATTTGGTAAAATGAATATACTCTGTGCATACATATGTTGGTTTTATTTTGAAGGAGAATGTATCTGAGATAAGTAGTAAAAATAAAAAAAAATTGGTAGCAAAATCTGGAGTAGTTATTCACATATTAGAACAATGTGGGGGGGTGGATATTTAGCTCAGTGGATGAGCACTTGCCTTGCAAATGCAAGGCCCTGGGTTTATTCCTCAGCACTGAAAAATAGGAAAAGAAAAAAAAAATCACAAAAAGACCAATAAATAAAAAAAAAAAAAAAAGCAAGGGAACTAGAACAATGTGGATTATTTTTATCACATCTTGATTAATTTGACATACCATTTTATTATTAAAATATAAATGATTGTTTCAGTTTCTGATTTTTCTTCCTTAAGAGAATTCTTATCTTTTCTCTTAAGACACTGGACTCTTTTGTGCACATGCAGATATGCTTGGTTCAAGTGAGCAGTCTGTCCACATCCTTTGTTTCTTTTCTATTATGATGTTTGATTTATTATTTTCTCACGAGCTATAAGGAATATTTATGTACTAAGGAAATTAGTCCTTTGTGAGCCATATTCTTTGCAAACATTTATTCCTCTTTTATTATTCATTTGTCACTGACTTGGTTTCTGAAGTGTCCTGGTTACCCTCCAAGGAAGAATGACCGAGATGGCTGCTTTCTACAGGCGCTGCCAGTCCATTCTTTGGAGATTGCCTCGTTATCAATTTATGTACACTGTACGGCAGCCTTTAGGGAGTGACCAGTATCCACAGACTGCTTTAGACTGGGCTAAAAAGCCCAACATTTTGGCTTATTGTGAGACATCTGTGATGGGCTGCCTTAGCTTCAGAAGTCCTCAAGAGCTCAGTGGATGCTGACATTGGGCTTATGGTTCAATTTCAGCCTCTGTCTTTCCTGTATGTGACATCCTTGTCTTTTCCAATGGATGTTGTCCCTGATAATATCACTTAATAAATGAACGCCAAATGCTGAATCAAAGTCTGTCTTCAAAATAGACAGAGCTATGACCCTCACACAAAGAAACAGACATGCACACACACAAAAACACAAGCACACATACACCCTCACACACTGATACACATGTAGTCACACACCCATTCACATGGACCTTTTACAAATAGAGTTAAGATAACCTGTATATACTATCATAAATCTGCCATTCTATACTTGCCCTACTTGGCAATAGTTCATCACTAGGGCAATCTCTAATCTCTGTTCCTCTCTTGCTCTCATGTATTTGTGCATCTTTATACATAACACACACATATAATGTATACTGTTACGTGGCAAAAATCTGGAGTTCATTTACAGTGGCTGGAGACCCTGGCATGCCCATTCTGTTTCTTCTCTCTCTCTCTCTCTCTCTCTCTCTCATTCTCTCTCTGCCTCTCTCTCTCTCATCTGTCACTCTCAAATAAATAAATAAAAATTTAAAAAATTAAAATATCTAAGATCAGTATCAAAATGTCTTATCCTTAATTTTTTCCTCTACATGATTTTTTCAGATTCTATTATTTGATTCAAGTGACTCTACCATATTCACTTTATCTGCTACAAGCTATTTTGTCATATGATAAATGATATATATGAAATATGTATTGTCTTCTTGACAGAGATCAAAATTATTTTCTATTTCTCAATAATTAGAAATACTTTTCATGTATATGCACTTATATTTATTCTTAGTATGTATCACTAGGAGTAAAATGCTGATTATTAGGAAAGGGAAGTATTTATCATTATGAGAGAATTCCAAGTTTCTCAAGCTGAGATTTCATAAGTGACCTCATTTTCAAACATATTATCCAAAGAATCCTTTGCCTATCCATGAGATTGGTAGATAGAAGGGTTAAATATCATCTTTCATTAAGCCAGATGCCAACTGAACAGCAGGTGCGAGATTAACTTGTGACAATGGCTGTGTCCATAATGCTGCTCTCTGTTGAGTCTTGAGATAGGACAATAGAAAGCCACATTTAGAGAGCTTTAATTGATTCATAATAAGTCTTTAGTACTCACAGTGTATCACTCAACTTTCTTTCATTAACCTCTTTGAGAACTAGTTTTGTCAACTTGACTGGGTTAGGAAAAGACCAGATACCTGATGAACATTAGCTCTGGTGTAATGATTAGTGTGTTTCTGGATGATAGTAGCCTTTGAATCAATACAGCATGTGGGATGGTCCATCTGCAATCAATGTGGCTAAACATCTTCTAATTATGTATAGCCTGTAAAACACAAGTTCACAGGAAGACTGAATTCTGTCTCTCTGTGAGCAGAGGCATCTGTCATATCTTTCCGATGCTCATTTGGATATTGGTGCACTGGGCTCTAATCCACTGAGATTCATTCCAGGTCTCAGCCTCCCCTCTTGGATCCCTGCTCCCCCAGCATACAGATAACGTATCTGTGGACTGATAAGTATTCATTATCATGTACTTGAATTCTCACAATAAATGTTCTGGATCATCTGTTTATTATCTATCATCTATCTATCTGTCATCTATCTATTGATCTGAATATAATCCATCTACTCCATTCTGTTGTTTCTGGGTCTCTGGAGAACCATGACTAACAGGATCTCATAGCTTTATTGTGATAATTTTGATGCCATGGCCTATTTTTGATAAACACCTTTATTTTCATAATAAACATCTTCAGGATAATTTGCCTCCTTTAGGTTCTTAGATTCAAGTGATGTCTGCATTTCCTACCTGAAATTAAAATAAGAAGGCAAAAAAGCTTGACCAAAGCATGTTCTTTTCAGCTTTTCCTGCAAGAGGACATGAAACATAGACTTTGCATCTCTTCATCGATCCTCAGACACGGAGCTTGCTGTGGACATTATGCTTCGTCATTTTCCTCGAGTGCCCTTATCTGAGAGGAGCATGTACCAGGGAAAGAAGCATCTAGTGTCTGTGAAGACTCTTTGCTATGGCATTCTTGACTTCTCTGCCAGGAATGGCTCTTTCTGATTAAAATCTCTGCTGACTTCACAGCTCTCCCTCCCAGTGCACTGAATAGCCATTAACCCACCAGCTCTGCTTCTTGGTGAGGCCAACTGCAATAACTTTTCCTCTTTGTGCGGGCTTCATTCCTTTCTGTAAGCAAACACACATCCATTTTGGCATAACTGCATGTCACTAAGTTTCTTCTTAGAAGATAGAAAATGGTGGAGTATGGAACAAGGCTTCTTAGGGTGTATATGCATCCAGGTGTGTTTATCAAACTTTTCAAACCTCCAATTGCTATATCCAAAAAAATGGCGTTTAAACTTATTTTAAGAGTCATAGAGCTCTCCTCCCACTCCACATCCTCCTTCCTCCCAAGTAACTATGCTCAGACTAGATCTGGAATTCTGGAATCATCTCTCATTAGGGTGATTGAGAAGCCCTGGGTTGAGAAAAGGGAAATGCCACCTTTCTCATTTTTTCTCTCCACACATCACCCAAACAACCCTCATCTTCCCATAGCTCTTAAGACCCTCATTCTCTCTACCCTGAGTCCCAAGTTTCATGACCTCTCTTCCTCCCACTTCTCTTCAGAAGTGGTTTAACGTCCTCTCAGTTCATCCCTGGGTTAAAATAAGTCTGGGGCATAGCAATCAGTTTGTATTGATTGCAGTATCTCAAACCCATGAACTTATTTCATGATTAACTAGGATAATTTATGGGATGGATTATAGCAACACGTATAGCACATAGTCATTACTTAATACATCTTCGCTTAAACTGCTTCACCTTCTCTCTTGACATTCCCCTAATCATTTCACAAGTAAATATCATTAAATGACAAACTTTTATTTGCTTTAAAAATAGTTGACCTCATTCATGTAAGAAATTCTATTGTTAAAAAGACTGAAGTGCTATCAAGGAAATGGAGGAAAGGGAGCCCTTGTAGGTATTATATTTCATTTTTTGTTTTTTTTTAAAGATAAGGTTTCTCTAGCCAGGCAGACCTGGATTTTTCTATGTAGTCTCAGGGTGGCATGAGACTCTAGGCAATCCTCCTACCTCTGCCTCCCTATTTAATAAATAAATTGCACCATTCATGTTTCTCATTTATACACATTGTGATCACAGGATCTATGTCAATATTCTTGGCTCTGTCTGTCATATGTTCTATCTACTTCTATTTTTGTTACATGTTGAATATGATATCTCCAATATGTTATATTTCTATCACAGTTTACAACCGGCTTTACAAGATCTGCATGAGGCCTGATATCTCTCTCACTAATTCTAGTAAGGTTTCTGATTTGGAACATTTTGATGATTCATTGTGGAATTTTATTATATTTTGTCTGACTTGTCTTTAAAAATAGACTACATTGTTTACAAAGTATTATATCCATATAATATTACAACATACCATTGTTTATTTCAAAGTGGGGCAAAGTATTATAAATATACGTACATATACATACATACATACACACATAAATGTATTCTGATACATCATATGCATAGAGATATGATGTTTTCAATTTTGATAATGATTTCACTACAAATGCTACATAAGAAACAAAAGAAATTCAAATAATTAGCAGCATGTTCTTTGTTGGAAGTAAGTGTTCTTAAAAATGTAGTAAATGTGTAGTATACACATTTCTAAAATTCCACAGGAAAGTATAAAAACAAAGAAATCCAGAGTTTGCCATTTCAATGAACTTTGGAAATGAGGGCTGGAGCTCTGATTACATCACATTTTTAGGTAAATGCTTCACAAAGAAGGATGTTCACATAATATTGACTATGTTATGGACCATATTACCATCACAGAACATATGTTCTCTGCAAGGAAGGGGACATAAACCCAGTGTATAGATGAAAATGGCAAAATGTGGAATTGCTTGAGAGATGTGCTCAACTTCTAAACTTTCACAGACCCATAATGAACCTGCAAATTGAGAATTAACACCTGTTCAGAGTCATTATTTCCAGCAAAGTGCCAAGTGGAGGCTTGTTTGTGTGTGGGAAATGTTATTCTTCAAGGTCAGTTGCTAATATGGATCATTTACATAAACATATCAATTAGCAGCCTCATATCAATTTGAAAAATAAATAAATAAATAAACGGGAGAGTGTGAATTCTTTGCCAGCTTTTTTCCCCAAAGTAGGAGAAACCAGTAGGATGAGGAATCCAGAATCAATGACCAAGCATCACCAGAGTTGTAAGTAGAGAAATAGCCCTCACAGTGGCGCTGGAGCAGAAGCAGCCGTGATGCTTTCGACTCACCAGCCTCAGAACAGACGTGCTGGTGTCAACCATGAGAACAGCTGGGGTCTCCTCGTTCAGCTTGTACGTGGGTGCTGCATATCTGAACACAAGCCCTTGTGTTTGCCCAGCAAGTACTCCACTGACCAAGCCATTTCCCCAGCCTGGAATCATTTCTAAATGAAGGAATCATGTGCTTCACTGATATATTCATTCTTTCTCCTCGTATCCTTCTCTCGCTGAACTTGAATCCCCTAGGACTTACATAAACAGGTGCACATGGACGTGCTTGTCTCTAACCCCAGTTCTGTGGCGAGCAAAGAATGGAGAATCACTGGCTCTCACCAAACGTCAACTCTGCAATTAGTGAGACTCTATCTGAAGGAAAAAAATGTGGATAAGCAAGAAAAACTATCATCCAGAGTTCCCCCTGTCCCGGCATCTCTACATGCACCAACCCACCATCTAATAAACATGCAGATATGTATCTAACAGATTAGTGAATCACTCCTTTGTGGGAGTCTGTGTTGGTATCTGCCGAGAAAACAAATGAGAATGGCTCTGACTTAATGAATAAATTAATTCCTTGATCATTCCATAATATGACAGTATTGTTGCTGGGCAGAGCAAGGGGGGAAGTAGGGCAGAGGTGGAGGAAGTAACTGACTGGAGTATGACCCTGGGAACTATACTTCCTCCGGTTTCCTCTCCTCTTCTCTCTGGCTTCTGTTCTAAGAACAGGTCTACTCCCCCTCTCTCCCCCCACTATAAGGTGAGTTCTCTGATGTCATAAAGCAAAATAAATCACTCCTTGTTTTTTTCTGAAGGCACTAATACACGATCACAAACAAACACACACCACTGTATACTTTTTTCTAATACAAAGTAGCTTCCGTATGGATAATCTCAGGGTAATTTTACATTTACTTTAATTTGGTAGGTTGACAGTCTTTGAGTTGTATTTGAAGAGATTTAGGTGTCATGTTTAAATGAATTATGCAGATTTCATCCCTTTCTTTCTATGAAAAGAAACGTAAAAAAAGCGTGCATGTTAAAGAAAGTCTTCACCTGAGCAAGTTGCATTCTGCCTGTTCACTTGTTACTTTTAATAATTTCTGTTACTTATTATCAGGGGCTCTCCTTCACTCCTAGCTGCAATCTCAACACACCCTCACTAACTAACAAACCATTCCTTCCACTTCCTGGACGAGTTCTAAGTGAGACATTAAAACTGACATGCTTATATAATGCTCAATAAGCATTATCACTAGAAAAGGAAATATCTCCTATTTTATGAGGGGGGAAGGTAACTTTAGATTTATGGGAGCATTATGTCACTGATAAGCTTCCTTGTAAGCTTTACCCAGTTTCCCTCATTTACAACTTACATTATTCTAGTACAAACCAACATTTATGACAACTAATAATGCAGTATGAGTAATGAATGGTCTTCTGATTGTACTTTCAGTAGCCTTCCATATTTACCTTTTCTTCTTCCACAATCTAAACCAATTTATCAAGGTGTATCTAGTAAGCATGTCTCTCCATGTTTTTCAGTACCTTGAACATCCTGGAAGCTGTTTTCAAGGTGTTCTGAAGAATTTTCTACATTCATGGTTTGTCTAATATGATACTCATGACTAGATTGGGATTGTGTTTCTTTTAGAAATAATATGGAGGACCTGAATGATATCATATTATATTCACCTGACGTGGTCTGATTTTCGACATGTTTCTCCACTGTAGAGTTACTTTTTCCATTTATATTTGACAAGGCATAATGGGCCCATGACCTGTAACTCATAGCATACTCATTTCACACAAGTTTACCCTACGCCTAACCTTGGAAATATCTACACTCCCCAAATTATATATCTCATGAATGTACATTACATTTACATAAACATACACTTTTTATGCACACATAATACACATATCTTTGTGTGTACATCTACATTTTGCTAAATTGGTATGTAAAAAATGGGACCTAATCTAAGTATAGTCACTTCTATTAAGCTTTATGGTTGCCATGGAAGACAAAGGGTATTTTTCAATCTACCACAGAATTTAAGAATATTGCACTGAAATAAAAATATAACTGCTTCAAGAGAGACATATAATCTTCCTCAAATTTTAGTTGATTTAAAATGACATCTTCTTGCTATGAGAAATCATGAGACCGATGATTATTCTACAAGGAAATCTGTCCAGGAAACTCTATTTCCAGTCAGTACCTGAGACCATTTCTTTGGCGTTCTGAATCCCTGTGCACACATCCTGTAGCTCTGTCCACACTGTGGGCTCAGCAGATCCCGAGCTCCTAGATTATGGGTTGCCCATTTCTACATAACTGCTGATGCATTCCAAATGTTGAATTGTTCCTTGGATAAAGGAATGCATAACACTCATAGCTTTCATTTATATTTCATGATTACATGTGCTTTTACTATATACATATATTTAATTGATACCTCCACACATACATCAACTTATCCTGATCATAATCTCTTCCCATATCATCCATCCCTTGTGACATATCCCTCCACTTAACCTATTGCCATCTTCCAGGAGAACTTGTGTTGAGCCCAATGTTGTGAAGATCTTCTGCTGATGACAACAGCCCTGTGAGTCATAAAGACAACTGCCACATTGTGTCTGGAAGACAGTGTTTCACAGAAATCTTCACAATTCTTTGGCTCTCACATTCTTGCCACCACCTGTATTACAGTGGTCTCTGAAACGCTGAGGAAATGATAGAGATGTCTCATTCAACGCTTAACTCTAAACTATCATGTCCTATTAGCACTTCGATCAGTTTTGAATCTCCCCAGTAGTTATCACCATGTGCAAAGAGAAACTTCTTTAAACAAAAGTGAGAGTAGCATTAATTGTAAGCACAGACATAAATATTTAGGCGAGAGCTTGGGAGCATAATATATCGATTTAGTCAAACAATCTAGTATCTTCCAAACTAGGGCTTATGACTTTCCAAACCAAAGGCTTTTAAAAAAAATTGTTCATTTTTATTTACTTATTTGAGAGTGACAGAGAGAGAAAGAGGCAGATAGAGAGAGTGAGATTGAGAATGGGCGCACCAGAGCTTCCAGCCACTGCAAACGAACTCCAGACGCGTGTGCCCCCTTGTGCATCTGGCTAACGTGGGTCCTGGGGAATCGTGCCTCGCACCGGGGTCCTTAGGCTTCACAGGCAAGCGCTTAACCACTAAGCCATCTCTCCAGCCTCAAACCAAAGGCTTTTGATAAGGTTTTTAGTACCAGACAGGAATTCCCTCTGGTGGGTCAAATGGACCACACATCTAGTAAGAGAGCACTTGGTTACCTCCATAAAAGACATGCCACCACAGAGATATCATTAGAGAAAATTTAACTTTATCCCAAACTAGTATTTGTACTTATGGTCAGTATCTATATATGAATTCATATAATTCATTATGTAAGTTCATCATTCTAAATTGTAGTTAATAAGCTTTACAGTATAGCATATTTGACTTTAATAATATCATCCAAGGCTTAAAGATCTCTCATAGTGAGCATTAGCTGGTCTTCACCCTGTCCCAATGATTTGTTCTGCAATTGAGGTCTAGTGTGCAATTCTCAGCCCACACCTATTTTAGTTGTGCCCCGTTATCTGAAAATTAGTGCACAGCAAGTATGTGGGGCTCAGTGAATCTACTTAAGTTTGGTATGTTTCTCTGCAGCAATCATATTACCTCCTCTGGGTCTCTGTGAAGTTAGGAGCTGCAGGGAGCTTCAGGTAAAGACCAAAGCTCATTCAGGCCTGTGTCTATTTATTCCCATCTTGAAGACACATGTTCCTTTTCTCATCTCTCTTCTACCCACAGAGAATTCAGATGTTAAATATTGAATATTTTCCATGGAAATTTATTTTTATCTCAATCATTATTATTATTTTTTTTTGGTCTCAAACTGCTCCATGTGAGAATGTGGTTAATATTATTGTGAAATAAAATTCAAAGCCTGCTTGATAGCTGATTTACATGCAATATATTGGAAATACATAGATCCTAAATTTCACATTGTCCATCTCTCAACTCATGGTTGGCTAACTTTAATAACTCCAGATAGTTATTTTTCTACTTAAATGTGCATGACATGGAAACCATCTCCAGATCCAAAACATGTGGTTAGGGCTAAGTAGTACAGTTCTTAATTTCACAAGAGATGAATTCAAGAGAAACTGGACATGTCCTAAAATATCACACAGACACAGGACATGTAAGTAACATAATAATTATCATACTAGATTGAAAAAAGCATAACCTAAGAATTTGGTTCAGTGATAAAGTACTTGTCTAGCAGACATAAAGCCCTGGGTTCAATAGCCAAAATGAATGGAAAACAAACAAATGACACTCTAATTATTTCTACATCTTTTAGGTGGTAATAAATACTGAGTGAGGCAGTCAATATGAGGCAGTCAATATGCAAGTACTTTAAATTTATTAGGTATTTATAGTTTGTGAGACATTCCTATGGAGAGTATATCTCCTTATTAGTATTTTATTATTCAAATTTTCTTTCCAATATTAGGTTAGTTTTTCTGTTTAGTTGGTAAGCTGCTAAATAAAGTTCTCTTGCAAATATCTATAGTAACTCTCAGACACAGAAGTGCCTGAAGAACAGACACTTTCTTATTACAAGAATAAGCATTTACTTGGTTCCTACTTCTTTCCAAGAGATGTCTCCATTAGTTTCTTATATGTGATCATTAACAACACAGGCTTGATTTAATTTTCACATAATTCATTTCTCTCCAAATAAAGTACAAGAGGCAATTCTATCAAACTTAATACCATCAGGCATGAGATTCCAATAAAAATCCAGACAAGTATCTAAAAGAGAAATTACAAGATTTGATAATATATTAATAGGCTTATTTGCACTGCAAGTCAATGAAGCCTTTACCAGAAAATTTGAAAAAGACAAAAGGAGATAAACTTTAAAAGTAATAATTGTCAATGATGCTGACACCCAGTGTTTGTTTTGATGTAAGTTTTTTTTTTTAATATTTGAGGCAATTTATAAATGCATGTCAGGCTTTCTAAATTCTTCATCTGTTAGAATTAATAATTAGCATGAATACTCTGTCCTTGGGAAAACAATGTAAAATCCAAGCAAATGTTTGTGATAATACATTATTAGTATCACAAAACTTCATGGAATCAGCTTAAATCTTCAACAATAGGTTGTTTAAATAATTATGTTTAGCCGGGCATGGTGGTGCATTCCTTTAATCTCAGCACTTGGGAGGCTGAGGTAGGAGGATGGCTGTGAGTTTGAGACCACCCTGAGACTCCATAGTGAATTCCAGGTCACCCTGGGCTAGAGTGAGGCCCTACCTCAAGAAAAAAAATGATTATGTTTATGACCTGAATCATGAAATATTGGCTAACTATCATAATTGATTTTTAAAAATCCTCTTTGGTACAGTTATGGCATACTGAAAAGTATCTGATTCTTTGGTGAGACACAATAGAAAAACCTCCACATCATTTCCTATTTCATATATTATTTACAAGAGGTGAATTCAAGAGACATGTGAATTCAAGAGATACAGCTCTTAAAATCTCACATGGACCTAAGAAGATATAAGTAAAATAATAATATTCATAAAAGATTGTGAAGTTCTTTTCTACCCCTCAGAGATGGCACTCTCTACTATGGCAGAGCAGTGCTGAGTGACACAAGTGTGATCACACGTGACTTTCTGATGCTGTCACACAGTAGTCGTCACAACCGGTTTCCACACTGCTAAGTTGGACTCAGAAGGCTTTATCACACTGACCAACCTGACACAGGGCCAATCAACGGGGTGTCCACAGTGAGGTGGTACTGACACAAGTCCTTGGAATAGTTTTATTTCAGTTGGCCATAGAAGCCAGAGCAGAAATTTATACTTCAGTTCAATTATTCTCTCTTCATCATAAGTGACAGTATCATGAAACCCATTACTTGTTACTAATGATTAAAGTAATAGCTCTGTCTTGCAAACTATGGGAGAAGAAAATGGCTCTCTCTCTCTCTCTCTCTCTCTCCATATATATATATATATCATAACAATAATGATGATAGTAGCCTACTTGTAAGTACAGAGAAGTCACTATTTAACAAACATGGCTTTGAAATAAACTGAAGACCCCAATTCAAACTAGATCAGTAGATGGAGACGACATAGGTATATGAAGAGATAAATACAGAGGGAAGTATAAATAAATGATAGATGATAAATATATATGTAAGTAGAAAAATAGAAATAGAAGATAGATGATAGAGATAATAAGTAGATAAATGATAGTAAGAGATGATGATAAGATAGAATGATTGATGGACTCAAAATCACATACATGCATGCACATACTGGTTAATATATGTATATGTATTCACAAATATACATGTGTATACATATGTTTCATATATTTAGAGAGAGAGCTAGAAAGAAAGAAAGGTGGAAATAGAGAAATAAAAGGACAGAGGATTAAAAACAAACAAAATATCAAGGGATGACTGCTTGTTTGAATATAGGAACATTATCAATATATGATAAAACAGTCCTAAGCAAACAGGTATTTAGGTTAAATGCTGAAAATCTCCCTCCAGTACCACGGGAAGGAACATCTCTGGAGAACTGCTAACTTCATTCATCCCCTCACACTCCAGGTATTTCATCATGCACCTGTTTCCTGTGCTGTACTACTCAGACTAGCCCTGAGTGATGGATTAGCCACTGGTAGAAATCCCCTGTGGGCTTTACTTGTTTGATCTTTTAATTAAATTGCTGAAAGCCAACAAGAACTATCAGCAGATCATGTGACACTATTCACTCCCCAAGACAATGAGCCCATCACCTGCTTTTAACTGATTGTTATCTACTAAATACAAACCCTTTTTTGTCTCATAAAGTAACAGTAAAGGGGTCATAGTTAGATATAATTCTCCCATAAAGTGTGACTAATAAAATGGATATATTCTTAGAACATACTCCACAGCTTTTCTATCACACAATCTGTACCTTCAATCACTTTTCATATCACTAAGTAGCTTGACTGTTCCTCCTCTTCACGTGTTCTTTCTATGTGAACAATAAAGGCATTTTAAAATTTAAATTTCGTGATTTATTTGTGTGTGTACACGTGTGTGTCCCTGTGCATGTGAATGTGGGCGTGTATGTTCCAGGGCATGGTATGTGGAGGCCAGAGGGCAACTTGTAGTTTGGTCCTGTCCTGACCACCTTGTCTGGGGCGGAGTTTCTTACTCTGTTGTTTGCCACACTGACCATGAGTTTGTCTGAACTCCTTTTGTCTCTGCCTTCCATTTTGCTGTCAGCACATGCTGGGATTACAAAAGCCAGCGGCTTTCTATCTCTCTCTCTCCATATATATATATGTGTATATATATATGTGTGTGTGTCTGTCTGTATGTATATATATATATATATATATATATATATATATATATATATATATATATATATATATATATATATATATATATATGTGTGTGTGTATGTATATATATATATATATATATTTATATTTATATGGTTTTCAGATAGTATCCAGCATTTTTTAAGGGGGTTCACTGATTGAATTTGAGTAGTCCAATTTATGTGAGGAGAGCTTTACCACAGGACCATCTCTTCAGCCCACAAAATGTGATCTAGAATTTTGACCTGAATACATTGGGAAGAGCTATGCTTTTAAAAATACATAATGCAAATATCACGCAAAATACCTAACATGATCATGGTCTCAAATCTTTCTAAGCTCAATTAATTACTTTTAGGTTGAATTTCACATGTTTGGCAGTAAACATATGAGCTCTTTCTTCAGTCACACTCTCCCCAATTCCCATGTAATACTTGTCCCCAGCTAATGAGGTGATCGAAGTAAATGAGACTGGGTAACTGGTGTGGGTCACCCTTCACAGTAATGAGGAACACAGCAGGGAGGCCACATTGTTTGTGTGTGTGTGTGATAGAGACGATACAAACAGACCTCAGGTATCTTCCTCAATCATTCCTTACCTCAATTTTTAAGGCAGAGTCTCTCAGGGAACTCAAATTTCATTGAGTATGCTAGACTAGCTATGCAGCAATCCTCAGGGTTCTTGCCTGTCAGTGCTGAGATTATAGGCACATGGCCCTGCACCTGCGACTGGGTTTTGGATGGATGTCAGGAATTTGTTCTCATGTCTTCAATCTTACCTGGCAAACACATTACTGTATGAGCCATCTTCCAATCATGGTAACATGCATTTTTTTTCAAATTATTTATTTATTTTTTATTTATTTGAGAGCAACAGACAGGCAGAGAGATAAAGAGGGAGAGAGAGAGAGAGAGAGAGAGAGAGAGAGAGAGAGAGAGAGAGAGAGAGGGAGAGAGAGGGAGAGAGAATGGCATGCCAGGGCCTCCAACCACTACAAATGAACTCCAGATGCATGCACCACCTTGTGGTAACCTGCATTTTTAACACCATAATTAATCCAAAAGGTGTGGGGACAAAAGTCATGCAGCTCTCCCCATTTGAGCTATTTCTCATTGAAAGACCTTCAAAATAATTTCCCAAGTTCATTTGAACAAACATATCAGCAGACAAGTCAAAGCAAATGCCAACTGATTTCTCACAAGTACATCTATATGATAGAATAAATTGTTTATTTGCTTAACATAATCTACTCCAAACCAATACTCACTCAACAATATTCAAACTAGATCAGTAGATGGAAATATAGGTATATGAAGAGATAAATACAGAAAGAAGTATGAATGATAGATGATAAATATATATGTAAGTAGAAAAAATAGAAATAGAAGGTCGATGATAGAGACAATAAGTAGATAAATGATAGTAAGAGATGATGATAAGATAGAAAGATTGATGGATTCAAAATCACATACATGCATGCACATACTGGTGACTATTGTTTTGGAGTAGATTTGTACCTTGCTTACAATGACAACAGACATGACAAAAAAATAATCTTTGAGAAATACCACTTAGAATTGTAAAAATATCATTTAGTCTAATTTCCACCGGGAACGTTCTGGAAGTGTCTAAGGGGATCCTTTCTTCTGTGTCACTGAGCTACAGTGCTACCTCCTCTTGAGACTTCTCAGGAACACATTTCCCCTGTGATGTTGGGTTCCACAAACAGCAACATTTGAATGTATGCTAACTGTTCTGAGATGCCCTCAGACATATCCAAAGACTGTTTTACTTTTAACAAATGTTTGTTTATTTATTTATTTGACTGAGAGAAAGAGGCAGATAGAGAGAGATTGATGACACCAGAGCCTGTAGTCACTGCAAATGAACGCCTGGTGCAGGTGCCACTTTGGGCATCTGGCTTAAGTCGGTATTTGGGAATTGAACTTCAGTCCTTGGGCTTCATAGCCTTAACCACCAGCAATTTCTCCAGCAACTGAGACTGTTTTGTTTCAAAGATTGTTAGAAAATATTTTCTTCCTCCAGTAAATAATTCCTAGCTAAATTTTGATGTAGTTACATAATAATAGTCTAGTTTGTTGAATTAGTTTAAAAAAATATAAAAGTGCAACATTGCATAATTCCATGTTAATAACATACTTCTTATAACTTAACTAGTGATCTTAGAGGACTTATATAGTAACTCACTTTGTTTCAAATGAGACTTTGTTGGGAGCAGTAGGTATATGAAAAGATTGAGTGTAAGGGCAATTTGATTTTTAGGCAGATGATAAATTCTCTGGCTTGACAGTCAAGTCTTTTTATCACAATTTATTGCGCTCACATAATTTCAGCATCACTACCTTTTCAAAGTAGCACTACAAAGTAACAAAATGAAGAGAATTTAAACTTACCTTTGTGACTCCTTACCTGTACTTTATTGCAGATAGCTATTTCAACTGTACTGGCCCCAAACCACAGTTAATGCAGGTATATAAATATTAATATGTTAAGAAGAATAGGTTTCTTATGGATAAGTTAAATATTTTTTTCTGAATATTTATACTGCTGTTGCAGCCAGGTTCACATTGCTGCAAGAAAATACCTGACCAAGAGCAGCTTGTTTGAAAAAAGAATTATTTTGGCTTATAGACTCAAGGGGATGGCAGGGGAAAACAATGGCATGAGCAGAAGGTAGACATCCTTCCCTGGCCAACATAAGACAGACAACAGTTCCAGGAGAGTGTGCCAAACACTGGCAAGGGAAAACTGGCTATAATACCCATAAGCTTGGCCTCCAAAACACAATGAAACCAGGAGGTGTTAATTCCTAAATCTCCATTAGTGAAAACCTAACATTCAGAACACCTAAGTTTATGGGGGACACCTGAATCAAACTACCACATTCTACCCCTGGCCCTCATAAACTGACAGCCATCCATGATATAAAATACAATGAATTCAGTCGACTTTAAAAGCCCCCATAGTTTTTTGTCCATCCTAATGATATTCAACCACTCTCATAGCCCAAGATCTTTTAACTGAGCCATAATACTAAAACATCCCTCCCACAAAACCCATAACGGCACAGAATAAACACCCACACTGCAAAAGATGACATTGGGAATAGTAAAGAAATATTTAACCAGTACAAGATTTAAACAGGGCAAACATCAAACTCTAGCTCCAAGTCCAGCAACTCTAGCCAGTGACAAATCCCCAAGTCCAATAATTCTAACTAGCAGCAAGTCTTTGCAGTTCCAATTCCACCCCTCCAGCTGGGCTAATCACAGTCCTGGAAAATTTCATCCAGGGCCACAGCTTTTCTTAGCGGCCATCTTGTGGTCCTGGCATCTCCACTGGGTTTCCACTGCTTCCCATGATCCACCCTCTTGGCTCCATCAGGTGTCCATGCAGGCATCCAGCAAACCTGCTTCACACTACCCATAGCCATCTCCAAACCACAAGACCGTGTTGCAAACTCAATGACCCTCTCTTTCCTGCATTTTCCCTACTCTACAATACCAGTTAGGATTCCAATTTGTTAATCCAGAGGGGAATAAAGCAGGCTTTGAAGAACAGGACACTCCCTGAAGATTCAGGCCTCTTCAAACTAGTCTACATTCTTCCTGGCACCCCAATGCAGGTCAGCTGGCCCAATCTCTAAGGCTGTAATTGCTCATATAATTGCAGATGAACTGGCAGAAGTTTCAGCCCAAAGATATCATTTCTGTGTCATAACCCTCTGCTCACTCCAGTCTATTTGAATGTGAGGCAACCCTGCACAACTTCCAAGGACACAGCCATAACTGCAAGCCTCTAACACAAACTGATTCTAGCCTAGTCCAGGCAAAGCTCTTCCTCACTCTCACAAGCCAAATGCACAGTCCTTAGCTTTTGCTGCATTCAGGTTTTTCAACTTTGACCAGAATAGTCCATCAAGCTGTATTTATAGCACTACAAGACAGCTCTTAGGCCAAGGTTTCAAATCCTTCCACAGTCATCTTGAAAATCAGCTCCAAAAGGCCAAAGCCACAGAGGTGTCTAGTAGCAATCCCACTTCTCAGTACCAACTTTACTGTTGTAGTGAGGTTTGCATTGCTGCCAGAAAATCCCTGACCAAGAGCAGCTGAGGGACCAGAAAAGGGTTATTTTGGCTTACAGACTCAAGGGTAAGCTTCACAATGTCAGGAAAATGATGTCATGAGCAGAGGGTGGATATTACCCCCTGGCCAACATCAGATGGACAACAGTGATAGGAGAGTGTGCCAAACACTGACAAAGGAAAACTGGCTATAAGACCCATAAGCCTACCCCTAATAATACACTGTATCCAGGAGGCATTAAATCCCAAATCTTCATCAGAGACACCTGAATCAAACCACCACAACTGCACATTTTAGAATTCACTTAAATTTGAATACGTATGATTTTAGAAATGAAACATTGGCTAGGAACCTATACCTACCATCATATAAATTTTCATGACCCCAGGTGGAATAACAAATGCTACAATTGAAGTCAGGTATATATGATGATATTTTTTTATTTGTATAATTTTCAAAAGGATACCACTTCTGATTTTCTCTAGTAGATTGTAGATTTTGAACTCTTGCCTTTTCATTCTTCTGTATTTGTTTCTTAGCCACAAACTTATTTACTTGATAATGTATACATAATATTTGTTTTTACATTATGGAAATGGTAAGGAATTTGCATTTTAATAAATACAAAGAACTGAGCTAAAAGTTTCACAGTTTGTTAAAATTATATTTATTAATTTATTGTAGGGCCCAGCTCTTAATTATTGAAACCAACATTAAGTAATTAAAAATCTAAGCTTTCTATAAATCACAATAGGGAATTGTGTTCATACATTCATTTACTTATTCACTCTTGCATACTCAATAAATAAAAACATGCCTTCCACAGAATGCAATGTGTTCTCTTAGCATTAAAATGAGCTACTAAGCTGATAATATTGTTAACTTTATTAATTATATTTATTTATTATGTCACATTTCTGTGTCAGAAGGTCTGTTTTGACTAGACTTGAAGTCTGCTTTTCATTCACTTGTCCTTTCATTTGTCATTGAAAAACACCTGTTGAATACTAACTCTGAGCATGACACTGTGAGGGGTGGATTGGTATTTAGGAGTTGCACTGAAACACAGTGTTGCAGTTTTGATTTTGCCTAAGAAAGAATTAGATGAAAAGCCACTTGACTCCACAAAAAAGGGACTTCTTCCTGCAATGTTCGTCACTTATGTTTTGCCTCAGTGTCACCTTATTTTAGGAGAAATGTCATGTTCTTTGGGTCTTCAAGACATTTCTCTACTTACAAGTGTTCACTTGATCCAGAAACATCGAAGCATAACTTTAAGGAAACCTTATGATTATTTTTCATACCAGAGCAGGAGTCACTTTATAGACAAGGAATGAGAGACAAAAAACAAAACAAAACAAAACAAAAAACAAACATGCAGGCTTCCATTTCTCATTCTTTCAGTGCCCACTGTGTACCGGCTGCCCTTTCTTTACTAATATTTTTTGCATAGAAGCTCAAGACAATTTAAATCAAATGGAAATATCACAACAACTAGGATTTCCCCAGACATCTAGTAAAATCTCTGAATAGTAACCTGTGATCCTCTGTGGGTATTGAGTCCCTTATTCTTTCATACACAGAAAAAAAAAATTTTGAATGTTAAGTCCTATGTGTGAAGTTGTGGTATTTTAATGTCACTCAAGTGCAGTCTCCTATGCACACCATATAGATTAACTTATCTCTACATCATTAGAATGTTAACTGCAATGCAAAACACTATGTGACTAGTTATTGGAATGCAGTGTTTAAATAAGAAAAGAAATACATAAGTCTATATCAGATATATCTACATATTAAGAATATTTTCCAAGTGTTCATTGGTTCTGACCATGTAGGATCTGATCATGTAGGATAACATTTATACAACCTACTTAATTTTTAACTTAGATTATAAATTGGCCACTGATGTTTGTCTCTTTAGTTATTTTTCAAGCAACTTGATGTTTCTTTTTAATTTGGCCAGATAATTTTTATTTAATTGAAAAGAAGTACTCTGCTGTTTATATATATATATATATATATATATATATATATATATATATATTTTACTACATATTCATCCAGAGTATTGTTTCAGTGGTAGCCTTTCCTTAATACTTAAAGGGACCATTAGATTGAGAGAAAAATAGAGCTTCTACCATGTGAAAGGCAGGAGGGGACCAGTATCCATTTTCATAGTAACCTAAATATTACAGGGTTCATCTACTATTTTACATTTACCCTACTTTGAAAAAATCAGATATATCACATAATATAGCATTAAAGCGAATTTAACCTCCCTTTTCTGAAGCAGTTCCCCTCAAGGATCATACTTGAGTTTCTCTCAATTAATGTTAAAGGTAAATAAATGATTTGCAAGCTGAATTGAAAGTACATATTATCCCAAAGAGAGCTACATCTGATTATTCTTTATTGAATTTTCTATGTCTTGTTTGTTTTCAATTCAATGTGGTAACACATGTGTGCTTTAAAAGCTGTATTTGCATTTTTAGATTCAGCGAGAATGAAGAGGCTACTTCAAATTTATTCCTTAAGAAATCAAAGTATTTATGTTACTTGCTGATAATAGTATTTCAACATAAGCAGATATTAAGACATCATATAGAACAAATAAAGAAGAAGAAAAACAGAAGAAACAGACAATGTTATTAAAATAAACCAAGGCAGCATTAACTCACATATTTGAACAGACACCTAAGGATGTAAAGCAACTATTATGAATAGGTTCAAGGAATTAAAAGTAACAATGGTTATAATTAATGATCAGGCAAGAAATATAACCAGAGAAATGGGTGCTATAAAATAGGAGTATATTTGTGACTAAAACTGAAAAGTACAATGTCAAATAATAATTTTAATTTTAAGATACTATAGAATCTTTTCTGTGCTCAATTCATTTCATATAATGTTCTGTCCTGGAACATCTTTATTTTACACAAGTGACAGTATTTCATGTCTATTACAGTTGAATAGTGTTCTTTGGCATGTACACATATATGCATATAGATATATATTGCATTTTCTATATCATTCACCTCTTTATGGGTATTTTGAGTGAATGTGTTTCTCACCTTTCATGGAATTGTTATAACAAATATTAATATGGTTATGCAATTCCCTCTTGGTCATGCTGATTTCATTATCTTTAAGAATAGATCATGGGGGCTGGAGAGATGGCTTAGTGGTTAAGCGCTTGCCTGTGAAGCCTAAGGACCCCGGTTCGAGGCTCGGTTCCCCAGGTCCCACGTTAGCCAGATGCATAAGGGGGCGCACGCGTCTGGAGTTTGTTTGCAGAGGCTGGAGGCCCTGGCGCACCCATTCTCTCCCTCTCCCTCTCTCTGTCTTTCTCTCTATGTCTGTTGCTCTCAAATAAATAAATAAAAAATGAACAAAAAAATTAAAAAAAAAGAATAGATCATGGTACCAAACTGACTGTATTTACTGAATACAAAACTATTTAATTAACTAAAAAAAAATTTAAAAGAATAGATCAGATAGTAGAGTTGCTGAATCCTACAGTGGATCATTGCAGGTTCTTATTCTATATTTGGGAGGGGAATTCTATGTTATATTCCACAGTGGCTGTATTGATTTATATTTTCACTAACAATGCACGAATTTCCTTCTCACCAAATACCTTATGTACTACTTCCATGCAGAATCTATAACTGAGGTTCTCTTGGAATTTGAGATCAAAGTAGTAATTATGAGACTGAGGAGAATAAAGGTGCAAGGAAAGTGGGAGTGATTAGTCACGGATTCAAATTATACTTAGATGGAAACAAGTTCTGGCTGTCTAAAGAAAAGCAAGACAGATACAGTTAAGAATATAGCATAGTTTGCCTAAGATTTGAAGAAATTAATACTTTGTGATTAGAACTTCTTATATTCTTGTAATTTGTAGTCTTTCCTGTCATAAAACATGGAATACAAAATCATGACATATATGTACATATACACTGCACAAAATATATTTATATACTACACAAAAGATAACTTCACCTCTACATGCATTATACTGTAATCATAATAAAAAGAATTTTCAAAGAACACTTAATATGATTTTACTAGAAATCATTTGGATATAAAATCTAATATGAATTTTTTTCACTTCCATTTTTTTCCTACATCTTCTAAAAATGTTGGGATAGTGATTTTAGCAGCATGTAAACATTTTTATTTTTAAATAAAATTTGATCAACATCCATGATTTACCATCTGTCTTTTGAACATAGTGATTTTGCATATTTTTGGTGTTCTATTTCAGGGAGAGTCCAGGAAGGAGAGAGGGAGAGAAAGAGAGAAAAAGGCAAGAGATAGGATGAGGATTAAACTTGGATCTGTTCCATCCTAGGATAAAAGTCCATGTAAGTATTTATTAAATTTTAGTCTTGAATCTCTTTCAGGAAATGTTTCTATTGCATTTGTTAATTTCAAATATAGATTGATATACTCCTATATGCATTCTAGTGGAAGGGGAGATTCCTTTTAAAGGAATAGATTAATTATGGATATATAAATGAAACAATGATTAATAATATTTTTTTTTGCAATCCAAAGCATCATCAATGCATATTGCAGTTCCTAAGCAACATACATTTTGTTCATCATGAGTAATAGGATGGATGGTCTTTCCTTTCATTTTTTCAGAGGATGTTAGAATATATTAGAGAAAGAGAGAGAGACAGAGACAGAAGAGAGAGAGAGAGTGAGAGAGAGAGAGAGAAAGCCTGTACTGGGATACTAGTGCTGGGCCCTGAATTATGAGTGGAATCCTAGAAAAGATTAAAATGTATGTTATAATATGAATTCAAGATAGCTTCTATTTTTATTATTGCAATGCGTTCTAGCTATAATTCAAAATGTTTAAGTCACATTTTAAAACGTTTTTAACTTAACATTGCATGCATTTACTCAAACTGTAGAATTTTTAAAATCAAAATGTATTATGTAAGAATACTAGTTCTTTTTCTCCACATGCATTTCTTATCTTTACTATTATTAGTATATCATCATGATATTTTCCCTCGCAAACTCTAAATAACTTTTCAGAGTTTGAGCATAAATATATACAGCACAGGGGTAGACAGTAAAGTCTTTAAAGTATCAGTGGGCATGGTGGTGCATATCTGTAATCACAGCACTTGAGAAACTGAGGCAGAGGGCTAGGGACAAGCTAGGGATACACA
Source organism: Jaculus jaculus (assembly GCF_020740685.1). Taxonomy (NCBI): domain Eukaryota; kingdom Metazoa; phylum Chordata; class Mammalia; order Rodentia; family Dipodidae; genus Jaculus; species Jaculus jaculus. The sequence goes on along the minus strand of NC_059119.1, from coordinate 8,176,195 downwards.
GGGAGTGAGATACAAGCCAGCTTTATGAGAAAACTATTTCAAATAAATGAAGTGCCTAGATATAGCCCAATGTTAGAGTGATCTCTTAACATGCACAAAGCCCTGAGTTTGATTCCCGTGACTGCCAATTGATGAATGGATTATAATGAAGGTGCCATTCAGTGTTTTTCTCAACAGAAAAAAAAAAAAAAAAGGTTAAAGGGCATCTACAACAACAATCATTTATTAAGAAATCCAAAATAAAACAAAGGGATTTGAGTATTTTCTCATATCAGAGCCAGGGCTTGCCAAGCAAATTCTTCATACAAAGAATGTGACGATGGCAAACTAGGATGAGAGCAGTTATGGCAATGAATGTTTGTTCTAATCCAGGCCCACCAAATCACTTTCAAAGTACAATACGTTCTCACTGTTAAGACTGTCTGGGGAAGGGAGATGGGGAGGAAGACTCGATGCCATGACACAGAGCCTGAATTGTATGTTAGTAACTAGGGTGCTGATCTCATCCATGAATCTGGGCTCAGCTGTTAGGAGCTCTTCCTCAAGGAAGGCTTTCTCCCTGGACTTGGGTAACTCGGACAATTTTCGTGGGATGACCCATGCCTACTATGCGACCCTCCAAATGGCGTCCTTTGTAGGGCTGGTAACTTAAGTCTTTCCTTCCTCAAGACACAATGTCCATTGCATGCTGTCTGTCCACCCTCAAAATAAACTTTGTTTAAGATAATCAGCATAAGTCGGGTGTGTTGGTGCCCGCCTTTAATCCCAGTACTTGGGAGCAGAGGTAGGAGGATTGCTGTGAGTAGAGGCCACCCTGAGACTACAGAGTGAATTTCAGGTCAGTCTGGGCTAGAGTGAGACCCTACCAAAAATAAAAATAAATAAATAAATAAATAAAATAAAGATAATCAGAATAGGTAACTTTGAGTTATAAAAATAACTGGGATAATTTGATTTTTTCGTTGAAGCTGGATAGATATGTTGTGCCGATGAGCCTCTACCTTTCTAACCTCCCACCTCCACTTCCTGGGTGCAGAGATTACATGCCCAGGCAGAAACAACATATTTTTTCCTAAATTAATCTATTTCTCCAATAATAACTGAAAATGTATACATTCCTATTCTGTCAATCTAATTTATCTATATTTTATGTACTATAATTTAAATGTTCAATATTCAATCTTTTTCTAAATAAATTCACAGTAGCTCAAGAAATAAATACCCTATGGTACATAGTTAATGAAAATCTATTTTGTCATTTTCATTTATATAATCTTAATAAAGACTCAGGCATTTTAGAAACAAAATACATATGATATAATAAAACTTCTGCTTGGAATTAGGGTTTTTGAAACTGAAAATATCAATTATTTAAATGAGAGCATGGTGTGCTTCATACTCAGAATTTTATGAAAAGAGGTTTGCAATACAAAATATTTTAACTGAATAAGGAAGGTAGATATTTACTGTAAGTTTTCAAATGTTCCAGTAAATAAAAATAGATGACAGAAAATAAAAGTTTATCTAGTTTATCCATGTAATGGAAATTGGAAAGCTTTGCTATAATTCCGAATTAATTATAAACATTATAGTCATGTAGGAGCACACATGACTTTGGAAAATATTTCCCTATCTTTGAGATGTTTTGTATAAAACAACCAGAGTCTAATATCAAATTTCACATTTTTTCAATGATAAACTTGGAAGCACATTAGCTGAAGATATCATCTGTCATTAACAGTTTTAAACTGTCTTTTTTTTGCATGTGTATGTTTGTCTGGTGCATGTGTATTCAGTGTTCATATAAGTGTGAGTGCACAAGTGAGTTTGAGTGTGCATGCATGTGTGTGGAGAACAATGGCCAACATTTGGTGCCTTTCTCAGTCAGTCTCCACCCTCATTTTTGAGAGTGTCTTGCTGATCCTTGAGCTCAGTGATATGGCTCAACTAAACAGTAGACCATCCTACCCTGAACTCTCAATGTTGGGCTTATATGTACATATCTCCTATCTAGCTTTCTATGTGTGTACTGAAGATCTGAACACAGTTCTTCATGCTTGAGTGTTAAACCCTTTATCCATTGAGCCATTTCCCCAGTTCCCTAAGTTCTTTCTCTAGTTAAACTTTGGATGTTTGGGTTTTCTCATCCTATAGGGCTTACATAAAGTTTTCTTGCAAAAGAGGGAATACAGATGCATGCCTATAGATCACACCCATGTGGGTCACCCAACAGAAATTTCCCCAAATTTGAATAACACACAGAACTACAGTAAGTTGAATTACTGGCTATCTGAAGATTTAGGGGGTCATGTAGGTCTCAGAAATTAATAAATTTTCAGAAGCAAAGCCATAACCTCATATGTTTTATGAATAAAGACACACACACAAATCCTCAACAACAAAAAAAAAAAAAAAAAAAAAAAAAAAAAAAACATTTCAAGTTGAATCCAGAAACATGGAAGGAATTCTGTCAGGTAAAAATCCATCCTAGAAATGAACTCTCCCTGCCAACTTTTCGGGATTACTTTTCATAAGAGACAAAAGACAAATCTTGGGCTGGAGAGAAGGCTTAGTGGTTAAGCACTTGCCTGTGAAACCTAAGGACCCAGGTTCGAGGCCCAGTTTCCCAGGACCTACATTAGCCAAGATACACAAGGAGGGCACACACGTCTGGAGTTTGTTTGCAGTGGCTGGAGGCCCTGGAGTGCCCATTATCTCTCTGTCTGTCTCTATCTCAACTGAACAAGGTGTTATGGGTATGGTGTCCCAGTTTCTAACTCATCCTCTCACCAGAGAGTTCAGAGAAGTTCCTGGGACTAGGAAAGAAACTCCTTTGAAGTCTGTCTCACTGAAATATATTTCTGGGATGGCCCATCTTTCACTGACCACAAGAAACATCTATATAAAGGCAAAAACCTCACAGACTGAAAGTAGAAATGAGTTACCTGAGTTGATCCTATCTTTTCATGAAACTGCATCTAATGACCCAAATTCACAGGGCGATAGATTGCCGACTTTCTTTTTGCATAAATAATGTTGAGGGCTGACTTGGTTTAGTGGTTAAGGCACTTGCCTGTGAAGCCTGTGAAGCATTGTTCACATCTCCAGGTCCCACATATCTAGGCACACAGTGACAGCATTGCTCAGGAGCACAAGGGGCGCAAGCACCTGGACTTCATTCACAACAGCTGAAGGCCCTGGAGCACCCATTCTCTCTCTGTCTTTCTCCCTCTCTGCCACTTTCTCTCTCTCTCTCTCTCTCAAAGTAAATAATAAAAATATCTGTTACAAAATAATGTTGAGGGCTGGAGAGATGGCTTAGCAGTTAAAGTTCTTGCCTGAAAAGTCAAAGAATCCAGGTTTGATTCACCAGGACCCACATAAGCTAGATGCACAAGTTGGCACAAGTGTCTGGAGTTCCTTTGCAGCAGCAAAGGCCCTGTCATGCCCTTTTGTCTCCCCCTCTCCCCCAAATAAATAAATAATGTTGAGGGTTCTTTTTTTTTTTTTTTTTTTTTTGCCTTTTAGTATCATTGCTATTCAGTGACTATATAATGATCAAATGGAAATTTTATGATTATATAACTTAGATTTTTTTTTTCTAAAATAAACCATAATGTGATTCACAAGTGGATTGCATATATACTACTCTATTAGTAGATGATATTATAATTAAACATGTTCATATTGATAGGAGGTCTCACTATAATAAGAAACATCATAAGATTTGCTTTGTGTATCTTCTAAGGTAATTTTGACTTTATTTTCTTTCATTTTTATTGTTGATATTCAAGTCTCAAAGCTAACATTCCATATGATTGTAGCTTTTACAAATATATTCTATAAATTGATAGTATATAAATATGAATTATATTAGTTATTTTCAAATCTCATTTCTTCTTACATATTTAGAAAAAAGTATATGTTCCCTTATTTATCATTGAAAAGATTTACAATATTATTATTTATTTGCAAGGAGAGAAAGGGAGGGAGAGAGAGATTGAGAATAGATGTTCCATGACCTCAAGCTGCTGCCAATGAAATCTAGATGCATGTGCCACTTTGTACATCTGGTTTTACATGACTACTGGGGAATCAAACCTGAATTATTAGGCTTTTCAGGCAAGTGCCTTAACTGTTGAGCCATCTTTACAGCCCATAAGTAAAATTTTTAAAAAATATTATTGAGCAACATTAATTTTGAGGTAGCAACATTTTGCTCTCATTTCTAAAATAAATATGAGGATCTGTTGATGCTGCTCAATGGTAGAGAATGTGATTAATATGCCTGAGACTCTGAGTTAAATTCCCAAGAAAAAATAAATATTAAATATATACATATATATGAAAATTTTCCATAGCTTTAGTTGTAATTTTACTATTGCTAATGTAGAATTTTTATTTCTCTCTCCCTCTCTCCCTCTCTCTCTCTCTCTCTCTCTCTCTCTCTCTCTCTCTCTCTCTCTCTCTTTTTTGAGGTAGGGTCTCCCTTTAGCCCAGGCTGACCTGGAATCCACTATGTAGTCTCAGGATGGCCTGGAACTCATGGTGATCCTCCTACCTCTGCCTCCCTAGTGCTGGGATTAAAGGCGTGCGCCACCACTCTCAGCTTAGAATTTTGATACAATTATAACTCTTAGAATAATATTTTAAAACACCCGTGGTATCCATGAAGCAAAGTTTTTTAAAAAACTCATTCATATTTTTCACGTTATAGAGAGCTTAAGGATAATATTGTGTTTGTTGGTATTTAATAAGGCTCTGCAATACAAACGGCAGAGAGTGTTTTACATGATTAGTCTTAAAATTGGAAATGTAGGAAATGCAGAATTCATGAGGACCTCTACCGCCTACCAACCCAGAGATTCCAAGGCTTCCAAGAGGCCTTCATTAAAGTAGACCTAAAACGAGGCGGAAAGATTGTTACAGCCACACGTTGGGACATTATGCACAGAGACATCACCTCTTCCCCATTACTGACTGCTGTCCCCATAATGCATAGGCCACAGTCCCCATGGAGATCACCAGCATCCCCAGCAAGGAGGGTGCCTTTGGAGCGGCGAGTTGGGAGGGAAAAGATGGCAAGAACATGAGCTATTTACATACTGAGTATGTCCATAACTAATATATTTTTTTCAAAGAAGACTTTCATATTACACAAATTAAATCTTTTAGTTCTTATCATGGTACCAAAATATTTCTGTTCTAAAATGTTTTGATAGCAAGGGAAAGGTGGCCATTTTGAAATATAACAAGGGCTTATTTTTTGTTTTTTGAGGCAAGCCCTACAGGCTGGCTTTTGGTTTTTAATGTGAGAGAGAATGAGAGAAAGAGAGAGAGAGAGAGAGAATTAGTGTGCCACAGCCTCCAACCAGTGCAGTGGAACTTCGATGTGTGTGCCCTGTTGTGCACTTGTGTCATTGAGCACCTTGCTTGCATGGGACCTAGAGAGTCCCGCATGAGTCCTTAGGCTTTGCAGACAAGCCCCTTAGCAGCTAAGCCATCTCTCCATCCCAGAGATTCATTTTAATATAGTTATCTGTCAAAGGCAATGCTTAACTATTTGACAGAGGGTAAACCTTTAGCTCAAGTTTCCTCCTGTTTTCCTGTCACCAATTATGTGGGTAAAGTTGTAGAGCTGGTAGCTGAGAAGCACTTGAGAAGGTAATAAAAAAGGCAACATTTTATCATACTTTGTCGTAGTAAAAGACAAAACAACACAAACATAATCTGAAGAGGGCTGGAGAGATGGCTCAGCGGTTAAGCGCTTGCCTGTGACCCCTAAGGACCCCGGTTCGAGGCTCGGTTCCCCAGGTCCCACGTTAGCCAGATGCACAAGGGGGCGCAGCGTCTGGAGTTCGTTTGCAGTGGCTGGAAGCCCTGGCGCGCCTATTCTCTCTCTCTCCCTCTATCTGTCTTTCTCTCTGTGTCTGTTGCTCTCAAATAAATAAATAAATAAGTAAATAAATAATTTTTAAAAAAAAAAACATAATCTGAAGAGATAAAATATGTAAATAACCAAAAGGCACATGACATATTCAACATCAGTAGTCAACAGGGAAGTGAAAAATTAAACCCACAAGAAGATACCACCTTCCCTTGAAATGGCTCTTATCAAAACATAAAAGAAAAAAAAAAACACAAAAGTTAGCAAATTGGCCAGGAAGTGGAGAAGAAAAAATCAGTTGTACACTGTTAATGGGAATGGAAATCACCCATGTGGAGAACACAGGTTCTCAAAGATTCCCCCAAAAAATTGTTAATGAAAATAAATTATATTACATGCTTAATGAAGGTATATTATGCATATATACTACATATGTATAGGAATATATGCTTACACATACTGTTCTCATTATTTTATTTTTATTTTTATTTATTTATTAATTTTGTTTTTTCAAGGTAGAGTCTCACTCTGGCCCAGGCTGACCTGAAATTCACTCTGCATTCTCAATATGGCCTTGAACTCACAGCGATCCTCCTACCTCTGCCTCCCGAGTGCTGGGATTAAAGTCATGTGCCACCACTCCTGGCTGTCATTATTTTATTTTTGAAAGAGAGACAGAGAGAAAGAGAGAGAGAGAGAGAGAGAGAGAGAGAGAGAGAGAGAGAGAAGGAGAGAAAATGTTTAGTTTATGTTGATGTGAGCCTACATCTTCTACCTTATAAATCTCAATTGCAGGATTTATATATCAGCTGATACTGCTGTCTCACATTCCTGATAGTTATTGTTATTAGAAGTTATTGTTGCATTTTAAAAATGTATATGTGTATGTCACATGTATTCCTTTGGTCTTTGGAAAGGCTGTAAAAATGCATTTGGGGAGAAAGAAACCGATGAATATTCAAGCATCAATTGCTCTAGTATTAGAATCTATTGCTGTATTATAATATCACCTACTTATAGTGTTATAATTTGAATGTGAAGTGTCCCTCACAGATTCAGGTAATGGATGGCTTATATTCTGTAGGTGGTACCACTTTGTGTGGTGAAGTGAATTTTGAGAGGCAAGGTCAAGCTGGAGAAAGTAGGCGATTGGAGGAATGCCATGAAGGTAACATCTGGTACCTATTTCCTTCTTATTCTCAGTTTTCTGTCCTCCATGAAGGGAAGAATTTCTCCATCACATGCTTACACCACAAAATGTTCTATCAGGGTATACTGAGGCAAGACACCATGGAATAAATCCTCCGAGACCATACACTGTGATAAATCTTTGTCCAACAATTTATGTATGTGTTATATTTGGTTATTGCAACACAAAAGGAACTAACATATTTAATTTTCACCACTGCTTTTATTTTTGAAAGTTGATAAAATTATGAGCAAACAGGCAGGAAGGAGGAGACAAAACAATGAACTTTTGACCCCAGCTTGTTCATGGCACTGTAATGTTCACACAGTTGATGTGTTTGCCATCCAAATAAATTCTCGTTGCCTGCTGATTTATTGATACGTTCCTGATTGCACAGAAATGGAGACAAAAACATTTTTGACATTTGCAAGATATCTGCATTGCATAAGCATAAGCATGATGGATAAAATAGATAGCTTTACTTTCATCATAGTAATAGAAAAGTGAAAAAAAAATCAGTTTCTGACAAAATATTGATGGTAATATTATGTAGCTAAACAGTTTGGGATTCAATATGATTTTAGAGTATACATTTCCTAGAGCAAAATTGTAAGAAGAAAACTCTCCTGGGAACTTTAAGTCACACTTTAAGAAAGGAGAGTTTGTTTCTAAGTCACCGGAGAAATGAATCTGCAACTACCTAGTGAAAATACCTCTCTGTGTAACTACGGGTTGCTACAGCCGAGTAGAGCAGGTGATTGTACAAACATACAGTAGCAAATTCCCCACTCATCTGCCACCCCACAGTGCAATGCAAAAGCTTTCCTCTACTCCATGTTCATGATCAGCTTTATTTATTTATTTTTTTCAATCAAGGTGCTTCTTAAAACAAACAGGAAAGAAATTTTTGAATTACCAATGACAGTCGTGATAGGTGGGTGGTTGGAATGATTCTCTTTGAAAACTAGTCATTCATACGTCAGCATTTGACTCAGTCAGACATTGCTACCTGATGTCTTCCATCTCGCAACTTTCCTTCTTCTTCTCCTTCGCTCCTCTAACAGTTCATCACTTAGCTAGGAAATTTTGGCTAGTGCGACAAAAGATATTCTAATATTCAATGTTTGCTATTTGTCTATAGCAACAAATATGACTCTTGCTTATGCGTTAAAATACTCTAGTAACAATATCCAAAAGTAAAAAGGCAGGGAAAATTAATCCTAGTAATGTACTTTAATAATCTAAAATAAAATAGTATTACTAAGTAGCCAAAGAAAATGTTACTGAGATTCTGTCTAAAATTCAGCATACACATCCCATGTGATATAGTTTCACTCCCTATAGCCACGTGCTAACTGCTCAGTGTCTGCATGGGCTACTTTGCTGACCAATGGTAATCATACTAGGTAGAGCTTGGCTACATGGTGATTCAAAAAAAGTGGAACTGGTGTGAAGGCATGAAATCTGTTTCCTGGAAAAGCTGCTTCATAATTGGGTAAGTAAAGCAGAGACTAGTAGAGTGAAGTCTCGTTGGAACTTTCTGAGACACTGTCTACTCCAACATGAAGTCCTTCCTGATGGAATCTCAGAAGCATGACCCCACCTTATCCACTTCTTCATTAGGACTTTCTCTTCCATGACAAAAGCTTAGTATTCTCTGAATACTTCTAACATAGCTCTGGAATGTTATCTATACTTGAATAAACAATGCCATATAATTAATGTTAGTTATATTGTGACTTAAAAATTGTTTTCCTTTTTATGAACCTGTTGAATATACATTTTAAAATATTTTATTTGTTTATTTATTCATTTATTTGACAGAGAAAGAGGGAGACACAGAGAATGGGCACTCCAGGGCCTCTAGCCACTGCAAATGAATTCCAGGCGCTTGTGCCCCCTTGTGTATCTGGCTAATGTGGTTTCTGGGGAATCGAACCTGGGTCATTTGGCTTTGCAGGCAAATGCCTTAAGTGCTAAGTCATCCCTCCAGCCCTGAATATATATTATAAATTTTGTATCTTTCTATGTCTAAATGGGAACTTTATTCAGAAAAACTAAGAGGAAGTTTTTTTCATTTAGAAGGTAATGAATTAAATGCTAAATGAGTGGATACAGACCCCCAAATGTGACAAACTCTTAAAGCCACAGTGCTTCCCTATCAAAACCTTTTCTCAATGAGCACCTGGAGCTCTCTATGCCAACAAAAGTAATGTGAGGTAACTTTTTACATTTCAAATCATTTCAATCTCTACACTTCATTTATTTCACAAATTAGTTTACTATAAATCTATCCCCTGTACCAAATTTTATATACTGATTTATGATAGATTTCTTTTACTGCTTTTCACATTTAGAAATTTTTTCTTTCAATCTGCTTTTCATGATATGCAAATAAACATACATCTTGCCATGCCTTTTAAACAGTGCAAGTTTGACTGAACTTGTCATAGTCACTGGGGACAGTTTGACACATTCTATTTTTCCAACCATTGTTTGAGTGCTTTATGTCCTTAACATTTATAGTTTTTATTACAATCAGTATAAGAAAAACAGGAGTCAATTCAATGAAATAGAAGATTAGCATGCTCAGGGAGTTTAGCATGAGGTAAACAGAAAATGATTTCACTGAATTCACGGACCTATTGAGAAAGAAGTGACAGTTTATCATTATTTTCCCCTGAATATAACTACCCTGTAAAATGTATATAAAAATATGCTATACAGAAACACTCCAGGATGGTGGCTTTTTTCTTTTGTGTTGGTTATAACCAGCCTTACTTGAGCTGATATGTATGCACATATAATTACATAAATCAATATCTTTCTAAACTTCATGTTTACTTATGGTAAAAAAAAACTCATAAGAATAATTTTAAGACATTTCCTCTGGAGCTATAAAAAAAAGTTATAAATTTATCTATAAAGTTATAGATAAATTATTCCAACTTTTTTCTTCATCTGTTATGGAAGTTGTTGGCTGTTTATTTTCTTATTAATTTCACTTCATGATAAATGGCAAGAGTAATGAAATGGCATTGGTGACTTTTTAAAAATTATTGCCATAAGAGTGGATTTTTATGAATCTTCAATTATAGAGATGTCTTTAAAGAAAATGGTATACAAGCCATATTGTAATTTAATTATATTGGCAAAATCAATCAACTGCAGATTTTCTTATAAGTTTCATTAGGTCCTATTATTCATTAAACTAGTCTGTGGTAGTTTAATTGCTCTGGAGTGCTTCATCTTAAGGTAAACAAATTTACTACCCACGCTCATGGTGAAAACAAATCATTGCTGTTGTCTTAACTAAAGCCTTTTTGAATTGGAAAGATAGTTTGGTGGTTAAACGCACTTGCTTTCAAACATTCCTGCCCAAGTACATGAGCACGTGCACGTGTATCTGTGATCCCTGGGCACCCGTGTCCAAGGATAAGTGAAAACCCTTAGAGTAAAACAGCTCTTCTTTCCATCAAGAAGTCTGATAGCATTGATGGGATCAAATAACATGGCCCATTCACAGCTTCCTCTTTACTGGCTGTGTCTGTTCTCATTGCTTCAAGCTCCTGTTACATCAGAGAATTCTTAAGCTGCTGTTGGAATAGAGATGGGTATAGGGCAGGCCTTCTTACCTCAGCAACTCTTGTTTTCTGAGTTTTCATCTAATTTATGTTAACATTTGTCTTGTCTTTGAATCCATTTTGAATATAAATTACCTAGGATATATAAGTATCTTATTTATTTGCTATAGAAGCCTTTTGTTTTATTATCTCTTCTCATTCATCTTTTTCTGCCTCCCCATATATCCACATAGCAGAGAATCCTTTGATAATAGAAGAAATATTTCTGGTTTTCTTTTGGCCTGGTAGTACTGAAGTGAACCTTGCTTAAAATAGTGTGTGGAATGCTAATATCTTCTTAGCATGGTGCTTTGAAGTTCAAAAAGACATATTTACATATGTGAATGTCTTTTGATTATTTTATATAACTTTGATCATTTGATCATTTCCCCAAACCTCTGAAACAATGTGGTCATTAAGGTGACCATCAATGAGTTAAGCTTTAGTACAACCATGTTCCTTAGTCCAGAGAGAACAAGACTGACTTCTAGCTAACAGCATACAGCAAAGGTGATGGGATGCCCTTCACTGACTGGCTCTTATTGTAAATCAAGCACCATGAAATGTTCTGTGATTACAAAGCATCACCTAAGACTTCGTTAACCAACTGAAGGACAAGATTCTTCTAGTCTGTGTGAAGTGATGCACCAAAAATTAGGCAACAACAACAACAAAATTTGTCAGTAATTGTGCAACCACCTTCTGTATCCTGTAACTGATATTGTTAAGAAGTTAGGTCCTCAAGCCACAAGGAAAGAAAGTCTTACAACAACTGGAAAAAGCAAGAAGAAATCTTGGTGTCCAGTTACGTCTCCTGCAGAAATCTAACAGACCTTCTCTATTGTTGGGAGAGATCCAAAAGAGTGTGTACAATACACTTGTGTCTTGATTTCTAACCAGGAATAGCTGGAAGTGAGCAGTTTTATCTAAGTAGCTTTATGCATTATTAACCTGCTGACATAGGATGCTTGGCTAAACAAGACATGAATACAGTAATGGAGATGCTTTATATTAAAGTGTAAAAACTAAGATTTAGAAAGCACAAGTGCTTTGCCTAGGATGACATGACTAAGTAAATTTCCACGTTAGTTCTTTATCCCAGTTTCAACTTCATTTTCTGCTCCACTCCCCCAATCTGACAAGTGCAAGAACAGGTAGAATGCGTCGAATGTTAAAACATTAGACAATTTTTCACCCTGTATAGACATTACCTCATTTAACTTTATCCTGACAAAAGCCCTGGGAAGAAATTATTTGTCTCCTTATTATAGATGAGAGTTAAATATCTTTTAAAGCACACAATGAAAATTTAACTTTTAGCTTTGACAACCGTGGGGTCCTGCACTGTCTAATTCCTGTGCCTCTTCCTTTGCTCTTCTTTTGTAGTTGAGCATTACAGGTGCAGATACTGTGTTGCATTTTCTTTCCATGCATGTTGGGAGGCAGCTTTCCTATGGCCCTGCTCTGCACCAAGTTAGTTGGCTTCTTCGTTATCGCGGCGGACTCCCAGACATAAATGACCCAGTGAAGGACACTCATTTCAGCTTATGGAGTGAGACTTTTGTTTTTATTTTCTGGGAGAATGTGGTGGAACAGAGATGCTCAACACATGGTAGCCCAGAATCAGAGTGCAGCCACAAAAGTAAGGGACCAGGGCAAGACTTAGCGCCTAAGGACAAGCCCCTGTGCCTTCAACGATGCACTTCCTCACCCCCACCACCTTCCAAAAGTCTATTCACACCCCATGTCCATCAGTGAATTAAGCTATTCATTAGGGCAGTGTCCTCACAGAAAACCAGATACTTTAATTATCTCCTAGGCAATTTTCAGTCCCAACAAGGTGATGATTAAAGTGGGCTGTCACAGTATTTTTACTGTCTCAAAAGGAACTGAAAAATGTTTCTGACAAAATAAATGTTATTTCCATAGTTATTTACTAAAATGTATATCTAGCTAATTTCCGATAAGTAACATAGAAAGAAAGCCAGGAAGCTTCTTGCATGTTTCCATAATTAATCCCTTATACAGAAATCATTAAAAGAGATGAAGCCAAGACATGCTCTCATTATGAAAGAGTACATCTTCTATTTGAAATTTTAAAAATGCACTAGAATTCTCTGCTCTGGTGGGGGGTGCATTCTTGGAGTGAGTAGGAAAGATCTCCCTGTACCTGCTTCCCCAACTCCCAGTTCCTGGTCCCAGTTCTGCTGCTGCTGGCTTGGGGCTGCTCTGTGAAAGCAGAAGCATGCATAGCCTTCCTGATTGAGCGCCCCTGGTCCCCAACCCAGAGAGAGTGAGTAGGCCAGAGCTCGCAGTTTGTGCTTCAGCTCCGAGTTCCCTGGTCCCTTGCTGGCTTGGGTAGCCTGTTACCTGCATCTGGGCTTTGAAAGCAGGCCTTTTTTCTCTGGTTTCCTTATTGGTCCCTGGGAACCCAAATCCCTAGCCCCCAGAGCCAGAGGCAACTCAGGCTCCCATAGGAGCAGGCTTCTTGCCCCTGGATGTCCAGTTTCCTGGCTCCCTATTTCCCTGCCCCTGATCCCGGTGTGCTGAAGAGTGCATGCAAGTGGAGTGGATAGCCAGAGCTCCCAGTTCCTTACCCCCCAGTTCCCCAGGTACCTTGGATGTACTTGGAATCTCCACAGTCTGTGCATCTGTAGTTATAACTCCATCAAACACTCATCCAGTTCACATTTAACACATAGCACTCAATGAAGACCCTACCAGGACAAATGCTTGCTTCCCCATCAATAATGAAAAAGAAAAACAAAGCAAAACAATAACTTTCCCCAAGAAGGGTAGATCACAATGCAACAAAACCAATGAAAGTCAGAAAACAGATATCTCCGCCAAGAATGCCTAGCACCACAATGGAAACCTCCAATGAAACAGCAGAGAAATCAACAAAAATTGAATCGCCAAAACGAAAACACAACAAGCAATGTGACTGTGATCAAAAGAGTTGCTGAACTGGAAACAAGGCATCCAAAAGACCAACAACTGCATAAATGAAATTGAGGAGAAGCACCTCTTAGAGCACTCAGCTTTTGTCACTAGGCTTAGCTTAATTGCAGAGAACCATAGAAGCCTGAAAAGAGGTATGAATAAATTGAAGGTGAAACAAGAAATGAAAGATCTCAATGGCCAGCTGACTAAGCTTAATGAAGACTTGATCAAGTGAAGAAGCAACTCCAGGAAGCATCAAGACAATGAGAGACCTTGAAATGAGATTGTGCCTCCAGAAAGAGATGGACATGATGCAAAATACCTCAACAAAAACCAAAAATAAAATAGAGATTTTAAAAACCTCTCTAGAACCCCACACTAACAAGCTTACTCATGCGGCCTGTAACTAACTCCCACTAACAGAAATCAGTTGCTACCCACAATGTGATTTTGTTTGGAGAGACCTATGAGGTCCCCAAAACAAGACAGGCTTCTGTCAAAGCACTTGGTTACCTGCCTGAGGTAAAAGGTAAGGCCCTATTGCTGAAGACACCATATGCTGCCAACACAGAACATGGAGAGACCTGTCTGGAATCCAGAAGACAGCCAGTGCCCAGACAGCTTTCTAGCACTACATGAGCTACTGGGGGAAAACAGCCAACAATAGTCTGAGCAACCAGAAGTCTAAGCCAGTCAAAAGCAAAACACCCTGGTGATGCACACTCAAGTGCAGTAGTGGTACCCAGCCCTGGAAGGTAGCCGGTAGCTTTCTGATTGGTAAGATATCCTCTCAATATAAAGGAATGCATATCCTGAATTGGGAACCAGATCAGAATCCTGTGGAGAAAGACATTATGATCTCCAGTGTCAAGCTGTCACTAGTCTTTGGCTAAGAGAAAGGTTACATCCATCAAACCCTCCATAAATCAACAATGCTTATCCCATTTAAGTGTGCTGACTTCACACACTATTGGAGAAACTGTTCATTTTAGAAGGTAGCAAGACCCAAGTGCATAAACTACTTGCAGTTCTGCCAAGCCACAGCTAAAACCACAGAGGAATTGGGGAGATGAGAAAGAGAGCTGTTTCCATGCTGGACCTGATAATCAGTGCCAGGGCGAAGGAGAGAGACCCTGAGGATACTTAGCAATTACCAAGACAGAGGTCTACAGGCACCTAAGAGCTCATCATTGAGGTAGAGTTAAAACTCACACAACATGGCTCAGGGAATTTTGTGGAAGAGGGAGGGGAAAGATGGTAAGAGCCACAGGTTGAGACATCATGTCCAGAGGCATGCCCTCCCTCCCAAAAATGTTGACTGCTGCCCCCACAATGCATAACCCACAGCTCATGGGGAATACTTGAAATCCTACTGAGGAGCATCTCCAGTGGGGTGGGGGCAGCTATGACAGAAAAAAGGTTATCAACACATGACATATCCATACAAATATGTTGTTAATAATCATAATAACAATAATAAATTTAAAAAACAGTGGAGAATATGGATATAAGGAATTCTAGCCATAATAAAATCATTTCTTCTTGTCAAATTATTGAAAGCATGGTTCAATGGTACTGGGAAGAAATAGTTTCATGTTCTGGTATTAAAGAGAAAAATAGAGTAACATTTGCTTAGCCATTGAGGCACTTGTCTCTGAAGCCCAAGGACCCAGATTTGATTCCCCAGGACCCACATAAGCCAGATTAACAAGGTGGCCCTTGCATCTGGAGTGTGTTTGTAGTGGATAGAGGCCCTGGCGTTCTTTCTCACTCTCTATCTTCATCCCTCTCTCTCTCCCTCTTTCTCTCAAATAAGTAGATTAAATATTTTTTAAATGTGATGTCAAGGAGACAATAAAAATAGTTTAGTCAGCTGCCATATGTGGAAGTGACCGAAGTTAAGGAGATTTAGTCTGGAGTACCCCATTTTGCTTCTTTAAAAGTTGTGCTCTGCTGTGTTCCTCAGCTCCCTACTAAAGATGGTCTACATAAGAAGATCAGTTACAGGCGCCTAGATTAAAATCGTGTACATTATAAGTGTAAGTACATTTTTAAAGTTTCTTTTGAAAATAACCATAAAAGCACTCATTATGTTTCTATCATTTATGCTGGCATTAGAAATGCAATCTTCATTTGAAAAATATTAACTATTCTTGCTATGAGATGATTTGGTCCATTATAATTCCTATTGTAAGGGAAAAGATTGAGCTCAAATTCAATTAGAAATACATATGGATTTGTAACTATCTGTTGACATTTGCACAACTGCACATTTACAAAGTAATGATTACTCAAACAAGGACTGCTGCTGATACAATATACTAGAATTTAATAACCACAGTTATTTTGTAATATACCCCCAGGTCAAGATAAAATAGTAAAATAGCCACTTAAAAGATGTTACTCACAGTATTGATTTTATTGCTACTTCTATAAATATGACAGGATGCTGTAATTTTAAGTCCAGATATGACAAGGCATTTCAGTTTAATTTAAAGAGTTTAAGCATGTTCTGTGTGGGAGTTTAAAGTCTTAAAGTATTTTTACAAAATGAATTTGTCCTTGAGTTCCATCAACTTGATTTTTTTAAACTAGAAAAAAAAATTGTTCAAAAGTGCTTTGATTTGTTTATTTTTAAGATAAAATTCACTAAGAAGTGAATGCATACATGGCTAAGTGCATTCTTCATTCTTTTTTTTGACCTTTTTTTTAAAAAAGAAAATCATCCATTGTTAGATATGAATGGGATTGTAATGTTAAATATGCGAGGGTATTTTTAAAGATCACTTAAAGAAATCTTATTACAATCTAAAAATACATAAGGCATTGTAACCTATTTTAAAATTCATCATTTTTAAAAATCAAGCACCCATCTTGGAATATCTGCCATTGACTACTGAAGTGAGTAACTCAAGTTCAAACAAAATAGGCTTTGCTTATTTTTTGTTTTCAGAAGCACTGCTGACTTTCACACCTGCTTTGAGGGAGAAAATAATTTAGAAAATATAGGAAAGTTGGCTCAAAATGAAAATGCAACTCTTGGAAAGTGAAAGTGGGAGGATCAAGAATCCAAGGCCAGCCTGGGCTACTGAAATTCTGTCTCAAAAATAGATGAATGAATGAATGTTAAGAAGAAGTAAGGAATGAAGAAGGAAGAGGGTGTCAGTTCTTTGAAGGGCATGATTCAGAGAGAGCCTTTTGATTTTGCTTCTTTTATTTTTAGAAATTAATTCAGGAAGATCTGTAGCAGTCAACAAGTTTTTATATATATATATATATATATATATATATATATATATATATATATGATAATAAAGTAAATTCTTTTAGAATATGGTTTTCAAAATCACATCACAATTGAAGGATCATGTTAAGGTGAAATATGATATTCCAGCATCTGTTTTTAAGAGAACAGGAGTGGGTGAAAGGAAATTATCTTGTGTATAGTGTTTCAAAGTTGAAATATGTGTCTTATTTAGCTCCAACATCTCCTATGAGCAAATGGAGACCTTGCCAAGAACACCAGCACCCGAGGTTGTTCACAGAAAAATATTTGGCGTTAAAGAAGATGGAGATTTGAGGTGGGTGTTGCAGTCTGTTTGCATGGCAAGCAGAAATCACCCGACCAAGAGCAGCTTTGGGGAAAAAAAGGACTTATGCTAGCTTACAGCCTTGAGGAGAACACCACAATGGCAGGGAAACCAATGGCATGAGCAGAGGGCGGATATCACCTGCTGGCCAACGTAAGATGGACAACAGCAACAAGAGAGTGCGCCAAACACTGGCAAATGAACGCAGGCTGTAACACCCGTAGGCCCACCCCCAACAATACACTGCCTCCAGGAGGCGTTAATTCCCAAATCTCCATCAGCTGGGAACCTAGCCTTCAGAACACCTAAGTCTATGGGGGACACCTGAATCAAACCAGCACACTGGGGTTGTAAAATTTTCTTCCCCCACGACTCATGTCATCCCAGTGAGGGTAGATCTGAAGCAGAATATTGACAACTAGATGTTTCCAGTTTTCAGGGCAGAAATGGTGTGGGTGTGTGAGGGCAGAAAGATGCACAAACAAATGGGTTCCTACTTCAACGTCTAAACAGAAGCATTTTCCCTGAGTACGTGTCAAATGTGGTGGCATCTTGGACATAAGACTCAGGAAAACCAGGAGATGTAGTTATCCTAAAGAACAAGGAAATGACATGAGCCTCAACAAGGAATGTTTATATGATGTTAAAAAAGAAAGAAAGAAAGAAAGAAAAACGCTTTCTTAAAGGCAGAGGAACAAGCTTGAATCTCACCTCCGCCCTAGCTGGTGGTAGGAGGCGGGGAGAAGGAGCGGTGCGTGTCGTCGTGAAGGGGTCATGATGCTGCGAGAGGAGGTTCGGAAGTGTGGGTGTTGGCACCCTCACTCTGCGAAGAACATAGACATGAAAGGTACTTTTAGTGGGAAAAAGGACGCAGCACACCCCTCCAAAAAATCTTTAATATTGAATCCCAAAGATTAAGCAAAATGTGTGCCATATTAGGCAACTGAAACTGACACTTTTTTTTTTTCTTACTTATTTATGTGTTAGCAGGAAAAGAGAAAGGGGCTGGAGGACGGACACGCCAGAGCTTCTTGTCACTGTAGACAGCTCAGGTGCCTTGCCACGGGTGCACCTGGCTTCATTTACATGACCCAGTCGGTTTTCTTTGCAAGCAAATACCTTTAACCACCAAGCCATCTCTGCAGCCCCCACACTGGTGTGCTGGATGAGCACACAATTCAGAAGCATTCAGAGCATTGTCCTTGGAGGGAGGAGCAGTGAAGAGCATAGGACATGGCGATGCTGTGTGACTGCGCCGACCGCGACATGGACAAATGTCTGTCCGGAGACAGCACCAGCAACGCACCTAAGAAGGGGTCCCAGTCTAGTCTCGGTTGCTGAGCCAATGGTCACACTAGGGACGGGCTCTGTGAATCTTACAACGTGCCTGCTTCACCAATAATGTTTGTAAGGTTCCTGAGTCTTGTGAATATCCCTCAGCCATCCAGGCGGGAACTGAATCCTTTGGAAGAAATAGCTACCGACCAGGTAGTAAGGATTAATCTAAATGGAGAGGAGGAATGTTTGGTACTTATGGTTGCTTATAATAAAATGAAAGGCTACCTTTAGACTTCCCAAATGTGTTATACAAGAATGTTCAGGGCTGGAGAGATGGCTTAGCTGTTAAGGCACTTGCCTGTGAAGCCTAAGGACCCAGGTTCGATTTCCCAGTACCCAAGTAAGCCATATATACAAGGTGGTGCATACATCTGGAGTTCGTTTGCAGTGGCTTGAACCTTGGTGCACCCATTCTTTCTTTCTCTGTCTGTCTCTTTCTCTCTAAGATAAGTAAATAAATGTTAAAAAAAAAACAACAATTTTCCCTGCCAAAGGTAGAAGAAAAAGCATAAAACTAACACTCCACATAGCATACATTTTTGAAAAGGAATCATCACCTAGATTTGGCTTTTGAGTATGAACTTGTTTTACAGAGTCTTCTCATATTCTAACGTGTGCGTTCACAATGAGATGAGGAGGTCCGTCCAAGCTAGAACTCACTATCCCCAGATTCATTTTAATGTGGGGAAGATACAAAGCATACATATTTACAGTTCAATTTTTTGACTGAAATAGGTTTGAAATCATAAATGTGTTTCCAGGGCAACCAGCACTGGCCATATGCAGATTGGCAGGAGCCAAGTCAAAAATTGATGCTCCCAAACAGTGATGCTCCCAAGAGGAGGAAAAGTGACAATGAATATAAAAGACTAACATGTATAAGAAAATCCCATTATTAACTCAAGTGTGGTAGTTTTTGTTGTTGTTGCTTGTTTGGTTTTGGTCTGGAGGTCAGGTAAGTTAAGACAAATGAATTGTCCACGTTCATGTAATGGAAAGCAAACGTATGATGACCTTTTAATATTTATTTATTTCTTCATTCATTCATTTATTTATTTGTGCTTTTTGCTAACTAATGTCCACCAGCTACCTATTACTATTTAACCCTCCACTTTCCTTTACAGGACAGTCTAAAACCTGGCATGATTTTCATTTTTCAAAAGGAATCTACTGGGAAATTACAAGGCCATATTCCCTTTTCTTTCCCCATGTGTTCATTTGTCGGTTCTTTCACTTATCCTCATTTCTACCTTCATGACCCCACACTGAACACCAGCAGCACCACTGGGGAGATCCCACAGGGAAAGGGGTGTGTGGGCAAGGAGATATGGAATTAACCTTTTATAAAAATAAAATAAATCAAAATTTAAAAATTAAAAGAAAAAATAAAAAAGAAAACATTTATGTTCTATGGAGTTTCCATCCTTGCAGGGGGCAGATAAAAACAAAGGAAAATTGCAGACAGGAATAAATTCTATGAAAGGAATAAATTAGGGATTTTTTTTATAGAGACCTGATAGTGCACAGGCTGCCTTCTCTATGTGTAGTGGCATATGCAGTGAGCCTGATAGAACAAGTGCATATTTTTGAATATCATTTAGAAAAATACATGACTATCCAAAACATTTCTCTAAGATTCAGCATTTTCTAAAAGTGCTACTTATGTATATTTTAATGACATGTTAAAGTCATAAATGCATGGTTTTTATGGTTTTAATTACAGAGTAAATTTCCTAATGTTATAAAATCTTAAGTGAAAATGTGGTGATATTGAGACAATACAAAAATTGGCTATTCATGGGTTCAGTGCAAAATGCATTTCTTGATTACTCACTTTCCTGAGGCAACTTGACATGGGAATGAAATTAACTGAACTGAGATTGAATGGTGGCGTTTGCCCCAGTGACATGAAGATGAGCTAACTGCTTTGGTTCTTAGAGACTTATCTAGAAAATAAGAGGACTGTGTGAGAGGAAACACTCTCTACTCGATCTTATGTTCAGAAATGGTTTAATAAGAAGAGACATAATGGGTCTATCTAGCTGCTATTCACAGAGAGAATACAAATAAAGGCAAAAGAGAAATGCCATAGGGGTATTGACATGGCAAATACATAAGGACAAGTGGTCCAACGCTCTCATTCTAAGCCAGCCCACATTTCCATGGCTAAGACTATGTTTGAAGAGTTTTCTTTTCTTTTTTTTCAGGAAGAATATGAGGATACCTAAGTAACAGAGTGTGCAGTGTGCTTTGCAGTGTTACACCTTCCAGTATTATTATATTCACATCTTTTAGCAAAAGCTTCTTCATTCTCAAGCAAAGTAGCATCATTAGTCATTGGCTAAAAGAGGGGTTGCATACATTAAATTCTACCTAAATGAATAATGGTTATCCACTTAAGCTGTGCTGACTTCACTCTCCAGTGAAGAATCTGTTATGTTTTAGAAGTTAGTGAGTCCCGAGGAGATAAACCATCCCTCGCACTTCAGCCAAGCCACAGCTGAAACCACAGAGGCACTGGGAGACTTGCAAGAGTGCTGCTTCTGTGGTGAGCCTGTCAATCATTGCCAGGGTGAAGGAGACAGACCCCGAGGGTACTCAACACCTACCAAGGCAGAACTCCAGAGGCTCCCAAGAGCTCATCACTAGGACTCACCCATCACGGCTCAGGGAATTCTGCAGAAGAGGACAAAAAGATCGTGCGAGCCGTGGGTTGAGACATCACGCCCGGTGCTGACTGCTACTCCCGCACTGCTCAACCTAAACCCCAGGAGGAACACCTGCAGCCGAGGAGAGCCCTGCAGCATGAACGCAGAGACAGGGCCAAGAGGGACCAACGCATACTGTATCTATGCAAAATATGTTGTTAATGGCAAATACATAGAGTTAATATGAGTATATAAATAAAAATAACAGTACTAACCTTAGAAGCGTTTCTTAAATCCCACTTCAGTTGGTCTAAATATCCTTATATTCTACTTGGATATTTCACCATATAACTAACTCCTTAGAGGAAGTGTGCACAGCAAGCGTGGTTACGTAAGAATGGGATTGCTATACAGTGGTGTTTTCATGCACTGTTTAGGATGAAATGCAAAGTGAGAAAAGATAGACTGAGATTTAAAAGAGCTGTGGTGGGAACTGGCGGGCTCAAGGGGTGGTCAGTGCGTCCGGGTAGACGCACTAGTGGGATTTTGAGAGGGGGAGCAGGCTGGTTGCTGAGACACTGAGAGGAGATTTCCTTTCAGAACCCAAGCTTTACGAAGAGAGTAGTTAGCACCACGCCACAGGCAAGAAATGAGTTCCCAAAGCCCGGGACAGGGCTAAGACATCTCAGGAACAAAGTAAAAATCTCATTTTAAAGAGGTTTGGGGGCTAAGGGATGTGTCCGGACATAGGATACATGAGAGAACTCAGAGACAGTGGAGAATAGAAGATAAACAAGGCCTTTGGTCCTTCAAGGCATACAACACAAAGGGGCTGATCTGTGGTGCCCAGCTCTCCCTGTTTAGATTAAGGCCCTAGGCAACACTAACTCTGCACTGGCAGATGGGTCTCTTTTTATTTTTCTTTAATTATTTATTTATTTATTTATTTGAGAGTGACAGACACAGAGAGAAAGACAGAGAGAGGGAGAGAAAGAGAATGGGCGCGCCAGGGCTTCCAGCCTCTGCAAACGAACTCCAGATGCATGTGCCCCCTTGTGCATCTGGCTAACGTGGGACCTGGGGAACCGAGCCTCAAACCAGGGTCCTTAGGCTTCACAGGCAAGCGCTTAACTGCTAAGCCATCTCTCCAGCCCAGATGGGTCTCTTAAATTGATCGCATCTATGCTCTTGCTAAGAATCATTACTTTATGCATTTCTATCACCATCCATTCTCCTACTTAGTTTATTTTTAAATCACCTTGTTAATCTCTTTTCTCCACCATCCAGAGGTGCCTGGGTGGATGTGAAATGAACACACAATCCACAACAAATGATTTAAAGGAGAACAGGGGGATGCCTGTGCAGAGCGTGGTCCTGACTGATTTAACCTGCTGCTTCTATTCAGCTTCGGGAAGTCAAAGCTATGGGGAGTGTACACAAGATATACCATGAGTCCTTTGTTCCTATTTATCAGAAAATCTTTGGGAAATCCATTGAATGCCTTGTGCAGGAGCTCCACCCAAGGCATATAGTTTTCTATGTCCTTAGGCTAGCCTGTGCAAAGAGCAACCTATTGTTAAATAGCATGATATCTACAATCTCCCAAATCCAAACCATAGGATTTCTCTTCCATCATTTCCCGTCATATCTAAGACAAAATTATTTACCAAACTTTATTCTCACAATTTTTGTTACTTAATTTAACCAATTGTACATATTGCAAATGTGAATTGGGTTAATTTATTGTTTGTAGGGGTTCTGTCAAGAATTTTAAAAACATATTTACTTAAAACAAAGCAAAGTATGTTTTTTTTTTGAAATTTTTTGTTTATTTTTACTTATTTATTTGAGAGTGACAGACAGAGAGAGAATGAAGCAGAGAGAGAGAGAGAGAGAGAGAGAGAGAGAGAGAGAGAGAGAGAGAGAGAATGTACGCTCCAGGGCTTCCAGCCACTGCAAATGAACTCCAGACGCGTGCGCCCCCTTGTGCATCTGGCTAATGTGGGTCCTGGGGAATTGAGCCTCAAACCGGGGTCCTTAGGCTTCACAGGTAAGTGCTTAACCACTAAGCCATCTCTCCAGCACCAAAGTATGTTTTAATACACAAAGTAATGATATGCCAGAGGTCTGTCTTCTTTTCAGTTTTGCCAGTGATACTTAGCCAAGGTGATATGCATGGTGAACGTATCAGAATGTCCTATGGTAAGATATACAATAACATGAACTATTGAATAGACTGTGCACTGCAGTTGAGGTCTGAAATGCCCTGCAAAGGCCCACGCATTAGATGTTTGGTACATCTGGGAGGTGGTGGAGCGTTCAGGGTTTAGGACCTCGGAGAAAGTATTAGGTCAGTGAGAATGCACCCAGAATAGGAGTTGTGGAACACTGGTTTCTGTATTTTTATTTTTCTACTCTACACCATCAGCTGGACAGTCTGGTATGCCATGTGCTTTTGCCACCATGTGCCACCCCACAACCTGTCATTAATAGGACTGACAGTTTAGAGAAAGGTAGCCCCCTCGAAGTACGAAACAGCATAACCCTGATCTTTGAAAAACCTGATTTTTCTCAAGCATTGGTTACAATAATAAAGTGTTGCATAACAATTTGTAGTTGTCATTTTATTTCATGCTTAAGCCTTATTGTACCCTATTATTTGAAATTTTCAATCATGTTAAAAGAAAGCATAACGTGGGAGAGTTATCTAAAGGTTAAATATGAAAATTATCATGAATCACGTTGATGGGTCAGTCATTTTTAGCTGTTACAATGAGCAATGCTAACTCCGTGACATTGATGTATGATCTGAAATTATCACTTATTGCTTGCCTGTTGCTCAAAGCCTGTAAGCACTCATGAGCAACTTCTAACATTCATCCAGGTACAGAGAAATATTTGTCCAGTGATAGCTTTTTATCCTAGAACTTGGGGAAATGAACACAGATCCCTGGAACTCAGGCCCACGACAGCCTCCAGACCTCACTGCACCCACATGCAGGTCAAATGGGCATCTATTTCTCAATGCTGATACCATACCCCTGACGTGAGCAGCCTTGAGGATAGCTCCAGGCTAATGTGTGTCTATAGATGAGCTCCATCCAGAAAACTATACTTGCAACTGACTTAATATAGTAGGTATCCTAGCTAAGGTCTTTTCAGAAACTAATTTGGCTGGTTTTTAATGATTCCATTGTTTTAAACCTTTAAATAAGCTTCAGCTTTAAGTAAAAGAAATAATACTATGCTTGAGTATTAGAAAAAATGCAAAAAAAAAAAAAAAAAAGCTATGCTGGAGCTTGGGGTCAGGGCTAAACTCTCCCTGAGACAGCCCCTATCCCGAACCAACCAGCATAAATACCTTTGCAAGGGGAGGGCTGGCTCTCTGACCACTACGGAACTCCCAGCTCTCGGTGAGTTCTTCCTTCTGCCGGGCCTGGGATGACTCATCCTGGGCCCAGGAGTGCCCCTAGCCCTTACTCTCTGGACTCTTTGTCCCTGCCAGCTCCCCAAGTGGCAGGAGCTCCTTAAACTTTCTTTTCTTTCCATATTTTTTTTACAGGCCCTGCATGTGGGATCTCTAACCATGTGAGTGCCTTTCCTTGGCTATGCACTTCCCTCAATAAATACAATAATTTAATATTTTTAAAGATTTTTATTTATTTATTATTTTATTTATTAGAGAGGGAAAGGGGTGGAGAGAGAGAAGGAGAGAGAGAACACACCAGGATCTCTAGCCACTGCAAATGAACTCCAGATGCATGAGCCACCATGTGCATCTGGCCTAAATGGGACCTGGAGAATCCAACCTGGGTGTTTAGGCTTCACAGACATATGCCTTAACTGCTAAGCCATCTCTCCAGCCCAAATAACTTAATATTACTTTTTAAAATGCTATAGGGAGACTAGTTTAATGACTCTTAGAAAACAACATTTTTTTCTTTCAGTATGTGTATGTATCATACACATACACACATTACACCTACAATAAAAATAACAGTTACATTCAGTACTTCAACTGTGGCATCTATTTCATGTATATATCAATTTTATTTATGTGTCTTATATAATATAAAAACATTTATGCCATATGCAGGTAATTAAGCACGGACTTATACTTCCGGATTTTCCTTTCCATTATATTTGCAAACACAGCTAATGTTTCCTTAGTACAGGCTAGCTCTTTAGAAAATCAGGCACTCACATTTTCTTTTTTTATTTAAAAGCCAGAAGTTATTATGCCTTTTCTCAGTAACCAATTTTATTTTGAATGTAAAACCTAGGTAATTTTTTTTTTTAACTTTCTACTTTAGATTTGATGAATAGCTGTCATTTCCCCAAACCATTTTGAACTCCCAGTCATAAAACTGTGTGATTAGCAACCTGCCTAAGTAGAGTGCCGTGCAAGGCAGGAAAAGCGGCAGTATCTAAATGAGAAATTTGTCTCGGATTACTGCTTGCTGCTCAGCTGATTGAAAGTTCAGAACGTAAAAATGCTGCTTTATTGATGACATAGTTTGGAACTGTGACCTTTGAATTCAATGCAATTTGCCTTTTTTTTTTTCTTTAAAGGAATCTTGACTTCAACATAGATCCCTTCCTGATCATCCACTATCCTGCCTGAGACTCAAGTGAAAGTTACCTCCAATTCCTTAATTGTAACAACAATAAGCAAAAATGAGTACTACTGCCTGGAGATGACTAGAGAATGAACTGCAGAGTGTCTATTACCATCCCGCAGCCTGAAGCTTTGCCCTGTAACATGGTGATGGGGCAGATTTCCAGCCTACCTCCTGGGTCTATGTCCTACCATAAAATGAAGGTCTTCATAACACAGTCAAGGAGATTTCTCTCTAATTTACAAACATCAATAACTAAAACAAAAAGATTGCTTTAATCAAAAAATATTCCTTCGAAGTGGGGAAGGTAGTTAAAAGGACATATGTGGGGCATACATGTAAAAAACCATGACATAGTTAGAGTGCAGAATGTGTGTGACTCACGTCGGCATTTGAATGTCAGGGTATTTAAGTTAGTATGCAAATATTAATTGACTTCATCTAATTAAAAATAAATTATATATATATATATATTACTATATATCTTTCTATATATATTTACTATATATTTGTATCTATCTATCTATATGTACACATATACTGTAACTGATTTTTAAGTAATTGAAAAATTTTCCTTGAATAAATATGAAAATAACCAATGTTTGGGGAGATGGCTTGGTGGATAATGCTCTTGCTGTCCAGGTGTGAGGACTGTTGTTCAAGTCCTCAGCACCCTCGTGAATTCTGCATGGGTGTGCAGCAAATATGTAATCCCTGAACTTGGAAGAAGGAGACAAGAGATTTCCAGGGCAAGCTGGCTAGCTAGACTATTCAAGTCAGTGAGTTCTATGTTCAAGTGAGAGATCTTCCCTCAGTAAACAGAGTAGATGAGGCTTAAGGAAGACCCATAGAATCAACCTCTGTCTTCCACATGCACACATGTGCACATACACAGCTACACTTGCATGGGACCACACAAACGCAAACACACATGCATTTACATGCATACTGTACACATGTATATGTAAGTAAAATAATGACCAGGTGCAGATGGCTTGACCACATTACTGAATACAAGTGAGTAGGATATCCAAAAAAGAGATATAAAACAGGTGTGGCAGTGACTCTTGAAAAAGCAAAGAATAAACCTATATGGACATCAAAAAATATTTCTCTACTTGCCCCCACCCGTGTCTCTGCCTTGCTCTCTCTCTCCTCACTCCCATCTTTCTCACTGTCTTCTCTTTAATTTTTTCATTCGATACTGAGTAGGTGTATGTCACCTTATTAAATTCTGAAATGAGATTTAACAATATATATGAAGTAATCTTTAAAATTTCACCATAATACAAATTTATAAGCATCATAGAGGGATGCTCATAAAAATAGCATGAGATAAATATGGGCATATTCCACTGTGCATTTTAAACATGTTTTAATTATAGATGGGATGCATTACCCAGGACAATCACCCAGAATCATACAGTACCAAACAGCGGGCTAATTTATCTGCATATTATTTCTATAAAGGAATCTGTATTGAAGACAACTGCTTCTCTTAATTTATTTTTCTTTTGTCTTGTCTTCAAGTTTCACACTTAAAGAAACAACCAGAATACTTAACAAAATAAAACACAGGTGTCACAGATGTTTCCAAGTTAAGTTGATAGATGCCCAATTGATGTGGTTGGAGAGAAATCAGTTTTGTAGATTGACACAAACCCGAGGAGATTTATTATTGAGGAGACAATTTACCATGTTCTTGGAATGTTACAAAGACTGCCACACTCAGATGGACAGATTGAAAGGTATATTCCATTCATTTTTGGTCAAAGGAAAAATCTCCAGTTGGTCTCAAGGTCACTGTCATTCTATATGGAAGACTGACTTAATCAAAAAAAACCCTGTCCATACTGTGCACTTTATAACTACTTCAGAAATGCTAGTGCGTTCACATGCTTGTAAGTTGGTAATACTGTAGATTTGAAAACAAATACTAAATTAAGAAGTTAACATCGATTGCATCATCAATACTCACTTTATTTCCTATTTTAACTCATGCACTATTGGCCAGTGTTTTTTGGATCATGTGCAGAAGTTCATTCTCTTTGTAATCAGCAGTCACATTTTTGCACATTTTTGGGGGGTGGGACAGTGTCTGTGTGTGCCTGACGTTTGTGTACATGGCTGCCTAGGGCGGGGTGGATGTGTGTACATGTGCATGTGAGCTTGGAGGCTAGATGTCAGCCTCTTCAATGGATCTTCACCTTATGGTTCACATTTTATTGGTTTTTTTTGGAAGCAGAGAGAGAGAAGAGAGACAGATTGAGAATGAGCACACCAGGGCCTCTAGCCACTGCATATGAACCATATGAACGCCAGACACATGTGCCCCTTGTGCATCTGGCTTACGTGGGTTCTGGGGAATCAAATCTAGATCCTTTGGCTTTGCAGGCAAACACTTGAACTGATAAACCATCTTTCTAGCCATCACCTTATTTTTTGAGACAGGTTCTCTCGCTGACCTCCATACCTCAATGAATTAGCAGGACTAGCTGGCCAGCAAGACCAGAGATTCTCCTGTCTCTGATTCCCCAGCACTAGGATAATAAAGACACTGCCATTATATTATATTGGCATTATATTATATTAGCATCATATTATAAGCACAACTTAGCCAATCTCCCTGCATATGGTCATGTTTTCTTAAACATACAGTACATTCCTTTACTCAGGCGGCCATAACACAGTATTTTAGACCCAGTTGCTTAAACAGCTGAAATTAGTTTGTACACAATCCTCTGCAAGTATTTCCTGACCTCCCTAGTTGCCATATGAGCATCCTCTTGCATATTCCGGTGGACTACCTTTACTTCTAATCCCTTCTTAGGTTATGCCCACCAGTCATATTGGATTAGGGACAATACAAGCTCATGTTGCCTTAATTGCTTGCTTAAAGAGTTCCATTCAATATAGAGACATTGCAAGGTATTAGGGGTTAGGACTTCAACAGAGAAACTTGGGGGCTTCATTACTTTGCTGCTGTGCTACAGACATTTGGCATAGAGTCTCCAATAAAGTAATTGCAGCAAAGATGTCACAGGCTTTTCGGGATGTACTGACTGAATGCATGTGGTCTGCTCAGATTTTCATCTTAGCAAGGTGATAGCTTCTTCTCCATCTTCCTTGATGTACTGGTTCCAGTGGAGAGGGGATGTACTTTATGGCTCGGTGGATAAAGGCGCTTGCTTACGAAGCCTGTCAGCATGGGTTCAATTCCTCAGTGGCCATGTAAAGCCAGATGCACAAAATGCCACACATGTCTGGTGTTTGTTTGCAGAAGCAAGAGGCCTGGTGCATCCATAATCTATAATCTCTCTCTTTTAAATAAAAGATTAAAGATGCGTATATTTTATTCATAAATTCAATACATGTTGATTGTAGAAAAAGCTGAGGTTTCTTAGTCATTTTTGGAATAATTATTTATGGAAATAAAACGACTCAATTCCTTGTGATTTCAAACACTAAGAGAATATTCATTGCAAGTAAAAGTTTACACAAACAGGATTATTTCAAATACAGGGGCAAAAACATGACCCTTAGATATTTTGAGACATAAAAGAGATACAATTACAAATGTCATATTGAAAACAACACAACATGGGCTGTGTTCAGTGGGTAGTTATGATCTCAAAAAGAATCCAGGACAAGCAAAAACGAATTTCCTGAGACACCATCTAGCCTAATATGCAGTTCTTTATCATGCATAAGCATTACTGGAAGTGATTTTCATTCTTTCTTGGGTGTGTTTCTGTGTTAGCATGCATGGTGTGTGTGCGTGTGTAAGTGTGTGTGTGTGTGTGTGTGTGTGTGTGTGTGTGTGTGTGGATTTATAGCGCATTCATGCACACAAATGTGAAGCCCAGCAGAGGACACGGAGCATCCTCCTCTATTGCTCTTCTGTCTCACTTCTCTGAGACAGAGCCTCGAACTGAACCTGACGCTATCCCAACTGCCTCCGGCCTTGCTTAGCATTTGGGGTTACATGTGTTGGCAGCCACGGCCAGCTTTTAAACCTGTGTAACTTGTGTGGTGAGGAGTTAACTTGGGTTTTTAAGGGCTCTTACCCATTAATTCGCCACCCCAGCCATAAGCATATTTTTACTAATGGGGGGAATGCTGATTTCAACCAACTAAGCTGAATTTAAAAGATCACATTTTGGGGATCAGGGGCAATATGTCAGGGTTTACTGAAAAAATTGTAGCATCCTAAAGATGAATAAAATAGAGAATATTACTACCTTAATGACATACTGTATCTGTGTGAGAATGAGAGGCAGTGCCTAATGTATATCAACCCACCTGGCACCTGGGAGAAAAACCAGTGTTAAAATTAATTACTGTCACTCTCTGGTTCCAATTCTACCAGGCAAACCTTTGTCAATATATAAACATGGTAAACTGAATGTATCCATCTATCTCCATGTCCTTCCTAATTTATGTCAAAATTATGGCATTAGAAGACAATGAGGCATGAGGTCAGGAGTCTATTCTTTCATCCCCTGTTTATGGCTTTGTGGAATATTAGAAAAGAGTAGATATCAATGCTGGCATCAGCTTCTAATGTTTAACTAAGGATACCAAAGGGATGTAGGGCACATTGAAAGGCTTATTGAATCCTACCAAGTAGCCTACAGTGTATTCAAGTCAGGAAAAGGAAGAATGAAAAAGAAATGTGTGATTTACTATTTTAAATACTAACTTTGGTTCCTGCAAATTTATTAACTAATTCACTTTTAAGAACAAAAGTAAAAATAAGTGATCATTTTGGTCATGCAGGACTTACCAGTTCTATGATATAGTTGATTCGCTACAAAATTGTGAAGAAAAAAAAAATAGGTATA
Organism: Jaculus jaculus; assembly: GCF_020740685.1. NCBI lineage: Eukaryota > Metazoa > Chordata > Mammalia > Rodentia > Dipodidae > Jaculus > Jaculus jaculus. The sequence continues at coordinate 8,145,514 of NC_059119.1, read as the reverse complement.
CAAATGAATGATACCTGGAGAAACATCCTTACAATAAGTATATCAATTCACTTCCCATGATGGGACTTCAGGATACAACTGTAGCACTGTGTTCAGTAGAAGTAGATCTGTGGGTGGAGTAACATATTGCAATTCGTGCCAGCTGACTTTAAACCTCCTGAGTAGTTTTTGTTGTTGTTGTTGTTGTTCAGTTTCACCTCTTTGCTTGACAGAAGAATATTCGTACACTTTCCCAAGAGCCCACAAGAATGCCAGGCAATTGGACCATAGTGCCATCAAGTTTTGCTGTGACAAATTACTAGAGCTAACCATCTTTCCATGTGTCCCGTATACCGCCTTGTCCTGCGTGATCCCTACCCGGGACGCCATCATCTCAAGAGAGGCTCTTGTCGACTTTCTTTTCAATGGACCTTAGTATGATCTTAAGAGAAGGGAAAAGCTACAATGATATGATGACAGCGAACACGCAGGGGCGGTGCCAAGGTCTGAGATGTTTCCTCCCTTGTAGCACAGTATTATCATGTCATTTGTCTGAACAGACCTAGACTACAAGCAGTTTTGAGGTTAATCGTCATTGTTTAAAGCGAGTGTCAATGAAGAGTTTGAATACGGCTAGACAACTTAGAAGTAGAGAATTTTGGCATTGTGACCAGGGAGTTTGTTCTCTGTACCTTTAATATTTTATATATATATTTATTTGAGAGAGAGGGAGAGAATGGTGTGACAGGGCCTCCAAATACTACAAACAAACTCCAGACCCATGTGCCACCTTGTGCATCTGGCTTATGTGGGTCCTGGGGAATCGAGCCTGGGTCCTTAGTCTTCGCAATTTTTCTATCAACACTGCTTCGTTCAGTGCTGTAGAAGCTGTCTTCAGAAGGAAGCTTCCACACGCCATGCAAAAGTGAATAAGTGAAGATGTGCTTGCTGAAACTTGGGTCCTTCAGACTGGGAAATCCCAACAGATAGCTAATAAGGATATGAAAAGTACATTGACTTTAGATTTGAAGATTAGATCTTGGATGACATGATCCATTTGTCTTCTTAAAACATTCATGTTCTTAGACATCACAGTTATTACCATGAAAAATATTATTTGAAGACAGTCCTTCAAATGTAAAAGTGAGCCATTGCATCACTTGTGGAATTTTGTAGTTTTGAATTTTGAATGTGTTTACAAACTCTGGAGTCTAGTATTAAACACGCTGCCACTGGTTCTTCCATGGTAAAGCAGTGCCACTCCACCTCAGCAGACTCCAGTGCTGTGATCTTTGTGAACACCTGATTTAAGATTGGGAAGGAATCAGACAAAACTAATTTACTAGTCTTTTCCATGCCAAGGAATTCCCAGATTCTCTAAATATGGTATACATAAACCAGGTGGGAAAAAACAGATATGAAGTGTAAGTGTTAAATATGCATCTGTACTTTTTTAGTTTCAATTTAATTTTATTTAGGCACGTGATGTGGAGAGTGTGAGCGCAGGTGTACATGCATATCTGCATGTGTGTGCACGTGCACAGAAAGGACAGAGGCCAACACTGCTTCTCTTCCTCACTTGCTTACCACCTTTCATTTATCTATCTATTTATTTATATTTATTTCTTTATTTGAGAATGGTCTCTCACTAAACCTAGAGATCACAGATCGGTTAGGCTAGTTAGCCAGTAAGCCCTGGAGTTCTTTCTGTCTCTGCTTCCCCAGCAAAGGTATAATAGGTGGGTGTCACCCCCTCCAAGCTTTTAAATGATTGTTGGGAATTTAAACTCAGGGCTTCATAATTTCACAACAAAGACATTTTAAAAAAAATATTTATCTTAATAAGCATTTGTCTGTCTATTGAAACTCACTAAGTGGCTATAACCACTTCCTCATAGAGCATTTTTGCCTATTCTTCACCCCAGCTGTTCTTTTAGTAACTGTGGATTGTGTTCGTGTTGGTCCCCTGACCTCTATGGCCGTTAGCTATCACACCACTATGATTCCTTTGAATATCTTGAATGGTTTCAGGAAATCATTTGTCCATAAATTAGTTTGGTGGCCCTAAGTGATGCATGAAACTAGAAAAGTAGCTACATTTAAAAAAAATGTTATTTACTGTAAATAGGAAGTTTAAAAGGTTTCTGAAAGGAAACCATGTAGAATTTCAATGCAAAAATAATTATTCCATAAAAAACTAATGGAAGCTTTTTTCTATTTTCAAATTATTTTAGGTGAGTTAGTTTGCAAATCAGAGGCAGGTGTATTACAAATTAGTCTACTCAATTTTTCCTTGATGAGTAAGAAATTGCTATAATGACATTTACTGTTTTATTTCACTCATTACAGAGAGATGTGTGAGGAATAGATAAGAAGCCTTTCTAGAGTTTGTGATTTAATACTTTTCTTTGTGGTTGGATAAATGTACCTGCATACTTTGTGCTAGATCAACAATTGTGTATATATAAATGTTAGTGTCTGGGGCTGGAGAGATTGCTTAGTGGTTAAGGTGCTTGCCTGCAAAGTCAAAGGACCCAGGTTTGATTTCCTAGGACCCATGTAAGCCAGATGCACATGGTGGCCCAAGCCTCTGGTGTTCATTTGCAGTGGCTGGAGGCCCTGATGTGCCCATTCTTTCTCTTCCCTTCTTTCTCCCTCTCTCTCAAATAAATAAGTAAAAACCTAAAATAAATAAATAAATAAATAGTCTCCGTCTGAGTTACAATTTAAATTCATATTTACCTGCTATCCAGCTACTGAAGAATGTATTTATATTTAACACCAATCAACATACACAGTTTCCCATAAGTTTTTTTTTTTTTTTTTTTTTTTTTCTTTCCTGCTAAAAGGCAAGAATGTGAAGTTTCTCCCCAGGACAAGTGATTGCTAATTGCGTAAGAGAATTCCTTGACCGAGGACAGGCATGCTGAGGGAGAGTCAGTGCCTGGGCCGTGCTGGCTGCTTTACAAGGATTGAGGAAGCAAACATGCAGTGGCTCTGCTGGAGAGGAAGGCAGTGAGTGATTGACCAGCGAGGTGGGGCTCAAAGGAAGAACTGACAAAGGGTTAGGTTTACTCTAAAAGACAATAGGGGAAATCACCAATCTTAAATTTTGGAGCCAGCTTTACATAGATACTACAGAACTTTGGCCAGAAATGCGTGCTTTATAACTTTCATTTCCAGAAATACCTAAATTGATAATGTGACCTGAGGATACATAGTGAAATGCCTCGTGAGATTTCGTGCATTATGTAAAGTCAAGGCAACCTAAAGCACAAGCAAAGACAAGACGACATCCAGGGCGAGTTGAGCTTCGTATGTGTGTCATCTTAGATGACCTTTGCGAACAGTCATCTGTCCTGTAAGTGACTGGCTCACTTACCGCGTGATTACCATTGGTTTGTTCTTGCTTCCTTTTATTGGTTCATTGAGGAGCCAATCTTTTCACCCCTTAGTGTCATTATAGGTGCTATTGCCCTGTGATATTCTCAATGTTTATACACGGGTGTCTATTTTTCACGAATTCCAGTAATTCTCATCTGTCTGCTCCCTTAATCGTACTGGCTGCAGACGCATATGGCCACTGTCACTTATTTATGTGGGCCCTGGGATTTGAATACCAGTGGCCTCTTGAGCCTCCTCTAGCCTCATCTTTGATCACTGAATGTGCACTTACTACTGAGCCACCTCTCCAGGCAGGTAATATATTCCTCTTATTTAAATTGAGCACTTCATTAATGTTTTACTAATTTATCATACTACAGAGATGACAGTTTCAAACTGAATGTTCTAATGTTACCTTAGTCTTGGTCTCATGATGCCAGTTTTGTAGAGTTTTGTTGTCAGGGGGAGAGTCGACAAGGGGACATGCAGGATCAGAAGTGAATGCAGCAAGCCGAGAAGGGAGCTGCTCCTTTTGGTGCAAAAAAAAAAAAAAAAAAAAAAAGCAAATCCCAAGAAAAATCCCAATGATTATTTATGAATGGGACATGAACAATAATAATGCAAGTATTGCATGTATTCTGTCTGGTTAATTCCTGATTAGACTTATTTGAATCTGATTATATTTACAAATACGATAATGCCTAGTCAATTGGAGGTTTTGAAAAGCTAAATGTAGTAGATCTCAATCAAATTGTGATTATTTCTTCTAACCTCTACTCTGTCTGTCAAAATTCTCCTGCTTCTCTGCAAAGATAGAAAGCTGTGGAGTGTATTAATTTGACTAAAAGTCAGGCAAATACATCTCTGCTGTTGAGAACAAAGAAAGCAGTGATCAAGTAGGAAATGCTCAAATGCTAAAAGAACCTTAGAGATTCCTTAAATTATTTACAAATATCCTTTTAAAACACATTGATGTATTTTTTTCTTTTTTGAGGTGAGGTTTTACTGCAGCCCCTGCTAACCTGGAACTCACTCTGTAGCCCTGGGGCTCCTTGTACTCAAGACACTCCTGAGTGCAGGATGAGAGACATGGCCCACCACACCCAGTTAAAATGTGTTAGGGGCTGTAGATATGGTCAGCAGTTAAGGTGTTTGACTACAAAGCCTAATGACCTGGGTTCGATTCCCTGGTACCCACATAAAGCCCAATGCACAAAGTAGCTGTGCTGGTTTGATTCAGGTGTCCCCATAAGCTCAGGTGTTTTCAGTGCTAGGTTCCCAGCTGATGGAGATTTGTGAATTAACGTCTTCTTGAGGAGTGTGTTGTTGGGGGTGGGCTTGTGGGTGTTATAGCCAGCAGTGGCCCCTTGTTGGTGTTTGGCACACTGTGCTGTTGTTATTCAACTGATGTTGGCTAGGAAGTGATGTCCACCCTCTGCTCATGGTATAATTTTCCTCACCATCCTGGAGCTTCCCCTTGAGTCTGTAAGTCAAAATAAACCTTTTTTTCCCCCCACAAGCTGCTCTTGGTCTAGTGTTTTGTTTTTTTTTTTATTTTTATTTATTTATTTGAGAGCAACAGACACAGAGAGAAAGACAGATAGAGGGAGAGGGAGAGAATGGGCGTGCCAGGGCTTCCAGCCTCTGCAAACGAACTCCAGACGCGTGCGCCCCCTTGTGCATCTGGCTAACGTGGGACCTGGGGAACCGAGCCTCGAACCGGGGTCCTTAGGCTTCACAGGCAAGTGCTTAACCGCTAAGCCATCTCTCCAGCCCTTGGTCAAGTGTTTTCTGCCAGCAATGCGAACCTCACTGCAACAGTAGTGCATGCATCTGCAGTGTGTTTGCAGTGGCCAGAGGTCCTAGGGTTCTAGTTCTCTCTGTGTGTCCTCTCTTTTTCTCTCTCTCCTCTCTCTTCTTGCAAATAAATGTAGAAAAATTAAAAATGTGTTAATTTTAAAAAGTGCACTCCAAAATAAATTTAGCCAGGTGTGGTGGTGCAACCCTTTAATCCCAGCATTCAGGAGGCAGAGATAGGGTGAGTTTGAGGCTACCCTGAGACTACATAGTCAATTCCAGGTCAGCATGGGCTAGAGAAAGACCTTACCTCAAAAAAGAAAAAAAAATAAACTTAAAGTACCTATGAATTCAAATTATTTATGGAAATATTAAGATACTTAACTACAGAAAATAATTCATAAGTACGAATTAAATTTCAAGTAAAAGAAAGTTATTTAAACATTGCACTCAAATGTGAGCATTAATTAAACTACAGTTGGAGACACGGCTTTCAAAGTTAATGTTAAAATCATCCCGGGGATATGTGTTAAGAAGATAGAGATCAAGCTCACAACCTGAGAGATTCTGATCAATATCTGTGAGAAGATCTAGAAATTTGCCTTGCAAATAGAGATCTCAGGTGATGGCGGGTCAAATGGGCCTCATTATGATCTGAAACACTTTGTTTGTTAGACATGTTGAACTCAAATTTAAAATCTCCATTGACCACATGTATATTATAGATGTATGGATCAAAATAGATTACTAATGATCACACCAAAGATCTTAGGAGAGATTCATAGAATCCCTAGTTTGCCATATACCCAAAGGGTCTCCTATTCTGAGATATCAATAGTTAAGGACTCCTGGTTTCAACCAAGATTTTACAATTTTATTGAGAAAACAAGCATGAAACTACTCCCTTTTAGACCTTGTTTATGAAAATTATGTTTTCTATTTTGGTATGAAATCTTACACAATTTGTCCCACAGTTTCTTGAAGAAAAAAAAAAAGTCAAAACATAAGTCAAAGTAAATTACCTTCTAGGCCCACATTGTCTATTCCAGGAAGAAGAGAAAAAGGGCTAGTAAGAGGTGATGGCTTTCAAAGGATGGCCTTCCTCTTGGAGGCAGCAAGAACTGAAGATCCATACTTTGCTCCCCATTACTGTGGCGACAAAGCTGGTTTGAGGGAATGTGAGACTTCACATGAATGATGATTGCATCTGTGTTGGGCTGAATACCCAGTGTGAACAGTGGAATTGGGGACTCTGGGAAGTTATTAGGTCATGAAAATGAGGCCTGGAGACTAGCTTTCCCAGTGTTTCCTGTGAGGATGCAAGGCAAAGGTCTCTGTAAACCAGGAATCATGCTTCACCAGACAACAGACTTACCAGTACCACCATCTTCACTTGCCAGGATCCAGATCCATGAGGAACTTGCCATGTAGATGGTCATTTTCTTGTGTTCATTTATTTATTTTTAATATTTATGTATTTGTTTGAGATATAGAAAGTGACAGAGAGAGAACGGGTATGGCATCTTCTCTAGCCACTGCCAACAAATTTCAGATGCCTGTGCCACCTTGTGCATCTGGCTTCCATGGGTCTTGGGAAATCAAACCTGGGTCATTTGGCTTTGCAGGCAAGTGTGTTAATGGCTAAGACATTCTCTCCATCCCTATATAGTCATTTCCTAGTAACAAATTGAACTGAGTTTGATGCCATCATTTTGGATAAGATAATGAATAATAAATATAATATATGAATATTATCTGGGCTTTGTTTTAGGTTAAAAGTAGGCATGAGGGCTGGAGAGATGGCTTAGCAGTTAAAAAGCTTTCCTGTGAACCCTAAGAACCCAGCTTCAGCTCAGCAGAACCCACATAAGCCAGATGCATAAGGTGTTGCATGCGCACAAGGGCATGCATGTGAACAAGGGGGCGCACAGGTCTGCACTTTGACTGCAGTGGCTGGGGGCCCTGGCTACCAATGCGCTCTCTCTCTCTCTCTCTCTCTCTCTCTCTCTCTCTCTCTCTCTCTCTCTCTCTCTCTCTCTGTCCTTCTCTGTCATAAAAAGTAGACATGAAGTTGGGGGTAGCTGCAGCTGCACTAGCTACAATCATAGGCTGTGGTAGGAGGATTACAAATTCAAAGCCAGCCTATGCTTTACAGAGAGACCATGTCTCAAAAAAATAAGTATGTAGATGACCAAATAAATAGTTAAAAATTAAAAGAAAAACTAAAGACAGAAAATCAAGGAAAATTAAAAGAGAATGCATGTAAAGTCACTCTCAAGCTTATAGATATGATATATGGATAAATCATATTTATCATGGATACCCATGAAGAAATAGGACAATCACTAAAAATATGTGTTACAACCCATATACATATTAAGAATATATTAACTGTAGTTGGCTTAATGTGGTAGGGTACAATGAGGAATGTGTAGTGTTAGAAGAAAGATGCATACACACACTACACTAAAAATCAAGATACAGAGAAATAAGATCAGACATGAAGTACAAACGTGTGCAACATTTCAAAGGACGAGAAACAGCATATCCCCTTATGAGAAATGGACAAGACTCCCTCTGAAGAATACAATTGTCACATTCATGCATGGAGATTACAAGGGTTCATGCATGGAGATGACAAGTAACTTCTTTTAGTTCAGGGGAAGACTGACCAAAGATAATTGACCCTACACATGTGCAAGACCTGGATTTACATGCGCTCCTATCTCATTTGCATGAAGAGGAAAGGGTGTACACTCAATGAGTTTATACTCTCAAGCATTACATAGCACCTCTCATCTCCTCAAAGTCTCACAAGTCATTGGTTTGCCAACATCCACAGAGTGTCTTTTATAATCCTCAGCACCTATAATCACCTACAGCAAAAAACAAACAAACAGGATCATAGATCAAAATGCTACAAGTTTACCATAGATGGATTTGAGAACTTGAATGGTCACATCTGGAAACTGGTCTGAAAGTGGCTTGTAGCATTAATTTAAGGAATTCATCAGACTGTACCAGCTGGAAGTCCTATAGATGATAGATGTGAGATTGGTTCTGATTGTGTTCTGTAACACACACACATACACACACACACACACACACACACACACACACACACACACACACGTGACTGATGCAAATACTTTCCCCGGGAACAGGGTCTCTGTCCACTCTGAGGAGGACTAGGTTTGGGGCACTGTGGAATTCTGAGGAGGTGCGTGTGTGTACTTTTCACCCTGCTCAACACTGACATCCAGCAAAGCTGTACCACCGGTGAAAGCTCAGAATGACTCACATTTCATGAAATCGCTGTTGAGTTGTCTAACTGAGAGTTCCTGCACTTGATCTCAGCCAAAAGGCCAAAAAGTGATAACGGAGAATTCTTGAAGTGACTTATTTTAGAAAAAAAAAAAAAAGGTTTTGAACTTTTGAACCATTTATTTCCTGCAGCATTTCTCAAAATGTTGTATGTACACACTGTAATAGGCCATCAGAAAGGGAACACTTGTGTGTGATGTCATGTGACATGTGAGCCACCTCTGATTAAATTTCAGTATCCTCTCTCTGACATCCCATTACAGGGAAGCCCTCTCCCCTCTCATTGGAATTATTGCTGTTCACCATGGGGTCATGAAGGCCTCAGTCAATCTCTGTAGAAGTGGGACATCTCAACATACTCTAAAAAACAAATTTAATTGGATCTCTCCATGAAACTTGACTCTGGTCATTCTTTACATTCATCATCTATAACACTTGTTAGCACTGTGGTTGGCCAGTCAAACTGTTTCATGTACAAACTTATTTGAAGTGTAAGATCCTCAGAAATGACAACGATATACATTTTTAATTTTGTGTTCCCTGTGACAAACTGGACACCTTCCTGGAGACCAGGCATCCAGCCTTTATTTCCAATAAAAGAACATTTCTATATGCAGGCATGTCAGAGATTAACCATGGACTAAAGGGTGGCATGAGAAGCCCAAGGCTATGGATCAAATTAGTATTGTTGCTTACTGTGAATCCACAGTCCACATTTTCCTTCATTTTAACTTCATAGAAGGGGTCAGTAAAAACCTTGGTTCATGGCTAGACAGTGGTTAAGGCACTTGCCTGCAAAGTCTGAGGACCCATGTTCGACCATCCTGGTCACAAGTAAGCCAGACATACAAGGTCACACAAGCACACAAGGTCACACATGAGAAAGGATGCCCTATGCTAAAGATTAGCTTGCCACCCACAAGTTGAACATGACTGTTTTATTTTTAGAAAGTAAGGGTTGTAATGAGTGGGAAAAACAAGTCAAGAGATAAGGATGTCTGGACCAACTCTAGAAGGGAATATCTGACTTAAATGATCTTTTTTTCTTCACATTTTTAACTCATCTCAAAACATACTTAAGATTAATTTTGTAAAAATATATTTTATTTATTTATTAGTTATTTTTAGTTGTATTGTGCTGACTCTCAGGGACAACAGTGTGTGATGTTAGAGGAGCACAGAGACAGGATTTCTGGAGTCTAGGGACATAATATTCTTGTTAGTTTTGACTTGAGGTGGAGAATCAAACATGGTGAGTGTGTCATGAGGGACAAGACACTAGAGCTAGATTGCTATGCTGTGGAGCAGAGAGAGAACTCAAGGTGAGAGCATGTGTAAATAAAGCTAGCTTTAGCTATGATCTCATTAGATAAACCAGTTATGTTGGCATAAGATATACATCACATGGATCTTCTTTGAATTACATCAGAGTTTCTTTCAGAAAAGGAACTCAACATAATTTGACAGTCATAATTCTAAATGTATTTCATGCAACAAAGCTATGGGAAAGTATGCGGTATAGAAACATAATCCCCTGTGGAGTATGGGTTGTGTGACTATCCTGGACCTGGGGACTCACGGCAACTATGAAGCATCATGTAAGTAAGCCTTGGATACAATCAAAATTCAAAATTGGAAGGATGGTTACTTATGAACTTATGTTGACTTCACAGTACTATAAAGTTAAAAAGAATTCAAAGTAGCTTGTAAGAAATTGGGGATAATTAGTGTGATCAACATGACCAGTTTGTAGGTGGGAATGCCTTGATTCTAGGTATAACCTGGTTGGAGGGGGTATGTGTATCATTGCAAATACGATGGTCTTATATGGACTCAGTAAGCACTTGATGAATGAATAAGTCAGTAGGTGAAATTATTGGTCACATTGGTATTACCTCTTACTTGCAAGGCAAACAACAACAACAATAACAGCAAACAAACAAACAAACAAAATGTTGTGGCTACGAGAGGCATTATCTAAGTAGACGTTGGGTGCCTGTAGTGTACATCACCCAGGCAATCTTTAGTACACACTGAAATCTGTTATTTGCAAAGACTTTGCAACATTGATCTTAGAAAGGTTTTAAAAATATATTTAGATTTAATTTATTTCTTCTGCATAGCAGAATTAACATTTTATCATTCTGTTCTAATGATTACAAATGAACTATGTGCCAATCCTGCTTGACTTTGTTTTATTTCAGGAAATTGATTAAAAAGATGTTCTTGACCTTAACCATGCCTGCTCTGTTTTATAGGAATTGTTTGTAATTGATTAATGTCACAGATAAATACACATTTGTTCTTACTCTATTCACCTTTGAGATTACTGGAGAAAATAAAACAATGCTTAATATTGGGAACAAGGTAATATCTTACTTTTAGGGTAGAGCTGCAAGGTACTGTTTTACAGTTTTTGCCTTATACAGCTGTGCTGGACCAGGAATATATATTGGAGGAAAAAATTCAACCACCTCTGCTTGCCCTTGTCATGAGACATGTTCAAATCCTCTCAGCTGAGAGCTAACATGGGTTTCACTCACTCACATATGCTTTTCCAGTATTTTCTGCATTTGTTGTATACATGTGGAGTTTTGGTAGGGGTATACATGCTTGTTATAAACCTGTAATAAAAAGTTCTCAAGCCACATGAATGGTGGGCAGTGATCTGTATTCTCTTTTTTAAAAAAATAATTAATTTAGGCTGGAGAGATGGCTTAGTGGTTAAGGTGTTTGCCTAAAAATCCAAAGGATCCAGGTTTGATTCTCCAGGACCTATATGAGCCAGATGCAAAAGGGTGTGCATGCATCTGGAGGTTATTTGCTGTGGATGGAAAACTGGTGTGCCCATCCTCCTTCCCTCCCTCCCTCCTTCCCCCCCCCCCTCTCTCTCTCTCTCTCTCTCTCTCTCCCTCTCTCTCTTTCCAATATATTTAAAAAATAATTTATTTATTATTTATTTAGTTGTTCATTTGCAAGCAGAGAGAGGGTGGTGGAAAGAACAGGGATGCCAGGACCCCTTAGTACTGTTAAACAAATTCCACATTCATTTGTCATTTTATGAATCTGGTTTTATGTGGGTACTGGGAAATTGAACTCGAGCCATCGGGCTTTGCAAGCAAGTGCCTTTATCTGCTGAGCCATCTATCCAGCCACATGATCAGTTTTCTAATTCAATCTGTTTATTCATGTAATTTCATCACTGTCTAGGTAAAGACTATCTAAATATTAAGTATTTCTCATGCTTCATCCTTTAATTTTGCAAAAAGGAAATATTTATTTTGTAATAACTCAGAGCTTGATAAGGTAGAAGCTTGTATTGTGTGAACTGCTCATGACACACCCTTCATTCAGAGTAAGTAAAATCATATCGAGATTTTAAAAATCCCTTAGAAGCAATAAATAGTGGTGTGATATGACCTCAACTTTTGTAGAAAATGAAACGTGGCCAAGAGTGGACACTTATTTGAGATCACAGTAGGGAAAATTAATTTAAACTGCACTGTGCTTCCTCCTCAGGTTTGCTCCTGGTGGATCTGGAGCAGTGGATGAGGGCATGACCTTCCCATTCCAAAGGCCTGGAGCTCAGTCTTGGCTCAAGAGAGTGCTGCGTTATCACACTGGAAAATAAAAGTACTTGCTGTCTTTGCTTCACTCTTTGTAATTGACAGAAATAAGAATATCCATGAAATTCCATATCATACAGATTCCAGTAGGTAAATTTAGTTGACAGAAACAAGCACTCTTGATCCTGATGATGGTGATGATGATGATTAAGAATTTGGGGGCTGTCCCACAATATGAAGTCATTATTACAGAGTTGCACACACCACATACAGTTTTTTGAATAGAGTCAAAATGAACCATCAAGTGCCATAAATGCTTATATGCACATTAATGTGATAAATCTCAAAGCTGATAAATATAGTCAAACAGTACTTTTGTTTTTCTTGCTTTTCGAGGTTGGGTCTCACTATAATAAATGTGTAAGGATGCAATCAGCACTGAGCATTGGAAACAATATTTGAGGCTTGTGGAAACCTCCAATGTCCCATTATGGTTGCCATCTTCTTGCTGAGACAAACACCCTGCCAGAAGCTGTTGGCAGGAGGAAAGGCTATAGTTTGTCTTACATTCTCAAGGGAAGACTCCACAATGACATGAGCAGAGGCTGGACATCAGCTTGCCAAACAGAGGTTGAAACAGCAGCAAGAGCGTGAGTCAGACACGGACAAGGAAAGCCGTCTATAGCACCCCTAAGCCCACCTCCAACAACGCACCTTCTCAGCAAGGCTACAGTTCCCAACTTGCCACCTGCTGGGGGACCTAGCATTCAGAACACATGAGTTTATGGGGGACATCTGATATAAACCACCACAGATCCTGTCATAGATAACAGCAGAATGCCTGCAGAAATGGCTTAGTAGTTAAGGCACTCCCCTCAAAGTCAGAAGACCTGTGTTCAATCCCCCAGTACCCATGTAAAGCCAGATGCACAAGGTGACAAATGCATGTGGCATTTGCAGTGGCTAGAGGCCCCAGTGTGTCCATTTTCTCTCTGTCTCTCTCTGTCTTTCTATCTGCCTGTCATAAATAAATAAGGAAATAAATAAATAATAAAATAGATAACAGCAGCAGATGTCTGAGAAATGAATACTTACCCTCTATGTTCCTGGATTCTTTTCAGATGTTGACGTTGCTGAAGAGAAGGCAAAATGTTATGGTCCTGTAAAACAAGCCCTCTTTCTTGGGATCTTTTGACTCCCCATCGAGACTGTCTCAAGTGAATGTGAGTCAGAACTCAATCAAGTATTTCTGCGAGAACTATCCATCCCACTCTAACCGCACTTTCAGTATTTTACATTTACTTCTCTGCCTTACTTTTATCCTGGTCACACAATTTTATCTGTTGATGAGCTGTTTTCATCCAGTCTCCTAAGGGCTGGTCTGCAGATGAGGAGTCTGCACAACCATGCTCTCTGCGTTTGAAAGAGTTAGCATGTGAGCAGTGACCCGCCAATGACAGCTTTTGAAAGACGCGGTACCCTCACTCACTGGTGATGCTGTTCATTTAGGTAGCCGCCTGCGACCTGGAGACTAAGCACTGAGTTTTCCATGCCATGCCCTTAGTTTCATCTGGCATGCTGTGATAGCTGCAATTAAAGAGCATTGCTGAGGACGGGCCTTAAGTTACTAAACCATAGTACTTGGCGTCTGTGGATAGGAAGATAAGAATGAGTAGTAATCTCCATGGTGTGGTCCTCCAGTGCCAGGTAATCCACATGTGGCTCACTTGACAACAACGAAGACACAAGTCCAGAGCACCGCGGAGGGCAGACACAATGCAGTATAAAAGAAACAACTTATCTTTACCACTTTCCTCCAGGAACCAAATGATCTTTCCTGCAAATATAACTAATTTTGTTCACTTTCTTTCGATCTCTATGGTTTTAATTTCTTTTAGTTGTTGTATTGCAGGCAGTGGTTGAACTTCCAAATGTGCTTAGAGACTGACCTGTTTCTTATCTCAGAGGAAGGTACAACTACTACAACTAAGCAGGCTATTATGGACTAAGACATGGGCGATGTCTGCTCACTTGTCTTTGTCAGACATGCAGGCACACCCATCATCACTTACCTTAACCAGTTTCTCTGATGCCAACTTTATAACCTCAACATTATGACCTTAACGATAACCTTAACCACAGTGTTCCCAGTAATCACAACAATATAAATAAAACAAATCTCTAGCTATTCTTGGTGTGCATTATTAGAAACATAAGGAGTAACTACAAAATGCATGGGTAATATGTACACATTTGATGCCCTTTCCTGTGAGAACATTAAATAATTTTTGAATTATTAATAGATTTTGAATTTTTCCAAATCCTTTTTATGTGTCTATGAAGATATATTCACATTGGTTTTATTTAGGTCCCTTTTATGATAAATCACATTGGTTAATATGTACAAACAAATTGGCCATGTATTTCTAAGAGAAAATAATTTTTTCCAAAGAACTACCTTTTCATGTGTTTCTGAGATTAAATTGGCTAATATTCCAAGGTATTTTGCATGTGTATTCATGATAAAAATTGACTTTCATTTTTTATAATAATTTTTTCCTAGTTTGAAATTATAGAAACAAGGTCATATGAGTTAAAAAAAAAAACTGTCTCATACTTTTATTTTGCAGAAAACTTTGTGTAGAACTGATAGATTTTTGTTTTACATTTATAAAAGTAGTCAGGCACAAATAGTTGGTAATGTACTTTATTTTTGTTGTTATAATCATTGGAAATATTGTGGTTAAAACAAATGTTATTGTTAAAATGGTAAAATCAGAAAAATGGAGAAATTAATGAGAATGTGTTCAGCTGGAGTTAAGGAGATAGCCAAGCCAGTTAGACAACAGGAAGGACAGGGATATGGAGAGAAAGATAAAGTCATCTCCAGCTATCTCTGCAGGCTCCCACAGACCCAGGAGCCCCCCCTTGAGGTTCACCCTCGAGCATTGTGCGTCTTTCTTCTAGGACACTTCTCAATGTCATGAGCACTTACGCCTTTGTGCGTATTCTGGTATCTAATTGTAATAGACTAAATTATGACTATGGATGGCTTCTAAGAAAGACACCTCTGTAGTCTGTCTCAGCATGGGCAATGGGAGTAAGGTCTAGTTGTACACCAGGTGTTAGATGAAACAGTTTGGTGCCCCTGGCTCAGTCTGCCCTCCAATCAGTCAGGTATACTTACCTTCTGCTTTTGCTTTCTCACTAGATATCAATAATCCTTGATGACTTGCTTGGCTTCCCCTGCCCAGGAATAAATTTCTCTCATTATATTGAAGTTGGGACTCAAAGGTATAGGAGAAGGCACTGGCTTTCCAGTCCATAGCAGAAATATTGTAAGAATAAATATAATTTCTAAACTAGTTCTAGAAAAAACTGAGCCTTAGAGGTTTGGATAATTCCAAATTAAATTCAGGCCATTTAAATTGACAAACTAATAAGCAAATGTTGTTTGTGATATGTCTTATTTTTACTTTTTATTTTAGTTCTTTCATTCCTATATTTATAATTTGTTGTCCTTTCTTTTTTCTTTGTAAGTCTAGTTGAAGATTTATCAGTTTATGGCACTTTTTATTTTGCATATTTTAAATTTTCATTTGTTTATTTATTTGACAGAGAGAGAGAGGGAAACAGAGAGAGAGAGAATGGGCAGGCCAGGGCCTGCAGCAACTGCAAATGAACTCCAGATGCGTGTGCCACCTTGTGCATCTGGCTTTATGTGAGTCCTGAGGAATCGAATCTAGGTTATTAAGCTTTGCAAGCAAGTGCCTTAACCTCTGGGTCATCACTCCAGCCCTGTGACTCTTTTATTTTTATTAATTTATTTGTGAGGAGATAGGGACAGAGAGAGAGCAAGAGGAGAAAGAGAAAAAATGTGGGCGTACCAGGGCCTCTTGCCGCTGCAAATGACTTCCAAGTGCCTGCGCCATTTTGTTCATCTGGATTTCCTTGAGTACTGAGAAACTGGACTCAGGCCACTGTATGACATTAATAAAGCCTCCTCTGCTTTCTTCTGAATCTTATTTGCAACTAATTATCCTTTATCTAGTTCTTTATATTAATTGAGGCTTTTATAGATATAATATTTGAGTCATGTTGACATCCAATATGATAATATCTATCTTCCAGGAGCTATAATTAGACCTTGACAGTCAAGCTACAATAACTGGCCCAAACTCAGCCTGCTCAGAGAAAACCTGGGCACTGTAATTTGCTCACATGCAGTGTATGGCTGTTTTTACACTAGGATGACTGAACTTTGTGACCTGAAAAACCAAAAATATTTATTTTCATGCCACTTAAAAAACAAGTTTGCTAACAAATATTTCTCATTTAATGGGTAATCAATAACTATAGTGAATATGGTTATCATACCTATTTTTCAAATTAGAAAACTCAAAATAATTTCTGTATAATCAGAATTTTACACTTTCTATTGACATTTCTTCACTTGTCAAATTTGACATTTTCCTGTTATAGCTTCTATTTAGTCTGAAATAGTGACCAACTCACTGTGAACATATTTGGTCAGGAATAACTTTCTTAGTTATCTGTATGATAATATATTTACACATTTTATTCTTTTTTTTAAGTTTTATTTATTTGAGAAAGAGAGAAAGAGACAGCTAGATTGAGAGAATGGGCATGGCAGGGCCTCCAGCCACTGAATATAAACTTCAGACGCATATGTGACTTTGTGCATCTGGCATCATCTGGGTCTTAGGGAACTGAACCTGAGTCCTTTAGCTTTGCAGGCAAGTGTCTTAACCACTAAGCCATCTCTTCAGCCCTCAATTCTTATTCTTTTTTTTTGTATTTTTGTTTGTATTTCAATGTATGGTATTGCTCTGGCCCAGGCTGACCTGGGATTCACTATGTAGTCGCAGGGTGGCCACGAACTGACAGTGATCCTCCTACCTCTGCCTCCCAAGTGCTGTGATTAAAAGCATGTGCCACCATGCCCAGCTCAATTTTTACTCTTAATAAATATTTATTAGAAGTTTGGGTAGATATTTGTATTTATTTCTATATTTTACACTTTGTTGTTCTCCTGTCTTTCAGATCTCATAACATTTAATAAGAAATCTTCAGCCTGTGATTAGTTAGATAATGGGAAATTTGAAATTACTTTTAAAATGTAGGTAAGATGTTTTTCAATAGTGTGATAAAAATCTGTTCTGATATGATCATTAGAATCTGATTGAGTTGGAGGCTTACATTTTTAGAGATTATAAATTTATTTCTACCACCAAATTTGAGCAATTTTCAGACATTTCCCCTAGATTTCTTCAAAAATAATCTCCCTAATCTTATAGCACCCAAATGACACAATATTACATCTTTCCCATTTATGCACATTCTTCAAAATGAATACTTCTTAGAGAGTCAGAGCCCTGCAGTTTCCTAACCTTTCTTCTGCTTTTTCCTTTCTGCTATGGAGCTAAGCAAGTTGCTTTTCTACTAAAATATATTTTCTTGATTTGAGAGTTCCCTTTAATTACTTGCCGTAATAAACTTATTTCGGGGTTTTAGCCTTTCCTCAACAAGCACAGATATGATCACTGCCATGGCTGCGAATCCCTTGTCTGAAAATACAGAACTTCTGCCATCTGGAATTACCATCTGTTCATTGTCATTCATGAGAACTGGTCATGTTTCTTTGCCTCCATCTTTGATAAATAATTTTGGATTTTATACTGGGCCTTTTGATTACCGTGCTGTTTCAGCTCCTTTGAAGAATGCTCACATTATCAACAAGTTCTGTTTCATTTTAAAAGCAATCAAAACAGTTTTATGCAACAACTTATCGCCATTCATGTGATAGTAATTTCTGTCTTATTTAACCACGTAGAGCCTTTGGTATGTAGCTGTGATTTATCAAGCAGATATGACATTCAGGTACTAGCTAAGACTTCTGCTGATCTAATGACAAGGTTTGGTGGTGATGTTTGGATCTTTCTCATAAGGGTTGAGCCCGACTTTAATTCATGCCATGAAAAATTGTAGTTATCTTTCTATGGTCATCCCCTCACTAGAATTTCCCCCTGGAAATTCTAACTTTCCAATATTTTATTTTTCTTCCAGTTTCTTCAGCCATAATGAAGATTGGTTTCTTTTGTAGACTTAGTTGTTCTGTTGTTGCCACTGTAAACTCTGCTGTTTCTTTTCTTGGAAGTAAGCAACAATATTAAAAAAAAATAGCTGGCGAAATTGTTTTTGCAGTAAAGGTGCTTGCCTGCAAAGCCAAAGGAGCCACACAAGCTAGATGCACAAGACGGTGCGTGGAGTTCTTTGCAGTAGCTGAAGGACCTGGCATGCCTACTCTCTTTCTGTCTGCCTTTCTCTTCTCTTTCATGAATAAATAAATAAATAAATACACTAAATAGCATTGCCTTCATCCTAGAAACAAATACTTATATTCCCTTCTTATAATAGGCCCTATTCCCTGTTCTCTGGCCAGAAAGCCCCAGATTTTCACAGACTTTTCACCTTTAGCATACCAATAAGGCTAGTCCCCATAGCTGATTCCATCCTTTATAAAAAATCTGAAAGCACAAAAAGAAAAGAAAAAGAAATGGAAAATTCACACGCATGTAGGTTGTATTAGTCAACTTTCCATTACTGTATCAAATATCTGAGATAAATAAACTTATAAGGATGAAAAGTTTATTTAGACCCACAGTTTTAAAGGCTTTAGAATATGAATGCTTGACTGCCTTACATTTTGGGGCTACAGTGAGAAAGTTCTTCAGGGCAGAAATGTATACGGAGGCATCATCTCACCTTGCAGGACTCAAAGAGAGACAGAGAAAGACAGGAGGAGAGGGAAGGAGGAGAGAAGAGAGATCTACGAATATCCCCTAACAGTGTACAATCCTAATAACTAACTCCATGCACTGTCTCCCACTTTCTGCCTGCACCCCACGATGAGGATCAAGCCTCTGTGCAGTGTCCACGGGAGACCTTCCAATATCAGACCTATGGGAGAGGGTCTGCTTTCCACTCTGACTCCTCCAGAAGTATCTATTTCTGCTTTTGTTTCTTTTTTTTTCACAGCTCTCATTTAATTTTTCTTTCAACGTATTTATTGAGTGCCCACAATATGTCAGAGGGTAATGTTCAGTTCCAGCCAAAGAACGATGTGTTAGGCTGATCTGGATTCAGCCCTAATGAAGAAACAAATTAAATGAGAAGACAAAGCTATATTTTTGTGAATAATTGCATAAGGAAATATAACTTAGTAAAGTTAAATATTTTGTAAGGGCATTCACAGTGAAACCAGTTAGTCTGAGAGGTGAAAAGACACTGCAAAATCTAAATGCTTTCATGCCAGATTGAACTAAGAATGGTGAGTGGAGGAAAGCCAGTCACACAGGGGAGAGTAAAGGAAATTAAAGATTGTTATTACTGTCCTTTTTTTTTGAGACAAAACTTCATTGTTTGCCAAATTCAGCCTGAAAACTGCTACATAGCCTAGGCTGGCCTCAAATGTATGATTCCCCTGCCTCAGTGTCATGACTGCTGGGATTGTAGGTGCACACCACCACACAAATGTTTGTCCAGAACGTTCTCAGTCACAACTTTTTGTCTGGTTAAACGATCCCCCTAAGATACAAGTGTCCATGCCTTGGTCCATGGGTGTACTATTGGGAAGTGGTGAGACTTTAAGAGGCAGTGCCTTGGAGGACGTTTTCAGCTCCACAGGGGGGCATGCCCTTGAAGGGCATTGTCATAACAAGTCTATTGTTCCTCACTTTCTTTGCTACTGGCTTAGGGAAGGAGTGGTTTTGTTCTTCCATGCTCTGTGATGATGATTAGGAAACCAAGGAAATAAATATTAGAGTAAAAATAAGCTTTCTCACTTAAACAATCTCACTAAAATTATAGCATTTTACTACAGTGATAGAGATATGACTAACACATTGTCTTTGGTAATTAGAATGTGATTTTTCTACTGGCAGACAGAGGCACCTTCTATAGTGTTTCATCTCCTTTCAGGCAGAAAAAGGGAGGTGTGCCAGAGCGCCCCTCTCGTGTACTCATTTTTGTTTTGCTTAAGTCTAAAACAATTCTTATGCCAAAGAGGTACATTTCTGGTGACAGTTCAGTTATTCTTCATTGTTTTCGGCCCTGTGATTTTGGAGTCATCAAAGAGCCAACAGAGAAGAGCAAGTTTTAATGGTACAGGGTTAGTACAAACTGTGGCATCTCAGAGGAAAGATAAAGATGATGCATCTCATATCTGGACAATCTCTTAGCAGTATTGTAGATATGAACAAAATAGAACATTAGTTATAAGTAACAGCAGAAGGGACCAATAACTAAAAACTAAGTGCCCTGGCATGCCCATTCTCTCTCTCTCAAATAAGTAAATAAGTAAAATATTTAAAGTATCATAAATGTAAACTGATAAATACCATTTGTTTTGTTTTGTTTTGCTATAAATGCCCTCCAGAATTTTAGTCAAGATACAAATCAAATGACTCAAATATAAGGAGAGGGTAACTCTTATCAGAAGTGGGATGTGCTTGGTTTGAAGAATGATCACCATGAACAAATGTCCTAAATGTTTATCTTTATGCCCACAGACCAGCTCTAATCTCAGCTCTGTTCAGACAAGCATGTTCTTTACTTGGCAGTGGGAGGCATTTAATTCAGAGAAACAACTTTTCAAGTGTTGAAAATAAATAACTGATACACAATCAGCCCTACACCACCTCATCTAAAGCTCAGGGAGCATCATGGAAAGTTGGGATGGCAAGAAGTTAAGAGCTGGAGGATGGGGCAGAACCCCGTGAATCATGAACTCAGAGTAGCTGTGCTGACTTAACTCAAGACCTACACACGATGGAGTCAGGCTCCATTCTCTTATGGGGGGTGGAGGGGCTTGAGGATCCACTCCTCTCGCTATTGAGCTAATAATGGCAGAGGTAAGGCACAAAAGAGAGTGAGGGCTGAGGGGAAGGAAGGGAGAGTAATGTGAAGTACTCATAAAAATGCACTATAAATGAATGAATAACAGAACAGTAAGAACAGTCAAAAGGATGAAGATGACATAAACTACTAGACCAGCATGTCAAGGTAAATATAAATAGTCTGAGAAAGTTTGAGTAATAAGGAAGAGTCAGAGAAACCCATGTCTTAGGAGTTTACAGGAAGTCATAAGAGGATGTACAATGAGACAACCTCAAAATATATTAGTGTCAGTTTCTACCATGGAATCCTGAATGCCCTGATTTTGTCATCCTGATACAGGAACTGCTTTTTTTCTCTAGTCTTGGGAATCAACACACACCACTGTGCTTTATGGCCAACAGCAATTTTATTGACCTCAGTATCCAGAAATCCAAGACAGAAATAGCACTGTCTGTAGGCACTGGCATGTCATGTTTATTGTATAAATGGCAACATGTTACTGATTCATTATTTTCAGCAGCATCACTAGTTTTCTTGCTGACACTGAGCAGCAAAAGAACAGTGATTGATGAGCAAGAAAAAAATATTGGAAAAGCAAGATAAAATGTTAAGAGGTCAGTTCAGAAGTAACTGAAGAGATGACTAGGATTTCTTCAACAAAAACAATGCTATGAAATGAGATTATTGTGTGTTTTATCTCTTCCAGCTGTACATATGCCAACACATTACACAAAAACATATATATAAATAAATACATATATACACTTATATGTATGTATATATGTATATATTTATGAATTGAATACTATTTATATAGAATAATATTTTGTTATTTTGTATGAGTCTTGGCTCTAGATGAAAAAATTTCATATTACAGGGAGAGTAATACATGTTCTCTGGTATTACTTAAAAGCTACATTGAATTGAGAAGTGGAAAATAGAAACATCAATGTGTCATGAGTGGTAGACCAGGATCCATACATAGGGAATGAAATAAATATATTAAATGAAGATAAAAGTTATCTTTATCACGAAAATTTAAGTGCCATTTATTTATAATTTGACAGTCAATATATAACGGTGAACACATAATCTAACCTACAATACATGAACATTTAGTAAAGTCTCTTGCTTTTAAATTGTAAAAGAAAGCAATAAATATAATAGATGAACTGAGAGAGTCCCTTCTCTGGTTTACTGCTGTGAGTCTCAGTTTATGCTTAGTACACACACACACACACACACACACACACACACACACACACATGCCAGGGCTTAATATTAATGCAATACTTTTATATAATATTAGCAGTCATAGAATAACATTGACATTCTTATATTTTAGGTATAACAAAATTTAAATGCTTTAAAACAAGAAGAAAGTGGCACAGATGATCCACATAGTCCATATGAGTGAAATATATTGTAAATAAAGAAATATTTTAGAATCTAGATTGATGATAATTTGTAGTGTAGAGAATGTGCTCAACAAAAAGAAAAACAATCCAGCTTAAATTCCCAGAGAGAAACTACTCCAATATTGATTTGACAATAGAAGTAAACATGAGGCTTCTTCTTGGCCCATTGGTCTTCAAGTGCCTACAGCATTTTGATTATTGTTACAGTTGAGTTTTAGGGAGGCCAGTCGTGCCAGGTGTGTTTGAACGCAGGACGTGTTTACTCATGCTCTCCTCTAACTTTCTTTGTAGCTGAACTTGAACTCCTGACCTTCTGGCATCTATCTTCCAAGTGCCGGAATTTTAGGAATCTGATATTATACCTAATAAGAAATTATTGCTTTAAGCTACGAAGTTTAGGTAAAGTTTCTTATTCAGTCATAAGTAGCCAAAACAGTGAAGAATATAATAACATGAATGAGTTTAAACAGCTAATTTTTAGTTTTTGTCCTTCTGAAACAGGGTCTCACTCTGGTGCCCAGGTGGACCATAATTTGCAAAACTCATCCTGCTTTAGCCTCCTCCATGTTAAGATTATAGGTGTGAGCCACCAAGCCTAGCTCTTAAGAACCTTTTGAAATAACAATTGCAGGGACCAGAATAGCCACGCATCAGAGGTTTCAATTTCATTTACTGTTTTCCTGTAATGTGGGAATTTAGTCAATGCTTGATGTGTGATTATGTCTGTAAGTTTGCTACTGAGAAAAATAATGCAAAATTTGGATAATTCTATTCAAATGCACTTACTTTCATTGGAAAATGTCTTTTCTGTAAATATTACAAAATTAGTTTCATTTTGTGACTGTTAGAAGGTCTTTTGTTTTTCAGCCTCAGAACTTTGTTTTCTGGTTGTTGGCATACTTAAAATGGAATATAATTTTCAAGGAGTGGATCATTACATGCCAAGAAGACTCTATCCTGTTTTACTTAGCTTTGAGATGTTAAGTGTTTATATGACAATTTAAACTCTTCATGATGCTCCCAAGTATCAATAATTAATGTATGATTATGTCTGTAAGTTTGCTACTGTGAAAAATGATGCAAATTTTGAATAATTCTATTCAAATACACTTACTTTCATTGGAAAATGTCTTTCCTGTAAATATTACAACCTTGGTTTCATTTTGCGACTCTGTTAGATGGTCTTTTGTCTTTTGTTTTTCAGCTTCAGAACTTTGTTTCCTGGTTGTTGACATACTTAAAATGGAAAGTAATTTTTAAGGAGTGGATCATTATATGCCAAGAAGGACTACCCTGCTTTACTTAGCTTACAGATGTTAAGTATTTTTATGACAATTTAAATACTTCATGATGATCCCAAGTATTAATATATATGATCCTAAGTTTAATTTTCTAACATAAAGTAAATTTGTCTTAGTCATGTAATATAAATAAACCAGGACCCAAAAAGTAAATAAATAAATAAAAATGACTAAGCAACCCTTCCACAGGCTTATTTTGTGTTGTTCTTATTCATTTCCACACCAGTTCCATCAAGTACAAAGAAATGCAAGGGAAGGGATACTCTTCTTGGGTGGTACTCTCACCAGAAAATGCTTGTAATTCGTAGAGATGACATGGAAGATAACTGATCGTCCTCTTGTACTTCAGAATATTTGCTCTGTCTCACTGGAATTGGAACAATATGAAAATGTACAACCTTTGGTTGTTGGTCTTGGGCAGCCATGCCTATGGCTAAAAGCATGGATCAATACATGTCCAAAATAAATTCTTTCTTTGAATGAAAAAATCTCTCAATTTGTCTTCATGGAGTTATCGTCTGGGAGCACCATTCAGCAAGTGGACTAGGATGCGCATGCTGTTTCCACTCTGGCTGTCAGCCCACTCATCATGCTGCTGCTTGGCTGAGAAGCAAATAAGTCTATATTAATGGTGAACATTTCAGACATGAAGGAGAGATGTCATCTTCTGCTTTCACGCCTAAAGATTTTTTGGACAGATTATGAACTTTGCAAATTATTCAAATATGGGATGGAAAGATGACTTTGTGGTTAAGGTGCTTGCCTGCAAAGCAAAGGGTCTTCTGTTTGTTCCCCATGACCCATGTAAGCCACGTGCATCTGGAGTTTGTTTGTAGTGGCTGAAAGCTCTGGCATGCCTATTCTCTCTCTCTCTCTCTCTCTCTGTTTCTCTTTCTCCTTGCCTCTTTCACTCTGTCAAGTAAAAAAATAAAATATTTAAAAATTATTCAAATATAATGAGCATCTATGTTGTAGTATGTTTATAAATGTGTACAAATGAGAACATATTTGTGGGTGTATAAAGACAATAAGACAGACAGACAGACAGACTGTCTCAACTATTAATTCCTTCAGTTTTCTTTTTAAAATATTTACTTACTTATTTGCGAGAGAGGGAGAGAGAAAGGAAAGGAAGGTGAGAATGGGAGGCAGAGACAGGCAGCGAATGTGCGCAGCAGGCCCTTTGCTGCTGTGATGAGCTTCATGAGCCACTTTGTGCATCTGGCTTCATATGAGTACTGGGGAATTGAACTCTGGGTACTGGGGTTTGCAAACAAGTGTCTTTAATCACTGCAACATCTCCCCAGACCTTCTTTCATGGTTATTAAAGTGATAATTCAGGTAAAAAATAAAATAATATTTTAGGGGAATTTTCAAAAATGATTTAATTCATATTATTTATTTTTGAGAAAAATTTCAACAAATATAAAATATTTTTCTTATGCCAGTGTGTGTGTGTGTGTGTGTATGTGTGTGTGTGTGTGTGTAATTTTATAATGGCAATCATTGTGTGGTTGGTACCTCTTTTTACATTGGGAGAACTGAATTATTTTTCTGACACTTAGGTTGAAATACATTTCAAGACTTTTTTTTTTCCCATTTCTCTATTGCTTTACCTTACTTTTAAATATTGTCTCTTAACTCATTTTCTGGTATGTCAGTTTCCTTAGTGGAACTCACAACACGTTTTTACATCTTTATTTGGTTAAGGATATCAAATCACTACTTTCAGTTTTTGTAAATATTCCAGGACATCCCACTATTATACTATCACGTTTCAGTTCCCTCAATATTTAATCAATTTCATTTTGTAAAGAAAAAGAGAGAGAGAAGCGCACAATGATTCATGATACAAAGTTTCCTGAACCTGTCCCATTGCCTTCATCTTATTAAAACAGATACACTATGGAGAGACATAGTGATTAGTGGATCCTCATCAACTATAAGAACTTTTAGTTGTATCCATATCTGGAAATCAATGTTATGCAGATACAGAGAAGCCTTTCACACAAGCTTAGGCTCTTCCTGCGCCCAGGGCATACACTGGCGGCACTGGACACAGTTGTGGCTCATTGCGTAAACACACTCCACTCTGAGATACTATGTATTCATGTAAGACAATGGCAGAGTTGAGAACCACAGCAAATGCTTGACTCTCGATTTCTCCTTCTGTTTCTCTGCCTTCCATCCTTAAAAAGTCCACTGCTCATGCTCTTCTTCCTTATTTTACTACCAGGTACCTGTGAACTCCTGACTGACTATCTGGTCAATAGCATTTCACTTAGACGCAAGCTCTGCTTTACATGAAGAAACAATGTATTAATGATATCAGTCTATATTTTATAGAAATGTTTCTGCTCTTTATGCTTTGAGTTTTATCTCTTAGACCCCACTAAGTGGTGTTTCAGAATAAGACTCAATGTTTGCTGTTAAAAATATTGATGGAGGACTGGCGAGAGGGCTTAATTGCTAAGTGGCTTGCCTGCAAAGCCTAAGGACCTAGGTTCAAATCCCCAGAACTTACGAAAGCCAGATGCACATGGTGGTGCATGTGTCTGAAGTTAATTTGTGATGGCTAGAGGCCCTGATGTACCCATTATCTGTCTCTCTATCTCTCTCTTAAATAACTGAACACTAGATATTTTAAGAAAATTGATGGAAATTCCACTTTTATATTTGTGAGTCATGCCTAAATCCCCAAGGAATGTTGAAATGGTGGCTCAGCAAATCTTTTCTGATCATCTCTGTTAGATGAAGATACACCTTGGTCTGAACTTCCAAAGCCAAAATTAAAAGTATTCTCCATGTTCCAAGTAGACTTTAGAACATTTTTTGAAACATAGATAATGTGTAATGATAGAATAATTATCTTATCTAATTTATATAAGATATAAAATTTAAACTCCATAAACTCTATTTGAATAAATGAATGATCACCAAAGTGTCACACTGTTCCAATACTTCTAGTTAATCAATTAATTATCAGATTAGAATCTGTTATTTTACAAAGCAAAATATATCAGACTCATGAACAATTATATGTTTGTATACCTAATTTCATATTTCCCAGTACTCAGATTTGTAACAAACAGTTTCAAAAATCATAAGATGAGGAATGATGAAAATTTAACAAAGGCTTCTTTTTTACTTATGACTCTATTTCTTAAAAAATAGAAATTGGATTAGACTATAATAATTGTTATGAAACAGGTTGCTTTTTTATTTATTTACTTTTATTATTTATTCTGGGGGGGGGATAGAAACAGAAAGAGCGGAGAGACAGAGAGAGAGAGAGAAAATGGAAGCACCAGGGTCTTCAGCCACTGAAAATGACCTCCAGACACACGCAGCCCCCTGTGTACGTGTGCAACTTTGTGCACTTTCATCACTGTGTGTCGGGCTATATGGGAGCTGGAGATTCAAAGAGGAGTTCTTAGCCTCTGCAGGCAATCTTCTTACCTACTAAGCCATCTCTCCAGCTTGCATTACAACTTCTTCAAGGTGCATTAGTGTTATCAGGGTTATCCCATTATTTTTATCAATATGTGTATATGTATGATGATTTATTCATCTACATTTGTGGGTCTACATAGAGATGTTGTTGTAGTCAGTCCCTTGTTGCTGGGAAGAGCATCCGACAAGACACAGTTTTTTTGAGGAACGGGTCAACTTCAGCTTACAAATCAAGGCACAACTCCATTAATGGCAGAA
Organism: Jaculus jaculus; assembly: GCF_020740685.1. NCBI lineage: Eukaryota > Metazoa > Chordata > Mammalia > Rodentia > Dipodidae > Jaculus > Jaculus jaculus. The sequence goes on along the minus strand of NC_059119.1, from coordinate 8,118,115 downwards.
GAAGCTGCTGAGTTCTAGGGCCAAGCAGAGAGAAACAACTACAGCAAGCAAACCCTAGCACCAGCAAACACAAACTGCCAGAGCCCAATTTGTTCATTACACACCTTCAGACCGGAACCTATTATCTGACCCCAGTGACACCTCCTTCTGCAGGCTCCTGGAGAATTCAGCAGGAAACTTAACCTTAATCAAAAATACCTGAGGATGTGAGTAACATGCATTCAAATTCAAACCACCACAGATGTGTGCATTTATGTAGATTTATGTATATGTTCATGAAAATGTATGTGTGTGTGTGTGTGTGTATATATATATATATATATATATATATATATATATATATATATATATGTTTATATAAGTATATAGAGCATAAATCACTCTATTTCCATTGTCTGTCTATCTACCTATCATTATATAACCTATCATTTATCCATCAACCTAGATGAGAAGCTGATAAAGCTGTGTCTCCTATGCATGAGGGAAGGCAGGTGACTGACAGGACTTTTTTCTTGCTGCTTTATTACAGGGTTTCCCTCCTTGGAGTGGGGTGGCATTAGCAGCTCTCCATAGTTTTAGGATAGACCAACGTCACACATCCTTCTCCATCTCATCCACACCTCTCATCACAATTTCCTTTAACTTATTCCACAGCTCAATTTATTTTTATTCTCCTTCTACCAAACTTCTTTATGGAAAGGAATTCATTTTTAGATTCTTCTTGCTCATAAATTATGCAACCACAATACACCCTTTTGTGTTAATTCATTCTTCTGTTGAATTTTATCTAACTTGATAGAGGGAGTAGATGAGGCATCTGCTTGCCTTGTACATGTGTGATAGAGTCTTCAGTCCATCCTGTTCTCACACTCTCACTGGAGCCATGCATGACCTTGAACCTCATGACCCTGAACCTAGTTTTTCAAAAAAAATTGTTTTGGTGTATGTGCATTTTTGTGTGTTCAGGCATTTGTGTGCATGTGAATAAGTATGCTGTGGTCACATGTAACAGAGCACATGTGTAGAGGGCAGAAGACAACCTGAAGGGCTGACTCATCCGCCTGGGTTGAGCCAGGGTCTCTTATCCTTCACCCCTGCACTGGCCAAGCCAGCCGTCTCAGGAGCTTCCTGAGGACCCTCTCACTCCCTCATTCTTGCCATAGTCGTGCTGGGATTAAAGATGCTCACTACAACGTCTGGCTTTCTATGGGTCCGGGGACTCCTATTTCAAGGCTCATGCTTATGTGAGAACTGCTTTATCCACTGAGCAGTCTCCCAGCTCAACCTCGAAATCTCAAACCTCCGGCTTCCATATCCTGAGTACTGGGATTACAGGCATGGGCCACCAAGTCCATTTTACACAAGGACAGGATCCAAGCCAGGTCTTTGCACATGCCAGACAAGCAATCTACCAGCTGAGTTACTTCCTCAGGTTCTGTCTGCTGGCACTGCAGACAGGGCTCAGAAGTATGAAACTTGGCTATACAAAGAAATCTGAATGGGACCATTGTGAAGGGCTTCTGTTCTGGTCTCAAATAGCATGAATCAACAGAAAATGAAAAATGCCTCATAATAATAAGAGGGAGAGAGAGAGAATGGGCACGCCAGGGCTTACAGCCACTGCAAACGAACTCCAGATGCATACACCCCCTTGTGCATCTGGCTAACGTGGGTCCTGGGGAATCGAGCCTTGAACTGGGGTCCTTAGGCTTCATAGGCAAGTGCTTAACCGCTAAGCCATCTCTCCAGCCCATTGTTGCTGATGTTTTAATTATCTACCTCATATATACATACAGACAGACAGACATGTGTATGTATAGATATGTTCATTGAACTAAGGGTTCTAATGAACTCCTGTTACCAATCTGCTGTTGAAAACAGAAATGAAATGCATTTCAGTGCTCCCTAAGGATTTGCATCGATAAAAATATAATCAAAACAGTTGATAAATCGCACTGGTATCATACTGGAGAAACATGTGCTATAAGAGTAGACAAAGCAGGGCTTGATTGGCTCAGAGTGGCATGTCACCGAAAGTTCCCCCAGGTTAATCACTGCATTAGCTGGAGTGTGCTCTTCCCTCACAGGGGATGGTGTAGAGACATTGATGAGGCTGAGAGCAGAAGAGAGGTTTCCAAGTGAGTCACACCCTCCTGTGACAGGAGTGACATGAATCCAGTGAGGGGATGGCAGACACCACAGCAGATGGCAGAGCGTGCTGAGGCACAGGCAGGCATGGAGAAGAGTGTGGGTGCCGCCCAAGGAGACATAGATGCCCACAAAGAAATCTGCCTCACATCTCAGGAAGAGTATGCAGTCTTCACGTGTTTAAACTCAACTGGACATAGTGATGCAGATGTAGCAGGGTAATTCCAGGCAGGTGTGGTAAATTAGTATGTTGCAAGGTGATTGGGGCTAAGAAATTGAGAGTCGGAGGGTCTCACTGAACGTGTTTGAATGAGAAAATGGTGTGACTGAAGTGTTAAGTTGATAGCAGTATCGCATATTTTTCTTCTTGTTTGTCTTCGAAAAATCAAATATGAGATGAATATGACTAATTAAAATGCTGGGCAAGTCAAGTGCCAGTTAATTGAGTTTTTATTGCATTTACACCATCAATTTCAATGCTTTTCATGAAATGGAATGTGATCTCTTTGGAATTTAAATGTGCCTATTGTATTTCACATTGTATCATTTTCTATTTTTCTACACATTGTCTTCTGTAAAGCTGCTGTAAATGTTCTAAAAATAACCAGTAATCTGTGTATCATTGATTATTTGTTTCAGAGTAGAGAAACTGTTAGCCTATTTTTGCAATTGTTGTCATGAATAAAGAAACTTTGGGACCAAGGAAAAATTGAAATTGAAACTTAATTTTCAAATAATGATGGGGACTATGATCGATTTATTTTTTTCAATATAATGGTATGTAAATGCAATGTTTTATTAATTGCTATCATATGACATTTTAGTTGTTTCTGTTTAACTCATATTCTAGCAGAAACTGAAATGATGAAATATGCATTCCATTCATATTATTTTGCTGTATGATTTGAAAATTTCTAAAATTGAACTAATTCACTCTGTTCCCCTGTTATGTGATAGAAAAATGAAATAAACCTGACTTTGTTTTCTGTTTACAGAATTTAATTCTTTCTGTAAAAATTCATGATACAGGCTGGAGTGAAGGCTTAGTGGGTAAAGGTGCGTGCTTGCAAAGCAGGGCAGCACAGATCTGATTCTCCAGGACCCACGTAAAGCCAGATGCAGTGACACATGCATTCACAGCTCTTTGCAATGGCAAGAGACCCTGGAATGACCGTTCTCACCCCCTAACTTAAATTACTAAATAAATAAAATATATTTAAAACTTTTAAAAATTAAAACCTATGACTCAACAAGCTCATTTCCCTTGTTCAGACATTTAGTACGTATACCCTACAAATTAGGACATATAATATATCAATAAGCTAAAGTCATGATTGTTTCAGTTTTTCCTGAGCTTTTGGGTCAGGTTGAAAGAAAGTTGATAATACGAATTTTAGAACCTTCCCTGGGAATGGAGTAAGGTACACCAGGAAAAAGTGTCACCTCAGTCATGAGACACACATGCAGATTTAGGGTACCTGGAGACATCACTCACATTCTAGAAACATACTTCTAACTTCAGGAAGTATTTCCTTATGTCTGCCAGCCAATGCCTTTTATAATCCCTGATATTATCTCCAAAAATGTCGTTTCCATAATTAAAATATTCTCCCTTCCTTCATCCTCATTCCAGCATAGCTTTATTGCATGATGACACTGCACCTATTCACAGATACAAAAACTGAATCTTGAAACAATTTCATATTTTCCCATCAGCCAGTACTGTAAACAAAGACTAATTTTGTTACCAGGTTCAGTATGAAAATATCCTGACCAAAAAAAGCCTCACCTCTGGCTATGTGGATGGGTTATGCACAAACTCACATTTTATTACAACACATAAAGTTATGTATTTCAGTATGCAGCTCTCCAATTATTTTGGGTGCTCTTCTGAGCAAAACGTCTATTGTTCATTTTCATTTGGCCAGTAAGTAGCAGAAGGCATTACATCCGCAGAGGCACATTCAAGTTCATCTATCAATATCAACTCTGATGGCTAGGAAATATAAAGTTGAATAAATTCTTGCTCTTGTACTCAAGTTTACTGTGACATATTACAAGCAGGATTATATTTTCATGTTAAATATTTGCATACTAAGCCACAAGAGCTTTCACATGGTACAATCTCTAAGGGATGAGGGGAAGGCACATCAGAGCAAGAAGCGTTGTCTATGGGGGAGAGGGGCATATATTTAGAAGAATAACTCAATGGAGGAACAGTTATGTAAAAGAAGGGAGAGCAAATATTTTGAAGCTAAAAGTGATTTAAGAAAAGCTCTGATGGATAGTTCTATGTGTCTGCTTATTTAGTCTATGTTCCCAGATATCTAATCAAATGTAGGTCTACTTGTGGTTGTGAAATGATGACATTTTTAACTGTAATTAATATGCAAATCATTAGTGAGGTAGATTGCCCCCATTATTTGAACAGGACTTGTACAATCACATGAAGACCTTAAGGGGAACAAAAAAGCAAAATGAAGACTACCAACAATGAAGCAAGCATTCTCCCCAAAGACTATCTTCAGACCAGAGACTGTAACTTCAATTCTTCCCAAGTCTTCAGCTTGCCAGGCTCCTGTGCAGGTTTTGGATATACCATACTTCCATAACTGAGTAAGCCAATTGTTAAAATATCTTCCAACATAATCAGCTCTCTGGATATGTAGGCTCTAGATCTCTAAACAAATGCATGTGAAAAGATTTTCAGAGAAAAAAAAGTCATCTATACTGAACTTATACAGATGCTTTTCTTGTCATTTTACCAAAGCAAAGAATAACCAACCATTTTGCTTGTATTAACTTTGAATTTGATATTAAAAGTTATAAGTCAATTGATCTTTTATAGGAGATACCAAAGGATGTATATCCACTATCCACAAATCCTATGCCATTTTATGTAAGGAGCTGAGCATGTGCAGATTATGGTTTTATGGTAGAAGTTTCTAGAATCCATCCAACATGGATTCCAAGTTACAGTGGCTGTGTGTCTAAATTGTATAATGTGTATTTGCATATACACCTATACAAACATACACATGCACACCCACAAGCACACGCTCATCATTTTGGTCCAGTTACTCTATCCTAGAATTCTGTGTGATTAGCACCTTCATTCTTTCACTTTTGAAGATATGTTAGTTTGGCCAACAAGTTAAATGAATGAGGATGGTGGTGGTAGTTTGATTCAGGTCCTCACAAGAGAGAATCTGGAGAGCTAAATAGAACCTTCAACTAGGTGAGAATAAAGATGCCAAGTGTGTATAAAAGGAATATTTTTATTTGAATATATTTTTTTTTTCATTTATTTGCAAGCAGACAGAGATAGAAGACAGACCGACAAAGGTAATGAGCCAAGGCCGCCAGACACTGCAAATGAACTCCACATGCATGTATCTGGTGCAGCTGGTTTACATGGGTACTGGGGAAATCAAACCTGGGTAGATGGGCTTTGCAGGCAAGCACCTTAACTGCTAAATCACCTATAGCATCCAAAAGGACTGGTTTTAACAGTAGAGAATAGGACATCATTTATACTTGCTTAAGTGAATATGGAATCATTTTTATTATCAAGGAAATAGAAAGCTGTCTTAATTCCTTCACAGGCCCTCTGAGGAGGAGCATCATTGCTCATGTCAGTAGGATCATGTTCAACCAGAAGAACAAATGTGAAGCCAGTAGTGTATCTGTCAAGAAAATAAAAGATTTCTAGAAACACTGGACTAGAATACTCTTTATTGTGTATTGGATAACCAAATCTACAGTGTCTCAAATGTAGCCAGAGCAGATGGTCTTACATGCACGTGTTTATAGTTAAGCAATGTGTCCTGCTTTTTTGTTTGTTTGTCCTAGAATTTAAAAAAAAAAAAAATCAACTATTTTCTTAGTGGTAATAATGGAATGGATATCCCAGCACTCCATGTTTCTCTATAAAAGTGAACCAGAAAAAAAAAAAAATCCAGAACAGCACAGGAGTATCAGGAGATTGGAGGGAATATCAAAATACCCAAATCCATACTTTATGTGTTTTATTTAAAAAAAAGTTCAGTGAAAAAGTGCAGCAAATTTTCTTGTATTTAAAGGGGGAAAATCTGATGAACACAGTATTGAGTAGAGTCAAATGGACTGGAGAGATAGCTTAGTGTTTTATCGTTTGCCTGTGAAGGCTAAGGACCCTGGTTTGAGGCTTGATTCCCCAGGACCCACATAATCCAGATGCACAAGGCAGCATATGCATATGGAGTTCTTTTGCAGTGGCTGGAGGCCCTGATATACCCATTCTCTCCCTCCCTCTCTCTCTCTCTCTCTCTCTGTCTCTCTCTCTCTGTCTCCCTCTTTCTCTCTCTGTCTGTCACTCTGAAATGAATAAATAAAAAGTTCAAAAAAAAAAAAAAGAAAGAAAAACAAGATACATGGCTTATGCATGAATCCCAGTACCTGGATCTAGCCAAGTCCTTTGATTTCTGCTAGAGTTGAATTTGCATGAATGAATAGTGTACTGGAGATGCTTACCAGCCTGAAGTGCAAAGAGCCCAGTCCTCAGTCCTGAAGAAGGAGTAGTACCAGGCAGTTGAGGGTGATATATACCCTTAACACTCAAATGCTAATGTCAGTAATCTCAGACAACTGAAAAAACTAGATCAAATACCCTTCTGACACCTTTATATGTATTATTTCACCTTCATAAAAAAATCATACAGGATGCTTTTCTTAAGGCATTTCTAACATTTGGGCTGTAGTGAGAAAAGGAAGTCTAGAAATACTGAGATAAAACTGTTGATCATTCCCAAATAAAGGACTGCATAAAATACCAAATTGGTAAATGAGATAATCTATACCTAAACGCAGGTTGAAATATCAAGATCTATTCTCAGAAACTCACTCCTCTCAAATGTTTAAATTCTCCTTGCCTGTCTCCTCAGTGTGTGTGTGTGTATGGGGCTGTATGTGTGTGATGTGTGCGTATGCTGTGTGTTTGTACAGTGTAGGGGTGTGTGTGTGTGTGTGTGTGTGTGTGTGTGTGTGTGTGTTGGTGTGTGTATGGGCACAGACATGCTATGGCATGTGTGCAGAGGTCATAGAACATTATCAGGCTGTTGGTCCTTCCTTCCACCCTACCTGAGACTGTGTGAGTCCTCTTCACTGCTGTGAATACCTGACTGGGTGGCCTATGACCTTTTGCACTGCCCTGGCTCCACTGACAATCACTGTAGGCAGGTTGTCCTGTGAGGGTACCAACAGTGCTCACTGGGCCTGCGCAGTCAACGCTTTTATCTACTGAGCCAGCTTCCCAGCCTCAACACTTTCTCATTTTCTTTTTTGAGAAACAGTTCCATCCTGCTGTTAGCGTGCATTAAATATTAGTTCACTCACACATCTTTCAGCGAAGCTTTATGTCCATTTTCCTTGGTGTACTAATTTTGCCATTTCTTACATTCAGACTAGAACTTTCATTTACCTGAAAAATGCATGTACTTTTCATCAAAGTTCTCAGTTGTTCAAGTGTCTGGAAGATTCTGTCCGTTTTAAGAAGGCAAAGTGCCTTGAATGTCTTTTGTTCTATAATAAATAATATCACTGAGGAATAAATGGCAGTCATAATTTGAAAAAAAAGCCTTTGCTTTGTCATTCTGTATCTCGTTGCTGATTTACTGTATAATTGGGAGTTCCTAAGTGCAATTCTTCAAAGGAAAGTTGAAAACAGTGTTCGTCTACTTGTCAGCCAGGAATACGTAGTGTGTCCAGTTCCCTTGCATTTAAAAATGTGTCTCTTCTTCCCTAAAATATATATTTGACACTGGAAGCCAAGTCATGGGTTCAAACATACAGACCTCCCTGCGATGGGGCCTGTTGAGAATGGTATGCAATATTCAAATAAAGGATATATTTTCTAAGGAAGAAAATATGTGATTTTTATCAATATGATGTGATTTGAATGATGGTATCTCACATTAAAATTCATGTGGAAAATCCCCAGTGCAACACTATTAATAGGGAGGCCTTTGAGAGGGGATTAAGCAATCCAGTGCTGCTTCATGAGTAGGAACCACTGTCCTACTAAAGGTCTCCAGGTTGCTGGGCACAGCAACGTTGACACCGTCTTGGAAGAGACGAGCCCTTCCCACTTACCAATGCCTGTGCCTTGCTATTGGACCTCCCAACCTCATGAATTTTTTAACAAAGTGCATTTATTTACTTATTTGAGAATAAAAGAGAGTATGGACACACCAACACCTCTTACAGCTGCAAATGAACTCCAAATGCATACACCCTTTTGTGTTTGGCCTTTTATGTGGGTACTAGGGAATCAGCAGGGGCCAGCAAGGTTAAGAAGCATGTTCCTTTAAATTCTGAGCCATCTCTCTAGAATCCACCCCCACACACCTCCGTCTTTATAACACGCACATGATGTTTATAAATTACTCATTCTGAGGCATTTTGTTAAGGAGCACAGAGACACACATTGTCTGAAATTTCTAATGAACTTGAGTGAAAAACAAAAACAAGAAATCAGAAGCATTCAGTCAATGCTTTCAATCATGTTGGATGAGGACAAAATGTTTGCAAAACCCAAACCACACAGGCTAATTTTTCAATTCTATTAACAAGTACCTTACCAGAAGCAACTTAGAGAAGGAAAAGAAATCATTTTGGCTTACATAGGGGCAACTCCATCACGGTGAGATAGGGAAGGCAGGGCTGTGTCTTGTCACATTGACAGGTAAGGACCACCGTTCAGTGACCCATTTCCTTTCTCCAGTTCTTCATCTCCTAAAGGATCAATGACCTTCTTGAACAACACCACTACCTGGGAACCAAGTTATCAAACATATGCATCAATGTGGGCTTTTCACATTCAAACCACATTGTCTTTCTCTAGGACTTGGCTTTTTATTTATTTATTATTATTATTACTTTTCTTTTTTCAAGATTGGGTCTCACTCACACCCACGCTGACCTGGAATTCACTATGTAGTCTCAGGGTGGCCTCAAACTCATGGTGATCCTCCTACCTCTGCTTCCCAAGTGTTGGGATTAAAGGTGTGTGCCCGGGCCCTTCAATTACTGTGAACGAACTCCAGATGTGTGGGCCCCCTTGTGCACATGCGAAACACTACAAGCTCGTGTCACTTTTGATTCTGGTTTAGGGTGGGACCTGGAGATTCGAACAAGTCTTCTTAGGCTTCACAGGAAAGAGCCTTAACCACTAAGCCATCTCTCCAGCCCCGAGCTTGGCTTTTTAATTATGATCAACAACTGTAGACCTATGCTTGAAGAAATATTTAATGAACATTTTGTTTTTGGCTAAAAGTTCATCTTCCAACCCAACTATGAGCAGCAGAGTCCCACGTCCAATGTCATGGTCATGCAACTGTGATGGAATATGCAAGAGATGCAGAAAGGAAGATAGCAAATGAAATAAATAGTAACAGTAATTCAAAGTCGAATTGGCATTTCCTATAAGTTTATACTACATCACACCTCTTTGTGTATTTGTTGGTTCTTGTGAGTGTGTGTGTGTGTGTGTGTGTGCATGCTCATTAGATGCCTGCATGTAATGTGGGCTAGAGCATGTGTGTGGAAGTTAGAGAATACATTTTCAGGTCAGTCCTCACCTTTCCACTCCAATTAAGACAGGTTTTCCCTCTGGGTCTCACTCTGCTGATCTTTGCTCTGCTTATTGTCTTGAACTTACAGAAAATTCTCCTGCCTCAACCTTCCATCTTGCCTGCAGAATGCTGAGATTACAGAAGGCTGGCATAGTTTCTGGCTTTTTAAGAGTGTCATGGGAAGATCAAACTAGGAATTCAGGCTTATCAGTGAGCACTTTACTCACTGAACCATCTTCCAGCCCCAGGATTACTTCTTAAGGTACCAGCTCGAAGGTAACTAAATTAACCTGACTTCAATGCCAACACCAAGCTCCCCATAATATTAAAGTCAGCTGTCTCTACTTTTTCAAGATTTCCTCATAAAAAAACAAAAATATTCCTGCTATATATTTCTTTCAGTTTATAGTGTTTACTTCCCAGTTCTCTCAACAATACTTTTTGGTCTTTACTAAGGGTTTTCTGAGTATTCATTTTAACATTCTTTTATCTAAAACATCAAAGTGACCTTATTAAAGAGATTAGTAGACAAAGTGATATTTCTAACACTACAATAATATATGTAGAAAACATGTATATATATATATATATATATATATATATATATATATATATATATATGTATATATATATACATTTATATATAATATTACATGCAGACTACATAATTTAATATATAATATTAAATTGTATTATATATTAATATGTAATATATCTGGATATATACACATGCATATATTATTTAATGCATACATTCTTATGTAAATCATCTTACAAATAGAATTAATCTATTGTCCTATGATATAAGAAAGGTGAGAGATTTAAAGGGAAACTTACTGTAATTTTCATACATATTATATATAACATATTAGTTTTGTATTACTTATATATTCTGTATTATAAATAACATGTATAGTATCCTTTCTGATATAAAACATACGAGTTTATATATACATCACAGCATTATTTACTTAGAGAGTTTATCATAACGTACATGCTTAAGAATGTTTGGATTCACATATATCTGCAAACATCACTATGTTTATCACCATGTCTATCAAAACTGAAATGCATAGAAAGGTATAATAAATTTCTAAGAACCTGGGGAGTTTAACATGCATGGTACTATCTGTGCTTCTGGGCTGTCAAAGGAAGATCACTCCGTCGGGCTAAGTTGCACTGGTATTAAAGAAAGACTTCACTGAAGATGGCTGCAGCAGGGAGGTTGATCTCAATCCCCCTGAATCCTGGTCCGGACTGTTTCCCTGGGAGACTCAGCACAGTGAGCACAGTGAGACCTTGGCTACATTGGCCAGTCTGAGTGCGCATTCTTTGCACATTGGCCTTATTAGACACTAAGCCCCTTCTCTCCTTCCGAGATTGAAATATAGGGCTTTAACTTTATTTATGATTGAATTTCAAAGAGATGGCTCCTAGGTCCTTGAAAAATGCATTCCTAGACTGTAAAAGTGGCAAGAACTGGGGAAAAATTATATCTCAAAAAAGGAAAAGGCAGAAAGATGATTTACAATCACAAGTTTTCTTGTGTAAATGCTCCAAGAAAAGGAAGATTGGCTATAGCAAGGAAGAAGTCTCTTGCAGACTACTGATGAACTTTTCCTGTGAGCACTGACCTTAGAAATTTGTCATGATAAGTTATCTGCCCAGCCCTGTGAGGTGCAAACCTTAGTGAGGTTATGTCCGCCTGGAAGACATGAAATTTCCAAATCCATCCTTCTCTGTGGTTGTCCTGGATATAAAGTCGTGTGACACATCATCAGAATGTAGATGAGTGTGACAGTGAAATTAAAGTTGAAGTCATCTGTCCTGTTTGCTACAAAATCACGTGCACAAACACTTTTCTTCCCCCGATTTTAGCTTAGCCTCTGACTTTATATGAGTGTTTGTAAATAGCCGCCTGTGGCCTCTTTTGACGTAAACTATAATTGCAGAAGCCTCAGGCATTTCCAAAGTGAAGGGGAATTAGTCCTAAAGCTCTTCTTTCAGGATAATGTTGTTGTCCAGGAAGGTAATGTCCTTGAAATGGTTGTACTTTTGTCACATGAAATACAGCCTTGGAGAATTTAGAAGAAAATAGTTAGTTTGATCTTAATTATTTCTCTTTTAATTAGAACATTTTGTTGTTCACTTAGGGACTCACAGATTGATCCTAAGAAGAGCTTAGAGATTCTAATTTTGTAATTGGAAATGATCTCTAGGACGGGATGTGTCTATTCAGTCATTTTAAAGGTGAAATAAATAAGACACAAAGACTTACCTATTCAGCATATCTGAAATTGCTCATAAACATTCTCTTTCTCTCAGTAGATGTTTTGTTTGTAGATTTAAATAACCTTGGATTTCATTGTGATGTTGTATACAGTCAATATCAATTTATAAGACATTATCATTTTATGATTTACAATTACACACTATTTTAATAGGGATAATTCTATATCGGGTAGAAATTAGGATAAATGCTTAATGAAGATGTTCTTGACATTCTGTTAACTAAAGGTTAATTAAATATTTTAAGCTTTTGTCTAGTTTATAGGACTTATTTCATCCAGAATGAGTGGAATACCTAGATGATTTCTTTCTCATTTCATTAAATGAGCTTTGTGACCTAGCCAATGTGGAACAAGATTCTCATTTTACTCATTATCAGATATTCTTCTAAAATAAACTCACCTCTGTCTACAAAACTGCACTTTAAAAACTTAGCCCTCAATCTTTAAGAATTGATACAGTCTTGATGTCACTCTTTCAGAAATCACTGAATATTGTTACGCATCTTTTAGATTTAGTAGAACTGAAAAATTGATGTGTATTTTCAGATTAAAATGTTATGAACTGAATGTTGTATTCTCCCTAAATTCATATTTTAAATATTAATCTTTAATGTTATCCTCTTTGGAGAGGAGTCCTTTGGAAGGTAATTGGGTCATGATTGTAGAGATTTCATAAATAGTAACAGTGTGCTTATAAAAGATAAGATAGCATGCTTCTTACCCTCCTTTGTCTTGACTAACTGAGCATAAAAATGGGGAGAGCCCATCTACCCTCACAAGACATTAGATCTGCTCCCAATTTGACCCTATGTCTCTTGGCCTCAAAGACTACAAAAGTAAATATTTGTTATGCAATGAATGGTAATTTTGAGGCAGTACACATTGACCAGAAATACAGTCAATACTGTTACTAACTACCTGAAATTTCATCACCTTAAAATATCCCCATAATAGCTCTGTTATAGGTAGTACTGCCCATCTCTCCCAGTTCTGATGATCTGTCCCTATAATTTTGTGGTTGAAAAATGGCAAATTAATGGAATTGCAATGTCATCCTTTGGGTCTGATTTCTCTCACTAAGTAGAATACATTCAACAGATCTGGAGAAATGGCTTAGCAGTTAAGGCACTGGAGTGAGAAGCTTAAGGACCCACGTATGAATCTCCCAGTCCCACATAAGCTAGAAGCACATGGTGATGCAAGGTCACATATGCACACAAGGTTGTGCAGGTGCTTGAAGTTTGATCACAGTGGCTGAAGGCCCTGGCACACTGATTCTCTCTCCCTATCACTCTCTCTTTCTCTGTCACTCTTGCTTTTACTCTCTTGCATAAAATAAATGGCCAGTCCATTGGACTTGTCTAAAAAAAACAAAAAAAAATTTGGCTGCCAGATGCGGTGGCAAATTCCTTTAATCCCAGGACTACACAGACAGAAGCAGGAGGACCAGCAAGCTCAAGGCCAGCCTGGATCTACGGAGTGAATTCCGGGTCAGTCTGCACTAGAGTGAGACCCTACCTTGAAAATAACCACAATGACAGCAACAACAAAGTCTGGGCTACAGAGTGAGTTTTAGGTCACTATGGGCTTCTCAAGGAAACCAAAAACGCACTCATATTAACAACGTAATTGAATGAATCAGTACTTCTGGTATGCTATTACTGTTTCAGCTTGAGGTGTGGGGTGGTGTGTGTGTGTGTGTGTGTTTAAATTTCTTAGTGGAATTCCATTGGAGTGATGGAGCAATTGTTAATGGATATCTTTTTTGTTTCTGAATTTGCTAATTTTGAATGCAATTGTCCTAAGTATCTATAGAAGTTACCTTCTCATTTCTGTGACAAAGCACCTGACCCAATGCAGCTGGTGGTAGGAAAGTTGTTCATTTTGGCTTGCAGTCTCATGTTGGTAGGTAAAAAATGATAGATCAGAGAATGGACATCACCTCTTCGACAACCTCAGATGGAAAACAGCAGGAAAATGATCCAAACTCTGCCAAGGGAAGCTGGCTATAGCACCCCTAAGTAACACCTCCTTAAGCAGGGCTCTATATCCCAAACTGCTGGGGGCCAAACATTAAGGACACATGAGTTTTTGGGGACACCTAATTCAAACTATCATAATATCCTAATAATACTTCCAATTAAACTTCAGTTCACATTTAATACAAGAGATACCTAAAGGGGTCTTACTACCCACGCATATTTTTCAAAATGATAAAACCATTTTTTACCCTCAACCAGCAATAACATTTTACTCCTTGCCAGAAACTTTTAATTTCCATTTTAAATGAAATTTTAGACATCCAAACCATCCAGGTGAAGTGGTACAAATCTATAATCCCAGCACTTAAGAAACCTGACACCAGAAGTTCCTGAGTTCAAAACTGGTCTGAGCTACATAGTAAGACGTGTCGCGAAAAGAAAAAAAAAAAAAAATAGAGGGAGAGAGAGAGAGAGAGAGAGAGAGAGAGAGGGAGGTTCCAGTATTTATTCAGGCATGACATTGCATAACATTATTGATATATTTAATATACTTTATTTAGTGTAATGTTTACATAGATAATTAGCTTATTTTATTGAATTTCTTGCCTCATAATTGAGTTATACTTGGAAATATTCCCTTCAGAGCAAACATGTTTAGCTTGATGAGGCACATCTTGTTTTTTGTATACATTACAACTCTCATGATGATATGTACAACTCCACTAAAACCAAGGCCAGAGAGGTTTTTCAGTTTATAGTCTCCCAAATGCTTTTAGTTACATGTTTTTATTTGAGCCTATGATCTATTTGTTGTTGAATTCACATATGTGAATTTGTGCCTAAATTTTTGTTTGTAAAATTGACATGCAATTTTTCTATACCATGTGTTGAAAATATTATGTTTATCCATTAAATCCCTTGCTTAGTTGTATCACAAGTCAGCTAGCCATATTTGACTGGGCCTGTTCCTTAGTTTGAGGTGGTTTCCATAGATCTGTGTCCAATTTTATTACCTTGCACTCAGAATGCTGCCTTCATGCATGAAAACGTTTCTGTTTCTTTTCCAACCTGTTTCCGGGGTTTCCATGAGCCCACCTATGCCCTTCCCTAAGATATAAGCTACTGGTTATTGATCCTGATGGGCTCAAGGACATTTTCTGGTTTCCTGGTCCAGACTCAATCTAAGGCTGATATTGTTGCCCAGGCCTTGGGTCTGGAATATTCTTTCAGTTTATACCTTTTTCTTTATTTGACCACAAACCCCTCATTCTATCTCTGGCCCGTCATGGATGGGGAAGGCTTCCCTGTGTTTCCTGGGATGACAATAGATTTCTGTTTTTCACTGTCATAGATCGTGGGTCTGAGTGACCTGCTCCTCATTGTGAGTGACAGAAGTTTCAACCCCACTTTTCCATCAGAGCAGTGTGTGAGAGAACACTCTGCCTGACATTAAGGGAGATTCCTGGCCTGTTCCTTAGCCAGAAGGATGCTTTCTGCTTTCTTTATTGAAATGGGTTCCCATAATTCTTAAGAGATGCTTAGTGATAGTTACTGTAAAACAAGAAGAAAGCTAGCATACTAAGATTTCTTGTATATTAAGTTTAAATTTTTATTTCTGAGAATAGAATACCTCCCCCTCCCCCATCTTCTCTCTGCACACACCAAGTCCAAAAAGAAACTGCTACTTCATAAATGTCATGTCGATGATAACTTACCAATCAGCTAGATGAAAGTGTAGCAATTTAGCTTATGCAGTCTTGTTTATATCACAATGCCTTTGGCTATTTTGATAATGACTCATTGAGAGCTTCACTGAATATCTGTAATCGACTCAAGGATATCTTTATTTTTCCTGCCATTGAGATACTTAGTAGAAAAAATTAATTAAAATCCAACTAGAGTGCCAAGAACAAAATGCAATTGTGTTGCCAATTACAAACTTTCAATGGCACAGCATAAGCATTTTAATTTGGTGTACATTTCATTTATTAGACCCTAAGTTCAAGTAAGATCAGCAATGAGTTTTCCTATAGATAAAAGATAATTTCTTAACACAAATCACTTTTTTAAATCTTCTTTCACATGTAATATAATTCATAGTTAAACAAAACTTGATTTTAAAAATGTATTCTTTGCTGTTTATTTAGAATAAATTTCCCCTTTTCCATTAAAAAACATAGTCTAATTAACCTATTTAATTCTACCTCAAAGATAGATTCCATCCTTTAGATACATAAATTCTTGTTATAATTTATAAACACACACCAGTATACTATACATATATATAAACCTTTACTATCAGATTGTGCTGCAAGGTTAGTTAGAAAGCAGTACTATATTAACTTAATATACATTCTTTTCAAAGTATAGAGGAGAGAAGATGTGATCTTATTAACAGTGTGTATGGGAAGCTACCTTTCCCAATAGCTTGAAAAGGAAGTATCCTGCTGTGGGTAGCTTGCAAACTTTTCATGGTCTGCCATTGAGCACTCATGAGAGAAACTGGGGGACAGGGATACTCCTGGGTGGCATAGCTTTGTGAGTGGTTACTAAGGGCCAGAAATGATACTGTTTACATTAGGATACCTTTCTGTCATAGGAAAGAAAGCACTGAGGGCAAAGCAGGAAACATTGTGGTCTCCAAAAACCAAAGAAATGAGTGTCTGTTTCAGAAACTGCCTCTGAGCTACAGGAAGAAACCATCTTAAACCTGGAACACCCACATCATTTGGGAAGTGGCAGAAAACCATACCCTATCCAAGACACATCACAAATACGATGGTGGAGATGGTTTCCTTTACGAGCAGGGTGAGAATGCTGAGAATAGAACATTTTATCACTAAGCCTCAATGCATACAGCCCTCCTTGTGACAATTCCTTCCCTCCTTCCTTCCTTCCTTCCTTCCTTCCTTCCTTCCTTCCTTCCTTCCTTCCTTCCTTTCTTGCTTTCTTTCTTTTTACCTAGAGTCCTCTCATGTTAAATCTGTCTCCCTGTCCTTTCTCAAGTCACCCTCCCTCTTTCCTCCCCTCCTTTTCTTCTTTCTTTCATTCCTTACTTTTTTAAATTTAATTTAACCTGTCATTACCTTTTTGGAAAATTCTTAACAATTATTTCAAGTATTTCTACCGCCTCGTTTTCTCACGTCCCTTTCAGAACTCCCATATGTTTAAGTTGCACAACCTGCTATTTCCCCACACCTCTGGAAATCCCTCATTTTTGTATTAGTCAGCATTCTCTAGAGGAACAGAACTAATAGAATGAACTGTGTATTAAGAGGGAATTTATTGGATTAGCTTATGGCAGTACAATAATAGCAGTTTGCAGGCCTGAGAGTCAAGGAACCTGGTAGCTGCTCAGTTCACAAGGCTAGATGCCTCAGCAGTCCCAACTCAGCACTGAAGTCTGGAGGTGTCCTGGAGAAACGCTGCTCTTCGGTCCCCACTGGAACCCAGAAAACAGCAAGCAGCACCTGCAGCCAGGTGGGAGGAGAGGATACTTTCCTTCCCAGAGCTTCCTTAGATAAAAGCCCCCTCCAAGAGGAGCCAGCCACTCTGAGGGAAGAGCTTAACCTGAAGGAAGGAATTCCTCCTTTAGGTAATCCTTCCTGGAAGCAACCTCAGAGACCCACTTATGAGGAATGTCTAACTGATTCCTAAACAGATCAAGTTGACAAGTTAACTCAAAACTTAATGATCACAATTTTATTATCTTTTCACTTTCTGTTTTGTTGTGGATAATTCATATATATATATATATATATATATATGAAGTGATTGACATTCTTCATCTTTCATATTTTCTTTAACTGTTCTCAAATTTTTCATCAGTTCATGTGCATCATGTGACCTTTCATATAAATTCTTTAATAGATCAATAAAAGTTTTTAAGAGCAGGGAGTTTGCTCAGTGGTTAAGAGAACTTAAACATGAGGGCCAGAGACCTCCCAGGTTCAGCTCCTCAGAAGCCACATAGTAATCTGGGCATGACCACACATTTGTAGCCATAGTCCACAGGGGAGAGACCTGAGAGTCCTTGGGGTTTGCTGATCAGAATGAGCGGCTCTGGGTTGAAGCAGAGACCCCTCTCTCTCAAGGAAGAACATGGATGCACAAAGGAAAAGGAAGTTCTTTTCTGGCCTCTGCATGCACATGACCGAGCCATGTGCACACATACATGTACATACACTGCACATAATACACCACACCACACTGACCCTGTACACACATGCATGTATATATAGTAAATATACCATGTCTAATGCACTACACCATACATACCTTATACACACATGCAAAACATGCTATTCCATAGTTCTTTTGTGGTATCTCTGCAATTATCTTATCTGTGAATCTGTCCTTTGGCTACATTTTCTCTTAAGAAGTGTTTGAAAATGTTTTTCTTTTTTTTTTTTTAACCATTTTTCTTGGATGTCAGTTATCTTGTATAGAAAGAGTAGGAAAAACAGTCTAGTGGCATTTGGAGAGACACATACAGCTTACTTTGTTGGCTCTTAATGTGAGTGAGCTAATTCTACACAGTCAGTTGAATTTCTGGGGGTGCAGAGTCACCATTAATGTACTAAGGCCTTTATGTCCCCCCAGTAGTGGATTGATATTCTATGTTGTAATTCAGATACGGTTTACTTAAAACTGGAAAAAAAAAAAGATTAATGAACACATAATTAATTGAAAGGTATACTCAGAAAAAAAGAATCACTGGGCTAATGATAGAAAAAAAGGTAAATAAAAATATGGTTCAAATTGAAATTTAATGTAAGTGTCATCCTGTGAGAGATGACAAAGTATGTATTCCCCTAACAGACCTTGCCTATCACAGAGACCAATAAGCAAAGCTGTGATACCCTCAGCTGGCTCCGTCACTGGCATGTAATCACTCAAAGGAGAAAGGTAGTCCTAGGATCCTCCGTGGCGGAGGTCCCTGTGCTGTGGACAAGCCCTTGACACAGTGAATGTTGCAGATGAAGTAGTTAAATGACAGGCATCTAGACTGGCAGAAGAATGAATATACAAATTCTGACCAGATTTGATATTTTGTTATTCAAATGCTATATTTAGGTAAGAATCTAGAAGAAAATGATTAGGGAACATTTGTAGTAAATGACCAACAGCAACATGTATTAAGTGTCATCACTGCAATCATAAATGACAGTGCTTTTTCCACACTAGTTCAAGTACACTGAACATTTTCTGGTTACATTTTTTCCATGGATTCCATTTACATCTACATTGACTGCATGCATAGTTCGGGCAAAATAAAACTGAAAAAAAAATAAAAATAAACCTGAGAGACGTGTGACATAATCACAAACACACATGGAAGTGAGTCAAGACATCCAAGTCTTAGTCTAGGAATGCTTAAGGTGACTGGCCAATCACATCTCTTAGGAATGATTTCTTCACCTGAAAAATTAAAAAAAAAAAAAAAAAAAAGACGATATGAGGCTGGGGAGATGGCTCAGCAGTGGAAGGCATTTGCTTTCAGAGCCTGAAGGCCTGAGTTTGATTGCCCGGTACCCACATCATAAAGCCATCTGCCTCCAGTGGCACATGTGTTTGGAGTTAATTTGTGATGGTACTAGGACCTGGCCTACCATTCTCACTCTCATTCTCCCTCTCTCTCTCTCTCTCTCTCTCTCTCTCTCTCTCTCTCTCTCTCTCTCACACACACACACACACACACATTCACACACTTGTCTTCTTGCAAAATAGTAAATTAGAATATTATTAAAGAAAACATATAATTCCAAAATTCAGTTTGCTTCAGAAAAATTTAGTTCACCTTAAGAACACATACTATGTCCGTTTCCTTTTTTTTTCCTAACGACAGAACAGTGTTATCAAATGCAGATTCTACTTCATGCAAATTGAATCAAAATGTCATGAGAAATTTCAAAATATGCTTAAGTGGATTAATTTACACTTGCATTTTAAAACTTCATATATATGTCTGTGTGCATATTCTTGGAATGTAAAATATTTTTAAACAACATGTATTAATTTACCCTCACATTTTAAAACTTCATATGTGTGTACTCTTGGAATGTAAAAGCATATATTTATATATAATTACACACGCACACACACACATACACACACACGTACACATTGGAAGATCAAAACTCACTAGTCCTAAAAAGGGTAGAAGGAGAAGATGAGCAAACATGGCAAGCCAGGGAATATGTGTGTAAGGGAAAGGAATGAGTAGGGAGGTCAGGTTGATACAAATATGATCATTTTAAGTGTCTGTTAGCATTCCAAGTTATTTAACTTGAAAACTAAGAGAAGCACACACTTACAGATTTGTAAACAGAAACATAATTTAGTGAAGTGTCTTAGTTTCTCTTTGTATTTTCCTAATTTTATGAATGAGGCTGGTAGGGTGCACAGGCAAGAGGTGGAATTGTCTGCCACCCCAACAAGAGCAGATGCCCTGAAGGTAAAGCTGGGTGCTTCCTGCTTTTCCAAAGACGTTGCTCTAAGAATGCTCTCAAACATTCCGGATTTCTTTAGTAAAGAAGAGGATGACTTCAGATGATCCACAGTATAATCTGTGGATTAATTTTATTTTTCACATTTCTTCTAATTCATGAGTAGGATCTATGTTATTCTGTATTAGTCTAATTATCAATTGATGGTGACATGGGAAACAGATTATACCTTTGCTGGAAGTTGAAGAGTAAATATACAATTTGACAGTAAACATTACATGGTTAGAGGAAAATAGATCTACTGAACATTGTGGTAAACTGAGATAAAATTGAATACTGTACATTTCAATGTCACTAGGAGGGTGAATATTAAGTTTTGCCACCAGAGAAAGATGTTAAATATGTTAGTAAAAACACACTGTAAATTTTAAAAATAATTAAAGGGGGTTGGAGAGATTGCTTAGTGTTTAAGAGCTTGCCTGTGAAGCCTAAGGACCCTGGTTAGAGGCTCTCTGCCCTAGTACCCACATAAGACAGATAGATGCACAAGGAGACACATGCATCTGGGGCTCACTTGCAGTGGCTGGAGGACCTGGTCTGCCCTTTCTCTCTCTCTCTCTCTCTCTTTCTCTCTCTCTTTGTCTGTCACTCTCAAATAAATAATAAAATAAAATAAAAACAAAAATTAAAAAGAATATCATTAAAGACAACAAGAATTAGTCCACAAGACACTGGTTTGAACAAAACTTACATTGTTTAACACTTGCTTTCCATCTTTATTTTAAAACTTTTGTCATATAGTATAGGATAGAATTTTTATAGAAAATTAATAATAATAATATGCAAGTAATATGAAATACCATAATAGAAAGTCTCTGATACTTACATATCTCTGATTCTTTTATAATATCCTGGAAGATTATGTATATGTATGTGTGTGTATATATATATATATATATATATATGACAATCAAGGAAGGCTGGAGCGATTGCTCAGCAGTTAAGGTGCGTCCTACAATCCTACAATGCCTAATGACCCAGGTTCGGTTCCCCATTGCCCATGTAAAGCCAGATGCACAAAGTAGCGCATGCATCTGGAGTTCATTTGCAGTGGCTGGAGGCCCTGTACACCCGTACTCATGCTCTTTCTGTCTTTCTTCCTACTACGCTTTCTCTCCTTGCAAACAAATTCCCTTAATGTCAGGAGCTGCAGCCTCTCTTCAACCTTGGAAACTGCAGTTGCTCTTTGACCTCTTGACACAGAGGCAATTAATGTGAGGTAGGCACCAGGCACAGAGGCCTTATCGTACGGCCTAAATGAAGCAGGCACCAGACACAGAGATACAAATTACTATATGGCCCTGGTGAAGCTTACTTTAGGCATGTAGGCATTGTCAAGAAAGTTTTTTTGTTTATTCTGTATATAAGCTTGTGACTGCCTGAATAAACCTGAGCCTTGATCAGAACTTGTCTTGGCTCCATTCCTTGTGTTCTTGTCTCAGATCCATTCCCACTCCCTCCATCGGGGTCTGTTTTGACTCTTGTGCTACAGGCCGGCACACTTTAAAAAATATATTATTTATTTATTTATTTATTTATTTGACAGACAGAGAAAGAAAGAGGTAGATAGAGGGATGGAATGGGCCTACCATGGCCTCTAACCACTGCAAAGGAATCCCAGATCCATGTGCTATGCTGTGCATCTGACTTACCTGGGTACTGGGGAAATCAACGCTGGGTCTTTTGGCTTTGCAGGCCAATGCTTTAACCCCTAAGCCATCTCTCCAGCCCCAATAAAGTATTTTTCTTATAAAGTTCAACAGTCGCCTGAGCTACATAGCAAACTTTATACTAACCAGGGCTATATAGCAAGATCCTATCTCCAAAACCAAACAAAAATAAATAAATACATAATAATTATTGAGGACACTTCAACCCAGACTGGCAGTGATGGAAAGATCAGAAGTAATAATTCATTAACTTATTTGAACACAGTTTTATGAAGAATGCTGTTCTTCATACACTAGTGAATACTAGTGTATTTGTGAAATTTCCCCCCAAGTAGCACAAGCAGATTAAGCAGATCACTGAAACAAAGAAATTTGCTGCCGTTATCTTGGTGACAGACATAATACTTGGTTTTACAATGGCAAACTTAACACATGGGTTTTCATAAGTTGATTGGTGCATAATGATTGTACATAGTTATAGTATAAAGCATTATATTTCATTACATGCTCACAAAATGCCAAGTTCAGATCAGGGTAACTGGCACATTCTTCACCTCAAATGTGGATCCTTTCTTTGTGCTGAGGACACTCAAAACTCTACTCGCTGCTTTGTCCTGTACAACTAGCTATTGTCAATCACAGTCACTGGCCTACAGAGCACGTATCTGCCTCCACCTGACCTTACTACTCCCATCCATCTCACTGGTTCAAGCGTCTGGTACCCGGTATTCCCTCCACATGCATGGCGTCCCTTTCTTCTTAGCTTTTACATCTAAATGAACATATGTGCTGTTTACCCTCCTGTACCCGGGTTACTTCATGTAACGTCCCCCAGGTCCACTCATGTTGACATCTGTTATTATTTCATTCTTTTATGTGCGTTTGGGTGCATATCCGATTTACTAAAACTGGAGAATTTCTAAGTCATCCTAAAGCAGTGGCAAGAGATTTCATTTTCCAATGACACATCTGATAAGAGTATTTGTCTATGAGTAGATTTGGAATTCAGATAACAAATGAGAGCTCATTAGCATTCTAGCCATACCCATAATAACTGTCACACCGTTACATCAACGCTAATAATTCATTAGAAAAATAGAATAACTTTTGTTGTGTATGAGGATAAACATACATAAGTGAATACATTAGCAACTTTTTCACTTAGAAGATGTATTGACATGGAGAAGAGAGAAGAGATTATTAATTTGCAGAAATATCATGTAACAAATATATGACAAAATATATTTATTTTTCTTTCTAACTTTCCAGTTGTGTTTATCCTTATCTGTAAAGTCCATCTTTTAAATTCTTTCATCTCACTGACATAATTTATTCTTTGTTGACTTGTTAACTGATCAGTATTTTTTACCAATATTATGTTCACAGTAATTCTTGTTTGTTTTGAGGTATTTTAAATGGATGTTCAGTCTAGAAAAGCAAATAAATTTGTGTTTTAATCATGACTTTAAAATACCTATGAGCTTCACAAAATTTTACTTTGAATTTACACTACTAGAATTTATATGCTTCCAATTTGTCTTTGTATGAGCTCTGGATTTATTAGAGACATTTTTCTTGTTTGCATTATTTTTATTTGGTTAGGAAAAGTTTTTCTTTGTCATATTTGTTTGTTTTACATAGATTTAAAGCATTTTGAGATCAATGCCAAAGAGAGGTTATTTGCTTCCTGCACTGATACTTCTATTGAAAGTCACTACTCAAAGTGTGATTCCCTTGACAGAAGCATTTGCTTCACTGGAAAACTAATTAGAGATTCAAATTCTCAGGTACTAACCTAGATAAATTAAACAAGATCTAGTCTTTTACTAAAATTATTAGTGACACACTGACAGATGAGAATGTAACAAGCATTCTTTTTAACAGATGAGAGGGATAATGGGAGTGCCAGGGCCTCCAGCCACTGCAAACAAACTCCAGATGCATGCTCCACCTTTTATCATCTGGATTATGTGAGTGCTGGTGAGTCAACCATGGGTCCTTAGGCTTAGCAGGCAAATACCTTAACTTCTAAGCCATCTCTCCAGCCCATAGTTTCTTTTTTCTTTAATGAAACATATATAATCCAAGACATTTCCTCTCACACCTTCATATTACTATTTATAAAAACCATATTAGATAGAATCATAGGCATTGTCAAAGACAGCAATTTCTTTTTTTTTTTTTAAGAAATAGATTCTGGTAGAATGTGAAATATTATTAGAAATCATACCAAAAGAGACTTAAGAATCTGTTTTAAGTCCATAGATAAACAGTTTATAGATGTTAATTATCTACAAATTTGATCTTGCTTTAAAAGAAAGTGAGATATATCTCCTTGACCATTTATTTATTTATTTATTGGTTTTTCAAGGTAGGATCTCACTCTAGCTGAGGCTGACCTGGAATTCATTATGTAGTCTCAGGGTGGCTTTGAACATAAGGCAATCCACCTACCTCAGCCTCCTGAGCACTGGGATTAAAGGTGTGCGCCTCCACACCCAGCTATTTTTTTTCAAGATAGGGGCTAAGACTGGAGAAGAATGAGTGATTTTCTTTTGTGCTTTTGAAGTAACACCTTAGTTGCCCTGGGAAGAAAATAATTCACCCAGATGCCCGTTGACTTCTATCTTCAAAGGTACTTGCTTTGCAGATATCTTGAGCCTTTTATGCACATTAATTTTTACAATGGAAAGAAAATAGAAATTATTCTACATAATTTTTATTGTCACATCTGTAATGTATTTCACAGGAGTGATCACTCCATACTTATAGGATAAAAGAGATAAGATTGGGACTTATAATAGTATATAGATTTTAAGAGCTAAGAATAAAGAGCAAGCAAATGTGGGAAAACAGTTGGAGAGATTCAAGGGCAAAATTGACAAATTAAAATGAATCATAGAAGCAGAAGGAAGAAAAGTAGTTTTAGTCTACAGAAGCATAATATGTGAAGGTGAGCAGCCTAGAGATTTGAGCTCATGAGACACCACCATTCATAATATGCAAAGTTGGGCAGCCTAGAGAAGTGGACTCATGAGACACCATCATGAGAATTCAAAGGAGTCTTAATATTACATGCAGTAATACAGATCTCTATTTGAAGGCACTGGGGATCAACTAAGGGCTTCTGAGAAGCGGAGAACATAATTATAATTGATGTAAGGAGCATTTTCCTCATGGTACAACCTGGACAAAATTGGAGAGCAATAAAATAGGGACATAAAGAATATACTTAAAAGACTATATTTTTTTTTCAACAAGGACAAACACACATCAAAATTGATGCACTTGGTAGACAATATGGTGGAAAGATTTCAAGACCAGATAAGCAAATTTAACCATAAATTTACTTTCAATGTAAGTGAAGAGACTTTATGAAGCAATCCATGTTTATAAGCCATGATAAATATGATAAACAATGACTGTAACTTCTCTTGGAACACAGATCAACTCCAACAAAGAAGACAGTGTGATAAAGGAGACTTAATATATTGAAACTTAGGTTGGAGAGATGGCTTAGTGGCTAAGGTGCTCACTGTCAAAGCCTAAGGACTCAGGTTCAATTCTCTAGTACCCAGATAAAGCCAGATGCACAGGGTGGCACAGGCGTCTGGAGCTCATTTGTAGTGGCTTGATGCTCTCAAGTCCCCATTCTCTTTCTCTCTCTCTTTCTTCTTTTTCTCTCTCTCAGCTACAGCTTTCTCTCCTATCTCTCTTATAAATGAATAAGTAACTGCAGCATTTAAAGCAATATCTTTTAGAACCCTGGGAGGAAATGCACAGCAGAAACACATCCAGAAGTATGTTATGTAACAATAAGAAAATTATCTCAGTAACCAAGGGAGAAAACAAACAATTGTGGAAAAAAAGTTTGCATGGAGGTAACAAGGATAAAATTGGAAAAAAGTGGTTTTTGGAGTGCCATGCCAGAACTTCAGCCAGAGTAGTTTGTCAGAAATATGATGAAATAAGGTAAACCTTCAGGTTAAACTAATGTACATGTAAGACTTGGAGTATTTTTCCAGGTTTTTTTTTTTTTTGAGAAATTCAAATTAATACTGAAGCTTAATATTTTGTGGGTTTAAAGGGATTTTAATCATTACTGCAGAAAAAAGAACTATAGAAGAAGGTATTGAATCATAGAACTAAGTGGGACTCAACATGATGGGATGCATGGATTTGGAAAGAGCAGAAGACCAAAATCAAAGATCAAAGGATGGTTTTAATCTAAACCCAAATATTACTTTCTCTGATATGTATAACATAATAGTGTAGGCAGCTGAAAGGCTTCACAGTG
Source organism: Jaculus jaculus (assembly GCF_020740685.1). NCBI lineage: Eukaryota > Metazoa > Chordata > Mammalia > Rodentia > Dipodidae > Jaculus > Jaculus jaculus. The sequence continues at coordinate 8,091,608 of NC_059119.1, read as the reverse complement.
AAGTGAAAAGCAAAATCACATGAATGTGATAGAGACCATGAAGAATATTTGAGAAGAAAAAAAGAATAAAACATATTACTCCAGGAATAAGATTGGAGTAAATCAGTTTGTGGTTTCCTCCCTACCCTGGCGATTTTGGTGTTAGGGGGAAATATATAATCAATGAATTCCAATCACATGCTTCATTCACTCTGCTTACATTTAGGTCATTTAATAGAACCTTATATTTTCTTAGAAATGAAACTATCCGTGACCAACAGTGGTTCATCTTAAGTTAACAAAGTCAAATTTCACATGTAAAGTTTCTGACGCTGAGCTTAACAGAACTTTGAACTTATTTTAGTTGTATAGCTCATCCCTAATTCAAATGAGGAAATAACTACAAAAAAAAAGTATTTCTAAGTTCTAAATGATTTTTTCAAGATCTCAAAAAGGGTGACACCCTGGGAAAAATTTTATATACTTGTGAAAGTATTCTTATCTTCTGATGGAGATGTTACTGAGCGTTTTATATATAGTAATGTGTATTTTTATATAAGTGTTTCTCTCCTCACTTCTGTCTTTGAGTTTCAGTTGTGGCTCATATTGACATTTTGTTATCAGGTTTTCTAACGTGTAAATATACAATAAAGTTGAGCAACTTTCAATGTACAGCTAAATTGCTTTGCACAAGTTTTAAGTATGTTAACTGCTCCAGAACTTGTAATGTGCTTAGCTATCAACTTAAAATGCCCCTCATACCCCTTTCACCTCCACATCATCTCTCCCCAGATTTCCTTTCTGCCACTTCAATTCTGACGGAAATGTTTTGTGATCCACAATATTTTCAGCAGAAAATTTATGTGTGCATATTTCAGTGAAAAATAAGATGGTTGGACTGGAGATAGGGCTCAGTGGTTAAGGAGCTTTCCTGGTAAACCTAACTACCCGAGTTTGCTTCTCCAGTACCCACCTAAAGTCAGATGCTGCACAACAGGGGAACACGCCTATGGTGTTTGCTTGCACTAGCTAGAGGCTCTGGCATACCCTCTCTCTCTCTCTCTCTCTCTCTCTCTCTCTCTCATCTTACCTCATCTCATCTCATCTCTGTCTGCTGGCAAATTAAAAGTAAATAAATTAAAAAGAAAAGCAATAAGATGGCCATTGGGAAGAATCCTTAAGCAAATGATCAAAGTTTGGGCACTAATTTAAAGGAAGCCTAACTCAAACTTTTTTTTTTTTTATAACTTTAATCCACTTAGTAACTTTATAAGAGAAAAATCTCACTACAACCTGCATTTCCAAATCGTGCCGACCCTATTAGGAGATGGGTTGGAGGAAGATGCGTGAATCAGCCGACTTCTCCAGCTCAGGTGAGGCATGTTGAACATGAACTGAGTTAATTCTAGGAGGAATAGCATGTGCAGGTACAGATCTGAGAGATGCTTAGAAGGCCTTCCTCAATCAAAATTTCTGCTCTTGAATGAATGCCATAGGTGGAAATATGGGCATTAATAAAGAATTATGTTCAGGGTTTTGGCTTTGAAGACTGAGTGGGTAGAAAAGCTGTAAGCTCTAGCAGTAACGGAGAGCATGATTGAAGTACAAAGGGCAGAGGACGGAGTTCAGCTTTGATCTTACATAGTCTGAAGTCACTGAAATATTCAGGTAAAAAGTCTAATCATGTTCAAGATCAAGAAAACTATCTAGATCAAGGCTATGGGTTTAGAAGTCATAAGTATATATTGAAAGCAATATAATTTTCAGTCCTTGCCTACTAAAATTTTAAAGACAATATGTTTAATATCTTATACTTTTCCCTTAAAGTTTAAAACATTCTCCTTTTGTAATGCCTATATTCTATTTCATTATTGCTTACCTTTACCTGATCAAGCTTTATTTCCAACACATAGAACCATAGTAACTTTCTCCTATGAAGTACCCACCTCACACAACTTACTTAAATCACAAGCCTTTCCCATTCTTCTGTTTGCACTCGTCATACATGGATATCCACCATACGCAATCTGGCTGTAAAGAATCCTCCTTTCATGCCAATGCTCTTCCAGTTCCCATATGGAAGCATGCAAAGGCACTTTCCTCCAAACTTTGTAGCATTTTTAATAAGATCGTTTGTGCAACATATTCTGTTACCTTTGGGCATGCAAACTTCATTAATTTTGTGCATTATATTGTAAATTCTTCAAGGATATAGTTTGGGTCTTATCCCTTTGATTTGCCAGAAATGTTGGCAAATGTGGCTTTAGATTTGAAGGTACCAATATTTGTTGATAAATACTGATAGAAAATATTTTATCCATGTCATCCTAATATAAAGTCCACAGTTGAGAATACCAGTTATGGTTATGTTTTTTAAAAGTTTAATGGCGCTAATAGTGCTTTGAAATGAGGATAGTACTCTAAATTATGAATATTTGTAAAATTAACAAATACTGTCTAAAATAGACTACATAGACCATTGTATAAGTGACTTTTCAGTCACTTATGACTGAGTATACAGCCAAGTTACTTATTAGAAATCAAGATTATTTATTCTATCTTTTAGTGGCTATTAAACTAATCCTCAAATCCCTGCATAAGGGTTTTAACTGCCCTAGGAACATGTACTTTGAATAAGTTATTCTATAGGAAGTTGGACTGTGAGTAACTTGCATTACACAAATAGTTTTCACATGATTGAAAAGCCAAAGTTAAATTTAGGATAAGTGTCTGAAAAGTTCTGATTCAAATGCCAATTAGCCACAGCAGAAAATAGCTGGTTTTGAATGCTCTTGAGACACAGTCCAGAATGCTTCTTAAATGTTTAATTATGTCACGCTGGAAATTATTTTGGTCATGAATTATCTTGGCAGCTCAAAATATGTGTTAAGTGATCAAAGATGTGGAAATGAAGAATATCTGAGAAATTAGGGAGAAAAAGTCTCCTGAACCATGTAGCTATTATTTTGCCTAGAGACTTCAAGGCAGACCAGACAGTCTCATTCCACACTGTGGATATTCATTAGTTTCTGGATATCTAAGGTAGCTATTAAAATAAGAACGTTTTTGAATATGATTGTAAAGTATCCTTTATGAATTTAATAACTTCTTACACTGTGCATTCATTTGCAGTTCATTTTCACACTGTTTACTAGTGCTTCTAAAATATATAACTGCACCTGTTGCAAACCAAATGTTCATATACCCTGCCTTCAGTGACTTCTAGGTAACAGTTTTTGAATCTAGCAATTCTGTTCTTTAACAGATCACAATCATAAGAATCAAACATCACTAAATATAATGCCATGGGATGGAGCTCTTGGAGAGAAACAGGAGAGAGACTGGGCGCTGGGTGGGCTTAGAATCCCTAGCTGAGGCTTTTAAGTCCTTTATCATGTTTAGCAAAAATTTGAGAAACCCAGATAGTGAGAAAAACCCAAGGAGGATTTTTTAAAGGGTGAATAGAAATATGATGGGAGAAAAAGTGGTAAAACTCCCAAGCTAAGAGGAATTCTTCCCTTCCCAGACAAAGACAAGATGGGGAATTGGGGAGGATGATTTCCTTCACACATTGAGTTATGCAAACCTTACTCAAAGAAACAATAATATTTAACTGTGGAAGAGTAGGAAAAAATACTTTGGAGAGGTTTTGCTTTGTGAGAATGTTTAGGAAAGTGGGCATTAACATTCTTGCTCTTGCAATGACATGCTAAATTCCACTGCTGTAGTTTACAAAACCAATAATTTATCTAACTTTTGATTTTAATTCCTGTTCACAAGAGGAAATTTACTTTTACAAATGGGAAATCAAATATTAGAAATTTATGTTTCAGAAGTACAATCTGATTGTTCTTAGGGGATTATAAGACAAGGTAGTGTCTTAAACATCCTACCTGGACCTAGACTCCAGCCCATAAACTGAGGTGTGGTGTGTTGATTCGAAGTGTATATTTAAGCCTTCTGACCAATGCTTCGACTCCTGGCTATTGTATCTCACTGTTATAGTCATCTTTGCTTTGTAGATGGCAGTTGCATACACTGATTTATAATCTCATATTCATAAATTTCATTCTGGGTATTATGTCTTCCTACTGGAATATTAACAAATCTATATTTTTACGTGTGATCATTTACAAACAATTATTTTAAAAATGACACTATCATTTTACCAAAATATTATGGCACAATTATAATAGTCTCTTTAAGATGTCTTTCTGTAGAGTATCATTTAATTGTCAAATGTTAAAGACAGTACATTATGTGAAAATATAATGCCAATCAGATAAAAAATACAATTCACAATCCCATTTGCTTCTAAAGTAATGTATGCTATTTCACAAGCATTGAAGAAACTATCACAGGCCATTAATTTTGTGTATCCATTTGACTGGACCACATGTTGCCCAGGGATTCAATCAATCCTAGGAATGTCCATAAGGATATTTACAGATGAGATTAACATTTGAGTCCATAGACTATGATAAAGCAGAGTTCCCTCCATCGTGGTCATTTAGCCTGAATAGAACCAATGCTGGCCCTCCAGGCGACTGGGAACTCTCACAACTAAACTGCTTTGAGCTGGGTAAAGCCTTCATGCTCTTGCCTGCACTATGACACTCACATGCCAGCTTGCTCTGCATCACCAGCCTCCTGGCATGCAAATTGGAACCTATGTTGTTGGCTATGCTGATGCTCTGTCATACTTGGACTGGGGGTCTAACCTTGGCTGGTCTGAGTATCCAATCCGCCAGCTGGAGAACTTGGTTCTAAGGGATAATTCATATTCATTCTCTCTCTCCCCCCACCCTGTCTCTCCACATCAGTCTAATTCTCCATCTAGTGAAGACATTACTGATTAATATAGTAAGTTATCTATTTAACTAATTTTAAAATCTGCAAGGTGATTACAGTTAGCATTATTACTTGGATCTGGATTTAGCCTCCACTGGGCTCTGCTGTTCCTGCATTCTCTGTCCAAAGAATTCACAGCTGACCCACAGAACAAGGTGTGGAAGATAAGACTTCATTACTGAGTCATATGGGTCAGGTTGAAGGGAGAAGTAGAGCATTAGCCAAAGGCATCAGTCTGGGGAAAGCACTGTCACTATGTGAGGGTGGGTGATAGCCAAAGAGGTCATTATGCAGGGACGCTCTTGTATGGTGAGAATGGGAATGCACAGAGAGACAAGTATTAGTACAGTTTACTATATTACTTAAAGTCCCTGCAACAGGCAGCTTCCCAAGGACAGTTTTGTGTCCAAGTGATTGACAGACCCATTTGAATTAACTTGTGAGTGAGGGGACAAGAGTCAGCCTTTGTTCTTTACTAGAAGGATTCTGCTACATAGTCATCTTAGGCTTTGGGGGCAGTTTTGATTGTCATGTTTCCTCCAAGAGCCAGAAAAGACTCAGATCTCATTCTTGTTGTCCAAAAGTCATGTAACAGAATAGATTAAAATATTTTAAAACATCTATACGAATAGCCATACTTTACCAGGATGGCATGACCTTCCCTTAATAAGCCTCAAAAAAGCCCTGTTCCCTCCACCTTACTCTCTTCCCCGGTTATATTGTATGCCTCAAACATAGGCTTGAGCATTTCTTCTTTCACAGGGCATTTTATATCCTAGAACAACTGTGGTAGGCCCCCTTCCTTAACATGATTGTGTTACCAGGGACACAGGATATGGGGTTCAAAGCTGACTTTGAAGGCAGAATCCATCTTCACTAAACTTTTAGCATTCTAATTACTGACTAGCTACCTGACAGGATTAGTTGTCACCTTTTTTTTTTTTTTTTTTTTTAGATTTGCATCAGAATTAAATAAGGTTTGAGTGAGTACACATAATCACTAAGTTAGGCAAGGGGGTCATATGAGACCTTTAGTATTTGAGCAACTTCTAATAATTGCTATCCTAAAAATCAACAGAAATATTTGCATATTAACTTCAAAGAAAGAGGGAGATAAGCTGAGTTTGTCTCATCAAACATATATAATATCCAGAGACACACACAGAGATATAAACATTGTAAAAATGCTTGATCATTATCAGATGGTGCTAATTACATTTGACTTCAGAACAAGTAATGGAAGAATGATAATATTATGTTACTGTAGTAAGAATTACAAGGTGTATTATTTAATTTAAAACAGTGACTAAATTCTAGGATACCACCACACTGTCTCTTCCACACAGAAACATTTCTCTTGGTTATGAAAAGAGACTGATGCAAAATGGCTTTTTGTCTTAAAAATTGCATTTTCATTCTTCAAATGAGTACTAAAAGCTTTCAAACATCCTTGAAACATTTTTGCATGACTTGTATTCATGTAATAAAAAATAAGTCTTCAAATGAACTCTGATCATCGTGTGAGCTCTCAATCTCTGGTGAGAATGGAGATCTCTTGGTCATTCTGCTCTCATTGCTTTCAAAGGAAAGGAAATTTGACCAAGTTTCTTTTTTTTTTTTTAATCTTTTTCCCATAGCAGTGACCACAGTTATTACTTACATGTTGCACAATGACTGTGGTATAGATAGGCATTAGCAGGCTTAGAGGCCATCTGCTGAAGACAGGCTTCTTCATGGTCAGCCTTGGACCCCACCACCTGTTTCCTTGCTAAGAGGAGGAGGGCAGAGCTACCAGAGCTTGATTGAGGGAATGGCACTTTTTCTTGGTCCAAAATGTAGAATTTGTTTTACCTCTGGCCCTGGATGGAGACATTGTATTCTTAAGTACCCAAAACAGAGGATAATGGTTACCTCCCTTAGCAGTTAATTCAGGTGAACCTGTTGAACCCCAGGACAAAATACCCTTACACTCTAAGTTCTCTGTAGTTCTCCGTCTACTTTTTAAAGCAAAAAAAATCTTTTGAACATACTAAATTTCCAAAACTTATTATTATATCATGTGTTTTCTTTGCACCAATATATCTTTAAATAATTGATAATTTTAATAAAAGAAATAAAAATATAAGTGGTGGTATAACTACAATGAAAATTCATAAACTAGTGTCATGGTCATGATTTGATTTTATCACAGTATTTGTAGTGGGTTTGAGGGATGATGGCTACACATGCATGTGCACTTGCAGCATCCTGTGCTCTCAGGCAGTAGCCTGAACAAAATGTCCAGGTGGCCCACACCCCTGCTTTTTCTGATTGTCCTTATTTGAGCCAGAGCCTTTTGTTGATCCTGGAGCTTGCTTGCCTTATTTATTTACTTACTTACTTACTTACTTACTTACTTACTTACTTACGTGTGTGGCCATGCTCAGCTGTTACATGGGTCTTGAACCTCAAACTTGAGCAGTCTTTTAGGCCTCCGAAGCCTTTATGCTTACACAAAAACTCTCCTAACCACTAAACCATCTCTTCAGCCCATGATCACGATTGTAAAATGTCTAAGAGCTTCATGCTGTTTTTGTTCCAAGACATTCTATACTCCAGCCATGATTTTCAACCCAATATAACCTGCATGTAGAAGAACAGCTGATGTGTGTTCATACATATGTTGCCAGTACTTGTCAATCATCCTGCGTTATTAACAGCAATGATGAGTGGTGTTCTCTTTGTATGAACAACTCTTATCAAAATAATTCCATTTACAAAACAAAATAAACAAAGAACAACAACAAATTTGCAAATATGATATGCACTCTGTATATGGTTAATTTTGAAAGATGCATATCAGTTCTGCTGATGTGTGGCTCAATGGTACAAGGTAGCAGTTGCTAGGCAAACATAACAGAGGTCAACCTTGGTGTGGTAGTTTGAATGCATATACCCCATAGGCTCAGCTACTCTCTAAAAACTTGTAGCATGGGCTTCCAGCCACCTGGTTGGAGGAGGCGTCTCTGCGGCTAGATCCTGGGCTCCAGCCCAAAGATGTGTTTGGGACCAGATCTGAATTCCAGCCAAAGGTGTGCAGAACAGTGTGAACTCTGGTAGGGTCCCTGATGCTAGCTGCTTCTTGGTGTTTGCTGGCTGCTGGTGGTTTTTCTCTCTGCTTGGATTTATGAATGGAAGCTAGCTTCTTCCCCCATTCACTGAACTTCCCCTAGATCTGTAAGCTGAAATATAAGATGTTCTTCCCCAAAACTGTGTCAGATTTGGATGTTCATCCCAGCGTAAGTGAAACTGTCTACAACACTTGGTCATGTAGTTCATAAGCTAGAAAACCTCATTTGTCAGCCCATCGAAGCAGTTCTAACTTTGCTGAAGGGCAAACTTAATAACTTATTTCACAGACGCTAATGTATAGAGGCTGGAATATCAATGTATTAATTTACATTGAGAATTATAATTTCCAAACAGGGAAATTTATTCTAGATGCCTCCAATAGGAAATTTTTTTTTCTCTCTCTCTCACAGCAAGATAGGTAGAAGATAAAAATTTAATAAGTAGACTGCTTAGTGATCCAGCATCCAAAATAGAAGGATTAATTTTCATTTTAATGTTTAATGCTAGTAGGTCAAGATTGTCTGCAAAGTTTGCCTCTATGATAAAGATATATTTGCCTGTCACAAATAGAATATTCAACTCAAGTCCTCCTTCATCTGCATAACAACTTGTTGGGAAACTGGACAGTGTACCAATGCTCTTATTCTGAGTTCTGTGTAGCCACCAGCTATTGACTTCCTTTACTAACTAGTATGCTTATTCAATTCTTCATTTAAATATTTATTTTATTCACCTTAAAATTAGCATTCATCCACTTCATTTACTCATTCGTTCATTAATTCATTTACTCTCAAGTAAGTGTCCATTCATATCTTTTTGGTTAATGTTCTTTCTTCAGGAACAATGTCTTAAATACTTGTGCATTGCCTTGATTAAATTATTAGCATATTGAACTATTTAACACAATTAATTACATAGCTCATCTTATTTTTAGATTATTAAATTCTTGTTACTTTTCAAGTACTTTTTAAATGGATTTAACCCTGTGTTTTTACCTCCTTTTGAATTTCGATGAGCTTAAATGAATATAAATTCATAAACCAGTCATTTCAGTATCAGGTCATAGAAATGTTAGTGCCACTATCAAGCCTGCATGTCACTCTTATCTTTTAATTTTCATGTTGATGAGCCACATGCTCAACACAGTCATTTCTTGAAGGCTTCACTCCTTATGATTAATTCGAGAATATGAAAATAAGGGTTTGTATAGTGTAAATCCCACCTCCCAAATGTCCAGTGTTAAACTCTGTCCTCTTGGAAGCTCTTGGAGGTCATAGAAGAGGTAGTAACTAGAAGCAGGTCTTTAGGTAACTGGAAGCATGGACTTGATTGTGCAACCTCAGTTTCCTAATCACTTGCTCTTTGGCTTTCTAGTAATAAGGGAACTCGTTTCATTGCACCTGCTCCCCCACTAGGATGTAGTGACTTTGCCCACAACAATGGAACTGAAAACCAGTCATGGACTGGACCTATAAACCTGACTGGACCTTAGATCACTCGTGAACTGCACATATAAAACGTTGCTTTTTGTAAGTCCTTTGTTTATGAATCTTTTACAGCAATGGAAAACCAGCCAACACTGCAGGTGTCATCTGCGTATACAGAGTATTTCGGTGCGAGGTCCACAGATTAAACATGTCTATGAAATGCACTTCCCTTCACTCTCTCTTGCTTGCATCCATGTCTGCTGCTCTATTTTCACTCCTGCATTCTGCTTTCCAGTTCAACATTGGTCATTTTGACCATTAACACATCATCTATCTACTTCTCTGCAGCCATCACATTTCCTTTTTATAAATGTGACTCAAAATCAAAATGTATGAATATTCAGTTTGAATATCTAGTCATGATTTTGCTTGAAATTTTATGTGGGCTACTGAATTTTATTTTGTAGAAGTCCCATGCTTTTGTATGACAGTTATTCTCATTTTAAAATCAACATATTATAAGAAAGAATGAATAAGTTATCTGGACTACTACTTCTCATAATTTATAAAACCACAGCTTTGAATCAAGGAATGGGTGTCCAAACTTTCATGTTTCCAGTAGTGCAGATAATAATAATATCCATATGCATTTACCTCAGAGAATCTTTACTATTATTAAAAATCAGGTATAAAGAAATGATTAGATATAAAATAGCATAATTGATAAAAATAATATAATATGAGATTTATGAAATGAACTGTATTTGTAATACATAATTGTATTAAATAAAAAGTTTGTATTGTGAAGGAAAGATAATTAGTAAGTTTAATAATGACTTTATTATGCAAAACCGTTGGGGTCCTCAAAAACATATCACTGTCTTACAGCTAAAACCTATCTCAAGTTCACCTACTAGATGTTAATAAAAATTACAAAAATGAAAATGTTAAGATAGATGAATGACCTTTGAGAAATCATCAGGGCACAGAAAGTAAATAAAAATCATTTTTGATGTTTCTCACTGAATTACCAGACTAATATTTATAGCTGAATGAAGCTTAAGGTTTGTTTTTTTTTTTTCCTAAAACCTAATGGCACATATTTAACACATTAGAAAATGCTTCAAATTATCTTCGTCCCACTGGCACAGAATCTTGGGGAAATTTAGAGCTCTGATTGAGCAGTCATTACCATTCACTAAGTCACATAGATTAGCTGTGGTATCCTTTTGTGGTTTGAGGACACATTAGGGAACAAATCCGATTCATTGCAATTTATTTCTAAATACCCATCTTTAACCTGATCTGCATTTCCCTGGCAGAATAGAAATATCATGGGGGAGGTCAAATACCAGACACTATAGCACTAGGCACTACATTGGCTCACAATTTCACAAGGTGTTCTCAGGTATCCATGGAGAGAGACTATCTCAGGGTCCCCTAGAAGCCTGTGAGCAATGACGCCACTTTCTGGCCCTGACTATTACCTGCTCACTGCTCTCTTCCTTTGGAAGCCTTCCCTCTGTCTTCCTTGCTTCTCCATCCCCTTGCCTATTTTCCCACCACCTCTCACTTTTGGAATAGCACCTTCTCGAGGTATTTCTCATTTGTTGCAAAAGCTATCGTCCTTGAACATGCTTACACCTTCTGTTTGGTGATATGAAAGTTGGAGTCTCCAATATCCTTGGCCTTGTGGGTAAGCTTTAGCTGACAACAGAGTAAGGTCAGAGCATTTTCACTGAGGCATGGCCAGGTTTCTGTAAGAATAATTGTAATTTTGAAATATGTCTCATTTTCTGAGGATGTATGTTGTCTTCCAATCCCTTCCTTATTGAGCTAAGTGAATCTTGTTTAAAATGTATTAAAATTCTCCTCAGTGATACAATACAGGTGCTGAAATATCATTTCTCTAATAACTAAATCTCTCTTTCGGGTATTAAACAGAAGATAAAGCAGATGAACTGTGACTGTGAGATGGAACATAACTTGGAGATGTCGCCAAATAGCACAGGGGCCCCAAGACAGAATAACATGTGAGATGATTCAGAGAACTTCATGACCCATGTGACTCTGCATCAGAGGATAGATGAGTGCATATGTATGTGCATAGATACGTGTAAATTGAAACAAGTAAATATACAGTTGTAAACAGAGTCTATCTTTAAGAAACCTGCTTTCTCCAAATTTACTATATTAAGATTATGTTCATAAGTGTTCTGAACCAGTAGAGATTAAATTGCATGAATTTAAACCCCCAAATGCACGTTCAGATTCTTACTATGACATTCTGGTATAAATAAGAGCTCCATTTTCTGTGTTTGATACATGTTATTTTGTTGGAAAGGGATGTGCACAGTTTTTCAGTGTGCATTGTTTTGGTTTCTGGAGAATCAAGACTATAAATCTATATGAACATCATGGAGCTTTCACTAACTTATCATGAGAAATAGCTATGGCATTATGTCATCTCTTTGTATTTGTTCATATGTGTTATATAGTCGGTGTGCATGTAAATAAATATTCACAATACATTATAATATAGCAAACTACCTGGTTTCAAAAAGAATATTTATTTGAAATAAAATTTTATACCATTATAAAATTAAATATATAATTGCATAGACTGTTTATAAAAGTACCTAAATTAGTCCAGATACACCATGAAATTTGGCACTTTATACTCATATTGCACAAAGAACTTGGAGACGGGACTGAGGAGATGACCCTGGGAATAAAGTGCTTGCCATGGAAGTGTGAGGACCTGATTTTGGATCCACAGCCACCACACAGAACGCTGGATGGGAGTGGCTCCCCACCTATAAATCCCATCGCTGAGTATGTGGAGACAAACAGATGCCCTGGGCAAGCTGGTGAGCTAAGCAAGCTGAATCTGAGTCAGTGAATTAGCAAGCACTGGCTTAAGTCAAGGACAGTGATTCAGTAAATAAGGTCAAGAGCCATAGAGAAAGACACTCCAAACTAAGTTGTGGTCTCCGTAAGCACAGTTGTGCACACCACACACATGCACATGCCAAAACATAGATGTGCTTGCTATTTGATTCTACTTGTAACCCTAGATGCTTTGTTCCCCTAGATGCGTGATTCTATTAAGCATTTGAACTTTAGAATGTGTTGAACATAACCATAGTAGCTTATTTATTTACATGTTTAGTTTTAACTGTATTTGAAGACAATTCCCCCCACAGAAATGAAAAGATAAGTAATTTGGAAATGCTTTCAGACTTCCTTTGGAGCAACAAAAATAATTCAATAATGAGTTGATGTGAAAAATGAAATCATTTCGATTTTGTTTCTCGGCTGACCTTGTCTTCTGCTTCTTGATTTAGTGTTCCTCATGAAGTTTTCATATGAGTTCACTGTTTTGTGTCAGCGCAGGGACTTCTTTGCTTTTTAAATTTCATTCCTTAAGATAAGAAAGAAGATGGAGGCAGCCGCTGACGCAAGTGGGGTGGGAAGTTGACACCCTATCGGGTGCCCCCTGTTCTATGGGTACTGCGGGTGCCACCCTGGCTATTACGGATGTTGTCAATGGTGCAACCGTGGGGGACAAGCCTTGGTTTTCCACTAGTCTCTATTTTCATTCCTCATGATGTGTTTTGCAGTGTTAGCACCAAGTAGAGTTTTACAACTGTTTGTAAAATGGACACAGTTCAATTGGACATCTACTGCGTTCTTTCTTACTGCTGTCAGAACAAATTGGAGACTAATAGGAGGTGACCTTTTATTCTCGGTGCCCGGAGGGACCTCATCAGAGACCAGACACTTAGTGCTTATGTGTGCATGTCAGAGACGGTGGTAAAGGAACAATCAATGATTGAATGGGTTTTGCCCCAGGTGAATGAACTTCCCCGTAAGCAACATAAAATTACAACCAAGCTGATTAAATATCCTTTCCTTGTTTCCTTCCTTCCTTCCATCTGCCCATCCTTCCGTTCTTCTTTTCTTCCTTCCTTCTTTCCTCCCTCCCTTCCTATTTTTTCCTTCCTCTCTACTCCTCCCTTCCTCTACCTCCTCTTCCTCCTCCCATCCTTCTCTTCCTCCTTCTTCCTCCTTCTTTCTTCTTCTGACTTCTTCTTCTCCTCCATCCTTCCATCCTTCTGTCCTTCCTCCTTTCTTTCTTTCTTTCTTTCTTTCTTTCTTTCTTTCTTTCTTTCTTTCTTTCTTTCTTTCTTTCCTTCCTTCCCTTCCCTTCCCTTCCCTTCCCTTCCCTTCCCTTCCCTTCCCTTCCCTTCCCTTCCCTTCCCTTCCCTTCCCCCCCCCCCCCTCTCTCTCTCTCTCTCTCTCTCTCTCTCTCTCTCTTTCTCTTCCCTACAGAGTACAAGACAAATGTACAGGACTATATCTATAAGATAAGCCAAAAATGATTTGCTCTTTGATGTGAATAGATCATTATACTTTCTTTAAATTAAAGTCTACTGAAGGGGCTAGGGAGATGGATTAGAGGATAAAGCACTTTGCCATGAAGTCTGAGATCCTGAGTTCATATTATCCAACTCATGCAAAAGCTGGAAGCCTTAGCTGACTTTTGTCATCCCAGCACACCAATGGTGAGATGAAAACTGGAGACAAGAGAAATGTTCTGGGAGCTCAAGGACCAGCTAGCCTGGTGAATGGAGGTGGAAGGTGAGGGCCAAGCCCAGAAAGGGGTCCTCTGACTTCCACACACATGCACGTGTGCATCTGGATTTAAACACATGAACATGTACATCATACACACAAATATATACAGTGAATAATAAAAAAAAATCCATGAAATCAGTATGGATTAACTTTGCAAGGTTTAATCTCTTTACATTTCTATATAGTACATTTACGTTGCTATCTAGCATAAAAAAATAAACAAATGAACCAAGGCTTGGAACGCGACAGCATGCTGCTGGCATCCATCCTCTTCACGCTGCCTCCTCTTCCCCTGACTCTGCTAATAATTAGCATCGTTGTAATGAATTGCTGATTGCCTTTTCCACTGACCTCAGAACCTGGCCAATGCTGACGAGATTGAAATCATTAATGCAGGGAGTGTGCACTGCAGCTTGGGCCATATCAGATGCAAAACATTAATAAGGACAGTAATGGCACTACTGCCCTCATTAGAATCCATCACTCTGAGCACTTAATAAGGCTTTACTGATAAAACCTAGAAGAATATTGCATTTCAATCCTCAGGACATGACAAACTATAGAAGGAACCACCAGAAGTAGCCATTCTTTTACTGAATGGAGCATTTGACAGGATAAAACTGAGCTCTGACACCCTTTAGTAGTTCCACAGGACAGCACGAGTCATGTCCCATGACAGAGTCACTTGAATAGTTCACATGTCAGCAAAATGCTGGAAGCTTTTCAAATGTGGTAGCTCATACCTGTATTCCCAGCATTTGGGAGGCTGAGGGAGGCAGGTTATCATGAGTTCAGGCCTGCCTCATCTACAGAATGAGACTTTGCCACAAAACACTGGGAAAAATTATCTTAGCTACCTTCCAGTGATAATTTCTCTTCTCAGTTATCAGAATAATTTTAATAAAGAAAATTCTTCTAGCTGGTGATATGAACTGATTTTATATAAAACTAACTTTGGGAAATGAGGCCTGATTAAACTTAGCTCTTGGCACTGAGTAAAAGTGTCATAGAAAGCTATTCACTGTTTCTTTTCTTAGAACTAAAAAGGAGAAAAACAAGATGTTATAGAGGAATATTTCAACTCCACCCCTGAAATTCATGTCATATCAAGGGAACTACATCAAGCTTGGAGACTAGAGAATCCAAGAGAAATAATATTTCATAAAGAATAAAAATGTAGAGGTCTTCTGAAGTGTGACACAAGAGTTTAAAAGAACATTCCCAAGTCAGCTCGTGAAAGGAACAGGAGCCCTTTTCATTATCCTGAAAACTATTTCAATCAAACAACAGAACAAATGAAAACTGTGGTGTTATCTTTTAAACTTCAGATTTTTATAATAAAAATTAATTCAAGTTTACCACCATAGGCTTGATAATGACATTTAATAATATGCAGCCATATTTTTCTCACTACCTATCATACCTGATGTGAACACCAATATATAAATAGAAAATTCTTAAAAATAGAGAATTCATATTTCCCAAACCTTACATTGCAATAAAAAATGAATTACATATTCTGATAATATTCCTGCTAATACATACTTTTAAAATTATTAGTTATAACATAGAGGATAATAATTTGGAAAATACTACAAAGGATAAAATTACAGTCTATATCTTTCCTATCTTTCCTTTTCACATGAGTATAATCAGAAGAGTGAATAATAAAATATTAACAGGCTGAAGAGGTGGCTAAATGGTTAAAGGCAGCCCAACTACAATTCCCCAGTGCCTATGTAAAGCCAGATGCGCAAAGGGCATGCATCTGGACTTCATTTTCAGTGGCAAAACCACTGGTATGCCTACATTCTTTCTATCTATATGTCTCTGACTCTGTCTCTCTCCTCATGAATAAATAAATAATTGTAAAAATTATTGATGCTGAAATGAAATGAACTAAGATGCTGACATGTTAACTTCCTCAGTTGTTAATGTCCTGTGTATGGGAGCACACACTGAGCCAGGAAGAGTACTGTATCTTGACCTGAATGAATTAGATCAATGGAAGCTTCCCACATGGCAATCTCCTCAATTTATCCCATGAATCTCTTATTTTTTCTATGAATCTCTTATTTTGTCTAGCCTTAATTAGTTTCTTTCCTCTGCAATAATAATAAATGTGTGTAACTACTTTCAGAGTGTCCTTTGAGTTTCTCTATTAAACTGTCAAACCTGAGGGTGGTTTTAAGAACCTTCTAGAATTCTTGCCACTTTGTTAAAAGTGATGGCAATCTTAGGGACTCTCCCCTCTGACCTATTAACTGGTGTAAACTCCTTGTGATCTCTAAGTATGCTACATGTCTCAAAAGTGATATATAGGGAAATGAGAATAATCCATGAAAACAACCTGATAATTTTTAATTAATTTCTTAATTTATCATGTATTATATGTTTGCACACAATATCCCAGTTATATTTAGTGAACTTATATTTTGGTACATGGAACTATGTTAAAATTTGTTTTCAATATTTTATTTTATTTATTTGAGAGAGAGGAAGAGACAGAGAGAGGGTGAGAAAGAGAGAAAGAGAGAGAGAGAGAGAGAATGGGCACACTAGGGCCTCCAGCCACTGCAAACCAACTCCAAATGCATGCACTACCTTATGCACTTGGCTTACATGGGTCCTGGGGAATCAAACCTGGGTCCTTCAGCTTTGCAAATAAGTGCCATAAGCACTAAGCCATCTTTCCAGCCCTACATTAAGATTGTGAAAGGACTTCTTCATTAACTTGTTGGACAGTATACTATTTTAATTTATAAATACAGAATTGTTTTAGAATTGATGATGCATTTTAATACAATTAGAATATATTCATTATACATAGTGATGTTTGGGAGACATTTTCACCCAAGTACAGCATGTACCTTGACTGTATTTATCCTCGCTATGCCCTTGGTCTTCTTCCCCACTCTTCCCATTCTATCCCTAAGACTGTTTCAGATTTATTTTCATGCCCTGTGTACAAATATGAGTTTATAATCCTATATAAAATGTAGCATTTATAGGGCTGGAGAGAATGCTTAGTGGTAA
Organism: Jaculus jaculus; assembly: GCF_020740685.1. Lineage (NCBI taxonomy): Eukaryota > Metazoa > Chordata > Mammalia > Rodentia > Dipodidae > Jaculus > Jaculus jaculus. The sequence goes on along the minus strand of NC_059119.1, from coordinate 8,074,563 downwards.
GGTGCTTACCTGCAAAGCCAAAGGACCCAGGTTGATTCCCCAGGACCCACAGAAGCCAGATGCACATGATGGCATATGCATCTGGAATTCATTTGCAGTGGCTAGAGGCCGTGGTGCACCCATTTTTTTTTCTCTCTCTCTCTCCTATCTATCTGCCTCCCTGTGTCTCAAATAAATAAATAAAAATAATTTCCAAAAATGTAGTATTTACAAAAGAAATAAAATGTGATATTTCTTTCTGAGCCTAACATACCATCAACAATATTAATATCATAATCTATTCTTTCTCGACTTAAATAAAATTAACAATAATGCCATGGAATTTTTATAGCACATTCTAATCCATCTCCTTCTGTAAAACAATAAGTCACCAATAGCACTGAAACTCTAAATATAGAGATTATGAAGATAATAATTTGGATTATATATATCAGCTGAAGATCTCAAGCCCTGTGACTATGATCTCTTGAAACATATAAATAATAACAGTAGAACTAGCCATCTGCAGATGACTTCATCAGTTCAGCATCCTCAGTATCAAAAAAAGCAATGGAGGGCCTGAAGAGATGGCTTTGCAATTAAGGCATTTGCCTGCAAAGCCAAAGGATCCCGGTTCCACTCTCTAGGACCCACATTAGCCAGGTGCACAAGGTACACATGCATCCGGAGTCCACTTGCAGTGGCTGGAAGCCCTGGCATGCCTATTCCTTCTCTCTCTTCTCTCTGCCTCTTTCTCTCTCTCTCAAATAAATAAAATATATTTTTTTAAAAAAATTATAAAGCAATGGATAGACACTGTGACTCACAAACATGGGGTAGCATAAGGAAATGCTAATGTTTGTCCTGACACAAGGACTTTTCTGACTACCTTACACAAATATTGCCAACAAAAGTATTTATTTATTTATTTATTTATTTATTTATTTATTTATTTATTTATGGATGGCCTTCTTTCATGAGCATCTCAGTGTAAGGAACCCTTGCATGGAACCCACACAGGAAAAAGGAAAAGAAAATGGATGCTTCTGTCAAAGGTCTTGCTTGATAATTCTAAAATACATGAATAAAGGCTGCTCTCAATATGGTGAGATTGATGGAAAGGGAACTTGATATCAATTTTACTTGTCTGCAAAGCTTTATGACATGGTTCCTTCATAGTACTGTTGCAGAGTGAGAATCGGATTTGTTTCCTGAGGTTGAATGCCTAGTGAGCATTTAATCTAGTTGTGCAATTAAAACAAAGCAAAGTCAGACATCCAAGCAGCAAGTGGGGTTGATGTCTTACCATGCCTCTATTAGCACTGATGAGCATTGAATCTATTACATTGCCATTTTCTAATTTTGGCACCCATGTATAAAGGAAATGATTTTTGTAAGGCATTAGTATAATTTCTTACTAACATGCTATGCAATAAATAGAATAAAACTACACATTATCAACTGAGAAATTTCTGGGTGTAATGGAAAATGCAAATAATAATTAAAGTCAGGTAGTTTAAAATAATTATATTTGATCTACATATTGATATAATTGCATTGGTAATGTACAAATACTTTGTTTTCAAACTTATTTCCAGAATGAATTTCCAACAAATTAGATTTAATATTTATCTCTGTAAAATAAAATATCTTTATACTGTTTATGAATGAAAAGTACTAGAAATAAAGTCTACCTGAACATGAAATGATGATGTGCTTATAACCTTATGCTCACTTCTCTTACCTACATGATTTTGGTCCTAAAAACTTCCCAAGCTGGGTTGGAGAGATGGCTTAGCAGTTAAGTGCTTGCCTGTGAAGCCTAAGAACCCCAGTTTGAGGCTCAATTCCCTAGTAGCCATGTATGCAAGATGTACAAAGTGGTGCATGCATCTAGAGTTCATTTGCAGTTTGCTAGGGGCCCTGGTGCACCCATTCTCTCTCTCTCTCTCTCCCCACCCATTCTCTCTCTCTCTCTCTGTATCTCTCAAATAAATAAAAATAAACAAAAATTTTAAAAACATCCGAAGCGCCACAACTGAAACAAGAGAGGAATTAGGGAGATCAGAACTTAACAATCAGTGTCAAGGTGAAGGAGGCAGACCCTAGGGATACTCAACACTTACCAAAGCAGAGATCCAGAGGCTCCTAAGAACTGATAGTGATGGAGACTTAAAACTCACCCACCAGGACTCAGGGAGTTTCGTGGAAGAGGAGGCTGAAAGACTGTAAGAGCCACAGGTTGAGACATCATGCTCAGAGGCACTGCCTCCCCTCTAAGCATCATCTGCACCCCTATAGGGAGCGCCTGCAACCCCGCTGAGGAGGGCGCCAGCAGAATGGGGAAGGGACGAGGGAAAAGAAGATACCAACATACATGATGTATCCATACAAAACATTTCATAAAAATAATAATAAACCCCCACAAATCCTATCATATATGGTGGAGGAGGGAGGACGAACATGAAAATGGGAGGAGGGCTTTTAAAAACTGAGCCCAGTGTAGGAGAGCTCAAGGGGGGAAAGAGAGTAAAAGGAAGGATCATGATTATAATGCATCATGTGCATGTGTGAAGAGTGTCAGTGAAAAGTTTAGAAAGTCAGGAAAGGACAAACGTACAATTTATCAGGCCCCTAAAGCATCGGTTGCCACTACCAGCCCTGTTCCAAGCGGAACTATCTTGATCGCTCCTGTAAAGGAAACCAGTGTGGCCCGAAACTACCAAAGTACCAAAGGAACTCACACGGCAGTGTCTTCCCAATCTCACAGTAAAATAAAATTTAAAAAAAAAGTTTAACCAAGAAGAACATTAACATGTAATAATGAACTGCTTCTTAACTATGTTTCTCAAAATATCTATCAGGGCTAGAGAGATGGGTCAGCAGTTAAGGCTCACTTGCCTGCAAATTCTGACAACCAGGTTCAATCCCCCATGTAAAGCCAGATGCACAAAGTGGCTTATACATCTAGAGTTCATAGTTTACATTGGCTAGAGGCTCTAGAATTCCCCTATTCCTTCCATCCATCCATCCATCCATCCATCCATCCATCCATCCATCCTTTCTCTTTCTCTCCAAATAAATGAAAATACTTTTATAAATCAATATCACTGGGCTGGGGAGAAGGCTCGGCAGTTAAACACTTGTGTACAAAGTCTGACCGCCTGCGTTGGCCCTGGTTAGAGTCCCTAGAATAAGCACAAAGTGAGATGCACAAATGGACACATTTGTAGTTCATTTGTAGCAGCAAGAGGCGGTGACATGCCTGTTCATATATATTCTTTCTCTTTCTCCACCACAAATAAATAAATAAAAATATATTTTAAAAAGCAGTATTATTTAAAGTATATGTACTTTTTTATATGAATCCAGCTTCAGATTTTCTATTTTGATATTTAAATCTTCAGTTCCAAAATTTTTTAAACATTTATTTTAGGATTAGCAAGTCAGAAATTATGTACATGCCATAGTGATTTTTTTTTATAATAATATTTTCAATTTAGAAAATACTGTGTTGCTAGGTTTTCCAGGAAGTTGAGATGAAATTCCATTGAGAACATTTTTAATTCTCAGTTTTAAATTGAATCAGCAAACATGTAAGATCAAAGCTCAAACAACAGAATATGTTCTTATTGTTTTTGTTTGCTTGTAGGGTTGTTTTTACATGACTTCCTTAAGCCTCCTTTGATGTATTTTCATAGGAATAAATATGTCAAACCTATTTTCTGCATGCATTGTTTTTATAGAGATGAGTAGTAGAATTTAGATGTTGTTAAATGCTATACCTTTTAAATCCATTCACACTCTCATACGAAATAATAGGGACTGTGGAAATGGCTCTAAGGTTAAAGGTCCTTGCTTGTAAAGCCTGTCACCTTGGTTCAGCTTCCCAGCTACCCAGACAAACACAAACACACATACATAAGTGGCATTTACTTGTAGTTGCAAGAAACACTGGTGTGTCCACACACATGCTCACGTGCAAGTAAATAAATAATTTTTAATGTAACTACTTAAAAAATCCATCGCCAACTCATAAATTCTTCTGTAGATTATAATACTCCATAAAACAAAAATGCAAACATGTAACATGTGCAATATTTTAGATATCATGGTCTAATTTAAAGCATTTTCATGAGAAATACATCACTTGTAGATTTAGTCTTCTTAGTTTCAAGCATTTTCTTATAATAATTAGATTAAAATCTTCAATAGCTGAAATGTTACAGTTCTCTATTCATTGAAAAGATCTAAAAAAATGTCCAAAATTCGAAAAAAACACAATACAATTTTAAAATATTTATTTAGAAAAATAATGAAATTGTTGATTTGTATTTAACTTAGAAAAGTGTAGTTCTAATATTGAAGCATTTCCCAAATGCAATTAATAACAATCAACAGTAAAAATGTGTGACATTATGCTGAATTATTTTCTCAGCTGATTTACAAATATTTTATACTGCAAGTTCCTCACTGTGTGTTTTTAAATTTCTCATGCACTCTGACAACTGAAATTTCCCCTTGGATTAGAAGACTGTAGCTTGGCTGAAATCAGTGTGAAATTATATGTACACACTAGTCAAAGTATATTTCTGAGTATAAGGTATGCTAATTTTTAAATCATTGTTTTCAAGCAATATATGCTAATTTTTAAATCATTGTTTTCAAGCAATATAAGCCCATTGACATCTGTATTTGCATTAACATTACATAAACAAATTATTTTTAGTATTAGACTTTTGATCAGATATTAGTTTTGATAATGACTCACAATGCCTCAATTGGAAGAAATTTTATTTTATAAATCAAATTTTATAAGCCACAATGCATTGGAATAGAATAATTTGTTGTAATTTCTATAACCACTCATGTATATCTATTGGTGATATCAGCATCGTACAAGTCAGTGCATCATGCCTTATGCACAAAAACACTATTTGTTTTAAAACTGGAAAAGCAACACAATTTTCAAATGATTTTTAAAAATTGGCTTATTTGTTTATTTACTTGCATACATGTTTCTGCTTAGGTCCATGGAGCAATGAAAATATGTCCGTACTTTAGGGAAAGATTTAGTATGTTCTCTCTTCTGTTGCCACTGTGGTAGCAGGCTGAATTTGACTTTTTTTCATGACTATGTTAATGTAAAATTATATAACTCACTTTATGCCATAAAAATTCACTTAAAATTTAAATATGCAAATGTGTATGTAGGTGTGCATATTCTTGTTATAATGTTTGTAAAACCTACAAATTAAAAGTTGGAATGAATTTTAAATGTATGGAACAGCTAGGGAGCTTGGATTTCATTCTGCACCTGGATGGCACTTTGAAGCTAAAATTATAAACCAAATGTCAAACACAAGCCTGAAACCAAAATTTAAAAAGCTATAGAAACTCATTTGAAAGATCACATATAATTAAACCCATTGATGAGCTATAAACAGATCCTGTAGATTCGGGGAAGCCACATCGGTGGGGACATAAATGGTAACACAAAGCATGTGACTCTCGAACATGAGTTTTCAGACTTCAGGCACATTTTCAACTCCTTTCAGGTAGAACTGATAGATTTTCAAGGGGTCACGAAGTAAATTTAGAAGTACTAAATGAAAGGGACTTAAGCCTTTTTGAGGAAAACTTAACAAAACTTTTAGCTTAATCTAGGGATCTGGACATACATGTAGTCTCCAGCACATATAATCAACATGCCATCAAGAATTACGTCTATGAATAAGTAGAGGTTTGGGTATTTAAAAGGTCAGCCTCCCGTACATTCTGAAAGGTTGAAGTTTAAATGATGAATTAATCAGCTCAGCTTACTGACATCCTTCCCATTTAAATTGAATCCTGAATTAGTTTTCAGGTTAAGGTTCCTTTTGTTGGGCAGACTGAAAGGCAGATACGCATGGCGCACACCAGCCATGAAAACACTGATGCTGTCCTGCCAACTTGTGTTCCTTTGTGTGACTTGCTTCTTTCTATGCCCTGGATTAAGTGTAGGATATGATAATTCGTGATTTCTCACTCTATACAAACATGTCTGTGCACATGCATGCACATGAGGATTCATGCTCTGTGACTCACTTTAGACCTTCAGGACTTCAGTATTCACATATATGCTCCCATAGTTACATTTCATGGCTACACCTCACTATCAGCTTGACAGCATTTATAATCACCTAGGAGAAACAGTTCTGGCAATGCTGAGGATCCTGTTTCCAGAGGAGTTCAGCTGAGGATGGACAATTTGCTCTGATTGCCATTTTAAAAACTGGTCTATTTCCTGTTTGCGCAACTATTCTTTTACTTACTTTAACATTGGCCATTTTTAAACCCTTGTGTTTTTTTTTTTTAAGTTTGTTCCATTTGCAAAATAGGTTACTTTTCAACTTATTTTGCTATGTGTTATAGGCTTTGATATAAACCTGTAGAGAATTGCTGAACCACACACGTATATTGTGCCCAATATTTAAGTACAGTGTAAAACTCCAAGCCATGATTGCCTACATCAGTCATTGCCTCGCACTCTCTGCTTCTAAGGCTATCTTCTTGGAGCACAAGTCCTAGGAATTCTCTACCTATCTGTTCATCTTTTTTTTTTTTCCATAAAGTAATTTTCTTAGCATTCTAATAATTTAACAGCTTTAAAAACAGCTAAAAGCTAAAAACTTAACTCAAAGTCATACTAATTTTTGAAAGGAAAGTAAGCTTTATCTACCAGCCAATAATCCATGATTGAGATTACCACACAGTCCCAATTTACACTTGCTGCCAACATAGCCAGATTGGTCATACTTTGTCTTGATTTTATGGTTTTAATAAGACATTTTAAAGAACAGCTGCACTAAAGTACAAATAAATGAACTTGACCTCCATTGGTGCCTTGAGATCCTGCTGTGTTCTTGGTTAATAACCTTTGGAACGCTCGTGGCACTGAACAGGTTTCTGATGTGAAAGTGACTAAAATCAGAAAGATGGTCAGCAATAACTTGGTGCTCCTTAGTAGCACCGTAACTAACCCTTTCTTTCAAAGACAGCAAGAAAGATTTTACTGCTCACATAAAATGTGCTGGGGCTGTGGGACACTGATGGCCTGAGACAGCTTAGGCCTGCAATGCGGTGTTTCATTTGTTGAACTGCCTAAGGTAGCAGCCGTGAAACTAGGGCATGGGTGGAGCCTCCAGACTGACCAGTGGCGAGGCCAGGAGGAAAGTGGACAATGACGACTGGGAGTTATGCAGTGAGCTGTGCATCTTTAAACTATAGAGAACAGGATTCTGTGAGGCTTATTGAAAGTGCATCCTTAAAGAAAACATTATGGACCAAATTGGAGATCTTCAGATAACTTGAGTTTTTGAAGGAAATATCTCTTTTCAATTTTTACTTATTTATGAGAGAGAAAGAGAAACAGAGAGGCATATGGATAGAGAGAGAGAGAGAGAGAATTGGTGAACCAGGGCCTCTAGCCACTGCAAATGAACTTCAGATGCATGTGCATCTGGGTTACATGGTTTCCTGGGTCCTTTGGCTTTGCCAGCAAATGCCTCAACTGCTTAGCCATCTTTCCAGCCCCCTTGAGTGAAATATCTCTTAAGGCACATCTGTCTGCTTTCCTTTGCTTTATTCCCTTGTATGTAATTAATATTTAAAAAGCTGGTGTGGTTAAGCAAATTCCACAAATCCTTGCTGTAAGGTCAACTGCTGTGGGCCTTAAAAGTACCTCCAAAATCTTTTAAATCTCTAATATCACCTGATAATGGGTATCATGGGAATAATACTATAGGTCAAAGATCTTGGGGTTTATTTTAGTTCAATAGCATTTGTTTAGCAAGCACAAAGTCCCAAGTTCAGTCCTAAACACTGAAGAAAAAAAAAAAAAAAAGATCATGGGATCATTATATTGTTACCATCGTATGTATATTTGACCACCCCATTCAGAAAACTAAGCCACTGTTTAAACCTTCCTTAGCCCATTGATAGAACAAGCTAGCTGGGCATGGTGGCACACACCTTTAATCCCAGCACTTAGGAACACAGAGGTAGGAGGATCACCATCAGTTCAAGGCTACCCTGAGACTACATAGTGAATCCCATGTCAGCCTGAGCCAGAGTGAGACCCTACCTCAGAAAAACAAAAAAACCAAATAGCCTTATTTATAGTGGTATACTTTGAACTTTCAAGCCTTCAGCAATATCATGGGGATATAATGTAATTATTTCTATAGTTACTATTAAGGTCTTGGGGAGGGGCCATTGTCCTGAAGAAAGCTGCTGTGGGACCCCAAACCTTTCTCTTAGACATTTTACTTGAGTTGTTTAACATAGAAAGGTGACTGAAGAGATAATTTTGAGATCAATAGAATATGGATCATAATTTGCATGAGACCTGAAAAAAGTGCCCAACTCTTCTAAAAGGAGGCACATGAAGCGGTGACCAACGAACCAAGTGTTGCGGGGCAGGTCAGCGCTGGGTTTGGATCCCTTGTGGTCACAGAAAGACAGACATGGCAGCGCTAATACCTGGTGTCCCAGCACACCTATGGAAAGGGGGTGGAGACAGGAGAATCCCCAGAAGCTCACAAGCCTGGAGCATGCAGTGAGAAGTACTTTGTACGAAACAAGATGGGATGCAGAGTCTGACACCATGCTTGCACTCTGACCTCCACACATGCTCTGTGGCACACTCATCACTGTACACACACAAACACACACAGGGGATGGATGGGGCCAACTGATTAAAAGGTTCTGACCTTTGCCTGGTTTCAGTGTACATAATATGACCATGATCCAACTCAGTGGTTGTTTTTGCGAACCAAGACTATTACCTTGAAATTGATAAGAGGCAAGTAGAAAGTGGGATGCATTCTATTTTTCATTAGAAAGACGGAAGTTTATGGATATGATCAAGAATAAGGTTCTGAAAAGGAACCCCAAACGTAGGAAGTCAAATCGGGAGGCGGGATGGGTTACAGCAATGATTTCAGTCTTAAAGTACTGAGATACTTTAAAGATACAGGGATGATGTCTCTCATAATTACTTGATTCACTAGTATAGTCCAACAGCAAAAAATAATGACTCTTTGGGGTAACATTGTACTATCTCACACTGTCCAAATATCAAGGTCATATTTCTCACACTAGGTATAGCACAAAAACCAAGGTTGGTCATTTCTGTTCAATATGGACTCTATTGATAACGTTTGCTCCAGAAGTCTAAGTTGACCAATGAAGATTTGTCATGTTAACACTGTAGTCAGCAGCTTCTGAGCCCCATTGTCGAGTTACCGTCTCATTGCTGGGGCAGAACATGTGACCAGAAGCAGCTTAAGGGAAGAAATGGTGTATTTCAGGCTTACAGTTTGTACAGCAAGTTTTATCATGGTAGGGCAGAGAAAAGACTGGGCATTATATCTTGTCACGTGAACCGTGAGGCAGCAACAAAAATGAGCTGGTTAACTTGCACTGAGTAGGGCCAGACGCCTGAAATATGCTTCCTCCAGCTAGGTTCCACTTCCCAAATTGCTACCAGCTGTCCTGAACATGCAAAACACATGGAGTTATGGGGAAGATTTTGCATTCAAATCACCATAGCCCCTCCCTCCATGTCTTATCTGTTCCAAAAGTTAATCCTGGTCCTGTGTCTTGTGCTACTAACTGTGCATCTGAGTTCTGAAGGACCTTAAGCAAGCTGTGTGTTACTATAATGAAAATACCTGAGATAGGCAACCTACAAAGAGAAGGGAGTCATTTCATCTCACAGTTTCGGAAGCTCAAGTCCAAGGTCAGATGGAGCCCTCATCTCCGTGTTGCCTGGAGGACTTCCCACCAGACCCTCCCTCCTGAAGAGCCCATCCTCTCCTGCGGCAGCACGCTGATCCTATGAGATCTTAGATGTTGAATAGATCCCTATAGGAAGTGGCTCTTAGGCAGATGTTCCAGGTAGTTTATGGACAATATTATTTTCATTGTATAATCTCGGAGCTCTATTAGGAGAAATGTAGTCATTTAGGTCTTAAAGACTTCAAGAAAATACAGGCTATGAACTTACTTCAAATGTCATCATTTGTGATCAATAATAGCAGGCTTTGTAAAACTGTTTGCTACAATAACATTCAATCAAGAAGGCAGCTAGATGAGAAGAAAAATTTCCATTGTCATGGGTCACTCTATGTTAGATATACCAGGGAAGATTCCCTCCAATACGTACCTCAATTCTTTGCCTGAGAGCCACTGGCCACTGTTACCCTTTTTTATTGTTTTAAACTCTTAAACATAGCTTTAGAAGCACATGTGGAATTTATAAATCAGAGATGCATAGTAAAATATATTGTTGACTAAAAAAAAAAAAAAAAAAAAACAGAGCCGGGCATGGTGGCACGCGCACACCTTTAATCCCAGCACTTGGGAGGCAGAGGTAGGAGGATCGCCGTGAGTTAGAGGCCACCCTGAGACTACATAGTGAATTCCAGGTCAGCCTGGGCTAGAGTTTGACCCTACTTCAAAAAAACAACAAAAGAAAAAAAACAATAAAAAAAAAAAACAGAAACAAAGAGGGAAAAAACAAAATGTTACATGGGGAATATAAAGATGGGGGAAACATAATTTTTTCATGAGTTTCTAAATGTTACACTAACAACAATGTTGCCAAGCAGTTCCTAAAGAGACACGGATGTCATTCCATCTTATGTGTCAATATCCTATTTGTAGAAATGGTCTAGATTCTAAATTTAAAATAATTAACAACAAAGCAGGATGTTACCATTTTTTAAACTAAGTTAATTAAATAACTCTAAGTTGATCACCAATGCTTGCTAACAGCACAAGAGGTATGATCAGGTTTTATATGCCTCCTGACAGAAATTTATAATACTATCTAGGAAGGGTTCCTACAGATAAAAAAAAAAAAAAATCCAGACCTGTGCATAATTATGGCTTTAACCATAACTTTAATTTATTAGGTTTACGGGGGTGATAAAATGTGTTAACTGTCACCATGAATGCAGTCAGCAGCATCCACCCTGTGGAAGACCACAGAACAAATGAATCTAATTACAAAATCAATTGCTCTGAGAGACAGAGACCAACAGAAGATAATCTGCCTGTTTAAAAGGAAGGAAAGCCACTACCAACCAATTTCAATTTTAGTACAAGAATTTCTATACAGCACAGTTGCTTCAAAAGGTTCTAGAGAGTTTAGCAGAGATAGAAGAGAAGCAAGATTGGCCAAACAATGATGATTTTAAAGTTTTATGAAGCTGGGCCCCTGGTGGCACATGCCTTTACTTCCAGCACTCTGAAGGCAGATCACCTTGAGACTGAGACTAGCTTGAGGCTACAGAGTGAATTACAAGTCAGCCTGGGCTAGAGCAAGACCCTACCTTGAAAAACCAAACAAAGGGAAAAAATATGTAAAAAGTAAAAGTTTGGTTAAAAGGTATCAGTCTTTGTTTTGTAGTATATATTTAAAACTACATTTTTCTAAAGAATTCAACACTAGAAAAAAAAAGTAATCTGTTTATCCCAACAACAATTCAGCTGAAGTGGTGATTTAGTGCTTAGACGTTACACTACAGAACTGCATGGTGGCCCAAAGCTTAGCACTCGGGTCACTCCGTTCCTATGGCGGTACTGGAAGGTAGTAGGACCTTTACAGGAGGGGCCTAGTGGAAGACGGAGCTTCCCCACCACATGCTCCAATCACAATGTACTATCCCTCATATCCCAAGAGCAATGGGGCCATCTGACCATGAGCTTAAACCCCTGCACCCCTAAACTGGGAATCCATATAAACCTGTTTGATTTTTAATTTATCTTGAATACTTCTTAAAGTAACAGAAAGTTGACTAATACACTGATTAAAAAAAGAAATGGGACTGTGGGCATGGTGGCTCATGCCTTTAACCCCAGCACTCAGGAGGCAGAGGTAGAAGGTTTGCTGTGAGTTTGAGGCCACCTTAAGGCTCCATAGTGAATTCCAGGTCAGCCTGGCCTAGAGTGAGACCCTACCTCAAAAAACAAAAAAATGTCACAACACATAAGTATTGTCCTGCATGCATAATAACTACATACAGGAATCGCATAGTCACTCTTTATATGTGCCAAGTTATAAACCTTAGCTAGAGCCAAGGATTGTCTTCTTTAAGGAAAGAAGTTTCTGGGCTGGAGGGATGGCTTAGCAGATAAGTCACTAGCCTGGAAAGCTAAAGGACTCAGGTTTGATTTCCCAGGACCCACATAAGCCAGATGCACAAGGTAGGGCATGTGTCTGTTCGTTTTCAGCCACTAAAGGCCCTGGTGTACCCATTCTCTCTCTATCTGCCTCTTTTTCTCTCAAATATAAATAAAAATAACATATAAAATCTTTAAAAGAAAAATGTTTCTTCTGGCTGGAGTGTGCTATTCAAGATATTAAGAATAGAAAAGTTAACAAAAGACAAACATTTCCCATAGCAACTGATACTCCAGAAAAAGGAGAGATCACCAATAAATATATGTTCAAAAACAGAGAATATAGTAGATAATAATACATGTTAAGTACTACGATGTAAAAGAAAGGAGACAGAGTGACCTAACAGATACATTAGGGTTCTGTTTTGCAGCACGAGACCACTCTTCAGCTTATTTTGGACAAAGCCCAGAACGCACACAAGGGGAAGATGTATGTCATCCAATGGCAGAGCTTAAGGCAGAGACTCCAGAGGTGATTAAAGCTACAATATGGCTGCGCTCCATGGAGAGTGAGGAGTGTGGGCTGGAGCACAAGGCAGGGCCGGGACTGTGGAAAAGATACCGGGAAAGAAGTGAGACCGTGAAGGAGCCAGTAATTGAATCCCTCTGCATGTGACGTGAGACTTTACAGTCTATAAGAAGGCTGATACAGGTGTATGCATGATTGTTCAGAATCAAAAGCAGAAATAATGCCAGTAAGAACAGCCTCACTGTCATCCAGGTAACCTTTGCTGGAAGGTTCTAATGAGCTCAAATCACAGACGTCTTTGGGACTGTGAAATTGTAGAGGAAGAACAGAAATTTGAAATGCCACAACCAGGCGGCAGCTTGCAAAAGCCAATGAGTCATAGAAAGTTAATGAAGAGCATTCTGTCTTAAATGCATATGATTCCTTCTATTGAAAAATCTATAATTAGTCTTCCCCATACAGCTGACTTCTTGCCGCCCACCTGTGTCTATGAGGGCACTGGGATGAACTCCAGTGGAATCAGGTGAGAACTGAGATTCCGCCTTCAAGCAATTCACAGCAGAACACGGTGGGGGAGTTATTGCATATATGTGGTAAGCCTCGGAGAGTGTAAGCAGTCCCCTAATTCAGCACAGCACAATCTCTAGTTTTGTAGTTTTCTTGAAAATGTCTAAATGTCAAAATACTCATGTTCTCCAACATAACCTAAATAAACAAATATATTTCCAGACGGTAAGCAAAGTTCCACTAAACATATATTATTAAACACTGTAACAGGCTTTTGCTAAAATTGTGTTTTAACTTAAGGCATCAGTGGACTATTTGTTTAGTTTACCCAGTGTTGAAAGGTAGACCACTTTCTCCAGATATTGTTGGAGAAAAATCTCCTTTTCTTTCCATTTTGCACTACAACCTGAGAAACATGACTCTATCATTAATTCATGCTGACTTAAATAAAAATTTTTATATTTGTTTTTAATAAAGCTCTAATCATAGTAATTTTCCTTTCAATAATCCATTCAGAAATGGTATTTTAAAAATTATTTCTCTTGTTTATATCAAAAATTTCCCCAAAATTTCACTCTTATTTCATTTTCTTATTTTTTTAAATTTTACACACACATGCAGAGAGAGACGGGGGGGGGGGGGGGGGGCGGTGATAAGTCAGGGTCTCAGCCACCGTAATCAAACTCCAGTTGCTTGCGCCACCTAGCGGGCATGTGTGACCTCACACATGCCTCACTGTGCATCAGGCTGACATGGGATATGGAGAGTCAAACATGGGTCCTTAGGCTTCTCAGGCAAGTACCTGAACCATTCAGACATTTCTCCAACCCAAGATCTTATTCTATCTATGGTTATTACCTAGATGAGCAGACAGTGTTTTCCATGAGCTTATGCAATTTTACTGTTTGGGAAATGTTGATATTTATTTATAAAATATCTTACCTTTGTAACACACGTCTTTTGTAGAGCACATCTTTCGCATTCTCTCTGTGCGTGTGTGAGTAGTATGTGTAGTGTAATGCACGTGTGGTGATATGTGTTACAGTGCTTGTGTTCTGTGATGGGTTTGTGGCCCACTGTATGTGCAGTATGGTGCGTGTATACACGCACACATTCTATTTGATGCGTAAGGAGATAAAAAGGAACATTAGGTGTCATTCATCTCTCTTGTATATTGTTTCTTTGAGATGGAGTCTCTTGCTGAAGCTGAGACTTCCATTTTCAATCTGACTTTATGACTAGTGAGCCCAGCTAGTCTCCTGCCTGCTTCCACTTCCCATAGTACTGAGATCAAGGTTCTATGTGGTGCATAGGACTAGAACTTAGATCCTCTCAGGCTATCATGCTTGTGCAACAAATGCTCTTATCCCCTGAGACTGCTCACCATCCCTACCGCACAATTTTGTGGATAATGAACTTTTAAAAATATTTTATTTATTTATTTATTTTTGAGAGACAGAGAAAGAAAGGAGAGAGAGAGAGAGAATGAGAGAGAGAAAGAGAAAGAGAAAGAGAAAGAGAAAGAGAAAGAGAAAGAGAAAGAGAAAGAGAAAGAGAAAGAGAAAGAGAAAGAGAAAGAGAAAGAGAAAGAGAAAGAGAAAGAGAAAGAGAAGGCACGTCAAGGCATCCAGCCATTGCAAACAAACTGCACCAGCATTCACAACCTTGTGTGTCTGGTTTTACATGGATACTGCAGAAGCCAGCCTCTGTCCTTTGGCTTTGCTGGCAAGAACTTTAACTGCTAAGTCATTTCTCCAGCCTGATAAAGCTCTTTCATTGGCATAGTGTGCACTTAACTACTTAACTAGAATAGTAAACTAGCCTCATTCTGAGTGGAGACACTAAAAAGAAATTCTGAGCAATACACAAGGATGGAAAGAAGCTGTGACTAGAAGATACATGCATTGAGAAATACAAAAAAAAAAAAAATAATGTACTGTGGGGAAGGCATCATGAACAGTAAATGAAATAAAAGGAAAGATATCTATTTAGTAAGGATTAGTGTCCAGAAAAAAGGTGAAACAATAATTTGTGACTTGCTGATCTAACCCAAATGTATACAACTCCATGTCAAACACTTTGGAAAAATAACTAAAAATTATTAAATATTCTTACACTTACTGACATAGTCTTTCTATGATCATGGATTCTAAGGAAAATCTATATTTTGGAAAATAGATGATTATGTAAGTGTACAAATTGTGTCCTCATTTTATTAAAAACTAGAATAAAAGCTGGGTGTGGTGGCACAAACCTTTAATCCCAGAATTTGCGAGGCAAAGGTATGAGGATTGCCGCGAGTTTGAGGCCACCCTGAGACTACATAGTGAATTCCAGATCAGCATGAAATAGAGTGAGACCCTACCTCGGAAAACCAAAATAATAATAATAATAACCCTAGAAAAAAGCACTAGAAATTAAGGAAGACCAAAACTCTCACAAATTATAATTGGTGGTCCATGAGGATTCTACTTCCACAAAATGCATACACAGTATTTTTATTTTATTTTATTTTTCAAGGTAGGGTCTCGCTCTAGCCCAGGCAGACCTGGAATTCACTATGTAGTTTCAGGGTGGCCTTGAACTCACAGTGATCCTCTTACCTCTGCCTCCCAAGTGCTGGGATTAAAGGTATGAGCCGCCACACCCAGCACAAGCACAGTATTTTTTTTTAAATATTTTTGTTCATTTTTTATTTAGTTATTTGAGAGCGACAGACATAGAGAGAAAGACTGATAGAGGGAGAGAGAGAGAATGGGTGCGCCAGGGCTTCCAGCCACTGCAAACGAACTCCAGACGCGTGCGCCCCCTTGTGCATCTGGCTAACGTGGGACCTGGGGAACCGAGGCTCGAACTGGGGTCCTTAGGCTTCACAGGCAAGCGCTTAACCACTAAGCCATCTCTCCAGCCCAAGCACAGTATTTTTAATAAACTCCCTTCTCCTCTCTAATGCTATATGTTAGCCATCTGAAGATTGTAAACATTTTCTGTGTGTTATTACTGAAGTTAGACCAAATCCACTGCACTACAATTTTGCTCTTACTAATAATATTTAGCAAATGCATAAATAAACATCATTTGAAGTTTGAATTACTTAAGCATGTATAATATTGCCACCAATGTGCAAACAAGAACACCATTGAAAATGCAGAGCAATTATACTTCTATATCACATATAATATCAATTTATAATACAATGGCAAAGAAATATAATTATATGGCCATATATGATATTTAATATGTAATAAAGGTCACTTTAGGATGGGAATTATTTTCTTTTCAAATTATTTTATTAACAACTTCCATGATTATAAAAAATATCCCATGGTAATACCATCCCTCCCCCCACTTTCCCCTTTGAAACTCCATTCTCTATCATTCCCCTCCCCATCTCAATCAGTCTCTCTTTCATTTTGATGTCATGATCTTTTCCTCCTATTATGATGATCATTTGTAAGTAGTGTCAGGCACTGTGAAGTCATGGATAGCTAGGCCACTTTGTGTCTGGATGAGCACATTATAAGGAGCCCTACCCTTCCTTTGGCTCTAATAGTCTTTCTGCCCCCTCTTCTGCAATAGACCCTGAGCCTTGGTAGGTGTGATAGAGATATTGCAGTGCTAAGCACTCCTGTCACTTCTTTGCAGCACCTTGATGCCTCCTGAGTCATCCCAAGGTCACTGCCATCTGAAAAGAGAAGATTCTCTACCAAAAGTGAGAATAACATTAATATAAGGATATGGACATTAAAAGAAGTGCTCACTGGGCAGTTTGATAAGCATAGTATATACATTTAGCCAGGCAGCAGTAGATGTTACACCCCTAGGGCTCATGACTACCTCTGTTTTAAGTTTTCAGTATTAGGGATGTATTCCCTCCCATGGAGGGGGCCTCCAGTCCAATTAGAGGGCAGTTTAGGATGGGAATTTTTAAGTTTTATTTTATTATCTGTTTTTGTTTCCAAATACTTAAATTGAAAATGCCATAGAGAGAGTAAGACATGTCTGAAATATAGACATAGATAGCCTGGTGGATATCATTGATATCTACAGGGTAATTTCCTTGTTATTACCTGAATTTTACTTGGTGTTTTATTAAGATGTGATTGGTCCCTCCTATTTTTTGTTCTTTAATCGGCATATATTAGGAATGAAATCTAAGTGTACATATGAAGTATCATTTAGACTTGACTTCTGCATTTTTTAGTCTCCCACATTTATTCCCAGTCCTAATTAATCTGTTTTGCATTAACATTAACAATCATGGCATGATATCCTTCCTTGTTCTTGGAAGACAGTGTCTTAGAAAATGTCTCACATAATCTGCAGAAACTGTATGTTATTTGAAAATCAACTCCTTAAGATGAAACTGGCAAACCAAATGAAACCAGACAGGTGGGGAACACTTGGGGTCCCACTGTGAGGGAGGCTGAGAGAGGACGTATCACCACGAACTCAAGGTAAGGCTGGCCTGGACTGTGCAGACAGGCTCTCTTTCCAAAACTCATAAAATGATTATAAACATCGGCAAAACATCTGACCAATTTTCTTTTTACCTAATTGAGTCAGTCATGAATATTTCCAACCTAAATTCAATGCAGAAGCACCATTCCCATTGATAAAAGTGGGTCTCCAATATTTTGTATGATGTTCATTTATTTTTTAACAAGCAGTGAAAGCATGTTTCCACCAATGGGTGGACGACATCTGCCTGACCATATGCAATAGCTCCAGTACCATAACCTTTATAATGTTAGAAATGAGAGCTCAAGAGAACTTTTGCGTGTGTGCCTGCAAGCATGCAAGCAAGTTTGAACACATCCACACCATGCACACACACACATCCATATATATGTTTGTAGTACATACATACATACATAAATACATGTACATGAATAAATTCATGAATACACAAATACATAATACAAAAACGTGAGTGAGCTTGGTTATTCCTTTTGTAAGAGACTAAGGACAGATCAAAGATGGATAGTAGACTTCTTAATGTATTTTTGTAGTAGGTAATGTACATGTGTAGTCTGAAAGCCTTCTCAGTAGAGATCCCATGAGCTGGGAGTAGAAACTGTCACAGAATTTGATAGTTAACACCTGGCAAATGAACTAGAGAATCAACTGGCGATAAATGCTGAAGAATAAGAAATAGAGAAAATTATAAATATGATGGTTAAACACGGTTGTCATTTTATCTGGTTTAGATAACTAATTATTTTCTTCATACTCCAAGAAAAGTCTCAAACTAATTTTGTCTATAGCTAATTTTCACTTGCATTGCTGGCTAAGAATCCCTTGATGTATTTGGAATGCTAACGCTTATGACAGAGAAGATTTACATCAAAGCTTCAAAAGCCCATTAATAGTCACTACCTAAACCCCAGCATCTGCATTGACGGTAGCAGAGTCTGTCTCGCATATTTTCCTACTCATTTACAAATGGAGAAATTTGGACACTGATAAATCAGATACTTTTGCATACTAAATTGAAGAAGAGGAATGGCAAGTAGCTTACTTCCAACATATGGATTTCCCATGAAGCATGACTCTAAGCTTTGGTCACATGCTGCAATATCCTTCGACTTTTTAAGAGAATTCAACCCATGGGACTGTCTTTTATAATATACTTCTTTCACTTTTCTTTGCACAACAGTTACCAATATGTTATGTTCTTGGTTACTGTGTGTTAATTGTGATGGACCTGTTGCATCAACTAGTAACCTCTGCTATTCCATAGCAGTTAATAAAAGTCTATTAATTGAATAAGAGATCATTTAGAAGTAAATTATTCAACAGTATGGATCACAATTTAAACAATTTTGTAATGGAGACCCAGTTTAAAAGAAAGCAAAGGGGATTTTCTGGAAATAATAAAGGTTTTGGCCTAGTAGAAGAAGGATGAGTGTAATGAGTGTGATCAGAATTCATTATATGCATGCATAACATTGTCAAAAAATAAAAAGTCTGGGGAGAACAAGGGCACATCAATATATCAAGAATAGAATTCAGACTGTCTGCTATGAGCTGGGTCACCTCCACTTCATATGCCTTGGTCTAGAAGTCATTATAGAGGAGCTGTAACAGGAATGCTGCTCTCATGGCTAGCCTAAAAACCAGTTCCAGGGAATCGGTCACTCTGACCTCCTAAAAACAGAGAGCCAGACTGTACAGAGAAAGAAGCACTAAGTCAGATCTGTGTACTGCACACCAAAGCTTAGGGAGTGTCATGCAAGAGGGGTGGAAAGATGGTAAGAGCCTCAGGGTGGGTGGGAATAGCCTGAGAAACTGTATTTCCTCATCCCTTCATAGATGGGCAGGAGCCTCTTGCTCTCCACAATGAGTGTGAATAACCCCACCAAAGACCCTCAGAGGCAGTGGGGTAAGGGAGAGGGGATCTGTGTGTGTGCGATTTTTTATCTAAAAACATCGGTAACTTTTTTTAAAGCGTTTAAAAAAGACTCAGTCCAATAATGCTCTATTAACTTGGGCAATAAATTAGGAATTTAAATTTCTATTTCTTTATATAAAAATGAACAATAAACATAATATATATCTTACAAAGCCAATTGCTCATATTATGACATCTCTTAAATAATAAAAATAATAAAAATTCAGGATCCATCTTCTACTCTAATTTACAAATAAATGTTGAATCTAAGACATGAGTATGTTGTAAACAAATAATCATGTTATGTAAAAAAAAAAGACACATTATGGTAAGGGGATGCTAAATATGTGTGTTAGGAGTAGAAATTCTCTCCAATAATTTATATATCATATGAACATCTACGTAGAAGGGTATTGTTATCATTTTTAAGATTTTTAACCCAATATTTTGCTAGGTCTTTTTTTAGTTTTTTTTTTTTTTTTTCAGTTCAACATGCTTGGTAGTTACTTTGGTGCTAGTGATTTTGGGAGAATCCTTCATAAATGATATTAAGTTATTATGTCTTATTGTCATAAGATTAGCAATGACCTACCACAATCCTGCCACAGAAAACCATCAAAAATATCATGAAAATTGAGGGTATATCAATTCTGGATTCCTATAAATCATCTGTTATTCAATAAAAATATTACTTTCCTTGCTCACTCTTAAATAACTAAGCTGAATATATCTTTCTGAAATGTAATTTATCACTCATACTTTGAAAGCATTCTAATATTATTTTGTGACAAACTTTTGTACTCAATATTATGGTTTTTAGACTGAAATTAGCTCTTTTTACTTTTTAGATTGACTGAATGCATATAAAAATTCATTACCATCTTTAGCTATGAATTTATTTTTCAATTTGTTGTTACATACATGATACATCTAGGATCAAAAGACATTAATTTCTCTTAAATATTCATATGTTTTCCATGTCATTATTTCTCTATGTTACTTTATAAACTAATTCCTAGATATATCTGGCAGTTCCTATATTTTTCCTTGAGTATAATCTATCATATTCTTTTTTTATTTCAAATTGTTTTAAATAGTACTTTCAGAATTTCTGCACTGTTCATTCCAAATCTAATCATCTTTCACATGAATATTTCTTTTCTTGTCAATGGATTTAATTCCTCTATTACTGTGCATAATGATTGTAGATGCAATTATTGCATATTTTGAGTGTATGGCAAGTTAGGAGTTTCAAATTGAGCTTTTGAACAGACAGCAGCATAGTGGCATCTTTACCACAGACCTGCAGAGGTGCTCACAAGATTGACATGCAAATAATAATTACTTAGCATGTTGTTGAATCTTCTAATTTGGAAACATAATAATCATAATTACCTTTAAATGCTCAGAAATGCTTCACTGCTCAGAAAACAAGGAAACTATGCATGGGGAAGTTATACCATGAGAGTAATTTTCCAGGCAAAGGTTCAATATGATGCTGGTAGTGAGGTTGTAGAAATATTTAGTTTTGTACTCAAGAGACTTTTAGGTTTAGTGCTAAAAGGATGGCATGAAAATTAGACTGGAAGTTAAAAAAATGTGTTAATATATTATTTTAAACTTAGGACAATATTAAAATAAAACACAACAGAAAGAGAAACTTAGAACTCACATGGGAGGTTATGTGTTTAAAATTCTTCCAAAAACTTCAGATAGGTGGAGTACTTCACTATAAATGAGCATAAGGAACACTGTATAGGAAAGTGTTAAATTACTGTGAATGGATCAGATATCTAGGATGAAGAGTGACTGGGAAGTGGAAAACTGTAAAGACGGAGTTTGAGTGGTCAGATTCATAGTAGCACAAGTTAAATAAAAAGCAGTAAATTTCCAAAACAAATTCTGGCAAAATAGAAGACCTAGGAGTTATATGTTATAAGACAAGGTAAAAGAATGTAGAAGTGAGAATTAACTGGGATAGATTAATTATACAAATCAAGTTCTAAAGAGAAGGGTTTGACATACTTTTGCCATTCAATAAGTAAAACAAGATTGCTTATATTTATCAAAACAGTCCTGGAAGTGGAGCAACTTACATGCATTGAAACACTGCAAAGCTCTCGAGTTTCAGAGTATAAGAAGCCTCATGCCACAACATAATGGAACAATTGGCAGGACACTTTGCATAGATTACAACAACATAACCACCCTTACTGAATTATTTGGGTTGGGGGGGTTGTATTAGAAGACATTACTCAGATGATGGTAAAGTAATCCTTACTAGTCGGGTCTTGTGGAATGGAGGTTGTATTAATACTAGAAGCTGTGGTTTAAGGCCCATAGAATGTCACAGTCCTTAAACATCCAGGTGAAGGGGGAGGTAGTCCACAGGTCAACTCCAGTGTAGATTGTTCCTCCATTTACTACTTGACTTCATGGTCACGATAAATTTGCTCCAGTATCATCTTTGCTCCAAGTTCAGTGCAGAATTTTGTGAAGAGGCTCAACGTGAACTGGTAAGAGAATCAAGGCATAGTATCTACCACGCCCTGAGACCTATGCTCTTGAAATGTGAAAACGCAGGAGTTGACACTCAACGTACACTCAAGTTAGGGTGATGGATATGGTTTATACACATGCTGATACAACTGCCACCATCAACCTGACTTCATATTTAAAAATATAAATTAGATAGAAACATATTGATCATCTTAATATGAGGATTATTTCATTAGAGCTCTGAGTGGGTTACTGAGGGATCATCCATACTCATAATGCAGACACAGAGCCCCCACACACATACATGTACCCTCCCACACACATAAGCTATCACACTAAGTGAACAAAAAGATAATGCTGAATTTAAAAGAGAAAGGAATTTTACGAATAAAAATATTTCCATAAAAATGTGGTATGAGATGGGATTTAATGCCTACATCACAAACCAAGTTTCACAGAAGACATGGCTAACGTTTTATCTAGGAGTTTAAAAACTGGTGTTGCAAAAGGGAAGTCTGGTCCAGATGGTATGACCCAGGGAGACATCATAGTGCAGCAGAGGAATGCAGTGTAGTGGGTAGAGAAAGGAGAGGAGAGATCTTACATAATGAAAGAAATGAGAAGAATCAGACCAGCAGCCAAGAAAATACTGCCGGGAAATAAAAGGCCAAGAGCGCAATTGCCCTGGTGCCAATGGGCATCATAATGAGATGTTAAACAATAATATGCAATAGTATAAGGCTAAGAATTAAACTAAATATCCATAAGAGACTAAAGTTCAAGATATTTGTGTGCAGCTGGAATTATTTATAAGTGAACCAAACATCAATTATACCAGTAAATTGTGGCCAGGGCTAAGATAATTTTCATCCATTTCATGAAACATTGATTATTTTTCTAACATGTAATAGTGTTTCTGCAGAGTCCTCTGGACAACACAAGATAGTAGAAATAATCAGAGACTGGATCCACTATATTTAATTATAGCTCTCTAAAAATTTCAAATACATAATTTATTTTACAAATGATTGTTTAAAAAATAAAGCTTTACAATAATATAGAGAAGTAATGTATCAATCTTGAAGGGAACAAGACAAGAGACAATCAGGAAAAAAATTCTCCAGGAAATTTATAGAAAACATATGTAATTTTCATATAAGTTTAAAAAGAATTCTTATTTATTTTTCCTAATATGTATTATTACATAATTACTAGTCTGAATTTCCTGACTGGGCAGTATCCATGGTCTAGGCATGAATTTTTAACCCACCTTGATACAACTCACTGGAAAAATGTGGTCTAGTAACAGGAGCCAGAAATTTCATGAATATAATTGATATGGGACTAATAAAATAATAAATAATTAGGTAAAAACATCTGTCCTTAAATCAAAAAAATCACAAACAAGCTGTTATTAAATAAAATATTTTCAAGTTCTTATTCTCAACAAATTGATTAAAAATTACACCCTAGTCCATGTATAGTTTATCCTAAGACTGTAAGGAGAATACAGTATTGTAAAATCTGAACAACTCAGATATTTGAAATATTCAAAAGTGAATTTTTATATTGGGGCTAGTAGTAGTAAACTCCACACTGCTCAGATGAACCTCCAAACCAGACATAGTTTATAGAAAGAATTAAATGTATTTCTGGTTTACAAATCCAGGGAAAGTTCCATAAGGAAGGGCGAAGCTGGCCCCCTTTACACACATCCACACACACAAAAAAGCAACCACCACTCGCACCACCAAAAGCACACTCTGAGAATACCAGACGGAGCTCAAGGACACTGCATACCTTTAGGCTGGAATTCAGATCCATCCCTTTTAACACTTTAGAGCTGGACTCCAGAATCCATTTACAATGACACTCCACCAGCCAAATGGCTATACTTCTAAGCTGCAAGTTTTAATAAACTCCTGAATCTACTGGGGACATCCATTCAAACTGACGCTGAGCTTAGAATGTTTATTATTCACCATAGATTTGGGATGAATGTTTAATGATTTTCTGGTCTTGTTTGGAATTATTCATGTAGCTGTAAACAAATCACAGTTGAGACTGGATTTTTTTTCATAGTTTCAAAAGTATTTTTATGTATTTATTTATTAGTTAGATAGGGAGAAAGAGGCAGATGGCAAGAGAATGGGTCTGCCAGGGCCTCTGGCCACTTCAAACAAACTCCAGTGCATACCGAGGACTCAAACCCTGGTCCTTAGGCTTTGCAGGAGAGCACCTTAACAGCTGAGCCATCTCTCCAGACCCCTTTTCATTATTTTTAAAGAAAAACCTTATCAATATGTAAATAAAGCAATGTGACTAAGTGTATAGGCTATGAAGTTAGATTCTTCATGAGAGGGAAAAAAAGGTACACAGAAAGAAGGAAGAACAAAAGCAAATATATGACATGGAAGTGGAGGAGACACTATGGAGGGTTAGAGAATGCATGAGAACAGAGGAAGAAACCAAAAAAGTTGTGAAAAAAGTCATAATGAAATCTAATCTTATGTATGTCTGTGTGGTAAACAGTCAGTTGAAGTCGTCATCCAATAGATGAAAAGAACCCTCACTATTCAGAAGAGCACCCAAAGATAAAGAGCTGTCAGACAACTTGTAGATATTTAAATGAGTTCAAAAAGAACCTGGCCAGCTCCAGCGAACCTCCGGATGGATAAGAGAAGGGGATTGCACAGCCTGAGAAGCAGAGATGAAGGAAGATTGTCAGGGGTCAAACTTCAAGACCTACAGAATCAAAACATCCAATCCAAATGCTCACTCCTCTGCTTCCTTAAGTAGTGGTAGAAATCAGTCAATATTGGCCAAAGTATCAAGAAAAAGTCTGGGGAATTAAGTTACAGTAGCATCTGTGTGGGGCCATTGAATATTTTCTCTGTGTCTAGGTTTTCCAGGTAATTGGAATAAATGAAATGTGAAGAATTACAAGGGAAATTTTAAGACCTACAGTGTCAGTAAGATATCAAAGAATTGTGAGATCTTAGAATAAAATATTTTATGCAGTATCTAAATTATAAACATGTTGCCTGAAAGCTCCCAAGATCTGTTCAAACTATATCACCCGACTAGTCAATGTTCACACTATTTGTTGATGTATAACCCACTAGAATCATACTAGATGCCTTTCCATTAATTCCATGTCTGACCAATAGTAAGTTCTTTAAACTGTACATGCTAACAGTGTCACAAACCTGTTTACAACTCTCTTTGGCTACCTAGAATGTTTTCACCAATATTTACCTAGGAAAGTTTAACCCCACCCCAAATGTTTCCCATGTCTCCACTCCTACCTTTGCTTCAAATGTGCTTTCTCAAGGCACAAAAATGTTCTATCTGAAATGCAAATCTCATTACAAAGCTCTGCTGTTTATATTACCCCAATGCTTCCAATAAACTTCTGAACCATGTTCTCCCTCCTCACAACAGCCTTCTGATGGACTCCTCAGGTCTGACTTCCCATTGCTTGGCAATATTTCCGCAGTAATAAAGTAATTCTGAAGTGCTGGCAATTTCTCAACAGAGTCTTCCACACTTGCTCCTGTTTAGGTCTGCATGTGTTTTTCTCTCCATTTAGAATTCATTTCTTGTATCACTCCATTAGGGTATTTGCCAAGACACAAACAGATAGGGGAAGAAGTACCTCTTCTGATAAGATGAGACAAACACACACACACACACACACACACACACACACACACACACACACCTGAGTTTCTCACAGGAGTCTACACACACTTAACATATTGCTGCCCCAATAATAAATAAGTTCCTTGAAAATGGGAATTGTTTTTTGTTTAACCTATCTGGATTTTCATATTTTATATATTAACTATCATGAGTTAAATGATTGATACAGAGTTTTAATTGCATGGATAACTTATACAATAATTTATATGTTGAGTTTTTGAAGGATTTTAAGCATGCTGGTTCCTTTTAAAAAAATACATAAAAAATAAAAATAAAAAAATACAGTTCAAATGTATCTTTACAACACAGGATATCAAAATGCTCCTATCATCTCAATGTCCCCTCTCACTCCCTCCCATTTTCTCTCTATTGTCTGATTTGTGGATATTCTTCCATATAGTTTTTTGTAATTTTAAGAGAGCTAATTATGCTGTTTTTCTTCCTCTTTGTACATGACATTTCAAGGTCTATGGTGGGGCAACTTCATGCTTTTCTTTCCTTAAAATTACTGTTAATAAGGGTGGAGGTGGTGAGGCCCAGAGCCGGTATGAATGAAGGGTTCATCTTCTATGACCTTTAAGCCTGATCATTTATAGCTAGATATGACACAATTCCTACATAAAATATGTTCTGTACTATATTCAGTCCTTTCTTATCTATACTACCATGCACTAAAAAGCCTTTAATTCTAACTCTAATAGTAAAGACTAATTACCACTATCTTCCAAAAATTAATCAAGTTTTATTATGGAGAGTCTTAAGTAGCCTAATGAAAAATACTTGAGAATCGAGAATGTATTGTCATAAATATGAGTAAGCCTGTGATATACTGAATAAATATTTTGCAATGTGGGTAAAGTAGCTGTGCAAGGTTTTGTCAATGAAACCTGAATGTGTAGAAGCCCAGGGGAGTTCAGGAAATGTTAACTACCTCGCTTGCCATCAAGCCTTTCAAAAGAGCCAAACTGAAGCTAGTTCAGAGAGAAACCGGTATTGACACACAGAAAATGCTCAGCTGACAGTTAGCAAAGCAGCCATTTTCATTGCAAACTCATGCAACTCAGCATTCTCATTTTTTCTTGTGATTGTGGAAATCACATGTAATGACTCTCCTTCAAGTTCAGCATAAAACACAGTTCAAACTCCTACTTTCTATTCATCTGAAACATTCCTTTTCATCTTCAAAGCCAGGTAGATATAAATTTAAGTTGGCAGCTCATGATGAAATATTTATAAATTAACAGAAGAGGCTTAATCAGAATTTAACTCAATATAACTGTTTTCTGAAGTCATAAACCTAGTACATGACATCAGTTTCATATCACAGAGGAGTCATATTAAAGAAAGTGTGGTTAAAGTCTGAGCCTCTTTGTATGCTATCTCTTCTTTAAGGGATTTGTTTCCATTGAAACTTAGTACTTTTAGAGAATTTAAAATCACTTTTCTAGTATATATCTATCTATGTCAGTACTTAGTCTTAATTTGCATTAATTTACATTGTGATAGGTTTTCTTCTAACCAAAAAGAAAAATCATTCTTTTTTTCTTTTGTTTTTCACTTTGATTTGAATATTACAAAGCTTTGAATTTTGTTTTTTAGTTATATACACAGTGTGTATACAGCCATGTTGGTACCATCGTTAGTCTCCTCCCTGTCCTGCCCCTTCTGCAGGGGCCCTCCTCACTGGGAAATCTGGGCTAGATAGTGAGATCAACATAGAGTACATAGTAAGTCCCTCTCAGCAAATCTTTGTCTCTCATAAATTTTCTCATAGTTTTAAATTCAAAGTAACCTTAACAAAATTATTCTTATATAGTTCCTATAGATAAGTTTATCATACATTACTAAAAGAATAAATTAGTTAAAATTCTCTTTACTTATTACCCAATTTAAAGTCTCCTCAGCTAAAGTTCACCAGGCCAGGGAGAATATGCTTAAAGATACTGAATCAGGAAACAAGGCCAGGGCTCAATCTCTGTTCAAATATCACTAAAACACAGGACTCCAGGGCTTCTAAGAGCCAGAGTGGAGGAATAATAAACCACCTGTGTTTGCTAATTGCCTTTGCCCAATGGAAAATTAAACTTTCTTCTATGTTCCTGACGGGAGGTAGATTTTACAACTTGGAGTTAAATGTCTATGCAGGGTGAGCTCCTAGATTCCACAGAGAGCAGGAGATAGTGGCTTTGTCTTCCTTCATGGTTACATTTCAAAGAAATGGCTCCCAAGTATCTGGGCAAAATAGTTTTTACTTGTGTTCCTGCCAAGGAGCTACTAAAATGATTTACATCACAAAAGGACAGACAGAATTTTAATTATAGAATTTCTAAAATAAATGGTATAAAAATGAGGGAGATCAATGTCCTAGAGTCAGAAATAAGCCCAAGGGTTAGTCAAAATTAGGGGCTCATTAATGTCTTCTTGATCAATATTTATTTAAAAAGAAAAAATATGCTTATATTAATAATTTATTAGGTAAAAAATTTGATATAACCAGACTTACAGTACTTTGGGGTGAGCCCCTCTTGATAGTCAAGAGCCTCTGAATCAAAGGACAAAAACAATAGGACTTTAGTGGTCAAAAGATTAGGACTAGGTCATATCTCTGGCCTTGGAAGGACATATATCCCTACCTGCCCAGAACATCATTAATGGGCAACCATCCATGCCAGGCTCTGAAGCCTTAAATGTTATGAGATTGCCATAGAGCAGAAGTCTTTGTGATAAAGAATTGACAAATGAGTCCAAACAGGCCTCCCAATCATTTGGTCCAAGCAACATCCTTCAGGGTAAACTACTTGAAATCTCATGCAAAAAAGCACAGTATAAAACTTACCTAAAATGTGGAATAGGACAGTGGTCTGATTGTCCCTTGCTCACTTTCCTGTCTTGAGATTGTTGACTGTTCTGTAACAAGCTCTGTCTCTCTTCCACACTGTACTGCAGGCCTTGTGTCTCATGTGAATTCCTTGAATGGAGATTATAAGGACCAAGGAATCAAGAGTCCAGATTGAGATTCTGGTGACTATTTCCATTTGAATTATTGTGGTGATTTGAATTAGATGTCTCCCATAAACGCATGTGTTCTAAATGTTTGACCCTCAGCTGATACCAGTTAGGGAGGTAGAACCTTGCTTAAGGAGGTGTATTGTTGGGGGTGGGGAGGCTTTGGGGTGTTACAGCCAGCCCCCCTTTCTAGAAGTCTGCTCACTCTCCTGCTGCTGTTTGCCATCTGCTCTGGCAGAGATAATGTCTAGCCTCTGCTCTAACATCTGTTTCTTGCCATCCTAAAGCTTCCCCTAGAGACTGTAAGCCATGATAAACAACTTTCCCCCATTCACTGCTCTTGGTCATGTGTTTGGTGCCAACAATGCAAAGGTAACTATGACAACTCTATTTGAAATTATTAGCAATTCCTATAGAAATACACAAATACCAGCCTATTATTCCAAGTAAACAGATTCTGAAACAAAAGTCTTATATGAAGTATTTACTTGAGAATGTCTATGAAAACCACAGCATAGGGGCTGTTTAATCATTTAATCTCTCTCCTTTTGTAATTACAAAAGGAGATTTATTAGTGTGGTACAATCTCATGGTGTCAGTTTAGAGGAAGTAACTAGAATGTTGCATTTGGGAAGAAATTCAATTTGTGTCAAGCATTACCTCTAGCATTTTTGATTTTGTCTCAAAGCCTCCCTTGGGGACTCCACAAGTCCACTACTGCACAAGCATGGGCAATGATTTCTCTCTTGGCCAGTTAGTGCCTTGCAGCTGCCCTCAATATGCAGTGATGGAAAACGTCATGTGCTGATCTCTGTAAGTAAACTGTCTCTGTAAAAAGAGAAAGTGCACCTACCAATGCTTACAGTGAAGATCCAGTTGACACAACTATGAAGAATAAGGAAGGTGTTATAATAAGTATATTCAGTGGTTAAAGTGCTTGTGTATATAATATTCTGTATGTCACATACTGAAGAAAAGAAAGAGAGGGATTTCCCGTCAAGATAGGGTCTGCCGAACCATGTCTCACCTTGTGGGAAGGCATTACCATGAGAAGTAAAAAACAAATTAATAAAAAAGAATAGAAAGAAAGATCAAAAAGAGAATTCTATAATTTATGGAGAAATAAGAGTACAACTAGACATTTAAAGACATTAATAGATATCTAACAGTAATATTTACCTCTGGCAAAGGGAAAGAACAAGGCCAATGGGACAGAAGTAATGGCTGAATAGCATCACATATGTCAGTATTTTTCATACCTAAAGTTCAAATTTAACACTTTGCAAAATAAATCAGTAAAATAAACAAATGTGTACATTTGAATTGATTCTACATCAATTTGTTGATGTAGTCTTGAAAATAGTTGAGATAGCATTTCTTCTCCATATGTAATAGTAATTATGATTCTAATTATAAGAAGAAAATTTTAAATTATATTATAGTGTTCATAAATTTTATTTATTTTTATTTTTTTTTTTAGAGATAGAGAGAGTCAGATAGAGAGAGGTAGAATGAGTGTGCCAGGGCCTCCAGCTACTGCAAGCAAACTCCAGATGCATGTACCAACTTGTACATCTGGTTTCATGTGGTTCCTAGGGAATCAAATCAGGGTCCATTGGGTTTTCAGGCAATTATCTTAATAGCTAAATCTCTTCAGTCATGTATATGCTTATGCATGTATATAGAGATTTGCAGCTTATTTTGCATCCAAAATGACAAAACCTTTGTAATCTTAAATTATAATTAAACATATAAGCATGGACAGAGGCAAAGAAAGAAATTAGGAAGGAGAAATTGTCACTATGATAAATTTTCTAGATCTAAATACCAGCTTATAAAAATGTATGAGAAGCACAATATTCTTGAGATCTACACAAAGATATTCTCACATCAGTGCAAGATATAAGGAAGATATGCAGAGTAAAGAAAATTGTCCTGTATTCATTACTATATGATAAAATCAACTATCATGTAGAGTAATGTGAGATATCAATTTGTTTAAACTAATGCAAAATTAATTCAGCAGTAATTATCAATTTGAACACATCTTTAATATTAGAAAATTTTAATAAGTTGCTTTATCTTGTTGTGGTTGTTTAAAGTCTTGATATGTGAGAGATATATCATAAGTATTATGAAAAAGGCAGAGTCTATTTTCAGGCTCTGTTTTTCTATTTACCAGTTAAGTTCATTTCCTGGTTCTTGAATGTACTCTTAACCTGACATATAAAAACATAAACGCATACATCCTAATGAGACAACATGATTTCTGTTTGTTGTATGTATGTATTATACTCATATATTTTGTATATAGCATATACTCATGTTATATTTATTTATTCCTCAATTACTTTTAGTTTTATTTACACAATCCCTGATCACTTTGAGAGCTTGTTTGGAGATTTTAGCAGGGGAGCGCAGCTACCCTCATGCCCTTGAGTGATGACTGGTGCTCCTCTCTTCAGGGAAGGTTGTCCTCTTGACCAAGTGCAGCTTCATGACAGAGGAACATGGAGCAGTGAGGAAGGAAGGGGACACCCACCTAGCCAGCTAGATCAGCCAAATCCATCCTGGTGATGAATGGGGTAACAAGATGTCACAGCCAGATCACCCTCACATTAGCTTGATCATTTAGTATCATACTTCACTTCCAAAATCTAATAATTTATCCTGGATTTCAATCACAAATTAAGTGGCACTGGCTCGCCAGTGGGCCCAGGCATCCACCTCCCCAGCACCAGCATTGCAGGCATCCACACCACCTCTGGCATTGCACATCTGCTTTCGGTTACAAATTATGCTGCACAGCCATTCATTCACACACATTCAAGTACTTGTCAAATAGCAAGTGTGTGTCCAGCATTGTTCTAACTGTTGGAATACATACATTCATTAGTTGAACATCTATAATTATAAAATCTTAAGAGACAAAAGAGTGGAGGACCTGGGAATGGATGAGGAACTTGACTCACGCTACCAACAATGTCAGTGAATTCTTCTTCCTGGCCCTCTGAGCCTTCAAATAGATGTAAATGGGAAAAAGAAGTTTAAAGGAGATTACTATAAAGTGCAAGATTATCTTGGATTATCTGGATGGGATCAATGTAATGCTGAGTTGTTACACTAGGAAGTCAAGAGAATCACAGTGACAAAGGAGCCAGAAGGTGGCAGGATGCACTTGGAATGCAGAGGAAGAGGCCCCTGGCTAAACAAGTCAGGCAGCCACAGCTGGCGAAGTCAAGGACACAGATCCCACCCTCCGTCTTCAAGAAGAAGGATCAACCCTGCCAACACAACCTTGGATTTGGTGAATAAATCTGGTCGGTTTGACTCACTGTGTGTGTAGGCATTCATTATGGAAACAGCTGCAAACTACTGCCTTGACCAAAGATGGAGTGGAGTCCCTGGGGCAAAGAATGTGTCAACTTCCCCTGCGGGCCAGCAGGAAGGGTTTGCTGGACTTCAGAGCAAGGGGTATTGTTGCAGAGCTCCATCAGCAAGCATGGACTCTTCCCCCTGGTTTCAAGGAAGGAACGCAACCTAAGGACCTTCCATGTTCCCCAGTTTTCTGATCAAAGCCATAAAGTAATATGCTATGTTGTCTCTTTTATATCTGTGCAAATGAATATACTTATATTTTCAGAGGATAAGGCCAAGGGTACTCTCAGGAATACTGTCCAATGTTTTAAAAGACAAAGTTTCTCACCAACTAGCGTAGCCTGGCCTGCACCAGGAATTCGCCTATCTTCATCATCCTAACACTGGCATTACAGGTGTTGATGAAGTCATATTTCCTGTCGATAATACATTACCAGTTTTGCCCTATAAACAAAAGGTCTATTACTTATGCTTCATATTTGATACAATTCATCAGAAACCAGGTGGTATTTGATTCCAAATTCTTTTTTATAATTTTACTTTTATTTTTATTTAATTAATTATGAACAAACTCAGTTGCATACATCATAAGTTGGTACTATCCGTTCCCTCATCCCTGCCCTTCTTCCACTGGGGCCCTTTTCAGTGGGGTTACTGGAGTCATGTTTGTGGGAGCAGCAGCTAGTTGTTGGGAAAAGAAGTACCTCTGGGCATGATGTTCCAACCTGTAGCTCTTACAATATTCCCGCCCCCTCTTCTGCAAAATTCCCTGAGCCATGAGGGTGAATTTTAAGCCTACTTTAGTGATGAGCTCTCAGCATTTCTGCTTTGGTAGGTGCTGAGTATCTTCAGGGTATTTCTCCTTCACCCTGGCACTGATAGTCAGGCTCACCATGGAAGCTGCATTCTTGCTCATCTCCTGTTGCAGTCCAGTTCACATTGCTGGTAGAAATCACCCAACCAAGAGTAGCTTCTGGGAAAAAGAGGTTTATTTTGGCTTACAGGCTCGAGGGGAAGCTTCACAATGGCAGGGGAAAGCGATGGCATGAGCAGAGGGTGGACATCACCCCTGGCCAACATAAGATGGACCACAGCAACAGAAGGGTGTGCCAAACACTGGCAAGGGAAAACTGGCTTTAATACCCATAAGCCAGCCCCCAACAATACACTCCCTCCAGGAGGCGTTAATTCCCAAATCTTCATCAGCTGGGAACCTAGCATTCAGAACACTTAAGTTTATGGGGGACACCTGAATCAAACCACCACATTCCGCCCCTGGCCCCCATAAACTGATAATCATACAAGATGTAAAATGCAATGCATTCTTCTAACTTTAAATGTCCCCATAGTTTTTATCAATCCCAATGATGTTCATACATCCCCATAGTCCAAGATCTTTTAACTGAGCCATAATACCAAAAAGTAACCTCAAAAAACCCATAATGGCACAGAATAAATATTCACACTGCAACAGATAGCATTGGGCATAGCAAAGAAACATTCAACCAATACAAGATTTAAAACAACCAGAGCAAACATCAAACTCTGTAGCTTCAAGTCCAGCAACTCTAGCCAGTGACAAATCTTCAAGTCCGATAATTCTAACCAACAACAAGCCTCTGGCATTCCAATTCCACCCCTCCAGCTAGGCTACTCACAGTCCTGGGAAACTTCATCAGGGCCGGCAGCTCCTTGGCAGCCATCTCATGGTCCCGGCATCTCCACTGGGTCTCCACTGCAATCCATGGTTCATCCTCATGGCTCCATGGGGTCTCTATGCAGGCAACCAACAAACCTGCTTCACACTGCCCATGGCCATTTCCAAAACACAAGACCGTGTTGCAAACTCAATGACCCTCTTTCCAGCATTTCTTATGCTCCACGATACCAGGTAGGGTGCCAATTTGTTAATCCAGGGGGGGATAAAGCAGACTTTGAAGAACAGGACAGTCCTTGAGCACTGGGGCCCCTTCAAAAGAGTCAACATTCTTCTTGTTGCCACAGCACAGGTTAGCTAGCCCAGTCTCAAAGGTTGTAATCTTTCAGTTGCAGCTGAACGGGCAACAGTTCACCCAAAGATTTTTCTTTCTGTGCCATAGCCCTCTGCACACACCAGTTCATTTCTACGCAAAGCAACCCTGCACAACTTCTCAGGACATGGGCACAAGAGCAAGCTTCTCACACAAACTGCTAGCCCAGTCCAAGCAAAGCTCTTTCTCACCCTCATAAGCCAAACCTCACAGTCCATAGTTCTTACTGCCTTCAGGTCTTTCAGCTCAGACCAGAATAGTCCATCAAGCTGTAGTTACAGCACCGTAAGGTATCTCTTAGGCCAACGTTTCAACTCCTTCCACATTCCTCTTGAAAACCAGCTCCAAAAGGCCAAAGCCACAGTCAGGTGTCTAGCAGCAATCCCACTCCTCGGTACCACTTTATTGTTGCAGTCTGGTTCACATTGCTGGTAGAAATCACCCAACCAAGAGTAGCTTCTGGGAAAAAGAGGTTTATTTTGGCTTACAGGCTCGAGGGGAAGCTTCACAATGGCAGGGGAAAGCGATGGCATGAGCAGAGGGTGAACATCACCCCCTGGCCAACATAAGATGGACCATAGCAACAGAAGGGTGTGCCAAACACTGGCAAGGGGAAACTGGCTTTAATACCCATAAGCCAGCCCCCAACAATACACTCCCTCCAGGAGGCGTTAATTCCCAAATCTTCATCAGCTGGGAACCTAGCATTCAGAACACTTAAGTTTATGGGGGACACCTGAATCAAACCACCACATCTCCTCTGTGGTTTTAGCTGGGCCTTGGCTGAAGTGTGAGGAGTGGTTTATTTCCTCAGGTTTTGCTAATTTCTGAAAAAGAAACAGATTCTCCAAGGGAGAGTGAAGTCATCATAGGTTAAATGGGATAAGCCTTGTTAATTTAGGGAGAACTTTATGGATGAGTCTAAATTGCTGGATAATAGTGCATAGAGTTTTTGATAAATAATTAGTGGTCATTTTTTAAAATTCAGAATATGATTTGCATGAATACATAATGCGTTGGTACCATCTTTTCCCTCCTGCCTGCCACCACTTTGCTTGGGGCCCTCCTCAGTTGGGGCTGCTGGTTATTATTTTAAGACTAGAAAGTCTTTGCTTCAGAAGTTTCATATATAGTTTTGGAGCTAGTAAAGTCTGTAATGGTTAGTCTTCATTGTCAACTTGATTCGGAATAACCAGGATGCACACCTATGGGCATTGTCTGTGAGGGTATTTCTAGAGAAGATGAAGAGAAGAGGGAAATCCCACCCTGAAAGTGAGAGGCAACACCCTTGGAGAGGGGGAGCACGCTGAATAAAATGGAGAAAAAGAGAAACGCAGTGCGTCAGCATTCCCTCCCTCCTTTCTGATAGACTTGTGAAGTAAGAGGCCCGCTAGACGTCTGGCTACAGCCAGGAGCAACTCTCGCCACCAAACGTGTGGCTACCTCTTAGCTGCTGGCACAAAATTCCTGACCAAAAGCAGCCAATGGGAAGGAAGGGTTTATTTCAGCTTATCATCTTCTGAAGAAATTTCATCATGGCAGAAAAGAGAGGCAAGGCAGAGGCCAGATATCATTTCTTGGCCAAGCACAAAGTGGCGGATGTACCTGGAGTTCATCTGATGTAGCTACAAGCCCTAGCATACCCATATTCATCTCCCTCCCTCTCTCTCTCCTCTCTCTCTCTCTCTCTCTCTCTCTTTCTGTGCCTTCTCTCTCCTCTATTTTTAAACAAGCATTTTTTTTTTTTTTTTAAAGAGTGAGATGCGCTCTGGCAAGCGAGAAACTGGACTATAACATGACAACCCCCAGGAACACACCTGTTTCAGCCGGAATCCACCTCCCAAATTTCCACCAGCTGGGGACTTAGCTAGCATTCAAAGATTCAGAGAGGAGACTGTGAACTACATGAGACTATGGGTGACATCAGATGACTGCCATGCCTTTCCCACTATAATCTACCAAACCCTCAAACTCCATGCTACATTCCCTTAAACTGCTTCTGATCAGATATTTGGTCACAGTAATAAGAAGAGAAACAAAACATCAGCAAGTAATCTAAACCTTTCTTCTGTGTACTTTTTTTTTCTTCCAAAAAAATATACACCAAAGAAGGCAGGCAATAGAAAAAGGGCAAGTCTATAGGTTATTGATTGATAAGGAGTGATGATGTTCTTTCTGCCTTTGTCATTTTCTGACTCCCTTCCTCCACTCAGGGAGAGAGACAGTCCAGCAAATATTCTGCTGCTCTGCATTTGTGGGATTATAGTACAAAGCAGTGGACTAGTTGGCCAGATAGAAAAACTAGGAGAGGAAGAAAAACAAAATGAAAAAGAAACAGACAATGCAGAAATTTTCTAAATTTCTAAATTAAATTGAAAATTTCTAAAGTGGGAAAGTCAAGTCTGATGCAGAACTCCTAGACGTTTTAAAGAAGCAGTTGGGAGAAGGGGAACAGGCAGGCAAAGCTAACAAGTGGAAAATGGGTATATGAAACAGATCAAAGTCTTGACACTTGTGACATCTAGTTCTTGGGGAATCCTAGTAACAATGTGGAAGCCAATGAGTTATTTTTCAGAAGATGGGTGACTGGGGCTGGAGGACCTCGTGGATGACGCAGACTTCGATGCTGCTGACCCGGGGAGAATTTCTGCGTGTCCTCTCAACAGAGGGTTCTCATCACCACAGCATCGGCAGCGACACTGACAGGGTTTGGTTTCCCTTTCTTTTTGTTCTAAGAAAAAATATATATTTTTTCAGGAGAATATTTTTGTGACAGTTCTCATTGTTGAACT
Source organism: Jaculus jaculus (assembly GCF_020740685.1). Taxonomy (NCBI): domain Eukaryota; kingdom Metazoa; phylum Chordata; class Mammalia; order Rodentia; family Dipodidae; genus Jaculus; species Jaculus jaculus. The sequence continues at coordinate 8,037,573 of NC_059119.1, read as the reverse complement.
TAGTAAATGGCTTTAAGCTTTAAAAAAAACAGTCTTGGGCTGGAGAGATGGCTTAGCGATTAAGTGCTTGCCTGTGAAGCCTCAGGTCCATGGTTCAAGGCTTGATTCCCCAGAACCCACGCTAGCCAGATGCACTAGGGGGCGCACGCGTCTGGAGTTCGTTTGCAGTGGCGGGAGGCCCTGGCGCGCCCATTCTATCTCTCTCTCTTTCTCTCTCTTTCTCTGCCCACTTCTCTCTCTGTCACTCTCAAATAAATAAATAAAAATAAACCAAAAAAATGTTTAAAAAGCCAGGTGTGGTGGTGCATGCCTTTGAAAAAAGTCTTAATGCATGATAGCAATTGTCCATATGTCCATTGAATTAAAATAGGAATAAAATAGGAGAGGGTAACTATACTAAATGCTCAGAAAAAAATATTTGACAAGTCTCAGAGCTGACATGTTATCTGTTGATATGTGTTCATTGAGTGATTATGCATTACTGAAGCATGTCAGTGTCACCTAAATTTCATAATTATATGGACAATTGCAGTATGCTAAAATCATGTTAAAATTAATTTTCATAGCTTCATGTCTTTATGTCTTTTCTTATGACACAGCAGTAAAATTTACTCATAACATTGAATGTGTACCTGTTGGAACTTGCTAGGTGCACAGTGACTCTGTCTGTGATTGAATCAGCAAGCACATTTCACTGAACATCATATATGGTTGATCCCAGCTGACTGTATGTTTTGGAGAATTGTTTCATTCACTTTGGCAGTTTTGGTATCTAACAGGATTTTTGTCAGGTTGTAACTGTGGATGTATATTAAACTAATCTTAACATAGACCACTAAATTCACAGGAATTCTAAAATGTATAATGAAATATTCAAATGGAAGATAGACATGACATTGGAGATGTTTCTTCATATTTTAGAGGAACTTTTGTCTATTGCAGAATTTTTAAGAAAATCACTTTGTTTTGATTAATAAATATTATCATGTGCTATGAACTACAAAACTCTTGTTTAAAAAGCTTTGTTACAAATAAACATTTTTTTTTTTTCTGCTTGGTTTAACAACATATTGCCCATGATGTTATGTTAACATCTAATGAGTCCTCACACTCAGTGCAGTTCAAAATCACCAGAGGCTTCTTAGGATAATCTGTTTAGGATTTCCTTGTTCATTCATTCCCTATGTGCATCTTTCTCCTGCTTTTGCTTCCTCTGGTTCCCACCTTGCTCTACAGATAGTCCTGTGAGACAACATGTCTTAACTCTCACCTGATAGACAATGATCAGAGAGAGAGAGAGAGAGAGAGAGAGAGAGAGAGAGAGAGAGAAAGTGGGGGTGGGGTGGATGAGAGAAAGAGAGAGGGAGAGACAAACAGACAGAGAGAGAGAGAGAAAGAGAGACAGGGATGAAGGGAGAGAACAGGCACCCTTTTGCCTCCAGCCACTACAAATGAACTCCAGACACATGTGCTACCTTGTGCTTCTGGCTTAGGGGGGTCCTGGGGCATCAAACCTGGGTCCTTTGACTTTGCAGGCAAGCAGTTTAATAGCTAAGCCATTTTTCCATGATGGTAGCTAGAAAGTAAACTGAATTTTAATTACTGTGAATTCCTTTTTACATAAGCTAAAGTAATTTTGGTGAGGCATTTTATTTATAACATTTTAAGGCAAAGCATTAAATATATCACCTAAATTTAGGGGTTTCTTTTTATTCTCAAAATCTAAACATTGCAAAATTTTAAGATTTGCCATTTTATTCCATCTATGTATAGAACATATAATTATTCCCACAAACTGATATATTCCAAAGATTTTGTATTTAGAATCAGTATTTTGCACATTGTGCACCTTTTAAGTTATATATATATATATATATATATATATATATATATATATATATATACATATACATATATATATATTGCCCAGAAACTCTTTCAAAGGTCTGCTTTCAACAGTTCAATATTTTGCAAACACAAATATATAATCTTGAGTAACTGTGAGTAACTGTGTCACATGTGTGCTTTGCAGTTTTGTTGAGGTATGTATGGAGTTAGTGAATGTAGGAAAAGGAGACAGATTACCAAGTACGGGCACCTACTTAAGTAATTAAAAATCCCCAAACCTAATGTAAGTGACTGACGGTGGTAGTGGGGCATGGACCACGTCAGGTTCAGAGCTCCCAGCAGAGGACAGAGACAAAGAATATCTTGGGCCCAAAAGCATATTGATCCGATATGAAGGAGAAAGGAGATGTAGAACTCTAGGCGAGATTAGCAGTATCCAAAGCAAAAGAGAACCTTGAGAAAAGGGATGAAGATTTTCAGGGCTTCCAGAAAGAGGAGGGGAGAACTGCATTATGAGGGAAAAGGGCTGAGTGTGGGTCCCTGGTTCCTCGGGGGACCATGTGAACTAGCTCACCTGAGGCATGCAGGCAACTTGCGGAGCAGGGACTTGGAGTGCAATGGAAAGAAACACCTGGGAGACAGCTTCAGGGAGCAGCTTGTTTATTTGTCAAGGACTGAGATCTTATAAGCAGTTGAGAGAGAGGCGGGAAAAGTGTCCTAAGGGGATTGGTGGTTTCAGAGGTTGCTTGCCTTGTTGTCGTGTAGGGATGTTCAGTCCAGCAGGTGGGGAGACAGTCAGGTGATCTATGTAGTGGCGGGAAGAGGTATAGGCATGGGTCCCAGGGGAACGTGCTGTGAAGGATGCTGCCTGATACCACATAAGGAATTTCTTAGGCAACTGGCCAAAGGTCACAGGATCATGAGGGAAGCTTAAGTCTTACCAGGGTGTCCAGGCACCCTGGGCTGGGGCAGAGGGAGGGGCCCCACTCTTGCAGGTCTAGGGCTCATGTCCAGAGGTCTGGCTCACTGAGACCCCTACGGATGGGGGAGGAGCCTTACTCCTGCCTGTCCGCGATCTGGGATTTGTCTGGGCTTCAGGCTGCTGAGATCTCTCTGCAGCCTGGGGCCTTGATTGTGTCTGACAGCTTAGGCTTGTCTTAACAGGGACCCCTGCCAGGGTGTGACATCTGGGTACCAATGATTCAAGCTTAAATGATATGGACTGAGCTTCCTTTGCTAAGTCTGGAGTTTATGGACAATTTGTCCGATTTTCTCAGGGTGGTGAGGTATTTGAGTTGCCACATCTCCACCCATGTACAGAGGTAGTGGCTGGGTGAAGGTGTCCTTCCTCTTTTCATTTGGAAGGAAGCCTCCTTCTAGTGCTGGGGAGACATTAATGGTTACTCAATTTCCTTAACAGTAGATAGGGATTATCTGGTCCTGGGCACATTTGTTGAGGGTGGGGGTGAAGTGGACAAGAGAGGCAGTACCAGGGACAGCACCATGCTCCTGCCTCAGCTTCAGGAGTGCTCTGAGGAAACCTACATTCAGGTGAAGCTGGGAGAGCTCTGCAGAGAAGTCTGTCAACACGAGCCATCAGAAGCTGAGTTGGAGTTTACTAGGGAAATCGTTTAAGATAGGCTTCAGGACAGGGTCATTGGAAGGATAGCCAAGACACACCCAAGCATGAATGTGGGCTTCTTGAGAGAGTGTTTCATGCTTAAATGCCTTATGATTAAACATATATTCCATTTGGGTAGCTTTCAAGTTATACCTGAAAGGTTGGCTTATAAAATTCCCCCCACATTTCGCTCTTCTTTAATAAGTGGAAGGGTCAGTTTGGATCTGTTTGGCCTCAAATAGGAGTATGATCTGATAAGATAAAACCATAGGTAACAAGGGATGCACAAAGGGGTTAAGATATACCTTTGACGATAAATGGAGTTTCTTTGGAGATTCCTAGAAAAGCACAGGTTTTACATCTTGGCAAATAAAAAGCCATACTTAAAGGCCATTTATTCATAGGCCTTAGGCATGATTCATTGCTATTTTCACACTCTTGTATATGAAGCATCTCTATAAAGGGATATTGTCTCCATGAAGGGAACTCTTCCAGCACATGTTGATTGTGGTACAATTCCTGACTCAGCTGGACTGTGATATAAGGGAATACATGCCACACCCATGCCAACTTAATATGCGTCTTTCTTGCCTCATGAACAAGTAGTAGGAAGATAAACAAATGCTGATGGCATTAGCTTCTCTTCCCAGGAATGCACACACCCAATTCCTGAGACTCACAGGAACCGCAGTAAAGACTGAGCATGGCTCCCTCATCCAAACCCTGAGTGGCTCTGGGCACAGGGTACTTTGTGAGCTATTTCAGTAGAAGTGACGGGGGACCAGAATTGAAGGCAAGGCGCTCTTTGCTCTCTCACAGTCTGCTCACCTTGCCCCCTGGTAATGGCTACTTTCCTTTCACTATGTTCTTGGCTGCATCACCCTTTCCTCTGACTTCTTCCCAATTCCTGCTTTTCTTTGCCTAGTCTGAGTGGCATCACCCCACAACTGAAACATTGTTTGGTTTTGCACTAAGCTGCTGGGAAGACCTCTATGCGGGGTCATATTCTATAGTGGAATAATGGAATTTTTAAATGAACACTCTAGATGCTCCTTTCAATGTTAAATAAAACACAAATTTTAGAGAACCCACGTAAATGTTGCTTAAACTGTAATAGTCTATTATCATCCTCAGACAGGCTGAAATTTGATGTAATTAGACTACAAAACAGCTTTATTACTCAATTTCTAATGGTCAGCATAGAAAATTTATCTTTTGATACTTCTTTTATCACAAAACCTCACAGTTCAGTTATTCTTTATATATCTCTGTAACTGATTAGTCTTCTTATCCCATTCAGTAGGATATGTTACCTTTGCTATAAGAATAAATGTATCATAGTGAAGGTAAACTTGATTTTTTACCCAAAGGTTTCTTCACACCAAACAAGTCTCCTTTTTAATTATTTATTGATTTATTAAAATGTTGTATTCTCAAAGCCCCAGATCTCATGGTAGGCAATCGGCTCTCTATTCTTGATGTATTGATATACCCTTGTTCTCTCCAGTATTCTGTTCTGTCTGTCAGATAGAGAACTCTTCAAGCAAAAGCGAGAACAGTTTGAACAAAGACGGACAAGCCTACTTCACAGGGAGATACATTGATGTGTATATCTACTTATCTACCCTTCTTTAAAGAGCAGTGGGCTTTCCCTCCGGAACCTACTGGCTTCCTATCCTAGGGAATCTGGCTTGGTTCCCACAGCAATGTGAGCTCTCTCCCACTGAGCTGGTCTCAGGCCCAATCTTTGAGCAACTGTTTGCCTGTATCAGCTGTGTGCCACTGTTGCACAAGTAAATACTTCTTGCTTGGCTGGTTGGCTTTGTATCTGGCAGAATCTCCTGCTTCTTCAGTCTGTTGGCAGCTGCTCCTTTCTAGCGGCTCTCATAGCACTTTCCAGCACTATGCGGACTAGCCGGGAGAGAACTGGATTCTCGCTCAGTTCCAGCAGTCAATTGATGTCCTGTGGTACCTTCAGCAACATGGCTTTACCTTTTAGCTTTTGAAGGTAACAAAGTTTCTTAATTTGGTTAGAGCATTGCTTGTAACACAAGAAAATTCTATGCCAAAACATATATGTGTTATCAAGATAAATGATCTGTTGAATACGCTAGTGGTAGGGGTTAGGATCCAGGTAGATTTCTTTTGCAGGTGGCCAGTTTGAGGGAAGAGTCCCAAGAGAACAAAGATGCCACCCTGCCCTGGCAAGGCTAGAGCTGAACTCCATGAAGTCGGGTTCATCAAGGAGGGAATAAGGAATGATGTTCTGATTCTTCCTCCTTGACTGTTCCTGGGCTTGTCACCCCTTTCTGAGTTTGTGACCTCACCCTGGGCCCAGCCCTGGGTGAAAGTCGTTAAATACTTTTGAACTTGGCAGTGGGCTCACCCTAGTTGAGTGGCTAATTTATAAAGGACCTAATAAAAGCTGTCTGAAGATTCCCTAGATTTTCTAACTAGGAATACCGCCTAGTTTGCAGAGACATCTTGGGAGTTTTTCTGATTTGGTTCTACTCTCTTGCTTCTACTCTCCTTAAATAAATCTTTCATAATTTATATGTTTTTGTGTCTGTGCTTTTCAGTTCTTTGCTAATTATATCCAAGAAATTGAAAGCCACTGCCTTGGTGAGTTCTCAACCCATCCTGGTATCCAGGGAGGCATCATTGCCTCTCAACCCCAAAACAGTTCTTCATATCAGATACTTCAATCTTTGACATAGCGAATTTTTTTTTTTCCAATTTAGGGTCTCACTCTAGCACAAACTGGCCTTGAACTCACTCGGCAGTAGCAGACTGGCCTTGAACAAACAGAGATCTTCTTACCTCTGCCCCCTGAGTGCTGGGCTTAAAGGCTTGTGCTGCCATATCCAATTTGACAGAGTAAATTTTTAAATTATTTTTCATTATTAATAATTTGCATAATGAGGGCTGGAGATATGGCTTAGCAGTTAAGCCGTTTTCCTGCAAAGTGAAAGGACCCCAGTTTGACTCTCCAGGACCCACATAAGCCAGATATACAAGGAGGCACATTCATCTGAAGTTCCTTTCAGTGGCTGGAGGCCCTGGCACACCCATTTTCTCTCTACCTCCATCTCTCTCTCTTTCTTTCTCAAATAAATAAATAAAATATATTTTTAAAAAGAATTTGCATAAACAAATTGAATCATATTGAAGTTAGGTTCTTTTTCCAGTGTTCTAATAACATTATGATGGTGAATTTTAGGTGTGAACATGACTGGGCTGCTAGATGCCCATGTATTTTGTTTAACGTTTTCTCTGGGCTTGTGTGCAAGTTTTACAAAGACACTAACATTTTAAACTGGAGGGCGCAGAGGACAACAGACTGGATTTTCTTCTCAGTGTAGTACGTCTAAGCCAGTATTTTGAGACGAAAAACAATAAAAGCTTTGCAAGAAGAAAACCCTTCTCCTACCTGACCGTCTCCCTGCTGGGACCTTGGCCTTCTCCAGTCTTCACATGAGGACGTGCATGAAAACTGCTCCACAAGCAGGGCTGGTGTTCACAGAGGCGCCTCTGCTTCGCTCACTGGGGCGTCTGTTTATTTGAAATGCCTGACGTTGGTAAAACTTTCATGAGTACTTCATTGCTTGTAGGTCCACACTGAGTCATCTCTCCAGCCTTCAAATATGTGATCTTTTTTATTTATCACCATACTATTCATCCACACTATGACTATTTATTCAGGAGATAGCAAAGAGGGCTGGAGACGTGGATCAGTGGTGAAGACACTTGCCTGCAGAGCCTAATGACCCAGGTTCAATTCCCCAGTATCCACGGTGAAGTCAGACACACAAAGTGGTGCATGCCTCTGGAGTCTGTGGTCGCTACAAGCCCTGGTGTGCACATTGTCTCTGTCTCTGTCTTTCTCTCCTTGTAAATAAATAAATAGAATAGATAACAAAGAAACCCCAAAGGGGAAAAGACACTGTCTTTTTCCAGTTTATTCCCTCAGTCTTTTTTTTTTTTCTAATCATATCTTTCCCCTCTTGCTTGATTTTTCTTTTCATAAACATATATGTCAATTTTCTTATCTTTGATTGCAGAGGACTATTTTCCACCAGTAGTTTATATCAAGAATTCTATCTAACATCATCACAAAAGAAATAATAATAATAGGATTCAAAAGCCATTGCTGAATTCATGTTCTTTGCCAGAGGTGTTAGAAGAGGGACTAATGATTGCTCTGTCCTGCTGTTTCTTGCTTAGTTAGATAATTAGTTCCCTCAGCTATTGCCATTGTAAGTGAAGGGGTCCTAGCAAGCCTTTTAAAGAAGCTACAGGAGAAGAGGCTCCATCACGTGCTCTTTTTGAAGGAGCTCATTTGTAGGTAAGGCACACCAGGTGGTGAGGAGACTTGGCAGGACAACGTGTCAAAACATGGCCTAGTTTTGTTTGCATCCCAATGTTCAAAGCCAGAGGTCAGGGTCTGTTACTTCTTATCTGGGTCCTTTCTGTTCCAGGTTAGAACTGATAACAATAGAACAAGAAGTCCTGTTGCCTAAAGCATGCATGTACCACAGTGTTGACTGCGTTTTTAACTGTAAAGATACTAGGCAAAAACAATTAAATATTAAAAGACTCTAACATTTAACAGCACGTGTTTGAAATAGTCGCTGAAAATTTGTGAACCTTCTTGAACGGAGAGGACTACTATGCAGAAAATTAAGTTTGTTTTTGAAGTTTGTAACATTATTTGCTTTGTATTTGGCTTTAGTATAGTTCATTACTTATGGATTTTGTGTACATATGAAAGGATCTCTTAATGGAGCTGGGGTCTAAGTTAAAACCTATTCTGAAAAAATGAACCTGAAAAAGGAAACAGTGAAGAAAGACAATGTAACATGCCTGGGGAAGAAAGAGGAGAACTGAATCAACTCAACTCTGCTAACTGAGGGGCCAGCATGGGCGTCAGGGTAGTAACTACCTCCCTTGGCTATTACTTCAGCTTTTGGCATGAGATGGTGGAAAAGTACTGGAGGACATTGGGTCATCTGGATATGAGAACTGACATTGTGACATTTAGGTAGCTTTGCAACTCCAAGCAAGCCACCCAGCTTCCACAGAAACCATAGGGCAAGATACTATCCTTGTGTAAGATTCCCAGAGATTTCTTCCTATCCTACTCTGTCTCTTTAACTAGGCCTGGGAGTCTAGAACCGCCTGCTGTTACAGTAATTAAGGACACATCCCAGCTGAGAGGAGAAAATGCTATCTCCCACACCTTCATTATTTTTGCCCTCTTCCAGATGGGGCCAGGTTGGACAAATTTCCTTTCTCTGCTTTTTACCATTGCCTGCCTCTTTAATGGGTGTATTGGAGACTAGGCTGAGTCTAGCTCGTTGGGATGTCCAGAGCCCAGGCTTTGACCTCTGAAAGTCCAGTAACTGTGATGGTTGTGTCACTTTTTCTATAATTTATATAATGTGTTTTATACAATCCAATATGTAATCAATGTAAAATGTTGAGGTAGTTTGTAATTTTTCTATCATGCTAAGCCTTTAAAATATGGTATCTATTTTATGATAACTCCCTATGTTATTACATTTCAAAGAAATTATTCCCAAGCTCCTTGATAAAGATATTCTGGGTTATAAAACTAGCAAGAGATTTTGTCTCTATCTATCTGTCTATCTATCTACCTATCTATCATCTATCTGTCTATTTATCATCTATCTATCTAACATCTATCTATCTATCTATCATCTATCTATCTATCTATCCATCATCTATCATCTATTTAATTTTACTTACACAGCAAAGAATCAATGCAAACAGCCACCTTGCAGGCCCTGGCAGGCCTGGAATCTATATCTTATTGTTTCATACAAGAGGGCTGCAAGCAGCACTCCCTGGCAGGAACCTGGGTGGGCTACCCCCTCCTGAGTCAACCTCTGGGGTTCACCAAACAAACAGGTTTGTCCCTTCTACCCCTGAGCCTGATGGCAAGGTTCCTCCTTATTAGAAGTGTTGTTTGAAGGGCACTTGGAATCTGGGCTGCTGAGCCTGGCTCAGCGGTCTATACTTAGCTCTTGGGTTTCAGAGTCCTCACTGAATGATGCCTCATCTACTGACTAACCATAGTTAAATAGGCCAGGTGCACAAAGTGGTGCACACTTCTGGAGTTCCTTTGCAATAGCTAGAAACTCTGACACACCCATTTTCTCTGTCTGCCTCTCCTCTCCTCTCCTCTCCTCTCCTCTCCTCTCCTCTCCTCTCCTCTCCTGCCCTCTCCTCTTCTCTCTCTCTCTCTCTCTCTCTCTCTCTCTCTCTCTCCTTGCAAATAAACACAGAAAAAATTAAAATAAAATAAATTTCTGATGCTGGTGTGTTTTGGTCAGTGTAGCTCCTCTTATTAAACATTATTTTCTCCTATTCTGTGAAGTGTGACTTCCTTGGTGTTTAGCAGAAACAACTTTAACTTTGAACTTAAATATCATTTTGATATCTTTTGAGTTTCAATAGGAAATATACCTCATATGGAGAAACAAATTGTGATGAAAACTAATTAGTTGCACTCTTACTGGTAGCTATGTGTGAAATATTGATAAAGGGAGTGAGGAAAAAGAAACAAATTCCTTTGAGAGAAGTGAAAACCAACCTGTCTTACTGGAATGTTGGTATGTCTGGTGATTTGCTTAGCTGACAAACCAGAAGATTTTCATCAAAGGAGTTCAGATTTAATCAGCATCCTCTACCTGCCACAGGGTCACCATAGCTGGAAAAGACAAAAAGTGTTAATTTCACAAACATATATGTAAGAATAAGCATAACACATGTGAAAAACAAATCTTGCTTTTGCTTTTACTGATAGTTTCTACTTCACTTAATACCTATACTATCATCATGGGGGAAGTGAATACTGACATAGAGTCAGTAGTTATCATAAAAATGTATGTCTATGAAAAACATGTTTACAATAATAAGAAAATACAGTTGCTGAGAATGTTTCATGGGTTTCCACATTCTCTGTTTAAAAACTAGGATGAAATAAATATATTTAGGCATCATGATTTTTACTATTATAACCATTTCTTGCTTTTATATGCAGAGTATGACTACAGAAAGAAGCCACTCACTATGTCATGAGATCTGCAAATTCCGTTTCCTTCATGTACAACTGTAAAGTAGATCCTGTGACCATAAGCACAAAATTTGGAACAGCTGATGGTGAGATATGCCAACGCAAAGGAAAGACACTTATGATACCTACCTCTTAAGGTTGTTTCATGTTCTAACAAATTGAAGTACTTTACCTGCTTTGGATTCCTTCCAAACTCCAAACTGTGTATTTTTCAACTTACATATCACAAACTTCTCATGTGAAACATAATTCTATGAGTTTTGATAAAGCATAAAGTCATCAATTCCCATATCCACCACAGAAATCTTAGTGGAGAGCATTCAGTCACTTCAAAATTATCCTCCAATTCTCAAATTGCCACCAGTTGGAGACCCTAGCATTTGGAACTCCTGAGTTTAGGGGGCACACCTAATTCAAACCAGCAGAGAAACAGGTGGCATTGCCCTAGAGCTAAACTCAGTGGTCAAGGGGGGGGGGGGGGTTATGTTAATTCAGTTGCCACACGTTATTCACTCTCCGGATATGTTAAGCCAGGCCCCTTTCTCCTTTATCCGCTCAGCCAGCCTAAAGCTCTGAGGCGCTCCCTTGCGACGCCGCTCGGCCTGCAGGTGGACCCAGGTTCTCTATCCCCACTCGGTCCAGGCTGCCGAGGTTGCTAGGGTCTGCTTCTCCTCGCGGTGGTATCAACACAGAGAGGGGCGTGGAGTCTGCCTCTCTGAGTTGAGTGGCAGTGTTCTGAGCTTCTGCTGGGGTTTTTATACCCATTTTTTCCTCAGTCATCCTGGCTGCTGATAGCAACCTTGCAGTCAGCTCGTGCACAGCTCCGCCCATCTCTGGTCTGGGCCTCCGGTTGCCATGGTGATGCTGTCACTGCTGAGCGAGCTCCGCACTTGTACTCCTGACTCTTGCTCCTAACGGGTTCACATTGCGTGGCTTTACTGCAGTTTGTCTGTGTGGTGGCTCAAGGGCATATGGCTTGCTCCTAGTTTTTGGTTCGTAGTTCTAAGCCTACTACGAATATTCACGTGCTCCCTTTGTTTGTAAAATATAGAGGCATGGGATTGTAGAGTTATAGGGTGAGTGAGCGCACATTTAACTCTATAAGAAAATGCCGGGCTGGAGAGATGGCTTAGCGGTTAGGGTGTTTGCCTGAGAAGCCAAAGGATCCAGGTTTGATTCCCCAGGACCCACCTTAGCCAGATGCACAAAGGGGGGCATACATCTGGAGTTCGTCTGAGCCCATTCTCTATCCCTCTAACTCTATCAAATAAAAATAAATAAATAAGGCTGGAGAGATGTCTAAGTGGTTAAGCGCTTGCCTAAGAAGCCTAAGGACCCCGGTTCGAGGCTCGATTCCCCAGGTCACACGTTAGCCACATGCACAAGGGGGTGCACGCATCTCGAGTTTGTTTGCAGTGGCTGGAAGCTGTGGATGGCCCATTCTCTCTCTCTCTCTCTCTCTCTCTCTCTCTCTCTGCTTCTTTCTCTCTCTGTCTGTCCTTCTGGAATAACAAAATAAAAATAAACAAAAAATTTAAAAATAAATAAATAAATAAAATATTTTTTTAAAAAATAATAGAAATATTTAAAAAGAAAATGCCAAAGTAGCTGTGCGTGGTGGCATACACCTTTAATCCCAGCATGGAAGAGGCAAAGGTCAAAGGACTGTCTTGTATTCAAGGCCAGCCTAGGCCTTGAGATTGAGTTGCAGGTGAGCCTGAACTAGAAACCTTACCTTGTAAAACAAACAAACAACAACAAAAAAGGACGGGAAGAAAGAAGGGAAAGCTAAAGTATGTTTGAGGCTTCTCTGTCATTTTTATTTCCTACTGGAATAATACACTGTCCCAGAACTGTCGAAGCAGGCAGCCTTGATTCAGGAGGGATGTACTGGAATCTCACTATTCTCATCTGTACTGTTCTAATGATTTTGAGACCCAGTGCGGTTTTTACATATCCATTTGCCATCTGTGTGTTTCCTCCGTTAGGTGTCTGGTGAGTGGCTGGGGAGAGGGCTCCATCAGAAAGGACTTGCCATGCAAACCTGAGGACCTTAGGCCAAAGCCCCTGAGTCCATTCCAGCATGCGTCCTGGCGGCCTGCACCTATGTTACCAACAATGGAGAAGCAGAGGCAGGCAGACCTCCAGGGTAAGCTGACTAGTCTGGCCCAATTAGTCAGCACTGGGTACAGTGAGAGGGAAAGGTAGAGTGTGAGACAGGAAAAAACCCAACACCAACCTCTGGTCTCCATCTGCACATGTATATGTGCATAACCACAAACACACAAACATGCAAACACACTCAATAGAACACCCCCCCCACACACACACGGCCTAAAATTTTAACTGTGTTCTCTGATTGCTGGGTGCATATTGTGTTTTGGGAGTTGTTTAATTCTTAGAATGACAACTGCTAATTAATTTCTTCACTGATCCTATGTTTTCATCCTCTTCTTAGTATCTGTCATAGTAAAAGCTTTAAATTTTATAAAATCCTAATTAGCATTTCCAAGACACATAAGAGAACTTACTAGCAAATAATCACATGGGTATTTTCTCCAACATTAACTTCAAAAGTTGGGTAATTTTATATTTTTCACTCACATGTATGCCCCATGCTGAGTTAATTTTGGGAGGAGGATGGGATAGACAGGACATTTCTTAAGACACAAGACCTTATGTTGCTCAGGTGGGCTTTGAACTCATTATGTAGTTAAAGTTAGCTTTGAACTCCTAATGCTTCTAACTTTTTCAGCCAAGTGCTGGGATCATTACAGTAATGTTTTATATTTTGTGTCTCCAGCCTCAGTAGCTGTGATAGGGGCCTCTTCTCTGTTAACATAACTCTGTCTGACATCATTTGAGAAAATGGCTGTGCTGGAGTCTCAGCTGCTTACCCACCAACTGCACTGTTGGGCAGAAGGTACATGATTGGAGAAATCACTCGGCTGTCTTTCGGTCTGTTTCTAGACAGCCATTTCTCTTCCATCACACTACTTCGATGCTCTTTCCTCTGCTTATGATAGCTTTGTAGTATTTTTTTTTCTGTTTTCTTCTATTACATTGATTTCTGCTATTTATCAAACATCCCTGATGTTTGCTTAATATTTGATTTACCCATAAATTTTCTTCTTCATTAAATGTAACAATCCATTTGTAAACAAATTACATCCATATTAGAAATAAGTATAATTGTTGGGAGTGGTGGAGCATGCCTTTAATTCCAGCACTTGGGAGGCAGAGGTAAGAGGATTGCTATAAGTTCAAGGCCACCCTGAGTCTACATAAGTACATAGTGAATACTAGGTCAGCCTGAGCTAGAGCAAGACCCTACCTCAGAAAAAAGAAAGAAAGAAAGAAAGAAGTATCATGAATCATGCACTTATTTTAAAAAGTACTAGTAGGCTAAAGGAATATATAGACTTTTCATAAAGATATTAAATTTATTTTACTTCTATGTATATGCAAGCAGAATTAAATTGAGAGCAGATTTTATTGAGTGGTAGTTACTATATCAAAAGTATAAGTGACAGGGTACATAAAAGACCTGGCAACCAGGAAACTCAGCATGTGGAGGTTTGAAGGATCAACAACCCTAATAGAAACGTGCCCATACAAGTGCAGGAGCCTCGATAGCAGTGTTCCAGTTAAACATCTGTAGATTTGCAGCTTCTTTCTGGCTTTATTTATGAGCCACAAAATCAACATATTGCATGTTGACAGAACCAAATAAAGATAAGAGTGGGTGGTGAGAACTGACGAAAGGCTTTTCTATAATGAATGAAAACAAGAGGGATAAAATTCATTGTTTAAACCATCATACATGGGTCATAATTTTAAGAGCATTTCATCATTTTTAAAATGTTGGCATGTACTTTCTAAAAAACAAGAAAGAAAAAAATTAGACTCTCGGGTTCTCTGTGACACACATCAAGCCAATGGCACTGCATTATTCTGTCAACTGTCAGTAAACCTGATCACTCATTTAGATAATTACAAAGCTATGACCCTAACCTCCATCTAATAAACTTATAGATAATTTATTTTACCATTCCATTAAATTGCAAATTCTCAACCCAAATCTTTCAAATATGACAAATTATTTATCAGCCTTTCCTTTTTAAAACATGGGAATGTGTACTTAGATTTCTAATTACCCATGTGTTGTTTTATAACAAAAATAATTATCCAAGAAATTTTCAAAAGCCTGTTATTCAATCTGGTATTGCTCCCATATGATTTAGACTAACTAACAACCGCATCTTCCCAAACTCTGAAAACTCACCCTTCTAATTTAAATCTACCTTATGGTGGCTGTTGCCATCATGCTTTTCTTCCCTCTCTTTTGGTAGAGGTTGGATAGCAAACTATACACACAGATGCTCAGCTAGTGTGATTAGCCATTCTCATATTCTGAAATAGCACTGAGGTCTTGGTTTTTGTTACCAAATTGTTTAAAACACAACAAAACAATTATTCCTGGGCTCATTAATTCATTATTATGAATTTTCATATTTTTCTTGAATAATTAAGGTGACTTCTTTTATAAAAGTTTCATCTACATTTACACCAAACAAGACAGATGAAGCCCAAAACTAAAACAAAAAGATTGCTGAAACTGTAAAACACAATGCAGAACACTTTTTCGGACACATCTGCTTGAGAGGAAACAGATCAACAGAAGTTCACATGAATCAGTTATTAAATTTAATTGGCTACTCCTAGAAAACTGAACTAGTTCTATGACTTTATAAATTGCATGTAATTTTTATCTGCATTTGTATGTTTGTGTCATGTGTTTGAGTGTGTGCATGAGTCCTCATATGTGTGTGAGCTCATATGTATGTCCAAATGCCCATGCAAGTGATGTGTGTGTGTGTGTGTGTGTGTGTGTGTGTGTGTGTCTGAGGAGGCCAGAGGTTAATGTCTGGTGTCTTCTTCCATCTCTATGCACCTAGTTTTTGAGAGAATGTCTCACACGGAGCCCACGGATTTCGCTGGTCTAGCTAGACAGCAAGCCCTAGGGATCCTCTTACCTCTGCTTCGCCAGTGCTGGGATGATAGGTATGTACCACCATGCTCAAATTTGTAGGTGTTCTGAGGATGTTAACTCATGTTTTGGGGCTTGTGTGGCAAGCATTTTATCCATTGAGTTATCATCTCCCACATTCATTTTTTTTTTTTTTTTGCAGTCAGTGAAAAAAAATTTTTTTTTTCAGCAAGAGAAGCCATGTTTTTCTGCCTCTGACAAATGTATTAGTAATGTTCCCAATAATCCCAAGTTCTCACAGAGCTTCATCTGACCACTTCAAAAGATCTCTGGGGTGGTGGCTAGAGAGATGGCTTAGCTACTAAGGCACTTGCTTGCAAAGCCAAAGGACCCAGGTTCACTTCCTTAGTACCCATGTAAGCCAGATGCACAAGGTGGCACATGCATCTGGAGTTTGTTTGCAGTGGCTAGAGGGCCTAGTGTGCCTGTTCTCTCCCTCTCTCTTTCTATCAAATAAATAAATATTTTAAAAAATCTCTCATCTCCAATCTTTCATTCATGATACATCAGCACAATAATGAGACTGACTTATTAAAGACTAAAACCAGGTGCAGTTACCAGCTCATTAAAAAAACTCCAGAATGGGCTGGAGAGATGGTTTAGTGGTTAAGCACTTGCCTGTGAAGCCTGAGGACCCCAGTTTGAGGCTCGGTTCCCTAGGTCCCACTTTAGCCAGATGCACAAGGGGGCGCATGCATCTGGAGTTCGTTTGCAGAGGCTGGAAGCCCTGGCGCGCCCATTCTCTCCCTCTCTCTCTCTCTCTCTCTCTCTCTCTCTCTCTCTCTCTCTCTCTCTTTCTCTCTGTGTCTGTCACTCTCAAATAAATAAATAAATAATTTTAAAAAAACTCCAGAAATATTATTGTTCACATTATTATTAAAAGTAAATCCTATGTGCTAGAGAGATGGCTTTGCAGTTAAGATGCTTGCCTGCAAAACCAAAAGACCCTGGTTTGATTCCCCAGTACCCATGTGAGCCAGAATCACAAGGTGGCACATAAGTCTGGAGTTCATTTGCAGCAGCTGGGGGCCCTGACACACTTATTTTCTTTCTCTCTATCTGCTTCTTTCTCTATCTTACTCTCTCAAATAAATAAATAAATAAATAATGTTAAAAAAGTAAATCCTAAACATGATGTCAAGACAGCAGCTGGTCTGTCCTTAACTGCCTTTATTTTATTTTCTTATTTTTATATTTTTATTTGAGAGATAGAAAGAGGGAGAGAGAGAAAGAATGAGGATGGGGCCTCCAGCCCCTGCAAAAAAACTCCAGATGCATGCACCACCTTGTGCATCTGGCTTATGTGGGTACTGGGGAATTGAACTTGAGGCTTTGCAGGCAACTGCCTTAACCATATCTCCAGCCCTTTTAAGTATCTTTTTGAGAACATCTTCCTACCTTTCCTTTCTGGCCCACTGGGATCCAGTGACACTTAGCTCACTATTCTACATAATCTTGCATCATTTTTTCTCCAGGGCCTTGGCACTTCCTCTTTCCTAGTATAGTGTTTGTCCCCAAGGCTTTTGAATATATAAATCTTGTATTTTAGTTAAGCTTTGATAAAAATATTGCTTCAGGAGGAATTATAATCAGATACTGGCTTCTAAAATTTGACTATAAACCAATAAAAAACTCTTTTCTTTAAACTTCATTACTTACCACTCTGTGATAGTGGGCCATTAGCAGCAGAACATAGACTAAGACAGAGATTTACACTGTATAATCTGGATCTAAATTGTGACCAACTGGCCCTGAGAGTCTGGAGATATAGTTGAAAGTGGGGGATGATCTATATATTGTATTCTTTATTTTAATATAATACAGTATTTTCTGCTTTATGATGCAGAATTAACTTTGCTGTTGACATGTCTGAAATTGATGTCTGGAATGACTGTAGACTTCTTGGAACTCATCTGAAAATGTAGTGTGTAACCAAGTCTGTGGCGATAAAGAATGTTCGGCAAGTGAATCCGAGTTGTGAAACAATGCAATGAGAGCAAACATTTGTTCTGGGCCACTCATTAGAGAAAATAACGCATTTCCACTTAAGTCAATATCCTGGTGTCTAGATGAATTTATCAAGAGTTTTAAAATTGTAGATGATTCATTGAATTCCTCAAAAAAGTGTTTATCATGATGATGCATCAACACTTAAGAACCCACTGATAATGAAGGCAGGACCATAAATATTAGAAATTCCCCAGCCAACTAGAGCAAATTAATTTTATTGAAAAAAAAAATAGAACAAAATGATGTTTTCTACGTATTTTAAAAATGAACTTGTAAGTTTTAAAAGTCTGTGTTAATACACAGATGAAAAACTCAGCTAAGATGACTTCTGACTATTACTCTAAGAAAGTCACCAAATTCCAAACTTTCTCTGGGGAAACAGCAATGCCCTCCCTGCTGTTGTAAATAACACTTTCCTATTAATTCTAAACCACTGAAAGTGTGCTGCTGTAAAAGAGCCATGTGTGTATGTGGGAAGAACATATTTTATGTCAAGTTTAATCTCTTTTAATGAAGTCTATTTAGGATCTCATCTGCATGATGCTTTCTGAAGCTAGGAGGGAAAATTCATGTAGAATTTTTTACAAGGTTTTGATTATATGCTTCACTTGGTCTTGTGGGCTACCCAAGAGATGGTGCATATATTGTTTTCTTAATTTCAGTATAGGCATTGAGACACTGACTAAGTACAGCCATGTGGGGTGAGCAGAAGGCTACCCAGAATCCTTCTGTGAGGCTGAGAAGCAGCTCAGCTGGTAAAGCACTAGCCCAGAAGGCAAAAAACCTTGGGTTCAATACCCAGCAACACAGAGAACTGGGTGTGGTGGCTCATTCCTATAATCCCAGTCCTTAGGAGGGAAAGGAGGGAAGATCAGAGCTTAAGGCCAGTCTTTGCTATGTAATGAGTTCATGGGAAATTGGGCTATATAATAGATCTTGTCTCAAACAAACATAAAATAGCCTTTCAATGAATTGAAAATGATACACACAAATGTCTGTGGTTCCCACAAACTAATAAGTGAGAAGGAAATTGTGTATGTTTCACTAGTTTTCATCTAGTAAATAAGGAAAATCATTGGTATAGTGAAAGGAAAGGACTGTTTAATACACTACTATCTGAAAGCCCTCAGGGAGCTGGAAGAACCAAGCTTATGATGAGCTCTCCTTTAGAATCATGCCTTGGAATGCTGCAAGTTGAAGAATCTTCCTTACAGGTTCTCAAAGAGACAGAAGTAAACATCTTTATTGCACTTTAGTTTATCACTGAGGGAAAAATACCCAGAAACTAAGGAATTTCAGTGCATAATGAAAATGAATAATATCAATTATGACTTGAACATGCAAAATATTGGGATGCATCAATATTTGTCAAACCAAATGAAACCAAAGTAAATGTGTATCCTTCAGTATTGTGTATATGTAATAGAGCCAGGAAAGTAACATGTTCTTAGAATGTAATTTTACTTAAGACAACCAAATAAAAAATAAGCAAGCATCATCTTTTTAATTAAGTACTCTTCTATTGAATTTAAGAAACATACTTTTTTTTTTTTTTTTTTTTTTTTAGTTTTTTGAGGTAGGGTCTCACTCTGGTCCAGGCTGACCTGGAATTAACTCTGTCATCTCAGGGTGGCCTTGAACTCATGGCAATCCTCCTACCTCTGCCTCCCGAGTGCTGGGATTAAAGGCGTGCGCCACCACGCCCAGCCGAAACATACTTTTTAAAAATACTATTTATTTATTATTTACTTGAGAGAAAGGCACACCAGGGCCTCTTGCCACTGCAAACAAACTCCAGATGCAAGGGCCACTGTTTTCACCTGGCTTATATGGGTCCTGGGGAATCAAACGCAGGACAGCAGGCTGTGCAAGTAAGCTCCTTAAACCATTGAGCAATCATCTCAGCCACAAACTAATTTTTCAAACAAGAAACAGTAGGAACCTATGAGTAGCTCACTGTACATTTTACCAAACATGGTACACTTGTGAGAATATGAGAAGTATGTTGTCAGCCCAGGGTGGGGGAAGGGAAGAGCAGCTAGTGATTACAACACAGATTTCCATTAACGTCATCAGCCAATGAAGCAATATGTTAACAGTTAGTTCTGACCACTGAAAATGGTCAGTCCTTACTTTATTACCTTCAGTTACCACCAAAATTCACTAAAATAGAAACATGATATACTTGACCATAGTGTATTTCATTTAGGTTTCAGAGAAGACATGTAGAACATTATTATTTCTCTGACTTTTAAAGTGCAATCATATCTAACATGAAACATTTTTATATTTTTGTTTATTTATAACGAGAGAAAGAAAGTCAGGGATTGACATGCCAAGGACTCTCACCACTACAAATAAACTCCAGATATATGTGTTACTTTGTGTATCTGGCTTTACATGGGTATTGGGGAATCAAACCCAAACCATCATGATTTTCAAGCAAGTGCCTTTAAGCACTGAGCAATCTCTTCATCCCCTCTTTTGAATTCACTTTTTATTCACCCTAATATTAGCAATGGAAAAAATTAAAAGTAACAGAAAAAATCATAAATAATACTTCCTTGAAAATATCAGATTATCATGTATTGAGCTCTGGCTTCCATTAGGATGGTTAATTTAGAATCAGAGATACTATTATTATTAATTATACAATTATTCATTGTATAATTAAAAATTTAAAAATTATTTAAATATTTATAAAATCCCTTTCCACTATGTTCCTTTTACTCTCTCCTCCAACACCTCCACAGAACCCCTGCTTCATGTTTACTATCCTTCTTCTATTTTAATGTCCTTTAATGTCTCTAATGTCTTTTTTGTCTTGCATTATCTGGCAATGCATTGATGGGCCCAATATTATGTAGGACTTTAGCAGGCTAGGGTTGTCGTTAATCCATACAACTCTCATGTGCTGAACTCTGCTACAGGTGTGCTGGCATCTGACAGTATTCTAGCCACACTTTTCTACCAAAAATTCTGTGCTTTGATTATCTAGCATAACATAGTAAGACATGACACAATTTAGCAGTGTAAAGTGACATCATTTTGTATATTCTGGGTTCTATGACTCAAGGTAGGTAAGGCTTAGCTGGGAGACTTCCACACTGTACAAGCTTGGGTTTGTAGCTGAGCTTTCATAATGGCTGTGAAAAGCTACAATGCATACTCAGCTGAAGTCATCCATTATCACTTTCCACAGGCTTCCTGGAGATTGACTTATCCTGTTCCACAAACTTTTTCACTATGCTTTCTAAGTTCCTCTTTGGTTCAGGTGATGAATTTTGCCAATTGCTCCAACTGAACAAATTCGGACTGTTTTCTTCCCAACTTCACTAGTGATAGTCAGTGCCTTAAGTCCTTCTAGATCCTGAGGGATAATTCCTCACCAACTTCAGACCTTGACCAACTACCAGATAGAACCTAACGTCATGTCAGTAAGATCTAACAGCCTCACTCAACTTCAAAGATACAATTTTTTTCTTTGTAATTTATTTCAGTGTAACAAATTGACTGAAAAAGGTATTGGCTGTGAAAACACAACCAATTTGTTAATGAATTATTCTTTGGGTCAGACATGTGACCATGCACGGCTGTGTGAGGAGGGTCTTCTGTCCCATGTGCTGTTTTCACTGGGGCTTAGACTACAGTGGGTGTCTCAAGAAGGTATGAATCATACACTTAATGCCTTGTTGTTCTGACACATCTTCTCTTTAATACTTTCTTCCTACAGTCACTCACATGCACTCCCTCACAGCATTTCCTTCTAAAAATGGTACTCAGAAATCCAAATTGGTGTCCTTTTAAAAGATGGCTCTCTATGAGGCACTAAAATCAAAAGTTTTATATTTTATAATGCCCTGTCTCAGAGGCTACTAGCAATAACTTCCATTGCATTCTAATATTCAGAATCAATCATAGGCCTTAGAAGATTCCCAAAAGAAGGGGAAAAACACTTCACTTTCTATGTAAAATTTTGGGGGAGATATAGAGAAGGAAAGAAAGGAAGGAAGAAAGAAAGAAAGAAAGAAAGAAAGAAAGAAAGAAAGAAAGAAAGAAAGAAAGAAAGAAAGAAAGGAAGGAAGGAAGGAAGGAAGGAAGGAAGGAAGGAAGGAAGGAAGGAAAGAAGGAAGGAAGGAAGGAAGGAAGGAAGAGAAGAGAAGAGAAGAGAAGAGAAGAGAAGAGAAGAGAAGAGAAGAGAAGAGAAGAGAAGAGAAGAGAAAAGAAAAGAAAAGAAAAGAAAAGAAAAGAAAAGAAAAGAAAAGAAAAGAAAAGAAAGGAAAAGAAAAGAAAGGAAAGGAAAGGAAAGGAAAGGAAAAGAAAAGGCAGGCACCAGGCACGCCATGGCCTCACCCCACTACAAATGAACTCCAGACACATGTGGCATTTTGTCCATCTGGCTTTGCATAGGTGTTGGAAAATGAGGTTGGCAGTCTTTGAAAGCAAGTGCCTTTAACCGAATTAGCCATCTCACCAGCTCCAAGCCCTTAACTTTTAATTGGGAGAGTTACTACAAATGGGTGGCTTCTCTCTCTCTCTCTCTCTCTCTCTCTCTCTCTCTCTCTGAACATCTGGGGCTTCTCTTTTTATAATCATAAATTTCTCTCAGAGAGAAAGCTATTCCTTAATGCAATTTCCCAACTAAATTTAGTCAATTGTTCTTGTAAAAAAGGCATTTTAATGTATTAGCTTTGGTTTATCATATTTTTATATGCTGAAACATTATTTTTTTTCAATTAGGCAACTGACTATGAGATATAACCACAACATCTGAGAAGACATCATGGATATAAAATGAAAACACTGCCCTTGACATAGTCACTTGATTTTATTCATAAATTAGAATTGCCTATGAAAGAAATTCTTAATTTAATTAAATAATTTGGGTAAATTATCTTCCAATCACTTAAGTTGAATACGACTTAATAAGTGTTATTTGCATTGTATACAGACTTTTTAGAATGCAAACTCACACTGAAAATTTTAAGACCCATGATAAACATTGTAACTAGTTTTTGTATTTGTAATTGTTTTTCTTATCTGATTATTTCCCAGCTGGTTTACCATTACTGGAGATGAATTTTTCCCATGATTATTTGTATTATATTGTATACTAAATGATAACAGAATCTCTAATGAGTATGCATAAATATTGAAGCATTTACTCACTACACACACAACATTTGTAATTTAAATGTAGAATATCAATGCTTTCCACAACGTAAACTTGATTATGTTGAGGTGACAGTCATAATCAAGCTACAGAATGGGTAACACACCAGAATATTCCGTCTTCTCCACCTCTAACCTAAAGGAGGGTTGCATTTTTCCTGTTGATGCTTCTAACTACCATATTGTGAGGATGCAAAACACCAGGACGTACAGTTGTACAAGTGATGGGTTGGAAATTGTTATGAGTCATACTATCTCAGGAACAATGGGGCATCCAACATGACTGGGGTTGGAAGATGGTAGCCTGTGTTAGAAGAGAAAAGAGGTGGACTGACCAGGAAGAGGAGATTTCTGGCATTTATGTTTTTTAGGTGGAGATAAGACTGATAGGAATTCTGTTGAGTGATAATGAAATAGTCATTTCTTTCTAGGACTTCAAGTCCTAGAAACCCAAGACCCTATTTTTCCAGCAGTAGGTTTGGTTTAGTTTTGTTACTGAGGGAAATCAGATATAATAGGTCAACTTCGTACAGAAGAAAAAAGTGACCATTTTTCTTATCGAGATAATTGATCCACAAAATAACCAAAATACCCAGAGTTATATGATTTATGTGTAACTCGTGCTTTGAAGGCAGACATCAAGGTGTTTTGCCTTAGATATCAGAGATTATAAACGTAGGTTTTCAATTAAATATTTACACAAAACAGGTGAGATATAAGCTAAAATAAGCTTTCAGAAGTGAACTCTCATGAGGTGAGGAATGTCTTGCCCATGACTGCAGATGGATGAAAGTACCAGGTAACACTTCATGATGTCATTGTCACCTAGATAGATCCCAGTCAGCGGTTTAATATGACTTCATCTTACTAGTTCATTTTAAAATTGAGGTGATTTTTACTATAGTGATTAGACATCAAAAGATAATTCCATTTAATAATAGAATTATTTTGAATTTTACTATTGTGGTTAGGTATCAAAAGATGCCACTTAATGTTAGAATTTTTAAAAATATACAGATACGTTTCCCTTACTGACATATAATAATTATATATTATACAAATATGGTATCAGGTTATATGATCCTAGAGGTCAAATTTGGGGGGAAAAGAGAGGAACATATGTCAAAATTTAATATCAGCATTTTAAGACAGCAAATTTACAAGGGTGATGTGAAGATTACATCATTTTGAAACAGTTATCGGACATCTATTTAGTGCCAAGTGTCATTATGTCGGCTGATGGAGATAAAACAAAGTTAAACAAAAAAATAAGTATGTTATAGTCCTTGGATTGATGACTGATTACCAGTGGGAGACTTTGGAAGTGTCATGGGTGGGGGAGTAATTTATCACTGATGTATATAAAACTCTTAAAGATGCAGAGAACAGACAAAGTCAAAAGGCAGACAGGCCCATGTTACTTAGTCAGGATGGATGGATGTCAGGAAAGGTTGCAGACATGGTCATCCTTGAATGGAATTCTAGAAAACCCTGAATAAGCTGACCAAATAAATCTGAAGCTGAATGACAGGATGTAGCCAAGCTATTTTAGAACAGACTTGTAGAGTCACTTGACTCAACAAAAATTTACCCGGACATATAGGAAAAGTCCACAGCATAAATACAAATATAAGAGGACCACTTTTCTTGATAAACCTGTAATTGGTAAAGCTGTATTTTGTTAGAATACAATATTATGTGAACAGAACAAAGAATACAAGGGACCTTTCATATGACAAAGAATCTTAATGTATTATCAGTCTTCTAATGAAATTTTTGTAAAATTAAGTCGATTATTCCTACTCAGTTTAGAAAATTATATGTATAAGATTTGATTATCTAGATCTCCACATATGCAATCCACTTAATGTTTTCAATTGTGACTATTACTATAAAGTTATATTACAAAGTTGTGCTATATCACTTGATTTATTCACTGTGCATACACTATGGAGGGAATCTCACTGAATACATCAAAAAATTTTTCCCTTAGGTTCTGATAAAAGTGTAATGTTTTTCATTTTTAAAACTCATGAATTTAAAACTCATATCTCCTTTGACATCTGTTAAGATTATTTTTCACTGTGTATGTGTGTAGGCTGCTTTCAGATTTTTCTGGGATGTGTCACAAGTTCAACAGCATAGTTAAAGCACATTTCTGTAAACTGTAATGCTCTCTTTTCTAAAGATATTTTACTTCATCAATTATTGACATGAAAGTAAAGATTTTTTTTCTATGATTTTCCCATAACGTAAGTATTCATTTTATATATATATATATATATATATATATATATATATATATATATATATTTCTAAACATTTATATATAGTTTAAAATAAAATCTTAACTTCTAGAAACAATTTAGAATATTTATTTGAAAATGTAAGTTTTATGAGAATGGGTGTGTCAGAGCCTTGAGCCACTGCAATTGGTTTCCAGACACATGTACCCCTTGTGTGCATGTGTGACATTGCATAATTGTGTCACTGTGCATCTGGATTACGTGGGACCTGGAGAGTTGAACATGAGTTCTTAGGCTTCATAGGCAAGCAGCTTAAACACTAAACCATCTCTCCTGCCTGATTTTGTCATTATTTCTATTTAATAATGCTCTATAGTTTTTATACATTCAAAAACAGAGGATTCTGATGCATTTCTTACTTATTAAACTCATTTGATGTTTGCTGTTATTTATTATTGGGTTACAATTCCTGGAACCAGCTATGGAATTACACTGGGAGGTTAGCTGAGTCCACAGAGGTACCTCGCACATGTTCATCACAAGCTGCAAAGGCTGAACATGGGCCTATCCCTGTGTCAGGCATACGAATATGTAGGTAGAATTATCTCTTGGGGGAAGAAGATAATGTCACATTGCATATAAAAGCAATTGTTCACTTTTCTCAACATGAGGAATGCCAACCCTTCAATCTAGCCTCATTTTTATCATGTGCCTGTCGGCTTTATTAGCAACAGCGTCAGCTGTCCTTTCAGGAGCTACAATCCTCACCTTCAGCATAACACTAAAAGAGGATTGTCTGTTGTTAGAAAGCTTTCCATTGAGCGATGAAATATTAATAGAATAGGGCCCTGTAAAGCATCTGTAACAACTAAAGAGTGCTACTGAGGTGGAGAGACATCAATCACCACAGCATTTTATGTAATGCATCTTGCCCGACATCCAAGATGAAACTGCTAATCCTTCTCAATATTGGATATGTACTCATTCAATTTCATAAAAACATGGACATTTCTGCATCATAATTCGAACTCAGCCATTCCTGATTAGCTTCTCCATTGTATACCTGGTCATATCTACCTGGGATCAAGACAATAGAAGGTGCTTCCTCAGTACTTACCAGACCTGATGTGGCCGTAGGATACTTAATTGCCTTCACAGAGACCACAGCATCTATAATCTTATTTATAATGAGGTCCTAACCTCAAGATTTACTTATATTGTATAGGCACAAATGTTTGTGACTGAAATGTGATGTACTGTATGGTGTAGCCTGGGCAGGATATCTTATGAAATATATTTATTCAAAGGAAAAATATAAACACAACATTAACTGAGAGTTGTATGTGGTACTTGAGTAATATTCTTTTTTCTTTCCAATAACCAAACTAGGCATCAGTACTGCCAATTCCTTCATACTCCATCCTCTATTTGCTCCAAAACAGAAAAAAATAAAAAGAAATTTGAGATTATTAAAAAAAGAAAATGTTGTATAAGCAATGACAGTTAGAATATGGAGATGGGTTTTATAAGTATTTTTAAATATATAAAATGTACACTCTGAATATGATCTGAAGATTCAATTCTAACTAGCATTAACTCAAGAAAATCATTTTGTATCACAAACACTAGAGCCAGAAGTGCTGTTGTAGGCTAAAAGCCCAGCACATGGGGCTGAGGCAGGAGGAGCTCTGTGAGGATGAGGCCAGCTTAGTGAGCCACAAGTTATCTTTGACTAGAGAGTGAGGCTAAGTCTCAAAATATTACTCAAAATAAGCAAAAAATAAAAATTGCATGTATAATATACATTTGAGGTATTATTTTAATATTGCTTACAAGTTTTATGTAGGTTTGTGTTAATAAAATGTTTCAATAAAGGGTTTCTAAGTTCTGTCTTTTCCCCTAAGTTTTGTTCTGTGTGGGAGTCTGTCCACTTACTAAATCAGAAAAATCTCTAAGTGGGTGTAGTGAAGGCTTTACATTATGCAGGCTATATCACCTAAAGTGCCTCACTCTAGATATATAAAGTTATCCAACTGATCTTTGGAAGTGGAACAATGATAGCGTTTCTCGTATATAGAATAGGTGTCTATCTACATGTGCAAAACGAATGTAGACAAACACCTTCCACCTTCCATGGGTGTACTCAAAATGAATTACACAACAAGATTTGAAATGCCAAACTCTGAAAGTAGAAGATAGGGACTGGAGAGATGGTTCAGCAGTTAAGGTGCTTGCCTACAAAGCCTAATGTCCTGGGTTCAAGTCCCCAGCACCCAAGGAAAGCTTTGGCACAAACATCTGAAATTCATTTGCAGTGGCTAAAGGCCCTGGTGCACCATTTCTCTCTCTCTCTCTCCTTGCAAATGAATAAGTAAATACATTTTTTTTTAAGTTGACAATAACATAGAAGAACATTTAGATGACATCTGGTTACATGTTAGCCACATACCTGGGTCACAATCCACGGCAGAAGTAAGTAAGGTGTTTCTCATTAAGACTCAAACTTCTGCTCTGCAAAAAGGGAAAACAACACACAGACTGGAGACAATATTTACAAAACACATCTAAAATGACTATTGTATAAATGAATAAATAGCTCAAAACAATCTGATTTAAAATGGGAGAAGGGGGTCTCAGTGGTTAGGGCACTTGCCTGCAAAGTCTAACAACCTAAATTTGATTCCCCCGTACCCATGTAAAGCCAGATGCATAAAGTGGTGCATGCATCCGGAGTTAATTTGCAGTGGCTAGCGGCCCTGGGATGCCCATTCTCTGCCTGTCCATCTGTATCTCTTCTTGCAAATGAATAAAGGAATAAGTAAGATATATTAAAATGAGAGAAGGAGCTGAAAGACATGACAGAAAAGGAAAAGATGCGTGGGTAAGATGAAGATGTCCTCATCCGAAGTCCATCCACCATCCACCACCCCATGAAGACGAGATGCCAGTGCACATCATTAGAATCGTCAGCACCTAGCACACTGACCTCACCAAATCCTAGCAAAAAAAAAAAAAAATGTGGTACAAATGGGCACTGTTGCCAGTGATCATCCAAAGTGAAACAGCCAGTTTGAAGGACTGTTGAGCAGTTTCTCACAAAACTAAAACTAAGCTTATTATGTGGTCCAACCAAGCTCCTAACTGATTGCAACAGATGAATTGAAAATTTATGTCCACACAAAACCCTGCAGAATGACATTTCTAGAAGTTTTGTTCATAATCACTAAAGACACCACTCAGGACGTGAGTTTTAAGTGAGTGGAGATACAGCCAGGCCTGGGGATAGGGCTATGTGGTCAAGTACTCTGTTTTCCTTAGAGGCCACAGTTACCAAGGAGTCACTTTCTTTAGATGATTTCTGTATTTGTTCCACTGTCTAAGGAGAAAATGTATGGGCATACATTTTCCTAGAAACACATCTTTCACCTTGCAGCCACACAACACGGGCTGTGGTACTTGCCTTCATTTCTTTTGGCACACGGTCTTGTGATGCCACCCGTGAACCTTCTGGCTCGGTGTAGAATATTCACACATTTGAAAAGCTCATATATGTCCATTTATAAATCACGGGTGGTATCAGAATGTTAAGGCTGTTTCCTTTTCCTTTACAGCAGATGTCATGAATCTTGTAATAGTTTAAGATATTGCTTGTAGCTTCAACACTAACCATAATATTCTCTTACTTTTCAGCATTGAGTTAAATTCAAATCACATTGAATATTAGTTTTATAAATAGATGGTGTTCTCATACACATTTTGATTCCTGAGGCTTTGAATTCACTTTCTTTCTGCTGACGAAAGAAGCACAGTGTATCCGCCCGTCTACACTGGTGTACTTCCCCGCTCGGCTGCCGCTAGACGCTCGCCCGCTCCTCCGAGACTGTTGTCTTCTGAGCTGGCGGCACACCTGCCATCCTGTGTTCTCGCTTTACCATATGCCCTCCTTTCTTCCCTGTACCCTGAACAGTAGGAGTCTTTCATCTCTGAGTTTCTCCTGTGTTCTGAAAAAGAAACTTTTCTAAGTAAAGTGACTTCATGCTTTACTGCCATATTACATTTTATTTCTAACAAGGTTGCTGTTTTCACCTTTTCAAGATTCGTTGTCATTTCTTGGCTTTGCTGGTAGTTACTATAGTGTATGTCAAAGGGTTTTTTTTTTTTTTTTCTACCTCTATAATGGAATTCATAGTTTCCTTTCTATGTATTTAGGTTTTTTTTTTTTTTCAATTTTCTTTGTCAGGACCCTCATGTTCTTAGTTTGAGTCTTTTAAGGAAGCTTATTTGTTCCTGGCTACTTAGCATTCTTTTCCTCAGAGAAAAAAAAAAAATTAAATGGAAGATGTTATTTCTAGTACTGGAGACCAATGAGTGTTTCACACTATCTCTGGAAGATTGTTTTCCAAGTCTTACAAAGGATAACTCTGCCACAGAGCTATACCCCAGCTCCTTTTCAGTTTTGACTAGGGTACAAAGAAGCGTGCTGTGTGCTCTGATGTTTAGGATGTTTGCAAGATAATGAAGCGTGTGGTGGCATCATGGTTAAGCAGCTGGTTAATCCTTGTGTTCTAGATATCACTGAGTTTTCACCTCCTGCACATTGGGTCTCAAACCAACCTCCATTCAGTTGTACATCTCCTGGGCAACTACTTACGTCTCCCATTCCATCCATTAATTTACTTTATATATTTTGTTTTCCAGATCTGAACATGGCCACATCATATACTTTCTGTTTCCTTTTTTTGCGGGGAGAAGGGGGGTACTTATTGCAGCTGCAAATGAACTCCAGAAACCTGTGTCTCTTTGTGTATCTGGCTTTAAGTGGGTACTGGGGCACAGAACCTGGACCTGTAGGCTGGCAAGCAAGCACTTTTAACCACTAAACCATGAACCATCTCCCTAGCCCATTATGGGTTTATTTCTTTTGAGGTTCTGAGTGAATGGCAAATGAGGCTTAAAGGGGAGGAAGGGCAACTGACTGTTCTCTAGGCATACTTTAAGAAAATTTTAAAAGTAATTTTAACTATTTTTTTTTACTTATTTGTGAGTAGATACAAAGATAAAGCCCCCCCACACACACACACACAGAGAGGGAGAGAGAGAGAGAGAGAGAGAGAGAGAGGGAGAGGGAGAGAGGGAGAGTATGGGCACAACAAGACCTCTTGCCATTAAAAACAGACTGCAGATGTATGGGTCACTTTGTGCATATGGATTTACGTGTAACTAGCGGTACTGAATCCCATCCTGCAGGTTTGCAAACAAGTGCCTTTAGCAAGTGGGCCATCTTTCCAGCCCTTAAAGATATTCTTACTATGGATAGAAAAATATCAACATGAATAAATCTAATGTACCTATGCCATTTATGTTATAAAAATTCATTCTAATAATTTTACAAGCCTCATAAAATTGTTCACATCAAAATACTTTATTTGTGAAGTGATATTTAAACAAATTAATGCAAGTTTTCAATAGGGATAAGAAATAATCAATTCACTTCACAAAAACATAAGAAACAAGGTGTTATGGCACCTTGGAACTGATAGGTTTAGTTTACATAGTATCATGAGATCATGGCTGACAAAATTCATCTAGAATGTTTTTCCCAGATGGATATTGAGTATAATAATATATGAAATGTAATTTTGGAGGTTTTAATTTGCTTTACATTTGTGTGTGTTTGTTTTTGCATGTATGTTAAAGTCAGAGTTTAAGGTCAGTGTCTTCCTCACTGACTCTCCACATATTTTATTATTTGTTTGCTTGTTTGTTTTGCTTATTTGCAGAACATGGAGGCAGTCTCTCAGTGAATGTGGCAATCATTGATGTGGCTAGATTGCTTAGCCAGCGAGTTCTAGGGATCCTCTTGGCTCTGCCTCCTCATTTCTGGGATTACCTGTGCCTTGTCACCACACACATATTTTGGGTAACTGCTAGGAACAGAATGCTGCTCCTCATTGTTACACAGCAGCAAGCCTCACCGAGTCATCCCCTTAGTCTCTAATTATTTATTTATTTTTACTTTTGAGTTATCAAGTTAGGGTCTTGCCCAGGCTGACCTAGAATTCACTATGTAATCTTAAACTGGCCTTGACATCACAGCCATCCTCCTCCCTCTGCTTATCCAGTCCTGGGATGGAAGGCATGCACCACTGTACCCAGCAGAGAGAGAGAGAAAGAGAGAGTGATTAAGAGAGAGAACTGATGTGCTAGGGCCTACAGTCACTGCAAACAAACTACAGATGCGTGTGCCAATTTGTGCATGTGATTTTAAGTGCGTGCTAGGGAATTGAACTCTGGTTGTTATGTTTTGCAGGCAAAAGCCTTAACAGCTAAGCAATCTCTCCAGCCCCTAATTTATTGTAACAACAAAGCATACAGATCTAATTGATGGACCCTCAATCATTAATTAGTTATTACACAAATGTATTTAGCATCTGAACTCATTGTGTAAACAAAGGTAGGTCAAATATGTCATCACAAAAAATGGATTTAAATTAGTATGTAGCCTATAATTTATTGCACAGATATTAAAATGATTTTTGGTAATGAATTTCTCTCATAGCTAATCAACTTTATTTTCTAAACTGTGAAGTCATTAATTTGGCTTGTTATGAAAATCTATTCTAATGGAGCTCCTCAGAACTCCCTATTGGCTACTAATGACTTTGAATATAAAACCTATCTCATGTTTCATGTATTCCTGTTTTTATTTTCATTAATCTTCACAGAGACATTGACACACTGACATTTTTCAACTCAACTCAGCAGCTGAAGACACAGGTGAAGAAAAGGAGTGATCCCAGAGGAATGGAGATGTCACATCTCTTCCCCTGAATGGCAAGTTTGGAGCTAGGAAAGCTTACTGAGCAGGCTGTCAGAAGTCCTTCTTTACTGTCATTGGTTCTCTGAAATTTCAGAAGAAAGTGAACAAATTATGAGAGGGAGCACATATCAGAGGATGATTGTCTATGTGGCTTTTCCAGTCGTAACATTTAATGTACCCTATGAGTTTTCTTAGGGAGGTATTTCCATCATCTCAGATAGAGAAAACAATGGCAGACCAAAGAATTAATTCCATCCAAGTCCAGATTTGCCTAATCAGTGGATGCATTGAGATAAAATACTGGGGCATTGTATTGAGAGCAACTTACTGGGTAAAGTGAAGTTTGGATAACTGAGCCACCTGCATCACCAAAATGTCCTGCCCTACTCTGGGTGAGGATTCCAAAAGTGGAATTAGTGATATTTTTTGTACAGTCTCCTCTCCTCATTAGTTGTTTACTCCTTACAAAGCCTTAGGAAGGGACCTCATGAGTCCCAGTGTCTTATAAGATGAGCTTAGTGAGCAGTTTGCAGGAAATGACCACACGGCACCATCCTGTGTGTGTAGGTTCAAGAGTGTCGATGCCCGTTTGTTCAAGTGCACCAGTGTGCCTGACATTTGTGAGTGGGAACATGCCATGTGTGGGTGGGCACATTCGTGTGCACATCATTTATGTGTGGGCGTCCATATCATGTCTGGGCTGCAGGTACATGAACATGCATGTCCACACGCATGGGCACGTGAGCATACCTGTCATGTGTGTTCTGGTACTTGAGTATGCATGTCATGTGGAAGGGTGCATAAAGGGACGTTCCATGTGCATGTGGGTGCATGAGTGTGCATGACAACCATGGGTACCAGTTCTTGGAGGTTGATCCCCTTTGTTTAGAGTCTTTCACTGGGCTGGAGCTGACCAAGAAGACTAGACAATCAAGCCAGCAAGCCCAAGTAGCATTACAGGTGTTCATAAATGTAGGTGGCATTTTCATGTGGTTTCTGGGGATAGGTGTCAGGTCCTCATGCTTGCAAGGCATGTGCATTATTGACCGAGTTATTGCCCTAGCCCATGTACCATTATTTTAAAACTTAACTTCCATAATAGTTTCATAGAATGTGGGAAAATACAACCGTTGGTGTTTAAGATTTTGATTAAAATATATAATCTACTAAAAATGCATCTATCTACACTATTACTGATTTTGAGACTATACATGCCAAACCGTGTTTTTCATATTTCTCATGACTTTCTTCCTAATATGTTTCATTGTGTTTTTCTCTGTATTATGAAATTCCAACAAAATTGAGATTTTATCGCATCTCTTTTTATACTTCTCATTAACTAATTGATTAATTAATTAAGAATAGGATCTCACTATGTAGCCCAGAGTGGCCTCAAACTCACAATCCTCCTGCCTTAGCCTGCTGAGTGAAGGGGCTTCTGGTGTGTTCCATCAGGCCCAACTTCCTGCCCTGACTTCTCCCATCATTGATATCATTAGGCATTTCTTCAGCTTGAAATTTATTATACTTATTTCAGCCTTCCTCATTTAATTTACTTACCTATACTTCTATAATCCTGGATTTAGCTTGAACATAATTGAACATAATTTTATGTAAACTGTTTATAGAATTTATATAGATACAAAGGTAGTTTTCTGTGTTTTGCTCCCAATCTTGAAAGTTGCTTATATAAACAATATTGCCATTCAACACAAGTTACTAAAAATTGATTCTTTTTTTTTTTTTTTTTGTATTCCAGTGATCCCTAAAAATCAAATATACTACTCTCTTCACTCTGGTTTAATGGCTACCGGTATATAAAATATTTACTCAGGTAATGTATTTGCCATCGTTAATCTTCTATTTTTAATTTTCTTGGAGTTTTCCTAGTTTACTTTTCAATCTCATTTTAATTAAAGAAACAACTTCTTTAAGTTTCCAGCATGTCCTCAGCACTGTAATTAAAATTCTATGGAGGACCAAATAATCTTTAAATAATTATTACCTTTGTAATATATTCTCTAACCTGAGTATACAATACCTTTGGATTTATTAGAAATTGACATCCACATCTCTCTGAAATGTTTCTTTATAAAATACCTACCTATTGCTTTTTAGGTATTCTGAGCATTTCCCACTTTTCAGTAACATTGTGGGTGGGCTATTTACTTATTCTTCTTAGGCCTCCTCCTTGGGAATTGCTGGAGTAAAAGAAGGCAACTATTTTGGAATGCCTTACTCGCATGTAAGCATTATCTAGACTTATTTTTTCTAACAATTTATTAATTTAAGCAGCCAAGGTTCTTTTGGAAATAAATACATAATTATGATGCCTGAAAAACATATATTTTGTCTCCCTCCAAAGGTTATGAATTTTCTATTTGGCTTATTTTTTACTGCTAGAAAATTTTCAGTTAAATTGATAAAGATATTGCTAGGTAACATCATTCTCTTCAACATTTTAACAATTATTGAATCTTAACAAAAATTTGAATCTAAATATCCTTAAGTGTCCATGAATACCTACCTTCTTTCCTTCCTTCCTTCCTTCCTTCCTCTCTCTCTCTCTCTCTCTCTTTCTTTCTTTCTGAGGTAGGGTCTCCCTCTAGCTCAGGCTGACCTGGAACTCACTGTGTGGTCTCAGACTGCCCTCAAACTCATAGCAACCTCCTACCTCTGCCTCCAAAGGGCTGGGATTAAAGGCGTGTGCCACCATGCCCAGCTTCATTAATTTCTTGAATGCATGAAATTATTAAATAAATATGTCTTTCTCTTGGGAAGATTTAAATTTCAAAGGGTTCAAGACACAGCAAAGGAGATGACAATTCTGTATGCTAAGGGTTTATTGATTTCTGTAATAAAAAGTATACATTTTGTGCACATAAATATGACTTTCCATAATTATACAGTTTTTTAATCTAGCTGAAATTATGTGATTTCATGACTTAATAATTGAAGTTTTTCTCAACAGTTTACGATATAGAGGGAAGGAAAAGCTGGGCTTGGCAGCATTCATCTAGTATCACCCAGTGCTAAGGAATCTGAGGTGGGATGACTGAGCGCTGTCCCAGGCCACCTTGGCATACACAGTGAGACCATTTCAAGGCACACACATACACATACACCACCATCACCACTGGCATGATCATCACCAACACCAGGAGTTCTCCCTTTGAACTCAATCATATTTAAGATAGTGCATCACAGTGGGGAATCTTTCTGTACTTGTTTATATTATGAATTTACCATATTGTATCAGCCATACACATTTTAATTTTGAATATACAATTTATAAGTACTTAACTACCAGTTTGGACTATTCTTCCATTTCAGTATATTGTTTTATATGTTATGGGTTGAATTCCTTTGTCAGAAGTTTGTCTGTTGAATTCTTCTAAATCAAGGGTATTTTAATATATTCATAAATTTCATTGTCTTCTAGCTTCGGAGTCCCTGTTTCTTTATGTTATCCTTGTCTTCGTATGAATACTTATTTTTCTTGTCTAGCATTTTGAGTAGGTGTAGAATTTATTTTCATATTAAAGAGAAGTGACTTGAGGATATGCATTTCTTCCCACCATCCAGACTTTAGGGCACTCTGTAAGTTTAGACACGCCACATTCCCTTTTGAGTGAGTTTCTGAAGATGCTCTGTGATGGGCATTTCTATTTGCCTCTTCAAGTCCATTCCCAGCCTTGATGATACTCTTGCCCACTCTGTAGTATGGATGGCAGGTGCAGAACTGTGTCTTCTAGCTTCTTGTGAACTCTGCCACTGGGCAGCAGGGCTGAGAAGGAAGAAGGGAGATAAAAGACGGAGAGGAAAATAAGGTTGTTGGATCCATAGCTCATATTAGACTCACTGAATCCCACAAGCAAGGATCACGTCACTTGTCTGCTAATATATTTCTTAAATAATACCGTTTGTCCACTTTCTGGTGACTTCTCAGTCCTGTACATTCTCATGACAGCAGGATGGTTTATGCTATTCCTGATGTGTTAGTCTCTGTATTACACCTTATGATTTGCTTATATTCTGTACTTCAAATCAAATGCATTGGTAAGTTCTAATTATAATTTTCTCAATTGTTCACATTTTAACAGTTTATTAGTTTTAAAATAAACCATTTTGCAACAGTTAATTTTCTCACATAAGATGGCACGGTAGGGCACTTATAGGGTCATATTATACTTCTTAATCTGTTGATCGTTCTGAGTCTTAACTTCTATTAGTAATTTCATCCCATTGTGATTAGCATAGACCATAGTCTGTTCAATTTTTTGCTTCACTTTATTTTCTTTTAATGACTTGGTTATAATTTTTTTTAATTCAAAAGCACTATGGACTTTTTAAAAATGACCAGCTCTGAATGAGCCCCAGGTCATATTACTGAATATTTTCATTGTCAATGAATTTAGTTATGATTTTAGTAGGATTTAAGCTAGGTTGGTTCCTTTATGCTGGCATAACAGAATCCTTCCATAAGAGAAGTGATTTTAAAATAGCATTATTCGGGCTGGTGAGATGGCTTAGCAGTTAAGCGCTTGCCAGTAAAGCCTAAGGACCCCAGTTCAAGGTTCGATTCCCCAGGACCCACATCAGCCAGATGCACAGGGGGGTGCACACATATGGAGTTGGTTTGCAGTGGCTAGAGGCTTTGGCATGCCCATTATCTCTCTCTCTCTTCCTCTTTCTCTCTCTGTTGTCACTCTCAAATAAATAAATAAAAATGAACAAACAATTTAAAAAGTAAAAATAGCATTATTCTAGTTTTATTCATTTTATTTGAATATCTAAAATATTTTACCAGAAGATAAAATAAAATCTAGCCTTAATGATTTATTTTTGCACACCAATTGCATCCACAATATTAAAAAGATTTATTGTTACAAAACATTATTTTACTTGAATTGCTATTATTTTCATAGAATCCTAAGAGGAAACAGACAAAATTGTAAACAATTATTTTGGTAGAAATAAACAAAGCCTGTAGTCTGAAGATAAGTTCTATATAAAAAATGGTTTGTGCTAAAGATAAATTTTATTATGATTTAAGAAGGTTTTTCTAAACACAATATTTACTCAAAATAATTCAAACAAAGGATTCCATAATTGTTCATAAATATTATTATTTTGCAGTGATTGAGGGAAACCAGTTTGAAAAGATGAAGAGCATGAATGAAATTGTAATAGGAACCATTCTGTGCATTCAGTTCCATTCAGACTGAAACAGAGGTGATATGGGCAGGCTAGGAAAATTCTACAGAAAATCTTCTTTACAGAAAGGGATTTTTGAAAATTATTTTATTTTACCTTAAATAGGCTGAACAAATCTGTATTAATTTATGTATTTTATTTGTTAACAAAAAATAAGTCTTCTAGGGCAAGAAAAATGAGGAAATTTAGTTGAAGCTTTTTATAACATTCATAGTAGGGGATCAAAATGAATATAATTTTAGCGTATCATTTATTATATGGAACCTGAAAATTGTGTTATTCATGCTTCCTTTTTTTTTTTTTTTTTTTGTGGTAGGGTCTCACTCTAGCCCATGCTGACCTGAAAGTCACTATGTAGTCTCAGGGTGGCCTCGAACTCACGGCGATCCTCCTACCTCTGCCTCTCAACTGCTGGGATTAAAGGCGTGCGCCACCATGCCCAGCTTATTCATGCTTTAAATACGTTCATTAACTGACAGTGCAGCTAAACTGACTCCAAGAACTATAATAGATCTCCATGGTGTGACCTGTTCCAAGTTAATAGTACTTCAAGAACTTCACCATATTAAGACCAAAAAGGTAGAAATGAGCAGAAAAAGGATGATTTACCATAATACTTTGAATTACAAAATCTATAAATGGGAGAATAGTAGTACAGGGAAAAGATCTTTCATGTTTTCTTTTAAAAAAACCTTTATTTATTGATTTATGAGAGAGATAAAGAGAGAGAATATGAGTGCTCAAGGGCTTCCAGCCACTGCAAACGAACCCCAGAGGCATGCACCACCTTGAGCATCTGGCATCTGGCATCTGGCTTATGTGGCTACTAGAGAATTAAACCTGGTCCTTAGGCTTCACAGGTAAGAATTTTAACTGCTAATCAATCTCTCCACTACAATTCTTTTTCAAAATTTCTATTTGTTTGGTTTTTTTATTTGTCTATGAGAGAATGCCTCCTTAAAATTATATTTGTTATTATTTTTAATAAATAAATAATAAAATTATATTTATTATTATATTTAAAACACTTTGCCTTTGATTAGGGTTGCTTGCATGATCATGGGTGGGATGTTATTTCTTATGGAATGTGCAACAGGCCAGTGGCTACACCACTGATGAACCCGACTCCACTTTCCTAGCAACCGTGAGGTACTATGACTCCTCTGGGAGTCTAGGCTCTCATGCAGGCTTTGTCTGCTTTCATTGATGGTTCAGTCTCGACAGGCTTAATTTTGTGCTGGAAACCATAGATGCTGTGAGTTCAGGAGTATAATGGCCATGTCATATCCAGAAGACAGTTTCACAGCCCTTCTCATGCTCTTCCTCTTGCTCTTCCATTCTTTCAGCTCCTCCATCTGTGATTTAAGTAGATCATACATTGTGGTCGAATTAACTTTTTGGACATAATATATAATACCACCTATTTTATATGTAGGACTGGAAGTGATATCCACCAGGAAGGCCACTATATCTGGTATCATCACAAACCACTGTTTTCCTGGTTTCACTGTACCCAAACAATGACATCGGGGTACAATGCAATGACTTCACGAAATAGTAAATACAACTATGGATCTTGCCGAAGACTTTCTTCAAACACCTTCTATTTGAAGGAGCTGAGGGCCACATTGACACAACCTTCTCCTGTAATGCACGTCTTATTTTTCTGCATTAATTGTCTGAAATATAATGCATAGTTCTTGAACCACTGTGTTTCTTGACAAAAATCTGTGTAGTTATGACTATTATATGTGCCCACCTGAATTAATAGTACTCATTTAAAAATTCTTCAACATTTTTCAAAACATTGTGATTCAATTTATTATCTACTGTATTATATAACCTAGTGTTAGGTTTATTCAGCTATAGTCTTTTAAAATATTATTTATTTAGTTATTTTAGAGAAAGATGCAAGGGAGAGAGAGAGAGAGAGAGTGAGCTAGGGCCTCTAGCCACTGCATGTGAACTCTAGATGCATGCACCACCTTGTGCATCTGACATCATGTAGTTACTGGGGAATAGAACCTGTGTCCTTTGGCATATATTATCCTCACAAACTGCCCAATAAGCACTCTTCGTAATGTTAATGTTCATATATTAATTCTACTCTCACTTGTGGATTAGGGAAGCTTCTCTTTTCAGATAGCACTGATCTCTGGGATGATTCAAAAAATACCATAGCACTGGAAAGAAGTGACAGAAGAGTGTTCAGCACTGAAACATCTCTATCACATGTTCCAAGGCTCAGGTGGTTTGAATAGATGGCTCCCCAATATATTCAGTTGTTTATTTGTTTGTAGTTTGCATCTGCTGCCACATGTCTGGAGGAAGTGTCACTGGGTAGATCTTAAGGTGTGGTGGTGGGTTTTCAGATTTCAATCTAAAGATATGCAAAGTGTGCCTAGCTGGAGTTCCTAAAGTGTGTTGTGTGGCTTTTGGCTTGTGGCTTGTGCTTCTCTCTCTCTGCTTGGTCCTGTGAAGGCAGGCCAGCTTCTTCTGCCATTTATGGAACTTCCCCTGGATCTGTAGGCTTCAATAAATATTCCTTTCTCCATAACTGTGCCTAGTCTGGAAGTTCATCTCAGTGAACCTGAAGCTGACTGCTACAGGGTCCATTGCAGAAGAGGTGGCAGAAAGAATGTGAAGGGCAGAACTGCTTACAATGCGGCCTCCCAGACACAAAGGTGGCTGGATCTCCATCACCTCGCAATGCCCGGTACTACCTACGCAGGAACCTCATAATAAGAGGAAAGGATGATGAGATCAAAATAAGCGAGAGACTAATTGAGAGGGGGAGGGGATATAATGAAGAGTGGATTTGTGAAGTCGAAAGTGGAGGAGGGGAAGGAATTATCATGGTTTATTGTCTATAATTATGGAAGTTGTCTGCTTACACTATTGGTTATTCAGTATACTTCTGATCCCTTGTTATTCTCTCCTATATAAAGAACTAAAAGGCTTGATGGGAAAGTCAGTGGAATTTACTATGTGCAGAAATTTAAATACCTGCTACGGGTTTAATGATTAGCTACAGGTATGCTCCAGAGTTTTTAGAAACTACATGATTCCAGCTTAAAAAATGTTTCAAATTAAATTCAAGACTCTTTCATGGCTGCCTAAAGTGGAAGAGCTCGGTCTAAAGTCAATGTTGTATAAACTAAATTCCCATGTTCCAAAGAGGACTGACTTTTGATGCTGTCCGCAGCTTTGTACTAAGCCTGACCTCACACTGAGCGGGCAGATGTGGCTGACAGGGGACCTCCCAGGTCACGACTCTAGTCGAGGGAGAGCCCCCGAGATGAAGCTAAGTTCTCCGCGAATCTTCGCGTCTCAAGAGAGGCTGCTTGCCCACTCAAATAACACTTAGGAGTGGAAGGACTAATGGTCATGAATACTCTGAGCAACCGCTCGTAAGAGTTCTATACTTCAGTTTACCGCCAGGGGCACTCTCTATCTATGACACAACATATATTTGACTCCTGCTTTGACGGCGTGGTAAAGGATGCTTCCATACACTCTTCTCTTCAGAATGTAGAACATGCCAGGGAAGCATGCTGTGTTTTAGGTATGAAAACAAAGAAATAAAATATTTTCCAAAAAAGGAGTTGTACATTCCATTTGTAAGAAAAAAAAAATATGAATATGTGGTTGCTCACGAAAGATGACCAGTATCAGGAGAGGCAGGATAGCAATGAACTGGTTATTAATGTGCCAGTAAGAAGCAGATATGAAGCAACATAATACAAGCCAGGCTAGCCTATTGGGTGTGTTCCATCCCAGTGAGGAGCCTGTCCTGAGGAAGGAAGACAGTACCTCAGGAGCAACACCAGAAGTCGGTCTTTGGTCTCCATACATATGCACACACATGTGCATCCACACACAGGCACTTGTAAACGCACCCAAGGTTTTCATAAACCTCAGGCCTCCACACACAGGTACACAAAATTCATTTGAAACCTGGGAAGATAGGTCAGTCAGTGAAGTTCTTGCCTCACATACATGAGGGCCTAAATTCAATCCCCAGACCCAGGGAAAAAAATAAAAAGTTAGACACAGTTTTATGTAATCGTAACCCTGGTGCTAGAGAAGCAGAGAACAGTGGATCCCTCGGGATTGCTGGCAGCTAGTCGATTCATTAAGCTCCGGGCCAATGACAGACCTATCTCAGAAACTGGTGCACAGCATAGGAGCAGCACCCAAGATTATCCCCTGACCTCCACACACGTGCACGTGTCCTCAAACACACACACACACACACATTGTTTCAAAAAGAGAAAATATGAAATAAATTTATTGTGCATAATCATATTACCACAGTAATTTTTCTATAACAGTTACAATCAAGAAACCATGCAATAAAGCAGTTACAATGCTCGCTCTAAGGCTATAGCTTTATGTCATGCAATTATGTAATCTTCAGAATTTTGCATTTGTGCTCTCAGCCCTGTGTTTTGCAAATTCTATTCACAGTAAATTTTCTTTGCTTCTATATTATATCAGATAATAAGACAATTAATAATGCAAGCCAATGAGAATCTGTGTCAAAGATGAGAGAAAAAAAAAACTAGAATCACTGCTTTACCTAAGATTTTGAATCCAATTAAAGCTTATTTATGAACAGAAAATATGGCAATGACTAGGTTTCTGAAGATACAAGAATGACCAAGAAACCACATTGTATTCTCCTTTATTCATATCATTCCTTATACCCACTTATACAGAAGGATTGCACAGAACGAAGAGAAAGTCCTCTGTTACTTATGGGTAATCTGAAGGTACAGAGAGTTAATAGTATATGAGATGAAAAGTTTAGCTAATTTTGTGCTTTAATTTCCCCATTCTGGTAAGAAAGGATACATCTATGTCTACTAGATATAAAATATTCACTGTGATTTGGTGATTCTGTAGGATTTTATATTTGTACCTAAACTTGGCAGTGCACAAAACGAAGTGGAAAATTCATGAGAATGATATTTTCCTTTATATTTGGAAAACAACTTTAAATAGCAAATACAAAACACTGTAATGGGTCAAGAGAGACTGTGGGAGGAGGAAAACAGACAGTGTAATTTAGTAGTGCTAATGTATTTTTCCTCCTTTTAAACAGAGCCATTTTCATTTAGCAGTTTACTCCCCAAATTGTGTGTAGCTGGCCCTGAGTAAGTATATCTAGCATTGATATTTT
This sequence comes from Jaculus jaculus, assembly GCF_020740685.1. Lineage (NCBI taxonomy): Eukaryota > Metazoa > Chordata > Mammalia > Rodentia > Dipodidae > Jaculus > Jaculus jaculus. The sequence goes on along the minus strand of NC_059119.1, from coordinate 7,995,305 downwards.
AAAGATCCATGAAACTTAGTGGTTTGGGTGGCACTTAAACTTCAATATAAATGAGAATCACTGGAAGGTGTTTTTTTTAATTAATTAGTTAATTAATTTGCATGCAGAGAAAGATAGAGAAGAGAGACAGAGAGAATGGGCATGCCAGGGCCTCAAACCACTGCAAACGAATTCCAAATGCATGTGCCATTACACATCTGGCCTTATGCGGGTACTGGGGAATCAAACCTGAGTCCTTTGGCATGGCAGGCTAGCATCTTAGTTACTGAGCAACTTGTCCAGCATTTATTTTTAAGATAATAAGTTCCAAAGCCAGGGAAATGGCTCTGAGGGTAAGGCATACAGGACACTGAGACAACCTCAATTAGAGAACTCAGAACCCATACACACAGCTTACGTATGGCCACACATGTCTGTAACCCCATACTTGTGCAGAGGAGACCAGAGAATTGCCGAGTCTCATAAAAGTACAGCACCTTTGCATTTAGAAATACAGATAAGTGATAGAAGGACCCATGCCACTCTCCTCTAGTTTTCTTGTGTGCATAGGTGTGCACATCTGCACATGTATATGCAAAGAACTACACATTCCTCACATACCACATCTGCAAAAAAAAATATATATATATATATACTTATTAAGTTCCCTACCCAAAGATTCAGATTCTCATTGTTCATCTTGGGATGATGCAATTACTTCAACCCCATAACTGAATAGGACATGCCAGTGGTGTAGGTGGCTTCATGTTACTAAAATGCCAATTCAGTATATAGTTTTTGAGGACAACACTTGAAATGAAAGAGGAGACAGCATCCTTCCAATGTAGCAATGGACCAGAGGCAAACATTGGAAACTTTGAAATCTTTCTATTTGCACCCACTGTTAATATGCACAGGATAGTTTCTGCTTATTACTTTAACCAAAACAGAATCTGAAAAGACAATGAAGCAATGCAATTATTCCTCGTGACAGTAGCTTTGATATAAGGATCATTTTTCAATTATTTTAATCATGGGGAAAATAGTCTGGAATTTTTATGTTTTGTTAATTTTATTTTCAAAATAGTATGTGGAGAAGGTCTGGTCCAAATTTCTCCTGGAAAACACATTCCACAGACAAGAGATATTTAGAGTCACATTTGGCCAAAGAAATTATATTAAATTTTTTATTTTATTTATTTGTTTATTTGAAAGAGTGAGAGAGAAGGAAGGAGGGGGCCATGCCAGGGCCTCCAGCCACTGAAAACAAACTCCAGACACATGTGCCTCCTTGTGCATCTTGCTTTTGTGGGTCCTGGGGAATCAAACCGAGGTCCTTTGGTTTTGCAGGCAAGTGCCTTAACCGCTAAGTCATCTCTCCAGCCTAGATATTATATTTATTTTTGTTTGTGAGTCTATGTACACACCATGTCTTCAGAGCACTTTTCCCTGCTTTCATGGGATGAACAATTAGTACAACAAAGCTACAGAGACAAGAGAAGTTCACAGAGAAGAGGAGTAGCTCTGTGACAAAAATACAGTGAATTTGTAGTTTGTCTTGAAAACAGTAGAAATGTTTTCCAGATGGAAATCAAGTGGCTGCTAAAGGCACTTGTATACAAAGCCTGTCGAGCCACATTTGATGCATGCATAGGGAGAATTTTTGCACTGGCCAAAGGCCCTGGCATGCTCATATTCTCTCTCTCTCTCTCTCTCTCTCTCTCTCTCTCTCTCTCTCTCTCATATTTCTCCTGAAATAGATAAACAATATTTTTAAATTTGCATTTAACTCTATCAGTATCATAATATTGAATATTGCCCTTATGCAAAACACATTTATTCTTTACTACAGAGGAATGAGTTTATTAAAATGTTTTTTGTTTTTTTTTCATTTTTTTTATTCATTTTTATTTATTTGAGACTGACAGAAACAGAAAGATGCAGATAGATAGAGAGAGAGAGAGAATGGGTGCACCAGGGCTTCCAGCCACTGCAAACGAACTCCAGACACATGTGTCCCCCTTGGGCATCTGGCTAACGTGGGTCCTGGGGAATTGAGCCTCGAACCAGGGTCCTTAGGCTTCATAGGCAAGCGCTTATCCACTAAGCCATCTCTCCAGCCCTATCAAAATGTTTTTAATGGCCTAGATTTATTTTTTCTGTTTTTTTTTTTTTTTTTACTGATTTATAAACAGAGAGATTGGAGATTGACTTACACACACACACACACACACACACACACACACACACACACACACACGGGCAGAGAGAGAGAGAAGTGGTATGCCTGGGCCTCCAGATACGTGCACCACTCTGTACATCTGGCTTTATGTGGGTACTAGGGAATTGATCATGGATATTTAGGCTTTGCAAGTAAGCGACTTAAGTGCTGAAGCATCTCTCTCACCCCTAATTTCATTAAATCTTTTTTATGATGCAAAAGTCAGTAGCAGGGCAGGAGTTAGGCTCAGCGGGTGAGGGCACTTGCTGAGCAATCATAAAGGACCTGACTACAATCCACAATACACACAGAAAAAGGCAGCTGTGGCCTTACATGCCGGTAACCCCAACCCTGAGTGGGGCAGAGGCAGGAGGATCACCGGGACTTACTGTTAGACCAGTGTAACTGAAAAACAGTGTGCTTCTGTTTCCGTGGGAGACTGTCTCAAGGAAACGAGCCCAAAGAGCAATAGAGAAAGACACTCAACATCCTCCTCCAACCTCTGCATGCATGTGCAGACACACACCCACACACCACACATACAGCCAAAATAGGTGGCTATTATAAGTGTCAAGAAGACAAAATAGAAACAGGCTTCAAGTGTCATCTGGGTAAAGGAGTAAGGGCAATATTTAAATAGGGTTCTACCTGGCTTATTTAACTATTTCTCCTTAGGGTTTTTCAAAGGCCATAGTATACAGTGTCTAACCTGGTCTCCAGCTTACATTTGGAGTCAATACCAGGAATACAACCTTCCTCCAGTGACTTTTTTTTTTTTTTTCCTACAGGAAGAGATGTGGCTAGTGGAGCCAAACAAAATGACCACTGGATGCCTCCATGTGTAATAGACATCACAATTTCTCCATTTCAACATTTGAGTATGTCTACATTCAGGCCTGTGGCCCCATCACAAACTTGAGACTCGGTGGTTCAGTCCAAGGTTGATAATGGGAGAAGTTTCTGTTGGACTTCAGTTGTAACATTCCTTCTGTAATTTATCTTTATTAAATTACAAAATTTCTATTTGATGCTTTCCTTCATAAGCCTTAGACTTTTGTTTCTTCTGACCAATTCAGATTTATTGAATAAAGTCTAGGAGAGATGCATTAGCTTATTTGAACAAAGGTTTAAGAGATAAATATTTAGCTATATTATGAATATATTTGACACTCAAAAATCAAGTTTATTTTTTGGAAATATTTTTTAAATATGTCTAAACATTTTCAGTCTTTCTATAAAAAATTTGCACATCACTCTATGAGATCAGAAAATGTAGTCTTGCTCTTTTTGTAAAGGTACACACTCTTTAGCACAAATGCAAAATATACTGTAAAAGTAAGTTATAATTTTCAAAGATGACAAGCTAATATAAATACCCTCAGAGGGTTCGTGGTAATTTTACACAGTGCATGCTCATATGTTTACATGGAATTATTCACACAGATAATCTTTATAAGTGTTGACAGCAGATCCCATTTTCATTGGTTTCTCTTTTATGTCAGTTTTTTGAATATTGAAACTGTAGTTTAATTACTGAATTACTTTCCAAACATACTGTACTTTTTACTAAACCCTATTTTGATGCATGCTCATGAAATTAAATATAAAATAGACTTAAAATAATTAAAAAGGTGCTTCTTTGATAAAACATGTAAACTTTATTTTTTCCTTCCTACCTGTTAATAATTTATTCATGATTAAAAAAGTCTACCAAGCTGGAGATGTTGCTTCGTGGCTAAGGCACTTGCTTGCAAAACTAAAGGACACAGGTTTGATTCCCTAGTACTCAGGAAAACCAGATACACAAGGTAACACATATATTTTGAGTTGTTTGCAAGAGCTGAAGGCCGTGGCACACTCATTCTCTATATCTGCCTCTCTCTTTCTCCCTCCATCTCTCAAATAAAATAAACAAATAAAATAGTCTATTCATTAAATCAAAGTAAATTGTTATAAATCTATATAAGAATAATATCTATATACATATATGAAAAAATATAGTATATTTCATTTACTAATATTATCTTAAAATTTACTCTATAGTGACACTTTGTTTGTGTCTTCACTAGGACAAAAAAAAACCACTAAGGAATGGACAAAGTTCATTCTAACAAAATAGACTGCATAAATAAAACTTATTTTAACATTTTTATTTATTTGCAAGCAGATAGAGGGGGAGAGGGTACGTTTGTGTGGGTGAACCAGGGCCCCTTGCCACTAAACAATTTCCAGACATGTGTGCCATTTTGTGCATCTGGTTTTATGTGGATACTGAGCAATTGAATCCAGGCAGGCTTACAATTAAGTACTTTTAACTGCTGACCCATTTCCTCAGCCTAAACAAAAATGTTTAGATGAAAAATCACACAGAGTTATTAAAAAAAAAAAAAAAACAGTGATAGACCATGGCTGGCAGAAGAAACATCTAACCAACACTGACATCATGTGTGATCAGAATCTAATTAGAATTCCCTAACAGCAAAAGATACTGTGTAATATTTATGATTATGTAAAGACCTGTTGCCATGCAACATGTCAATGAGACTCTATAGGGAGGGTAGATATGAAAAACTAAGATGACATGAACATAAGAAATAGCTAAGGTGGGGCTGAAGGGATGGCTTAGTGGTTAAGGCACTTGCCTGCAAAGCCAAAGGACCCAGGTTCAATTCCCCAGGACCCATGTAAGCCAGATGCACTAGAGGGCGTATGCATCTGGAGTTTGTTTGCAGTGGCTGTAGGCCCATGATCACCCATTCTCTCTCTCTCTTTCTCTACCTGCATATTTATCTCTCTCTCTCTCTCAATAAATAAATTTTAAAAAATAAAAAAGAACTAAAATAGGGAAAAAAATTACATATTTGAACAAATAAATTGTAATATTTCATTTCAACAGTAAAGAAAAATATGTTTCACTTTTTTATGAGGTAGTATCTCACTTTAACCCAGATTGACCTATATTTCACTATGTAGTCTTAGGCTGGCCTCAAACTCTTGGTGATCTTCCTATCTCTACCTCCCTAGTGTTGGGATTAAAGGAATGTGCCACCTTGTCCAGCTTGTTTCACTATTTTAAAATAAAGCATATTGTTTGTTCAATTTGATAAGTAATTGCATGAAATATGCAGCTAATTACGTGGAGCTTGCCCCCCCCCCAAACGGTATACCCCAATACAATTTACTTCTCAGTAGCATACAGCAGTAGGTGAGTTGGGAACACCCAGAAGATGGTGTGTAGGTGATTTTCAAATGAAAGAATTTTGAGCCAAAGATCAGAGGAAAACTAAACAGGTAGTCCTTCTGTGAAGCTTTCCAAGATGGCACTGGACAGCCCTGCCTTGTCCTACCCAGAATGACATTCAGCAGATGATCCCTCTCAATGACGGAGTTCATTTGGAATTAAATCCTCACAGTGTCATTCAGGAGAGCAACAAGTCTAGAGAGAGAGAAAGAAGCGAGATAAATCAGAGCCTCAGTCTTGCTCAGTGCCCATGGGCTGGCTATGCTCTTTCTCTGAACAATATTAACGTTGTTGAAAACAGACATGAGTTTTGAATTATGACTCTTGAAACACCTACTGAACTAAGTTGACTTTTGTTTTGAAGACGCTCTTGTGCTTGTGGCAGGCATTCTAACCCCAGGAACGACATTGCTGTGGGGGTGGAATGTGCCACCCACATCCTCCAGAGGAGTACAGGAGAAGACATGGCTTCCACTACCTTTCCATTACTGTTAAAGCGCATCCTTATGCCCCTCGGGTGTCTTACACTGATTATTTAGTCACGCACACCTTGGAAGGAATGTCACAATGTTACAGAATGAAGCCAAAGCATTAAAAACAACCCCAAACTCTTAATTTGTAGCACCTGCTACAGTGACTGCACAGAATAGGTAACCAATATATAATCCAGCCATTTCATTCAACAAATATTTATCCGAATCCCTACAGCTCAGCAGATGTTGTGTAAGGTTGGGGAGGCAATAATGAGAAATGCATAGTGCCATTCTTCCAGGTGGCAAGGAGAGCAAACCTGAAGGTGGGCACTATGGCATGGAACCCATGGAAAGCTCTTGTGAGAAATCACTCTCCCTACAGCAGTAGTGCCTTAGAATGCATGAGCACATGTTCTCTGTAGAGCACTCATTTGTACTCAAACCTAATAATGAGCCATTTTTCCCTCATGTGTGTGCAGTGTGCATGTGTGTTTGTACATATGTGGGTACACGTGCATACACACATATGTATGCATCTGTGTATATGCACCACATATCTTATTTGATTTGTCCCTACCTTATTCTTACAGATGGGGTGTCATGTTAACCATAGGGCTCACTAATTAGGCTATATTAACTGGCCAACTCTTTTTTTTTTTTTTTTGTGATTTCTGGGGATTCAAACTCAAGTCCTCATGCTTGCTCACCAAGCACTTGACCCACGGAGTCAGTTCCTAGGCACCACAATTTATTTTAAACACACGTTTTGTGTACTGTATTTTCATGTTTATTAGCCCTTTATTTCCTCAGACAGATCTCAATAAGCTCAGGGTGCCCAAAAGTTCACACACTGAATGGCCAAAGCACACAAATGTCTGTTTTTCAGTGTCCGCTATAAAAATGCTATCCCCACCATCAGAGTGTTACTCTCATAAACCGGCTAATCCCGTCTCCTAAGGGCAGACACAGGGAGTGCAGAACTTCACCATGCTCACGTCAAAGGGCCACCGCTGCATCGCTCGCAAGCCCTGTCTGGTGCTGCCGTTCTCTAGGATTCTCAGTGCCGTTCTTCTTTCATGGTTCAAGCCCCGTTCTCTCTCGCTGTTTCTCTCTCTTTCTCCCTCCCTCCCTTTGCAATAAATAAATAAAATATATTTTAAAAAAAAAAAAGAAAAAGAAAGAAAGAAGAAATTTGGATCTGTTCCCAGGACATGTTAACAGATAATCTTGCTGTACTCCCAGAACCACCAAGACATAGAATTCATTCCCATTCCTCTCTGCCCTTCATGTGACATCTGCAGCATCAGAGGCCAATATACATTGGAAACTTCTCTAAAGCCACACACTTTTAATGGCAAAACAGAACCTGAGCAAGTCAGTCCCAGCTCAGACTTCGGGAGGCCTGGCAGATTTACTTCCAACCAAAGGTATTGTTACTGATGGTCTCCAAGTGTGCCCTGGTTCTCGGCATCTATTCAGACAGTTGAAGAAGCACACACAAATAAGTAGCAAAGCAGTGAGGAGTTTTGTCACATAGGAAAGCTGAAGCGAGGAGGCATGCCACAAGGGGGCGGCGGGATCCTTGAACTAGACTGTCCAGGAGCAACGGGCCACTCTGGATCTTCTCTTCAACGGAACCGAGGAGCAGGAAAAGCTAGTTCCTCAGGGGGCACAGTCTGGGTGGTTCTCTAATTTGATCTACAGACTTGAGTTTTATAACATTTTTAAAAATATATTTTATTTTATTTATTTGAGAGAGAAAGAGGGAAAGAGAGAGAAGAGAGAAAAAGAGAGAATGGGCACGCCAAGGCCCCCTTGTGCATCTGGCTTATGTGGGTCCAGGAGAATCAAACTGGGATCCTTTGGCTTTGCAGGCAAGCACCTTAACTGCTCAGCCATCTCTCCAGTGCATTTTATAACTTTTTCTATGCTGTACATATCCTTTCCCATGATACATCTAATTTCAATCATATGTGTGCCCAATTATACATAGGCTTAAGATGTTAAATAGGGCATTCTCCTGGAAATAAAAATTCACTCAGAGGACACAGTTTGCTTTATTGTGCATGCCTCTAAAATCAATCCAGGCCAAATTGTCACCCTGTCTCTCGAACCAGGACATATTCCAAAACATGTTTGAATGGAAAGTGAGCATTACCAAGTCAGGTATGGTGGTGCATGACTTTGATCCAAGTACTCCAGAGGCTGAGAGAAAGATCACCAAGCTGGAGGCCAGTCTGGGGCTACAGTAAATTCACAGGCCAGTTCTGGCTAGAATAAGACTTTGCCTGAAAAATAAATAAATAAAAATAAACTGGGCTTGGTGGTGCATGCCTTTAATCCTAGCACTTGGAAGGCAGAGAGGTAGGAGGATCACCATGAGTTCAAGGACACTCTGAGACTACATAGTGAATTCCAGGTCAGCCAGCTAGAGTGAGATGCTACCTCCAGAAACAAAACAAACAAACAATTAAATAAAAATAAAAGGAAGATAGTGAGCATTACCAAGGGATTCCTAAGGGGAGTGACTTATTCAGATCTTGAAGTGATGCCTAAAATATGCAACCTTTTGTAGGCAAGCGTCTCAGATTGCTATGAGGTTCTAGGGGCTTTGTCAGGAAAAGAGAAGTGTGTCCTGCCCATGCCCAGAGGTGTAGCAGGTTGTCAAAGTTTTCCTACATGTATTTGCCAGCCTCCAGAAGACTACTGAGAACACAGTTCTAACGGTGGGAAGACATGTAGTAGTGAATGAGGGAATATTCCAGTCTACAGTTTCTGATATTCAGCCTCAATCTTCCAATGTGCAAGGGGCGGATACAGTGGTCATGGCCATCCACAGATAAAAGAAAGTGGACCCCTTTTCTCCTCCATTCCTGTTTTAACATCTGTGTTCTCTCAGTGAGAATTCACCAGAACAAACGGAGGGAACTCCTGCTGGACTTCATTTCCTGCTTTTAAGCAGCTGGCTGTGGGACATGCTGTACTTGAAAGGGAGTCAGACTGTGGAGACATGGGTGGGCCTGAGCCTATCAGCTCACAACACAGCAGGAGGAAATTGTCCCTAGCTGGAGCACTCAGGGCAATGGTGAGGAAGGGCTCTGAGGCTGAGCACTTCACTCAACATCCCTTTGGGAATTGAAATGGGGATGAATGAAAGCTTCTCAAAAGTGTGGGCAGATGGGATTCACCCAGCAGAGTCAGAACACAGTTCTACTTCCAAGTGATGTAGGCACAGAGAGCCCTGCTCACCACATGTGGCTTCTGTGTGTGTGCTCTGTGGAAGCATGTCAACCACTTACTTTAGCCATCCCACCCGGGGACCCAGACCTTGAAAGATGTAGTTCACAACAAATGAAAAGGGCTGAGTAAATGTGGGTGTTTTAAAAGCACTAGGGCTTTTCACTAGCATCTGAATTACTGAATTAATGAATATTGGAAATAAACTATGCAGTGCTAGCAGGAGCTGATCATTTCAACAGTCAAAATTACAGATATTTCCAAGTTGTATCAACATTGTTGTCACCATCTCTAAATGTGAGTTGTTAATGACCATAAGACTTAGATCCACAGCTAGATCTCATTGTTTAATGACCTAATTATAAGCAGACATATTAACAAGGTTAGTGAAATATAATGATACCCATGTTTCAATGTATCTCTGGCATTCTTCACTTCCTGCTTATCATGTAGCTATCATTTATCTCTTCTGCCCATCACCTGTCATCTATCATTTTTCTACCATCTATCAATAATATTCATTTATCTATCACCTATCAATATCAATCATCTATCTTTCTATCTCATGTATCATGTACCCCATCTATCATCTATCTACCTGTCTGTCTGTCTACCCATCTCTCTATCTATCCAAATCATTTATCTGTTATCCTATCCATCTATAGGAATCATCTTTCTACCATCAATATCTATCACCTATCTACATCTGGCATCTCTACTTATTATATTTTTACCTCATATTGAGATTTGAATATTCTCATATTTTATACTATAAATGATTATTATATATTACTATAATATATAATAGTAATGTTGTTCTGAATTAAAATACTGTTATAAACTTGATAATAGAAATAGCAGAGCACTGTTTTAGTAATCAAAAACAAACACAAGGATGCATTCATAAAGACTTGTGCATAATATATAAAACCTAGAGTGTGAAGGTTGGATTTTAAATGTCCCCTCCTAAAGCTTATTTTTTGAAGACGTGGTCCCCAGTCGATGGTGTCAATGGGTACATGAAAACTGTAGGAAATGGAGGGCCTAGATGAAACAAACTGTGACATTGAGATGTGCCTTTGCAGGGTATATTGAGACACATCTTTCCCACTTTCTCATTGCTTCCTGAACACTTAGAGTGAACAGCATTGTCCACTACCCACTCTCCCTGCCATCACATTCTGCTTCGCCCACCCACACTCCTCAGAGTGACGGGGTCAGTCATGGACAGGAACTTCTCAAACTTGGAGCCACCGTGAGGCTTCCATCTTTTCCATGTGATGGTCACGGGCACTCCGTCACAGTGACAGGAAACTGATACACAGATCAACCAGCTGAGCCCTTGTGTCAGGCGTGCCTGGGCCTCAGAAGGGTGGGTGAGTGCGCTGGGAGGAACAGGGAGCTGGCATACAGGCAGAGGGGAGGACGGGTTCCCTCTATCCTCTATGGCAGAGTGTGTAGCTTAGAGTCCACGCGCATTTTGCAAACATAAATGCACTCCAAGGGGAAGGTGTTGTGAAAGGATATCTAATCCTGTGGAGGAAGAGGGGCAGCTGGGAAAATGACTCCTGCCAATATTTATGGGATACAGGAATCAAGACTTAATCACCCTCTCACCAAAGGAATGTTAAGAGTTTCACACGAATGAGACTTTAAATAAATACTACTGATAGTAAGTGTGGAGAGAGTTATGATTCTGAAGGTGGACCAAATGGTATTTATTGAGCAAAAACGTGTAAAGATCAGGTCCTTTGTATCTTCCACTTTAGCCAATTTCATTAGCTATTAAACAGAGGCAAATTTAATCTTTTCCTAATTAATAGGTAAGGAACCTGAAACCACAGAGTCATTATTTATTTCAGGCCATAAAAGAGTAATTGGAGTAAGAAGTTCACAAATTGTACCTCAGTGGCTCCTGCCTCTATGAAAGGCCAGATCTCTAAGATACAACCTCAAGAGGGAGGGAGGGCAAGATCTGAAATTATATGATGTGCACATAGCCCTGTACCACCTTATGGTAGTGATAGAAAGATCACCCTCCTCTTTGGATTTTTGTCCTCCACCCCTATGGACATGCAACATCATTAGGAAATACTTTTGTGTGAACAAATTATAAGTAGGGTGCAAACATCTCCTGTGGAAGAGACTACTAAAATATCCTGCAATACACAGGGCAGCTCCTTTCTCCTGTTGAGGTTTATTTAGCTCAGAATGTTACTGGAGCCAGGTTGAAACACCCTGGGTCACTTCCACTGACCCAACACCCTCCACTGAGCCTAGTCAGCTGTGTTTGACTCATATCACACGATGGCAGTCTATGGCATCTAAGAGTCACCGTTGGCATTTGCATCCAGGCTGTCTCATGACATACATGGTAAAAATGACAGTTTAGGGAAGCCTGAGAGAAGAAGGCGTCAGAGCTTGACATGGTGGTGTGTGCCCACCATCTCAGCACTCGGCAGTCTGCGGTGCAAGGATTGTTGCAAGTTTGAAGAGAGCTCAGTGCACAAAGCAAACTCCAGGGCAGCCAGGGCTGAAGAGTTACATACAAATATTCTGCAACCTGTCTCCAAACCCAAGCCAAAAAAAGCAAAGAATAAATAGAAAGAAGCAAGTCTGAAGCCAACTTGGACTACATGAGACCCTACCTCAAAAAGAAAGAAAGAAAGAAAGGAAGGAAGGAAGGAAGGGAGGGAGGGAGGGAGGGAGGGAGGGAGGGAGGGAGGGAGGGAGGGAGGGAGGAAGGAAGGAAGGAAGGAAAGAAGAAAGGAAGAAAGAGGGGCTAAAGTGATGGTTTCATGATTAAGGCACTTGCTTATGAAGTTTGGACCCAGGTTTGATTCCCCAGAACCCACATAAGCCAGATGCACAAGGTGGTGCATGTATCTGCAGTTCATTAACAGTGGCTAGAGGCCTTGGCACAGCTATTCTCTCTTTCTCTGCCTCTTCCTCTCTCTCTTTCTCTCTCAAAACATAAATAATTATTTTAAGAAGGAAAGAAAGTAAAAGCAAGGGAGGAAAGAATGAAGGAAGAAGTGAAATGTAAAAAATAAACAAATAAATAAATAAAACAGAAGCCAGTCATGGTGGTACATACCTATAAGCCCAAGGCTCTGGTCATGGAGGCATGAGAATTGATAATTCAAAGCCATCCTCAGCTACATACAGAGTTTCAGGCCAGCCGAAGCTACCTGAGTCTCTACCTTAGAGAGAGAGACCAAGAGAACAAACTAGTGCCAAATGATGAAAGAGAATAATTAAAAGCGAATTCATTGAATTTAACAGGTTTTCAAAAGCTTATAGAGTTGTAAAGGTTTTCTATCAGAAAACATAAAGCTTGCAATGCATCTTTATAGATTCTTCAATTGTTACCAGTCTTTAATATGTTCAGATGTGCTCCTTGACTCATTTGTAATAGTTATATTCGATCCTCCCAAGTTCTATTTCTGTGAACATGTTCTTAGAGCATGTTAAAGACAACTAAGATGTGTGTTGAATTTTCTTAATTTGCTTACTAGTATAAAACAAAGTTATATAAATCTCTATGATAAAAACCTTAACAATTAAATGTCATTTATTCTAACATGTCAATTTCATAAATTCACATAACCTTCATAAATGTGCTGACACAGTTGACAAAAATTTAGAATAACTTTTCTTTGTTAATCAAGAATATCTGATTACAAAAAAAATGGGGAAAATCACCTGAGCAAAATTAAGATATGTATAAGGATTAAATTTGTAAAAATAACTTCATCTTTTCTGGCAAAGTCATAGTATGATATAAATCAATATATTTGATATACTGTAAGATGAACTTTAAATAACACTTAGGCTAAGGGAATTAAAATGACAACTAAATTGGAGTCTTTTGTTTGCTATTCTGCTCATTCATTATCTTACTGACAGTAACTTTCTGAAAGCATAAAAAAAAAGCAGTTTCTAAATTTTAAATAACATTACCGTGTCTGAGCTCAGACACAATAATAATAGTGGGATTCCTGGAGCCGCAGAGCACAAAGTTCCTCACAGTTCCCAATGGGAAAAGGGAAAAACATGAGAGTAATTTTAAATTGTGTACAATCTCAGTGACCATTTCTACTTTTAGAGTCAAAGAAAGAGTACTTTGCATTGCTGTCTCTATCTGACACATCAGGAAATAACCTTTGTTTCTTTATAACTGGGTTTTATCTCCAGTCAGGGAAATATAACTTTGAGTGATGGATCAATTATTATTTGCTTATTTTGGTAAATTGAGTGAATTGAAATTTGTCTTTTAAAATATTTACATGCCTCATTTATGTGAAAGCTACTCTAAGTGGAAGACCATGCATGTCTGCAGAGAGCCTGAGCAGATAGTCAGTTTAAAGTTGAACATATACAGAGACATAAACCAGAGTTTGAATCTGGAATTTGACTTGCAAAGATATCAGCTCACTTTCCCCAGAAAGCAGAGCTTAAAATGATGTTCAGGTGAAATTAAATGTGCTGATGCTTTCCTGGACGTTAAAATTTGCCATGGTAGTAAGAAGCGGGGGAAAACCATGGAAAGTAGTTGGCAGGGAAGAGAAATGAATGCAGTTAACTGTCATCGTCACCATCACTGCTTCAAGTCAGGTTGCACTGTAGAAAACACAGAGATCATCACATACCAGTAATTCTGGTCCTTGATCCTACTTCCCCTTGGGCCAAATATACCACACAGGTGTTTAACTATCTGACTTTTGATCATCTCTCATCCTTGGATGGTCTCACCTAGCCTCTTTGGCAGCTTGTAAGGATGCCAAGCTACAAACTGGAAGAGGCTGAAGAAACCATCTGGAGAAACAACCGGCCGACATGCAGTGTTGTGACCGGTGTTGTCAGAGAGAGAAAGCTGAAAAAATCAGAGGATGCCACATAATCAAAGGAAGAACCGGCATTAGAGGGTTACATGACTTGTAGTCAATTGTGTTGTACGCGCATGTGCCATTTCCTCGTTCCGTCCATCCGCCCCTCCTCCCGCCCTTTCTTTCTTCCCTTCTCTAATTTGGAAGGCTGCCAGACTGGGGAGCATTGTCAGCACCACACATTTCTCTCTTTTCTTTTCTTTTTATTCATTCTTTGGGAAATTTTTTTTTGAGGCAGGCTCTCACTGTAGCCCAGACTGACCTGGAATTCGCTAGGTAGTCTCAGGGTAGTTTCAAACTCAGAACAATCCTCATACTTCTGCCTCCAGAGTGCTGGGATTAAAAGGGTGCCCCACCACGCTGGGTTTTACCACCCATTTTCCAACTCTTCTGGTCTTTGTGGATATAAAAGGCCTACAGATTTTGATTCTACCCTCAAGAGTATTATCATATTGTTAGAAAGTAAAAGAAAATTTCTTAACTAATAATTTGTCATGGATTGTGACTTCTAATATGGTAGCATGATAGGTGTCAAAGCAGTCCAGGTGTGATAAGGGGTGAATTCCAATACAGTTGGCCAGTCTTTTTCGTTTTTTCAGTAGAGAAGTGGGAAAGGGATGCCACTCTCCCCCCAGTGTGCTGTCTATCAGCATAGTGCAGCTGGAGGGGCTTAGGTCACCAGACGCAAATGAACCAAAGCCCCCAACACATTCAGTAGTATTTTCTCATAAAAAGAACCAAAGTCCACAACACATCTATTAGGTTTTTTCTTTTTCTTTTTTTTTTTTTCTTATATGTGGGGGTTTTGGAGATGGCTCTGCTAGTATAGGTGCATGCTTAAAAATCTGACGATCTGGGGCTGGAGAGATGGCTTAGCGGTTAAGCGCTTGCCTGTGAAGCCTGAGGACCCTGGTTCGAGGCCAGGACCCACATTAGCAAGATGACAAGGGGGCACACACATCTGGAGTTCATTTGCAGTGGCTGGAAGCCCTGGCATGCCCATTCCCTCCCTCCCTCTCTCCCTCCCTCCCCCCCCCCTCTCTCTCTCTCTCTCTCTCTCTCTCTCTCTCTCTCCGTTTCTCTCTCTGTTTGTCACACTCACATAAATAAATAAATAAGTCCAACACCCTTTCAAAAAAAAAAAAAAAAAAAAAACAGACGATCTGAACTTGAGCTTCCTCAGTCCACCTTTGGCCAAGAGGCATGTGGAAGTTGTTAAGCAGTAGCATCAAGAGCTACCTGGCCACAAAAGAGTGGGAGGGGAGGAGAGGGGAGGGGAGGGGAGGGGAGGGGAGGGGAGGGGAGGGGAGGCGAGGCGAGGCGAGGCGAAGCAGCATGGGGTTTCTCCCCGTACGTGCATGGCAAGTCCACACCAAACACTCTTCATACATGCACACTAATAACTTGTAAAAGTCGTGACAATGTCTGTTAAATGTAAATAGATTAAAAACATTGCCTTTCCCCATTTAATAACAAAATAGGTACTGTTTTCACCTTGGAGTAAACTTAGCTTTCCATTTTGGAAAAAAAGTTAAAAGCACATTTTTTTTGTATGTATGGTTTAAGACATTATTACTTAAATGTATGAAAACTTATAGAAAGAACTGTTCATCCAAGTAATTGCTCAATTTAAGTTCCTACATGGATGTTTAATATATCATTTCAGGTTCAACTCTTGACTGTCTTTAGAGGAACAATTACACATTAGCATAAAATTATTACATTAATGCAGAAAGTGTCAAACATTCATCAAAATATTTCCCAAACCTATCATTTAACTTCATATACATGTGGGCTTAGACACATACATACATACTCTCTTTCTCTCTCTCTGCTGCAGGGAATATATTAAATATTATAACTTATATATAAATATATACATTATTGCCTCCATTTATGTGAATCTATTTTATGAATGTTATATGCATTATGCTAAATATGCGTATTGTTAATATCACATGTAATATAATGTATATTTCTAATTAATTGTTTACTTATTTCAGAGAGAGAAAGAGGCAGAGAGAGAGAATGGGAGGGCCAGGGCCTCTAGCTGCTGCATATAAATTCCAGATGCATGCACCACTTTGTGTATGTGGCTTACATGGGTTCTGGAGAATTGACCCTCGATCCTTTGGCTTTGCAAGCAAGTGCCTTAACCACTAAGCATGCTCTCCAGCCCAACATAATATGTTTTATAGAGGCAAAATAATTTCTAACATGTTAGAAATTTGGTTTCCTGTGTGTATGTAGATACTTACATGTAAGTTTAATTGGTCCTGAGTAAAATTTGTGATAAACTCAGTAAAAAAAATGCTTGATTGCTTTGAGTTTACCAGATATCTTGCATTTTAATCCAATGCCTCCATGAAGACTAGTCTGTCTGCTGTGAGGCTTGAGTCTTGGTTTCTACAGTTGTCAGTAAATCTTAACCTCATGTTGAATGACTCCACAAACTGATTTTTTTATAGTTTTTTTTGGCAATAGAAATTTATTTCTCCATACAAATTTTATAATCATATTTTCAAAATATCACAGGGATATTATTAGTAATATACTGAACTTATATATGATTTTTTATCAAAATTCTGATCTGATTATAAAAGGGTACAGCTGCATTTTTTATTAATTAGACAATTCTTCAAAATATTAGATAAGGGAAGCAGGGTGTGGTGGAGGACACCTTTAATCCCAACACTTAGTAGGCAGAGGTAGAAGGATCACTTTGAGTTCAAGGTTACACTGAAACTACATAGTGAATTCTAGGTCAGGCTGGTCTTGAGTGAGACCATACCTCAAAAAAAAAAAAAACAAAACCATTGACAGGAGGTATTATAGAACACAAGAATTGATTTGTTATATGTCGATTCAAAACAAATGGAAACGTGTTCATGGCAAAGCTTATACCTGTTCACTACACCGTTGTTCTTAGTAGACAAAAGGTAAGGATGTCAGAACTTGTTATATGAGCCAGGCATGGCAGCACATGCCTCTAGTCCCACACTTATGAAGCAGAAGCAGGAGGACGGCTTTGAGCTAAAGGCCATGCTGAGTCTACAGAGTGCAGCCCAGGTGAGCCTGCTCTCGAGAGAAACCCTAACTTGAAAAACCAATAAATAAATAAATAAAAATAAGAAAGGAGATTTAGGTCAGTCTTGATCCTACCCTCTCCAGTGTCTTGTGGTTCAGGTGTTTCCTGTAAGGGACTAGTGAAGGTTCAGTCATTTGGTCTGTCTTTTAGGAAGTAGAATTTTATGGTACCATTGCCGTTTGGGTCCGGATTACTGTTTTCCACCCTTTGATTCCCTCCCTCTCCCCCTCTCCCCTCTATCTCTCTCCTCTCTAACTCTTGTATATTAGTTATCTTTTTCCTCAATTTCTTAGTGGACACTGACCTGTAACCCCCACTTCCAGCTTGGGCCTACAATCCACAATGAGCTTTTGATCAGAGAAACCTACAAGGTTTCCCAAAACAATGACAGACTTCTGTCAGAGTAATTGATGACCCACCAAAGGCCAGTGGTAAGACCCTATTGCTGAAGACTCCATACGCAGCTGACACGTAAAATGGAATGACATGGCTGGAAGCCAGGAGAGAGTCAGTCCCCAGACAGTCAGCGTGTCTAGTGCCAGAAGGCGCTACATAGGCGACTGGGGGAAGTGACCAAGATCTGTCCAAGCAACACATTGTTTAACCTAAGTAGCAACAATTAACCGGATGTGATACCCACACAAGTGCAATAGTGGTACACAGCCATGGTGAGGAATCAATTGCTCTTGATTTGGCTAACTGATCCACTCAGTGGTACTAGACCCTTAGCTGGAGCTGGGAAACAAGTCAGAACCATACCCAAACACAAGCCCACTCTACAATAGCAAGCTACCATCAATCACGGGGTATAAGAGGGCCTACACCTATCAAACTGTCTATCAAAAAAGTAAGTGTTATCTCAATTTTCTGGGTGCTAACTTACTCTCCGTTGGAGAATCTGCTTCTCTTTTCCAGATAGATGCAGATCCTAAGAAGAGAGCTGCCCCAACATACCTCAGAAGGGGCCCAACTGAAACTAAGGACAACTGGCGAAATAAGCAAGGGTGATGTTTTCCTGTGAACTGGATACCAGCACAAAGGGGAAGGAGATCAATGCAGAGAAAAATCAACTCCTACCAAATCAGAGAGCCAGAGCCTCAGAGGCCCCCAACACCTCAGCACTGAAGCAGACCAAAAATGAACCCAACATGGCTCAGGGAAATCTTGCGGAAGAGGGGGCGGAAAGAATGTCAGAGTTACATGTTGGGTCATGATTTTCAGAGACATTTATCATACTAATAACTGGGGGCTAACTCCACAATGCACGACCCATTTTCAATAATAAGGAGGGTCTAATGGGAGGGGGTAGATCACAGATGAGCCTAAATAATGGTACCAAACTGCCTGTATCTACTGAAAAGAAAACTAATAAATTAAATTAAAAAAAAAAAAGAAAGGAAACTTGTGATATGGATAATAAAATATAACATAGTCACAGAATATGGCAATATACACGGAAACAAATTCATTCCAACATTTCAATCTATATAGTTATAAATAAAGTATGATAAATAGGATTTAGTATCTACTATATGCATTTGTCAAGCTGCTGTATTCCAATATTCTCTTAGTATCTTTCCACTGTTTGTCAATTAATGTGCTTGTATCAATTTATTAAAAACAAGATCTGTGTAGTCTGTTCAATCGTAAACTGAGCAGGTATTACCAATTAATATATTTTAAAATTATTTTAGAATAATGATAAAGGGGCTGGAGAGATGGCTTAGCGGTTAAGCGCTTGCCTGTGAAGCCTAAGGACCCCAGTTCGAGGCTCGGTTCCCCAGGTCCCACGTTAGCCAGATGCACAAGGGGGTGCACGCGTCTGGAGTTCATTTGCAGAGGCTGGAAGCCCTGGCGCGCCCATTCTCTCTCTCTCCCTCTATCTGTCTTTCTCTCTGTGTCTGTTGCTCTCAAATTAATAATAATAATGATGATGATAAAGAACAAATCCCATAACTGCTTTTATCCACCATGGATAAAAAGTATTTATATTTGATTTATTTATTTATCTGGAAGAGACAAAAAGAGAGGCAGATAAAGACAGAGAATAGGTGTACCAGTGTCTCCAGCCATTGCAAACAAACTCCAGATGCATGTGTCCCTTGTGCTTATATGGGTACTGGGGAATTGAGCCTTGAACTAGGGTCTTTAGGATGCACAGGCAAATGCTCAACCACTAAGCCATCTCTCCAGAGGGAAATTTTTAAAACATTAAGCTTGGACAGGACAGTAGACAATTCATTGCAACATCAATTTACAGTTACTCCTCGTATTAGCAATTCAGGCCTTTCCTTTAGATGTCTTTGCAGGACGTGGCCAGCTGTGATCATTCATATAGCTTACTTTTATGAGCTCATAACAGCAAAGATTGCAAATACTCCTTTCATGTGCTGATCAGTCTTTCAGGTATTTATGTCATGGGTACCAAATTTGACAGGAATATTTTTACTACACTGGTTTGAGTGTTTTTTCTTTCCCCCTTCAAAATATCCAAGTTATACTTCATAGGATAAGTCTTTGCAAACAAATTTCATCTTTTAGCCTAACATGAAATGGAGTTACACAATTATAATGAAGATAAGCAGACCAATAAGCAACCACTGGTAAGAATGTAACTGAACACGTGAGGCTACAGGTGTCTGGGCACAGGGTGACTGCGGAGAAGACACCATCGGTCATACCTCAGTAAGCATTTCTGAGGAAAAAGGAAGACAGGTCCATTGAACCGTGGAAGTAGAAGTTAATGATCAAGACATATAAAAGATTTAGACACTGCAGATAAGCACAATAATCCTGTTGACGTATCTTTTCCCTCTTGCCAGTTTACTGCTTCTAAGAACCATCATGATTAATTTGAATGTGCATCCTTTTAGACTTTTCCAGCGACGGCATGTACACAAGCGATGGGTGATAACTGCTTATTTCGCTGACTTTCAGCTCAGCTTTTCCCTGCTTAGCAGTAGTGTTATTGCATCTGCATCACATGTGCAGGCTAGGATGTGACATTAACACTCACACTAAAAATGAGAATTTTATCAGTGTTCTTACATTACAAACAGACTTTTCTAAACCTAGATACAAACAGAAGTGCCCAAGGGGATTAATGTTACTATTTACAGTGTACTTAAAAGCCAATGGACACTGGATTCGACATGCATTTTCTCTGTTAGTCCTAACAATAACTGTATGGGGTAAGGCTATCTTATCAGCTCCTCAGCATTAGAGAAATTAGGTTCAGAAAGTTCAATTCACAGGCTGAAGATTAGGCTGAGTCTATGCAACATGATGGCATGAAGTGGTCTGAGACCTCTCAAGTGTGAATATCCTACTCCATGGAAACACCTGGGCAGGGTCATGCACATGGTTAGCTATGATCTAGTGGTGGGCGGGGGGCAAAGACTAGAGAACCATTGAAGGCCTGAATGGGAGGCTCCAAGCTCTGGAGTCCATAAGAGACTGTGTCACAAGGAGACACAGGCTGGTAAGGGATGAAGGGGCACACAACATTTTCCTCTGGCTGCCCCAGGAGAGTGCCGGGACGCCACAGCTGAGCACACAGAACGCCTCATCAGTACCCACAAGCATGCACCCCACCACGCATACTCTGCACACACAAAAACATAAATAGACAAATTCACTAATATCATTCATATTATGTAAAAGATATGGTTTGTAATTAAACTCTATTTTGTGTTTTTCTAACCTATTGATCCTTTTTATATTTCACCATTAAATTTAGTGTGTTATAATGAATATATGTGGGAAATTTATATATGTATATGAGAGAGAGAAAAAGGCGGGTCAATGACAAATGTCAAACCAAACAGATGATTTACCAGACACTTCAATTAGCCATATTAACTTAGAAGCAAACAAAAAATTAGTTTAACTTATTTTAAAAAAATAATTTGTCTGGAGATTCATGTTGATATCTGCTTCAATCTTTTCTGCTCTATCCATCTTCATGGAGTTCACAGAGGAGCTGGTGTGAAGCTCTGGGGAAGTAGTGCTGACCATAAATCAGCTTTTCATCATGCAAAGTGTATTCCAAATGCTGGGTTATTGGCTGGGAAATCACACTGATTGCCGGATAGCATCTCTGATATGTCAGGGTCATCGAAAGTCATCCAAATGTCCTGGGAACATTATTAATCAGTGTGAACGTGATAGTTTCAGAGATGAAAAGAATGTCCCTGATTATAAATTATTGCTATCACATGCAGTGACTACATATATTAATCACAAGGAAAGATACATTAAAATGAAATTAGTATTGAAAGAAAGTGCTATAATATCTGATCAGGAAAACATAAGAAATTTAATTTTTGTGAAATATATTAAATCTCTATTTAATATTTTTATTTTAAAATTAAGACATTCAAATAAAGTGAAAATCTGATGTTTTTAAAGAGAATGAACAATAAGGTTTGACAAACACAGAGGGATATACAGACATACTCAAAACACAGTATAATAGAAATGTTAGGACAGAAGAATAAATTATATCACTTTCTAAAACTTAGAGTTAAATAAATGAAAATTTGAATATGTACTGCTACCATGCAATTATTTCTTTATAGAGCCATTTAAAGACTGAAGATTCTAAGATATCTGGATTATTGATTTTTAATGTAAAAACATCTTATATGCTTATTTTCATGAATGTCATGAGCAGGTGAGCTACATAATAAATTTACTCCAGATATAAAAGTGCTTTCCTCCTCACATCACATAGATATAAAAGTGCCCCCCTCCACACACTCAAACAGATACTGGCTCTGGAAAACTACAAAACAGTTTATCCCTCAATGCACTCACATGATCAATATTGGTTAAATGTTTGAGTGTTCAAGGAGCTACCAATGGTGCCATAGAAAAGGAATAAATTTAAGAATGTAGTATATGGCTTGTCATCATTAAATTTGTAATACAGCTTTGAAGAAATATAGAAAGTAAAGCTGAAGAGATGGCTTAGTGGTTAAGGCACATGACTGCGAAGCCTAAGGACCCCGGTTTGACTCTTCAGGTCCCACATTAGCCAGATGCACATGGTGGCATATGCATCTGGAGTTCATTTGCAGTGACTAGAGGCTCTGGTGCGCCCATTCTCTCTCTCTCTCTCCCCTTCCCTCTCTCTGTCTCTAATTAATAAATAAATAAAAGTAAAATCTTTAAAAAAGTTATAAAAATAGAAATAAAGTAAGTAAATCAGTATTAAACCAGAAATATGGCAAGATCTAAGGAAAAGATATACACACAATGAATTGCCTAACTAGTTTTGGAATATCAGCAAGGTATAGTTAATGAACTAGTAGTGATAACCTTTATGTAGGGAGGTAACTATAATTTATATCTACTGTTATAGGGTAGGCAGCAAAACATAATTTTGCAGAAAAATATTAAAAAGTTAGGATATTGCTACATCTGAGTTTAAAATGAGTTTTCTTGAAGTTTATGATTTGATGAGTCTTAGCAATGTACACAGATTTCTGACTAAACTTCAAAGATTTGAAACAATTGTATGGTCTAATTTTCATTAGCTGTTTCTTTTACACATTCCAAAGTCATTGATTTATCTGTTTCTAAAGCAATTAGGTGTCCATTTTATAAAAGGTTATGTGAATTGAATAATAAATATATGTTCTGTTACATCTGGATTCAGTCATGGTTTCCCATAGAAATGGACAGTTTGGTTTGTCTATTCCCAGTTGCTAGATATTTATTTTACTTCTAGGTTTGGGCAATTGCAAGTAAATTGATATAACTAAGTTATGGTGATCTTAATTAAATATCAAACACAGGTTTTTCCATCATGTGGTAGGTTTGTCTTTAAATATACAAGAAACTTCTTTAGCTTCCCTTTTGATTTTACTACTTTACATCCTAAAAATAAATGTTTAACAATATATAGATTTTTATCCTGTGTGGATCATATAGGACCTATGCAGCTTTCCAATATGCATAGTAAAATATTACAATCCATGTAAGAAATACATATTATAAACCCGGGCATGGTGGCACACACCTTTAATCTCAGCACTCAGCAGAGGTAGGAGGAGCACCATGTGTTTAAGGCCACCCTGAGACTCCGTAGTGAATTCTAGGTCAGCCTGAGCTACAGCGAGATCCTACCTAAAAAATTTTTTAAAAAAGAATAAAAAAGAAATGCATATTCTAATTACTATTACTCCTTGTTTTGTTAACTTGGGTATCATTGCTCTGTCTTTATTTTTTTCATCCTGTTCTGGTTGATGCTTAGTACTAGCTCACAGGGTTTGGTTTGCTTATCTCTGATACCTATTAGAGTCCTTAATATTCTATGTTCTTGAAAACTCATCTTATATTCTTACTTTTTAAAGTTATTTGTTTTTATGAGAGAGAGAAGCAGGCAGATACAAAGAATAGGCACACCAGGGTCTTCAACTCCTGCAAACAGATGCCAGATGCATGTAATCCCTTGTACATAGAGCTTACAAGAGTCCTGGACAATTAAACCTGTCCTGGGTCCTTTGACTTTGCAGGCAACTGCCTCAACTACTAAGCCACCTCTCCAAACCAACAGTCTTATTTTTGTCATTTATCATCTTTGATTAAGCACTCCCATATCTGCTTCCTGAGGTGTTGTCTTGGCTATACATTCTCAATCCAAGATCTTCAGTGGAAACATGCTTTTAACTTTCTGATCTTTACATACCTTTAAATTTTTTCTTAGTTATACCACTGAAAGAAAATCACAACTTTGAATATATTATTAATTATATATACACACACATACATACATATATATATATATACACACATATATATATGTATATATATGTTTATACTTACAGATCATTTGATCAGTGATATCTGAGATGGACTACTGTGTTCTGTTAAATGACATAAGAAGATTTTTTTCTTATTATCTATTGTAATTCAAGTTTTAAGCATAATTTTAATCCCTGGTTAGCCAAGCATTGTGTCAAGAATCAGCACTCACGGTGTTTGTTTCTCAGTGATGCTCCTGAGAGACATTGGTCTGTTCATTACCTGTAGCTTTAAAGGTGACTACAGATGATTTTTATCATGGGATGTCCCTTCATCCTTTGTTTACTGATGAATCTTAATATCATTGCATTTGGAATAGTGAATGTACTTTTATGTGCATTGTTTAGGCTGTTAGTATAATATATTACATTTGCCATTTTTAAAATGTTAAACCAACCTTAAACTCTTGACTAAGTCCCTTTATTGTCTACAAAGACAGAGCAATTTCTACTTCATGCATTAAAAGAGAAGCTAAGAATTTCAAATGTGTTTGATTTAAAGTTTTATTTAAAAAGATGCTTTTATCCAATTTTAACAGAGTAATAAACAAGATAGATAATGAACGTTTCCCCTCACATTTGTGGTTTCATCTTTTTCATAATTCATTTAAAGTAATCTTTCCACACCTGTTGGTATCTTATTTTCCTTTTTAAGATAAATCCAATTCAATCTAGACCTCCAAACTACTTTCCTAATTGTCTTGATGTGGATGTTATGAATATCAATTTATTCTGGTGTTGTCTAACAAATCACATAGCATGTTCTCTCATGTTAATTTACCTATCTTTATGATGTATTTTAGTTGTCCCTGTGGCTCTCAATTCTCTCTCTTGATCCAGCAATCCATCCACTCTCTATTTTGTTAATTCAATTCCTTTTCACAATACAATTTTCTTCTCACATGAGCTGCATAATTCTCAAAATACTTAACCTAACAACTTGTGGTAGCCTCTTATCACTTACAGATCTGGCATTCAGACTTACAATGTGAGACCTTTATCTTTTTTCTTTAAATACATGAATTGCCTGTAACTTTGGATTGACACATTATGTACAAGAAGAATTCATTTTTAACAATACTTTTGACTGGCAAGTGTTTTGCCCTAAACTAGAAAAGGGATATAATGTGTATAAAACATTGACTCTCTCATAACAAGATCCTATAAATCAATTGTTATTCCAGCAATATATATTTAACATTTCACTTTCTCAACCCACCACTAAGAACAGTTATAAATATTGCTGTTTAAAATATAACTGTCTCTGTTTTAGAAAGTATTTACTTCCTTCTTGTTTCCATTCTCATTTCTTTTTTAATATTTTATTTTTATTAATTTGACAGAGAAAGAGGGAGAGAGAGAGAGAATGGGCACGTCAGGGCCTCTAGCCAGTGCAAACAAACTCCAGACAAGTGTGCCCCCTTGTACATCTGGCTTATGTCGGTCCTGGGGAACCAAACCTGGGTCCTTTGGCTTTGTAGGTAAACACCTTAACCACTAAGCCATCCCTCCAGCCCCATTCTCATTTCTTAATGACAATATTTATAGTTAGGTAATTAGTTGCATGTCCACAGAGTTAGGTCAGTAAATTGGGATGCTACTAGATGCTAGGTTCTTTGTAACCATGGTGATGTGAACATTTTCCATGATTTTATTGAACTACTTTTAACATTTCACTTTGACTATACTTCTACTTCTTCATATGTAAACCTAGCAACTATTATGTTAAGATACTTATTTTACTTTTAGAAGAACATATTATCTCACTTTTTCTGAGGTTGTTCTAACAAAAGGAAAGAAATATTACTTCAAATTTCAGTAACTGGACCAGGTAGAAGCCAGATGTGAGGTTTCACAAAGACAAAATATATATTCCCATTTACAGAAAATATAATTCAAAAACTAATGCCTAGAACAAAAGAACATACACATCTAAGGAGGTAAGGCTGAGCAGGCTGGTTGTCATTACACAATATAATAGTCTAGACATGTAATTTGATTCATTTAAAGAAGGATGATTAACATAAAATAATTAATAATACAAAATGTAAGCATGTTGCTTATTTTGGCAAATATACACAACATTAAATTGACTTTCTTAACAATTTTTAGTGATAAATTCAGTAAGTTATTTTCCAATTTTTGTGCAATAAATTTCTTGTACTTGCCCAACCCAGACTGAAATTATATTCCACTGAACAGTAATACCACTACCATCTTCAAACTAGTCCAGTTACTGTGAAATCTATCCTGTGATTACTTGCTTACCACATTTAATATAATGCTTTCAAGTTTCATTCATGTTGTACTATGTAACAATTACTTTATTTTAAAGGATTTCTATATATGCATATACTTATATGACTTGTTTCTTTATGCATTTATCTGTTGGTGAATATTTGAATTTGAATATTGGTTCCACATTTAAGGAAATCATCCATAGCAAAAATGGCTGCTAAATATGAGTATGTAATTGTCATATGCAAGGACAAGTTGAAAAGGAAGTTTGCAAGAAACTTTTAGTACTTCATGAGGAAGACAATGCCAATAAAACATGGTACTTGGCCACATTGCTGACTTTCTTATAAGGTAAAGTGATAACTTGATGTGGGACATTGTCTCTAATGGAAAGATTACTACCTTCCCTCACACTGTCAGCTGCCTATATAACTATTATCACAGGTTATAAAAACCAGTAGTGACATTGTCATTCAGAAAAAAGGTGTTAAAATCATATATATATGCTTACATAAATATATATAATATCAGACAAGGAGACATGATGATGTGGAAGAGTTAAGTGTTGGCCAAATAGGTTTGTATTTTATTAAATTTTAAATGAGAAGTCAGCTAATAAATACTCGAATGGTAAAAATCAGTAAGATGTAGTAAGCTTTCCTTATTTGTTTGCATAGTTGGTCTCAAACTATGTGTACATTTCTCATTTTAAGAGATCACCTCTTTGAAGAACTGAAAATCATTCTGCCTTTCTTTTTCCTGACCTACATTGTCTCTGATAAACATTCCTGTCATTCAAATTGATTTTCTCCACTTAGATGTCAACTTTGACCGCTCTACATATACCTTTGACTTCAACATTTACTTTAATTATGAATGATTATCTCATGGGTTTGTTGGGATTAATTCTGTTTTAAGATTTTTTAAAAATCATTAACTAGCCTGCAGTTTTATGGCTCTTGACAAATTTAAGAAAACACTGCAAGCATAATTCTGTACTAGTTACTCTTGCATCACTGAGGCAGAGCACTGGAAGAAAGGATATATATCTTCGCTGATTGCTTCAGTTACACACCCATCATGATAGGGCATGCATGCAGAGTGTATCCATTCACACTATGGTAGACACGAAGTAGAGAGTGAGAGTGGAGCCCAGTACAGGGCACAGCCATCAAACATAAGTTTCTCATCTACTCACTTCTTCTAGTGAGGGCCCAACACATAGAGTTCCTACAGTCTCCACGTAGCACCAGCAGATATGGACCATGCGCACACGTGCGCGCGCACACACACACACACACACACACACACACACACACACACACACACCACACACACACGGCTGTGGGCATTTCACATGTAATCATAATACCTCCTAGTCGTTCCTCTTCAGTCCTGGTCCTTGCCCACAATTCTTTCGCCAAAACTCCATGACATGTAAGGTAAATATTCATAATACAACAGATCTATCGAGATCTGCTCTGGTTTTTGCTTTTATTTACATTTTCTTTTTAGTTTTGTAAAATTATTGTTGGATAAATTTTTTCCTGGGGCCACATGCACAAATATCTTTTAACCCCAGTGACAGAGAAAAGAAACATTTACATCCAAGTCCAACTTGGTGAAGCAGTGGGGGTAATTATAGGTGCCGGGGTAAGGGATTACTTACAGAAGTCCGGGTGACTAGAAAATAGCTACATCACTGAAAAGTCAGTCATGGATGACAACCTCATCATAGAGTCTCACTTTTGTTTGCCTTCTGCACTCCTACACATTCTAGTTAGAAAAGGTAGTCATGGGGCTGGAGAGATGGCTGAGTGACTAAAATGCATGCCTGTGAAGCCTAAGGACTCCAGTTCAATTCTCCAGGTCCCACATAAGCCAGATGCACATGGTTACATCTGGAGTTCGTTTGCAATGGCTAGTGGCCCTGGAGTACCCATACTCACTCTCTCTTCCTCCCTCTCTGTGTCTCTAATAAATAAATAAATCCTTTAAAAAAAAAAAAAGAAAAGGTAGTCATAGGGCTGGAGAGATGGATTATAAGTTAAGGTACTTGCCTGTGAAGCCAAAGGACCCAGGTTTGATTCCCCAGGACCCACTTAAGCCATATGCACAAGGGGGTGCATGCATCTGGAGTTTTTTTTTGCAGTGGTGGAAAGCCCTGGTACACCCATTCTCTCTCTCTCTCTCTCTCTCTCTCTCTCTCTCTCTCTCTCTCTCTCTCTCTCTCTTTTTATACCTCTTTCTATCTCTCTTCCAATAAAATAAAAATAAATAGGGAAGGTAGTGATAGCTAGAATCTCAGTTGAGGGTCCTGTGACTCCACCTCCTCCTTCTACTAGGTTGTGTAAATTCCTTTACCATCGTCATAGATCTGCATATTGCTCTATTGGTCATCTCATTTAGTCATCATTGCTATGAACCTCTACTCCAATACAGCAATGGGAGGCATGTTATGCCTAGAGGAAACAGTCATGCTCAACTATTACTTTTCTTTCAGATGGAGGTGTTTTAACTATTATATTTGCACTTATGTCAATCTTTACATTTTTGAGTACTAAAATATTTATGTGTTTCTTCATGTAACTTCCATCTCCTTACTAGGTTTCTATGTTTTAATTTGTTTAAAGTATATTTATTGCTATTTGTTAAAGCATTTTTAGAATGGCTGCCTTTAAAATGCAAGTAATCTTAGCAACTCTGGTGTGTTGGGATTGGCAAATTTTATCTCTTTTTAATTACATTGTATATTTTCCTGATTCTTGGCTTGAAGAGTATTTTCATTGTAATTATAAAATTATGTTACAGTACAATCAATTCCTTTTAGTATACAATTATTTTAGCTTTAATGTGTAGAGGTAAACCATATGGCCCCTACCAAAATCAAGACATGTAAGAGCTTGAAGTTTTTAGTATACTGGTGAAAAATAACAAAACAGATAGAAACTTTTCATTCAGAGAAAACACAAAGAAAATTGAGTGAATATTTTAAATATGAAAAATACCCAGAAATAAAATAAGTGTAATAAATTTTGATTTAATATGAAGTACAATGTGTTCAGGTTTATTTGTATAAATGCTCAATATTTTATCAGAATTTCTAAATATACCATTATTTGTGATTTCAGTATATTCATACTATTAGAAATCAATTGGCCATATGTACATGGGATTATTTCTAAATTTTTACTATATTCCCTGAACTACATGTCAGTGTTTTCACTGCTGGCACACACTATCCTCATTACTGTATCCTACCAGCTAATCTTAAAATCACTTACCATGTGACTTTCAAATGCATTTATCTTACTTTTGGTTTTATTGGAAGTGTGTATGGATAGTATATGAATATGTATGATTGTGCATGCATGTTTGGGCAGAAGTGTGTGGGTGCATGTTCTCATGTGTGGATGCCAAAGGTCAATGTTGGTTGTCTTCCTTGATATCCCTACACTTATTGACATAGAAAGGTTCTGCTCAGTTGAACTCAGAGCTCTCTGATCAGGCTAGTTTAGTTAGCCAGTTTTACCTCATGAATCTCTTGTCTCTGCCTCCCAAAGTCTGGAATTGGTTTTGAGCCACAACACTCAACCAGCATTTACATTGATTTGGGTGATTAGAATCAAATCCCTGGGCCTCCCTCTTTTTAAAAAAATATTTTATTTATATTTATTTATTTATTTGATAGAGAAAGAGGGAGGGAGAGAGAGAGAGGGACAAAGAGAGAGAGAATGGATGCACCAGGGCCTCCAGCCACTGCAAATAAACTCCAGATGTGTGTGACTCCTTGTGCATCTGGCTAACATGGATCCCGTGGAATCAAACCTGGGTCCTTTGGCTTTGTGGGCAAATGCCTTAACTGCTAAGCCATCCCTCCCATGTAAGCCAGATCCCTTGTAAACCAGATGCACAAAGGTGTGGCAAGTGTGAGGTTGCACATGCCCACTAGATGGCGCACGCATCTGGAGTTCTATTGGGTGGCTGAGGCCCTGACATGCCAGTTGTCTCTTTCTCAAAAAAAGAAAGAGAAAGAAAGAAAGAAAGAAAGGAAGGAAGGAAGGAAGGAAGGAAGGAAGGAAGGAAGGAAGGAAGGAAGGAAGGAAGGAAGGAAGGAAGGAAGGAAGGAAGGAAGGAAGGAAGGAAGGAAGGAAGGAAGGAAGGAAGGAAGGAAGGAAGGAAGGAAGGAAGGAAGGAAGGAAGGAAGGAAGAAAGAAGGAGGGAGGGAGGGAGGGAGGGAAGGAAGGAAGAAAGGAAGAAGGAAAGGAAGAAAGAAAGAAGGATAAGAGTTTCACTAACCCTCACCAACCCAATATTTGTGTACATACAGTTCAAGGCACAGGTCCTTTCCCATCATCAATATGTTTGGTGAGTGTGAGAAAATTGTAATGGCAAGAATCGAGTGTAATTGGTTCAAGGTGTTACTTAGAAGATGTGTGGATAAGGGTTGGATGTCCTGCCCTCCACAATACCCATGTAAAGCCAGTTGCAATGTGACACCAGCATCTGCAGTCCCAAAGCACACCTACAACAATGGGAGACAGAGGTAGGAGAATGACATTGACCAACTAGACTGGCATTCATTTTTTAAAATATTTTTTGCAAGAAGAGAAATTATAAAATTGATAGACACTGGGAAGCATTTTGAAATTCTAGCCTCAGAACCCCAAGGAGATTGTTTGAAAATTAAAATAGAAGATTCCCTAGCAGGCTTCACCACTCAACAAGTTCCAGCATCATTTAAAATACCTTTTACAATTATTATTATTATTTACTTATGGAATTTCATGGAGAATATATTTTGTGAGGCACAATTATGTTGATGCTATTCGAGGCAATGATGAAAATTAATTTTCCACAAAATTTCTAGGAGACCATCAGATTAATTAGCTTTGTAGAACCATCCCAGAAGCCCAGAACCATCAGGACCACAGTCCAGCCACGACAATAATGATAATTTTTGTTGGTCACTCAGGGCTTGCATGTTGATGACAATATATAAAAATAAACCCCAGAGCACCCTGTTGAGCAACTTGGCCAGAAACCTTTGTTATAATTGCCTGTAAACCAGTTAATGTCCACAAAACCGCTGTCAGAGTGTCCATAGCTGCTTTGCAGACATAAATACCGCATGTTCTTAAAGGCTAAAATTAGCTATACTGTTTCCCACTGCCAACTATATTTTTTTCTCTGCCAAGTTATAACAACAAAAATGGGTTGAAAAAAATTGAGTTGAAACTGTTTCTTTTTTGCTTAGCTTGTATGTTTCTACTGGCTAAAATGAGTACTATTATGCATCAGAGACCAAGTAATATGTGTAATGAAATCCCATTGTCAGTAATGTGGTGCCCCAAGATTTTAAAAAGCTTTCTTAAATAACATCTAGAAAAGTATAAGTTTAAGAAAAATCAAGAAATGCATGTTTCCATTTAAGAATTGAAGACTTAAATTTTCTTTGAGAAGCCAACTTCTTCATTCTAAGAAAATGCTAAAGATAAATTTTAAGTTAGGAAAGTAACAGTTCTTCTCAACAAACCTGCAACTTTTGTGGAAATACACTTCAAATCGATATCCAATTTACACTTGCAAAATGATTTCATAGGTCAAACCTTATTCTAATTATTTAACTGTATTTTTAATCTATCCCTGACAATGTGTAGACAATGGTTAAAATTTACTGTGGCATAATATTATTTCATGTACTGCTTGCTTCTATACTTGAAAAATGCATTTTTCATATTTTGTATTTTGAGCCTTACCTTCGGCACACTTAAATAATTAAGCCTAATGACTAAAAACTGAAAATATTCATGCAATTTTTTCCTGCCAAATAAAACAAGGAATCCCCCAGTTATCTCATTCCGGAATGCAGCGTAAAGTCAAAATTCAAAGTGCTGGCAACAGTATGCTACCCATTCTCCGAGTCATAAAAATGAAAAGTTTTATGGTCAGAATCAACCCCATTTTTACCAAACATATCACATTGTAATCAGACAATATGGAAAATCATGGGTAATATGTTAAGATAGGTTGATGCATTTTTGATGGGAGTATGACCAAGTTGCATATGTTCATAGACCCGAGCTCCCAGCTATAAGACATGAGGCTGTTATCTGATCCAATAATAGATGAATGATTATGACAACTTGTAATGTAATATCTAGACCATATCCAGATGGTCCATAGATCCATCACTGGAAGACAGGCAACATGTTGGTATAATCATAGGAGGAAACATTTTTTTAGCAATACAGATAAGGCATGTGATTCATTCTAGAACATATGAATAAAGGAATCTATATATGATAATGAAGGTAGTATTATGATATGTAGATGAAAATTCAAGAGACTAACCTCATATATAGTGTGTGAAATCAGAGTGAGGATTACCTGTGAGGCTGAAGTTAACTGGAATGGGATGCAGGGCATGTTGGGTGTAGATGAGCACCTTGGACATTTGCTTAATGAAATATGCAGAATTACATACTTGTTAGATCTTATCAACATGTGAACTTAAAATATGTATATTGCACTAAATGGAATTTAGTTCCAAATGAGCACAGAAGGCTCGCAAGTGCATAGGACTTTGCTTAATCTTTGTGATATTAAATACTTTGTATTTTGTCCCTGTGTATGTTGAACACTGCAATGACCTGAAGGTAAATTTACATATGCTGACATACCTTGTGAGAGAATTAAAATTATGTGAAAAGATCCATAAAAGGAGAAATAAAGAAAGAAAGGAAGAAAGAAAGAAAGGAAAGAAGAATAAAAGAAACAAAAGGAAGAAAGAAAGAGAAGGAAAGAAAGAAAGAAAGAAAGAAAGAAAGAAAGAAAGAAAGAAAGAAAGAAAGAAAGGGAGAGAGAAAGAACAAAAAAGTGTCATATATTTAACTTTCTGAAAATAATACCTTCAGGTTGCTTGTTATTGCGGTTTTGTAATTTGTACACAGGATTTTATTGTGACTTAAACTCAGCAATCCTCCTGCCTCAGACTCTTGCATACTATGATTATAGGCATGAACCACCACCCATGGCTTCTATATTTTTTAACCTTCTGGTTGATAGGTCAAAATACTTGACAAAGGCTAGTTCAAGGGAGGAAAGTTTTCTTTCCATGTATACTTCCAGGGTACAGTCCACCATTAAGGGGGAGCAGGGCAGCAGGATATGGAGGCAGCCAGCCCCATTCAGTGTGTCCACCGTGAGGAAGCAGAGTAATGAACGCCAGTAGTTTCTTTTATCATCTAATCCCAGACCATGGCCCATGGACTTCTGCCACCCACACTTAATTTTGTTCTCCTACCTCAATTGACCCAATCAAGATAAATTCTCACAGCTGATTCCAGACCCTATAATTTGAATGCAAACCATCACAGTTTGAAATAATATGGTTTTAATTTTTTATTAATGTATATGACATTATCAAAAAAACATGGGAATAGGTATTTATCAACATTTGTCCACCAAGAGAATGATTGATATTATTTTTAAAGTTTTCTCAATGTATAAATGGCATGAAAAATAATGGTGAATATTTAACTTATAAATTTGTTGGGTTTGATGATATGAAATGTTGCTGTACTATAATCACAAACATAGCAATAGATACATTTGATATTTCAGTTTCTTATTTCTCCTTTGTTGTATGTATGCATGTCCATGTCTTTATGTATCTGTTCACGTGCTTTTGTGTATGTGATGATATTAATATGAAATATAAATACTCAGTAATTTTGAATTGAATATATATTAACTACAGGTATCTCATACAATAGCTCTCTAGAATCTTGCACAGCTGAAAATTATACCCATTCAATAGTAATTTTCCATTTAAACTATTGGCAACTGGCAATCACTACTGCATTTCTTACTGATATAAGTTTGAGTAATACACATGTATCAGGTCAGTGGAAACTTATTTTTCCTTCTGCTACTGATCTATTCCAGTTAGCATATTGTTGCAATTTGAAAGCAAAATGGCCCCCATAAACTCATGTGTTTGAATATTTGATCTCCATTTAGTGATGTTTTGGGGATGGCTGTGAAGCCTTTTGAAAGTACAGCCATGCAGGGGAGATTGTGTTACTGGGGGGCAGGCCTAGGGATTGTAATGCCCAAAACAACATGCCAGTTTTATATCTCTACTCCCTCCATGATGACATGAATAAATTTCTTCTCCTGCTGTGCTGTCCTAACAATGATGAAAGTGCCCCTTGAACCAATGAGTCAAAATGAACCATTCTTTTTCATAAGCTGGTATGATTGGGTGCTTTTGCCAGCAATACTAAAGCGCTCACAGGCATACTGTCCTTAATGTCCATTCAGCGTACAACAGATGGTAGTGTTTCATTAACTTTTTTACATCAATTAATTACATTTTAATGTACAGTATTTTAATTTCTGAAGCATTGAGGAAGAGCATAGGAACATGAAGTATAATATCACTTTTAATTGTGTACATAGGATTAACTAAGACCAAGTATTTTTGGCTGCAGTCCTGAAAAATGAATTGGTAGAAAATATCTCTAGTGGGATATGGCTGCTATGGCTGGTTATACCTATTCTTTAATGATGTTGAATGTAATTGGATGGTAAAAGTATCTGGCAAATGAAATGGTTTTTATTGCTGTTGAAATATGGGCAAAGCCATATTTTATTCACCTGAATTAGATATGTCCAGTTATCTTACAATGAAATAGAGTGATATGAATTTAGTTGTTCCTGACATTACCAAAGCATTTTTTTAAAATTTTTATTTATTTATTTGAGAGCGACAGACACAGAGAGAAAGACAGATAGAAGGAGAGAGAGAGAATGGGCGTGCCAGGGCTTCCAGCCTCTGCAAACGAACTCCAGACACGTGCGCCCCCTTGTGCATCTGGCTAATGTGGGACCTAGGGAACCCAGCCTCGAACCGGGGTCCTTAAGCTTCACAGGCAAGCACTTAACCACTAAGCCATCTCTCCAGCCCATTACCAAAGCATTTTCTAATTTTCCTCTTCTGCTTCTATAAATCTGGATGCATTCAGTTGGCAAAAACTTAGTGGTATGAGTCCTGGAGATCCTTGCTTTGACAGACACTTATTCATGACATGTAGATCTTCCTGATCTCATTTCTGTAATAGTATGCATGTGGGATAGTAAGTATAAATACTCTTAGCTACAAAATCATGTACGGGAATTCTAAAATGAGATTGTAATTAAATAGGTGAGACTGTAAAATGCTTCATGAAATTCAATGTAGTAATTCCCAACACTGTATTTTTCCCTAATGGTGCCTGCCACTGTTATTCCCTTGAGTCTAGTGAGAACCTGAAGTGGTCTACCACTCTACCCTACTCTATTGTAGTTTGAGGTGACAAAATTCCAGCCATAAAGTGAGTACAGCTACCCTGGTGTTTGGGCATAAACTTCCAGAGTTTACTTTTTTCAGGAATCCTCTCATCATTCCATGAGTTGGATGTTATGATCGATGTTTCACTGATGAGAAAAACAGGTTTAGACAAAATAGCTTATAAGTAATTAAAAGTAAAGAAAGTGTCACAGTTGGGCTTAAAATCAAGTCTCTTTCATACCAAACCTTGATTCACTATATAGCACTGTTTCTTATGAATGACATTAAATCCAAAATCATCTGAATGTATAAAATAAAGTCACTGCTGAATCTCATCTGAGAAGAGCACATGACAAGATGTGGTGAGGTTTATTGATTCTGTTTCTATACCCAAAGATACTCTCAAGTTTTTAGTCAAGTCAGATTGCAGTTCTGAAATACTTCAGATATTCTGTCATGGTTATTCATTGTGGACAACTTGGCTACATTTAGAATGACCTAAGAGACTGTCCCACATCTCTCAGTGTATCTACAGGAGTGATTTCAGTATACTGGCTGAAGAAGAAATTCCTACACTTAGGGTGGCTCTATCTGAAAGAATGGTGCCATTCATGAATAAAAGTTGGAAGGGGGGTAAAAGCTGAGACCTTCTATCCTTCTTTCTCTGATTCCTGGCCACCGTCTGTGAACTGCCTTGCTTCAGTGAGCCTTCTCCAACATGAGGAGCTGAATCTCCTGAACCCATAAGCCACAATCAATCTTTCTTCTTTTAAATTGTTCCCAGCTCCTATTATGGTTCATGACAAGAAAAGTAACTATTACATTTTCCCCCTTGATCTGATTGCTTAATAAAAGACCTAGACCTTTCAGATGCTCCACTGCTAACTCTTCAGGTGTTTTCTGGCTGCTCATTTTCAATCCTTTCCAGGATATTACTGAGGTTACTATGTTGTCTTCAAAACAAGGGATTCACAGAATAGTTTATTCAATGCAAAGTTAATATTTAGGTTGGGGGAATGTTCAATCTGAAATGTGTATGCCTTGCAAGCAAAGGACCCGAGATTGACCCACAAAACCTATGTAAGACATGCAGGCACACATCACATACTTATAATTCCAACACTCGAGCCCTGTGGTTTGATAGTCAGCCATTTTAGCCAACTTGGAAAGCAGTACGCCACTGAGAGCTGTTGTCTCAAAAATGGCAGGGCATGGTAGCCCACGCCTTTAATCCCAGCACTCGGGAGGCAGAGGTAGGAGGATTGTCATGAGTTCCAGGTCACCCTGAGACTCCATAGTGAATTCCAGGTCAGCCTGAGCTAGAGTGAGACCCTACCTCAAAAAAACAAGCAAAAAAAAAAAAAAAATGGTGGATGACACCTGAGAAATGGCGTTTAGGATTGTCCCCTGACCTTTCACACACCTGCAAATTCTGCCATCACCCAAACACCTAAATACCAAATATGAAGATTTATAAGAGTATTAGTTAAGTCAAATACTGAAAGGCACTGGGAAAATGTCATTTAGATAAATTCAGTCCTAAATTATACTTAATTATGTTGAAAATATTTTTATTTAAGTATTAGGTTTTTTTGTTGTTGTTTAAGAAAACTGGGGGAAGAATGGGTATGCAGGGCCTCATACTGCTGCAAATGAACTCCAGGTGCATGTGCCACTTCATGCCTCTAGAGTGACGTGGATACTGGAGTTGAAACCAAGGCCAGCACGCTGTAAGCAAGCTCCTTTACCTGCCAAACTACCTCTCCATCCCCTAAGTAACATTTTAAATAAGAGGTCAAAATAAATACATGTGTTCCTTCCTCATGTTCTTTCATAAACAATTCAAAAACTGAAAAATCATCATCTTTCAGAAAATCACAAACTAAGCTAGAGAATAACATAAGACTGCATTGATGCAAAAAGATCAAAAACAACATGGTGGCAATTGTTTCAAACAACTGAAGATGACATAAAATGGAAGTTCAGTGTGCAATGTAGTCATTATATGTTTTATTCTAACTTGGAATAATTTTATGTAAAGAACATGCATGTTCTGATTCAGAAGTCATGTAGAATATGTTTAAATTCAGAAAAGGACCAGCTTAGCAAACATCTTAAGCTTAGAGAGTAATGACAGCTCCAGGCTTCAAGATGTAATGGATGGCTGTTCTGCTAGAGTTACATGCTCATTGTGAGCTATTACTGCTGGCAGCCAGGTTACGGTTTTGACATTCACACAGTCATGCATTATGGCATGCACTATGATAATCAATAATGGAAACTTAGTCACAACTTTGTAAAGCTGAACAGTTGGTGAGGGAAAGGATGTGTGTACCAATAATTAGAGAGGTACCAAAGGGTTGGCATATACAATTAGAAAAATGAAGAGGATAGCAATCTGTTCTTGGTAGTGAGAATTAGTCTTGGATTTTTTTTTTCCCAAAAGAATTACAAAGTATCAGAAGCCTAGATTTTCAATCATCAATTAATGAGGATATCTTATTGTTTTAATTTAACCATATGTGAAAGTACAGTTAATATGTGATATTACTAGCTGCAGAAGCAGGTCCTCCTTTAGTCAGCCTTCCTGATTGAAGGGTCCTGGGTTGCTAGCTCTTCAATTCCCTGCTCCAGAGAGTGCTCGTGGAATGAGTAGGCCAGATCTCTCTGTTCTCAGCCTTCTCCTAATTCCCTAGTCCCAGTTCTCATCCTGCTATCTTGGACCTGTGGCTGCCTGGAGCCTATGAGCTTACTGCAGAAGCAGGCTCCATAAAGCACTCCAACATGGCAAGGATTAAATCAAACCTCAAGTTTTAACCTTAAATATTAGTGGTCTTAACAAACCCATCAAAAGACACAAGCTAACAGGGTGGATCAAAACACTGGTGGAGCCGAATGTGGTGGCAAACGCCTTTAATCACAGCACTTGGGAGGCAGAAGTAGGAGGATCACCATGAGTTCGAGGCCATCCTGAGACTACATAGTGAATTCCAGGTCAGCCTGAGCTAGAATGAGATCCTACCTTGAAAAACAAAAGAAAACAAAAAACTAGTGGCTCTATCTGATGTCCTCAAGAAACCTACCTCACCACTAAAGACAGACATCTACTCAGGGTTAAAGAATGGAAAATTATATTCTAAGCAAATGAAAAAAAAAAAAAGAATCAAGCAGGTGTTGCTCTATTAGTATTTGATAAAATAGACTTCAAACCAAAAGTAACCAATCAGGACAAAGAAGGCCACTCTTACTCATCAAGGGTGATCTAATATGAGGACATCACAAGCATAAATCTATATGTACCAAACACAGGTGCACCACAATTTATAAAACAAAACCTACTTGACAACAAAACAGAAATAAACATTAACACCATCAAAGTCAGAGACTTCAATACTCCACTATCGTCAATAGACGGATCATCCAAGTAGAAAATCAACAATGAAATAATATAGCTCAACAACACCGTAGATCAACTAGACCTAACATGCAGCTACAGCACTTGCCACCCCAGTTATACAGAATACACATTCTTCTCAGCAGCCCACAGAATCTTCTTCAAAATAGAGTGTATATTAGGCCATAAGGCATGCCTACATGAATTCAGCAAGACTAAAATAACTTCCTGCATAGTATCAGATAATAATGCTTTAAAGCTGAGCATTAACAAGAGATGCTTCAGGAACTCCCGGATACTGAACACACTTCAAACAATGAGTGGGATATGGAAGAAATTATAAAAATAAAAAGTGAAATTCCGGGCTGGAGATATGGCTCAGCAGTTAAGCGCTTGCCTGTGAAGCCTAAGGACCCTGGTTCAAGGCTCCATTCCCCAGGACCCACGTTAGCCAGATGCACAAGGGGGTGCATGCGTCTGGAGTTCATCTGCAGTGGCTGGAGGCCCTGGCGCACCCATTCTCTCTCTCTCTCTCTCTCTCTCTCTCTCTCTCTCTCTCTCTTTCTCTCTCTGTCTGTCACTCTCAAATAAATAAATAAAAATAATAAACAAAAGTTTTTAAAAAATAGTGAAATTCCTATAGAATTGAATGAAAATGAAAACACAACTTCCCAAAACTTATGGAACATAGTGAAGGTTGTCCTAGCAATCAGTGCCTTCATAATAATCATAGAGGGATCCCAAAGTAATAGCATCACTATCCACTTAAAAGCACTGGGTAAACAAGAAGAATCCAACCCTAAGGATGGTTCAACATATGAAAATCAGTCAATACACCAAATAAATAAATTTAATAATTTTAATCATAAAAACATGATCATCTCAATTGATGGAGAGAAGGCCATAGACAAAATATAACAGTACTTCATGATCAAAATGCTGGAGAGGGGCTGGAGAGATGGCTTAGCGGTTAAGCGCTTGCCTGTGAAGCCTAAGAACCCCGGTTCGAGGCTCAGTTCCCCAGGTCCCACGTTAGCCAGATGCACAAGGGGGTGCACGCGTCTGGAGTTCATTTACAGAGGCTGGAAGCCCTGGTGCGCCCATTCTCTCTCTCTCCCTCTATCTGTCTTTCTCTCTGTGTCTATTGCTCTCAAATAAATAAATAAAAAAAATTTTAAAAATGCTGGAGAGTGGGCTGGAGGGATGGCTTAGCAATTAAGGCACTTGCCTGCAAAGCCAAATCCCTGTTGGATTCCCCAAGATACACATTAGCCAGATGCACAAGTGGGCACATGCATGTGGAGTTCGTTTGCAGTGGCTAGAGGCCCTGGTGTGCCCATTCTCCCTCTCTCCCTCTTTCTCTGTCAAGTAATAAGAAAATGCTGGAGAGCACAGGCATGGAGGGTTTATATCTCAACACAATCGAGGGTATATATAAAGCACCTAAAGCCTAAATAATATTTAATGGGAAAAGACTCAAGGAGCTCCCATTGAGATCTGGAACAAGACAAGGGTGCTCACTATCAACACTGTTCTTCACCATAGTACTAGAAGTCCTATCCCAAGCAACAAGACAGGAGAAAGAAATAAAAGGGATTCAAACTGGAAAGGAATTAGTCAATAGTCCTACTTGCAGACAACATGATCCTATACATAAATGACGCAAGCATCTCCATCTCAAAACTTCTAAAGGTGATTAATTACTTCAGTAAAGTGGCAGGACAGAAAATCAACAAACAAAATTAAGTAACCTTTCTATATGAAAAGGACAAATACACAGAGAAAGAAATCAGCAAGGCTGTCCCATTTTCAGTAGCAAAAACAACAAAAACTTGAATACCTTGGAATAACACAGGTCAAGAATGTGAAAGACCTATATAATAAAACACCAAACAAACAAACAAAAGACACGAGAAAGAAATTGAGGAAGACTTGAGAAGAAGGAAAGACCTCCAATACTTCTGGGTAGGTAGAATTAATATTGTGAAATGGCAATTCTACCAAAAGCAATTATACAGATTTAATGAAACAGCAATAAAATTTCCAGCTTCATTCTTCACAGAGATAGAAAAAATTTTCTCAAAATTCATATGGAATTTTAGCAGGTCTCAGATATTCAAATATATCCTCAGGAAACAAAAACCCTGCTGGAGCCATCAACATACCCTATCTAAAGCTATATTACAAAGCCATAGTGACAAAAAAGCACAGTACTAGAATAAAAACAGAATCATAGACCAATGAAACAGAATTGAAGACCTGGACCTTAGATCAAGTAACTCCAACTACTTGATCTTTGACAAAGGTGCCAATAAACTAGACTGTAAGAAACACTGCATCTTCAACAAATGGTGCCAGACAAGCTGGAAAACCATATGTAGAAAAATGAAATGAGATCCACTCATCTCAACATCAAAAATATCAAGTCCAAATGAATTAAAGACCTCAATATGAACCCTGAAGCTCTTCTCCTACTGAAAGGAAAAATAGGAAGAACTCTCCACAATATAGGACTGGGGAAAAAAATTCCTGAACAAAACCCCCAAAGCCAAGGAAATTAAACAATCACATAACCATTGGTATCTCATGAACCTAAAAAGCTTTTGTATAGACTATAAGCAGAGACAATAGCTTACCCACTGAATGGGAGAAAATCTTTGCCAGCTATACTACTAACAGAAGCCTAATTTCTAGAATATACAAAGAACTCAAAAAACTAAACAATAAAAAAAATCAAATAACCCACTCCAAAAAGGGGGCAGAGAAATGATTAGGGAGTTCTCAGAGGAAGAAATACACATGGCTAACACACACAGAAAAAAACTTTTCAACATCTTTAACCATTAGTAAAATGCAACTTAAAACAACCACGAGATTCCACCTCACTCCAGTAAAGATGACAATCATTGAACCATCTAACAACAACAATGTTGGCAATGACATTGAGAAAGAGGAACCCTCATCCTCATCCGCTTGTACAACCACTGTAGATATCAATGTGGAGATTCCTGAAAAGCATGAACACAGAGCTACCGACAGACCCAGTTATTCCCTTACAGGCCACTTTTCCTAACTGCACCACTACAGAGATATTTGATCAACTATGTTTATGGATGCTCAATTCATTAGAGCTAAGGACTGGAATCACCCCAGGCGCCCATCATTGGATGAATGGATAATAAAATTGTGGTACAGCTACACAATAGAATTCTATTCAGCATTAAAAATAAAAAAAATGTTAACAATAGAATTTATAGAAATACTCAGCAAATTCACACAATCATGGAAAAACAAATGCCACATGTTCTCACTTACTTGCAGTTCCTAACCTGGACCTGCTTGAGTTTCTGACGTACCTGA
The DNA here is from genome assembly GCF_020740685.1 of Jaculus jaculus. Classification (NCBI taxonomy): domain Eukaryota; kingdom Metazoa; phylum Chordata; class Mammalia; order Rodentia; family Dipodidae; genus Jaculus; species Jaculus jaculus. Next base: position 7,953,039 of record NC_059119.1, on the reverse strand, counting down.
TAGGCAACTCAAGGCCCAGGTGACAGAGATGGAAGGGTTTCAAGGGAGGAAAAAGGGAGGAGGGAAAACTCATAGAAAACTAAATCCAAAATGAAGTGGTACCACAGAAACCTTTATAATTGGAGACAGACTAAAAGAGGTAACCCTCAAAAGGAGTCAGGGGAGCCCCTGAAATGAATGGCCCTGGAGAGGGTAAGCTGAATCCTAAGCTTATTTTTATTTTATTATTTATTTTGTTGTTGTTCTCTGGCCTGAAACTCTCAGTACCAGAAATCAGTTCCTACTCACAATGAGCTGTTAATTGGAGCAACCTACAAGGCACCCCCCAAAGCAGGTTTCTGTCTAAGCACATATTGCTGCAGAACATCATATGCTGTGGACACAGAGCACGGAGAGACTTGGCTGGAATCTGGAAGAGAGACATTTAGCCCCATCTAGTGCTGGAAAGCCTTGTATGAGCTAAGAGGGAAATTGGCCAAAAGCCATCTCAGCCACCAGAGGTCTAAGCTACTCAGAAGCAAACACCCTTACAGGTTGTACACACCACTACAATACCGTCACACAGCCTTGCTGGGTAAGCAGTAGCTTTTGGATTGGCTAAGAGATCTGCTCAGTGTAAAGGAACCCCACGTCTAGAATTGGTAACCAGATCAAAATCCTGTGAAGAAAAGGTTGTGCTCTCCAGTGTCAAGCTCTCAAAGTCTTTGGATAAAAGAGGGGTTGCATACATTATATTCTCCCTAAATTAATGATACTTATCCCATTTAAATGACTTCATTTTCCATTGGAGAATCTGTTCTTTTTCAATAGGTAGTGAGATCTAAGGAAACAAACTATCCCTCACACTTCAGCCAAGCCACAGCTGAAACCACAGAGGAACTGGGGAGATGAAAAAGATTGCTGTTTCCATGCCGAATCTGATAGTCAGCACAAGGGTGAAAGAGACAGACCTAGGGATACAGAGCACCTACCAAAGCAGAGATCCAGAGGGTTGTAAGAGCTCATCCCTGGAGTAGACTTAAAACTCACCCACCATGGATGGTTCTAGGTATTTTGTGGAAGAGGTGACAGAAAGATGGTAAGAGCCAAGGTGGAGACATCATGCTCAAAGGCATTGCCTTCCCCCAAAATAACTGACTGGTGCTCTGACAAGGCACGTCTTCTGGCTTCCACATGCACGTCACATGTTTGCATCTACTCACTTCTTACACACACCTGTGCACCCACACACACACTTGCACATACAAATGAAAGGGAATTTGACTGAAATCTTTTATAGGGTCAATCCTCAACCTGTAATTATTTGAGGACATAATCACTTAGACTGTGGCATGTAATTCTAGCCTTCATTTGCATTTATGACAGGGAGGACTACATTGAACCTGTTACCCATACAGAGCTGATGCAGGAACAAGAGGCCATGATGGGTTTGCTGTCTATCAGATAGTGTGATAAAGTGTGAACTGCTGTAGTACATGGTCTTCTACAGAGGCTGACTACCATTATTTATTTCACTTAAAATATAGCATTTTTCTTTGCTATAAAGTGCAGACATCTATTGCAAATACTTCTAATAAATGGCATTTGAAGAGAGCATTTTTGTTGTTGTTGTTGTTGTTGCTTGCTTGCTTGACACCACATACGACATAGCCCAACCTGGCTCCCAGCTTGGTATATATTTGCGGATGACCTTGAGCTTCTGATCATGCTGCCAGTAAGTGCTTGGATTACAGGCAAGCACTTCCACACCTAGTTTTATGTGTACTGGGGAATCCAAGAGCTCTTTCTTGCGAGGCGAGCACTCTCACAAGTGCAGTACATCTCCAGCCCAACATTAGGTTGGTTTTTTCTTGCTCATAATTTTTAGATTCAAAGTGTCACAGCTATAATTATTATTGTTAGAGATGAAGAATAGACTTTTATTCTTAGCTAATTTATTCTGAGATTTCTTTATGGCATATTAATTTATTGGGGAAAATAAAACATATTTACAGCCCTTTCTAGTCAGGAACATTCTTTTCAATAGATTATATAAATTCATTGAGAAGCATATAAATAAAAAGCAAATGGACAAAAACTCAAAATTGATTAAGCAAAAAAATATTGATTGAACCAAATTCACTTTATTCATACAACTAAATTATCACTGCCCAAGGGTGTTTTAGCATCCTGAGTAACACAGCGATTTTTAGAGAACATATAGCCATAGTATATCACATTGAGTGGGATAGTGCGGCTCCTTCTACGATAGCAATGACAGGACCATAAGTCAGATCCAGCATATTTAATTTGTGGATTCCTCAAAAAGCCTGTTGAATAAAATATTGCTGTGTCATATTTTCAACACTTGCCAACTATCCATTTATATGGCTAGACTGTAAGTGCTAAAAGCTTTTATCTTTTCTATTTTCCTCTCTTTTATTGTGAAATCATTGGCTCACGATACACAATGTAAAACAAGACATTTCTAAGTATGATAGTGTGATATAGGCAAATATCCTATTATTCTAAACTATTGAAAACATGGTATAGTTCTCATCACAGTGATTTGAACCATATAAATATATAGCATCTGAGGGAAAGATATTTTATAAACAAAAATGCATGTAAATACAGAAAGGTTAATTTGGATTTACAATATAAAAGCATTAAGGTATAAACTATAAGGTAGAAGATGATGTTAGTTGCTAAGAATTTATGAAAAGTGCATCAAGTTTTTAAGATAAATCTAATTCATAAAATTTTCTTAATTTTTATTTACTCTTTAAAATTACTTGTAATTAATAAAGAACAAGAATTAAGAATGTGGGGCTGGGGAGATAGCTCAGCATTTAAAGGGACTACTTGCAAAGTCTGTCTGTCCAGGTTGGATCCCTGGTACTTATATAAACTCAAAGGAATAAAGTGGTGGATGCATGCATCTGAAATTCATTTGCAATGGCATACCCATGCTTCTCATTTCTCCCTCCCTCTCTCTCTCTCTCTCTCTCTCTCTCTCTCTCTCTCTCATACACACACACACCAATAAATAAGATTTTTATATTCAAAAATAATTAAAATATGAGTCCTACCTGAAATCCTAAATTCTAAATCTTGCCAAATACAATTGATACTAAATCTGGACATGGGAAGACATAAATATAAGTATTCCAGTGGTGCGTGTGTGTGTGTGTGTGTGTGTGTGTGTGTGTGTGTTATTTTGTTTGACCTTTCATTTCTCTGTTCATGGATGCTTGTGTTGTGTTCATCTCTTGGCTATTGTAAATAATGAAATAGTGCACCTGTAACTGAAGATATGCCTTGGCACAATCCATTCAAAAAGTAAGCAAACATCCTGGAAATAAAATTTCCAAAACGAACCAACAAAACCTGATAGATAACTAAAACTTATTAACCTTATTTATCATTTAGTAAATGCAAATCGAAACATGATATCACTTCATGGATGTTCAAATGGCTATTTAAAGAACATGGGCAATAACTAACTTTGGAAAGGATGTATAGAAAAGGTAATTCTTGTACGCTGTTAGTAGAAGTACAGACATTTGTAAGGACTATGGCATTTTCTCCATTTTGTTGTGTAATATCAGACTGGCAAGTGTATACTCTGCTATGTCAATTTAATGCAAGTATGTCTCACTAAAAGCAAGTATAGAAAACATGGTCAGATAGGACAATGAATATACTATAACTAAAGACATTGGAATATATTACTTGTTCATTAAATATAAGGCTTGATATTATTAATATTGTTTAGGAGTTACCATCTCATTATTGGTATGAAACACTTGACCGGCAGCTACATATACAAGGAAAGAGTTTATTGTGGCTTACAATTTCTTTATTATTTATTTATTTATTTATTTTTATTAGTTAGTTTTGTGCTCAGTGAATCCAGTCAAGTTGGTACCATGGTTAGCCTCCTCCACGTCCTACCATCTCCCCCGGCCCCTGCTTGTTGAGGTATAAGGTCATTCATTTTGGAGTTAGCCTACAGTTATGGGAAGGAGGAAATGTCTCTACGTATCAGACACAATATATGGTTCTGACATTCTTTCTGCCCCCTCTTCTGCAAAGTTTAATCATGAGAAGGAAAGTAGAGGAGCATGGGCAGTGAGGATGTCACAGCACGCCACCCCAGCCGGGAAGGTGCAGGAGTGGGCAGATTAACGCTGATACGTCCACACCTGGGGTGAGCAGTAAGCTACAGAAAGACCATCAATTTAGTGGACTTGAGAGTTCTCAGAGAGCTCTGGCCAGCCTGCCCACGCTTGCCAATCTTCCCTTAACAGAATATCTTTATTGCCCTAGAATACAAACCAACATAAAGGGACAGACATAAGCAGTATGTGATCTTGTCTAGAAACATAAATTAATTTTCTTGCACAGAGAGTCTATTTCTCAAGTCAGTTATGGTTAATTTTAATTGCTAGCTGTATTGGATTATGATATACCCAGGACATTAAGGATGCATACCTTTGGGATGTCTTTGATGGTGCCTCCAGTGAGGATTGATGGTTGTGGTCAACACTTTGAATGCACACAGCATTATCATACAAATACTGGTCCTGGTCTAAAAAAATAGGCAAGAAGGAGAAAGTGTGATGAACACCTGCGTACCCATTCTCTACAATTTGACCTACTGAGATATGAGAATGCTCCCAACACCAGAGCTGAAAACTGCTTCCCCAACCATGCACCTAGGACTTCCATGCCCTCGCTTGTCATGATGGGCTTCGTCCTGTCAGTTGCTTTTGTTAGGTATTTGGTCACAGTGATGGGGAAAAAAAAATGTGTATTTAATGCATGCTCCTACAGCTGCATATTTATACAATTGTTCCAAAAATAAGAGTATTGTCTCAGTATATGCATGTGGAGAAATGTTCCAAGCTTCTGGGAATTCATCCTCACAGTAATTTAGAAGATGTTTTTGTCTATCATTATCTTTTCAAGAGGTGTTATTCTCTTTAAAATTAACACGTGCACTTAGGAATATAAATCGGCTGCATTGGCTAGCTGCTTTGTGGAAGGGAGAGAATGCCAGAGACAGACATGGATGTTGCTGTCGCTTTGCCCTCATTAGGAGAAGATCATCAATCTGAGCATCCACATATTTGTACAAGGCTGGAGGTGATCCCTGGACTTTTCAGTGTGCCTCCTCCTGGCCTGTGCAGAGTAAGTGCCTGAGGCAAGTCCCACTAGCATCTCGGTTTTCAGATAATTGATATTACAGCTCAGAATGCGTCCTGTGGCTCCCAGGTCTCTGTCTCATCATTGTAACTGACATGAATCTAGAAGCAAAACTGTAGGCCTTCTGTATGGTTACAAGCAGGCTGATGTTTTGCTCTTGACGTTATTTTTAATCAAGACCATCTAAGTGTACTATTTTTTCACAATTTCTAGCATAGCCCAAAGAAAAATATATTGTTTTGTGTGGAGTGCTTTAAATACCATCTTAATTATAAAATAGGGGAAATCATGAAGAAATATAGATGATTTATTGATATCAACATATAATTTTGCAGCAGTAGAAGTACATGTGACCCTTATTGTTTTGTAGGCCCATATTTTCATATGAACTAAACCTTAAATCAGTACTTTGCCTCTTGAACAACACAGATATCACACATAAACACACACTTAGCTTATTCCACATGCTCCAGACATGCCTGGATGCAAAGAACCAATGATGTAGGTAAACTTTGCACCACAGACTTACATAGTCTTTCTAGAAAGAATCAGAATATAAGTAAAATAAGATTTATATGCTAGAAGGTTTCTGCCATTGACCTGTGAAAGCAATCACACAATTTGGAAATGAGTGATCATGGCTGGTTGTTTCAAATGAACTATATTTATGGATACTGAATTTGTTTCCAGAGCTTCTTCAACAAAAACTAGGTAGTTGTAAAATAACAAAAATTTATTCCTGGGACTGGAAAGATGACTCCACAGTTAAAGGTGTATGCTAACAAAGCCTGGAGGCCAGGTTTGATTCCCCAGTGACCAGGTGAAATGAGATGTACAAAGTGGCCCATGTACCTGAGGTTCTTTAGCAGTGGACAAGACTCCCTGGCACAACCATGCCCCAGTGATAAACCTAAAACAGGATTCCACCAAACTTTGACATGCTAACCTGTGGACTTGTTGGACCCAACCTGGATGATGACATCCTAGATCCAGTCTTTCCCTCTAATTAAGTTCCTACCCATTGTCTCCTCTAATACTTTTCAAGATCATGAGAGCACACACACAGCAGGGGAAGAGCCTTATGTGGCTCTCAGGGAGGTAGGAGGGAGTGGCTGAAATCTAAGATGAGGGTCCAATGATGCCCCTGCTTTTTCATTCTATGAGAAAATGTTAAAGGTATAATTTTGAGAGTCTCTTACTAGTAGTCACAAATGTTTCTGAAGACTGTAATGGTTATTTTCTTCAAAGGACAGTGTCGCACAACACGGGATTAGGTAATCTGAATTTCGAAGTGAGTCATTATCTCTGAAATGAGTATGAAATGGTCAAAAGATTTGGAGACCAGATATGACTATGCAAAATTATTCAGAGTAAGTAGGTACCTATTGTCTATATAAAACAGTTAAACATTTTTTCTTTAACAATGACAACCCTTCCTCACCACAGTGGGGCTGTACCTCCATCATAAACAGTAAAAAACAATGAAAATTAAATTGTGAGACCAGTACCATAATCTATTCTCAGACCAGAAAACTAAGATGTGTTCAGTTGGGTCTTCTTTTTGTTGTTATTATTTTGATTTATTTATTTGAGAGCGACAGACAGAGAGAGAGAGAGAGAGAGAGAGAGAGAGAGAGAGAGAGAGAATGGGTGCACCAGGACCTCCAGCCTCTGCAAACGAACTCCAGATGTGTGCGTCCCCTTGTGCATCTGGCTAACGTGGGTCCTGGGGAATCAAGCCTCAAACCAAGGTCCTTAGTCTTCACAGGCAAGCGCTTAACCGCTAAGCCATCTCTCCAACCCAGTTGGGTCTTCATTATTTACTTGGGTTATAAGTTGCTTCCTCTCTGTCAACAAGGTTTGCATCAGGCCCTTTTCTTTTTTAAAATCTTTTATGTTATTTATGTATTTGTTTGACAGTGACAGGGGTGGAGAAAGAGTGAGAGAGAATGGGTGCACCAGGGCCTCTAGCCATTGCAAACGAACTTCAGAAGCATGGGCCCTCTTGTGCATCTGGCTTACGTGGGTCCTGGGGAATCTGACAGGGGTCCTTTAGCTTTGCAGGCAAGCACCTTAAGCACTAAGTCCTCTCCCCAGCCCTCATGTCTGTTTCATGATATTCAAGATGTTCTGGAAGTCTTATAAGATCATTACTTCAGTTACTCTAACTACCACGCTTGATTTCAGGCAAAGACAATTCTATGCTTCTACACAAAATCCATCACACAGGGGACCCCAACTGAAACACTCTGCATTGAAGTTGGGCTTGTTGGCCAGAATGCTTGGTAAACACATGCAATCCAGTTGAACAATTTAGTGTTGAAATGCTGCTGACTTCCCTTTCCAGGTTTCTGAGCAGCTGATAGAAGAACTAGGCAGTTTACAGTTTAAAGCCCCTTGATAATTGAAAATGAGTGCCTTGCTACTCTTGTCATTGGAGCTAGCAGTTTGGGAGTCATTTGGGACTGTCTGTCAATACATTTGACAACAAAATGCTGGGTGGGAATTCCTAGCAGTGTTAATCCTGAACTTTTTCCCTGTTGCCTTGGATTGTAGTCAAGAATCTCAGCTTTTGGCAGGTAGAGAATCTCCCAGTACTGGCATTTGTGATGACACCGTTTGTTTATATGAAAGGAAAACCCATTTCTCACTTGAGAGGACCCAAGTAAAATGAGCCATGCAAATGTTACCGCTCCCCTTTATATGCTAGGGGATTATTCCAGGGGCATAAGATGTGTTATACTGAGACAAAACACTAAAAGCTTTTACAGCCTTGTACTGCTGTTAACCTCCTTTGCATGACAGATCCCTAAGTGGATTTCACCATAAACAGTATTGTATGAACACTAATTTAAAGGGGAGTTCGTCTAGGAATACTTTAACTATTAGCAGGAAATAAGAATTGAAGAAGGTTTTATACTAGTGTATTTCAAACATGTTATTATAAAAACACTTTGAAAATAACTATTCAGATTAGTGAAGAAAGATACAGCTAAATGATTTTAATTTAATGTGATATAGTAATGTTTGAAGGGAGTTTGTCAGTGGCATACTGCATTGACTAGTTCAGTATCCTTATAAACGGCATTACCATAATTCTGGTCAAGTCTACATGTTACATGAAGCTGAAAGAAAAAGTAATTGGTTAAGCCACAAAAGTAGACACTGACCTATCTTTTCCAGAGCGAATGATAAGATGAACGTAGTAAGATAAAATACAACTGCGGTGAAACAAATTATAAGGAAAAATTATTCTACATATAAATATATTTACTTCTTTGATACATGTATATAGAATTTTTATATATGTATTATACATATATGTCTTTTATATCAAGGTACATGTAAAACAGAACACTCAGGTAGTACAAAGATATTATTAATAGCTAATATTTTAAAGTATATGTAAAGTAAAATTCTAATATACTCATTTGACTTTTTTTCATTTATTCATTGAATTAACCTTATGAGATAGTTCATTTATATTAGAAAATCCAATTTGGCAGTCTATCTATGCTATGGAGAATTTAAATACATTGTTATTACTATTCCATTAAGTTAAAATATTTTTTCCTATATGAGTTTTGACTATGTGCCAATCTTTGAATTTAATTTTTAATGCTGTTTAAAAGAAATTTCTAGCAATACACTGGATTCTCTATCTTTTAGAATTGTTGGCCTGTAAAGAGCATTTTATTGTAGTCATTTTTATTGTAAGAACAAGCAACATGAATGCTAGCTAAAGATGGTGAGAATACTAACTCAATCAAGTAAGTAGCCAAGTAATTTTAACTCCTTTGAAATTTACAAGAAAAATGCATTAGCTCTCTACCGAGTGCCCATGTCTACCTGGAGCTAGCCTATGGATTGTGTGACTGGGAATCTATCCATAGTTATATTTGGAATAATACAATATTCCTTTGTCATTTCATACTTTTGTGATAATCATTCCTTAATATAATATTTAATTTTCCATTCCTCTCTAAAATTTTAAAAGTCCTACCTATGCATTTTTCAGTGGTTTCTTTTCTTTAGTTCTTCTCTCTTTTTTTTTTTTTTTTTTGACATTTTCACCTTTTGTTCCTCCTCAGGGTAAGAACAACCTTCTGTTGACCTATCATATATTCACACAAAACAACACACACACACACATTCACACTTCAAGAGGACACCCCATATTGTTATTACAGTTTTATCTTCCTCCTGAGAAGATTACTTACAGTTTCTATGACCCTCATCTACCACTGTCTATGCGTCATAATGTTCATAAGGAATGCGCGTATCAAATTCAAGTTGATCAGGAAGTAATGTGCTTTGCATTAAAAAAAAAACTAAAATAAAATAAATAAATAAACCTTTACAATGGTTCCTGGTGGCAGCATTTTTCTGAGGTCTTGCTGTCTGTGTCTGTTGGTGTTAAGTGGAGGATCAATTAGTGGTAATAGCTAGATCAGATCTCTGGAGATCTCTCCTGGTCCGGTCCTTAATGAGCTCATCATGCTTTGTGTCTAAGTGGAGGCTGAGTGGCAATGATAAGATAAACACTTCAAGATTGAGTTGCTGAGTGCTTCCTCTGATCTTAGCTAGATTTCGTGGTAAAATCCATCTGCCCATCTGTGGCGCCTGGGATGTAGAACAGCACCCATTAAGTCTTGTGTGTGAAGACTCCAGCTGGTGACTTTGGTTCAGAAGCTCATGGAAACTTTACGAGGTGGAGCCATGCTGGTGGTCAACCTCGCTCCGTGTGTCTCCCTCTTCTCTCTCCCTCTCTCAGTCTTCCCCTTCTCCCCTCTCCTGCTTCCTGTTCATGCCCGCCATACCTTCCCGGCCCGCGATGGATGCTTCTGCTTGAAACTGTAAGCTGGAAGTAAACCCTCCTTCCTTAAATTGATTCTGGTTGTCTATTTCATCCCAGCAATGAGAAAATAAGTGATACAGCATCTAAATGTTTCCCAGACCCATTTCATCAGAAACGAACTGTGTCCTTTGCAAGTCCCTGTATAAATGACAAGCGTCTGTCTGTCTGAGGGAGTCCTCAGTCTGTCAGTGTGTGCCTACACGTGCAGCTCTGGAGATTACTACAGCCTTCGTGCAAGCGGCTGACAAAGAGCACTGCTCCTAATTGGGGTTCTGAATAAAGGCTCTCTTTCACACCTGGGACAATTCAAAGGACCATTGCTAAAGGTGACAATCAGGTGATGACAATTCATTTCCTGATAGCATCAATATGCCTAGTGATCTGTTTGTGATCTAAACCAGACATGTATTTTCTTTGTTCTTCAAAATTATCATTGATACAAAAAATCCTTTCAATATACAAATAGTAAATGCCCGAGGAGGCTAAAATATTTCCCTCACAAAAGAAAACAGCACTGCTTTGTTTGAATGTCTAAATCTGGGGATCCAACAATGTACAGCTCAGGGTAAAGTCTTTGCAAACCCTCCATGGTCTTTATAGCTATAATAGCAAAACACTTCCTTCATATTGTTAAAGAAAAGAAGATTTCTTTTCTTTTTATTTTCATTTTTTTTAATTTGAGAGGGAGATAGATGTGGGGGTTGAGAACAGGGGTGCCAGGGCCTTCAGCCACTGGAAACAAACGCCAGACACTGGCACCCCGTGTGCACATGCTGCTGCATGGTGCTCACCACCGTGCATCTGCCTACGTGGGACCTGCAGAGGTGAATATAAGTCCTTAGGCTTTGCAGGCAAGTGCCTTAACTGCTAAGCCATTTGTCCAGCCCAAGATTATTTTCTTTAAAAGAAGAAGACCTTGCCTGAGAACTCTAACATTCTTTTAACCAAGGAAAAACATGTTGCTTTTAAAATAATAATAATAATTAACAAAAAAATAACATCATGGTTTTTGGGTTTTTTTGGATTTTTGTTTTGTTTTGTTTTGTTTTTTTTCCAGGAGGCCACTCAGAACTTTGTGCAGACACGATCCATGCAGCGCAGTGGACTTGTGCACATTCAGGATGCCTTCTCCCATGGCCATCATGAACCACTCCAGCCATCACTAACAACAGAGTTCTAACACAGGATTCTCTGCTTGCACTTTCACACCAAAGAAACTTTGTCATCCAAGCCAATTTTCCACTTCTTCTATTTGAAATTCTTAGTAACCTACTCAGTTTCCAAGTCAGTACCTCATTAACATCCACAGCACTTACCATCACCCCAGAAACTGTTTGATCTCATGAATCAAGGCTACCAGACTGCATCTATCCCTCTTTCAAAATGGCCAGAGGCAAAATTGTATGCCTCAATGATATGCCAAAATGCTCCTTATTTACTTTGACTGTATTTTAATTATTTTACCCAGAAAAAAATATTATGAACTTCTATTCTCTAATGTACATACATCTTACTTGACCATTTATTGTATTTGTTACTTTATTTTCAATAAGTCCAGTTAGCATACCACTATTGACATAATTGAAATTCAATGGTCTGATCTTGGCATTCTTTTTAAAGTATGTAAAAAAGGCTACATCCTCTATGTGGTTCAAGTTACTCTATTTACACACTATTTCCTTGCTATAGGAATATCTACGGGCTATAGGACTGGTGCCTCTCAGGTCATAGTAACGCTATTGCACAGCAATGTCTGTTGTCATCCTCATATGTCAACTATATGGGGGATACTGTCACCATCTAACTGACAAGTAACATTTTCCAAATTCCGTCCAAGAACTCAATTGTTTAGTGACATTTATGGTACAACACTTCCCCTGAAATCAATGTCTACATCAATGATGTTCAAGTAGGTCATGCACTTGGGAAGCAATCCAGAGAGTAAAAATTGCTTAACAGTAGAACAGGAATGGAAGAAAAAAGCAACCTAAGAACACAGTCTTCATATGGCTGTGTGCAGTTGAACTTTAAACATCCAGAAGATTCTGAAGAGCTTCATGAAATGTGTCTAACAGACATTAAATACCAGGTTCTCAGCTCCCATCTTCCACCAGTCAATGATAGGAAAGTGAACATAACACCATCATATTTCAGGGTAATTATGGGACTGTGACTGGGCATCTGTTACTTGTAACCTGTTCTCTGGGGTAATGTGAACACACATCTTCTCCCCTGACATGGCACACACCAAAAAAAAAAAAAAAAAAAAAGGAAGATTGCACCAAAGCCACTTTTGGTGAACCAGTCAGTATATTGGAATTACTTGCAGAGCAGAATGAGGGGTTGCTTACTGGAGCAATGGATGACTCAGCTCCAATGGCACCATTCCTGGATAATGACTTCCCCATAGCAGCTTCAATTCAAAGTCAACTATATCACCAGAAAGCCTTCCCTCCCCCCAGCAGCACAGGTGATGACTCAGGGAAGCTGCATCTCTGGAGTACAGCGTATCACATGCAGGCAGCTCAGTCGTCTGGAGCAAAGTGCACCACCTGCAGGCAGCTCCACTGGAGAGTCTCTCCCCCGCCACCAGCTGGGCACCCTTATGCAGCCTTAGGTGGGTTCTTGCAAACCTTTCCTGAGCCTCTAGGATTTCCTTCCTCCACTCCCTACCCTGCAGGAAGGAATGGTTGGGTTTCTCCTTCCTTTCTTCTAGAGAGAACATTTCAAACACACAGGTGGTTCATGTCAGAACTTCTGAGTTACAGTTGTTTTTTTTTTTTTTTTCAGTAAAAATGTTACATTTAAAAAATATTAACTTTAGCTGAATTGTATTTCTTTTTGTTTTTCTTTTTCTTTTGTAGAGGTAGGGTCTTACTCTAGCTCAGGCTGACCTTGAACTCACTATGTAGTCGCAGGGTGGCCTCGAACTCACAGTGATCCTCCTACCTCTGCCTCCTGAATTCTGGGATTAAAGGCGTGTGCCACCAC